>NC_134462.1:98859300-100259898 GCF_047948215.1 Lycorma delicatula
TACTAAAGAAATTACAGCTGGATTTCTAAGCTGTCTTGTCTCTGACATGCATCAGTTTGAGTGGTGATGAATGCGATCGAGTTCTGGTAGGAATTTGAAGTAAATTTCTCATCATCTGAAAATAGAGATACTAGAACAAATGCTTCCTTCTCAGTAGCTAGCACTTGTCTAAAAATGAGTCCTGGACTGCTTGCTGTGCAGTTGTTACCGATCATCATTCCATTACAAATGGGGGAAAATATATATCTGAGTTCCAAAAATTACCCGTTACTAAATGTAACTCAATTTCAGTCTGTAACTAGTATAGTTTCCTAAAGTATTTTAATTCAGAGGAATAGTAGTTCTACTCTTGGTCGTTGCAGGAGATTGCTGGAAATCACATTCTGAAATTAGAAAATTGGAATTTTACCTATTGCATCAAATAATATCCCATATTGGGAATGTGAAATGCCACTATATGGTCAAGAGTTACTGTAGAAGAAAAGTTGACCATGATGACACGCAGATATTGAATTTGTTCAAATCAGCCTTATATTGAATAAACAAAAAAAAAAAGTATATAAAAATTGCACAAATAGTAAATATCTGATGTTGCCACCAAATAGAATAATAAACACAACTTATTCGATCAATGAACAAATAACAGAGCAACTGGATGAGAATGGTAGAATTTTAATGAGTTTTGTAGAAAAAAATAAAAATAAATAAATTTATTTACAGTATTAGATCGTATGCATATTTTGTTTATATTAATGCTAAGGATCTTAGTGATTTTATATGTATTTAAATGCTGATGAAAATTTATATATTTACTGCAGTTTACTAATTTCAGTTTGATTTTGATGTAAGCTATGTAAAATGATTTTTAAATAATTTATATAGAATTTGGAATATACTACTCAAGCCAAACTAATATGATGTATGTATAAATGACTTTTACAGTTCAATGATTTTGCGTATAATTAGGCCTTACATATAATTATCCCAAAAGTTTGACTTGTTCTTGTTTGTTCAGATTCCTTGAGTGCCTTAAGGCAATTAATTAATGATGTGTACTCCAGACACCCTGTTGTCTGTGAGATTCATTGTGTCATTTCACAAATGAATCACTGTAATACAGCAGTGAGTTTTTGCTGGATCCCAGCCATATTGAGATTTAAGGCAATGAGTGCACTGATGGTGTGGCAAAGCAGGCTTGTTTCTAGCCTTCTTTCACCGATTGCATCGCTTCGAATGATCTTGTTGTTTCTTGAAGAGTTCATGATGAGTGTTTGGTAGTGAATTAAATGCTACCATAAACTTCACCCAATTAAATATACTGTGTCACTGTGGAGAGCTCCTCATGCATAAGTAACCGTCGAGAGTAGGTTATTATCTGCCATTTGCAAATAGGGTACACTAGGCTTACTCATGGATAT
Source organism: Lycorma delicatula (assembly GCF_047948215.1). Classification (NCBI taxonomy): domain Eukaryota; kingdom Metazoa; phylum Arthropoda; class Insecta; order Hemiptera; family Fulgoridae; genus Lycorma; species Lycorma delicatula. Next base: position 98,860,719 of record NC_134462.1, read on the forward strand.
CTGATGACTCAAACAGATGCATCAGTCTGTGCTTGCTGTGACTGCTAACTAACAGTGCACCACATCCTCGTGGATTGTATTTGTTATGCAGCATTATGTTGCAAGTTTAACCTAGGCGCTAATGTGTGAACTATTCTAGGGAATAATGAAATGTTGTTGTCATGTTGTACAATTTCAACATTTGTTAAAATGTTGTCTTGTCTGTTTATATACAGGTATTTTAATTATTGTAATGTGTTCCAGTTGTTTGTGCTAATTTGTCACAAAGAAGGTGGTAATTTTATTACTTTTAATTGATTATGTAATATGATGTATCTTTGTTTATTGTAACAAATATGTTGTGTTTGAATGATGATGACACAAAAGCCCAAATACAAAAAAACCCCCAAAAAATTAAAGCTGGTTATATTTTCAATCCAAGTTGACACAAAAGATTTCAATTTATTAGTGGTATTAACTATTGCATTAATATTTTGAATGAGACTCATCTCATCATTATTTTAATGAGGGTATTAAACAGCATATTAAAATTAAAATTCTTTATTTCCACCAAAATTCATGTGTATAATTATTATACATTATTCTATTCATAAATAAAAATATACAATATTATGTTAAAAATGTACAACTTAAATACAAAAAATAACTTTTAGTTATGTACATTGGTGAAAAAAAAAATGGCCAGGTACTTCATAAATTAAGAAAATTGTGTTGAAGCACCTTCAGAAAAATTCAAAGAGCAGGTGAAAAAAAAAATAGTCATCATATGTCTGTTTATATATTAAAAAACAATTGAAATAAAATTAAACCCTAAAGCTTTTGAAAAAAAAATCACTTTTAGTTGTTTTAAATAAGAGAGCTGTTTCCTGCTGAAGATGCATTTAATATTACTTACATAAAATATGTCTGAAAAAATGTAATGTTATTCATTACTTAATATGTAGGTCAATGAAAATAAAGGAATTGAAGGATGAGGAAACTTTATTGAATTTCAATTGCATTAAAATAATTTTCCTTAAAAATAGGATAAAATATTTATTTATTTTAAGATATATTCTTAAAATAAGTGTGTGTGCGTGTTTGTGTATACTAAATTATGCTTTACATTAATTTATTTAACCTTTGTTAAATGAACATGTGGTGTTGTTAATTATACAATACATTTACATATGCAGATTGTAATTTAACATTAAGAAATTTGCAAGATGTTTACTGTTATCATTTGATAATATTGCATCAAAAAACTCTTTATTTTGATTTTATAAAGTTGCTGTTAATATTTTTTTGTAGATAAGTTTATACATGTAATTTAAAACATAATATTTTATATTATATCCTTTTAAAAACACAGACTGAACTTGATTATCATTTATTAAAGTAGTAAATTTCTGATATCTGTTTTTAGATTATTACCACCCAATGCTTGCGGATATAAATCTCTGGATTTATGATCCAATGGACCAATATATTATTCTTGTGGAGGATTGTAGGTATTTGAATGCAATAAATCAAAACTACATTCAATACTGATTTTCCAAACACAAATGGTTGATTATCAATTCGATTAGTTCATATCATTTATGTAACTGTTTAGAATTTCAACATGCAAACTTGGAAGTATTAATCTGCCAATATATTCATATATTGTGTCAGATATGAATCCATTTTGTTCTATATAAATTTCATACCAAATATCAAATTAATTTTAGTGGATCAGCTAGATATTAAGAATCTTTAAATCAGTCTGTATGGATTTCTTTAACGCAAAAATTTGTTATACTATATCTCAATTTAACATTTGATTTCTTCAGTGGTGGGTATGCTTTAATTGGCTTCAGAGCACACATTTGTGGGTTATATTCATAAATGAATGGTAAACAAGAGTTGTTTGGTAGTAAATATTTATGGATTTTTCATTATTTTGTATAATGTATCATTGTATATTTGATAATGTTGAACATAATATTGCTGTAGTGGTAATTGATGACCAAAAGAGCTAGAAATGCCTGTGCAGTCAATTGATCCATCAGATGCTTCAGTAAACTATTCTTCTACAACTGCTGAATTGTGTAAATGAAATTTGATGGGTACCATTGATTTATTACTGGAAAAATGTTTATTTAAATTTTTACTTTATATTTGTTATGCAAACTGTATGTCACAACCTCCATATAAATTATTAATTATTAGCATTAGTTAATTTTGCATACTGGTGACAAACTGTAAATGAAATGTATGTGGTGTTAACAGTTTTTTTTAACTTTCTGTACTTCTGTTAAGTTCTGCTGGAGATAAACACTTGGATTGATACTGACTAATACATTAGAAGAGTAGTTATAACTACCTTGATAATTATCATTGGTGATAATAGTAATAGTAGTAGCTGGAACTTTGTTGGCCATATAATTTAATATTTAGTTGTTTAAATTGATAAATGGCAAAGTAATTAAGTTGGAGTTTACCTGTCTTAAATTGACTGATCAGTCGATGAATAATTATAGTGATCTTCAGATTAATTTGATAATTATTAAAAGTTGCAATAAAGAAATTTATAAACCAGCATACAAACTTAATAACCATGTAATAAAATATGTAGAAAAAAAAACAATTTGTGTGGAATTTATAAAATTAAATGTAATGATATACACACACATATATATATATATATTTATAATGTATATCATTCTTCTACAACTGCTGAATTGTGTAAATGAAATTTGATGGGTACCATTGATTTATTACTGAATGATATATAGAATATAGAATGATATATATATAATAGATTGATATATATATATATATATATATCCAAAAAAATTACCTAGAAATTGTAAACCATATGGTAGCAATCTCGCAGATATCATTTCTTCCACTCAAAAAACTAAAATTTCTGTAATATAAATTAAATTGTTTTTAACAAAATGATACTGATATTAATAAAGGTAAGACACTACATTTCTATTATTAAAATATGTTATTAATTTAGAATTTTGTTTAAAAAAAAAATACATGTTAAATATATGTAATAGACAACAAATATACAGTAATAGATAATAAACAATGTTTAAAACTCTTACTGGCCCAATTTCATTTATTAAACAATGAATTATACATATCACATTTACAGAAATAATACAATTCTTATGATTATTATTGTAAAGTCAACATAAAAAAATTAATAAAATGACATATTCGAGTCTTGCGGTTCATCAAATGGGAAAAAAACAATTGTCTAGCAAATTTTGAGGTATTTTTTGATAGTATTCTGTATTACAAATCTAACTGAATTGAAATATAATGTTTTCATGCTTATGTTTTCATTTTTTCCCATTTTCATTTTACTTTTAGGTTAGGTCATGTTTGAAACTATAAATGTAATTCGTTACTGAAACCATTAGACAGTGTTTGAGGGAGATGTTCTTATAAAGACTGTAACAGATAGCAGCACTCGTGCAAAGTAATTCACAATTTTCAGTATTTTAGTATTTTTATTATTCAGTAATAGAATTATCTCAATCATGACTGAGGGTATGGGATTCTGTGAAAGTGACTTTCTTGAAAAATTAAAGTAAAATTGGTGTGTATAATGTTTTGAAAATAATCACTTTTACTCTGGTATAGCCCACTTCTGATCTTATCAATTATGCAGTAATTGAATTTTAAATGATCACTTATTATTTCATGGGATTTTACCATTCCAATAAGTCAAATATACACATTCGCTAATTATGATTTCATTTTTGAGTTTCAGATCATTTGATTGTTTTCTCTATTTCTTTCTTTTCTGTTCCAATCTTTTAGCCTCCCAATACGATTAAGGATTTCTACATCCTTAATCACCTATTTTATACATTTCAATCTTAGAAATAGTCTTCTTCTATAATTTTTACTTTTCACAATTCCCTTAATTACCATATTATCTAAATCTTAGTTTCTTAATATAGCATCGATTAGACATGATCGTTATTTTTTTTTGAACCCAACAAATCTACATTTAATAAATGGTTCTATTATTCATGAAAAAATAAATCTTTTATTCTGACCAGTGTAATACATTATATATATTATGCCATTATAAAATAAAAAGTAGATGTCCATATTAATTATTTAGAATAAAAACACATTAAGATAAATATATGAAGATATTATATATAAAAAAAGAAATTATAAGATAATTTACAATTCAGAAAGTGATATTAAAAATTATTTTGAGCACACGAACTAGTAAAAAATAAAAATATTTTTCAGTATTAATTAAAGATTCATCGACAAAGTGATACTCTTTCTGTAAAAGAATATCTTAATTGAATTTTAAATAAATTAATAGGAAAATCTTTTAAATTTTGTAATTTATCAGAATCACATTGAAAGCGTAATAAGACCTTTTCTTTTGTCACAGTATTGCATTGAGTTAATACGAAAGCAATTCTGTTATCTGATTTGATATTGTTATTTTTTTTTAAATAAGTGCCTATTTTTTTTTTTTAGCAAATAAAGATATTCAGTGTTCATTAATACAGAAAGAAGGATAAATTAAAAGTAATTATTTTAGCTCCGGTCTAAATGGTTCATATGTATGGGTTCCAGACAATGATACAACACATTTTTATATTTAAAAATGTGTTCTTACTTTTGAGGGTGTCCCAACAGATGATACTGTATTTCAGACAGGAATGTATGTAAGCATAATAAACATTATACTATGCCATGACTAGCTTTCTACAAAAAGGAAACCGACCAAGAATTCCTCTAAGAGATGTATTTAAGGATACTAAAATCAGCCATGTCTAGGGCGATAAACCCAAAGAATATAAGGTGAATAGGAGCTCTGCATATAATATATTAATGTTTTCTAATGTAAATTGATTGAACCAAATACCAAACAGGATGTGATGGTAAAAAAGATAAATAGCTTCAGAATCAATTATAGAAGAAAAAACTTTAAAAATTCTGTTGCTTTGGCTGAGGTAAAGATATATAAACTCACACTTTGATACTACCATTTATTTGAGTTTTTGTTCCAAGTCAAGAGATGCCTAAAAGCTCTTAATCAGACTTACGTGAAAGAGAGGTAAGTTCTGTTTGTACTACATTATGCATCAATAGACAAGCAGTAATTTTTCATTTTTTAGCTAATTCTACTATTTGGAGGATGGCATTAGGATAAACTGTTGTAAAAGATTACCCCATAATTCTCTCTCATCATTGGTGTTTTATTTTTGAAATGAGCACATAACATTTTATTTATTTCTTCCAGTAAATCCTTTTATTTGCAAGTAATCACAATATTATTGTTAATCCTTGATGTGGTATTGCAACTTCTGTCATGATAGTATTCTGATTAATAATTAAAGGTGTGATGAGTGATAAAAGTTTCTTTATTCATTCAGAGATAATTATGACTATTATGAGGAGGGTGTTTTTTTAACTTGCCCAAGTTAGATGAAAATAGATTTTTCTTTTCGTTACCCAGTCTTTACTCCAAATTGCATGCCTTCTTTTTAAAACCAGGGCAAAAGAACCCAAAGCAAATAAATCGTCTGAAGTCTATGTATTCCAAGCACAAACTGGTGTGCTTGCAACATGCATACATTTATCATGTGGTGGTGAAGGAATATTGTGTATTCTTGTACAAAAAATTCAATCGTCTATGCTTGTCAAATGTGCAGATGAGTATGTAGCAATTTTAAACATCTTCAAACAGTAGAATTTGGTTTTGTTGCAAACAAAATCAATTTGATCATCTGTAGAGAAGTTGACATTATATAAAACATACATAAATTTGGCCCTGTGGCCAACAGCAATGCTATGGTTATTATTAATAGGAATTCTATTCATGTGATCAGCAGTTTTACTGCTTTATAAGCGAAAAGCAACACTATTATCTATATTTAAAGATGATTTTTCACCAATAACAATAAGTAATTTTTCAAACTGCCATTGCATATAATAATTAAATAATAAGAAAAGCAAGAAACTGAGGATACTTTCTCGAGTCACGTTTTCGAAAAAAATCTGCATTTGGACACTACACGACTTCTTTGTATGCCTATTAAATTACATATATTTTTTATTAAATATTTTCTTTTGTTATTGAAATATTATTTACTGTAAAAATTTTACAATCACAGATTAATAATTATTAATAAAACAATATATTTAAATTAAAAAGAGAAAATGAAGTCGGTTTCTCGCTGATACACCTTCCCCTAATAAGATGCAAATATTTCATTAAAATTTTGTTGGCGTATAACTCTGGAGCCGATGGAAATAATTTCCAATTATGATGATAATGTTGAAAAGCTCTCTACAATGGCTTATTATTGCAGTTAAGATAAGGCCATAATTATAATTAAATTGAAGTTAAAATTGTTATGTTCATAATAATAAATTGTCAAATAATAAAATAAGTTATACGTTAATAAAAATGTAACGTCACGTCCGTAAAATGTTTACCTATTAAGATCTATTAAATATTATTTTATATAAATAATATTCTGTATTTTCTTAAAAGTCTACTATTTTTTATTGACAATAAAAATTGTAATTTCTATTTCTGTAACAAAATTTAGAAATAAATATTCATATTACTATTTTGAGGCAATACTTGAATTGTGGGAAATTTCAGCGCAATTGTTATTTCTGTAGATTGTTAATTTTCCGAGATACCACTTCGTGTAGTTAGGTTATGTTTGAATTTTGCGTGTACGGGTTATGAGTTAATTAGTGTTTTGTGAAACGTTCCTCGGAAATAATGGCTTCTAGGTTCTATAGATTGTTTATTGGTGATGTAAATATTATTAAGAAACCTTTTGTTCGTAACTCTGTGATAAGGACCAGAGGGACACCTCCTAACCGAGCAAAAACGCTACAACAGAGACTTGAAGGTAAAAACTTGAATTTTCTGGTTTTTGGGGTGTTCACTGTCATTTAGTTGTTAGTTTTTTTCAAATTAATATAAGGAACTATTTTTGTGAAGACTTTGCTAAGTGATGAAAAATGTTTTTTTTTTTCAGAAATTAACTACAAAGATCCAAGCATCTACTACAAGGTAGACATAGGTTTACCAAGACAAGCACGTAAAAGAAATGAAGAAATTTCAGAGAAACTTTCCCATTTAAAGAAAGTTCGTAATAATCCTGAGTTAGAAAAGCTAGCAAGAGCCAATAAATGTAAGTTATTTATTGTTGCTGTTTTTGTCATTTAAAATGTTACAGTGAGTTATTTTGGTATATGTGGTAAACACCTTTAATGATAAAATTAAATAATCAGTAATCTACTGTTAGGAAATGTTCTACAAAGTGTTTTAGTATACTAATAGTTTTTTATGTTATTATCATCTGTATTAATTTAAATACATTTGTATTCTCTTTATTAATATTACTGTAGTCTAGTTTGTAATTTATGTTATTAACGTACATGCATACTTCTGCATGACTGCAATCTCTCCCTCTTTCAATGTTGCTTATGCTTGTGTGCTGCTTGGTATAATTATTATTAATCACTAGAAAGCAGTATGTTTCAGTTTGCCTTGAATTTTTTTGATCATAAATGCACTATGACTTCTGTTTGGTATTGGTTTTATTTTCATAGTATCATGGAGTTCTAGTTAGCATGTAGAATTAATTGATTCTAAGGACAAAATAGTCAAATTCCACCCGCTAAAAAGAGATTCTTTAAAATATTTGTTTGTGTAATAATGGGTATGAAATGAGTAGCATCTGTCAAATAAAAATGATTATACCATGTAAGGTGTTACCATATTAGTCCGAAGTCTGTGTAAGAGTAGGTACATGGCTTCAAAGTAGCCAAATTAATTTATTAACTATGTTTCTGTTCATTTAATGATTGAAAGCAAAAATAAGTCTGAAGCACAACAATTGTGGTATTGAATAGCATGAGACCATATGAAAAAGTTTTTGTTCAAATTAAACATTTCTTTTCCCTAGTGTGTCATTTACTGAAAAATTGTTACATATTGTATTTAAATTATACAACCCTAATGTAGATTTCTTGTTTTGTTTCTGGTATGTTGATAACACATATTGTACCTCTACAATTTTTATTTTCTGTTTGGAGAAAACTGAAGAATTTCTACATATAGAAGTAAATTTTATTTTTGAGATTATTTTCCTTCTCTTAAGATTCTTTTTTGATTTATATTTTAGTGGAAGAATAATCCTTTCATAGTCATAGAATAGTTTATTAATGTACTGATTGAAAATTATTAATGATAGTTTATTGATAGATTATAAGTACAAATAATGTAAAGTGACAGAAATTTACACAATGCAGATAGCATTAAGTGTGTCAAAATATTTTAGACTGCTTTATTAATTGGCATTATTGGTGACGGGTTGTTTACTTCTGTAATATTTTTTGAATAGTAATTTTGAAAAGTTGGAGAAATCTGTACCTTGTTTTTTATTCTGTTTTTTGAACATAAGTTGTTTAAAATCTTTTCATATCTACTCCTTAACTTAGTAGAGTAAATATGGAACTGTTGAGGTTATTATTTAGAAATCTGTTTTATATTAGCAATTGAAGCTGTTAAATAATATTTAAAGTTTTGCTGAAACTGGTTCCCTCGGATTAAAAATGATTTGTAGAAATGCATAATTTAATTTTCACCTCTTTGGTTTCACTGTATTTTGTAAATAAATGTTCCTTTCATTACAAAATGTCCTTTGGAACTGTCATTTTCATCACTTCTATTATTTTTTTCAGAGAAACTGTTTTAAGTTAAGTTTTTATGTTTTGTATGCCACCAAAACAGCTAACTGAATCATGTATAAAAAAAAGTTAACCATACTTTTAATTCTCGTTGGCTGCATTTCAAAATTTTATCTTGAAAAGTCAGAAAAATCTTTTAAAAGATAGAACATCTTTTTAATTTAAAATGTGAAAAGTGTGAAGCTTTAAAAAAAAACAAACAACTTCTTATTCCTTACTTTTTACTTTACACTTTTAATTTTTCAAAACCCTATTTTTAGAAAAACGAACTATAACCAACCATGTGAAAAGTTATTAAAAACTCAAAAAAGAGTTCCCAGAACCACAGCTCTTTTTCATGAAGTAGGTCAAATTATTTACCTCAATTATGTAAATGACACCAGGTATGTCAGAATTTTATGAGAAAGTGGCAAATGACATACAACATCTTCTGAATTGAAAAACCAATAATTTTATGAAACTTACTGGTAAATATCAAGTGTAACTTGCTTGAAAATAGAATTTGAAAAAGTAGGTGTTCTATAGCAGTTTTCTGCATGCAAAGTAGTTATATATGTATATGTAATACATAAATATTTATGTTAATAATAAAGATTGATATAAACAAAAAAAAAAAAATGATCATTTAAAAAAAATCAATATTTATGAAAGTTATTAAAATAAATTTGAAGTAAATCACCGGAAATTCTTCAGGGAAATAATTTGAGATTGTAATAAAAAAAAAAGAAGAATAGAATGGGCTAAAATAACATGCTCAAGTAAAATTACTCCTTTCCTTTTATTCATCTACATTTGTATGCAGAAGTATGTGTATATAAAGACCAAGTATTAATTTGAAAAACATAGTTCAAATCAAACATACTCTTGACCGACCAAGTTCTAAGTCCCATTTTTCATTAAGTTTAAACTAATTTAATATGTTAGTCATATTAGAGACATATTATATATGTCAAGATATGTTAGTTCAAGTTATATATCTGCCTAAGTGAAAAAACCCTTAAAAAATAAAAAAAAGAACATCAGTCTTGTGATTGAGAATGGTTGCAAGTGTGATAAAACTTTTGAAGTTATAAACATTATAATTTCTCATTTGGTTTGATTTGTTGTTTTGAAGTTATACAAGAACATTCATTACTATATTCCATTAACATGTAATGACTGTGCGACTTGTCAATCTGTGATAAGTGAAACATGTAATTATATATGATTAAAGATTTACTTTTTCTTATCTTCAGACAGTAGTAAAGGATCCTGCCTGGAATATTTTTTTTTTATCAAAGATGTTCATGGACTATTTTGCGCAGGAAAGACCTTTAAATCTGAAGTGAAATGTGTAATTATTTAAGTGAATTATTTATTCTTCCAGATTTTAGTTTCTATTTTGCTTATTTCTTTAGTCTGTAGAGAAGGTTAGCCTAAACTGTTTTTGTATGAATGTTCAGTTTTCCTTCATAGAATGTCATTTTGTACACTTTTCCATTTATGTAAGTTTTCACTTCCATGTACAGCTTAAGCTTATTTTTAAGAATCTTAATTACAAATATTTTGAATACTTAAAAAATTCAGATAAAATCAAACTGTACAGCACAATTTAAGTATCCAGGTCAGTTACCAAGAAACCTTTCCACAAAAAATAGCTATATTGCTAAACAGCTAAAAAAAAGTACAAAATAAATTAAAAATAAATAAAATTAGTAAAAGTAAAATAAGTAAAAAATATATTACTTTACTGATATTCTGAATGAATTTTTAAAATTAATAAAAAGAAATCTGAACCTTCTGAAAGAAATATTCAATTTATGTATAGTCTTTTATCTGTAAGCAGACTCTTGATATTTGCCAATTTGAAAAAATAAAAACATTAACCATTTCTATAGCATTTCTTAGCACCTCTTTCTGGGATGGAGAATTCTATCTTCAGAAATCATATGGTTTTCTTCTTCTCATTCATAAAAAAATAGCTGCCAGAGTATTACAATTACTAATCCTTTGGGGTGCACCAGATTAATGCATGAATTTATCATGTATCTGGTGGTGCAGTTTAGATAACTGTTGCATAACAGTGTATCATGTTCTCCTTGTTCCTTTATGTTGTGTGCAATATGCATTGTAGATTTAAACTATATATATATATATATATATATTTATTTAAAGTACAATTAAAGATTTTCTATATAGAAACAATATTACTGTTGATGAGTTAAATAATACGTATTTAAAAAAAGAAAAAACTTATTTATATCCTGTTCAACATATATATAAAGTACAAGTAAGAATTTATCAGGGGTGCAACTTTTTAAACCTAAAAATTATTTTTTTGTTTAGTAGTGGCAAATTTTTTAAGCAGATTGGAGTAGAGAATTGTAAAATTGCTATTTGGTTTACAAATAATTTCAAATGTATCATGATTTTATAAATTTCTTCTTTTGATCATTCTTTATATCTGCTAAACTGTCATTTATTTATTGATTTTTTTTTCATAAACAGTAACAATTCCACTGGATGAAGTCTATGAAGATTGGAAGAAAACTGTTGGTCCATATCAGATCAAAGATATTGCTGAACATTATGGTATATTTAATGATTTGTATGGTGATGCTTTCTTTTTACCTATTGTCATTATGGATATATCTTACAAATCTAATGAAGGATTTGTTCCAGTTTTTAGAGGAAATGATGTAAAACCTTCACAGGTATGTATGTAAGAGGGCTGTTTATGAATTGTCTTGGTTGAGTAATAAAGATAAACAAAATAAATTGAAAAAATTATTATATAAAAGTTGTATGTACTTATATTACTTCTCGACATAATCCTTGCCTAAATTCAAACACTTTGCATATTGTGATACCAGCTTGTCTAGTCCATCTTCAAATATTGGTACTGACAAAGCACCCATCCATTTGTTGACAACATCCACATTCATCATTGCTTTTGAAGTGTCGAGTAGCCTGCCAATTCTTCAATTTTATAAACACATGAAAATCAGTTGATCCAAATCAGGGCTGATAGGGGATAAAATCAGCCACGTATACTTGCTTAGTACACCCTTAGTGGTAGCGGTGGTGTGAGGTCATGCTTGCATTGTTATGAAAAAACACAATTCCCTTCACTAATGTCCTTCACTATTTGTTGTGTTTTAAGCTTTGACAGAGTTTTAACAATAAAGTGCCTGCATTTGTTGTGCCTGGCTTGATAAATTACCTCTACCAACAAAATTCCTTTACAATCTGAAAACAGTCAGAATTTTTTGTTGAATTTTTGGGCTTGTTCGAAGATTTTGTGTATCCACTGTTTGGATTGGTTTTTTGTTTCAATACTGATAAACTGAATCCATGTCTCAACCTAGTAGCTATACTGTCAAGAAATTTACTTCCTTTATTCTGGTGTTGCTGAAGAAAAGTCTATGCTTTTAATTCTGTAAGCATCTGTAATTTGTCTTGGTACTTGTTGTGTACAGTTATTAGTAAACCTTGCATTAAACCTTTATGAATATACTGTAACTTTTATACATAAAATAAAATACATAAAAATATTCTTTATTATTTATATTTTTATTTCATGATAAGTTGTGGTATTTATTTATTTATTGTTATCTAGCTCCCTGTACAAGTTACTGCTTGTCTAACAAATTCTCATGACTTTTTAACTTCATGTGGGTGGTCCCAATCATAACAGTGTCATTTTGTTTAACACTTAGAGAGGGGCAGATAAAAATTTTGTACTTGTGTTCTGCTTGACTTGTCATTTTGTGAATGAGAAAGTCATTGCTACCCTGATTTGATGTTAAGGAATTAATTATGTTCTTGTCCTCTAATTTAAACACAAGTTGGCTTTCCCTTAGCTTATGCATTACCATATATGTGTGTGGTGTCTTTTAAATATTTATTTAAATTGTCATCTAATTTCAATTTTATAACAAAAACTTTACTTCATTTATAGGCGTCAGCTGCTCCTGAAGTAGTTTATGAAGCGCCATCTAATACTTTGTGGACTCTTATATTAACAAACCCCGATGGTCATCTTACACATGATAATGCTGAATATGTCCACTGGTTCATGTAAGTGAATTGAAATAACATTTGTTTGTCGTGAAATAAGTAATGGTTAAGAATTTAAAAATAACAAAAATGGGTTGAGCTAGGTAAAACTACATGCTCGTACAACTTAATGGTTTTGTGCTGGAGTATCCTTAGATTGTAATTTTTGTGATCTAGTTTCTTCATTAAAAAAAAAATTGTCTGGAAAAAGCCGCCACATAATAAACTTTTGATAACTGTAGTTAAGCTGTTTTCATTTTGGTTTTCCATTAGATGAATCAACCTGCATAAAAACTATCAAATTTTTTTAAAGTCATCATTGGAGTTAATTTTTTACATTTATTTTAAAATAGTTGATCTTTTTAGCTTTACTCCCTATACTATGTTGCCGGAATATATCAGGCTATTAGGCTTGATGCATGCTGTTTCTACATACACAATATTATTAAGAATTTCTGTTGCTTACCTGTATAATATTTCTGTTATAATCTTAAATTAAAGTTATTAACTATAATATGCAAAACTCAATCACTTTGTGGATTGTAGCTTTCTGTTAGGGCCTTTGGAAAGACTTCTTTTTCCAAATCTGGTTTGCGACAGAGTCCATCTGTGATCCGAGGAAACTGGAACATCTAGTTAAAAAACATTTGAACCACATCTGCTTTGTGTCATTTTCCGACTAAATAGGCTTCTGATACTAGATGCACCTCTGATCCTTTCTTACTGAGAAAGGCCAGGGGAGTTCACATCATAAAGAGTACTTGTTGCGGTCTTCTGATTGACCTACATTTATTGATCAGTTGGCTGTGCCCCATTGATTTTTACAGTATCTGAGCAGGGACCGATTTGCTTAATACGTGCGCTGATGTATCTTTTTTCAATGTCTTTAATATATTTCCCTTTTCTTATACAATTATGTGCTGGTCAACAGATTTAACTTTTAGACAGTTTTCATCTGTAGATGTACAGATGCTTTAGAACCACTAGATGCTTTAGTAGAGCAGATAATACTCGTGATTCTCTCAGCTCTTGTCAGATTTTTAAAAACTAAGCTAACCTAAAACTACTAATTTAAAAAAAAATTAATGTTTAGTGTAGTTTTGGTTAGCTTGGGATGACAATATGTTCAAATTATTATTTGCTGCTACTAGTGTGACGGAATTTTTCCTTGATGTTTGAGTGTTAATCTTTGTAGCCTCAAAATAGCTAATCGTCCTCGTGTTTTTGTTTCTTTTATGTTATATTCATTTTTGTTTCTAACCTGATATCTTATATATATATATATATATATATATACACACCTAAAGTAAATGAATTAGTGTAATTTATATTTTCTTATCTCATATTTCAGTGGTAACATACCTGGTTCAGATGTTAAAAAGGGTGAAGTAGTTTGGGATTATTTGCAACCTTTCCCTCCTCATGGAACTGGTTATCACAGATATATATTTGTACTTTATAAACAAGATAAGATAATTGATTTTTCTAAGTTAAAGAAGCCATCTCCTTGGTGAGTAATATTATTCTGATTTACTGTTCATAAGATTTTCTTTCTGTGATCATTTCATTAATAATTTCAAAAAATATATTATTAAAGGTGTTTTATTATATTGTGTGCTTCAATGATAGAATGTTATGCTTTATACTGCTTCTGAGAAATTACTTGTAGTTCACTCTAAGAGAATCCTTTACATTGCTGTGCTATCAGTATATTTTAATTTCTCTCTTGCTGCAGACATGGTCCAAGAACTTATGTAGCAGCAACACTTCCAGGCTGCTTAGGTACATCATGATGTTACATACAGCAGTGATAAGAAGGATTTGTGCATTATATTCTGGAACGGCAAGTTCAGATTCATTTGTTCTTTTATTATTAAGTTGTCGTCACTTAACTCCCGATCCACATTTTTTAACATAGAAAATCACTTTAAAAAATGGAAAAGAAAAAACTAGTTATATCAATTAGTTATGTTTTTATATCAATAAATGCTTATACATTTATTATGCTTTGCAGTGAGTTACTTATGCATCTGTACAATTTCTTTTAAATTGAGCAGTATTATTGTAAAGTTTGATAGAATAATATACAATATTTATAATTTTATAGACTGTGTTTTTTATTACATATACCAGTGGTTCCCAAACTCAGAGTCGCAGTGCCCTTTTACAATTAAAATTTTTCATGCTGCCCTATGCTAAGCAAAAGTATGACTACTCATAAGCAAGAGATAAAAATAAATAAAACTTGTGTATCTTCATTATTTTTTTACTTTATTAACATTAAATTAATAATTATGAATGTCCTTTATAAAAAAAATTACATTATGTTTTGTTATTTGTGAGTTAAAAAGAGGTGTAAACAAATTAGTATATGCAATAATTTAAGTTAGTAATTCATCTATAATCATAAAATAAAAAATACAGAAAAGTATTGAGAGATGACAATAAAGGTTGCAGTTGTAATCTTTAAAAAAATAATAAATAAGTAAATAATAATTAATAATAATAATAAATAAAAAAAAATAAAATAAATAAATAAAAAAAGTAATTTGTACAAATTGTGAATATACAGAGCTCTGATAGACAAGCTCTTTTAATATTGTTTTTCAGTGATTTCAACAGCTAAAATTCTCCAATTGATGATTTAAGTTGCCATAATGTATTAATGGCAATTTTAATTCTAAACTTTATGTAAGCCAAACATGGTATATATGAGGTATGTTAAAAAAATACAAATAAAAAATTTATTAATGTATTGTCCTTAGGGTTGTCCCTTCAAAATGGTCCCTGTTGCTGGCAATATGCTGCTGCTAACATTTCTTTCATTTTTATAACGATTCCTGATATGTGTGGTTTTGTTGGCTTTATCAACCCCTTTGAGCAACAAAATAAATTTTATGTGGCTTTAACGAACATAAAAAGTACTTACTGCTGTAAAAATGTAAGATTTTGCCACCTGTTCTGCATCTGATTTTCGGGCCCCAAAAATGAGACATTTTCAAAATCTTACGATCTGGCATTTCTATTTTATAAGTACCACTAGTACCTAAGAGTTAAAAGGTAAAAAAACAGGCTTGTTACCTTAAGCCCTTCATTATTAATTTGAGCCCAAAATTTGAAAAAAAAAATTTGTAAATGTAGTTTAAGTAGACATTACAAGATTTAGTTATGGAACAAAAAGAATCTTGAGTACAGTAAGATGAAGTTCCATCTTTACTCTTTCCAAAAAGCTCTTTTTGACCTCTCTGTGTTGTAAAATAAGAATGGTACAGCTCACGGAAAAAGTGACGAAAATGGCGATTTTTACCTGTTTGTGAGTTAGTAATGTAATACCCAAGAAAAATATTTTTAAAAATATAAAAAAAAAATTTTGCCACTACAAGGTGGGTAGTTATTGTATACCAATTATCATAAAAATCAGAATAGTGATGCAATCAAATTTTTGAAGATGTTTTGAATTAAAATGGAATATCCCGATATTCTTTTTTGTTATATGTACTATCAAAAAGGTTTTAATTAATTTTTGTTTAGTTAAAATATAAAAATTGTTTTGCTTACAGTTTGGAGTTGGATAATAGAACATTTCATACTTATGATTTCTATAGAGAACATCAAGATGTCTTAACTCCTGCTGGATTATCATTTTTCCAATCTGACTGGGAGCCTTCATTGACAGATTTCTTTCATAATACACTTAATATGAAAGAGCCAATATTTGAATATGATTTTGATCCACCTTATGTAAGAAAGCAAGAATGGTTCCCCTTAAGGAAAGCTTTTAATATGTGAGTAATAATATTAAGTTTTTTCGTTTAATGTTGTTGCAGGTTTCTTAGATCTTTTAAACTTAGTATAGGGCGATTTTAAAATTTTGTAAATGTATCAAGATTTAGTCAGAATACTTACAGAATCAGTTGAAGTGTCATTTTGTAGTAAAATGTTTGATAATTTGGCTTGTAGTAAAAGTTCCTTCACCAAGAACATTAGCAGTGTGTGTTCAGTTTAGCTAGCAAAATGGCTACTCTCTTTCACAATGGTGTGGATCACGTTCTGATTTCATGTAGCTAAATCTAAAACTAGTTTTCATATGTGGTACTGGTTTGCTTGGCATTTCTCCCGCCACCACCCCATTTGGTCGCCCTAAAGCATAAGACCGAATGTCTGTGCCACAAACGGCTACTGAGCCTTGAAACAGTTAGGGACCAGTGTCCTAAATAGTTCCTAGAGCTTACCTAACAGCTTGAGCGAACTAAGTGTGGTGCCATACACCACAGGCTTATATGTCCCAACTGCTCACTTGTCATATATTTACTAAAATGGGTCACCCCGTCAACTACTAAAAATATATATGACATCCATAAATTAAAATTTACTTTGTCAAGACAGAAATTCGCTGCCACGCCTAGGTTGCTGAATGCCAGCAAGTAAGTACCTGTCCACCATATTAAAGCACTTGGAGCCTTAATTGCCTGCTGGTGGTCAGCCATAAGGTAGCTTCCCACAGCAGTTTGCTAGGAATCTTTCCCTTAAGTAAACTACTGATGTCGGTTGAACATAGCAACCACATCAGGGAACTCCCACATGGTCCGACAATGCGGCTCTCGCCACATTGACTTGCCACTTGTGAGTGGCCAATTTTCCCTTTGACCTCTAAGTTCCAGGGTGGCCGCTTGGTCTCTGGCCCCTCCAAGGGTAGGGCAGTCAAACATCAGATGTTCATTTGATTCGACCTCCCTGCAGACGCACAGCTGATCAGCTGCCAGGCAGAACTGAAACACAAATCAAATTAATTAACACCCTTCAAATTAACGTGGTTGGTGAGCATCTGGGCACCCATTGCCCTTAAAAACAAACTCGAGGCATACCATCCCCTCAGATCCCATATAAACTTGTACAGGACTCTTCCCTTATTTGTGGTGTCCCATTCCAGCTGCCATGCTTCCATCATGAGGCTCTGCAGTCTCTTTTGCAGGCGGGAGATGGGCAACAATGAAATTTAGATCCGGTGCATTGTGATCACCATTCCGTTCTGGTACTGGCCCGGCCTTTTTGCAACCTCCACATGGCTGCCCGAACTTTCACCACTAAATGGATTAGGAGAGTCTTTCCCAATATGGTGGTAGCCTCGTAGGAAGGTTGTTTTAAAAAAACACCAGTGCATACAATTAAGGCTCTGTGCTGGTCACTCCTTGTTCAAAATTTAAGTGCTCTATTCATATCCAACCTATGTGCCCAAATGGGCACCGCATAAGAAATCATGCTTTCAAAGACATCTTGGTACACCATGTACATTTGACAGCCAGACAACCCATAGTCCTTCTGAGCAATCCTCCTAAGTTGTGCATCATTGAGACGATGTCTGCCATTACTTGCCTAATGTGGTTGCTAAACAGCAACTTCTCATCAAACAAAACACCTAGGTACTTATAAACTCTCTTATGAAGAGAGTTCAGGTGTTGGAATGCCTGATTAACAGCTGCCTGATTTTTCGGCTGATTAAACAGCCGCCTGATTTGACGACTGATTAAACAACCTTTATACTTAATGTGGGGGTTTCGACTGTACGATAATTTTTCTGCACCCTTGAGAATCTTAAACTTTGTCTTGGGCACAGAAATCTTTAAATTTTGAATGTCCATCTAGCATTCCACAGTTAAGACCGCTTGCACTCAATCTTCCAGCTGCAGTCATGAATTACTGTGAACTAAAAGGAATCAGTCATTGGCGAAAGCCTGGGTTGTGACCCCTTCTGGGAATGTCAATCCCAGAAACCCGTTAAATACCAGGTTGCACAGCAGGGAACCGAGAATGGAACCCTGCGGGCTTCCCCTGGTTAAGGATTTTTCCACAGCTAGGTGCACATGATTAGACAAATAGTCATGTACTACGGTCTGCAGGGCTACAGGAACATTGCGGCGTTCCAACTCATAGAGGACAGAACTCCAACACAATGAAGGAAATTCTGCCTCTATGTCTATAAAAATTGCCACAACATATTTACAGTCAGCGCTTTCCACCTCGGCAAGAGCATTTAAGATGCAATCCACAGTGCCAACCCCTTTCTTGAAGCCATACAGGCCTTGATTTAGAAATGAATTCATATTGATGCTTTCCCAGAGCCTTTCCACAACCAGCCTTTCAAGCAACTTGCCAATTACTGGCAAGAGGCTGATGGGCCGATAACTGCCATCCTCGCTAGGATTCTGTCCTGGTTTTAAGAGCACCCTCACCAAAGCTACTTTCCAACAAGTCAGGAAGCAGGCCCAGCTAAGGCATCCTGTGAACAACCTGCCAAGCAGCTCTCTTATGACAGGCAGCTGATTGTAGAATATCTATGGTCTATATCTATTTCTACGGGATCCACAGCCTGTATGCCAGGGAAGGGTGCAGCCCTCGTCCTAATGCCGATCTCTGTTTCACCCTTCGGAGCGTCTGGTAATACAGTATCCAGGAACGCCTGGTAAGTCGCCACCGAGTTAAAGTGTGTTCATGACCACCAAACCCACATCGACCACTGGATAGCACATGCAATGGCTTGGGCTGGTTACATAATTTTGCGAGCTGCCAGGGGCTGCACTCCAACTCGCGCATGTAGTCTTGCCATAACTTGAGTCTGGCTTCCTGAACATACTTATTATGGGCGCGCTGGTAGATTCGCAGATGCTCAGCGCGCACGTCATCAACGATAATCCCTGTTAGGGGGCGACTCTGGTATCTTCTCCTAGCGGACCTAACTCTTATGTGCAGCATGCTAAGATCAGAGGTACTCATATGTGGTATAATAAGGATCTTCTAAGCAGATGTATAATTTATTCTTGGTAACAAAATTTTGCTAAGACCAATTTTTCTATTTGATATGAAACAGATGGAGTTTGTCTTTATAGTTTTGATGCTACTGTGGATGAGGTTAGCAGAGTTTTGTGTCTAATCCCTGTAAATTTATGCAACACTCTTTGTAAAACATGCTGATCTCCACGGCATAGTGGTGGTATTTCTTTTGTCTGGAAGGTCTCAGGTTCATACGTTGATTAGGTGTGGTGTTTTTCATATGCTACAAAATTTGATTTCCATATTCCCCAAGTACAAGCTTTGAACTTGATATTGGTAGTAGTGGTATTCTTAACAGGTATGATCAAACAAATGTTTGGAGTGTGTTAAACATTGGAAATTAAAACTATGGGATTAGTGTGGTTTGATATTATTAAGAAATTAATAATAAGAGTCATTACAACTGGGTCATAACAACAGAGGACATAAGAGACCTCTGTGTGGAACTGTTAATCAGATAGAAGGAAATGAAGTTCCCTAAAAAACATAATCTCCACTGATTGACATTTTAGGTCACCAGTTGGACAGTAAAAAGATATCTGGAACAGCAAAAAACCAGTTGAATATAGAGCATATTAACACAAGTGCATTAAACTTTTGTGCTGTTAGCGAAGTTAAAATGTACACCCCCGTCTTTTCATTGAGAATATTGTAAACTGTATTGTGTTCATGGATATGTTTTAAATTTTCTCATTCTATATTTGAGCAAGAATGATTACCCTTTCATTTGGAGCTAGATGGTGCTCTACCATCCAAAGCCCAAGATTTTCTGAGTAGATCTACCAATCTACTCAAGCCGGTAGACCAGTCAGGCTAGCTTAATTTCCATCTTGTTCCCCAGATTTGACACCACTCTTATGGGTGTTTATTAAATTTCAAGTGTTTTCCATCCTTAACTTCCAACTTTGCCGTACTACAAAACTGAATCGCTGCCTCAGTTGTAGAAATTATGCTGGATATAATGAACCAAGTTTGTCAAGTTACTCACGACTGCTTCATTTTTTCTGTACTTGTAGGTTTTTGCTTTAAGTAAAGTTCTACTCTGATTCTGGAAAGTCATTGCTTAATATTTTATTACTTTTACATTATATTCAGTTATCTTTCTTGCAATTTTCTGAAATTTAATTTAATTTTCTGTGCGAATTATTTTCTGTATGATGTGTCTGCTGGGTATAAACGAGCCCTTAAAATATCCTTGCTTGCCTTGATATTAGTAAATATCCTTCCTTGATATTAGTAACAATTAACCTGAAATTTCTATTTACCATTAATATTATTTGGGCTAGTACGCATTTACTTTTTAAAATAAGTGAGGTTTAAATTATACTTGTAAAGTAAAAATCAGTCTTGTTCATTGTCTAAATATGACTTCAGATGATGCTTATAAAAGCACCCAATGGTCCTAACTATGATGATCCTCAGGAATTGGTTCGTTGGCTTTAGTTGTTAGCATTTTGCTTAATTTACTCCTTTTAATTTCTAAGTTCTAATTGCTAAGACATTACAAGTGATATGTAACAATTAGATTGTAAGGTATGCAGCTGACTGTAACTCTAAATAATTTTGTTTATTCAATTTGCCTGGTTGGTTTGGTTGTCTGTGATCAGCTGCCTTTTTCATTTGTTGTCAGTTTTGGTGTGCTTAAAATCATAAAACAAATTACTATAACTGGTTGTGTATTGTAGTTAACAATAAGTAGTAGTTCAAAAAAACAAGTAGACTAAATTATTATGTTGATTTACTGTATATAATTTTTTATTATAGATACCTGGACAAATACAGAGATCCGAAACAGATATCCAAAGAGTTCCTGTTGAAAAAACTAAAGAAGACACATCCATTCAAGAAACCTCCTCCACCTCTACCATTTCCAAATGCTATTCCTTTTAAGAGAGGCACACCTTCGTGGGTTATTACTGAGATGAGAAAAGAACGATTACAAAGAGGTCGATCTGTTTACCATGAAAATCTTCCTTAGAATTAAATAGATTAATTATTGTATTTTTATTAAAAAAGCGTAAAATAAATAAATTAAGAAAAATATGACTTAGTACCTGAATTCAAATTAGTTTACCTGAATTTAAATTTAGTTTTCTAAATTCCCGATATTAATTTTCTAGATTACAGTTAAAAATAAATGGACATACGAGTGTTATTATGCATCCTAGTAGAGTTTGTTGTCATCTTCATTCTGAAATAATATATTTACTAAGACAGACTAGAGAATAATTCTATGGAAAGCAGTAGCTGTAACTGGGGATTTCACATTAGCTTTTAATTATACTTAATTCAGTTGATATCTTTATTTGCTCTGGTGTGTATATTACATGATAATATAAATTTGAAAAATAATAAATACATTTTAAATTATGGAGAAATGGATAATTATGTTAATCGTGTCAACATTAAAATGAATAAGGACTGCCCTTTATCATTCAGATAAAAATATCCATTTGTTTTATGTTATGTTTTTTCATCTTTCAATAAAATTTAGTGCGTTTGGAAGTAATAGTTCAATTACGAGGGTTGCTTGTTGATGTACGCTCTCTCATTCTGTTGGACACCATTGTTACGGATTCGAGAATGCTTGGTATGTCAGAATGTCTTAAAACAATGTGTAGTGATTGAATTTTTAACAATGGAAAAAGTGATGAGGTGAGATTCATCTACAATCCCATGTTAGGTGATGAATTTGTTGATTGAATTACTGTGAGTAGGTGGGTAATAAAATGTACATCAGAAGCTGGTAAGGTGAATATCAATGATAAACCTTAGAATGGTCAGTCAGTTTCTGAAACTGATAAGTACCAAAGGAGGTAGATGAATAGATCAAAATGACCGTTGTATTGCACAACACATTGCCACCAGAATAGGTATCTCAAAAGAATGATAGACACATTGTTACAAAATTGGGCTAATAATCTGTTCACATTGGGTGGCATGCTAACTCTCAAAAAAGAACAAACAATGTAAGGAATTTTGTGAACAGCCTATGAAATTTTATCGTGACGAGGGAGATGACTTCCTTTTCAGTATTGTGACAGGGGATGAAACTTGGGTTTATTATGGTGACCAGAAGAAAAACAACAGCATGGAATACCAGCACTACAGTTGGCCCACAATCAAAAAATTCAAAACAACCTTCAAAAAAAAAATTCTCTTGACAATATTCTGGGATTCCAAACATTTGTATGTGACTGTAAATTCTGTGCGATTACATTAAGAAATTAAAAACATCTTACGAGAAGTGTGTCATGTTGAGATCCTTGGAACCAATAATACTGCTCAGCCATACACATCGCTTACAAAACTAGAATATAACTGCACTTCACTTTGTCTTATCTCAGTTTCTCTACAGCTAAAATAAAAATTTCTCTAATTAATAAAATTAAAAATAAAAGATTTCGCATAAAAGAGAAGTATACGTTAGTGTAAAAGTGTATATTATCTAACCGCAGTACAACTGTGCAAAGTTTGAACGTTCAAGCTTCTTCATTTTTAATCTTTTTCATCTTCATTTTTTATTTTTATTTATTTATCATCAGTCAAACTTACGTATTGAACATATTTTTTTTTGGGGGGAGATTAAGCCAACTATGGGCCGCATAAAATAAAGTCTCTTCTGGTTTTATTTTTTCCTCCCATTATTTTTTCATTCTTTCTGCGTATTTGTTCTTTCTCTCCTTTGACCATTTTGCTTTTCCTTCTTCACTATTTCAAACTCGGCTTTTTATATTTTTTTGTTCGAATCCTTTTTTTCCTTTATTTCCTGTACTTGATCCTGTTTTTTTTCTTTTACCTTCTAGAACCACCGTTAGGTATTGCTTCAGATAAGATGAAATTACAATTATTTTGTAGCGTGTGAAATTACCATGATGCCAGACCGGGATTCGTATACAGGAGCTCCGGATGAAAGGACGCTACCATGAGGTCGGCTTTACTTGAATATGTAGGTTCTTCATTTTTGTAGGTGCCCATAGTTGCTCTTTTATTCCCACCATTTAATGCATATTTATTTTCTTTAGTGTCTGTTCTACCATTCTGTAGACATTACCTAGGAATCTCAATTTTCTTCTTTTTATTGTTTTTTTGACACCCTCTATTTCTTCATACAGTTCTTGGTTAGATTTCAATCTGTATCCTTCTGTTGTTTTCTTTGAACCTAGGATTATTTTCAGTGTTTTTTCTTATTTTGTTTTACAGTTTCCTGTATAATACAAGTGGTTGTTACATAATGTAACACTGTAACATAATGCCTAATTTTAACCTTTTTGAGAGATTTTATGGTTTTTTTTTTAAATAGACAGTAAATCGTAATTTTATTTTAAAAAATCTTGTCTATATATCACATGATATATATATATATATCACATGATATATATATATACATATATATATATATCTCCTTGTACGCCTATTAAATTACATATACATATTTTTTTTAAATGAAAAGAACATAAAATTTTATTTCATTAATAACTAATGATATTTTTTCATATATTTTATTGTTATTATTTATCGTACAACTTCTTTTACAATCTGAGGTAAATAATTATTAATAAATCAATATATTTAAATTTAAAAAAAAGTAGACCAAGTCTTATGTGCCGATGTGACTTCCGCTGTAAGATTCAATAATTCATTAGTTTTATTTGGCTATAATACTGGAACCAATGAAAATAATACCATTTATGACATATCGTTGCAAAGCTTTCAATGAGGGCTTATTATTGAAGTTAACAAAAAGTAAAAAATCGAAATATTATTGGATTTTGGTTTTTTTTTGGATACTTTTGGTTCAGCCGATTACAATCAAAAGGAGTGGTGCTCAAGTAGATATTACAACAGTCCTAAATCCAAAATTTCAACATCCTACGACTAATAGTTTTTGAATTATGCGAAATATATACGTAGCACATACCTATGTTAAATTGCGAATATCTTTAAAAATCGATTATAAAAGTTCGTTTTTCCTACGGATTTAGTTTTATCTTTATTGTTTTTAAGGCAGATGTAAATTTTTTAGACTTTGCTACATTAAAGGCATTATATATGTATAGGTGAAGTTTACAATTTTTTTTTTTTTTTACTATTACGTTCGTGTTTCCAAAAAGCATACAGGTATTGGTTGTTTCTGATGCTTTACACAAACAATTTAATTTAAAATATTTATTTTATTTAAATATATCTTTTCGTTAATTTTATTCTGTGATTCTAACTAAAACGCGGGCGCATACCGTAATTAATTCGCACGGGTGTGGCGGCATCGGTCGGTACTAACTAAATTAATGTAATTTCACAACTTACATAGTACAAATTTCGCTTGTACGGTCGGCAGACTGTTGGTAGCGACTCGTAACTAAAATTAGTAGGGGTGCTGTTCCAGAAAATTTTTTATGGGCATTTTCAAGGCATTGGTTAAAGTTTTCTACAAAATAAAGAAACCGAAAAGAAAAATTAATCAATTAGAATAGGTGGTAGCAGGATTATAATCTAAATCTACACTTTATCACAATCCAGAATACGGTACACGATTTTTAAGTACACGTACTTTAAAATCGCATTCGGTTAAACCGAATAAATAATAAAATGTCAATACAGATAATATTTTTTAGTATTATTAGATAATAACAATAAAATGACCGCTTAAAAACACTATAGTCCAACAGTGCTTAATTAAAATTTCTATGTACACAAAAACATAATTAGATTTTATTAATTACTTTTTCTTTCGACCTTCCAGCGTGCTTTTGGGCAGATTTGGCGATCAAACAACCCATTCATTAGATGGCTTGCCGCCATCTTCTGATCACTACTGAAAAAACACCTAAACCGCTTTCATATTCCTTCCACCAAGTAAACTAGAAAATGGAACGAACAAAGAACAATCCATACACACGCGGAATTAAAAAAAACTACCTTTCACCAGCACGCCTGGGTCGGCACTGCACGGGAGCGACAGTGCTCTCTCTCTCTCCCTCGTCTCGTGTGCACCTTCCTATGTGCGCTTGCGCACAACGGCCAAACATCATCCGTTCGAATTTTTTATGTTTTTGTGGTTAGGCTACTCTGGACCACGCAAATATTTCTTCTGGTTTCTTTTTCACGCAATATTCTTCCATTCTTTTCGCGTGTGTGATAATCTCTCTCCCGACCATTACACTTTAGTGACAATTTTGTCGCGTGTGAAAATGCTATGTCTTTCCGGGATTCGAACCCGGGACCTCCAGAGGTAAGGCCGAGACGCTACCACTTGTGCCATAGTAGTATAGAAACCTCATATCAAGCCCCACTTTGACCTTTGACCCTTAGAACCAATTTGGCGCTTGAACATGAGGCCATGTTTTCCAGTTAAATTTATACGCCGAAAGAGTGGATTTACTGCAAAATACATAGCAAAACACGGGTTTAAGGTGCCTCCAAAATTACAACAAAAACCAACAATCAAAGTGGGGCTAGAACCTGAGGGTCTCTTTTCACGGGTTTATTCGAATACATTAAAGAACGGCTATTTTCAATGATAAATGTGTGTTCAGGTTAAATTTACATGTTGAAACAGTTTATTTACCGAAAAAATTTAACGCTGAAAATTTATAACGATGTTCTGCATCGATCAGTCATCATTACTTTCAGTGAAAGCGGGCTTTGTGGATTTTTAATTTTTTATAGTTGTGATAGCTAATTATTGACAGCAGATGTTATTTTATTTATATTTTACATAAGAAACGAGATTTCAAAGACATATCTTTCGTTAAATAAAAAAATGGCGTACCTCAAAAACGGTGTATCTTAGGCCATTTTTAACGCGATTTTTAAAGGCTTAACCCCCATGGCGATCACCCGGTGCGATAGGTCCTAGCCCCATGCGTCTAGCGGCCATCATTCTCGAGATACTAGCGCGAGCATAATTCGCATATGTCAATTCACTTCAAACCCACTTTTCACAATGAATTTTTCGATAAATCTACTCCTTCATATTGAAAATTTAAGAAAAACTATGATGAGGTTCTGCATCAATCGGCCATGATTACTTTCAGCGAAAACGGGGTGCAACATTATTTTTCAAGTTAATGATTAGTTTATTGTATATGTTCTTTCGCATTTGTGATACTAAAATAATTTCATATAAAACCGCAAAATACAGTTCATTTATCAAACAGCTTCTACATCACAATTCATAGTTTGTTATAAATGTATTTTATTATAACATATTTATAGACTGTCTATGACGTCAGGGGATTCCCTATAGCAGCTATCAATCATTCATAATTGTTTTTTTATATGTTTGTTCTTTACTGAGGATGTCCATTAGCTACCATAACCTAATACCTGTTGGTTTACCAGAGTGGCTGGCATACAATTTAAATTCTAGTAAGGCTTGGCATTTTCTATTCAATACAAAATTCAGATCACTAACTGACTGAGTATAAAATTGCTGATGCTTAGAAGATGAATAAATAATCTCATTGGTGAAAATCATTCATGAAAATTAGTAATGTACAAAAATTCTAAGAATGAGCATCCAACACCAGGCAAACTAGGAAAAGAGATAAATGTTTTTTCATTGTTTCACTTTGTCAAAAATTTGTTATAAATCAAAATGGAATTTTGATATGTGACACTTCAACTGTTGGGGAAATGTGAGGAAAATGATGAATATAAAAAAATATAAGTGATATCTTTCATTTTCCATTAATACAATAAATTTCCCTCATATTTTATTATTTATATATGAAAATTTATTCACAATAATTTTATTTATATAGTTCATTCTCTCGCTAACTTTCACTTTATGTTTAGTAGTTGTAATTGTAAAGCCCCGTTTGTTTTATTTCTTATAGACTTTTTTGTATTCTTAATCTTTTATTAATTTTCCTCCATCTTCTGGAATACAATAAAACTTTTTCATTCTCTTAACATCTCCTCTTTAACAAATTATTTTAAATTGTGTGTTAATTTAAATATTGTTACTATAAAGCACTCTGTTAAAAGAAACATTATTTACAGTTTCAGTTTTCCTGGTACTTATTTTTTATTGATTTCTTTATCCCTTGGTTTATTTTTGACACTGTACCAGTGTCAGTGTTTTTCTTAAGAAAAACAGTATTCCATTCCTAAAATTGTATGCCCTGTAGAATTATCTGACTGCATCATATACCATTCACCCAGACCCCCACTGTAGGGATAAGTGGTGGCAATCCTTTACTTGGGTGAGTAGATAATATTTCTGATATTGATTTGTAATGCTGCTACTTCAGATTCAAGTAGCTAGCCAAAAGTAGTGAACCCCCTGCATGTTACCGTTGTCCTTTTTTCTTGAGGATAAAGAATACAGAACTCTCTCAGGAAGGGTCAGACTGAAATTGAACTGATGTAAGTGCCTAAATGTAATTGTGTTTGTATCCCTTACATAATACAATTTTTAAGTAAATTGTATTTTGAGATTTATAATAAGATGGATTTTTTAAGACTTTACATACAAAACAATAGAAAAAAAACAATAAAATAAACCTTACAGTGATGTAACTGTCAAAAGGCTGGAGTGCTCATCCAGAAGAGAATGAGGCTAGATTACTTAGGAAAAAAATTAGAATATAAAGTGCTATATTAGAATAAAAAGTGCTTTCTTCCACTGCCACAGGTAAGTTCCATCCCATCATATCTGATAATCTGATTTTGTTTGGTGAATTTATTAGACCGTCTTCAGATTAACAGCGTTATATGGAAACAAAGTTTGTATGCCAACTATCTTCCAAATGTCTGCTGTAGTAGTATTTCTATTAGTGTACAACAAGTATTGTTGTCAGGATTGTTTATTAAGTCTTATAAATCTGAGAGTCAAATAAAACATTGGTTAAAGCATCGACATCATTATCGATAACTTCAGTTGTTTCAGGGAGTGAAGCTCATCCAATCTACCTTATCAAACAGTTACCTTTGGAGATGGAATGTACTTTCATTGAAACTGTTTAAAACCTAAAAGTATATTTCATTGCCATCGATGCAGTTATAAATGTTAAATTTAACAGGACATCAATCCGTATCTGGCATTTAAATTAGTTCAAAGCCATTATTTAATACAACAAAGTCAGAATTAAAAGGAACTTTTCCAATACCCCCAAATAAATTTGTATGCATTAAAGCCACCCATTAGTAGTATGTGTGGGGAAGGTGGTTATCGCATTATGTCATCCTCCTAATCAAAATTTGACAGATATGCTGCAGATAGTAATCAGTAGCATTCACGTTAATGTTGTTTAAAATCTATAGTGATTGGATTAACGATGCCCCTGATGTATTAAGTGAATGGTTGTCTTTTTTGTAAAGACTTATACAGAATAGGCAGCACCCTATAATCTCGGAATGGATATTTGACATATTAGGTGGCTTATAGAAATACTTAAATTCTTTCAAAAAACCTTGTCCTGGTGAGGGCACAAACTGAATGAGACTGCATTATTTCATTTAAATATAGCTGAGTTACACATATCTTGATTCATTATATCTGACTTGATTCAAATCGTATTATGTTCACTCAAAATTTAATCATCATATTCATTCAAATCTCAATGATGGTAATCAAATCAATATATGTATATAGTCTGTTTAATTGTAAAATAACATTTTATTAATAAACAATTCTATTTAAATACGTTGTGTTTCTTTCCTATCATTTACCTTAAAATAGTAATTGTAAATTTTAACCCATTTCCTATCCGCTTTCTGTTGGAGAGGTGAAGAGGTAATAAAAAAACAAACACGCAGTATTAATACAAATACATTTATTGACAGTTAATACATTTTATAAAATTACATTTAATTTCTAATATTCTCTACAAAACAGAATATTAGTCACAATAAACAGATAACATTTCATACAGAATTAGATCAATTTACGCATCGGCAGTTACCGCTGCAGTAAAAGCTCCAAATCTCCGTGGTTTATAGCGAATAAGAACACCATCATCAATTACATTTTAACGTATAGTATAACACTTCGATATTTTATAGTTTTCTCATTCATGAAATTATATCGCGTATCATGTCGCAAGTGCATTTCGTGTCTAGGTGTAAAGTATCAGGAACATCGAACCATCTGTAGTGCAAGGCATATACAACAAAATCTTTTCTCAATGGGAGTCTGAACCAAGGTCTGTGGAGTTCAAATACGTACATTCTTTTGCCCCCAAATATCACGATGTCTCCGTCGGGCAGCTGGCACAGCGCATCTGTTTCCCCGAACGAGACGTCGAGATACTTCAACCGGCCAGTGATCTGTTGTACTTTTGGTGACGTGATTTTCGTCGATGATGTCGATCACAGTAGACCACGTAGGTTTGCCGTTGACCAGCAGATAGTGGATCTTATCGCCTTCTTACTATATATGTCTAGTCACGGATTTGGCAATCTTATAACATTTTATTAATACTCATAGTTTTATCAGTATTCACGTAACCAGTTTTTGAATCAAACAGTCGGTTTCTCTACCTATGTATAAGTTTTTATTCCAAGCCAACATCCTCTGATTGTACAGCGTACAGAACATGTTTCGATGAAAGAACAAATTTTCATTATTACGATAAATCTTATTAGGTTACCAAAACTATAAAATATAGTGCAAAAAAATTCAAATACGAAGAAAAAATTGCAACGATAAAAAATAATTTTAGCCGGTGAAAATTGGTAACTTTTACACGACGAATCGTCCTGTCTTAAGACTGGATAGTCCATTTTGATCTGCAGTGTGTGTTCGTGTATGCATTAACGACAACCTAGGAGTTTCGTTTGAAAATCCATATAAACGTTCGAAAATTTGTTTTATTTTTTTTTTCTTACTTGAACAAAAGTCTATCAAATGTATTCTTACATTCACACATCGGCACACATAAAACTTTAGTATTTCAGTTTTCGTAATTAAGGAATGAAAAATATCTAAGATTACAAAAGTACGGAAGGGATAAATATATTTTTTTTACAAAGAGCAACGGGCGTACTAGAAATTCTTAAAAGTTGAATGATTGAGGTACTTGGATATAAATTCAAAAACGTGGTATATTTCATTGAGTTAATATAAGTCCACTAATATTATTAGTTAGCGCCTAATGGGATCCTAGACATTGGAGGATGCAGTGCACTCCCTTCGCCGAGGGAGTCAGTCACACGTGCTAGCGATAAGCGGAAAGAAGAATGGTAGGTGGATTTAGGTTTTATCGACTCTTGTTTGCTTTCGCCATTTTCTTCATCTTTCATCAGTCGCGTTAATATTCTTAAATTTTTAATAGCAAGTCATTTTATCCACCCACCTGATTTTTAACATTCTCTTAAAGCATCACATTTCTAACTTTTTACATTTCTAGCTTTTAACACTCCGATCGTCCAAGTTTCACTTACATATAAAGCTACGCTCCAAACATACTCTGAAAAATGTTTTCCTGACGTGACTGAAAGCTCATTTCGCCTGTGATTTATATCGCTCCTGCTTTGTCTGTCTTTAGTAATTCTACTTCCCAAATAACAAAATTCAATCTCCATAGTATTTTCTCTTCCTATTTTTATATTCAGTGGTCCATCTACTTTATTTCTACTATATTTCATTACTTTTATTTTGTTCTTTTATTTTTTTCCATGGAGTAGTTCTTGCAAAGGACTTCATCCATGCCATTCATTGTTTCTTCGAAATCTTTTCTGTCTCGGCTAGAATTAATATATCACCAGCAAATTGTTACTTTATCATCAGCAAATCTTAGCATTTTTAACTTTTCATCTTGCACTGTTACTATGGATCTAAATTGTTCTTAACAGCTAGTTCTTTAACAGCTAGTCTATTGTTCATTAACAGCTAGTTTCATGTAAAAATGAAAAATTAGCGGAGATAGGGAACATCTTTGTCAGACTCCGTTTTTTATTATTGCCTTTTTCTTATGCTCTTTGATTATTACTGTTGCACTTTGGTTCCTGTAAATGTCAGCATTTGTTCTATCGCTATAATTGAACCCTAAATGTTTTAAAATGCTAACATTTTATGTATGTCGGTAGTTAGATTGTAGTTAGATTTTTTTATGCGTGAGTAGTTAAGATAATTGTTCTGTATTCTTACATTTTTCTGCTCCTGCATTCTTTGGCATCGTGATAACACTCTTTTTTAAGTCTGATGGAACTTCCCCTTTTTAGTAAATATTGCACACTAGTTTGCATGAGTATAATATTTATCGTTTCCTCACCTACACTGCGCAGTAATTCTGCAGTATCCGGTTTACTCAAGGAGTCTTTCTTCCATTCAAATGTTTAAATGATATTAAATTCAGATCTCAGTATTGTAACTCCTTTTTCATCCTCTTCACCTTCCTCTTCTTGCTCTATAACACCAGTTTCTAATTCATTTCCTCCGTATAACTCTTCATTATATTCCACCCACTTATCAACCTTTTGTTTCGTATTATAAATCGGTTTACGATCTTTATTTAACACATTAGATTTTAACTTATGTACCACAAAATTCTCCTTAATTTTCCTGTGTACTGCGTCAATTTTACCAATGATCATTTCTCTTTCCACATCTGAACACTTTTCTTCATTCCACTTTTCTTTCGCTAATTTGCACTTCCTGTTTATAATTAACTGTCGATAGTTCCTTCCATCATCACTAGCATTCTTATACTTTCTACGTTCATCCATCAGCTGCAATATATCCTCTGATATTCAAGATTTTCTACCAGTTCTCTTTGTTCCGCCTAGGTTCGCTTTTGCTGATTTAAAAATTTCCTTTTTAACATTCTCCCATTCTTCTATATTTTCTACCTCATCTTTTTTACTCAGAGCTCTTTTGATGTCCTCCTCAAAGATCTTCTTTATCTCCTCTTCCTCAAGCTTCTCTAAATTTCACCGATTCATCTGACACATTTTCGTTAGGATTTTAAATCCCAATCTACATTTCATTATCACTAAATTATGGTCGCTATCAATGTCTGCTCTTGGATTGCTCTGGTCAAAGAGTTTTTTCAAAGTTTTTGCTTAACCATGATATAATCTATCTGATACCGTTTAGTATCGCCCGGCGTTTTCCAAGAGTGGTTATTCTTCTATTATGTTTTTTAAACTGGGTGTTGGCAATTAGTAAATTATACTTCGTACAAAACTGAATGAGTCGATCCCCTCCGTTATTCCTTTTGTCCATCCCGTATTCATCCACAATATTTTCATTCCTTGCCTTTTCCATTGCTAGCATTCAAATCTCCAACTATTATTAAATTTTCATTTCCTTCTATGTGTTTAATTGTTTCATCAATTTCTTCGTATACACACTACTCATCATTATGAGCACTTGTAGGCATGTGGATGTTAATAATCGTTGTCGGCTTAGGTTTTGATTTTATCCTGATTACAATGATTCTATTGTTAAGCTTTTTGAAATACTCTTCTGCTCTCTTACCTATCTTGTTCATTACAAAACCTAAAATAACCTGACCAAAAGTCGTTTCCTCTTCCCACCGAAACTTGGTAAAATATATATATATATATATAAAAGTTGATATAGATATATTACATCTATGTCAATAAAAATTTGAATATAGATATATTTATAAAAGTTGTAAACGGGAAATATTGAGCAAAACACTACTGACATAACAATTGTTTGTTAGCATTTGAATACTCAAAACCAGATATCAAGGTTTTGATATTTCATAAAAAATAAAATTGTAAACTATTACAATTAAATCAATTTTTAATAACAGGAATATTTTTAACTGTTATTTTTATAACAATAGATATTATATATTGTAATACGGTAATTATTTTTTTACATGTTCAAATTGGATTCGTTAAGTATAATTACGAGTCAAATTTTAATAATTTTTTTTTTTACAATATCTTTCATTTTTCAGGTTATAATTGAAAAATAAGTGTAAAATATATTTTACGTATCGAAATTTTCAGCAAAACTAAAATGGAAAGAGATTTGATTAAATTAGGTTCTTCTATAATGTTAAAATACCATCGAATCTTAACTGTAACGTTTCTTTTTTATTTACGTTTGTTTAATAAACTAAATACCATTTTTTAATTGAATCTTCTAATAAAAAAATTTATTTTGATATAAGTAATCATTTTCTTAAATATATTTCTTTTAGTTATGAACTAGATATAATACTGAATACGATATAGAAGTAACTTTTCACATCCGCTGTGAAATTATTATTTACATATATAGATAGAGATACATAACGATATCTAAATGGAAACGGCAAAGCGTTTAAACATTTAAGTTTTAATTAAAATTTTTCCTTTTTGTAACATGTTTAGGAAAAATAGTACATTAGTATCATTAATTTTTCCAAAATCACTTGTTTTAGTTTTTCAGGCACTAATGATATTCTGTGTGAAGCATAAATTAATGGTTGATATTCAAAAAAACAATTCAGTCTAAACTGAAGAAAATAAAAAAAATATGCCAAATATTTATTTTTTGTAAAGTAGCTTATGACAGACAATCCACTTACCAACGATTATTATTATTCTACATTACAGCATACTGCTTTTTATAAATAATCAGGCTTTGTCCATCATTTCCAAATTCACACATATAGACTACCATTAGTACCTGAAAAACACTAAAGCAAGTGATTTTGTTAAATTAGGGCATCAGCATGATGTTGCCAGGTTTTGAAGTTGTACCAACATATTAGGTAGAAGAAATATTTTTTGAACAGAGGATTTAAAAATATATTCAATATTAAAGATAATAAGAAAGTGAAATTGCAAATAAGTGTTACGTACGTTGAATTTTGAGATCCTCCTAGGCTGAGTATGGTGACTGACTGGATATCTTCGCCTCCAATCTGGTCCAGACCAATACCCTACCTAACGCGACCCTACCGATACCACTCCCAAAGTTCTTCCACCCAGTGGCCCTCCTGGCTCCCGTCGGATGTTTACATCCCTCATCCCAACGAAACTATCCCGTTCGGCAGCGTTTCCCTCTACCTACCGCACAACAACACACCTTGGATTAGCCGCTTCCCCACCCAACGAGTCCTGACCGATACCCCACCAAACACGCCCCCTGGCGCCTTTCGGGTGTGTACATCCCACATCCCTCATCCCAACGAAACTCTATTCCGTTCGGAATCGTCTCCCTCTACCTACCGCACATCTAGCACACTTTGAATGAGCCGTTTCCCCCACCTAACACGCCGCGACTAATATTACACCCAACGCGCTTCCACCCAGTGGCCCTCCTGGCGCCCGTCCGATGTGTACATCCCACATCCCTCATCCCAACGAAACTATTCCGTTCGGAAGCGTCTCCCTCTACCTATCGCACATCTAGCACACTTTGGATGAGCCGCTTCCCCCACCCAACGCGTCCCGACCGATACCCCCCCCTAAAACGCCCCAACTAATACTGTACCCAACGTCCTTCCACCCAGCGGCTCTCCTGGCGCCCGTCGGATGTGTACATCCCCCATCCCAACGAAACTCTATCCCGTTCGGCAGCGTTTCCCTGTACCTACCGCACATCTAGCACACTTTGGATAAGCCGCTTCCCCCACCCAACGCGTCCCGACCGATACCCCACCTAATACGCCCCGACTAATACTGTACCCAACGCCCTTCCACCCAGCGGCCCTCCTCGCGCCCGTCGGATGTGTACATCCCCCATCCCAACGAAACTCTATCCCGTTCGGCAGCGATTCCCTCTACCTACCGCACATCTAGCACACTTTGGATGAACCGGATCCCCCACTAAACGCGCCCCGTCCGATACCCCACCTAACACGCCCCGACTAATATCACACCAGACGCCCTTCCACCCAGCGGCTCTCCTGGCGCCCGTCGGATGTGTACATCCCTCATCCCAACGAAACTCTATCCCGTTCGACAGCGTTTCCCTCTACCTACCGCACATCTAGCACACTTTGGATGAGCCGCTTCCCCCACCCAACGCGTCCCGACCGATACCCCACCTAACACGCCCCGACTAATATCACACCCGATGCCCTTCCACCCAGCGGCCCTCCTGGAGCCCGTCGGATGTGTACATCCCTCATTCCAACGAAACCCTAACCCGTTCGGCAGCGTTTCCCTCTACCTACCGCACATCTAACACACTTTGGATGAACCGGATCCCCACATAACGCGTCCCGTACGATACCCCACCTAACACGCCCCGACTAATATCACACCCGACGCCCTTCCACCCAGCGGCTCTCCTGGCGCCCGTCGGATGTGTACATCCCTCATCCCAACGAAACTCTATCCCGTTCGACAGCGTTTCCCTCTACCTACCGCACATCTAGCACACTTTGGATGAGCCGCTTCCCCCAACCAACGCGTCCCAACCGATACCCCACCTAACACGCCCCGACTAATATCACACCCGACGCCCTTCCACCCAGCGGCTCTCCTGGCGCCCGTCGGATGTGTACATCC
This sequence comes from Lycorma delicatula, assembly GCF_047948215.1. Lineage (NCBI taxonomy): Eukaryota > Metazoa > Arthropoda > Insecta > Hemiptera > Fulgoridae > Lycorma > Lycorma delicatula. The sequence goes on from NC_134462.1 coordinate 98,896,749, forward strand.
CTCATCCCAACGAAACTCTATCCCGTTCGACAGCGTTTCCCTCTACCTACCGCACATCTAGCACACTTTGGATGAGCCGCTTCCCCCAACCAACGCGTCCCAACCGATACCCCACCTAACACGCCCCGACTAATATCACACCCGACGCCCTTCCACGCAGCGGCTCTCCTGGAGCCCGTCGGATGTGTACATCCCTCATCCCAACGAAACCCTAACCCGTTCGGCAGCGTTTCCCTCTACCTACCGCACATCTAGCACACTTTGGATGAACCGGATCCCCCACTAAACGCGCCCCGTCCGATACCCCACCTAACACGCCCCGACTAATATCACACCCGACGCCCTTCCACGCAGCGGCTCTCCTGGAGCCCGTCGGATGTGTACATCCCTCATCCCAACGAAACCCTAACCCGTTCGGCAGCGTTTCCCTCTACCTACCGCACATCTAGCACACTTTGGATGATCCGGATCCCCCACATAACGCGCCCCGTCCGATACCCCACCTAACACGCCCCGACTAATATCACACCCGATGCCCTTCCACCCAGCGGCCCTCCTGGAGCCCGTCGGATGTGTACATCCCCCATCCCAACGAAACTCTATCCCGTTCGGCAGCGATTCTCTCTACTTACCGCACATCTAGCACACTTTGGATGAACCGGATCCCCCACTAAACGCGCCCCGTCCGATACCCCACCTAACACGCCCCGACTAATATCACACCCGACGCCCTTCCACCCAGCGGCTCTTCTGGCGCCCGTCGGATGTGTACATCCCTCATCCCAACGAAACTCTATCCCGTTCGACAGCGTTTCCCTCTACCTACTGCACATCTAGCACACTTTGGATGAGCCGCTTCCCCCAACCAACGCGTCCCAACCGATACCGCACCTAACACGCCCCGACTAATATCACACCCGACGCCCTTCCACCCAGCGGTCCTCCTGGAGCCCGTCGGATGTGTACATCCCTCATCCCAACGAAACCCTAACCCGTTCGGCAGCGTTTCCCTCTACCTACCGCACATCTAGCACACTTTGGATGAACCGGATCCCCCACATAACGCGCCCCGTCCGATACCCCACCTAACACGCCCCGACTAATATCACACCCGACGCCCTTCCACGCAGTGGCTCTCCTGGAGCCCGTCGGATGTGTACATCCCTCATCCCAACGAAACCCTAACCCGTTCGGCAGCGTTTCCCTCTACCTACCGCACATCTAGCACACTTTGGATGAACCGGATCCCCCACTCAACGCGCTATACCCCATCTGATACCCCACCCATCGTCCCATGACCGGTATTCCACTCAAGGCCTCTCACACAGTGACCCTCCTGGCGCCCGTTGGATCTCCATCGGGATCTCTATCCCGACAACTCTCTATCCCGTTCCGCGAAGATTCATCTCCGATTACAGAACACGCTAATCTCCACTCCCTTCTGCGGCGTCTCATCTTCGCTGATAGAATTCGCTGAACTCCCGGCGTTTCCTTTCTGCGGACGCAACTCCTGAAAGAAGCCATATAAATATGAAGGCTTAATATTCCGTTATCATAGGTACAAAAATTTTATCACTTTTTATTTCAATTTTATATTATGGTTACGATAAAAAAGATTCGATTGTATTTTAAAATTTCATCTGCATCTTAATTATATTTTATGTGTAATTAGGGCATCAGCATGATGATAGGTTTTAAAGTTGTACCAAAGAAATATTTCTTGAAGGGAAAAATTGAAACAATATATTCAATAGTAAAGATAATCAGAATGTCTAGATCTAATATTAATACAAATATATACATTGCAAATAAATGTTACGTACGTTGAAATTTGAAATCCTCGTAAGCTGAGTATGGTAACCTTCACTGGAGAGTTTCGCCTCCAATCTGCGTCCAAACTGATACCCCATCTAACGCGCCCGACCGATGCCATATCCAACGCCCTTCCACTCAGCAGCCATCATGGCGTCCGTCGGATGTGTACATCCCTCATCCCAACGAAATTCTATAAGACGATTCCTGTGCTAAGCCCATCAGGGCTAGGAACGGTGAGGGGCTGGTAACCGCCACCCCCTTCACAAGTTGGGAGTCTTCCCCTACGGGGGTTGGGATGATAGATCTCGCTGAATTCTCCGGCGTTTCCTCTCTGTTGATACAACTCCCTGAAAATAAACCATAAAAATACATGAAAGTTTAATATTCCGTTATCAGAGGTACAAAAATTTTATTATATTTTATTTCAATTATCTTACGTTTAATATATAAAAGATTCGATGGTATTTTAAATTTTCATACTGCATCTTAATTAGATTTTATTACACATACGTATATAATTATCGTTTGAAAAAAAAATTATAAAAATTAGGTTTAAGAAAATGATTAATTTATAATATAAAATAAAAATAAATATTCCTGTAAATTATTAAAAATTGATTTAATTTATTATTGTTTTTAAAAATTTATTGTGAATATCAATTAATTTATTACACTTAAAAATTAAATATGTAAATAATATTAATTCGTTTATTTAACTTTTCAATATATCACGAGATATCAAGTATTCAAATGCTAACAACCAATTGATATATGACAAGATTGTGGTGTAATATTTTACCATTTCAACTATTATTAATATTATAATATATATTATTAATATAATTAATAATAATATTAAGTAATTATTAATAATTACTATTATTAATATATATATATATTTATATTGAAAATGTATATTAATAAATGAGAAAAAATATATAATAATAAATAATATCGTTTTACAAATATAACATGACCAATGAAGTCAACTAAATGAATTTTACGGCGTTGTATAAGGGTAAACTTGATATAGTTTTTATGTTTTTTATCTGAAAAAAATCGAATAAACCACCAGCTCCAAGAACTGTATTGAAAACTACACGAATACTGGTGGTTCACACGAATACTATACGAACGCTGATTTTCATCCAGCGTAAAACGAACATTCGATGACGAAAGACACTTTTTTAATTTTAAGTGCAGCTTTGTTAAATAATTAAATAATAAATCAGTAAATTTTGTCACCAAAACTTGTAGAGAATTCAATTCTGAGAAAACTGATGTAATAAAACCTGTGAAAAACAAAAAAAGTCAACTTTTATTATTAAAAACAAAACTTAGCAGAAAAATGTTAGCAAATGTTTAACAAATTCTTGACATTCTTAAAAAATGCTAGCAGAAAAATGAATCTAAAAAGTAAAAACAGTCATTTTTTGTACAATAAGTTTAGACCTTTGTGTATTTTTTAAAAGAATAATCTACTATTCTTTTAAAAAATACACATTGTGTTTTATACTGCATTAATGAACAATAAATATTCGAAGATTCTACCATTGACATCAATGCACTTTTCAACACGTTTCCTTACATCCTCTAATATTTATGAAAAAAACTAAACCGCCAAGATTAAGTAATCATAATTTATAACAATGTATAATTTTCAAATTAATTTCAAAGCATATTGTTATGTATAAAGTATATTTTTAAGCACATAAAACACACACACACACACACACACACACACACACACACACACACACACACACACACACACACACACACACACACACACACACATGCACACACACACACACACATGTACGTTAGAAGATATTATTTAGCAAATGCAAGCATTATTACTAGTATGTATTCCTGGATTAGTAGTAATTCTAAGAAATATTGTTGAAGTCATTGTTATGTACATTATTTTATTCAGTTGCTTAATACGTACGTATGTTAGCTGTACACCTAACATAGTTCATTAGAATCTTGTATTTGGAAGGTATATTCAATATAATGTATCTGTATATGAAATAATTATTTTATATGTATAATAAAACAAGTTTTTTTAAAATTATTTACCGCTAAGAAATAACTTAACTGACGCAGTCGGTAGGATGTCTTCAAGGAGTTAATAGACATAATTTTTCATCGCTTTCCGTACTTCGTGAAAACAACAAACAACGAGAATAAAATCATATTATTTTAAGAGTGCAATGAATAAGTGAATATTATTCAAAATAATTTTATTTTTTTGTATATTATATTTTTTATAAAGTACTTTTATAAAGTAAATTTATTAAAAGGTGAAGAAAAAAATTACATCAGTGTGAATCAATAAAAATTAAAGTAGTAAAAAAAATAGTGCAAGATCGCAAAATAATTTTATGGTAATTAGAAAAATATTAATATCAAATTTAAATTCTATTATTAGTCGCTTTTAATTTGTGTAATTTTTGTGCGAAAGAAATCTTATTCAGACAAAATGACGAGAACAGTGTCGAAAATACCAATATTTTGACGTGATCCCTGAATACTAAGGTGATCCGATTTTATTAAATCGATTTATTGCTATTTTGCTAAGATCTGTAACAAGATTTTATATAAACGGTAACCCAGATTTTCAGAATGAACAATCGCCTGTTTTAAAATTAGTTGTATTAGTTAGAGACAAGTGATATTTAATGTTTATTTAGGTAAACGTGATTGTTTCAGATTAAATTTAGAAATGGCAAAATTACAACAAGAAACGAGCAAAACACCTTTTAATTTTTACGAAAAAGTCTAAAAATGATTAAATTTTCAAACAGAGAAACCTCTAATAGCAAATGTTTTATGGGAATATGTTAAGAAAATTAGCTTTAAGAGTCTTAAGAGGTTTGCAGAACCGGTAGGTTCACTTATACGTATTAAAAATCGCAGTTCACTTAAAGATGCTTTAAACATGTTAAATAAGTAAATGTGATTTTAATAGCAATAATAATTTGTAAGAAAACGTACTCCAATCAAAAACCAAAATAGTTTTAGATTTAACCGATACCGAATCCCGCAAAAATATATATTTCAAATCAAATTAGATTTCAAAAAATTCAATACCCAGAAATTATCTTATAGAAATCCCAATTCCTTTGTAAGATTGCAGTTTAAAAATTACAACAAAATTTCAACGGACGACTACTCTTTCAAAATACAACCCGAACCACAGACCTCAGTTTAAAAGGACTCAAGAAATACACACGAATATTACAAATAACCTAAATTATATCAAATGCCAGGAAATAATATTAGTAACGCACGAGCGACGAATCTACATCAAACAGCGGAACAATCTTATTGTACAAAAAAATTATTTAATAAACAATATAACAGTAGAAGAATTTGAAACCGATCATTTTTTTTTGAGTAAATGAACTCAGAAATCGTTTTTCAATTATGAATTTACATTCGGAAATTAATGACTGTCATAACATCGGTTCTCGAACTAGATATAGGATATTAATCAATACTGGAAGTATCAGAATTTTTGTAAGAAATTTATTGGCTTCAGAGTGTCTAGATAAAGACCCTTTCGAAGTAACCGCGGCCATGATTTGTCGAAAGAAGTATTTTTTTTTACTCTAATATCATTAAGAAGTAACTGATAAATATAAATTTATAATTATTATAAATAAGTAATTAATAAATACTATTTTTATTTGATTTTGATAACAATTTTGATTTGCTATTAGGACTAGATGATTTGAAGGAAATGAAAATCAGTTTAGATTTTGTAAATAATAAATCAACGTGTAGAAAGATAGTAATGCCTATATATTATTTTAATATAATTGAAGAAATGCAAACAGAGCACATCTGTTAAAAATATAAGTTACAAAGTGCAGGTACGCACGACGTAAAATATTAGGTTTCATGTAGGAAACGTAAAAAAAACAGTGAAGTCGTATTGTCTTATAGAAATATAAATGGATTTGAAATACCACAACGTATAATTACGATCAAGAACAACGTAGCCTACTGTACAGTAATAAATTCCACGTAAGTAAACAAAAAATTAATTATTAAACCTATTTTATCAGAACCGTTAAGTTACTATAATTGTGTACCAATAATAAATAAAAATTATAAATATGAGGCTAATAATAAACAGTAGTAATTTTAATAAGATTAGTCGCGGAACGAAAAAAAATATTTTATCGACGTTTGAATCGTCATAGAATTAGATCATATGAATTTTGAAGAGAAAAAAGCAATATTAATTTATAAAAAAAATTGCGGTTGTATTTCACGTTGAAGGAAACAATTTAACGTTTACGAGCCAAATAAAACAAAATTCGTATATCAGATGAGATACCAGTTTACACACGAAATTACCTCAATCCCTAAAAATATAGAAATGAAGCCGGAAACCTTATTCAAGATAAATCAAAAAATTATTCGATCCTCATATTGGCCCAGGAACTCTCCAGTTTGGATAGTACTGAAAAACCTGACGTCTTGTGAAAACAAAAATTTAGATTAGCGATTGATTTTGTAGAATTAAATTCATAAACAATAGATGATAAATTTCCGCTTCCGAATATAAAAAACATTTTAGACGGGCTGGTTAGGAAAAACCCAATATTTTAGTACGTTTGAACTCGCCACAGCATTTCATCAGGTAGAGGTGGACCAGTAGCATAGAGAAAACAGCGTTCTCCACTAAAACAGGACACTATGAATTTTTAAGGATGCCATCTGAATTAAAAAATATCTCACCAACCTTCCAACAAATTACGACTAATGTACTACGCGGAATTAAAAATTAAATTTGTCTTGTTTATCTTGAAGGTATTATTTATTCGACTAGTTCAAAGGAATAAAAAAAGTTTGTTAGATTTCGATAGGCAAATTTCAAAATTCAATTAGATTAAACAGAATTTTTATGAAAAGTGGTGCCTATTTAGGACATCTTGTGACAGCAGATTGAGTTAAATCAAATCCGGATAAGGTCATTGTAATTAAACGTTATCCGATACCAAGGACCGCTAAAGAAATTAAAAAGATTTTTAGGTTTATTAGGATATTAGAGAAAATTTTTTAAAAAATCCTGCTAATATACGAGTAACAAAATCACTAACTAAATGTTTAAAAAAGAACGTGAAATGTACATTGAGAACCCAAATTATATAAAATGTTTTGAAATGTGTAAAAATATTTTGTCAAATGAGCCGATACTCCAATATATTTTATTAACCTCCCCACAGATGCCAACAATTTTGCTATCGTGCAAAATGTAACTGTTAATCAATCCATAAAGACGGCACAGATCTACCCATTGCATATGCAAGTCGGACCCTCAGTGATACTGAAATAAATTATTCCACAATAGAAAAGGAATTACTGTAGTTTGGGCGACCAAATACGGCGATAAAATGTACTCTAATATTTATGTTCGTTTGAAATAACGCATCAAGAAATAAATTGTGAAAACTTATTGTTCAATCTAGTAATGCAAATAATTGTAAATATTCTTTAGAAGTTAATGAAAATTTTAAGTAAATGAATACCAGAGATGCAATATTTTTCGGATACCGCAGCAAAAGGAAAAAAGTAAAATTTTAAATTATAAGGAAACAATAACGAAAACACTTCGAGGAATGCACCTTATTAATCTTATAAATAGCAAAATTATATATAGAAATAACCCTCTACAGTACGCAAGTGAAAGTTGCAGGCATCCAAAATTTTTGGATAATAATGAATTAAATTTTGATGAGGCTCAACACAGAATTTTCTGTAAACAAAAACATTAGATTTAGATAAAAGTAATTTGAATAATTTGTCGTCTGTCAGAAAACAAACAATTGTTACGATCAAATATCTCTCTGAATTTTATTATCGTTTTTAATTTTAGTAATTATTATTGTTTATGTAATGTATTGTATAAAATTTAAACAAAGACAATCTGAGCCTGCTAATCTGCAGCCCCCGGAAGTTTTATTTGGGGAAGGAGGAGTTAGAATGTATTAGTTAGTGTATGTAAACATTATTACTGGTATGTATTCCTGGAATAGCAGTTATTCAAAGAAATATTTTGTTGAAGCCTTTGTTTTTTATTTAATTTTTCTTTAGTCTTGGACTCGCTTCGTTAGAATGTAAATCTAACATTGTATTAAAGTTTTTAACTCGCTGTTAAAACGCACATTTAACATTACTTACAATAAAGTCTTGAATTTGTCGGTTGGATTCAAGTACTCATTTTATTATATAAAGAATATCTATATGTAAAATAATATATAAATAATATTTAAAATTTTTAATTTTAACACCAGATATCAGTATTCTTTGGTTGTGGGGTTTCAATTAACCACAAACCTTAGGAACGGTCGGTCTGAGGTTGTTCAAGACTATACATTTACTGGCTCAGTTACACTGAATTGTTGATGGGACTATAAATAAGATATTAAAAAAAAATCTATTTAACATGAAAATATTATCTGAAAACAAAACAACTTAAAATATCTAAAGAAAAATTTAAAAACTGAAATTAAGGGAATTTTAATATATATCTATTTAAATATTATATTTAATAAATTTAAATTAAAAAATACAGGCAAACATGTCAAAGATAAAATTTTTTTATAAATTTATAAAGACAACTATATTTTCAAATTTACCTTATTTTACGTCCAGTATCCAAAATATAAAATAATTATATACCTCTTTCCACTGTTAACTAACTGTGTTTATTTTCAATATTTCTCCAAATTATGTCCTCATGTCTTCTACTTTCAAAATTGTATAATGAATATGAATGTTTATTTTTTATCGTACTTTTTGAACGGTTGCTATGAAACAGAAATCGTTGTAAATGGTTTTAATGTTACTTTAATTTTTAACTTCGTACACTTCTTTAATTACTTGCTTTTATAATCGCTAATGATGTACTTTTTCCAAATATTGAAAACTTTGAACTAGATCAGTACCCAAAAAAGGTTTTTAAATAACCATTTAAAAATGATTATTTTTTATATAAAAAATTTTAAATGTCGATTTGGATACATTTTTCTACATAAAGTACATCATACAAAATATCAAATTACCCTATCATTATAGAAGAGTAGATGACTAATCGATTATCTCTTATCTTTGATACCGAAAAAGATTTTTTTTTTAAATCTATCCGAAATGATACCTATTTTAAACAAATGCACTTGTATATTTGGTTATACAATTAATGAATATACTATTAGATTTTTTTTGGCTAAAGTACATTAAATTCTGCTATATTAACTTTTACTAAAAAATGTTAAAATTAAGTATTTAATTTTTTGATCCATATTTAGTTTGATGCATATTGAATTGGATTTATTTTCCCAAAAGTAGAGAAGAAATAAATGAAGCACAAGAAAAGTGATTAATTCGTTTTAAAATCCCTACCGTTATAAGGAGAATGTGAGTTCATAAAAATTTGCAAAATTTGTTGAATGATCTGTTAGCACGCTGGCTTGTAAATCAACCAGTCTTAGGATTAGTTCCTGGCCAGGGTCTGATATTTTTTCACCTATAATTTCATACACAGCATATATTTTTCTTCTTAAAATATATGCGTTGCTTATCTTAAATCATAAAAAAAAAATTAAAAATTAAAGTGCAATAAATAACCGTTGAGGATTATTACTTAAATAGCCAAATATGTTACTATCTATGTAACTTTCCCTTTTAAAATTTAAAAAAAATATTAATGTGCTTTCTATAAAATATATGCTTGTCAGATAACTTATTAGCTAGCCTCAGCCTTAGTTTTTATAGAAATCCATTTATTGTCAGCTTTTTTCCCCCCTCAAAACCCTCTGTCATATCAATTAGGTAGGAAGGTTTCTTCTTTTTAATTATTTTTGATTATATTCTTTTACTTCACGTGTAATTGGTTTATGTCTTCTACTCATTGACATTACAGTTCTTCTTTTTCATATTTTATCCTCCATTATTTTTATGGATTTCTGTAATAGCTGTATTTCTGAACGTTCGGCTTTATGTAGCAGGCATTTCAGCAATTAGCTATATTGTGATATCGCTAAATATTACAGTTACCTTTACTTTTATTTACCTAAGTTTATGACATTTTGTTCTTTGGGTGAAATTCTTTTTCACTAAAAAATTAAAAAAAAAAAAAAAAACATTTGCTTTTTCACCAAAAAAAATTTTCATTGTAAAAGTGTTAGTGAATGAATCTTCTTATCAACCCCCCCCAAAAAAAATTAGTTGAACGTTGAAAATAGGCCCAAAAACCAATTGCTTGTCCTCACTTACAGTATGGAAGTATCCCGAAAAAACAATCGTTTGCCCTTTTTTTTCTTGAGGGGTTTCATTAGAGATGTACCGCCTTTGCCTGCTAACCTTGTTGAGCTAAGACTTCGAATTAAAGCCACAGTTGCAGAGGTAACGCCCGACTTCCGGGCCACAGTCTGGAATGAAATCGACTTCAGGTGGGATGTATAGTGCATTACAAATGTAAGCCGTATCAAATCAAAGTGAATATTGGGTGACAAACTTGATACGTATTTCTATGAAACGAGACCTCAACCGAATCTGTAAGTTATCTCAATAAACTTTTATATGCTTTTAAAGTTGTGAATCGCCCGATATTTTCAACGACTCTTTTGTCGCGGCATAAATGTAATTAAATGTGTGCTTGTCACGGTCTTAGCTATTGTTTAAAGTATAGCGATGCTTGTCTTAGCATTGTTCATATATTGTTTAAAATTTATTTCAGAATTTTTTACTTTTAATACTGACCAAATTTAGAAAATGAGCTTATGGAAAATATAATGATTTAAATTAACAGCGGTCTCCGTGGTGGAGTGGTAGCGTTTCGGCTTTTCACCTGGAGGTTCCAGTTTTGAATACCGGTCAGGAATGACGTTTTTCATACGCCACAAAATTTCTATTTTATGTACCTATGCTTCGAGTTTATGAGATACTCATGTGATTAATCACACAAAAAATAAATACTAAAATCTACAGTTAAATGCATATTCCTATTACAAAACAATCGTTTTAAGTTGTTAATAATCAAGACGACTTCTTTAAACATACAATTATTAAAAAAAAAAAAAATTAAACCGACTTCAAAATGCGCTAAGACGTAAGAAATATATATATATAATTAATTAAACACTTTTTTGAATCGGCACCTGCTTCTACAAACTAATTTCTAGATATAATATAAATTTATTCTATAATACTATATACACGTATATTTCATAAAAACCAACACCAATATTAGATCAATCGAATTCATATTTATATGCTTTGATTCCTTTTTCGTTTTCGATTGTTGTCTTTTTACAAACTTCAGGTCCATTCAAATACCAGTTAAGTATATTTTGATATCGGTTTCGTTTTTTAAAACAATCATTTATTTCATAATTTTCTGTGTATTATTATACACATATATAACGGTAAGTCTAATAACAATAAGTTAATAACGATAAGTTATTCGGCGGAGTTAATGTGCTCCTTTCTGGTGATGTAATGCAGCTGCCTCCAGTCAAAAGTCATTGGTGTTTTGTATATGTCGATTTTTGATGATTTTATTAACTGTGCTTCATATCATATGCAGAAACTCACATTACCTGCTCTAAAGAAGAGCATATAACATCATCTAACGTGACGCATACATATAGAATTTCAGGATTCCCACTGTCCCTACCTACCAGCAGGAAAACGAAAAAATGTTTTTATCAATTTCCACACCGATTTACTGAGTTTAAAAAAATTATTCAATATCATAGTATCACCGCGAAAAGCAGCTTCAACGAGCGCAACAAGATTTATTTCAGTCAGATTAATTGAAAAAAATGTAATAAACTCTTTTTTGAAGACGGTTAATAAAATAGAAAAACGATTTCATAACTTTCCCCACTGCCTTTTAAAGATTTTTATTTCAAATAAGCAATAGGGAATTTAAATTTTAATGACTTAATTATGAAATATTTAAAGTCGGCTGCAGTTGTGAAAAAGATCAAAATGTAAAATAAAGCCTCAGAATTGTTTCATACTAACAATTATTTACACGCTTAATAGCACATTTCAGCGCTTTCTGTGTTGCTTGCATGTACTGCCTGTATTTTATGTAACAAATGTTACATTGCATCGAATATTATATTCATCATTCCTGATGCTGAGTATATACACAAAATTTTACTAAAACTTTATTGATTGACCAAAAACCACATTTTTAAAAAAAATCTTTAGATTCAGCACAAGTGAATTTTCAAAACAAACGTTTTCAGTTTTTTTCTTAATTTAATGAATATTACTAATAGTGATTGTAAATGCCATAATCTTTCATAAGATATCGATCATTGACATTTCCAATATTAATATTCTTACATTATTTTATTTCTCTAAGATAATTATATTATATTAGATAATATAATATATTATATTTATATTTCTCTAATATATATATATATATACACACACACATTACAACAACATTCATAATATTTGATGTAACATTGTACAGCAAATATGATTATGCATTTATATTATGATTAAATTCCATAAAGGCATAATGTTGTAGACGGTCTGAGATCAATCACAAGTTACTTCTAAAAATGGTAGAGTCATCCTCAAGAATAACAAGCATTCCGTGCCAGATTTACTAAGAAATGTGAAGACTGAAATGTTTCCTATCGCCTTCTTCATCGAGTCAAACATATCAGCATGCCGAGTACGCAGAAAAAACAACTAATATTTAGCTGACAATGGACTTTCCACTATGTACTGGGGCTGGCTTTATAGTAAACATCACTGCTCTCAGAGAAGGCTGCTCTAACTGGGTCTTGCGCCTTGTTATCTCTACATGCATTACAGTTGTAAAAAAATAGTGCAACACTACATGTAAATGTGTCCCTTTTATTTTGAAGCAATTCATTATAAGCTGCTTTAACTCAGTAGGAAATATTCATACGCTCACATATTTCATAATATTAGCGTTTTCACTTACCCGTCTGCGTAGTGCTATAGCAGAGCTGTAGCTCTACAAGGGGAAGTATTGTAATCGGTCCGATTTGGCATACGTGGTTTTTCACCCGATCTTCAAGTTTTGACATCTAAGGAACCCAAATAACCAAAAAGCGGATGGAAATTTTCAGGATGTTCGTACGTACGTGTGTGTGTGTGTGTGTGTGTGTGTGTGTGTGTGTGTGTGTGTGTGTGTGTGTGTGTGTGTGTGTGTTCAATGTTGGCCTCACAAAATGGTGTGAGTCACAAAAAAGTGAACATTTTGCAATGATGCCAACCTGAGCTAACGAGTAACAAAAAAAGTGAGAATTTAGCAGGGAGGCCAACCTTCATTTAAAAATTAAATAATCTCATTTTAATACCTTAGGACTTAACATACACATTGACTTTCGGCCACAGGATTTGAAATATCAAGCAGCTTCTGTTTGTTTAGTTTAGGTGGTTTTCCGCTTCGATCAGCGTCTTCAACAGGACTATTGCCTGAAATTATTCGATAAGAGTTGGAGTTGAATTGCGGCGAGGAACAGGAGTATTTGGAAACTTTTCTGAAAACTTATGATTTAGTTAATTATTAGTATTCTTGTCACATTTACGATAGACGTCTTCAACGAGAAAAATGCGTTCCTCTATCGAAAAAACCGTTACGTTTCTCGCAGCTATTTATTATGATAAACGAAACAACAAGAAAAGGAACAATCCACGTTCAATCGCAATTCAACAACTGACGTATTGGTTTATTACTGAGCAATGCCTAACGAACCCATATGGCAACTAACCTAACCAAAGAAAAGAATGCATCAAATAGTTATACTGCACACAGTGAATTTCCGAACTCATTGAACGTATGAATTTTGTTTCCAGAATGTTTTTTTTTTTTTTGTGGGCGAAAAACGCCTGGGCGTTATCATAGCCCGGAATTTTATTAATAAAAGGGTAAAATAACTCCAAAATAACAAACTATATAAGGTGTAAAAGTAATATTAATCATATAAAAAAAATTTCTTAAAACAAGCCAAGAAGGCAAAATAAAACTCAAAACAGACGAAGTTGATAAAATATAAAAGTTAAAATAATCGAATAAAGAAACTATATAAAATTTACCTAATTCCGATGAGTTGTGCAAAAATCCCCTCCCCGGATAGTAAAATTAAATACATAGAACCAAAAAAATCAAAATTGAAAGTAAAGGTTAAAATTATTAAAAAAACTCTTCTTACAGAAAAACATATATGATAATATATTAAATTCTTTGCAGTAATCTGGTACTGTGCAAAAAGAGAAACATCCGGTCCAAAATCCCGGTATTATTGCACAAGATATCACGGATGTTTCTGGGTATATTAAACTGACGATGCAACGCCGCATAACATATGCAGTCCACGAGAATGTGGTGCACAGTCATGCGGCAGTTGCATCATGTGCATAGGGGTGGGGGTTTCTCCTGGCATTAGGTATTCGTGTGTGATCCTCGTATGTCCTAACCGTAACCGGCAGAGGACCACTTCCTCACGACGAGATTTTCTGCAAGAGGAACCCCATGGCAACACTAAATCTTTAATCCGTCGGAGTTTATTATCGACGTTTGTCGCCCAGTCACTTTGCCACCTTGCTCTCAGTGATTGTTTTACACGATTGATAAAATCAAAGGTAGTAACTCGGGTGGTGAAAGGAGGTTGAATACACGGTTCTTTGGCAGTAGAATCTGCTCTTTCGTTACCTAGAATCCCAACGTGGCTAGGGATCCAGCAAAAACCTACCTCTCTGTTGCGTTTATATAACTCAGCGATTTTATCATAAATGTCAATGACGACAGGATGTTTGGAATAAAAGTTTTCTAACGCCTGGAGAGCACTGTACGAGTCACTGAAAATAAGAATGCTCCTATATTTAGGGCTAACGATACTTAGAGCCCTATCCACAGCGAGTAGTTCCGCGGTGAACACACTCGTTATACTGCAGTTAAATTTATATGTTATTGGCTTGTTTATGTATTTCTGTATTTTGTTATATAATTTTTTTGTTAATTGAAAGTGACAGCAACATTTTTTTGTGTGATTTTTAGTCAATATATTAAAACAAGTGTGAGGGAAAAGTCCCTTTACATGTTAATAGCATAGTACGGTTAGATATGTAGATAAACATTGTTATGAGTACAAAAAACATATTTCAATATATATGTCTGGTTAACATCAAAGTTTATTGTGAACTAGGAGATAGGCAATGCTTCGCTATTGCTAGATTTGAGTATATTAAATGAACGCAACTAAAAGTGTGTTTTTCTCTCTCAGTCTCTCTCTGTTTTTCTGTCTTTCCCTCTCTCTCTCTCTCTCTCTCACCCTCTTTCCTTCTGTCTCTCTGTCTTTCACTCGCTCTCTTTGACTGTGTTTCCTCTCTCTCTCTCTTTCTCCCTGTCACTCTCTCTCACTCTGTCACACTGTATGTCTGTCTGTCTCTATCTTTCTGTATGTCTGCCTCTGTCACATTCACCTCTGTGTGTCTATTTGTCTGTCTCTCTCTCCCCTCCATCACTCAAACTCTCTCTCTCTCTCTCTCTGAATGTCTGTTTTTCTGTCTCACACTGTATGTCTGTCTGTTTCTATCTTTCTGTCTGCCTGTATGTTTGTCTCTATGGCTTCCTCTCTGTCTGTCTGTATGTCTCTCTCACATTCTCTCCCCCATTATTTCTTTCTCTCTCCCTTTGTCTCATTCTCAATCTCTCTGTCTGTCTGTCTCTCTCTCTCATTCTCTCTCTCTCTTTCTGTCTTTATTTCTCTCTCTCCCTCTGTCTCTCTTTCTCTTCCTCCATCTTTCTCTCTCTCCCCTTGTATCTCTCTGTCAGTCTTTATCTGTCATTCTCTCTCCCTATGTAACTCTGTCTGTGTTTCTCTCTTCACAGTCTTCCTCTGTGTCACTGTCTTTCTCTCCCTTCGTCTCTCTCTGTCTGTCTTTTTCTCTCTTTCTCTCTCTCACTCTTTCTACCTACCCCATTCCTTCTTTCCCTCTCCCTTTGTCACTATCTCTCATTCCCTGTCTCTCTCTCACATTTTATCTGTCTGTCTCTCTCTCATTCTCTTTCTCTGTGTTTATTTCTCTCTCTCTCTCTTCCTCTGTCTCTCTTTCGCTCTTTCTACCTCTCCCATTTTTTCTTTCTCTCTCCCTTTGTCAATGTCTCTCATTCTCTCTCTCTCTCTCTTCCTCTGTTTCTCTCTGTCTTTCTCTGTTTCTCCCTTTGTCTCCAATAAATTTAAAAAATCTTTTCTTTCGGTGTCGAAGGCCACCTACAATGATGAAAAATAATCATTTTAAGATGGTTATTTTAAAACTTCTTTGGATGTTGATCTAATCTAAGATTTTCAGTATTTCAGTTACTCGTACATTGAAAAATAAAGCTGTAGTTACCAAGGGGGAAATTACTTAAATACTTCATTTAATCACAACTAAAAGATTACGCAATGCAAATAAAAAAATTGAAGTATACAAAATTAATAGTTAAAATAAAAATAAAATCATTATAAATTCTGTTTCATAGCAATCATTCAACAATTAAAATTAAAAATTAAATATTCACATTTATTATAACATTTTGGAAGTAGAAGACATGAGTAAATTGGAGAAATACTAAAACAATTAACTCAAAGCCATAAACACAATGACTAAGTAGACAGAGGTGTATATTATTTTATATTTTGGATACTGGATGCAAAATAGTAAGTCTGAAAATTTAGTTTTATCTTTATAAATCAACAAAAAGATTTTATATTTGTAATACATTTAATATGGAATAATTTTCCAAATTTAATAAAATTAAAAGGTAAAAAATAATTACGAAAATAATTAAGAGGAATGATAAAACAACATAACTAAATAACTTACAAGATGACTATATAATTACAACATGACTAAATAACTTTTTTTTCGGGGTTAAGGGCATCGACTGCTGTGGTCATTAGCCCTTTTCCCAAACAAAAAAGAAATAACTTTCTTTTCCTCCCTGGTAAAATAAGTAGTGATCTACTCAGTAGTTTTGTCAGACAGATCATCCTGAAATAAACTTAAATCTCAGAACAAGATGACAAGGCCCTTGTAAAGCGGTTTACATTCCATTACATATAGAATGTAATGTAATATATTCCTATATATTCCACATGTATTGGATCTTTTACATTGTAGGTAGTTGAGGATTTTCACAAACAGTCCCACACCGTCTTCCTTGTCTCCTTAACAGGTCCTGCTGTAGCTTCTATGAGCCCTCGAGCTATCACAAGATATTAGTTTAAAATCCTTTTATTCTATTTATCACCAAATATGTTGGCAACGCTTCATTATCGTTTGGTGAAAACTTAGTTTGATCCTTTTTTTATTATCATCAAACACAACGCTCTTCTTTCAGAAAAGCTATTCTGCACGAAGGTTTTATATGCACTCTCCGCCACAGAAATCGTGGAAGTTAAAGTTTCAATGAATGAAGTGACGCCAGTCAATACGTTGGAAGGTGCGGGCGGAAAGGCGGTTGGGCATATCCAGATCATGATCCTGACTGGATTCCCCCAGTCAGCTGCCTCCCACAGATTTATTTAACCCAGGCCGGAAAGTCAGGTACTGCCTGACCCAGCTATAACGACATCCTAGGTTTCGCACGTAGGAGTAAGGACTCCGATACTCTTATCGATGGGAAAATCCCTGCCAAGGACCGAAGTGACTGACTCACGTTAAACGGCGCAAGACTTCGACAGAACAAATTTCCACTACCGGAAAGGGGGATAAGCACTCCCCGTCAACATTCCGCTCGACGTCGACAAAATATCAGACCGCATTCATGACTCATGCCCCCGCTGCAAGCAACAAAAGCGAAAAGTAACACCGCGAAAACCACAAACCCGACCGATTAGGAAAGCTCGGATCCGCCAATCTCGTACTTCACAGGGAGGCTCCTGAGTAAAACCAATTGATCGACATAGACTAGGTGAAAGTACAGAAGTACCTCGTCGTCGCCCGCTCCGGACGTGTTTGTAGATGTAAGTGCACGGATGTGGGATTGGATTTTGTCTGGGGTATTATTATTAACAAGATTAACTTGTACATTTTTAGGTTTTTCTTCAGTAGGCCTGTATCTTACTCTTAAGTTGGGGTTTTTCAGATGTTAACTATTTATATAGTAATAAATGTGAAATAAAAGAAATAAGAATACAATACCCTATATTGGGATGAATATTTTGAAGTAGCGGGTATTAAAGTAATGTAAGATTGAAATGAAAAAAAAACAAAGTTTTTACAGATAAAATCCTCCTATTGTTTTAAAATATTTTAGATATTAACTACATGAAATATTATGTCATCTGAAGATAATTTAAAAGTAAAATAATTGTTCTACGTTAAATTGTTTGTTAAATGGGGATACCAAAAAATCGTTAAGATATGAGAATAAATTATAAATAAAAATAGTTAGCATTTGAACTGTGAAAAAAGGTAACTGAATAGTTGAATTATTTTTAAATATTTTCATTTTGATAATCTGTTGATAATTTTTAAGAAAAAAAAAATTATTATATAAAATAATGTTAATCAATATACGTAAACGGTTAGTTAATGTATAATTTTTTCAGAATATTTTTTAAACGATTTTTTTAGTTACAAAGCATATATGTACATATATATATATATATATATATATATATATATATATATATATATATATATATATATAATTTTTTGTTTTTGGCTTGATGATATCGTCACGCAAGCATGAAGCTTCATGGGATATGAAAATGGAATTTTGTAGCGTGTGAAAGATGTCATGCCCGATCGAAATTCGAACCTAGGATCTCCGTATGAAAGACCGAGACGCTACCAGTCCTCCACGGAGATAGGCAATTGATCATTTATACGAGTGTAATATTTAAAGATTAAATCCATATTACTTTATCGATAATAAAATAATTCATTTCCCAATTAACAAACTTTTCTAATGCTATTTTTTAAATAATTTTTCGATGCGTTATTTACGAGTACATAAATATTATTTTAAAATAATAATAATAATAAATTCACTAGAAAAACACAAGTTGAATTCAATATGAAATTTCGTTGGACTGTACAAACCTGAAACATTCATTAAATATTATTAATATTTTATTTACGTATTACTATTATTTACTAGGATTATTTTTAGGAGCCCCGCCGCCCGATCCCAGAAACTGACCCCCCTTGTCAGAAACTGATCACCCGTCGTCGAACTCCAAGTCTCTATCGATCCGCATCTCCTCTGCCTGTCGTCGCCTCTTCTCATTGGCCTTCTCTCCTATCATTGTTGCGATCGTAGTCGAGCTACATTTCCATTTGCCGCTATTGCTGAGTATCGCCTCGATTATATTGTTGACCCCCTCCACCCATGATTCTCGAGCACTATTCTTAAGTCACACCATCTAGGGCAAAAGAACGTTACATACACTGCTGTATCCAGCCCGCCGAAACCATGACAGCGATTTGTATTGAATCTGTCTATCCTGTACAGGTAGTCCCGGAAACATCCACGCCCAGACAGGAACTGGGTGAATTCGTAACCTGTGTTACCGTGCTTTCGCTCCACCCAGTTCCTGACATCGCTTATGAGCCCATAGGTCCACCTTCCTTTGTCCGAATCCCGCCATCTGTAACGCTAAGTAATCTAGAGACCGTCAATTGCTTCCTTTCTGTCCCGTCCGGCCATTATTGAAGCTCTCATTTGCGCTTGTAAGTTTATCGGCGGTACACAGCTATAATCGATTTCGCCTTGGCGATGATCGCACGATACCCCGCGATGATAAGTATGTTTAACCTACGTTGTTGTATAACTAAACGCCTCACGTTCCTGGCTGTAGACAACGTTATCAACCATACGAACTCTTTATTTTATTGTTAAGGATTTATAATATGAGACATACTGTTCAATTATACATGTGTACTTTTATTTTCGCATTAGTAGGGTTTTTTAAAAGTTTTTTCCAAGAGATAAATTTGTACTCGGTATGTTGAGCAACGGTAAAAATTATTAACCGAATTAAATATTTTCAAACTTTTCTTTAAATTTATATTGGAAGATATGGTAGAAGTATTTAAATTTTATAAAATTTTAATGAAAAATTATTAAGTAATGTATCAGGGTAACATTTATCTTTATCATCATATATATAATTTCAGTTATAAAATATTCTGTATTATTTTAATGTATTTTTAATTTTTTTCAGATTAAAAATCTATAAATAATACTCAACTTAAGAAAAAGAAGATATATTATATACATATTTCTTCAATTAATAGTTATCAATTTGATTGATAATATAAAAAAGATTTAATAACGGTATGAATATGTATATATATATATATATATATATATATATATATATATATGTATATAAAGCCAATTGCCGTTTTTTACATGACTACGTCCAAAGGAGGAGTGGTAATGTATTTAACTGTCATGTATGTTTGCTCTCTTCTGTCAATTTTTGGTTAGATCTACGGGACTTCGGTGTGTAACATAGGCTATTTTAAACTGTCATACGTAGAACAAAAGGGGGCTGATAAACCGGGAGAAAAAAAAAACCTTTTGCATCTTGTGTTCATTTTTGAAAATTTATCGTTCTCTAGATAAAAGCGAAAAATTGTCGGGTATCTGACTGACTTCAGAGGCCTTCTCTTTGTTAAGACTAACAGAGATCCGAATATAACATAAAATGTAGGTAAAAATAATGATACAACTACGGTAAATTAATGGAAAAAGTAATATGATGGATAATGAAAAATGTTGTTTAAAAGGTATTTGCACATACTTAAACTTTATAATTAACAAACTGTTAAAATACATCAAATAAAAATATAACATTATAAAATAGAAATGTTATTTGGAAAATTTTCCAGGCTTTAACTGTACATCGAATTATCATTTCAAAATAACACACGCGCGCGAGCGCACACACACACAGACACATCTTTTATATACAAAAATGATTGTTTTCTTGTTCCGTATGCGTTCCTTTACCATTCATCCGATTTTGATGAAACTTTGGTGAGTTGTTGTGCGCACTCCCCGAATTAGTCTGAATCCGCTAGGTGGCGCTGGGGTCGAGATATTTACGAAAGAAACAAATATACAAACAGACTTTCTATATATATATATATATATTTATATAAAAGACAATGCTCGTATGTGTGTCCGCTATAAACTAAAAAACTACTTGACCGATTTACGCGCGAAAAAAGGGGAAAAATGATAAAGGGAAAACGTTGAAAAGGGAGGAAGGAAAAAAGATAAATAGAAATAGGGAAAAAGGAAATAGGAAAAATGGAAATAGGCAAATCGGGATAGAGGGAAAAGTGAAAAATTAAATTTTTTGAAGTACCGTAATGTTCAGTTTTTTTAATGTTTTATCAAACTTTCAATTGTGTTCATTTAATCTATACATATACTCAAATTTAGCAATAGCGAAGCATTACAATAGTAATGATTAAATGAAGATAGGAAATTAATTTGGGAACTGATTTTAGAGCTTGAAATAAGGAAAAACATTTCATCCAAAAATATGAATTTTGAATCTGTAAAAATTAAACAGTTGGTTCTGGTGTTTATACCATGCATTGGTATCCATTGTACCTGCATTGTTTACACTCTTTTTCAGTTTTAATGCTATATTTGTGAAATTATTTATTATATTATATATTTTTTCATTTGTTAATAACACATTTTTACTCTCTCACTCTCTCTCTCTCTCTCTCTCCCCTTCTCACTCGCACTCTCTCTCTCTCTATTATATATATATATATATATAAATACTGAAATGGGAAAATATTCAGCAAAAGCATTGAAAATTATCGTTTGTAAGCATTTGAATATTTAAAATTTGATATCTCATGATACGTTGGGTTAAATAAACAAATTTATGTACGTATTTAATTTTTAAGTATATAAATTAATTGATATTAACAATATAATATTTTTAAATTATTAGAAATCAAATAAATTTTTATAATTTACATGAATATTTTAACTACCGTATTTATTCGAGTACCCCTCGCCTCCGAATAAGCCCCGCACCACGATTTTCCGGACCGAAAATCTAAAAAAAAGATAAGAGTATATTTTAAAGTCTAAGATTATTTACGTATTTGTGAAAATGTAATACTTTTTGTTCATAAGCGTCTGGAAGTCGTTGAGAAAGGTCGTCTTTCGTCTTATTGACAAATCATTTCGTGCAAAAAATCGTGTTATCCATCCACGGCTTGCTTTAAAATCAACTTTATTCAATGATTTAGCGATTTCACGACCATATGATTTCTGTCGTGACAGCATAACCGCATTTCCTTTTTTCCATAGCAATCACATACAATTTTTTTTCTACGTCTGTGTATTTTGGTTTTAAGCCACGAAAAGCCCTTTTATTACCAGTGCCTTTCACCAGAAGTTGTTTCTTCTTACGCCAGTCTCGAATGCAGCTTTCATCTACATCAAAGTTTCTTCCTGTCGCCCGATTTTCAATTTTTTCAGCCTCTTCTATAACGCGCAGTTTTTTATTTACTGTAAAAGATCGTAGACGCTGTCCTTTTTTACTCATTTTAATACCGTAATTAAAATATGTCACCGTATTAAACTTTACAAGGTAAACTAAACAGATAAAATGCACATAACCGTTCACATATACAAACAGTACAGTGACTATGGCGAATAGACAAGACGACGATGGGTAACTGACACTGTAACTGTAGTGTCATTAGAACCGGATGAAGCCTATACAGAATGAATCAGTTTTATAAAAATACCGTAACTTCGTTCCTATCGATAATATGAACAGGATGTTAATAATTAAGGATGTATTCTGTATAAGCGGCATCCGGTATTGATAAACGAAAGCGTAATGTAACTATATTTTTGTGACTGAGTTTAGGTACTTCTAAGAAAACGTTCTCTTCATATAAATTATCCTGGCTAAAGGCTATGTTTCAAGTAAGCCCCGCACCCTTATTTTTTCTCTCAGATTCCAAGAAAAAAAGTGAAGTGGGGGTACTCGAATAAATACTGTATTTATTTTATAACAATTAATATTATGTTAATTATTTTTCTTTTACATGCTCAGCTTTTATTTTCTCGACATTTATAATAATTTATTTAATAATTTTCTTTTTTCAGGCGACAATTTTTTTATTTTCCTAATGTGTACGTTGCAATCATTTGCAATCCTATGAATGACATGTAAATGAGGTGTAGTCTTGTACAGATTCAGACTGACCATTCCTGAAACGATGGTTAATTGAACCCCAGCCACAGAAGTACGCCCGTCGGGCTGGTCTAGTGGCTAACCTGTCATCGCAAATCAGCTGACTTCAGGAGTTCTAAGATTCAAATCCTAGTAAAGGCCGTTATTTTTATACGGATTTGCATACCAGATTGTGCATACCGGTGTGCTTTGGTGGTTGGGTTTCAATTAACCACACATCTCAGGAATGGTCGACCTGAGACTGTACAAAACATTTCATTTACACTCATACATATAATCTTCATTCATCCTCTGAAGTAATACCTTACGGTGGTTCTGAAGGCTGAACAGAAAGGAGAGAGCCACAGAAGTACACCATTATCTACTATCTAGTATTCAAATCCGTACAAAAGCAATTAATCTTTACTAGGTTTTGAAACTCAAACTTAGATTTCGAAAATCAGCCGTTCAACAATTGGTTTTTGACAATGAGTTTACTGCTAGATCAGCCCAATGCTATAATTTAAAAATAAAATGTAGACTATATTTTATACAAAATTTTTGTGCTTAGAATTTCAGAAAAACTAAACATGGAAAGAAAGTTCTTAACTTTGAAATAAAAAAGTAATTTTTTGAAAAATTTGATTGAATCCAGCTGATTATTTTATATCTGTATGCCAATCATTTATTTTTAAGTGTATATTTCGTTTTATTTTATCAATTGTGTTGAGGGTTCAAACACAATAGAGTAATAATTTTCTTAAACTTAACTTCAGTAAGACTATGTTAAAAATTATTTTACACACACACACACACACACACACACACACACACACACACATATATATATATATATATATATATATATATATTATTAGTAGTAACACAAAAGCAGCATGAAATGTTAAATACCATCGAAACATGTAAATGCAACGTTTCATCATTAGTTATGATGAAGTTAAATATGATCTAAATTAAAGTAATAATTAAATTTTAAGTGTAAATGTTATTTAAGCATTTTATGCAATTATTTTTTAAGCAATTATGTATAATTATAGTTACGTCTTCTTTCTTTATTTTAAACAAAGTTTAATATAAAATAAAAATTATGATAAACCTTTTCTATAATGTGATAACGGAATATTTACCATTAATATTTTGATGTGATTTATTATCAGAGGACCCGACCGAAGACCGCAGGACGAAGAGGACCCGACCGAAGACCGCAGGACGAAGAGGGCCCGACCGAAGACCGCAGGACGAAGAGGACCCGACCGAAGACCGCAGGACGAAGAGGACCCGACCGAAGACCGCAGGACGAAGAGGACCCGACAGAAGACCGCAGGACGAAGAGGACCCGACAGAAGACAGCAGGACGAAGAGGACCCGACAGAAGACAGCAGGACGAAGAGGACCCACCCTGCACCCACCGAAGCCCGCTGGACGACGAGGACCGGACCGAAGACTGCAGGACGAAGAGGACCCGCCCCGCACCCGACCGAAGACCGCAGGACGAAGAGGACCCGCCCTCACCCACCGAAGACCGAAGATCGCAGGACGAAGAGGACCCGATCGAAGGCCGCAGGACGAAGAGGACCCGCACCACACCCGACCGAAGACCGCACGAAGAAGAGGACCCGTCCCGTACCCGACTAAAGACCGCAGGACGAAAAGGACCCGCCCCGCATCCGACCGAAGACCACTGGACGAAGAGGACCCGACCGAAGATCGCAGGACGAAGAGGATCCGCCCCGACCGAAGACCGAAGACTGCAGGACGAAGAGGACCCGCACCGCACCCGACCGAAGACCGCAGGACGAAGAGAACCCGACCGTAGACCGAAGACCGCAGGACGAAGAGGACCCGCCCCGCATCTGACCGAAGACCGCAGGAGGAAGAGGACCCCGACCGGAGGACGAAGAGGACACGACCGAAGACCGCAGGAGGTAGAGGACCCGACCCGCACCCAAAAGGTATAGATAATTAAATTTAAAAAATAGTGTTAATTTACTGGCTATATATATATACG
This sequence comes from Lycorma delicatula, assembly GCF_047948215.1. NCBI lineage: Eukaryota > Metazoa > Arthropoda > Insecta > Hemiptera > Fulgoridae > Lycorma > Lycorma delicatula. The sequence goes on from NC_134462.1 coordinate 98,921,832, forward strand.
TGAAACGTTGTAGTTATGTTTCGATGGTAATTTAATTGTTTTAATATTATAATTTTTATTATGAAATCAAATGAGAAAAGGTGTTTCTTAAACAGGTTTACGAAAATTATTAGTTTACTGTGTAAGAACCTCAACACATTTAATAGAACAAAAAACAAAGGACATACGAAAAAATTATTATTGTTAATCAAATGTAACAAAATTACGCTTATTCGATCAAATAAAAAATTTCAATTAATGAAAAGTATTTTATTATTTTATTGTAAATTATTCTTCTTTTAGTTTTGCTGAATATCTTAATACAAAAATATTCAAATACGTAGTTTGCATTTTTACTCGTCCTTCGTACGGGTAAAAATGTATTTTGTCCGGTTTTCAACGTTATCCGAAAAACACAAAAATTTTATTAAAATTTTTATTGTAAGTAACCCGAGGCAGTTTCTGCCAGTGACGTCGCCATACAGTAACAGTGGTAGTGGCTGTGGCTAAGTTGGTTGATCCGCCACGCCGTACATCATCGCATTCCTTATTAAATTGAAATACAAAAAAAACCGAAAATGGTTTTTAATTATCTGAAGAGTATTTTCACTTCCAAATAGAGTTAATATCTCGTTTAGTATATTTGGAAATGGGAAAAATTTTCAGCCATTGAACAAAATGTTTTACTTTTCTTCACTCCTCAAGGTTGAATTTTGAAAAATCTATAAAGACTTCACACACAAAAAATCAAGTTGGTATCGACATTTGTTTCCCAGAAATTAAAAAAAAGAAAAGAAAATAGTATATTTCATTGTTACTTCATTTTAACCCTTTAAACTCGGAATTTAAAAAATCCTTTCTTAGCACTTACACCATATGAACGTGTATACAAGTTTTCATCAATTTATCTTCAGTAATTTTTACTGCGCCTGGCTCACACCCGAGCAAAGATTCCACGTAAAAGTGAACCAGGCTCACCTCTGAGCGAAGACTCCAGGATGGAGAGGACCCGACCCACACTGAGCTTTCAGTTGCATCAAATTTGAGAGGGATCTCAAAATAAACAAGGTTTGTAACTTATATAAAGTACGATTTATATTCCATTAACAATTTCTATCCGTACTCTGTAACATTATAGATTATATTTTTATAACTGAAAGAAATCTGGTGAAAAATAAGCTTTTTTAATTTTTACAGACATTTTAATACAAAAAATATCTTATCTCTAATCTTAGGTAACGTTTTTAGGGGAATTGCTTTTAGTCTCTTCCATTTAACATAGTAAACATACACATATCAAAAATTTAGGACGTGATTTTGCGGGTGATGGACAGAAGAAATTAAGAAAATATCGATTTTTCGATTTAAATGTCAGAATAACCAATGCCATGAAAGTATAAAAAGTGTTGTCAACTTTTTTTATTTTCTTTATTTATTTTTTACAATGCTAATTATTTAAGTCCAAATATACAGAGAATTAGATATAAAATTAGATATTGTATTTGCAGTCTTTGGGACGGAAGGTAGCAGTGGCGGCTCGCGTATAGGCACTGTGAAACTGCAGCACCTCCTATTTCCACTTGATATTATCGATAACATTTAATATAATACGTCCTTTTTTCTTTAATTCTTTCTTTATACTTGTACAATATATAATCCTTAAACTTAATATCAATAGTCATCCCCCAGTTTATGAAAAAGATACAAACATCTTTTCACGGAACTGCGACGGAGAGAGAGCAGTGTCGCTCCCGCAGTGACGACCTTGGAGTGCTGGTGAAAGGTAGTTTTTTTTACTCCGCGTGTGTATGGAACGTTTCTTGATCGTTCTCTTCCAGTTCGTCGGTGGAAGGAATATGAAAGCAGTTTAGTTTTTTTTCAGTAGCGATCAGAAGATGGCGGAAAGCAAGTACTCTTTGATCGCTAAATCAGCCCAAAAACATCCTGGAAGGATAAAAGAGAAGGTAATTAGTAAAAACTAATTATGTATTTGTTGCTGTGTACATAGAAATTTAAATCAAGCACCGTTTTAAGCGGTCATTCTATTATGTTATTGTCTAATAGTACAAAAAAATGTTACCTGTTTTGATATTTTAACGGTTTTTTATGCCTAAGCGCTTAAAAACCGTGTACCTTATTCTTGAATGTGATAAAGTGTCGAATTAGGTTCGACAATTAGAATAGCTTTTTTTCAGTTCTTTTATTTTACATCAAATTTAACCGTGGCCTCGAAAAGGCCCAGAAAAATATTTTCTGTAGCAGCACCCTCAGTAATTTTAGCTACGAACTGCCACTGGAAGGTAGTTCGTATTAAAATACAGAATCCGACTGAAATAATTCCCCGATTTCCCACCGCTGCTGGTGGAGCGCTAATAGTACAGGGTATAGTGTCACACGTCATTTTGTAGCGGATGTCTTGTCATTTCAATTACAATCACGGCACAAAAGAATCACCATTTGCGATGGTAACCGCTCCGTGCCGTGATTGTAAACATGCAGCGATTATTTCGTTCACACTTTCGGCTAGGTCGACACGCCACAGTACCCGATAAGAAGAAAATTCAGTACTGGTGTCCAATTTTCGAGCTACCGGCTCAGCTTTGAAGAAGAAATCACCAGGTAGACCATCAAGCGTTCGAATATATGAAAATATTGAAACGGTGAGACGCAGTTACACAATCTCCAGTCGCTCAGTTCTTAAACACGCTGCTGCGTTACAAATATCTGTTCGAACTGTAAGGAGAATTTTACACGTCTTTCATCCTTATAAAATGATGGTCGTACAGCAGGTAAACGAACGCGACTGGATTAGCCGTATTGCTTCTTGCCAGGCCATTCGAAAATTTTTTCGGTGAACTCGATTTCAGATGAGGCACCTTGACGAGGTTGTTAATGAACAAAATGTGCGTTTTGGGCTTGCCTCCATCCTGTATGTACCACTCGTTTTATAATGGAAACCCTTTTGCAAGAAGCCGAGAAACAAAATTATAATGCAGCATGTTTAGATAACGTTCAGTGTTCACTGTCCAAAAAAGAATTACCCTATTACCCCACGACTTGAAATTCTTGGAGTGTGATGCAACTTTCACGAAACGCGTGTGGATTTTCGAAAGCCCACGAAAGCCACACGTGCTTCATGAAAAGTCGCATCAGACTCCAAGATCTCAAGTCATGCGGTAATAGGGCTATTCTTTTTTGGAAGTGAAGGGTGAACGTTGTCTAAACATGCTGCGTTATAATTTTATTCCTCAGCTTCTTACAAAAGGGTTTCGATTAGAAAACGAGTGGTACATACAGGATGGAGCCAGACCGCATACAGCAGCTAATGTTGTTCTCTCTGCATGAAACGTTTAACGTAAATGTCATTTCAAACCGATTTTCTGATCGTTTTGCGCGTGGAAAGAACTGGTCCTCGAAAAGTCCTGATTTGAATCCGTATGATTTTCATTGGGAATTTCTGAAGGAAAAGATTTTCCCTAAACATCCTCGTGCAGTGCTGGAACTGCGAGTGCTGATCATTGAGACGTGCAACGAGATAACCGAGAATGTGTCGTCGAGTTATTAACATAGAAGTTTGTGTTAAAGAAATTGCTAGACGGGATGGTGGTCATATTGAACACGCGATAAGCAGAACATAATTTCCAGGCATACAGTAAACACATTGTATTTTACTTTTCTCTATTGCAATTCAAATAAATATTTTTTATCAAAACAAAATTTTGGATCATTTCGTGCGCCACTCGGTATTTTTAGAATTATTTTTCTAACTTTCTTTTTAATGGCGATTTCATACACTTTATTTATAATTTCGTGATAGAAAAATTTTGTAAAAATTTTTTCATACGGTTTTCAACGACGAACCGTTTAAAAAATATGAATATGAAACTTTGACCGAGGACTTGTAAAATAAATACAGAGATGAAGCACCGGAGGGAGTATCTTTGATTACAGAGGTATTAAAGGGCGATTTATTTAAATATTTACGTCTTTAATAAAATTTCTCGAATATTTTTAATATTACGTTTTTAATAATTTGGGGAATTAATAAACAAATAAGAAAATAATAAGTCTCACCCTTTCATCCGGAGGTCCCGAGTTCGAATCTCGGTCAGGCATGGCATTTTCACACGCTACAAAAATTGTAGTTCTATAGGTAAAAGTTCTGAAATTATAATACTGTTGTTAGGGCCGACTGTCGCCGCTTGTACTGCTACACCTTCGGCTAGGTATCCGGTGAGATAAATCTCGCGGCTACACCAGTCGGCCGACTAGACAAATGAAATTACTTATATGTAAGTTGTAGAATTACAATACTTCAGTTAGCCTGACTGTCGACGTTAGCACTGCTACATACACCTTGACCTAGGTTCATGGTGCGTTAAGTCTCGCGGCTAGAACAGTCTGCCGACCGTACAAGAGAAATTATACCCATGTAATTTGTGAAATTACTGTATTTTAGGTAGGCCCGACTGCCGATTAAACGATTCTTAACTTTGAGGAATTATATACAATTTTAACACAGATTGAGGCTTTTCTTAACTCCCGTCCCGTATTTTCTGTTTCTACAGACCGTAAAGATCCAGAAGAGCCTCTATCTCCAGGACGTTTTCTCATTTGGTCTCCGTTTACTTCCTTGCCTGAGCCCAAATATTAGAAAATTGAAGTCGATCGTTTAGGACGCTGGTAACTAATTCAAAAACTTATTCGGTCTATTTGGAAGCGTTGGTCTAAAGACTATCTGCAATATTTACAGCGACGAAATAAATGACATTTTCCATTGTTGTTGGGGATTTAGTTTTAATCACCGACAAAGATTTCACTCCCGTGCGATGGAAGCACTGCATTGTGACCCGGTTTATCCTGGTTCTGACGATCTACTGAGGGTGGCTGATGTAAATACTGCTAAAGGTCTACGTAAACTATATCTACTACCGATCGAAAAGGATTGAATTAAAATAATATATGTTAATAAGTAATAACATATTTTTCAAGGTCGTAATAATGTCTGTAACAATATTTTATTTGATTTATTATTTATGGTTCGTTATTATCGTGTAATTTCATTTGTTTTGTACTCTCATCGTATGTTTGTCGATTGATATTTTCTTAAATATTGTATTAATGCATATTTTAAGATGCGTACTTATATTAATGTAATTGTATTTTCTTTCACTTTCATATCGCTCCCGTACTATTATAAAATATACAGACTGTTATTCGACCTACGTACAAGCATACAACATAAACATACATTTACACAGAAGATATACAAACAAACATTATCGGCTACATAGGCATTAGGCTATTTAAGTTTCTTTTCGTTGCATTGAGGCACTAAAATGGTTTGTTAATCGTTTGCTTGAGGGTTATATTCCCGTGCTTTATTTATATTAGTAACGATATAAAGGTTATACATCTTAACGCCTAGGCTTCACGAATATTATCAAATAAATCCTAGATCTATGCGATGCTAGGTGCAATTTCCCATTGTCATCGCTATTGCTCTGTGGACGCATCTTGACGCATAATGCTTCACAACATTATCAAAGAAATCCTTGATGTATGCAACGCTAGGTACAATTAATCTAGAGGTTTAGCCTATTCTAGATAATGTACACGTAATCCCCCATCGGCATCATGATTGTCCTGGCCGATGGATACATCTTAACTCATACGGCTCCACAAACAACATTATAAAAGAAATCGTAGATCTATGCGATGCTACGTACATACTAATTAAGATTAAGTTATGTAATAACTTTATCATTAAGTTATGTAATTACTTATAAGTAAATACGGGTTGTAAACCGATTTATATATTATGAAATTTATGATTCGGTCTAAACATGGATTTAGGCATTTATTCCTATTATGATATTGTGGCAGTATGCATATTGTTATTTTTTGTTATCTTGTTATACAACATTATGATTATACAGAATGAGCAGCATAAAACCGAACCATTAACGTAACTGTTGCAGAATCGGTAGGTTATGTTGGAATTGAATTTTATGAATGATAACGGAAAAATTAAATAAAAAGGACATAAAATGGTCATAATTGAAATGTTGCATTTATTTACCTCATTCTTACAAAAGATGTTAAAAATGACCAACCTGTCATCGATGCACTTTTGTGCTCGACTGATCATATTTTTTTTTTTTTTTGGTTGTTTGTGGGCGAAAAACGCTTGGGCGTTATCATCGCCCGGTAGTTATTATTAAAAGGGTAATGTAACTCCAAAATAATAAGCTATACAAGGTGTAAACGTAACATTAATCATATAATAAAAATTTACTAAAACAAGCCAAAAAGGCAAAATAAAACCCAAAACTAATATCACAGACAAAGTGATAAAAACATGGTGGGCATTGAAGTCTCCCAACTCTCTTTTTATTAATGATGGAGATGGTATTTGTGCGAGGAGGTCTGAGATATCCAGAGCACTGAACTCAGTGTGCGGCGAGAGATATAGATTGCAGATATGCAACTTGAAGGGGACAGAGATCTTCACTGCAACAGCAGGAACGAGAGTGGTCAGTTGAATCCTTGTACCTTATCCCTCATGAAAATAGCCACTCCACCACTATCTCTACCGTCCACTAAACAGTCTAATCTCTCACAAAAGTATCTCCTGAGTGCAATTGGGTCATGTCGCAGAAGATGAGTCTCCTGGAAACACATGAAAATCGGATCATGCAGCTGCGCCAGTACTCCAATATCTGCAATGCGGGACCGTACACCCGAACATTCCACTGAATAATGTTCATAAAATTAAAATAAAAATAAAAATATAAAAATAAAAATTAAGTAAAAAATAAAAATATAATAATAATAAATATAATAAATAATATATATACTCAGGAAACCATATAGAATTCAGTTGTAAGTGATTCTATTTTTCTTTTTTGTGTTCACCTTAGATAACTCCGACGCCTTTGGGTCGGGAGGTTCCTCAACCATATCCTCCAGTATATGGGGTGACGGCGGAGGAGATTTATGAGAACGAGATGTCGCTACTGACATCCCAGAGGGGGTGACCATGCGGGTCACTTTCGTGGGGACCTTGTTAGTCGGCTTACCGCCGTCTGTGGTAGCCTCTGCCCGTACCGGCAGCACGTTAGGAGTAGGAACGTTTGTACGGACCACACTGCTGGATTCCGTTATTGAGACGCAGGACTTTTCACTCATCCTCGTCAGCCCGGAAATAGTGGCCGTAAGCGAAGTAAACTGATCATAAAGCATCTGAACGAGCTTCTTAAGTTCCGTGCAGGATCCGCACTGTGGAGCATGAACAGGTGTAGCAGTCTGTTTTGACGCAGCAGTGGCGAAGGACATATCAGGTTGAACGAGATTACGTGAGTTAACTATCTTCCTATACTCCCTGCGTGCAGCCGGGAAAGATAGTTTCTGCTCAGTACAGATCTTGAGAATCGCCTTCTCTTCCTTAAAGGTTGGGCAATCCCGGGAGCGAGCCGTATGCGAACCATTGCAGTTCGCACATCTTTCTCTTTCCTCGCAGTTAGCGTCACTGTGGCCTTCGGTAGCACATCGAGCACAGATCTCCGACCTCGAGCAAGATGTTGTAGTGTGACCGTACCTTTGGCACCTGAAACACTACCGTGGGTTGGGAATTAACTGGCGTACCCGAACGGAGAGGTAACCTACTCTAATCCTCTCTGGAGGAACAGGAAGACCGAACGTCAGTATAAGGGACGGCGTCGGTTCTTCTGTTCCGTTCTGCCCTTTCATCATACGTTTCACCTCTACAACACTCTGAGTACTAAGTTCATCAGCAATTTCTCTCAAATTCATTTCTAGAAGGTCACGACAAAAAATCACTCCTCGGCTGGTATTTAGGGTCCTGTGGCATGCCGTACTTACGATTATGCCGCCCATATTGGTCAGACGCAACAAAGACCGACTCTGCTCGTTATATGTCTCCAGCAGAATTGTCCCATCACGTAATTTTTTAATGTTCTTCGGAGAACCAATACATCCTGTGATGCATTTACTAATCAAGAAAGGTGAGACCTTTTGAAGGGAGCCACCCTCCTGATTATTCTTAACAACAACAAAGCGGACATTCTTGCACCGAACACCATCTTCATTGGCTGCAGCAAAATTATCCTCATCAGACGAAGCTGACCGAGGCCTTTTCACCAGACTTAAAGTGGTGGTTTTTTCAGACGGACCACCAACCACCATAGAATTGGCTGTAGGAACTGAAATTTTGGTCCCACGAGAACCGGCGATACAATAGACCACTCCAGCAGAGCGCACGCGTACTGGAGCTAGAGCTAAATACAACTGGGTTTGCTCTGGTGCCCAGAGGACATCGTTCGAGACTCACTACGTAGAGCCATTCACCCATCGGCACGATAGTTCCCACCTTGGGTTACGGTTGCATTTCGTACGATGTCGCAACACCATCAAGTGTAAGTGAAAGAGAAAACTGTGTTGGATGTTGTTGTGTAGTCGAGTAAATGTATATGTTGTAATTCATGTAGTGTACCTGGTGTAGCATACGTGTATAGTGAAAAGTATTCTGCAGCTAAGTGTGTAGTGGGAAGAAAAGCTGCAGAGGCTAGGCCCGTGGGGACGCCAACCCCCAAAGTCTTAAAGAATAAGACCCCTTCGGGGGACTGATCATATTGAGAGTCGTCAGACGCAAAACGTTGTTGTCAATTACGTTGATTTTTGTTGAATGTTCACCTTCACTTCATCAATATTGTGGGGATTAGATGCATAAACTCTCTCCTTTAAGTATTATTAAAAGAAAAAATCGCAAGCAGACAACTCTATCTGTCCACCAACAATGTTTTCGAGAAGTCAGTTACAATAATCAAGTCGTTTCGCTTTGTCTGTCTCCTTCACCTGCTGCACAGTTGTAACGGGGTATGGTTTCAATTTTAATTCGTGAAGAATTTACAAGATGTGTATTTACCACCAGATTGTTGGGAAAACTTGCGTAGCGATTTTTTTTGGACCGGCAATAGTCCTCCTTTCAATATCGTCAATGGACTATGGAGTCCTAACAGAAGGTTGCCTATTTCGTTTTGCATTTGAAACCGAACCTGTTGTACGCAATTTTTTAACTAAATCGCTGGGATACAGGCATTCGGGAATTTTTCTACGACTACTTGACGTGATTCTTCAAACGATCCAGAACGAATATAGGCCTCAACTATAGCTATCCTCTCCTAGATTGAATAAGGCATTTTACACGATTGCACTTCAACAAAACGTATACTGTACTGACACTTAACCGCCTGACAAACTGCAGTAATAATCAGTAGTAACATATACACCCGCTAGTCGCTCTAGTTGTGTGAGTCTTTCATAAATAGTGTTGGGTTTCATTACGGGTTCGGTTTTATTTTGCTCACTCTGTATAAGTTATGTACCGTTAAATGATCTTACTAAATTATATTTCTATTGTTAATTTATATACATAATTAATTTTAACTTGTTTGTTATTAAGATACGGTACTGTGTATATTATTTATGTATTACGTCTAACTGTATTATTGTAGTTTTTTAAGTTATTCTTTATTCATTCATTAACACACAGACATGAACAGGACACATTAACCGTCACTAACAGATGAACTATGTATTCAACATTACAGTGTAATAAAGGATAAATTAATGCGATTAGTGTTACTAATTAATTGTAAATCGGCGACATATTGTTGAACTGATGTAACAAAATGTTATGTGAATCAACCCAGGTATTAACACCTTTTCAGTTTTTAGGCGTACAGTTTTCATTGTTTTCCTATTCAAGTTTGTTGATATTTTCAAAAAGATGACACATTCATTTAATTACAACTATATATATGATACAATCTCAATGTTTACTGACCATTACCGGTAAAGTAACGGTATGCGGTAGGCGTTATACTGAACTGATCGATGTAGATAAATGGATAACAAGATTATAATAGCTACAGTGCATTTACTAAGCTAAGTCCTGTGCTAAGTCCATATGTTCATATTTAACAGCCAATTGAAAGTCAGTTATGGAAAATCTTTGCATTTTATAAGGTAGGTTTGCACATTTAACGAATTAGCAACGATTAATTTTTATAAATGTTTAATAATGCTAATTAATGTTTTTATAGTCATTAAGAAGATTGTTTAAAAAATAATAAGAGAATAAAAATAATAAAAATTAAAATTAAAGGAAGAAAATATAATATGAACAGAATTAATTTTTATGTTCTTTGTAAATCTGAGGAATTGGTAAATATATATAAATATATATATATATATATATATAGATGTTTGTCATACTGATAAATATTATTAAAATTCATAATAAAAAAGTACAAATTTCGTTTACGTGATCTTCAATAATTCAATAATTAACATGATTTGAATCTTAATGTCTTTTGAATCTTTCATAAGATCATTCATGGATCTTTATTTGACTGGATTCATCACCATTTTATCTGAAAATATTATTAATTCCTTAGTTTGTAAAGTCTTAAATAATTTTTATCGATTAATTTAATAAAATGTAACGAAAATTCTTCCTCTTAATTAATTGTTTCTGTTAATTATTTCTCAAATTCATATATTCCGGCTGGAGCCTTCAAAAAAATATCTTTAATTTTCTCTGAAGATTCGGCCACCTACAGATTCCAACCGATCAAGACTCCCGTTTGGGAGCGAGTTAATCTCTGCAAAAAAATAAGAGTGAAAAAACACACAAGAAAACAAACATAAAAGCTATTTTCTTGCGTAAATAAAAAAATATCAAAAAGAGGAAATGTGGCGAATCCTATCGAATGTGGTGGTTTATAAAGAGATAGAATCGATAATTGACACGATTAAAAAGAAAAGGAGTCCCTTTTTTGGAAGTTTGATGAGAATGCCAGAAGATAGATTGACTAGACAGATAATAGAAAAAAAACTATGGAAACAGCAAATACCACTCGCTTGGATCGGGAAAGTGAAAGAAGACGTGAAAGAATTGAATGTGACACTAGAGAATTAAGAGAAAAAAGAAACTGAAAAAATGAAGGATAAAAACGTAAAATTTCAGCCAAAGATAAACAAATCAAGATCTAATAGGATGAAAAAGGATTTCGAATCAAGAAAACTGAAAAATCCAAAAGATTAAGAATGACTAAAGTGGTCCAACCAGGCTGTTAAAGAAAAAAAGCTATTCTTACTATTAAATATTCATTAACCGACATGTTTTTAATATTTCTCATCCCGCAAAATGAATACGCCATTTTTATTAATCTCCACAACAAGCCAAGTTACGTTGACTTTATAAAAAAGTAAACTGCCAGCCTTCGTGGAGCGAGTGGTAGCGTCTCGGCCTTTCGTCCGGAGGTCTCGGGTTCGAATTCCGGTCAGACATGACATTTTCATACACGCTAAAAATCATTCATCTCATCCTATGAAACCATACCTAACGGTGGTCTCGGAGGTTAAAAAAAAAGTAAAATTAGGTTCTGTCTACGTTCTGTCTATATTTAGTCAGATGGCACAGGTTACAGTAAAATGTTTTAATCTTTCCTCAACAAGAAAAATGAAACCTTCATTTTTCCGTGTGTACTCCGTCGGATGGCGCAAGCTATTAAGAGTTCAGAAAATACTAGGAAAAGTTATTAGAAAAAAGCTTTTCAGTAAATTATAAATAAAATTTTACATATATATATATATATATATATATACATGAATAATTAATACATATATGAATAATTAATGATTAATTAATTATTAACTAAAATAATAATATTGAAAGTGTTTTAATTTTTTGTGTATTATTATGTTGAAGGTAATCACAGTAAAATTACAGGTGAATTATAATCGGCTGGTTTACGATTATGTACTCGTATTTTCTAAATAAAATTCTATATGCGTAATTTTTTATTACTAAAAACAACGTTGCCACTTTTCTTCTGATTGGGAAAAATCTTTGGATCCGAGGTAAAATTTTAATTTACAGTTAACATTTTTTTTTTATAATTCCAATGAGAAATTTTTTAATTCCAATGAGAAATTTTTTAATTTACAAGCTGGATTTACCGTAAAATACATAGTAAAACACGGGTTTGAGATGCCCCCCAAAATTACAACAAATAATCAACAATCAAATGAAGTTTGAACCTGAGGGTCTCTTTTCACGGGTTTATTCGATACATTAAAGAACGGCTACTCACAATGATGAATGTGTGTTCACGTTAAATTTACATGTTGAAACAGTTGATTTATTGAAAAATTCATAGTAAATATATGTTTAAGGTGTTTTATTCATTGAATAGTTTGATGCTGTCATGAGGATCCCCCCCGACACAATTAATAATGATTTTTCAACTACAAAGGGAACCGCTGTTTTACTATTATATTCTCGTCGAATCCGATCTTACATCGTGAAATTTAACTGCAATCACCATCATTAAGTGTAAATTTTATTATGATGTTTGGTCATCATTACTTTCAGCGATAGTATAATATATCATTGATTATTTTTTAATGTAAACAATAATCATTATTAAATGACTATAATGTCAGTTTAAACTTAAAAATCATTGTTAGTTCTTTATTAATTATTCATCACATCGTAAATAAAACAAAGGGCGTATCTCGAAAATGGTGCATCCTAGGCCAATTATAACGCAATTTTGAAAGGGAACTTTGCAATTCCCTGGAACAATAGCCGGTAGTTTCATGCATCTAGGTCCATTATTAGAATCATTACTTTCATAGAAAGCAAAGTGAAGTTTGAACCCGAGGTTTTTGTATTACTTGAAAATTAATAAAAGATTATCGTTAAAATAAATGTAATAATTTTTTATTATAGAAACCACCAAAGTAGAATAAATTACAGTATAATAAATTAAAATGCGCCTCGAATCTATCGGATGCTGAAAATTGATTATTTCTTAAAATATTAAAATAAATATATTCCTACACATACACAACTTTCTTAAAATAAATTACGTATTAAGGACCGGATAATCGAGTGTAACGTAGACATTAATCTCAAAGATACTGCTCCTATTTCGATGTAAATATTGAACTGTTATTTTGGTTAAAATAAGTAAAGTATATTCTTTAACCGAGTTTTTTAATTATAGAGCCTAGAATCGCTGAAGATATTCTGAAAATATTCAATGCAATACAATACAAGGTGCCACGACTCTATCGAATAATCGGATATTATAAATGAAATATGTGAAATAAAAATATTAATATGTACGTAATCGCTTTAAAAAATAAATTAAGTAACAATTACCGGATAATCGACTCTTACGTAGATATTAATTTCAAAATATATACATTTTGATTGAAATATTTAATCGTTATTTTCGTTAATGTAAATTAAATATCTTTTCAGCAAGTAAATTATTGCAACATACACTTTTAATAAAAAGCTTGGAATCACTGAAGAGGAGCTTACTTCAGTGTAATGTACTACAAGATATTACAACTATATCGGATAAAATACGATAAAAATAAATTATTTTCGTTAAATTTGTAAAATATATATATATATACAATATATATACAACAATCCTAAATCCAAAATTTAAACGTGCTACGGCTAATCGTTTTTTAGTTATGCAAGATACGAACATACAGACGTCAAGCCGAAACTAGCCAATTTTAAATCGTGTGATCTGTCAGGAAATTTGATTAAAATTCTATAAGATAAAAAGTTCATTAAAGTTAAAATAATAATATTGAACAACTTTTTGGAATTAAAAAAAAAATGGTTGTCATTTTGTAGACATCCCAACACCGTAGGGGAAGACACCCGCCACACACCACCACCCATTCTTAGCCTTGATGGGCTTTAACGGGAGCATTTTTTGGATAGTATAGTTTTGACGATTTATACAATGAGAATGTCATTTTTAACCCAACCTGATTTAAAAGTGAAAAGTTAAATTTTGTGAAGTTCTGTAACATTCATTTTGTTAATGTTTTATCAAACTTTCAATTGTGTATTTCCTTGAGATGTAACTGTTTTTTCTTTTACAGAATGGATGAGGGTGCGCGCGCAACGCACACGCAGTCATTACGCACTCTCATTGGTTGACAGAATGGTGGGAATCTTAAAAAAAAATCACAATCGTCGCCTTCCGGTGCAAACGCCACGACGACCACGGTCATCCTCGAGGTACGTCCGCGACGGTCGGTCGATTCTTCGGTCGAACGCTAAACATATCCGTGCCACTCCGTCAACGCACGCACGCGAACACATGCGCACACGCCACCTCCTGGTGCACGAGCCCCGTCGGAGTCCTGGAGTGGCGGGTGGCACCTCCCGTTGCAAAAGCCACGACGACCAGAAACATCCTCGAGGTACGTCTAAATTTTTATTCACACACACACAATGACATTCAAATATATATATAAATATTGTATTGTAGGTGTGCCGTCACATACTAACAGTGGGACTACAATAATTAGAGAAAAAAATTTTTAATTCACACACACACAATCACATATATGTAATTGTAAAACGTCACAAGATGGTCGAAGTAATATATATTAGTATACTTCGACCATCTTGTGACGTTTTACAATTACATATATTTCATTTTTCTCCCGCGCATCTTTATACAACATTTTTTACGCAATATACCGGAGAGCTGCTGTAGCAGATTGGCCTAAGGCTTTAATCAGTTGCTTTAATCAAATTCGTCATGGCACATAAAGTACATAAAATTTTGTTTCTTTTTTTTATTGTTATTATTGAATTTACTATTTATTGTAATTTTTTTACAATCGGAGGTTATTAATTATTAATAAATCAATATATTTAAATTAAAATAAAATTCGATGTACTTTTCATTTAAAAAAATGTGTATATGTAATTTAATAGGCGTACAAGGAAGTCATGTGGTATCCACATCAGATTTTTTAATTAAGTATTTCCAGCCGATTTGTTTCATTTTACAAATATCAGCTGATATTAGCAGAGGAAGTTAACTTTTAATTTGAAAATAATATCAGTCGATATAATTTGTCGTTTCGTTGTTAATTATTAGTTATTTTATTATTACCAATAATACAGCTTTGCTGTTGTCTGCATTATGAATGGAAAATGCAATAAAATTATTTGTGCATCGCGTTTTATTATTAACACGATTTTTCAATCGTTCCAAATTTGAATGCTTAAAACTAGATAACGAAGGCGTTAACAGAAAAACGGCGTTCACCACTGTTTTTCTTGTAAAATTTTAAACCGAAATCATGCATCATACGTCAACCTTCCTATTTAAAAGTTAAGTTTGATTCAATATGGCGGAAAAAATTAAAAACCCAACATAATGCAGATTTTTTAACCGGGGGTGAACCTCATTTCTTTCTCCCTCCAAAGATCTTTCAGCTATGCAGTATAAAGCAGTTTCCATTCTTAAATATCACTCTGTATATAACACTTATAACCGCATTTCAAATGCTTTATCAATCTTGTACAGAAACTGTAATATTGATTTAAAAATGTGTGCGTGCGCGCGAATACGCTTTTTTCGAAGGACACTTTTTTTTTAAGAAGGATTCGGTGATTATATATCTTCTTCGCTTCCGTCGCCCCAATTTAGCGAATACACTAGCTGCAGAGGCATGCCTATGGCACACTCTCCGCATCTAGCCCTTCCAAACGGGTTGCCCTGGTGGGTGGCGCCTCGAAATTGGATTATTTGGTGTCCAAAACAGATTACCTCTTGTGTAAAAATATTTTTTTGAATGATAAATATTGATATAATGAAAGTTAAATAAGAAATTTAATTCTAGAGATTGATACTAACGAATCGGGATTTTCCGCCAGTGATCGGTACATTCAAGCGCCTTCTTTTTGGTTATAATTATTACTTTATCATTACTTTATGAACAAAAACAATCGCATAAATAAATAAAAAATATCTAAAAAAATGTTTAAAACACCACTCTTAAATTAAACGCACTAACATTAAAAAATAATTTTAGGACGGTATCTCAGAATGGATTTGACAAGCTTTGACGGTTATATGTACCATTATGCGAAAGTCATAGCTTCAAATTAAATATTTGATGTTTTTGCCGATTTTTTCTTATGCGTATTTGAACCCCCACTCTTTAGGCCATTCATCACGCATAAGAAAAAATTGTCAAAAACATCAAATTTTGATTAGGAAGCTATGACTTTCACATAATGGTACATATGACCGTTAAAGCTTGTCAAATCCATTCTGAGATACCGTCCTAAAATTATTTTTTAATGTTAGTTCGTTTAATTTAATTAAACGGTGTTTTAAAATAATTTTATTTTCCACTTTTCAGTCTTGATAAGTATATAGTTTACAGCTTCGCTAGCGCACAGGTTTGAGCGTATTCAGCGAAAGATCGGATTGGTACGTTTTACGTCGGGCGAGTGCAATCAAAACATAGGGCTAAACGAATTAATTTCCGGATAACCAAGATCCGGTCGATCAAGTGTGTACCAGATTCGTTAAACATTTAGCGCTCGACCTACCGATACTTGCGCCGTTTGAATCGTAAAAATCAGACGAACGGTTGCCGAGATATTACGGAGGCACCCCATCGCACCCCCTCCCCAATTTCCGAACGGCGCCACGGGGGCGCTTGCAAATATTAACATCTGATGGGAACCACTGGGAGCGGATGGGGTTATCGTCCAGGGGGGTTGAGAAAATTTTTCAGAGCGCTAGGACCGACCGTTTTCGAGATATTTGAAATTTTCTTCCAAAAATTCGGATCCTGTTAAAAAGTACTGAATTTTTCCAAAACTTCGATATATATAATTAATATAACAAGTATTAATATAACCTGACCACAAAGAGACATGTACTGACGAATCGGGATTTTTCATGAAAAATGAAGTATATATTAGTATACTTTGACCATCTTGTGACGTTTTACAAATATATATATGTGTTTGTGTGTGTGTGAATAAAAATTTAGACGTATCTCGAGGATGTTTCTGGTTGTCGTGGCGTTTGCACCGGGAGGCGACGATAGCGAAATTTTTTTTTAAGATTCCCACCATTCTGTCAACCAATCAGAGTGCGCGATGACTCCGTGTGCATTGCGCGCGCACCCTCATCCATTCTTAAAATAAAAAAAACCGTTACATTTTACGGGCAAAAACTACCACACCCAAATAAATGCATTTATGTGTTAAACACTCTCCTCACCGTTCGCGAATGTAATTCGACAACAGATGGTGAATCTGACGTCGGATTAGAAATAATGAAGATGGACAACTGAATATAAAAATAGGAAAAGATTATGGAGGTAGAAGAATTCTGTTATTTGGGAAGTAAAATTACTGAAGATGGACGAAGCAGGAGCGATATAAAATGCCGAATAGCACAGGCGAAACGAGCTTTTAGTCAGAAATGACAGTTGAGTCATTTTAGAATCTGTTGTTGTCAGGTCAAAGTGCATCAGAAATGTAAAAGGCCTCGAGTCATTGTCTATGATAGGCAGTAACCTCACTGCCAAATACGGATCAGAGCAGAGAGAAGGGTATGTTTTTATTAGAGGCTTACTAACTTTGTAAATGTGCTTCTTGATTTTTAAGTAAATCAAGACTTTAAGTAAATTGAACTGTAGGACAAAACTGTCGTTGTTGCAGTCAACACTTGTTTTGTTAGCAGGAGGATAGTATTTTTGGCGTTTAGAGACACGATCAAAAATGATTTGAGTACATCGTCTAATTGAAGTTAGATATAGGGAGAATTTTTGTGTGAAACCTTCGGTGTTAGCAAAGACCGGACCTAATATATACCATTTAATAAAAAACATCATGTCTCGAAATTAATTTATAACAAAATTCATTTTATATTTAGCAATTGTCATTGATATTAATTAAATTAATACCTTATTCTGTCTTAGAGAACATAATACTACCAAATTTTTTTTCTTAACTGAAAAAAATAAATATCGGTGCAAAAAACAAAAGTTCAGTTCTGTTAATTATTATTGCAAAAAAAATTCTGTTAATTTTCGACTACATCGGCAATTCTGAAGACGTAATTTTTTTTATAAAATAATATTTTAATATGGGTAAAGGCAAAAAAAAAAAAAAAATTGTTTTTAAATTAGTTCCTTCTTTTTATTTTAAATTTATTATATTTTAAAGTGACTATTTATTGAAAATTACTGAGAAGTTATGTCAGGAGGGATTCATTAGAAAGATTAAACAACTGTAATAACATTGACCAATCAGAAACACAGAAATGTAATTAACTTGTTTTTCAATTCTTATGTCTATTGTCTGTAGTTGTTTGTTTTAACTGTGTACGGATAAGATACGTCATGAGGGAGCGCTTGAGTCTAGCGACTACACAACTCCGATATGATTGACCAATCAGAGACACAGAACGGGAATTTAGTTGTTTCTGAACGTCATACGCAGTAAAAGACCGTCGTACCTTTCAGTTGCGTCGTATACGTTGCTGTGTCATGTTGTTCGTGTGGAATGGAACTTTGAACAATCTACTAGAAAAGAAAACCACACAATTTAGGACATTATTTTAAGTGAGGGACATTTATTTTATTGTATGCAACATAGATTTATTATTTTTTTTAATATATCGGTTTTAAATTAAACATTTCTTTTTTAATTTACAGTTTAATGAAAAGGAAAATTTAACGTAGTTTTTTAAAGCACGTTGTTACAGTTTATTTATTGAACTATCCTAATTTTGTTTTTAATATCTAAAAAATTTTAATTTAAATTTAATATCTATTATATATAAATAATAATCGTACATTTTACAAAATCTGTTTTATTAAAAAAAAACAGGGGTGATGTAATCTTTTTTTTTGAAATGGATACATCAACATGGAAAAATTTTTATAAAATTAATTACTGATGAATTTTATGTAGGAACTAAAATTAATTTTATTCAACAAAATGCTATAAAATGTATTAATATTTTCAATAATTTTATAGGAATTGCCTATTTTTATATTGCATCTGGATACATTATCTGTATAAATAGTAAATGTAATTTATCTGTACTGAATAGACATGTTTTATCTTGCACTTCACTACCTTTGTCTACTGAAAATAAGTACAAATACGTCAGTACAATGAATATCTCCCAGGAAATATTTTTTTGAAACTGTATTAAGAGAATAGGAAAAAACTATGTGCAGTTTTATATCATATTTAAAATATAGTTATTCCTTTTTAGTTTTTTCAGATCATAATTGTGTTATCCTCCCCACTAGAACAATCAGAATCTTCTTTCATAAAAAAGTCATTGAACTAAATCTTATTGGACATCCACACATTTTCACATCTGTGTTGTTTAATTTCTTTTTTCTGTAATTCTCTAGAAAATTCTAGAAATAAAAGCCAATTATCACTTCTACAAATATTTTCCATTATTGAAGATATATTCTTCATTTATTTCTCAAGAGTTTATAATAATAAGAAATTATCTTTTATTTATTAAAGTTAATTTAAAATTTATTTTTGTTTCCTATGTTTCTAAATTTTTCCTGGACGTCAGTTGTAGTTAACTGCATTCATTTCTGGGTCTCTCAATTGTAACCTGATAAAGAAATCTTTTGTAAAGCTGTTGTATTGTGTAATCAACCAATCCTGTTTCAAATTTTTTGCCTAAATTTATTTTAATGTTGTTCAGTTCACTGATAAATACCAACAGAATATTCTAATTCAAATAAAACTTGTTCTAATCCATTTTTAATATTTTCATTAGATCCATTACCATGTTTAGTGAATTGCCAACCGGCACACAAATTTCTGAATACTGTAATACAATCAAAAAAGTTTAATCATATTTTTTAATTATTTTCAAGCAGGTGCAAATTTTTTTTCTGATTTTACAGGAAACTAGGTAGAAATAAAAATAAGGGCATAATTTTTTTAATTACTCATTATTCTTCTAAATGAATTATAGTCTACGCTTTAATATATTTTTTATGTAATTCTTAATTTTGTTAGGTTAGGGTACTGATGTCCTATACCTCACCTCCCTTGTCGCTACATTCATATAAAAAAGTTAGCCAATTATTTCAAATAATTTCTTCATTGAAAACATTTACAATTTTTTACTCTGCTTTTACTTTTCAGTTACGATTATTTTACTGAATTTATTTTATTATGTATAGCTGTTTGTAAAACTTCATACAGGAAGAAAAATACAATCCCATTTTATATTTATGCCTTTAAGCAAGTAGTCAAATGACCATATACTGTAAAGGTTCCATATATTTTCATAATAACAAGTAGTACACTGTAATTTTGTTCTTTATATGAATTTTTAATGGTTTTTTATGTAATCTAATAATAATACAATTTTTAATAAAATATTAATAAGCATTATTTCCCTAACCTTTTAATTAAACATTTAACTTTAACCTCTTTGGAGAGAGATAAATGTTTTTACTGTGCATATTTCATATACAAATTATGTTAACGTGGTTTTGTTGGCTCATACACAGTTATTTTATGATATACATAAAATAATTAGGTAGTTTGTAATTGCATGTACTTGTTATGTGGCTAGTAATTTCATGCATTTTTATGTAGCTTGTAATTGCATGTTCTTTTTATGTAGCTTAGATATATAACTAACCTTTTTATCATAAAAAATTGTTTTACTAACATTAACTTACTAACATTAATTATACTAATTTAAGTTTTGTTGATGGGTATTTTATGTATATCATTCATTCTGCTGTATTTGAGTTGAATATCTAAATTTAAATATAATATAAATCGATTTTCAAGTATTAAATTAGAACTGTGTCTTCAAAGAGGTTAAACTATAACATAATTGATTTTAAGAAACCACTTAACAGGCTGTTTATACAATTTCTGCTGTTTTCATTAAATTTATTATTTTTACTACAATTTTTTTTTAAATAAGCAGAATTTTTTGATTTGCTAATTCATAGTAATGGCTTTTTTCAATTGTATTTGATCTGTTTATGTAAAACAGTCTTGCATCTTATTTTCTTTGTGAATTCGCTTTTATTTTATAATTACACTAAGTAAATAACCATATTTAACAACAAAATTAATTCTAAAATGTCCCTTTGATTATCTACATATAAACAAATTTATGAATATAACACATCAGATTTTTTAGCTTTCATTTAAAAAGATCTTCTATCTAACCATAACCATCTAATGATACATAAATCTGTTTTTGACACCATCAAACAGTATTTGAAAGTATACTGGTCTTCTGTTTTTGACACCATCAAACAGTATTTGAAATTATACTGGTCTTCTGTAGAGAACCATCAAGGAACTATTACAGTATATCCGTCAGGAATCATTTCAGTTGTATTTAAAAGGCCCATCACTTTACCGTTGATAATTTTTACAGGAATGTTAAACCTAAAAATACTCTAAACTAAACCTTTCGTATGAGCAAACTATATATATAAACCCCCTGGTTTTAGTCTTCTACAGTATATGCCATATCTTGCCTGGTGGTTATCCACTGAAATTATTAGTTTATTTCTATAAATGTATATTTTTTATAAACCATTTTCCAAAACCATGTAAAACTGAAATCGAGCACATTCTCTTTTCTTATAAGAGATTAGAATTTGTGATTTAATTGGTACCCGTCACCTGTTATTAATCATTTTGCACCTCCCACTGTTCACGTATAAAATTTGATTGTAATTATATTTCATATAGTTGATGAAAAAAGACTTCCTTATAGATTACTGAATAATAAGATTTAGTTTTTTTCTGTAATTCTACAGATAAAGGGAACTTCAATATTACATTTAGTATATGCATTATTTAATACAGACTTTTCACTTGGATTGTCATCAATCACAACTTCTATCCATTTGCTATTCATTAGTAACTTTACCTTTTTTTCTGTAATATAAATTATAGACTTTTGTTTTTCTTAATTCCAACTGGGATTGGCCATATTATGCTGTGAAAATGCCTTCTTAAGAGAATCTTAAAAGGGGTAATTAAGAGGTCTGGATGGTAATGCATACATCTGCACAAGTGCAAAGGGAAAAAAAGAAATATGGAAAATAAAGTAAATTCATTATGATTAAAAACTCTCAGAGTAATTTATTTCTTTGAAAAATCTTCTATTTTAATATTGAAAATAATAGAAAAATCCCATAAGTTATATTTCTTCAAATCAATAACATTTTTCTGTTTCGTTTTTAGAAATACAGTTTCAAATTAAGTAATTGTAAAAATACACATATTAGAGTATTATTATACAGATAGCAAATTTGCAGATATACTTTTATGTTTTATGTTTTTTGTGTTTTATTCACATCATAGCTTATTAGGTACCAAATATGAAACAATTATTTTTAATTATAATTCTTGATTACATATTGACAATGTAAATATCTATGTTGTATGCAATGAATAGTTCTCGTGATTTTTGGGTACATAAATCATTCGTACCGCGTCGCGACTGTATTTCATCATCCCGATATCGTTCATCGGGTTTCGGTTTGGGGGGTGCTGTGTATATAAATGTGTCTACATATTGGGGGGTGATATATAAATATGCTAATGTTAGAAATAGTTTATTCATAATATTTATAGTTATTCTATGTTTGTTATGTTTCTTTGTCTTTTCAGCTCATCACTTCACTTCACTACCAGTGGCTGAAGTCCTCCCTATAAATCAATTTACATTTTTTTTTTTTTTTTTCTAGTATTACATCTTGTAAAAATTCCTTTTGTAGTTTAAATTGCTTTATATAATTTTATTTGAAATATTAATGAGTAGGTTTTTAAAATGATCTTTTTTACAAATTATTTAAATTTTATTCATTTCATTGACAAAATTAATCATTTAAATAAGTTTTACTTATTTTTTTAATTTTTTGAACTTAAGTAAAGATGTAGAGGAAATTTCTTAATTAACTGTAGCTTTTAAATCTGGTTCACGTAGGATATAATATATATTTATTATATATATATATATATATATATATATATTTTATATTTATTATATTACATAAGCTTTTTCTTAAATTTTTTTGGTAGGTGTTAATCAAATTAAGGTTAGAGCATATTTATACCTAATTACAATTTTAAGAATTTTTTATTTTATTTGAAGTATTTTAAATTTTGAATACCCCTTTGCTTTCCCCAATCAGCGTTCAGCCAGCCACCTGCTTCAAAGAAGATGCATGCTTGCATGTTAGTTTAATTTTTTCAAACCAGGGTCAGTTGATTTTAGAGGTGCCATAATAAATTATTTCATTTTATTTGCTAATTTTTTTATTAAAAAAATTAACTTGCTTGCAAAATTTACCAATTTTTTATGGTAAATACTAAGTAGAATGATTATTTGAAAAAAAATCCATCTAGCATAACACAGTAATTCAAATTACTTCAAAATTTAATTATTTTTATATGTAATATATTTGCCTTGCATATTAAAAAGGCATGAACTGATTCTGGTTTTTAGTGTGTAATTATTTTATATTTTAGATATTTTTAAATTGTTGGGGAAATAAGTGATTGGTGTAAATAAAGTGTGAAATTGAAGTGCAATCAAGATCAAAGTGTGAAATTAACGTTATCTTCCTCACTACAAAAATTTACAAACTATAAATAAAAATGAGACTTGAAATAATGCAGATTACCAGGTTATATTCAACATCTCGTCAACTCTTCACTTCCTCCTGCATCCTATATCTTCAGAGTACCAGATCAATCGATTCTTTCAGCTGCTCGATGGATTTGATCCTTGGATTAGCCGTGGTGCTGAATGTAAAGCTGTGTAGCCAAATGGTAAAATATTAAGGTACCACTAATTCTTTACTACATCATATATATTTCACAATAATACTAGTATTTATTAAAAGACTCCATCCATTTATATAATGTTTAGCTTCAGTTAGAGCAACCAAGTAATGGAGCTACTCACTCTGTGGCTTCAACCAGCCACTATCACTTACCTTGTACCATGGGCCAGGGCCAGGGTCAGAGCTTTACCCCACCCGGTCTAGTCTAGTGGTTAACTCATCATTGCAAATCAAATGATATCAAAGTCGAGAGTTCTAAGGTTCATATCCTAGTAAAGACTTTTAAATGGATTTGAATACTAGATTGTGGATATCAGTGTTCTTTCATGGTAGGGTTTCAATTAACCACACATTTCAGGAATGGTCGACCTGAGACTGAACAAAACTACACTTAATTTGCATTCATACATATCATCATCCTCAGAAGTAATACCTTATGCTGGTTCGAGGCTAAACAGAAAAAGAGAGGATCAGGGCAATGTTTTAGACCCCAGTTTATATCATAGATAGGTAACTTTCTCTTTTGATACTGCAGTTACTTTTATTTCGAACTTTTTTAATAATTTTATGTAGATCTGGCATTAAATGTCGTACGAAACACAGAAATTTTGTGTGGCAAATTACAATATAAATGCAATAAAGGAAACATAAGTATAATAAAGAGCAGAAACTTTGTATACATATCAACAAATGCCAGTATCTGGTCAATGGCTAATTTGTTTCTGATATATATATTTAATTTGAAATATAAACCACCAAAACACACATTTAGATAAGTTAAACTTGCCATATTAATTTACACTGATTGTTTTTCAAAGTACCTTGCATCTTCAGTTTGTATTAAATTCTATTTTTATTACATTAGAACTTATTCTTTTTAATGAGTTCTCTTTTTTAACATAAATGTAGTTGTGAAAATATTTGTAATTAAAAAAAAATACAAGTCAATTAAAAAGAATAAGTTATAATTTAATACAAACTGAAGGTGCAAGGTACTGACTGCACAAACCGGTTATTGGAAATAAATAAGGTAAGTATAACTAATCTAATTACTGTGTTTAGGTGGTTTATATTTCATATAATGTTAAATTTTATAAATATATATATATATATATACATACAAATTTTATGAATTTTGTTAGTTACTGCAATGAAACTTCATAAGATTATCTTAATTTGTTGGCTTATATTTCAAGAAGACTGTTATTCATATTTTAAACCTTTCTTATAATATTTTGAGTATTTATCAGTTAACAGTATACAGTAACAGATTTTGAGAGATTTCATCATGTAAAATGAATGAAATAAGAATCAAACTATTGTCGTGACAGTCATCTTCACTTAGATATCCCCAAACTTTTAATTATATTTGAATTTTATCTACAGTTACAGATCGAGAACGGGTTTTGATAGATGAAACAAAGCGATATCTTCATTTAACATATTATTTTAATAGAAGATATATTGAAAATTTAGTAGTGGTTTCACGAGTTTTTTCTTTTTTGACATGGAAATTCTGTTTAGTCCTTTATTGTTTTGCTTGCTTTGGCAATGAATGACCTGACAGCGGTTTGAAAATTTAATGAAACCATGCTCGCACCTCTTTGTCAAAACTTGTTGTAGAATATACTTACAAAGTAGATGGTATATAAATAAATATTTCATGACTTTTAAATACCAGAGCAATCAAAGCAAGTGGAAACCTATATAAAATTGTAAAAATAATAAGAAAATAAATGATGCAGTTCATTCTACAAAAAAATTAAGTATGATCTAAAAAAAAAAAAAATATAAAAATTAGTAAAAGGATCAGGTGGTATACCGAACCGACATCCTGTATCGATTTTTGTTACCATTCAACATTATTCCTAGGTGAAAATTTTAGCTCGGCCAAATAGGTCCATATAACACACATTCCTGGATGCGATATAGATCTGTTACCATCTATATCAGTGAACCTTAATTCAGAATAATATTTTGCTTCTATTCTTGGTAAAAGCGCTCTGATCTTGTACGACAGGAATCCCTGCTCCCTTAAAAGAGACTTAGAATTTCTTTGAGCGAGTTGTCTTGTTTAGCTATCCTTTTGTGGATTACTCCTTTCTAACCTCCACTTTTTCCTTTATTTTCTTCTACCTTGATCTATTAAAATTGTGCTTTTCAATGATTTCTCACTGGATATCTAACGATGTTGGGGATGTAAAAAATTCAGTGTTCTAGGTATCAATCCAGTCTGGAGGAGGGTACAGCTTTTCTTATGTACCTAGCTAGCTAGCGATTCTATTTCTGTAAAAAATCTCTATATAAATAGTTCTACCTCAGGCTAAATATTTATGGAGTAAAAATGGACCACCTAATCATTGCTAATAAATATTTTTGTTAGAAAAAGGTCAATGCTATCATAAATGAAATGAATTTTAATAACTAAAATAAAACTAATTTCACAACCGCTAATTGAATTTGTCTTATTTTTTTTTGTTTCAGGTAACTCAACGGTTCATTTAATATTCTAAGGGAGAGCTGCCATGTAAGTGGCCCTCCTTACATTGTTGTACTCCCTTTTACTGTAGAATAATTTTCTATTAAAGGTACTTACTTTTGTTATTATTGTTTAATATTATAAATTTGCATGTTAAAAATAAGTTGTTTAGCTTTTAAGTTGATGGTATAATATTCTGATAAAATCGAAGTAGGTCCCAAGTCCCGGTAGGGTCCCCTGATAGGAACTTTCCTGTAGGAATTTTTTATATGTACTTTTGTGTGTTTTTGTTTCAGGTTCAACATAAATTTTACATTTTGTTATTATTGTTTATATTATAAATTTGCATGTTAAAAATAAGTTGTTTAGCTTTTAAGTTGATGGTATAATATTCTGATAAAATCGAGGTAGGTCCCAAGTCCCGGTAGGGTCCCCTGATAGGAACTTTCCTGTAGGAATTTTTTATATGTACTTTTGTGTGTTTTTGTTTCAGGTTCAACATAAATTTTACATTTTGTTATTATTGTTTATATTATAAATTTGCATTTTAAAAATAAGTTGTTTAGCTGTTAAGTTGATAGTATAATATTCTGATAAAATCGAGGTAGGTCCCAAGTCCCGGTAGGGTCCCCTGATAGGAACTTTCCTGTAGGAATTTTTTATATGTACTTTTGTGTGTTTTTGTTTCAGGTTCAACATAAATTTTACATTTTGTTATTATTGTTTAATATTATAAATTTGCATGTTAAAAATAAGTTGTTTAGCTTTTAAGTTGATAGTATAATATTCTGATAAAATCGAGGTAGGTCCCAAGTCCCAGTAGGGTCCCCTGATAGGAACTTTCCTGTAGGCATTTTTTATGTGTACTTTTGTGATGTTTCTGTTTCAGGTTCAACAAAAATATTATATTAGAATTACTTGGACAAGTAGTGTAAATTAAGTTTTATGAAAATAGATATAAAATTTTGTATATGCTGTGTATGTTTTTTCAGGTTCAACGTAGATATTACTTTATTATTACTAGGTTAAGTTGTGTCTGCGATCCCAATCCCTAATAGGGTCCCAGTAGGTTTCCCCATTGATAGGATATGATTTTTTCAATGTTTTTGTGTTGCATGGGAACCATGTTCATGCCTTGTGGTTAGGTCCAGTTCCTATGTCATAAAGGGGGAGGTTTTTTAGTCGGTGAGAGCCCGACACTACCTCTGTTGCGGACGCAGAGGGTGGCTGGTAGAGCTTTTTCCTCCTCCTACGCAAAAAAAAAAAAAAAAAAAAAAAAATTAACAGATCATATTATGTACATTACTAATCTTTTTGCCAAGTGATTTTGAGTTTTAGGTGCTGTACAATGGGAGTATTTTAATTCACGAAAGCTGTGGCAAAAAAAAAATGGTTACCGATTCTCAAATGTAATATTGAAAGTGGAAATTGATTTTGGAAGATAAAGAAAATTTTAATTAAAGTGACTATCAACCGTAGTTTCAAATATGGATTGAATAAAAAGTAAGTACCGTAAATGTCTAATAGAATTTTTAAAACTCAGCAAAATCTCATTAAAAAAAAATTATGTATATCTAGAATTGTACATGATGATTTTAACAAATTTTAGGTGCTGAATTCAAAACTTATAAAATTTTGTGTAATACATCGAATTTTTAGATACATACGATTTATTTACCAATAAATGCATAATCAGTGTGATAATATTTCAAAAAAGTATTGTCAAATATTAATATTTCAAATATTAATTGCAATAAATCATATCCTCATTTTCCTGTTTAGCCTCCGGGAATCATCTTCAGCGGATGAGAAGTATTACTGTAAATGAAGTGTAGTCTTGTACAGTCTCAGGTCAACCGTTACTGAGATGTGAGGTTAATTGAAACCCAACCATCAAAGAGCACCGGTATCCACGATCTAGTATTGAAATCCGTGTAAAAATAACTGAAACTCGGGCTTGAACCTCTCAAATTCTAAATCAAAGCTTGCCAAATCCATTCTGATATCGTCCTAAACTTATTTTTTTATATTTTAGTGCGTTTAATTTAAGAGTGGTGTTTTAAACATTTCTTTTACATATTTTTTATTTATTTAAGCAATTGTTTTTTTTCATATAGTAATGAACTATGGATACTACCAGGACTAAGGCGATTAGTCCAGTATATGGTCTTTTCAGAACGTTTTTTCGTAATTGCTTGCTCTTGGGTACACTATTCAGCAGCCGCTAAGAGGTGCGAAATGTGACATGAGGACAATCAGGCTTCCAGCTGCTCGTATCTCACTGCGTACCGTTATCACATTTAAGGCTTGTCTGACAAGGAATTAGATGTCAGAGCTAAGTAGATAGATTAGTTTAGCTTATTCTAATTAGTTAGGGATGCACTGGCGAAGAGGTCGGTTTTATAATCTGAAGAGTCTTATGGGAAAACTCAGGTGAGTTAGAAATGAAGAGGATGTCGGGAGGGGAGTAGAGGATGTAGCATAATTTCAGTAACAATGTGAACAGTTGTAGGAATTCTTGAAGGCAGTCAAAGCGCCTCTCCAGCGGTTCGCAGACGAGTGATACCAAGGCTTAATGAGTTTAGGAAAATGTTCTCTGCTTTGCCGAACGGATTTAAGAAGCTTGCCTCTAAACCAACTGAAGTCAAAGCAAAAACTCAATGCTGCCTGTAAGGCAGCGAGAGGTCAGCTTTGAAGAAATTCAACAAATTTCTTCATAACAAAAAGCATAATGATAAATTTTATAATTTATTTGTGGATTGAATTATGTGTGAACTGTATATCATTAAACAAAAAATTATGCTAATATAACTTGTAGACTTGTTTGTTACTTATTTTTAATAATTTATTACTAACTAAACTGGTTTTCTTTTTCAGCAATGTCAGATGGAGGACTTTTATCCCAGAATTTAATCGTGAATAGAATCTTCATTTTCATCAAATTAGATTGGAAAGGAAACTGTAACCTGTGAGTTTTCAATTTAATTATTACAATATATAAAATGTGCAATACAATAAGTAAAAAATTAATGCAGAAAAGTGGTAACATCAACGTACATTTAAAAGTGTCCAGCAGCTCTTAGGAATGGGAAGACATTTGTAACAAAAGATTAGAAGGGATCTAAGTAAAAAAAATTCCATAGATTTTTTTAAGTTCAGAGAAAACATTTAAAAGGATTAGGAAAACTTGGGACTTTGTTTATAATATTTAAAGGCTTAGCTCTATATTATAGCTTATGAGAAATTAAATTAAATTATATGAAAAATAATTTGTCTTGAAGATCAATACAATATTAGTAATGAAGTGATTAATTTGGATAACATCAAAAGTTCCAGGTTAACTTCAAATCTTATATTAGAATAAGAAAAGAAGCATATCCGGATTTGAATGTATCTACCAAAGAGAGAATCTGCTAAATTTTCAAGGGAAATTTTTTAAAGTTTTTTGGGATAAGAGTGACATCTCAACTTTTACTGTTGGGGAAATGATTTTTATAACCACCAATATTCTTATGCAGAATTTATAAAATTTTCTGAGTATTATAATTTTCAAACAATATTTTTTTTTTTTTGGATAAGTGAAGAGAATAAGGCTCATTAAATGAAAATGCCTTTAAATCATAAATTTTAATTGCAACTTGCCTGTAAATTATGGTAATAAATATTTTACTGTTATTCACTAAAAATTTCTTTACCTGCATCTGCATGTAGTTCCGCCTTAACTTAGTTTAAAATTGTATTTTAATAAATGATGTAATTTTGTCATAATAAAATTCTTAACAGTTAAGCCAAAAATGTAATTTTAATAGAACATATGAGATGAAGAGGTAATAATGATTTGAAAATTAACATAATCATCACAGTTTACTTATTAACTAGTAAAGAAAAATTCTATTTTAAACCAAACTTTTGGCATTTTACAATGTTGTTCAGGAGAGGTACAGTGGTGGAAAAGTATCAAACCATAGTTTCTAATAAAAATGAACTCACCTTCCAGCTGCTGTTGATGTAGCCTATCATTGATATAATGTGTCACTTCCAATCAATTCTCGGCAATATCTTATAAAATACACTTTCATGATTTATTATGCCTTCAAATCTAACACTTGTCTCAAAGATCATTCTGTTATTATGTAGCATTAATTTGTTCTTAGTAGTATATTAAATTCTTAATTTTACAAATTTATTATTTTTCATTTTACCTTCAAATAACTTTTGTGAACAAAAAAAAAAACAAAAACACAAAAAAAATGGGGATGTGGTGGTTGTAACTTTTAAAATATTGTTACCATAAGTTTATATGTAAATTACAGTATAATACTATTGCAAACAATAATTCCATTTTAGAATTTAATTTAATCTTCACTGTAGTTATTCTCTCGTTTTAGAGCTTAATTTATTGTTAAATTTATTACAAAATTAAGTTTTATTTGTCACACAACTACTAGTATATCAGAAAATGTAATAACTATATCAAATATTATCAAGATACCTCAAAACTTACTGAGAATTAGATTTTAAAAAAAACAAAAATGGGATAGGTAATATAGATAAATACATAGAACATTTGATGGTAATAAATGAACTTTTATTCTGTTTTTCATATACTGAATCGCTTCTTAAAGTATGTTCTGCATTACCTATCCAAATGCTACTTGATCAGAGTA
Organism: Lycorma delicatula; assembly: GCF_047948215.1. Taxonomy (NCBI): domain Eukaryota; kingdom Metazoa; phylum Arthropoda; class Insecta; order Hemiptera; family Fulgoridae; genus Lycorma; species Lycorma delicatula. Next base: position 98,952,729 of record NC_134462.1, read on the forward strand.
AGATGTGTATTATTACGTACTTAAAATATCATACTCAAATGCGTGATAACTAAAAGAAAGTTGCCAGCTTAACAGTAAGTGCACTATTATATTGATAAGGTAATCTAATTTTTATATTTCCATTAGCAAACACTTCTAACAAGACGTAGCCATTTCTCAATTAAGGAAAATATTTAAAATTCTTTAAGATAAAGCTAAATTTGTTTTTCAGTTTTCTGCAATATTTATAAAACATTTATTTATACCGATAAAATAATTTAGTAGCTGTGGTATCAGTATCAGAGGAGAAACTTGCTTTTTTAAGTTATACCACACAAATTGTGAAATAATAGAAATTTCATTATTATTTATTGAATACACAAGTAAATTTAGGTCCTCGCTTCAAGATGTGGAATGCGGAATGCCTCAAGGAAAAATTTTTTGTTTCCTTTAAAACCTAGAGCCGTTCATTACAACTCTTTTCACAGATGATACAACTGTATCTATTTCTAAGGATAGTTTTTAAAATGGAATTAAAAATTGCACAATTGCAGCTTTAAAAAATTATTCACTGGGTGGATTGTAACCGTCTAACTTAGAATATGTATAAAACAGTCACATTGTGATTCTCGGGTAGACATAGTGTTGCATGGCCAGAATTCCATTACTGATATTGATGGTATTTTTGTTGTCCGCAAAGCAAAACCTCTGGGTTTTTTATTTTATAAATTCTTGTGGGATGATCAAACTGATTTTGTTTGTAACAAAACTGACTGAACCGTTTTACTCTGAACAAGCATCTTTATAAAACACTAACTGTATAATCGTTATTGAATATTTATTATGCCTAAATATTTTCTCGTATAATGTGTAATGTCCAATTTTTGGGCTTTATAAAAACATTAGCTTTTAACAGAGAAAAAATGGGCTATCAGATCATTACTGATGGATACTTTATGAAAAGGTAACTGTATAATCAGTTACTCATCAATTTATTTTACAATTAACAGATTTAGTTTTACAGAAACAATATTGTTCTATTGATGAATTAAAAAAAAAAGACAATTATATGATTTATCTGCGACCACTTCTACATGTACAGATATTTGCATATGCTCAAAATTTTTTTCAATAGCGATTTCTTTACTGTTATTATTTTGTAGTAATATTTCATAATTAATTTATTTACCTTAATGTCATTCCATGTATTTGATTACATAATTAATATGAACAAAAATACACATCTACTTAGTTTTTCAAATTTTATAATTTGTTCTGATCAGAAAAACAAATTATAAAAATAAAGTAGCAATTTAGGTTAAATAATTTGTTATAAAAATCTACCTTACCAACAGTTTATATTATATCCCAAACGCTTTGGGTCATTTGACCATCCACAGTAGAGAGATTTTTTGTAATTTAAAACATTAAAATTAAAAACGTAAGTAAAAAATGATATATTAACTAAACAGGTCTTCTTGGCAGTACAGAGATAATCAAGTTAGACAACTTGATAATGATTAATTTGAATAGGAAATCATTTTCAAATTTGATATCTTCCTTTATTAATTTATTGTTAAAACAATATATATATAATTTTTTTTTGAGATTCCTGGTTTTACAAAATTTTTGGAAAATCTAATATGTAAATAAAATTATCCAGGCTGTAATTATGTTTATTTTATAAAATGTGTTTAGCATAAATGGATTTATCAAAACATAGCCTTTCTTTATACTGTTAATATGTTGTTCAGCTCTAATAGAAAAAAACCGTTGGTCATAATAGTATATTGTAGACGGCAGTTTACACGTTTTGAACTATACCCATCTTGTCTAAGATATTTATTTCATTATTTTAGTAAAATTGCTATTGTGTATAAAATTTATATGTTTTTAAAAACTTAACCAGTTTATAATAAATATTCAAAAACAAACCCGCCAGTTTCAAAACATTTCTGGGCTCGCTTCTGTACTGCTTTTGTTGATGTTTTTAGTTCTTCAGGACTGTCCATAAGTTTCTCTGTAGCATCCATAATGCGAACAGTTAATTCCTCGTGAGAATGTATTTTTGTTTTATATAATATATTTTTCACTTGTACCCAGATGCAAAAATCTAGAAGGTGTTATATCAAGTGTTCTTGGTGCCCAGAAAGGTTGACCTCCATGACTGATCCATTTCTCAGTGAAATGATTGATACATTATCCATTAGGTTTGTTTATTTTATAATCTTTTTTTTTAATGCAAGTATTTGAATGAGTATTTATATATTTTTGCAGATTTCATCACATGTAGGATCATCAAGACAGAGGGAGTACAACACTTATAATTTAAGATCTCATCATATGATCATCGGGTTCAGAAATTAAGGAGCCAAATCATCCAATAACATCCATTTAGTTGTTTCATATGGCAGTCATAAACTTCATCAAATTATAATTATTTTATTACCTTTATCGATTTGTAAATATCAAAGGTCTTAATGATTAACTAAAAATCTGTTTACACAGTATTTAATGTAAAAACAATGTACAAATTAACAAAAATATGTATTAATCTAAAAATATAGTAAATTCATGTGTGTCATGTTACAATAATATTATTTAAATTTTGATTCTTTTGAATACTGTTGTTGATCTATTGAAAATCACTTCTTTAGATTTGATGGATGTTCAAATCCACTGAAATTGATGAGACATACTTAAAGACTTGCTAGAATAGACTACATTCCAAATACTGTCAATTAGAGATTTTATAACTGAGATTTACCATTTTCAAAAATATCTATTCAGTTAATGAAATTACTAAAAGCTCATTTACCAGTGTAAAAAGGTTCCGTACATTAAGTTAAATGAATTTTTATTCAAGTGACAGGCTGTGCTATTATCTATATGTTTTATGTATTACAGAGATCATGATCATAAACTTTGAACAGAGTTGAACATTTTGAGGTTGTAGAAGAATATACCTTCAAACTGATTTCATAATCGACCATAGTCGTCTACGTAATTCTTTCATCCAAGAGTTAACTGTAATCCAGGTAAAATTCAAATTCTCAATTATGGAAGATTTTGTACAATTGTGCTTAGGAGGTCGGGTTGATTACATTAGAAAGCTAAATTTTATAATGGCTGTGCCATTATATTGATTGATATTACTGTGAAGTCAACTAACAAACTTTAAAAATTAAAAGCATCAAGTACCATAAAACAATAAAAATAAATGAAGTACAGTCAAACTAAAAGGGAATGATGTGAAGTTGAAGCCAAATTAAGTAGGAACAAGTTTACAAGTTATTACAAAAGTAGATTCTGTAGAAAGCCAAACAAACAAATTTAAAAGATAGAAATAATAAAGTCAATAGAGCTGATATATTAAAAGGAATGTGGAAGAGAAAGGACGCAGTAAACTGTATCAAGTTAAATACATTCAACGGAAACCGGCTAAGGAAGATCAATTGAAAGATACTGAGATATAGGAATGACAATATTAAAGGAAACAGGTGTAACCAAAAGTAAGCGAAAATTTTAGAGAAAACAAAGCTGAAATGAAATAGCAAAAGTGCATACGACAGCGTTTAGGGTGGAAGTAACATAGCAACAGAGTGTAAAGTTATAATGCTGGTAGAGGAAATGAACAGATTTTGAAATATCAAAATTTGATTAAGCATCGAGAGACTTGAACAAGCAGCAAGAACTGAAATGTACAGTCACAGTAACTATATTGTGTATGCAAAAGACATGAGACCTGTGTTAACTGTAAGATGAGGCTGATGAAGCACCATCAAGCATTTCAATAAAGTGTTTTTTTTTTTTTTTATATATAAAAGTAAAGAAACTCCTGGTTTCTTGTACAAAGAACAAGAAACCAGGAGCATCAGGATGTATAACAGTTTTAATGATTAGATATTGTAAATACCTAATTAATATATAATTCTTATCATCTGTATTTCTGTTTTTTTAACTCTTCTATCTGCTTGAATTTTTATACAGCTTCATTCCTGATGACCTAATATAATTGTATGGAAAATCATCAGGAAATTATTTAAATATAAAATTATTAGTAAATAATTATAAAATGAATACAGAAAATCAATGTTTCAAGTAAAATGAAAAACAATAATAAATGATTTTGAATCATGTTTTGTTTCATTATTAAATGTATTGTAATGTTTTAAATTGTTATTTGGAAATATTGTGGAGAAATTATTCATTAAGGTTATAATACTTAGTTTTATATTATGTAAAATTAATTTTTCTTTCACCATTGAAAGTAATATTGTTAATTATTATTAAAAGTACAATATTTTTTTATATTTATTTGATTAATCTCTTTTGGATTTTGTTGTATGTTAAATTTATATTAAGAAATATTTTAAAAATATTTTATTACTGAAAAATATTTATTAACTTTTATACTCTTTATTTATGTTGTAAATATGTTAATTGTTATTTCTTCTACAAAAGAAAAACTAGAAATATTTAAAGTGTTAATTACAAATATTTTGAAGAAAAACTTTCACGTTGCCCAACAAATATATTTTAAGGTACTAAAATTTAATTTCTTATATATCAAAACAAGGGTTTGTTGTTATTTGTATTTATAATCATAAATGTGTAAAAAAATTGTAAATGTTTGATGGTCACTAATGTTGGGCTCCTTCCTGACAAGAATATGTTCAAAAAATATGAGATTTTTCTTTCTTAATTGATTTTATTTCAGAACATAATATAATTGGAACAACTTAAATGATTACTGATTGTAACACGTTTATTTTTTTTGTACAATGAATGTTTTAAAATATTTTTGATGTTCTGACCAAGGTTTTTCCATGGTTTCCCTTGGTTGTAAGGAAAATGCCAGAACAGTTCATTTTGCTTTCATGGTTTGTGATTAAATTTTTTTAAAGTCTATTTATTCAACTGCACCTTATATACCTTTATTTATTTACAGTTTTTCTACTTGAGTAGGTACTCAAAATACAATGTAGCGCAAAAAATTATACTTATCTCCTATCTACTACATCTAAAATTAAATGAGGGGCAGAGCTTTCATCATTTCAGCACTGTTGTGAGAACACCAAACAACTTTGTTCGACGTTGCCATTGCATGTATAGTACAGTAACACCACATGAAACATTAATGACTGTGTTTTGATTACTTGAAATGTTACTGATAATAATCAATTTTCTAATCTTTTATCAATAATTACTGTTTTTGAAACCAGAAGCATGATGTATAAATTATGTTTTAAAATATTCACAACATAATATTTAAATCGCTAGAAAAGAAATTTTTTAACAATCTACTTATTATTTAATTTTGATCACAACTTCTGCAGCAAATATTATGAAAATGGATGTTACAGCTAATAACTGATTTAGATTGTTTATTAACCCTACAATGCATGAATTTTCAAATTTAAAAAAAGAAATGTGCAATTTATCGGAAAAACAATTAAAAATTGTGTTTTTAAATTATTTAGAATTTTTTTTATATGGCTGACAAACGGCTACTTTTTGCATTTCGAACCACCTATTAGGTTCTAAATTATTTATATGTTAAATTTTATTACAAAAATATTTTCTAACGCTAAATCATATAAAAAAATATCATTTTCAGCAATGTAATTAAAAATATGCAATTTTAATAAATTTGAAAAAATAAAAAACAAAATATAAATATACATTTAAAAATGTTACGATATTTTTAAAAGATGAATCTCAAATTATTTTTATTTTTAATTGTTTTTTAGTTTTTAACAGATTTTCGATGTCTATAATCAAAGACTTTAAGAAAAAACACTTTTTTACAAATTAATACTCTATTTTTGATAAGCTACAAGCCAATTTTTTAAAATGATTTATATTTACATTTTTTAACATTATAATACTATCCATTAGCCAACACAATAATTATTTATTTATAATCACTTTACATTATCTTCACAAATAAACAGTCAAATTATGTTCATCAGAATGACATTTCATAAAACAATTATTTTTGTTATTGAAACACAAATAAAGTAAACACTGTGCACTTCACTCTTGTAATCCTTTACAATTTGGAATTTTACATTTTTATTTTTTGGAACGTACAGGCCAGTGTTCATATTTATCCAAACGAACATCAGCTGGAGTATCAGTTAAAGATTTTAATCTTTTCTTTGCTGGAACTAGTATGACCTCTAGTCGATGTTGTATTTATATCAATTTTACATAATTAATTAATTAAGCTATCTCCAGTCTGAAAGCAAATGATGACAGAAATTCTACTTTTTAATAGTAAAAAATTCAATATTTTGTTTACTACTGGTATCTTTATTTTCTAAAACTCTCCTGTAAAACAAAATATTTACAACAGTTATATCGATTGTATGATAGAACAAACTATAGTACCATTTTCTTGTTCTCTTCACAATTCATCCTTGCCCATTTGAACTGTTCATTAAGTCCACTCCACCCACGTGCTTATGTCACAATCACGTTTGGACAAGATCCTATTCATGGGACTTTGTTTTTCTATTATAACACAACATTCTTCAAGGTTAGGTTCCAACAAATGATTAAAACATTGTGAAAACTTTTTTATCTCACCAATCTAAATTGGAGACTTCAGTTCCATCAATGCACCAACAAATTCAACAATAGTTCCCATGGCTGTTTTTTCAGCTCTTCATCTGAAAGAAGAATGCAGTTTGTTACCAGGTTACGATGCACCGTGCCGAAGGACAGAATATGCCAAAATTTTTTAATTGAATTGTAGGGATTCTAAATAAAACATGATTATACATTGAATTTTTTACTATTAAAAAGTAGAATTTCTGAAAAATATAAAATACTTTGACGATCTGAAATAATAAATTTTAATTAATTGTAGGCTTTAACTGGAGAAGTCTCTTTACGTGAAATAAAATGCAAGGAATACCCATACACTAAAATTACTGCATTTATAAAAATTCATTTAAAAGAAAAATTAGAATTCTTTTACACTATCGGTTCAAAAGATAGTATATATATAAGTAGCATAAAAATCATAATAGAAGGTTCATCTATATTTTAAGGATTTCAAATTCGTTAAATAATTTGTTCATAAATAAATCATATATATATATATATATATGTTTACCACTCATTAATGTATAGCACATTTATCATATTAGAATAAATAGTATTCGTTTAAATATGCGTATACGTATTAATATTAAATACACTGATAAACATAATTTTTGTTTCCTAACATGCGATACATAATTTTCATCTGTATATATATGTTTACCACTCATTAATGTATAGCACATTTATCATATTAGAATAAATAGTATTCATTTAAATATGAGTATACGTATTAATATTAAATACACTGATAAACATAATTTTTGTTTCCTAACATGCGATACATAATTTTCATCTGTATATATATGTTTACCACTCATTAATGTATAGCACATTTATCATATTAGAATAAATAGTATTCATTTAAATATGAGTATACGTATTAATATTAAATACACTGATAAACATAATTTTTGTTTCCTAACATGCGATACATGATTTTCATCTGTTTTCTGATGCTGAAAACAAATATGAACTCAAGACTCTTTCTGTCTCCCAACATTTTTGAAAATTTCATTAATGTGAAACACGTATTTCAGATCGTCAAAGTATTTTATATTTTTCAGAAATTCTACTTTTTAATAGTAAAAAATTCAGTGTATAATCATGTTTTATTTAGAATCCCTACAATTCAATTAAAAAATTTTGGCATATTCTGTCCTTCGGCACAGTGCATCGTACCTTGCATTTTATTTCTGGATAAAATTGAATGAAATGTTTTGTAAAACTTTTACGTTTGTTTTTTACCATAACTTTTAGTAAGAAACTTACCCAAACGTCCCTACTATTGTGTACATATTGGTTTCAGCAAACTCAGTGTAGTGAATATAGCTGGTCAATTAAAAGCAACCGACTTGCATATGTGCAACCAAGACTGAAGTAAAAAATTCTGATATGAATAGACTGTGTAGTCTTCAGTAATTCATGTAGTTATCCGAGCAAGTAATCAAATAATATTGAAAGTACATGTTGGTATAAACTATGGGTGTAAGGAGTAGGAGAAAGGAAAACAAAAAAAAAGTTATAACAACACTCACACCTGTGTGCGTGCACCTAGACACGAAAACGCACAAACGCACATTTACGTACCTTGGATTAGTATGACAGAATTAAATGTACTACATATCTGAAGTTATATCATTTTTGTAAAAATTAACCTTCAAACTACATTAATAGTGTATTTAACTTTCTTTGTTTTTTCTTTTTTAGAATACATATTTTTGTTTTAGAATACATTCATTACCTTAAATCTGAAATCATTTCAACCCTCAGTGAGCAATGTACGTATGTATAAAAACAAAAATAATTGACAATACATGTGTATATATATATATATATATATATATTAATGTAGTATTTTTCAGGTACATTGGTGATGTACAAGTTCAAAAGATGTGTGAACATTACTTTTTTGAAAAAATATTTGTTAATAAACATTTGAATGTTTGAATATTAAAATTATTTTAACTTAATATATATATATATATATATATATATATATATATATATATATAATTTTACCGACAATTCGGAGAAAAGTACTGTGTTACTTTCGATCGGTTGGTGAGTGTAAGGGATGAAAATGAATTTTCTTTACAGGTTAATGAGACAATTTGAATTTCAGTATGAAAAGTTTTGCCTTATGAGAAGAACAGGTATGAAAGGTACAAAAATATCATTTAATTAAATTGGGGTCATTTAATTATATGTACGAGGTCTGTAAATAAAATAATGAGACTGGTTCAGAGAAACTTTTTATTTACAATCCACTTATACATGGACTCTTATCACCTTCTAAATACTTCCCCTGGGAAGCCAGGCAACGCTTCAAACGGGTTTCCCACATTCAAAGCGGTGTTGGAACGCAAAAATCGGAATATCCTTCAAACGGTCGGTTAAATTGTTTATGTTTTCTACTCTTCCAAAATGGGTTTGAGGCGTTTTTTAAAGTCGAGAACAGGAAAAATTTACAGTAGGGCCTCAATAAGATAAGATAAGGTGAATAAGATGGTTGAGGAAATACAGAAACTCAATAATTGAGAGTGCAATGTGACAAGGAGCATTGTCATGATGCAGCATCTGGTTGTCTTTGATGGCTGGTCTCACGCGGGCGACTCTTTTCCGCAGTCTTTCAAGAATTTCTCGGTAAACATATTGATTTACAGTCTGTCCTGTAGACAAAAAGTCCTTATGGTCAATGCTATTACTATCGAAGAAACAAATTAGTGTGGGTTTGATTTCTGATATGCTAATTTTTTTATTTTTTAAGACGTAGTGATTTTCAAGCGTGCCACTCCTTGCTCTGGCGTTTTGTTTCTGGGTCGTACTCAAATATAAAAGATTCATTACCAGCAATACCATTTTTTAGAAAATCAGTATCGGTTTCGATTCGCCTTAGAAGATCGCGTCACACTTCCACCCTATTTTCTTTTTTTGTTCAACAGTGAGGTTTTTTGGGACCAATTTTCCACAAACATTTTTCATGTCCGATTGGTTTGACAAAATTTGATGGACCCTGGTACGGTTCAAATTCAATTGTTCTGCAACATTCTTACAGTTAATCGCAGATCGTACCGTGTCATGTCTGTGATTCGCTCAACATTGTCGTTACTTTTTGACGTTACCGGTTTTCCAGAGCGTGAATCGTCCGCAACTGATTTGCGGCCATCTGAAAATGCTTTAAACCACCTTGGGCTCGTGACAGAGCGTCATCTCCATACGTCCTTTTCAATTTTGAAAAAGTTTCAGTAGCATTCTCACCGATTTTAACACAAAAATTGATCGCACAACGTTGCTTATAATTAGTAACACTCTGTTTTGTAACGCACAACAAAAACTCGTTATGTAATTTTTTAATATCATTAACAAAAAATCCGGTAGTTGGTACCCCTGCAAGTATTGTATATTTATTATATTTTATTTATTATTATTTTTTATTCAATTTACTAATGAATCGACTTTTAATTGTAGTGTTTTTAACATATATTTCTCATATCGCGCATCCATTTCTACATCAAATTATTTCCTGCAAGGAAATTTGTTAAAGTTAGAATATAATGATTGTGCCTGTTTTAAGAATTACTCTAGTTATTGAGAAATTTCCCCTTCGGGTTTAATCTTATTTGTTATTGTAAGTCCTTTAATTAAAATCTTAAAATAACAGAAAAGATTTCTTACTTTAGCTAAGAAAACAGCAAAGTGTAAAAGGACTCGATTAAAAATATAATATATATATTTCTTTCTATTTTAACGACTCTGTGATGCACAAAAAAAAGCTGCATAACATGTAGGTGTTTCATCTGTACTCGTAGTGTTATGAGAGTAAGTTTCCTTAGTGTTATGAGAATGATTATTTGTATAAATATTTCTTAAACGGTTCTCTTTCAAAATTAAAAATCGAGGCTATTTTCTAAACTTAAAATGACGTTAATAAAGTATCAACCCACCGGGTTGGTCTAGTGGTGAACGCGTCTTCCCAAATCAGCTGATTCAAGAAGCCGAGAGTTACAGCGTTCAAGTCCTAGTAAAGCCAGTTATTTTTACACGGATTTGAATACTAGATCATGGATATCGGTGTTCTTTGGTGGTTGGGTTTCAATTAACAACAAATGCCAAGCAAACGGATTATTAATTCAAATCTGTAGACTGTGTCAATTTCAGGGTCTTTTATTGTAATCTTTGTGTGTGTGTGTGTTCGCGCGCGTATTTATGTGTCGCGGGGGGGGGGGGGCGATTTTTAATGAGAAATTTACTTTTATTTAATTAGAAATTAAATTATTAGATCAAATTTCTATTTTATTTCCCAATCTTACGATAAAAATTACGCTATGGTTCCTTGCTTGATTCCTTTCAGTGGTTATTGCTTCCTTGTACGAAGTAGGGAAAGTACTGTGATCGCGAAAAATTTCGGTTTTACAGATTTGAACGGAAATATCCATTTTGACCATCCCTGAATCAATGTTGACTAGTTTATACGAATCTCGCATAACTCAACAACGATTAGCCGTTTTTTTTTTGTCTTCAGTCATTTGACTGGTTTGATGCAGCTCTCCAAGATTCCCTATCTAGTGCTAGTCGTTTCATTTCAGTATACCCTCTACATCCTACATCCCTAACAATTTGTTTTACATATTCCAAACGTGGCCTGCCTACACAATTTTTCCCTTCTACCTGTCCTTCCAAAATTAAAGCGACTATTCCAGGATGCCTTAGTATGTGGCCTATAAGTCTGTCTCTTCTTTTAGCTATATTTATCCAAATGCTTCTTTCTTCATCTATTTGCCACAGCACCTTTTCATTTATCATCCACCCATCTGATTTTTAATATTCTCCTACAGCACCACATTTCAAAAGCTTCTATTCTTTTCTTCTCAGATACTACGATCGTCCAAGTTTCACTTCCATATAAAGCGACACTCCAAACATACACTTTCAAAAATCTTTTCCTGACATTTAAATTAATTTTTGATGTAAACAAATTATATTTCTTACTGAAGGCTCGTTTCGCTTGTGCTATTCGGCATTTTATATCGCTCCTGCTTCGTCCATCTTTAGTAATTCTACTTCCCAAATAACAAAATTCTTCTACCTCCATAATCTTTTCTCCTCCTATTTTCACATTCAGTGGTCCATCTTTGTTATTTCTACTACATTTCATTACTTTTGTTTTGTTCTTGTTTATTTTCATGCGATAGTTCTTGCGTAGGACTTCATCTATGCCGTTCATTGTTTCTTCTAAATCCTTTTTACTTTCGGCTAGAATTACTATATCATCAGCAAATCGTAGCATCTTTATCTTTTCACCTTGTACTGTTACTCCGAATCTAAATTGTTCTTTAACATCATTAACTGCTAATTCCATGTAAAGATTAAAAAGTAACGGAGATAGAGAACATCCTTGTCGGACTCCCTTTCTTATTACGGCTTCTTTCTTATGATCTTCAATTGTTACTGTTGCTGTTTGGTTCCTGTACATGTTAGCAATTGTTCTTCTATCTCTGTATTTGAACCCTAATTTTTTTAAAATGCTGAACATTTTATTCCAGTCTACGTTATCTAATGCCTTTTCTAGGTCTATAAACGCCAAGTATGTTGGTTTGTTTTTCTTTAATCTTCCTTCTACTATTAATCTGAGGCCTAAAATTGCTTCCCTTGTCCCTATACTTTTCCTGAAACCAAATTGGTCTTCTCCTAACACTTCCTCCACTCTCCTCTCAATTCTTCTGTATAGAATTCTAGTTAAGATTTTTGATGCATGACTAGTTAAACTAATTGTTCTGTATTCTTCACATTTATCTGCCCCTGATTTCTTTGGTATCATTACTATAACACTTTTTTTGAAGTCTGACGGAAATTCCCCTTTTTCATAAATATTACACACCAGTTTATATAATCTATCAATCGCCTCCTCCCCTGCACTGCGCAGTAATTCTACAGGTATTCCGTCTATTCCAGGAGCCTTTCTGCCATTTAAATCTTTTAATGCTCTCTTAAATTCAGATCTCAGTATTGTTTCTCCCATTTCAACCTCCTCAACTTCCTCTTCTTCCTCTATAAAACCATTTTCTAATTCATTTCCTCCGTATAACTCTTCAATATATTCCACCCATCTATCGACTTTACCTTTCGTATTATATATAGGTGTACCATCTTTGTTTAACACATTATTAGATTTTAATTTATGTACCCCAAAATTTTCCTTAACTTTCCTGTATGCTCCGTCTATTTTACCAATGTTCATTTCTCTTTCCATTTCTGAACACTTTTCTTTAATCCACTCTTCTTTCGCCAGTTTGCACTTCCTGTTTATAGCATTTCTTAATTGCCGATAGTTCCTTTTACTTTCTTCATCACCAGCATTCTTATATTTTCTACGTTCATCCATCAGCTGCAATATATCGTCTGAAACCCAAGGTTTTCTACCAGTTCTCTTTATTCCGCCTAAGTTCGCTTCTGCTGATTTAAGAATTTCCTTTTTAACATTCTCCCATTCTTCTTCTACATTTTCTATCTTATCTTAGACCTCTAGCGATGTCCTCCTCAAAAATCTTCTTTACCTCCTCTTCCTCAAGCTTCTCTAAATTCCACCGATTCATCTGACACCTTTTCTTCAGGTTTTTAAACCCCAATCTACATTTCATTATCACCAAATTATGGTCGCTATCAATGTCTGCTCCAGGGTAAGTTTTGCGGTCCACGAGTTGATTAAGCAAAGATTTCTAAATCTTTGCTTAACCATGATATAATCTATCTGATACCTTGCAGTATCGCCTGGCTTTTTCCAAGTGTATATTCTTCTATTATGATTTTTAAATTGGGTGTTGGCAATTACTAAATTATACTTCGTGCAAAACTCTATAAGTCGGTCCCCTCTTTCATTCCTTTTGCCCAGCCCGTATTCACCCACTATATTTCCTTCCTTGCCTTTTCCAATGCTTGCATTCCAATCTCCAACTATTATTAAATTTTCATCTCCTTTTACGTGTTTAATTGCTTCATCAATCTCTTCGTATACACATTCTACCTCATCATAATCATGGGCGCTTGTAGGCATATAGACGTTACCAATCGTTGTCGGTTTAGGTTTTGAATTTATCCTTATTACAATGACTCTATCGCTATGCGTCTTGAAATACTCCACTCTCCTCCCTATTTTCTTGTTCATCACGAAACCTACTCCTGCCTGCCCATTATTTGACGCTGAGTTAATTACTCTAAAGTCACCCGACCAAAAGTCGCCTTCCTCTTCCCACCGAACCTCACTAATTCCTACTATATCCACGTTTACCCTATCCATTTCCCTTTTTAAATTCTCTAGCCTACCAACCTTTTTTAAGCTTCTAACATTCCACGCTCCGACTCGTAGAATGTTATTTTTTACTTTTCTGGTGACCCCTTCCTTAGTAGTCCCCACCCGGAGATCCGAACGGGGGACTATTTTACCTCCGGAATATTTTACCAAGGAAGGCGCCTCCATTATTGCTTTTGAAAATGCAGAGCCAAATTTTCTTGGAAAAAAAAAAAGCTGTAGTTTTCCATTGCTTTCAGCTGCGCAGTACTCAGAGGACTGAGTGATGTTGATACGGCCGTTTAAGTCGTCCTGACTCACGCCCCTAACAACTACTGAAAGAGCTGCTGCCCTCTTTCAGGAATCATTCCTTAGTCTGGCTCTCAACAGATACCTCTCCGATATGGTTGCACCTTCGGTCCAGCTACTCTGTATCCCTGAGCACTCAAGCCCCCTCACCAACGGCAAGGTCTCATGATTCATAGAGGAGGCGATTAGCCGTAGGATGTTGAAATTTTTTTATTTAGGACATCTAGTGTTGCACCTCCCATTGCGATTGCAATCAACTGGACCAAACTTGTCCAAAAAAAATCCAAAATCCCAAATTTTTACTATTTCTAAATTGCAGTAATAATCTCTCATCGAGAGCTTTTCAACTATTTAAGTGGTACTTATTTCTTATTTTCATTGGTTCCAGAGTTATAGCCAAATAAATTTTAACCCATTTCCTACCCGCTTTCTGTTGGAGAGGTGAAGGGGTAATAAAAAAAAAACAAACACGCAGTATTAACACAAATACATTTTTTGACAATTAATACATTTATAAAATTACATTTAATTTATAATATTCTCTATATTAAACTACAAAACAGAATATTAAATATCGATCGATCTCTTCCCTCTAAACACTGTTGTTGGGTAGAGATAGTACTTGGAAACAAAATGTTCAAGTGTTGAAAAAATAGAACATCTCATTGTTGATTTAACATCCCATAGCTTCCTCTACGTCTGCAACAGGTTGGATATGAGGTCCGTCCTGGCTGTCGCTAAAATGCATTCGTTTATCTCATACTCGTTACGGATGATATAGTATTCCCGATGTACGTGCTGTTGAAGTGGTTGAAGTGGGAACACGCGTTCTTCGAAAAACCTTCGGTCAACTGTTGCCTGTGGAGTTAAAATACGTACAATTTTTTGTCCCCAAATATCACGATGTCTCCGTCGGGCAGCTGGCACATACTCTCAAAAATGCTTTCCTAACGTGACTGAAAGCTCATTTCGCCTGTGCTATTCGGTATTTATATCGCTCCTGCTTTGTCTGTCTTTAATAATTGTACTTCCCAAATAACAAAATTCTACCTCCATAGTATTTTCTCTTCCTATTTTTATGTTCAGTGGTCCATCTACTTTACTTCTACTAAATTTCATTACTTTTATTTTGTTCTTGTGTTTTTTCCATGGAGTAGTTCTTGCAAAGGACTTCATCCATACCATTCATTGTTTCTTCGAAGTCTTTTCTGTCTCGGCTAGAATTAATATATCACCAGCAAATTGTTACTTTATCATCAGCAAATCTTAGCATTTTTAACTTTTCATCTTGCACTGTTACTATGGATCTAAATTGTTCTTAACAGCTAGTTCTTTAACAGCTAGTCTATTGTTCATTAACAGCTAGTTTCATGTAAAAATGAAAAATTAGCGGAGATAGGGAACATCTTTGTCAGACTCCGTTTTTTATTATTGCCTTTTTCTTATGCTCTTTGATTATTACTGTTGCACTTTGGTAGTGCATGTATGTCGGTAGTTAGATTGTAGTTAGATTTTTTATGCGTGAGTAGTTAAGATAATTGTTCTGTATTCTTACATTTTTCTGCTCCTGCTTTCTTTGGCATCGTGATAACATTCTTTTTTAAGTCTGATGGAACTTCCCCTTTTTAGTAAATATTGCACACTAGTTTGCATGAGTATAATATTTATCGTTTCCTCACCTACACTGCGCAGTAATTCTGCAGTATCCGGTTTACTCAAGGAGTCTTTCTTCCATTCAAATGTTTAAATGATATTAAATTCAGATCTCAGTATTGTAACTCCTTTTTCATCCTCTTCACCTTCCTCTTCTTGCTCTATAACACCAGTTTCTAATTCATTTCCTCCGTATAACTCTTCATTATATTCCACCCACTTATCAACCTTTTGTTTCGTATTATAAATCGGTTTACGATCTTTATTTAACACATTAGATTTTAACTTATGTACCACAAAATTCTCCTTAATTTTCCTGTGTACTCCGTCAATTTTACCAATGATCATTTCTCTTTCCACATCTGAACACTTTTCTTCATTCCACTTTTCTTTCGCTAATTTGCACTTCCTGTTTATAATTAACTGTCGATAGTTCCTTCCATCATCACTAGCATTCTTATACTTTCACCGTTCATCCATCAGCTGCAATATATCCTCTGATATCCAAGATTTTATACCAGTTCTCCTTCGTGCAAAACTGAATGATTCGATCCCTCCTTTATTCCTTTTGTCCATCCCGTATTCATCCACAATATTTTCATTCCTTGCCTTTTCCAATGCTTGCATTCCAATCTCCAACTATTATTAAATTTTCATTTCCTTCTATGTGTTTAATTGCTTCGTCAATTTCTTAGTATACACATTACTCATCATTATGAGCACTTGTAGGCATGTAGATGTTGATAATCGTTGTCGGCTTAGGTTTTGATTTTATCCTGATTACAATGATTCTATTGTTAAGCTTTTTCAAACACTCTGCTCTCTTACCTATCTTCTTGTTCATTACAAAACCTACCTACCTGCCCTTTACTTGACGCTGAGTTAATTATTCTAAAAATGTGACCAAAAGTCGTTTCCTCTTCTCACCGAAACTCGCTAATATATATATAAAAGTTGATATAGAAATATTACATCTATGTCAACATAAATATGAATATAAGATATATTTATAACAGTTGTAAAGGGAAAATATTACAGCAAAACACTACTAACATATAACAATTGTATGTTAGCATTTGAATACTCAAAACCTGATATCAAAGTTTTGATATTTCATAAAAAATAAAATTGTAAACTATTACAATTAAATCAATTTTTAATAACAGGAATATTTTTTAACTATATTATTTTAACTATATATTATATTATATAATAAAATATATAATAATATATATTATATATTATTTTAACTATATTATTTTTATAACAATAAATATTATATTGTAATACGGTAATTATATTTTACATGTTTTAATAATTTTAATAATTTTTTTTTACAATATTTTAATTTTTTCAGGCTATAGTTAAAAAATAAGAATAAAATATATTTTACGTATCGAAATTTTCAGCAAAACTAAAATGGAAAGAGATTTGATTAAATTAAGTTCTTTTTCTATCTGCGCTCTAATAATACTTTTTTATCTACATTTTGTTTTATTTTATTAAATGTGTCGAGGGTTCATACATATATAAATAATATACTATATATATAAATATATATTATAATATATAATGTTAAAATACCATCGAATCTTAACTGTAACGTTTCTTTTTTATTTACGTTTGTTTAATAAACTAAATACCATTTTTTAATTGAATTTTCTAATAAAAAAATTTATTTTGATATAAGTAATCATTTTCTTAAATATATTTCTTTTAGTTATGAACTAGATATAATACTGAATACGATATAGAAGTAATTTTTCACACCCGATCTGAAATTATTATTTACATATACAGATAGAGATACATAACGATATCTAAATGGAAACGGCAAAGCGTTTAAACATTTAAGTTTTAATTAAAATCTTTCCTTTTGTAACATGTTCATGAAAAATATTACATTAGTATCATTAATTTTTTCAGAATCACTTTGTTTTAGTTTTTCAGGCACTAATGATATTCTGTGTGAAGCATTAATTAATGGTTGATATTTAAAAAAACAATTCAGTCTAAACTGAAGAAAAAAAAAATATGCCAAATATTTATTTTTTGTAAAGTAGCTTATGACAGAATCCACTTACCAACGATTATTATTATTATTCTACATTACAGAATGCTGCTTTTTAGAGGTAATTAGGCTTTGTCCATCATTTCCAAATTCACACATATAGACTACGTTTAGTACTTAAAAAAACTAAAACACGTGATTTTGGTAAAATTAGGGCATCAGCATGATGTTGCCAGGTTTTTAAGTTGTACCAACATATTAGATAGAAATATTTTTTGAATAAATGATTCAAAAATATATTCAATATTTAAGATAATCAGAAAGTCAAGATGTAATATCTATATATACATTGCAAATATGTGTTACGTACGTTGAATTTTGAGATCCTCGTAGGCTGAGTATGGTGACCTTAAATGGACAGTTTCGCCTCCAATCTAGTCCAGACCAATGCCCTCCCTAACGCGATCCTACCGATACCACACCCAAAGTTCTTCCACCCAGTGGCCCTCCTAGAGCCCGTCGGATGTGTACATCTCATCCCAACGAAACTATTCCGTTCGACAGTGTTTCCCTCTACCTACCTCACATCTAGCACACTTTGGATAAGCCGCTTCCCCCACCTAACACGCCCCGACTATTACCACAAACAACGCCCTTCCACCCAGCGGCCCTCCTGGCGCCCTTCGGATCTGGACATCCCTCATTCCAACGAAACCCTATCCCGTTCGGCAGCGTTTCCCTCTACTTACCGCACATCTACGCGTCCCGACCGATACCCCACCTAACACGCCCCGACTAATATTACAGCCGACGCCCTTCCACCCAGCGGCCCTCCTGGCGCCCGTCGGAGCGGCCCTCCTAGCGCCCGACGAATGTGTACATCCCTCATCCCAACGAAACTCTATCCCGTTCGACAGCGTTTCCCTCTACCTACCGCACATCTAGCACACTTTGGATAAGCCACTTCCCCCACCTAACACGCCCCGACTAATTACCACACCCAACGCCCTTCCACCCAGCGGCCCTCCTGGCGCCCGTCGGATGTGTACATCCCTCATCCCAACGAAACTGTATCCCGTTCGGCTGCGTTTCCCTCTACCTACCGCACATCTAGCACACTTTGGATGAGCCGCTTCCCCCACCTAACACGCCCCGAGTAATACCACACCCGACGCCCTTCCACCCAGCGGCCCTCCTGGCGCCCGTCGGATGTGTACATCCCTGATCCCAACGAAACTATCCCGTTCGGTAGCGTTTCCCTCTACCTACCGCACATCTGGCACACTTTGGATTAGCCGCTTCCCCCACCTAACACGCCCCGACTAATACCACACCCGACGCCCTTCCACCCAGCGGCCCTCCTGGCGCCCGTCGGATGTGTACATCCCTCATCACAACGAAACTCTATCCCGTTCGACAGCGTTTCCCTCTACCTACCTCACATCTAGCACACTTTGGATGAGCCGCTTCCCCCATCTAACACGCCCCGACTAATACCACACCCGACGCCCTTCCACCCAGCGGCCCTCCTGGCGCCCGTCGGATGTGTACATCCCTCATCACAACGAAACTCTATCCCGTTCGACAGCGTTTCCCTCTACCTACCGCACATCTAGCACACTTTGGATGAGCCGCTTCCCCCACCTAACACGCCCCGACTAATACCACCCCCGACGCCCTTCCACCCAGCGGCCCTCCTGGCGCCCGTCGGATGTGTACATCCCTCATCACAACGAAACTCTATCCCGTTCGACAGCGTTTCCCTCTACCTACCGCACATCTAGCACACTTTGGATGAGCCGCTTCCCCCACCTAACACGCCCCGACTAATACCACCCCCGACGCCCTTCCACCCAGCGGCCCTCCTGGCGCCCGTCGGATGTGTACATCCCTCATCACAACGAAACTCTATCCCGTTCGACAGCGTTTCCCTCTACCTACCGCACATCTAGCACACTTTGGATGAGCCGCTTCCCCCACCTAACACGCCCCGACTAATACCACCCCCGACGCCCTTCCACCCAGCGGCCCTCCTGGCGCCCGTCGGATGTGTACATCCCTCATCACAACGAAACTCTATCCCGTTCGACAGCGTTTCCCTCTACCTACCGCACATCTAGCACACTTTGGATGAGCCGCTTCCCCCACCTAACACGCCCCGACTAATACCACCCCCGACGCCCTTCCACCCAGCGGCCCTCCTGGCGCCCGTCGGATGTGTACATCCCTCATCACAACGAAACTCTATCCCGTTCGACAGCGTTTCCCTCTACCTACCTCACATCTAGCACACTTTGGATGAGCCGCTTCCCCCATCTAACACGCCCCGACTAATACCACACCCGACGCCCTTCCACCCAGCGGCCCTCCTGGCGCCCGTCGGATGTGTACATCCCTCATCACAACGAAACTCTATCCCGTTCGACAGCGTTTCCCTCTACCTACCGCACATCTAGCACACTTTGGATGAGCCGCTTCCCCCACCTAACACGCCCCGACTAATACCACCCCCGACGCCCTTCCACCCAGCGGCCCTCCTGGCGCCCGTCGGATGTGTACATCCCTCATCACAACGAAACTCTATCCCGTTCGACAGCGTTTCCCTCTACCTACCGCACATCTAGCACACTTTGGATGAGCCGCTTCCCCCACCTAACACGCCCCGACTAATACCACCCCCGACGCCCTTCCACCCAGCGGCCCTCCTGGCGCCCGTCGGATGTGTACATCCCTCATCACAACGAAACTCTATCCCGTTCGACAGCGTTTCCCTCTACCTACCGCACATCTAGCACACTTTGGATGAGCCGCTTCCCCCACCTAACACGCCCCGACTAATACCACACCCGACGCCCTTCCACACAGCGGCCCTCCTGGCGCCCGTCGGATGTGTACATCCCTCATCACAACGAAACTCTATCCCGTTCGGCAGCGTTTCCCTCTACCTACCGCACATCTAGCACACTTTGGATAAGCCGCTTCCCCCACCTAACACGCCCCGACTAATACCACACCCGACGCCCTTCCACCCAGCGGCCCTCCTGGCGCCCGTCGGATGTGTACATCCCTCATCACAACGAAACTCTATCCCGTTCGACAGCGTTTCCCTCTACCTACCGCACATCTAGCACACTTTGGATGAGCCGCTTCCCCCACCTAATACGCCCCGAGTATTACCACACCCAACGCCCCGACTAATATCACAGCCGACGCCCTTCCACCCAGCTGCCCTCCTGGCGCCCCTCGGATGTGTACATCCGTCATCTCAACGAAACTCTATCCCGTTCTGCAGCGTTTCCCTCTACCTACCGCACATCTAGCACACTTTGGATGACTGCTTTCCCCACTCAACGCACCCCGTCCGGTACTCCACCCAACGCGCTCCGTCCGATACCCCACCCAATGTGCCATGACCGGTATTCCACTCAAGGCCTCTCACACAGCGACCCTCCTGGCGCCCGTTGGATGTGTAGTATCTCCATCCCGACAATTCTCTACCCTGTTTCTCGAAGTTTCATCTCTTATTACAGAACTCGCTGATCTCCTTCTGCGGCGTTTCAACTCACTGAGAGGCCTCCTCCTTTCTCCGGCGTTTCCTTTCTGCTAACACAACTCCTGAAAATAAACCATATAAATACATGAAAGCATATAAATACATATTCCGTTATCATAGGTACAAAACTTTTATCACATATTTTATTTAAATTTATCTTATCTTTAGGATATAAAAGATACGATTGTATTTTAAAATTTCATCTGCATCTTAATTATATTTTATTACACTTACGTGTAATTAGGGCATCAGCATGATGTGTGCAGGTTTTAAAAAAAATATTTTTTGAAGAGATAAAATTGAAAGATACATTCAATAGTAAAGATAATCAGAATGGCAAGATTTAATATAAATACAAATATATACATTGCAAATAAATGTTACGTACATTGAAATTTGAAATCCTCGTAGGCTGAGTATGGTAACCTTGACTGGACAGTTTCGCCTCCAATCTGCGTCCAGACCGATACCCCATCTAACGCGCCCGAACGATACCATAGCCAACACACTTCCACCCAGCGGCCATCCTGGCGTCCGTCGGATGTGTACATCCCTTATCCCAACGAAATTGTATCCCGTTCGGCAGAGTTCCCCTCTCCCTACCGTACATCTAGTACACTTTGGATGAGCCGCTTATCCTACCCAACGCGCCACGACCGATATTCCACTCATGAGCTCCCACTTAGCTACCCTCCTGGCGATCGTCGGATGTGTAATATTTCCATCCCGACGACTCTCCGCCCCGTTCCGCGACGTTGCATCTCCGCTGACAGAACCCGGTGATCACCACTCCCTTCTGCGGCGTTTCATCTCCGCTGATAGAATTCACGTTAAAATCTGATTGTAAACTCTCGGTGGAGCAGCGACTGTGCTACCGGTTGTGTGTGACCATTCAGCCGTGGCGTAGCGTCATTTCGACGAGGGCATTTTAAACGAGCAAACCACTGTCGCCGGGATGGCTCCCGTTAAAGCCCATCAAGGCTATGAACGGGAGGTCGGGTGTCGACCGGAAACGTCACAAGACGAGTGTCTTACCCTGCGAGGTTGGATGTCGGTGGGATGGCGACTGCGCTATCGGGGGCGTGGATTCCATGCGGCCGTAAATATGGCGACATCTTGATAGCATTAAATGAAGTAAATGTCACGGTACTCTGCGATGGGGCTGAGTGGGAGTAGGCGGTCTGTCCACCTCTCCTTTGTAGACCAGACCGGAGTCCAACTATTCCTAATTCTGGAGTATGAACTAAAAATGAGTTCACTAAGAAAGCTAGGAGTAAATTCTGTTGTTGCGAGCAACATTGCTGGTGGTATGTTAATACTATTGCCTCGATCTAAGCGACATTTACAAATTGGCTCTGTAAAATGTAGAACTAGGCGCGGGGTTTGTGCTTCCGCGAACTCGGTTCGCTAGTTTAGAGGGCAACGGTGTAGGACATTCAAGATGTCCGTATGAGGCCTGCAGCCAAGGCAAAAGCCGAGTTAAAAAATCACCGATGTAAATGTATACCGAGGCATTTACATCGGTGGCATCCCAACCGAGGCCTCGCTTATTACTGTGAGGTGTAATCAGTTGATGATCTATAAGACGACTACTGTGTTAAAGCCCATCAGGGCTAGGAACGGAGAGGGGGTGGCAACCGCAATCGTCACAAGGTGGGCGTCTTCCCCTACGGGGGTTGGGATGATACAACTCGCTGAATTCTCCGGCGTTTCCTCTCTGTTGATACAACTCCCTGAAAATAAACCATAAAAATACATGAAAGTTTAATATTCCGTTATCATAGGTACAAAAATTTTATCATATTTTATTTCAATTTTATCTTACGTTTAGAATATAAAAGATTCGATGGTATTTTAAATTTTCATACTGCATCTTAATTAGGTTTTATTACACATACGAAATATTACAAAAAAAAAAAAATACGAAAATTAAGTTAAGAAAATGATTAATTTATAATATAAAATAAAAATAAATATTCCTGTAAATTATTAAAAATTGATTTAATTTATTATTGTTTTTAAAAATATATTGTGAATATCAATTAATTTTTTACACTTAAAAATTAAATATTTAAATAATATTAATTCGTTTATTTAACTTTTCAATATATCACGAGATATCAAGTTTTAAGAATTCAAATGCCAACAACCAATTGTTATGACAAGGTTGTGGTGTAATATTTAACCATTTCAATTATTTATATTATTATATATATATATATATATATATATATTTATATTGAAAATGTATATTAATAAATGAGAAAGAATATATAATAATAAATAATATCGTTTTACAAATATAACATGACCAATGAAGTCAACTAAATGAATTTTACGGCGTTGTATAAGGGTAAACTTGATATAGTTTTTATGTTTTTTATCTGAAAAAAATCGAATAAACCACCAGCTCCAAGAACTGTATTGAAAACTACACGAATACTGGTGGTTCACACGAATACTATACGAACGCTGATTTTCATCCAGCGTAAAACGAACATTCGATGACGAAAGACAGTTTTTTTAAGTTTAAGTGCAGCTTTGTTAAATAATTAAATAAAAAAAAGTAATAAATCACTAAATTTTGGTCACCAAAACTTGTAGAGAATTCAATTCTGAGAAAACTGATGTAATAAAACCTGTGAAAAAAAAGTCAACTTTATTAAAAACAAAACTTAAGAAAAATGTTAGCAACAAATTCTTAACATGCTTAAAAAATATTAGTAGAAAAATGAATCTAAAAAGTAAAAACAGTCATTTTTGGTACAATAAATTTAGACCTTCGAAAAATAAAAATACATAAAGCATATTTTTAAGCACTTAAAACAAAAACACACACACACACACACACACACACACACACGTACGTTAGAAGATATTATTTAGCAAATGCAAGCATTATTACTACTATGTATTCCTGGATTAGAAGTAATTCTAAGAAATATTATGTTGAAGTCATTGTTATGTACATTATTTTATTCAGTTGCTTAATACGTACGTATGTTAGCTGTACACATAACATAGTTCATTAGAGTCTTGTATTTTGAAGGTATATCCAATTATAATATAGAAAGAATATCTGTATGTGAATAATTATTTTATACGTATAATAAATTTTTTATTTTTTTATTTGTAATATTCATCGCTAAGAAATAACTTAACTGACGCAGTCGGTAGGAGGTCTTCAAAGAGTTAATAGACATAATTTTTCATCGCTTTCTATAACTCGTGAAAACAACAAACAATGAGAATAAAATCACATTTTTCGAAGGAATGTAATGAATAAGTGAATATTATTCAAAATAATTTTATTTTTTTGTATGTGTTATATTCTTTATAAAGTAAATTTATTAAAAGGTGAAGAAAAAAATTAAATCGGTGTGAATCAGTAAAAATTAAAGTAGTAAAAAATAGTGCACATCGCAAAATAATTTTATGGTAATTAGAAAAATATTAATATAAAATTTAAATTGTATTATTAGTCGCTTTTAATTTGTGAAATTTTTGTGCGAAAGAAATCTTATTCAGACAAAATGACGAGAACAGTGTCGAGAAAGCCAATATTTTGACGTGGTCCCTGAATTCTAAGGTGACCCGACTTTATTAAATCGATTTATTGCTATCTTGCTACAGATCTGTAACAAGATTTTATATACACGGTAAATCAGATTTTCAGAATGAACAATCGCCTGTTTTAAAATTAATTGAAATAGTTAGAGACAAGTGATATTGAATGTTTATTTAGGTAAACGTGATTGTTTCAGATTAAATTTAGAAATAGCAAAATTACAAGAAACGAACCAAACACCTTTTAATTTTTATGAAAAGATCTAAAAATGATTAAATTTTCAAACAGAAACCTCTAATAGCAAATGTTTTATGGGAATATGTTAAGAAAATTAGCTTTAAGAGTCTCTATTAAGAGGTTTGCAGAACCGGTAGGTTCACTTGTATGTATTAAAAATCGCAGTTCACTTGAAGATGCTTTAAGCATGTTAACGAATGTTTTTCAATTTAAAATAAGTAAATGTGATTTTAGTAGCAATAATAATTAATTTGTAAGAAAACGTACTCCAATCAAAACCAAAATAATTTTAGATTTAACCGATACCGAATCCCGCAAAAATATATAATTCAAATCAAATTAGATTTCTAAAAATTCAATATCCAGAAATTATCTTATAGAAATCCCAATTCCTTTGTAAGATTGCAGTTTAAAAATTACAACAAAATTTAAACGGACGACTACTCTTTCAAAATACAACCCGAACCACAGACCTCAGTTTAAAAGAACTCAAGAAATACACACGAGTATTACAAATAACCTAAATTATATCAAATGCCAGGAAATAATATTAGTAACGCACGAGCGACGAATCTACATCAAACAGCGGAACAATCTTATTGTACAAAAAAATTATTTAATAAACAATATAACAGTAGAAGAATTTGAAACCGATCTTTTTTTTTTGAGTAAATGAACTGAGGAATCGTTTTTCAATTATGAATTTACATTCGGAAATTAATGACTGTCATAACATCGGTTCTCGAACTAGATATAGGATATTAATCGATACTGGAAGTATCAGATCTTTTGTAAGAAATTTATGGGCTTCAGAGTGTCTAGGTAAAGACCCTTTCGAAGTAACCGCGGCCATGATTTGTCGAAAGAAGAATTTTTTACTCCAATATCATTAAGAAGTAACTGATAAATATAAATTTATAATTATTATAAATAAGTAATTAATAAATACTATTTTTATTTGATTTTGATAACAATTTTGATT
Source organism: Lycorma delicatula (assembly GCF_047948215.1). Taxonomy (NCBI): domain Eukaryota; kingdom Metazoa; phylum Arthropoda; class Insecta; order Hemiptera; family Fulgoridae; genus Lycorma; species Lycorma delicatula. The sequence goes on from NC_134462.1 coordinate 98,978,921, forward strand.
TGCTATTAGGACTAGATGATTTGAAGGAAATGAAAATCAGTTTAGATTTTGTAAATAAAAAATCAACGTTTAGAAAGATAGTAATGCTTATATATTATTTTAATAAAATTGAAGAAATGCTAACAGAGCATATCTGTTAAAAATATAAGTTACAAAGTGCAGATACGCACGACGCAAAATATTAGGTTTCATGTAGGAAACGTAAAAAACAGTGAAGTCCTATTGTCTTATAGAAATATAAATGGATTTGAAATACCACAACGTATAATTACGATCAAGGACAACGTAGCCTACTGTACAGTAATAAATTCCACTTAAGTAAACAAAAAATTAATATATTAAACCGATTTTAGCAGAACCGTTAAGTTACTATAATTGTGTACCAATAATAAATAAAAATTATAAATACCAGGCTAAGAATAAAGAGTAGTAATTTTAATAAAATTAGTCGTGGAACGAAAAAATTAATTTTATCGACGATTGAATCGTCATAAAATTCTATCATATGAAAAATCAAAATGCCAATTTATCGAGAATACATTTAAATATAAATGAAAAATCAAATAATTTTGAAACCGTGCCAGTAGATTCAGATGAAAAAGACAATATTTTCCAAAACTATGAGTATATAACCGGTCGATGATTGTAAATGCAGATGATGGCGAAAATCACGGAGAAATTCAACCGATTGAAAATAGTCAGAAGAATAAGGTCAAGTCGAGGAAGATGACCAGACAATGCGTTCCAATTAGGAAGGTAACACGTGTGAAAATACCAATAATTAATTTACGAACCACTCAATTTTGGAAAAATCAAGTAACATTTAAAATATAAAATAACCTGCGTAAAATTAAAATACAAAAATCGTTTGATAATAAAGATTAAAAGTGGAAATATCCGAAAATAAATTTGTTGGCGATATTAATTTTATAGAAGAATATTTGGTTCCTAGTATAAAATATAGTTTGCATTTTCAAAATGATTTTTGCGAATGATTTGCAGCAGTTTTCATAGAATATTTTAAGTTTCCAATATTACAATTAATAAGATGTAAAAATAAATTTTTAATATCTGTAATGAAGAAGAATTATAAGAAATAATTACGTATGTAAAACTGATCGCAGACGAATACAAGAAACCTATCGATACATTAAACGAAAATATTTTACCTCGAATTTAAAGTACATATCCAAAATTATATAAATGTGAAATTTATTTAAAACCAAAATATGAAAGAATCCCTTTAATTTAGAGATTAATTTGACTACTACAGCATCTAAACTACTGCAAATAGTTCATATCGCAGTGTCTTTTTTGAAAATTTGTGTCAATTGTAGATAGGTTTTCTAGGTATGCACAAGTATATCGGATACAGGATCACAAGCCATCGATTATTAAATTAATTTACATATCACAGAATCCTTGAAACAATTACTTCTAACAACAGTACCGATTTTTAATAATAGTATAATTAAAGAATTAATGCAGACACAAAAGTAAAATAGATTTTACAAGCATACAACATCCACCGTCTAACGGAATATGTGAAAGATTTCATTCTACACAAATAGAACATATTATACTTTTTAATAACCAACCAGAATTTAAAAAGATTATTAACATATGCAGTTATCAGGTACAACAGCAGCATTCATTCCGTTATCAAAAATTCTTGATTGAATTTTTTTTATGGACATATTAATCCAAATTCATTATTATAAGCACATATGTAGTAGTAGGTAATAAACGATTACGTTAATAATAAAGAAAAAGGTGAACAAACGAACATGTAAAGGAAACTAATGAAAAATCAAAATTAAAGATCACGAAAAAATAAAGAAGATTTACTGGAAATACCACCAGATGTTTATATCAAGACTGTACATAAACAAAGTAAAACAAAAAATAAATTCGATAAAAAGGTCAGTTCAGTAAATAAACAATGAAAAACAGCAGAAATAGAAGCAAGACGTAGTACAAAAAGTAAAATACATTCGTCAAAAGAAAAATTAAGAGATTTATTTAACGAGTTAAATATTTTAAGTTTAGTTCAAGATAATTGAGAACTCTGACATTTTGTAAATTACGAATGCTGCACCACATCGTTATTAGAAAGTTATTTAATGAAATGGAAAAAGTTTCCGCATTACGTTAACCGACTGTCATCGGAACCAAGATTAGAAAATATAAGAGAATTCGAAAATTTATTAAAAGTTAGTTGTAAGATTAATTCTATGGATATAGTGTAAGGTTGCCGATTGTAGAACAATTAGATTGTAATTTGTATAAAATGTTTTCTGTTGCGACTAAAAAATCACAGTATATGACAATTATACCAAAAGTAGAAATTTATTACTACAAAAATTGAAATTAGAAAAATAAAAAAATTATAGGTTTAGATAGTAAATGCGGCGATCAAGGAATACACCTTATTAATCTTAATAATAGCAAAATTATATATAGAAATAACCCCCTACAGTATGCAAGTGAAAGTTGCAGGCATCCAAAATTTTTGGATAATAATGAATTAAATTTTGATGAGGCTCAACACAGAATTTTCTGTAAACATAAAAACATTAGATTTAGATAAAAAGTAATTTGAATAATTTGTCGTCTGTCAGAAAACAAACAATTGTTACAATTTTATTATCGTATTTAATTTTAGTAATTATTATTGTTTATGTAATGTATTTGTAAAACATTTAAACAAAGACAATCTGAGCCTGCTAATCTGCAGCCCCCGGAAATTTTATTTGCGGAAGGAGGAGTAAAAATGTATTAGTGTATGTAAGCATTATTACTGGTATGTTTCCTGGAATAGCAGTTATTCAAAGAAATATTTTGTTTTTTATGTAATTTTTCTTTAGTCTTGGACTCACTTCGTTAGAATGAAAATCTAACATTATATTAAAGTTTTTAACTCGCTCTGTTAGAACGAACATCTAACATTACTTACAATAAAGTCTTGAACTTGGTCGGCTGGATTCAAGTACTCTTGTACTCATTTTATTATATAAAGAATATCTATATGTAAAATAATAATATATAATTAATATTTAAAATTTTTAATTTTAACACCAGATACCACCAGTATTCTTTGGTTGTGGGGTTTCAATTAACCACACACCTCAGGAACGGTCGGTCTGAGGTTGTTCAAGACACATTTACTGGTCCAGTTACACTGTTAAGTTGCTGACTGCTAATTGTTGATGCGACTATAAATAAAAGTCTACTTAACATGAAAATATTATCTGAAAAAACCAATTTAAAATATCTAAAAAAAATTTAAAAACTAAAATTAAGGGAATTTTAATATATATATATATATTTAATAAATTTAAATAAAAATATAAAGACAATCATGTCAAAGATAGAATTTTTTATACATTTAAAAAGATAACTAACTATATTTTCAAATTTACCTTATTTTACGTCCAGTATCCAAAATATAAAATATATATACACCTCTATCCACTGTTAACTAACTGTGTTTATTTTCAATATTTCTCCAAATTATGTCCTCATGTCTTCTACTTTCAAAATTGTATAATGAATACGAATGTTTGTATTTTAATCATAATTTTTGAACGGTTGCTATGTAACAGAAATCGTTGTAAATTGTTGTAAATGTTACTTTAATTTTTAACTCTGTACACTTCTTTAATTACTTGCTTTTTGTAAACGCTAATCATGTAATTTTTCCAAATATTGAAAATTTGGATTAGTTCAGTACCCAAAAAAGTTTTTATATAATCACTTCAAAATGATTATTCTTTATATATAAAAATTTTAAATGTCGATTTGGATACATTTTTCTAGATAAAGTACATCATACAAAATATCAAATTACTGTATCATTATAGAAGAGTAGATGACTAAGCGATTATCTCTTATCTTTGATACAAAAGTAATTAAAGAAGATATGGCTAAATAATTACAAAAGCTGAACGATTTCTGTACAATTTCAAAAAAAAAAAATTTCAAGAAAAAATTCAAAGTTTTTAAATATTCTTAAGTTGGGTCCCATGAGAGCCTTTAAAAAAAAAAAACACTCCCAATTAGTCTATATTATTACTATATACAGTTGGATTTTCAATGTTGAAAATTAAAATTAAAAAAAAATGTTATGAGTATCGGTCCCATGCAGCTTCTTTGTTTTTGGGGTTCAAAACTTTTTATTTATTGTAGTAATAATTCATTTCAATAAATCAATAAATTATACATCAGATTTGTTGTAATGTTATTCAACATGGCTAAAACATTATACTTTAAAATAAATATTTTTTTTTAAAGTCAGTATTTTCAAGATCTCTATCCCTCAGTCCTTATATATATATATTATATACATAATCCAACTTGATCCACCTAAGTACAGAAATTAAAAAGCAAATAAGATGACACCTTATTTTTTCATAACTTTTACAATAGCACTTTCATAACCCCACATCTTAAGTTGTAATTTTTATTTTTTTATTTTATAAAACACCAATTGTTTAAATTATATGAATCACTATGATTACTGTTTTTTAAATGTTTTATTATATGATTACTTGTTTTGTATGCAGGTTTAAATTTACTTTTATCATAAACCTTAGTTATATTTTCAACAAAGTTATCAGTACATAAATATTTTAAACATATGTTGTCAATTTTCTGAGTATCATTTATTGAAATATTGTGGGTGAATATGGGCTGGGCAAAAGGAATGAAAGAGGGGACTGACTTATAGAGTTTTGCATGAAGTATAATTTAGTAACTGCCAACACCCAGTTTAAAAATCATAATAGAAGAATATACACAAGAAAAAAGCCAGGCGATACTGCAAGGTATCAGATAGATTATATCATGGTTAAACAAAGATTTAGAAATCAACTCGTCGACTGCAAAGCTTACCCTGGAGCAGACATTGATAGCGACCATAATTTAGTGTTAATGGAATGTAGATTGGGATTTAAAATACTGAAGAAAAGGTGTCAGATGAATCGGTGGAATTTCGAGAAGCTTGAGGAAGGGGAGGTAAAGAAGATTTTTCAGGACATCACAAGAGGTCTGACTAAAAAAGATAAGGTAGAAAATGTAGAAGAAGAATGAGAGAATGTTAAAAAGGAAATTCTTAAATCAGCAGAAGCAAACTTAGGCGGAACAAAGAGAACTGGTAGAAAACCTTGGGTTTCAGACGATATATTGCAGCTTATAGATGAACATAGAAAATATAAGAATGTTAGTGATGAAGAAAGTAAAAGGAACTATCGACAATTAAGAAATACTATAAACAAGTTAGTGAACACTAGGGAAAGAAGAGTGGATTAAAGAAAACTGTTCAGAAGTGGAAAGAGAAATGAACATTGGTAAAATAGACAGATCATACACAAAAGTTAAGAAAAAGTTTAGGGTACATAGATAAAAATGTAATAATTTGTTAAATAAAGATGGTACATTGATATATAATACGAAAGGTAAAGTCGATAGGTGGGTGGCATCATATACTGAAGAGTTATACGGAGGAAATGAATTAGAAAATGGTGTTATAGGGGAAGATGAGGAAGTCGAAGAGTATGAAAGAGGAGAAACACGACTGAGATCTGAATTTAAGAGAGCATTAAAATATTTGAATGGCAGAAAGGCTCCTGGAATAGATGGAATACCTGTAGAATTACTGTGCAATGCAGGTGAGGAAGTGATTGATAGATTATACCAACTGGTGTGTAATATTTATGAAAAATGGGAAGTTCCATCAGACTTCAAAAAGAGTGTTATAGTCATGATACCAAAGAAAGAAGGAGCAGATGAATGTGAAAAATACAGAATAATTAGCTTAACTAGAATTCTGTACAGAAGAATTGCTCCTCTCAATTCTTCAGTGGAAGAAGTTTTGGAACATCAGTTTGGTTTCAGAAAAAGTATAGGGGCAGGGGAAGCAATTTTAGCGCTCGATTAATAGTAGAAGGAAGATTAAAGAAAAATAAACTTATTTTTATATTCTGAATATGAAGCAATCCTGTCCATAAAAAAATTCTTTTGTAATTCCATGACTTGACTACTACCTAGAAGATCCATGTTTTGCAAATATGTCTCGTTTTACAATCTCGCTTCACGTAACTAATATATATTCTGAATATGATTCAATTGGATTATAAAAGAATTCTTTTGAAATATCACGACTTGACCATCACCTAGAAGATCCATGTTTTGCAAAAATATATCGTTTCATGTAAATAAAATATATTCTGAATATGAAGCAAATCGGTCCATAAAAAAGTTTCTTTTAAAATATCACTAATCCAACACAACCTTACAGATCAATGTATTCAGGATATTATCATATTCTGTATATGAACCAAATCGTACCATAAACAAATTGTTTTGAAATATCACGATTCCACCACCACCACCTAGCAGGTGCATGATTTGCCAAAATTACTTGTATCACGTAACATACATATATATTGAATATGATACAAATCGAACCATATACAATTTTTTTTTGAATTATCACTAATCCACCGCCACCTAGCAGGTCGATGTTTTACAAAAATATCTCGTTAACGTAACTAATGTATAAACTAAATCGGACCATAATATAATTTTTTTAAATATCACGACTCCACCACCAACTATAAGGTCGATGTTTTGACAAAATATCTCGTTTCACGTAACTAATATGTTCTGAATATGAACCATATCGAACCATAAATACATTTTTTTGAAATATCACGACTCGACCACAACCTAGCAGGTCCATGTTTTACAAAAATATCTCGTTTCACATAAATAATATATATTCTGAATATGAACTTAATCGAACAATAATCAAATTTCTTTTGAAATATCACTTCTCCTCCACCATATGGTGGTGTATTCAGAATATATATTCGTGATATTTCAAAAGAATTCTTTTATGATCCGATTTGAATCATATTCAGAATAAATATCAGTTACGTGTAACGATATATTTTTGCAAAACATGTACCTGTTAGGTGTGGTGGAGTAGTGATATTTCAAAAGAAATTTGTTTATATTTCGATTTAGTTCATATTCAAAATATATAGTAGTTACGTTAAACGAGATATTTTTGCTAAACTCGGACCTGCTAGGTGGTGGGTGATGGCGTGATATTTCAAATAATTTTTTTATGGTCCGATATTTTTCATATTCAGGATATATATTAGTTACGTAAAACGAGATATTTTTGCATAACATGGATTTTGTAGGTGGCGGTGGAGTAGTGATATTTCAAAAGAATTCTTTTATGATCCGATTTGAGTCATATTCAGAATATTTATTAGTTACGTGAAACGAGATATTTTTGTAAAACCTGGACCTGCTAGGTGATAGTGGAGCCTGATGTTTCGAAAAATTAGTTTATGTTACGATATGGTTCATATTCAAAATTTATTGATTACGTGAAACGAGATATTTGTGAAAAACATAGAGCTGCTAGGTAGTGGTAGGGTCGAGATATTAAAAAAAACTTTTTTATAGTTGGCTTTGGTTCTTATTCAGAATATATATTAGTTACGTGAAACGAGATATTTTGCAAAACATTGACGTGCTAGGTGGTTGTGTAGTCGTGATATTTCAAAAAAAAATATTTATGTTCCGATTTTGTTCATATTCAGTAAATGGCATATCGTTCATTTATTTTTTGTTTCTAAAAAGTACCAAAATTAAGTTAGTTATTATTGATTTATACACGTTTTTTACAGTCTGTATTATAATTTTTTTTTTCTTTATAATACAGAGAAAAACCCCGTACTTTATTTTGCATGTTTAATTAAGATTATTTTGACGTTCATTGTGAAATGTTATAACAATTATTTACCTGACTTAGTATTATTAATTAGATATTGATGTGTGTATAATAAATATTGAACATGTGGTAGTTTTTTTTTTATTTTATTATAATAAGTTTATTTTTAAATAGTTTTAAGTTGACGTGTTAATACTCATTTTTTTTTAAATTGATTTTTAAGTGTTCTCTTGTGTTATAGTAGAATTTAAAAAATTTAAATGGATTCTCTGTTACAGTTAAACTTTTAAAATGTAAATGGATTTTGTGAAAGATATTTATAGTGACACATTTACAAATAATTAATATTTATTAAATCAGATGTTCAATTCATTTTTTATCGATACGTATTTGATATTTATATACATCGATATTAATTACAATTTATTTGTTGTATACACTCAATAGTCCATGCGGTACTGTTTTAAAATGAGTATATTTGGACTTTTTCTATACGATCCCTAATTTTTGCTTTAATGGCTTCGTTATATCATCAGAAAAGATTATTTCGTTATGCGCCACTTGATAAAAGTGTGCTTAAATTTTTATTAAACAAAATGTAAAAAAAAATCGCAAAAACATCCATCTTTTTTCTCCTATTTCCCTAGATAACTCAATAACTGTTCGTTTTAGAGAAAAGATAAAGACAAAAAAAAATTTTATTAAATTTTACATACAATATCATCGATTGAAAATCGAAAAATACGTTAATATTGATGCAAAAACAGCAGCAATAACTGTCAAAAACTGAAAAAAAAACAAAAACAAAATTTTTTGGGAATTTTTTTCGAGTACTTGTATTATACCTAGGACCTTCAGATTTTACCTCAAAAAACCTTTTGATTTGATAAAGCAAAAAATAGGTCTGACAGCTTTTTCACAATAATTTTGCAATCCAGATTTTAAAAAAAGCGATTTTTCCAAATTTTGCAGAGCTTGAAATAAAGTCTCTAGATATTTGAAAATTTAATCACACTTAAAAGAGGACTCAAACTATGAAATGCATTTTGACAATTTTAAATCTGTTAATTAGGAGAGCCTAGGGAATTTTTCATAAATATTTGCATTTTTTTTTTGTTTTTAAACAAATCGAATATATTTACGAATTTTTATCTAAATTAATTTTAAAAAGCACAGCTTATGAGTACTCAGAAAGACGTTTCTTTAAAAAAAAAAGTTTCGATTCGTTAATTATCTCCGGATATATAACCGATCAAAGCGCAATTTTTGGAATAATTTATTATCGATAAATTAATAGACAGATATTTAAAAATAATTTGTGTCTGTCAATATGATGTTTGAACTTTTTAGCTTACACAACAACGATTTAAAAAGAAAAAAAAACAATAATTTTGTTTGTTAAAATTGCGAGTATGTTTGAAAAATTCCCTACGCTCTTCAGTTCAAAATGCATTTGAATGAAAGTTTGAGTGCTCTTTTATATGGAATTAAATTTTCAAGTACCTAGACCTTATTTCAGGCTGTACACAATCTGGAAAATTCGCATTTTTTACTTCCCTGTACGAAGTAAAGGAAGTACTGTGATCCTGAAAATTTTCGGTTTTCAACAGAAATATCCATTTTGACCATACCTGAATCCATTTTGACTAGTTTCGGCGTGACGTCTGTACGTATGTATTTCGCATAACTCAAAAAGATTTGGCGTAGGATGTTGAAATTTTGATTTTTTGACTGTTGTAACATCTAGTTGTGCATCTCCCCTTTTGATCGCATTCGACAACCAAAATCCAAAAAGATTTGGATTTTGGACTTTTCTTAACTGTAGTAATAAGCATTACTCAATAGTTCTCATTGAGAACTTTTCAACGACATATCATAAGTGTACTTATTTTTATTGGTTCCGGAGTAATAGTCAAACAAAATTTTAATAAGTGAAATATTTGGAATTTACTAGAGACCGGTATATCGGTTCGAATTCACTTCATCTCCTGTTTTTTTTTTAAACTTTTTTTGTTTTAATTTAAATATATTGGTTTATTAACAATTATTAACCTCTGATTGTAAAAACGTTTTTACAATAAATAATAATATAATAAAAAAAAGAAAAAATATCAGAAGTTATTAATGAAATAAAATTTTTACTTACTGAACACGGTCGTTGTCACAATTAAAACCGGACGTAAAATGATTAGGAAATGCTAGATGAAAATTTTTTCGTATGAAATAAGAATGTGTATGAAAAATATAAGGACGGCTTCCGATAATTCTAACGCTATGCCGATGATAAGAGTTTAATTTTCTAATACGGGTGATTACGCCGGCCTTCGTGGCGAGAGTGGTAGCGTCTGGGCCTTTCAACTGGTGGTCCCGGGTTTGAATCCCGGTCAGGAGAGGCATTTTTATAGGCTATAAAACTGTCATTTCACTTCATCCTCTGAAACAATATCTAACGGTGGTCCCCGAGGCTAAAAAACTCCGGTAATTATTCATAACCAAGTTTTTTTTTAATACAAAAAAATTTGTTTCCCTGGATGTATTAGGTTCGTAATCAAGACAAAGCAGTTTGTGTTACAATTCTGTATGAATTGATTAATAAAATTATATTAGCTTTAATTATTACATCATCAATGTGAAACATTAAAATTTATTGTACGATACCCACGCTATTGTTGCAACCGTCATTCCGGACGGTTAGTATTCCGGATAATAGTGCATGTGGATACATTGGAGTAGGGTTTATTGCAAACAAATTGAAGGGGAAGTGATTGATGTAGGAGAAAAAGATAGAACAAAGAAAGAGAAGTGACGTGAAAAGTACTATAACACGTATGAACATTGATTTGAGACTGCTGCTTATCAAACTAAATCATTATCTTTTAATTCCTGTTATCTAATCATCGCTTATATCCTCTAAGAACTATATTTATAGTAGTTTTTGAGAAATTTGGGGTAAAAGACAAAAGATTGGAATGGAAAGGCTCGCTATTTTGTGTTTGGCATAAAATAACTTTGTTAAATAGATAATAAAAACAAAAAAAGTTTAAATAAAACTTGTAAGGGCACCCTGTCAAAATAGCCTATTCTAAAACAGTGCAAGACTATATATACAAACACAGATAAGCATTGGTGGGGGTTAAAACGATAACTAGAATTAAAAAAAAAAAAAAAAACACCCGATACTAATTACTACGGAAAATAGATAAAGAGAAACCTCGTAAAAAAAAAAGAAGTTTAAATTTAAGCCAAACATAACCTATGCTCGCTAACCTCTTCTAATTAACGTTAAATATACAAATTTTTTTCAGGGCGTTTTTGGTCTTGGGCTATTCTAAAATAGGCTATTTTGTCGGGGCTATTTAGTCTTGGACTATTTTGATGGGTCACGTTTGTAAAGAATTTTATTTTCAGTAAAACTGTATGAATGAAACTGTATGAATTTAAGTCCACAGAAACAAAATAAAAAGGTAAAATTCCAAAATTTAATAAAAACGCAATGTATGAAAATGAGGCAGAAAAAATTATCCTGGTATTTAATGACCGGGTTACGTTCAATGCACTGCTGAACTACGTTTTCTTCTTTCCCAGCAAGAGTTCTTTTTGCCGTTCAGAAGTACATGAAGAAGACTGCAATGATATAGTGGTATGTAAGCTTCGAAATTCCTAAGCAAAGATCCTCTGATGGCCTTGAATTTTCCAATTCTGAATCTTTGATGATAATCTAGCTGTATAGATCATGGGTTTTCATTATAAAAAAATTATAAGACATTGTTAGGTAATGCCATACATGCATTATTCCTTTCACTTATTTAAATGAAAGGATTACTATTATAATTTCACGGATTACTATCAAATGCAATACAAAAAAATTAATTGCTGAAAAACAGTTAGTATTGCCAACTTATTAAATAAGTTATTTAAAACAAACTTGGATAAAATTGGTTTTGATTAATTTTATTCAGCATGGCACGTTGGTATTAATATATAAATTATTTATATAATAGTTTCCACTTGCCAACAATCTTTAATACTAATGTACAAGCGCTTTCGAATTATTAATCCATCCTCAGGAACAATGATGTGTTATACATTATAATTATTTACTTCACAAATTGTTAATTATACTTAATGTACATACATAATACATAACAATTGAAGAGTGATTAAGATTAAAATAATCAGATAAACTTCAACGAATAGTTTTTTAAAATAATTTTTCTGTTTGGTTTTTTGGAGGAGGTATTTACAACTCACAACCGCACATTGTTATAAAACAATCATTCAAAACAAATGCGTTTCAGATCCCTTAGCTTTATATTTTAATAAACTACATTTAATGCATTATATTAAAATTGTTACAAAATCAAATTGCTGTCATTTGTGTTAATAAATATTTATAAAACATTAGGTTACAGTACAATTTAAAACAATTTAATGAGTGCAGTGTAATATTTTGTCTGTGTGATTCTCAATGTTTAACAAAAATATTTTTTAACTGTTTTAAAAATATTTGAGCTAGAAATGGGTGAATGAATTGGTATGCCTAATTAAAATTAGTTTTTGTTTGCTGTAGTTTGTGTTAAGGTTTTGGTTTAATCATTTCATCTGGTGGTTTGTTGAAGATTTCTAGTATTCTTGATGGATCTCTTGATTGACGGTCTCTTATATGTTTACGTTACTGTACTAAGATGTAATGAAGGGCTATATGAAATGTACAACCCTAATATTTATTTGATTATAGGTTATGTATTCTTAAAGTATAAGCTGTTTTCAACATATTGTAGAGGTCATTTGGTTCTGTTCACATGTCTACAGTTTGTGCATCAAGGAATTTAATGTAGCTGATGACAAGCATCTTGTTAATTATCTGTTATGTATTGTTTATTAACTATTTTATTTTCATTTTAAGTTTTGGTGTAGGATTGAATCGTTGTTCAGTTATTTTTGCTTATATATTCTGTGATTTTATTATGTAGTGTTGTGTAACATTACTGTGGGGTTTCCTTTGTGAGCATTTGTGTTGGAAATATTATTTAGGATTATGTTTTATTTGAGTCATCAAGTGGTGAATTTTAATTCAGATTTATCAAATTATTAAATCTTGCTTTCTGAAAACTAATTTCAGGACCAAAAATATGAAATCAGATAATTTTTTTTTTAAATGTTAAGTTTTATTATACTAAAAAAATTATATTAAACTTTTAATTAAATTCTATTTAAATTTAACTAAATGATAGCAAAATTAGGTAACTTATCAACTCATACATGTGAACAAAAATAATGTAAGAATTGTTATTAAAAAATCTATATTTTATTTAGTTCATTTAGCTTATACAATATTTATCATATTATTTACATTAAGACTTACATCAAGTAAAAAAAAAACTTAGAAATTAATAAATAACACAGAACATGTGGCTTTTAGAATCAATATTAATTAATAAAAAAAAATTACCTATTGTATATAAAATTATGATATGTAATATATCTAATAAAATATTTTAAATAATAGGACATACGCTTAAAGTAACATTACCGACAGCGTTGTATAAACCAATGTTTTCAACTTTTTGATTGATAACAACTTGACTCATGCAACCAACAAATTGTTCTGTGGTTCCAACTCCACGCAATTTACGTGGATTTGGGTGACCACCAAAAAATATTGGCGTTGTAGTATCAGTAGACTGTGGTCCTTTGCCCAGTCCTGGTTTTGTTGATATTTTATCTACTGATAAAACGACAACATTTTTTGTTTTTGCAGCTGAAAAAAAAAGTGAATGAATTATTAAAAATTGATAATTATTAAACTAACTGACTGAACATAAAGTATTTAATGAATTTTTTAAAAATTAACTCTTGTTTTATTTAATAATCCTACTTTGCAGCTTGATTTTAATTAAAATTGCTATCTTTTTATTTATTTTTTTCATTTGTTTCTTCAGGCAATCATTCTTACATAGATTTTTCTTTAATTTATAACCTTTGGTTTGATTAAACTGTTTGGATGTTTATGATAGCAAATTATTAATAAGTGAACTGTTAACTGCCAACAATATTAGGTAATTCATAAATGAAAATTAAATGTAATAAGTCTGTTCAGGATAATGGATGCTAAAATAAGTTTTAAAAATATGGTTTTGAAGTTAACAGGAATATGATATCTATACAATACGGAGTATCCAGTTGTATCAGTTATTTTGATACCCAATAATAACACTGTTTAGTTCTCAGTATTATGTCGAATGAAGTTTTAGTTGCTGTACGGGTATTTAGATGTCAAGTACTGGTAAAAAATGTAATAAAAAAAAAACCATTACCAAACCATTAAAAACCAAACCAATACAGATATTTCTAGATCATATAGGTCGTGCCGGTATCAGAGAAAACTAAAAATGATGAAAACAGATACTTCCAAATCATACAGATTATGCTGGTATCTTTTAAATTCATCTAAAGTTTGAAAATGGTTTGGTGGTTGAAAGAATATGATGCAGACAGATTTTGAAGCATTATTAATATGGCAGGAGTTTAATGATTGTATAAAAAAAATTACCAGAGTAACTTTCTTGTCAATTAGATTAATCAGGACATGACTTCATTAAAAACTTTAAATAACAAATTTAACAATTTTATAGAATAAGTGCAGCGTGAGTAACAAAAAATCATTTAAACAAATCTGATATTAAACTGGTGGAGTGTACGCTCATAATTCACATGCTCTTATACTGGGTGAACAACTTAAAAACAAAATGCTGGAGACTAAACATAGTTGCCTTTTATGAAAGAGACTTAAATTATATTAATGACAACTACTTGTAACTACTTAATTTACTTAATGAAAACTTTATATTAATTATATTAATGAAAACTTAAATTAAATTAAATTCTGTATTTACATTAGCAAAATTTACCGTATTTTTACAAAAGCTGTTCCAAGGGATCTCCCTTTGCAGTGATGCTATTTTGTTCTTAGGTGATCATATTGAGAGTCAACTAATATTGAGTGGTCATGTTGAAGCAAAACGTCAATGCTGTTAAATCCTTTGAATATTCACCTTCAGTTAATCAATATTTTGAAATTTGATTCATAAACCCTATCCTTCAAATAACTCCAAAGTAAAAAACTGCAACTAGACAAATCTGGGGAATGCAAAGGGCCAGCATCCTCTGCCAGCAGTTCATTGTTACTTAAAAGCTGCATGAACACGTACTAATGAATTGTTTTATGTGTATGAAATATTGCTCCATCCTGTTGGAAGTTGTTCCTGTTTATGAACATACTATTAACTGAACATAAAATTTTTCGAAAATTGTATGGGACACTTTTGTGTTGACTGGATTGTCAATCCTTACCAGATTTTCAGTTGTGTAAGATCAGGAGTGCAGATTAACATGCCTAGATAAATGAAACTGTGCCTTGTCTGACATGAATGCTGTGTAAGGTCTATCTGTCAGTCGGCAATTTTTTTGTAAAGGTCGTAATAATAAGGCATTTTCATTGCATAGTTGTTGCATAGTCTATGCAACTTACACAAATGTAACGTATTACACGATACAGTTTTAAAACTTAAATCATGAAGAAAAGGCAAGAAGTGTATTTTACACTGTTTTGTTGTTTTAACTTAAATATATATATTTATAACTTTATAATAAACTGTAAATTCCGTATCAATATATTGTTTTGATACACCTCAAATATTGTTTAGCATTTCTTATACCACAAATTGGTATAATTATCCCACTAAAAACAGGACTTTCTAAATGCAGTTCAAAAAAGTAATAAAACTTAGTTGATTGCTATAATAAAATTAATAAAACCCAGTTGTCTGTTTATTATTAAACGACTGTCCAATCTAATTCTTCCCTTATAAGATTCTCTTTTCTAATTATCCTAAGACATTTTCATTTTGATTAAAACCTGATTTTCAATATTTTTCTGTAACAGAAAAATTCAGTGGACTCTATTCTTTTCTTTTCTGCTTTTCTTATTTTCCAACAGAAAGTGCTGCACTCCATATAAATATTTAAAAAATGTTTTCCAATTCTAAGATCTAAATTTAACACCAGTTGACTTCTTTTGTTTATGAAAACTCTCTTTGTTTGTGCTAGTGCTTCTGATATCTACCATACTTCAACCATCTTATGCAATTTGATTTGTGGTTATTTTTTCTTCTAGCTATAATTTAGTAATTGGAATAGTTTTATAGTTTTAAATAACTTTATTCAGCTGATCCATTGTGTTAGTAGTTTACTAGTGGGGTGGGGGAGAGTTTTATCGATATGGAACAATCATTGTTTACATTTTTGCAATATAACTTAGAGAATTGATTACAATTCACTCTGGAAAACAGAAGATAACAGGCAGAGTATGCTACATACTTGATACACTGGAATTAGTGCTGGAATGGATTGTTTACCAACAGCTCATAACAAGTTGCCCAGGAGGGTTCACCTTATGGAACTGCTTGAAAATGGTTGAAGGAGTGTAGTTCATTGTTCAAAGTAGGATGAAATGGCTCTTTTTTTCAATGTACAGTAGTGAATTTTTGAACATCAGTACCTCAGCTTCTCGGTTTTCTTTTGCCGAGTCAGTTTTTTAACTAGTCTTCAACCTATAGGTTTAGACTAGTCTCCCACCTATGGGTTTGGAGTTTCAGAGAATACAGTTTTAAATCTAAAGCAGTTATAACTTGTGTATAATATTTGATTAAATAGGATTCAAATCAAAGCATATTCTTTTCTTTAAACATTATGAATTTGAAGGTTTAACATCCAATAAAATGATGTCATGGAAATTTTAGGTATTTTTATTTATTAAGTCAAGCAACTTCATAATTTATGCTGTTTCATTATTAGGATAAGCTACAGGAAAGGTCTTCATTCCCATTAATGTGGGATAATGCTTTATATGATTGAATAGTTATGACAGGTTACTGAATAACAATTCAACAGCTGTGGAGTGACAACAGGAACTTGCAGAGAAAAAAGAATTACGGTATGAAAAACCTTATACTTTTTCTGAATATTTTAGCACCTCAGTACATTCGGCAGATCTGGAGATGAATGTATTTTTAAACCCTGGTATTCTGTTAAACAATTTTTTCTATGTATAATTTAAAACCTTTATCGAAAGAAATTTTTTTTTTCTGATTATATATCATGTTTCTCTTGTATCGTAATTATATGGTAAACAGCAAATAATGACAAAAATAATTTAAAATTACCATCTGTTGGAATGTCTATACAGTACATCTACATTCTTCTCATCTTGTACTCTACAATGTACTCTACAATTATTTAAAACAAACTACATGGCAGGCTAACACAATATCCTTAATATAAACTCTTATTAATGACAAATAATGTTGTTAATCTTGTGATTATTTTACTAACATTTTCTTATTTTTATATGTCTTTATTAGCATACACGTAGTGGTTTTTGTTCTTGCTTTTATCCAGAATTGAAAATAGCTTTCAGATTGATTGGTGCCATTTTGAATGTTTTATACAAATCTCTAAAGATTTGATGTCACCAAATATAATTTTTTTTTTTTTTTTTTTGGCGTTACTTCCATAGAATAAAATATATATTAATATTTACAAAAAAATTAGATAATTTAATGAAAAATTTGTAATTTAGGTACTGCTACAAAATTTGTTTATCTATAATTAAAATTAAATTCCAATTACCTTGTACTGTATGCCACTGTCCATCACAAAAATAATTCGGATTTGAAGGTTTATATGATGTAGAAATCTCTCCTTTACCGTTATCAATACTGAATTTAATTACACCCTCAATCATCTGAAGTACAAGATAATCTCGTTTACCATGAATTAACAGTAATAATCCTGATACATTACGAGGTTTTATTTCCATTTTAATATCGATTTCAATACCGACTTTGAATTTTTCATCTACAAAAAAAATAAGATAAAAGTAATTGATGTATGCTACTTTGATCATAACATAGACTACATTTATTTAAAAATAATATTTTCACTGTTGGAAGAAATGTTTAGCATCTTCATCTATTAATATTTTGTGAAAGATGTACATACCATAAAAGCCATGCCACTGCATAAGACCTATAGGCTATTTTTAAGATTAATGAGAAAGAAAAGAAATTTTAGAATATCCTCGTTTACACCTAGATACTTCAATAAATGAAAGATTTGTTATAGTAAAAAATAAACAGCACTCAGTTTCACAGATTTATTTATTAATGTATATATATATTTATATATGGATAAATAACTAGCTACAATTGCTAAGTTTTCGAGTTAGTCACCTTCTCCACTTTCATATCCATTTTCAGATCCAGAATCAGAGTCTTCGTCCTCTTTGTTTTCCCAGAGGATATCTTCTTCTGTCCCATCCATTATTGGAAATTATTATTTCCTCCTATCCACTTTTTTAAGCTTTTAATCACTAGCTCTAAATATATATTTTTATGCAGTCAATGTCCATTCATAGACAAAAAAGAGAGATAGTCTTTAATTTTTCCAGTTGAGAGTAAATGAATGATCATCACTGTTTGCCATACAAGAGGAATAAAATCCTTTCAATCTGTAAGGCTTATTAATATATAAATTTAAAAATTGAAGGTGAGAAGTTAATCCTTCTGGAATAAATAGTAATTCAGAATTATTTTTTAATAATGAATTCTTCACATGTTCAGTTAAATGTCCCCGAAAGATATCAAGAACGAGACTGTATTTTATTTTTCACAAGCTTTTGGGTCTACGAAATCACACCACTTTCAATCATTCATCCATTAAATGAGTATCCATCCATTCATTTGTACATCAAACAATTATCCTCTTTGAAAAATTTTCTTTGAGCAAAGTTTTTGCTTGAAAATATCAAAAG
The DNA here is from genome assembly GCF_047948215.1 of Lycorma delicatula. Taxonomy (NCBI): domain Eukaryota; kingdom Metazoa; phylum Arthropoda; class Insecta; order Hemiptera; family Fulgoridae; genus Lycorma; species Lycorma delicatula. The sequence goes on from NC_134462.1 coordinate 98,997,544, forward strand.
GTGGATGTTCTGTTGCTTCTGCTAAAATGGCAAGCATAACTGTACGCCTTTCACCAATCAAACTTATAGCAGAATTCGGTGGCAATTCAAAATAAACAGGTGTTTGATCAGCATTACCTAATTGTGTTCGAAATTTAATTTTTTCCGCAAGCCAATAACATATCGCTGATATTCTGTTAGTTTTCTTCGTTTTTCATCTAGCAATCTTTGACTACAGTGGTTAGTTGTCTTACAGTCAAACCAGATCTACATATACATTTTTGAAACCAACCTCTGCTAGCTGTAAAATTCTGAATATTCCCTGTTGAAAACTATTTTTTTTTTTTTTTGCTTTTATAATGCATATTTCTGTAGAAACTGCAAAATACTTTTCCCTTTTTTTCTTTAATAACACAAGCCTGTGATGGTTGTGTTATTTAGTTTTTGATAATGGATTCTTACGTATTTTTTTAGTGCTGAATATTTAAAAAAATGTGGTACAATAAAATAGATATAAAACATTTTTTTAATAATAAATTAATATAATATATTTTCTTTTTTGGCTTATATTATACATTCTTATAGCTAAACAGTTGAGTGGTCTGAAAAGAAGGGCGAGGTGGGTCATTTACCCCTTAATTTCTAGTGAAAATTGTCACAAAATAAGCCTAAGTTCTATTATAGTGCATTTTAAAATTAATTTATTTTTATTTAATTAATTTTTATGTGGTATGTCATGCCTTTGGAAACAATTCCCTTCCTTTTCACCCATCCTTAATGACGAAGTATGTAAAATACTTATAATTTTATTCCATGTGTCAAAGTTTCTTTGAACTTTGAACACTACTGCCACTGATCTATGACACTATTAAAGACCTGGCAAGCGCCTGTGTCTCCTCGACAATCGATCTTAAAAGCGGCTCTTGGCAGATACCCCTGGAGGAATTAGCCAAACAGTTTACAGCCTTTTCAGTTCCAGATGGCAGCCGATATGAGTTCCAAATCATGCCGCTTGGCTTGAAAAATGATTCTAGCACATTTCAGCATCTAATGCACGACATTCTCACTGACCTCCTCCATCAGTGCTGCCTGGTCTACCTGGATGACATCACTGTTTGTAGCAGTAGCAGGGATGAACACTTATGCCAAATAGACTCTGTTCTGGAATACCTACAACTTCCACCATTTGACGTGCTCTTTGGAGAAATGCCAATTTGGCCGAGACGAGGTGTCATTTGTGGGTCATGAAATCATACCCATGGGTAACAATCCACAGCAGCAACACCTATGGTCATCAAACACAAGACTCTGGTCAAGAAAAGAGCTGCATAAATTTCCTCGGCACCTGTAACTGGCTGTGAGAATATATCCCAAGATTCTCAGAGCTTTCAGTGCCACTGTTTGACCTGCTGCAGGGGAAATGGACTGGAAATGGACAAACACTGCACAGCAACACTTTGAAGCTGTTTGGTAGGCCTTCAGCAGATTGAAGTTATCTTGGCTGGATCCAGAGCTTCCTACAGTCTTGCAAACTGAGACCACCCAGTGAGGACTGGGTGCCATGCTTTACCAGCAAGCCAAAAACAGGAAGCAAAGAGTCATTTCACATGCCAGCACGAAGCTTTCAGAGGCAGAGAAGAAATATCATTCCTATGAGCTTGAAAGCCTTGCCCTGGTGTAGGCAATCAAATGCGATCACCCATACCTCGAAGACTGAACTTTCATCCTCAGAACGGACAAGGCTTTGATATGCCTAAGGCAGGCCACCAGGCAAAAAAAAATAAGCTTGCTAGGCCTTATTGGTTCAAAGTTTCAAGTTTACATTAGAGTACTGTCCTGGCCAGAAGAATGAATTACCAGACGCAAATACTAAAATGCTACGGGATGAAGATAGACTACATGTGACTGCATGCAACCTAGAGAGCGGAGTGGTTACACTCCGACTGCAAGAAGTCGTCGCCACTTCTCTGTTTCAACAGACGCGGGAGGCACAAGAAGCCGATCCAGAGTGCTAATGATTATGCCAGGATGTAAATTCTGCATCAGGCACTCACCTCAGAGTCGATGAAGACAATATCGTATGGGCAGCAGGAAGTAGTACTAGGGGAGGACCCCGACCAGTGGGAGTGTATGTCCCATCCAGCAGCAGCTTGGCTGTCATACATGACACTACCCCATCATTCCAGAAGCCGATCACCCCAAGCGGAAGAGACCTGACGGGCCAATATTACGATTGGCAGGGCCTTATGAAGGCATTTGGTAGTACATCCGGGAGTGCCGCGCCTGCTACAAACGAGGAGACTAAACCCTCCAGCAGACAATCAGCAACCTCGGAGGTGTACAACTTGTTGGAAGCATGTGGCGACTTAATGAGTCCATATCCAAAAACGAAATGAGGCAACAGGTTCCTAGTGGTAGCGACTGAACTGTTTTCACACTGGCTAGAGGCTAGTCCTGTTCCTTAAGCTGACACAGACACGTTCTTCAGCTGTTTGGAGGAGGAAGTGTTTTGCCACTGGGGCTATCCTGCAGCTGTCCTGATAACAGATAACAGGAGCGCACTCACAAGATCCTTCAGATCTGAATCAATATGTGTCCGCCTAGCAGGGCGGGAGAGTTGTTGCCACATACATACTGAGCTTCATATCGGCAAACGTAACGCTAGCAGCTCAGATGTCAGTGGGAGTACAATATACATATGCACCTACACGCGTCACTCCCACTAAGTAGCTAACTGCATAGCTTTCACACCACTGGTCCCATTACTCACAGACTCCCGCAAAAGAGAGAATGGCAGAGCGAATCTTCAATTCGTCGTCAACCACCGCCTGCAGAAGGAGCAGAAAGAAGAAGTTCCCTGGCCACCTCAATGTTGGACCTCTCAGCGGATGCTAACATCTCCACCAGAGCAGCAGACCTGGCTGGCCCGCCAAGAGAGTCGGCCACGAACGCTACCTTCCCCTCCTGCTCACCGGGTCCAGCGTGGGATCGCTAGCGGAGAACCACCTTGGCCGTACCGTTGCAAGAGACCGACGCTGACCCGACCCGACATTGCAGGGCTCTAAAGACTACCATTGCCACACTCTAGTGGGGATCCAACTGCCGCTGAGGAGAAGCTTAGTCTGATTCCAATGCATGAGCTGTAACTCCCCGACCTGAGACGATATCGCCGCAGACCACCTTCCAGACCCAACAGCCCTTCTCAGAGCTAATGCACAAATGGCCCTTTTCAGGGCCATCAGTCCCAAAACCTCAAACAGCCCTTTTCAGGGTTACCTCAAGGTTTTAAATTGCCACATGCCAACGAAGTCATTCAGTGACAACAGCCTTTTTGAGGGCTAGAACAGGGTTTTAAATAAAGTACCATGTGCTGTCAAAGCCATTCGACAACAGTATGTTTTAAGAGTCATAAACGTAATGATTGTGAGCAAACTGACATCACAGGTCAGTTAGAAAAGTTATATAGCTATCCATCAGAATAACTAGCATTCAATGTTAGGCCTAATAGATAAAAACAGTGGTAAAATGGGTTTCTTGTTGCTTTCTTCATGAGCCAATCCCATTGAAATGTGGGTGATATTCAGCCTTCCAAGTGATAATTCATTCTTTCATCGTGTACAATGGCTGTACATTATTACCCTGAGATAAAGCAACTCTGAACGGTCCCTCTTATACTTTGGGTAATTAACACACATCAAAGCATAAAAAGACTGGTTTTCATATTCTTTCTGTCATGAAAGAATGTGATATAAATCACTGTAGGCACTGCTTCAGCTCAGCTAGGAATAGTATTAATAATGGTAAATGAACCTAATTAAGTTGTTTTATGCAAGAAAAATATGGTTAGTAGTCTTGGCCATGTTAAAATACTGGTTTCTACATAAACACTGAAGTTAAAAAACATCAGGCGTGATTAATAACACGTAGGTGATGATTTTGCTAGCTTTTCTAGAAGGTTAATACAAGAAAGCAGATATGACTAAAATTTTACAAAATACTTTCCAATTATACCCAGAAAATCTGGGTAATAAGCAAAAAATAATTAATAAATGGAAATAGCAATACTAACTCAATCCTTTGATATATCCACCGTTGGCAGAAAAGAACACACCAGATTCTACTTTATTAGAACATGGAATGACTCCAACTGATTTGTCTGGCTCTCCGAAGGGTAGACCTAACTTCTTAAGATTTCTAAGGCAACCTTCAAATGTAGCATTTAGACCCTGTAGAAAAATAGAGATATCCTTTAATAATATTGTATATTACTGATATATTGATACAATTAAAAGTTTTTAAATTTATTTTAACTAAATAAAGGGTGCTAAATTAATTTTAGTTTTAATTTTTCTGTAATTTTACAATGTATATACTATATTTGCTCAGTAGAGAAATTATTATTATTAAAATATAAGCAAGAGTTTAATAAGGAGCCCCCCCCAAAAAAAATTAAGCCATCTTACATGTTTTTTCTGTAACACATTACATCTCATTACAGCATTTTTTCTTTTTTCATAAACAATGCATTTCTATGAATAAGTTAGTGTTTAACTGGTTAAATGTTTGTTATCCAGTACAGCGACTACTGTTGCAGATTGTTTTCTTATTTTAAAATACATTACTTAAATAGATCAGCAAGACAATTCAGTGAATTTGAGTAACCTATTTGTAAATAAATAATTTTAGATTTTATAATTTTTTGGGGAAAGAATATTTACTGAATTAACAAAATAAATTAATCTATTTTCAAAAGTAATCCCCAGTTAAAGGAAAAAGTTATTTGGTATCCTACACTTTATTTAGTTTTTCGATAAAGAAACTCTTTTAATCACTATTGTGTAATTTCAAAAACAGTACTGCAAAGAGAAGAGAATAAAATATTAATTCGCTTAGGATTAATGAATTGAGGGGGGAAATTACAGGAAATATGATGCTCTTTATTTCCAAACAGAATATTTAACAATGAGATGTGCAATGCAGTTTTTAAATCAACATTGACAAGTATAGGTTTTTCATTGAATTTTTCAGAACAGGCCCACCTGTCAAAACAAGAAAACAAGCACGTATGAAAATCTGATATATAAATCACAATATTAAAAAAGGATAATAACTGATATGTATGAAGAAAATTGTGAGATGTGTAAAGATAGAAGAAGAAGAGACAGATCAAACAGATTAGGGAAATGGTCCAAAACATGATAAGTTGGGGAAAATGGTGGAAAAGGCTCAGAGATGAAATGATGACAGGAACAGTATTTGCAAATAACCTGATGATATGAGGTAATGCAGAATAACAAAAAGTTGAAGAACTGATTGTGTAGAGAGAAATTGTAGAATAGAGATGAGCTTTAATGTAGGTAAGTGTGAAAGAATTATCACAACTGTAAGGTTGCGATAATTTGACTGACAATAATCCTTGACTGACAAGAACAGCTGAAGATGAGCCAGTAATCTTAGTTGTGTGATAGAAGAGAATGGAGAAAATAAGAAGTAGATTAGTGAGAGGGGTATGTGATTCATTTATTTTTGAAAAGGGTGAGAAGTCCGATGTGGTGCCAGAATGTGTGTCAAAATATGATACAGCAAATGTACTATGTCTCATATCTTACATCTGAGGCAGAATTACGAGTATCAGGGAAGTACTGGCTTTTGAAATGAAGTATTTAAGGAGTAATGAAGAAATTGCTAAAATTGAAAGGAGAATGAATAAAAGGGTTTTGCGAGATAATAAAAAGATCAAGGATGAGCATGTAAAGAGAATGGCAAAAAGCAGAATATATGAGATGGAAGGTTGCTGAGAAAGAGTTTGAGGTATAACCAGTTGGAAGGAGCAGTAGAGTGTAGTGGGGAAGAGAATAATGAAATAGATAGTATAAAATAAGGAGAGTTGGAGAGGTTTATGTTTTAAGCAAACCCAGTTAACAGTTGGAAACTGTACAAGGCAGTAATAATAATTGTAACAATTACAAGACTTACAAAAAGGTTCATTTTCATTGTAGTTTTAGAATCATCCGATATGAAAGGATCAACAAAACCACCAATGAACAATGGCTGATTATTAACATTAATTGTTTTTGTTGAACCTTGTGATTCACCTTCGGCAACAACTTCATTATCGATTAGCAATTTTCCTTCAGTCGCATTACGATAAAACGTGATGGAATGCCATTCACCATCATTGACTACTTTTTTACTAAGTAATGTAGCAGATCCAGAACCACAGTTGAAACGATAATTAACCTAAAAGAAAATCATTAATATTAAAAAAAATTATTTGCCAAAAAAATTCATTTTTTATCTATGAAATCATGATACACCAATAAAATAAAAGACATTTTTCAAGAGAAAATTTTGATGAAAATATAAGTTGCTTGTAAACTAATATTCATACATGAATATTGTGTATTAAAGCATGCGTATTTAGATATGCATACTGTTTGCACAAAAAACACAGAAATGTGTAGTTTTCTATGTTATTACAACATTCAGTCTAATTTTTAAAAATATACAGTACAGATATTTTAAAACAATCTGATGGAAGTATCATAAAAATTAAACAGCATCCAGTCAAGGTGAGAGAGTCTCTGATAAGAATTGACTGAATTATTTTAATATATGTTTCTTTTTTTAAATTAAACTGATGATGTGAATAACTATAAAAGTAGTCAGGTAAACGTCATCATTTTACTTTTTGGACGTTTATGTAATAAATTAGATAGATAGATGTATTCTCAGTTGATTTATATACAAATAGTAGAATGTATCTTAGTATCAAACTTTATGAAAAATAATTCCTTTTTTATAAATTATTCTTATTTATAATAATTACTCGACTATTAAAGTTAATTTAAAATAATTATAATATTTCATTTCTTCATATAACTTTTGATGATTTTTTTACTGAAAATCATTTTTTCTAAGAATAACTTGAAAATTAATAAAATTAAATGAAGGAATTTGAAATGTCAATGTATACATTTAATTTTAATTGTAATTAATAACTTCTAGTAGATTATTACTTAAATAACAGTGGGTTCAGTTCTTATTTAAATTATATTTGAATATTTGGGTAACAGGTAACAGTAACTTTTTTTGATTAATGATCTTAAAAAAGATGATTTAAAGATATAAAAATTCCAACAAAAAAAGATTCTGATGCAATAAGCATACTAATTTCTCCCACTTAATAACTTCAGCTATCAAACCAAAACAGGTTTACTTAAAAATGTTACAGGTAAACTAAATTTGGATCCTTTACAAAGTAATCTATCCTGGAATGATACAACTATCTTACATCATTTTGCTCTATTTCATACCTCATTACTATCATTATTAATAGGTTGTAGATTGATATCTTTCTGAACCATACAGTAAAAACAACCCATTTTATCACCCATAAAGTGTAAAAACATCACGTTTAAATGTTGGTTTATTTTTAAAAACAAAAAGTCTCTCTGAGGCCAAAAGTCAATCCACTAACTAAGGAGGATGTGACCAACTATTAAGAAGAAATTCTTGATGCAAAACTACTTTGAAGTTGAAAACAATTATTAACAAGTTCTAGTTGAATCCAAATAATTAAACCTTTTATTTTTACCTTCATTTTTAAGTTTCATAGACTATGTACATTTTGAATGAGATAACTGAGTTTGATCTCAGCTCTAAGACTGCTTTTATTTGCTGTGAAGATTCTTGACAAGTCAGTAGATATCTTTGTAGATGACTGGTATCCTAATAGATTATAATTGATCTAGTTATAAAGAGTTAATCTGATCATTTTTTTAATAAAAAAAAAAAAAAAAAACTATATATGTCAATTATTGATTGATAGTCAACATACAGTTGGTATCAAAATCACAACTGATGAACACTGTTCAGATTCATGCATTACAACTGTATGCAACTTCTAATTAATATCACCAATAAAGACTGTATGAACAGCAATGACTGAAATGTCAATAGTGACAGTAATAATTTAATGATCAGCTTGAACAAGTTGTTTTGTCGATGTATTTAACAGATGTATACGGCTATCCATATTTATTTGTTATTTCGACTGAAAATGGGCATTTTTAAAACAAAAGAATTACTGGAGAACTTTGTTTGGCTGATGGTGATATAAATGCTGATTTACAAAAAGGTTTCAAATGTCTCAGTTGTAGATTCATAAAGTTTACTGCAAAAAAATTTGAATACAACCAGATTTTCTGCAGTTAGTGTTACAGTACATAATTTTATGAACTGTGTCTTACCAATTCACAGGCAAAGAGCCGAACCATTAAATTACCAGACTCTTTTTAATATTGATTCTGAGATTCCAGGATCAATATTAAAACTACTGCTTTACTCTTAGTCTACTACTCTACTCTACTAATATTAATACTCTTAGTCTACTCTTGCAGTGTAAACTAGCAAGAGTTTTACCTACCCGCTAACTGTAGCATTTATGTTACCATAATTATCCATAATGAGATTCCTCATAAGCCAGGTCTTATAATTCCTTATGTTCCATATTTTACAAGTACACTTCTTTTAAATAATTAAATTTTATTATTTTGAATATATACTTACATTTCCATCCTTCAAAAATAATGCAATGAAATCAATATGTCGTGCATCACTTATGTAAAATATTAAACCATCTGTTGCAATTGTTTTTATATCGACAGAAAATTCATGTTTGTTTTTATAGAATCTAGGTAAAAGATTATTATATTCAAATCGGCTGTGTCTCTGAGTACCTGAAAATAAAATAATAATAATCAAATGAAAATAATGTAGAATCAAAATGTAATTTGGAATTGTTGCTAAAATATATACAGATACTATAAATTCATACATAAAACAAGTTTATGACTTTTTGAAAAAATAAATAGCTGTATATACATTATACTTCCCATTAATGATAAAAAATTTGGGAAAAAATAAATCATTACTTTTAGAGAAAATGATTAGTGCCAGTTTACCTCCAATGTCTTCATGTGTCCCAGGCGTAAGAAAGACCGGGATAAATTATGTGAAGCACTAAATTATTCTATTCTTACGAGGGAAAATGTATTACGTATGCAGAAGGTAAAAAAAAAAAAATAGAAAAAAATTGGTTTATTAGGTATCATACATCTTATCACTACTCTTCTTCAAAGTTATTTGTTCATACATTTTATCTACAACTAGAAACATTAATATAAGTTTTTAGTGTCTCCAGCACTTTCTTTTTCAATTCATTAATATCAGTCAAATACTAGGTATATTTTTTAATCAAAAAGATTCATCCAATTTCAAAAGGCTTTAACTCTGCAATCATTTTCTACTAACAAATGTATCATATGGCAAACAAAAGATGTTGAGGATCTAACAGAACTTTGGATGTAGCCCACAATGGCCACTTATTGTGCCAGCCAAGAGCTAGCTGTTCAACATATGACTGTCTGGCCTGTTTTGTGGTGATGTTTTTTATTCAAAATGTATAGGATTCAATTAATATAACCCCTCCACGGAGGTGATTAATAACGATGTATGGAGTTTTGTGACTTCATCCTTGACAAAAGGTGATACTTTTCTTTCATGTTTAGTATTCAGTGATGAAGCCACGTTTCATCCGAGTGGAAAGGTGAACCACAAAACGTAAGGATGGGGATCAGACCCATTACATACAACAATTGATATGAGAGAAATTTTCCAAAAGCTAATGTCTTCTTAAGAAAACTCATTTCCTAAGAAACAGTTTACAGTTCATTCTGTTTTTTTTTATGGGAAACAGTGTTATGGCAATATTACAACACATCAAGTCGTTTGATCTAACTGTCTGTGATTTTCTCTTGGGAGAGTTTGTGAAAGACACCTCCATTTATGTGCACCCTCTTTCAGCAACTGTGAAACGGCATAACAATAGCAGTGCTGCAGTGACACCAGACATGATTGTTCTAGTAGGGGAAGGATTTAACTGTCATGTAGGTGTATGCCATGTTTCCAGAGAAGACCATATTGAGAATTTACCACTTTTTCTATTTAGCTTCTGGAACCATTGTAAAGTTAATACCTTACAATGGTTATCCTTCAGAGGATATGTATAAATGTAAATGAAGTGTAGTCTTGTACAGTCTCAGATCAACCATTCCTGAGATGTGTGGCTAATTGAAACGCATCCACTAAAGAACACCAGTATCCACAACCTAGTATTCAAATCCATGTAAAAGTAACTGGCTTTACTAGGATTTGAACCTTAGAATTCTCTGTTTATATTCATCTGTTTAAAAAGGAAAGCCTTTTGAAATCAGATGATTCTTTTTGATACAATCTGCATTTTCACTTCATTTGGGATTCATACTAGGGTAAAAAATATAAAAAAACGCATAGCAAGATATTAATAGGGAAATGAAGAAGAAGGTTGTCATGATTATGTGCCAAAAACTACTGCACATTACGAGCTACATTGACAAGGTCTTGTTGCACTGAAGTTTCCAATCACTGTTGCTTCACTCTCGACTTTTCTCAACCCACTATCGTGTAATCTTTTCAACTGCTTCAAACAAAATTTTTGTTTTGAACGATTTCATTAACATTCTTAACACTGAATTAGTTCTCCAGACCTTCTTAGATTTTGGTGGATTCAGGGTTTTCATCAGGTAGATGCTTATTTTGTTTTCAGTTCATATGCAACCAGATCTCATTTTTGAACTTTTGAGTCATTTTGAACTTGTTCCTTGAAATGAAAAAAATTATTATTGTGATCGGCTAGAACAAATAAGGAAACAGTTTTTCAGAAACACACTTTATTTTCAAATATTCTATTAACTGTCATGATTAGAATGTTAATAATATTTCTAAAATTTATAAGTAATAATTTATCTGACTTATGATTTTGTTGTTATTGTTTAAAACAACACAAGAAATTTATCACTCACAATGAGGTTGTTAGAAACTTAAAATAATTAAAAGAACACAATTATAAATAAGAATGAATTCTGTTAACATTTACAAAATATGAACTCCACGACACCAAAATCTGATGAATTTTTAAACAATGATCTTTATTTATTATCAGGATCTTGAAAAGAAGCTGTAACAGCAAGGAACCAACCTTTGATGTCACATGATGATTGTTAAAGTTAGTGACATTAAGCAGTATACTGTACAATATCTATTCAATATTTTTGTAATATTAGTATGCTTTTTGAATATTAGCAAAGTATTTATTTGTTTACAAATACGTAAAAGTTTACAAAGTTTCTTCCTGACAAACTTTATTAGCATATAATAATTTAGTAATAAAAAAATAAAGAAAGTAAATAAAAAAAAATTAATAATAATAATAAGACAGAAAAAATACATAAAACATAGTCTGTATTCTGTAATTAATCTGTACAGCACTTAATTTAACATTTTTTTGAAAATTGTTTCATCCTGTCAAAAAAAGTACCAATTTAATGGATAAACTCAAACATCTATTAAAATAAGAATTGACAAAATGAATAGTCCTGACTCTCATACGATGAAAAGTGAAATCTTGACTAAAACAAAAGTGCTTGAAAAGCTATAAATGACCAAACATCAGAAATATCCGCTGGTCTATTAATAATTTTATATAAAAATAGCAAAGATAATAAGTCAAGCCTAATTTTTATTGATAGCATCTATTAAACATAGATATCGAGTCTGTAGAAAAATCAAATGGACAACAGATATAAAACTTTTTAAAATGCAAGAAACATAGGAAGTTATTCTGCAATACTTCAATATAAACAATATAATTTGTTGGTAAGGATTATTATTGTTTCTGATTTAATTACCTATATATATAAAAATCAATGCTTGTTTGTCTGTCTGTTCCAACTTAATTCGAGATCTACCAGACAGATTTGTCTAAAATTTTGCACACCTACACTTTGAAGCCCTGCGGTGAACATAGGATAATTTTGTTGGACTTCCGACATAACGAAATTTAAAACATTTTATTTCTTCCTTAAAGCTTATTTAATTTTCAAAATGATTTTGATTTTCAAGAAAAATTTAATTTTTAGCTAACATTTTTTTGAATTGATTAATTTTGAAAAGGACTGAGGTTTTAATGTACAGTTATTCCTAAGTTTCAATTGATTTAGCGCACATGCATATGTAATTTTTACGATTCATTCATTTACAATTTTTTACAGCTATTTAAAAAGATAAATAAATAGCTGCTTTTGTTTATCATGTGTGTGTTACTAATTTAAAGTGTGTAAAGTATTTAACTGCAATCTTTTAAATTCTGTAATCTATTTTCAAAACATCATACCATGCCTAAAAGACATTCTTCAATCGGGAGAAATACAAAAAAAGTACGTATGATGAAAACTGTTCGTGCGGCAGAGACTGAAGACGAAAGACAGTCAAGATTGGAAAGTGACCGAATACACACAGCCCAATCCCGTTCGACTGAAACAACTGAGCAACGGGAAATGCGATATGTCACCGTTACTGTATGTGTGACTGACTGCACCTGCCTCCGGTTACTTGACTAATAAATATAAAATAAAAAGATTGACCACCACGGGAAACGCAAGTAACCATATAGCGCGAGCGAAGCTGCGACTGGGAGCTAGTATTATATAAAATAAAGTTTTAATATGTTCTATGCTACTAAAATATTATGTATTTCTGATGATAAAATAATAATATGCTACAGAAGTAGTTTGTGTTTAATGAAGAGAGATCTAATTTGTGCATCACATTCAACTTTCATTTATTTTTGGGCTCTTTAATATGTTCTCCACTGTAATAGAAAAATAACATATAACTGATAAATAATATTGGTGATTAAAATTTTTGATAATTCCAAAGATTATCTCTCATTTTCATATCTTCATTATAGTGCATTAATCAGAAAAAAAAACATAAACATCATGTTTTGATTGTTAGAAATGGGCTACATTTAATAACAGTAGTGTTAAAGGCTATTAACTAGGTAAAAAAAAATTAATTAATAAAAAACTAGGAAATTTTCAGAAATGGGAAAGTAATTAACAACACTTACCAAATCTATGACCACTCATTGGAGAATATGCATCTGGATCACTCGCTGGGTACAAAGGCAAAGCGCACTCACCTGCTGGCGTTGGACTTGGTGTAAGTGTGGTTATTGCTGGTGGAGGTAATGTTGGAGGTACATCAACTGCAATTAAAAAAAAAAAATTGTAGTTGAGATTATGTTACCAGTTTATAATTTCATAAAATGAAAACCATAAAACAATCTTCATTTCTTTAATAATGTTATAATAAATTTCATAATGTTAAATACAAGCTAGTGAATGGGAATAAAGTAATGAATCTCAAACACATGATTACCAAATTTAAAAAATAATGCCACTAGTGTAACAACACTAGCTGAGATCAATTTAAAAGCAGCAGCACAAATGCTGAGGATGGTCACTATAACATTTTTTAAAGTATTTTTTATTAAAAACATTCTATTTCAGAATTTTGTTCAATTTATAGTTACAAAATTTTTAAATTTAAATTAATATCATTGATGATCATTATGGACAAGAAAACATAGTAAACTTCTGAAGTTTAAAATTTTCTATTAAGCACCTGAATTATGATTAAAAAAATCATTCTAATTATTTTCAATTAAAAATAAATACTTTACATATAAATGTATACTTTTTCTGACCTGGATAATCAGACACTTCTTCATTAACATCAATCACTTCTTGTGATTCTTCAGGCTTGGTTGTTTCATCTAGTTCAATCAAGGGTGGTGGTGGACCTAAAAAAACATTCAATAAATGATAATAACCATTTGTAAAGTTCAGTTTAAATAATATTAACAATTGTAATAGAAAAAACTCTGATGTGGACACATGACTTCCTTGAACGCCTATTAAATTACATACACACATTTTTTTAAAATGAAAAGTACATAAAAAAATTTATTTCATTACTAACTTCTGATATTTTTTCATATTTTTATTTTGTTTTTTTTTATTAGTGAATTAATATTGTAATTATTTATACAATCAGAGGTTAATAATTATTAATAAATTTATCTATTTAAATTACAAAAAAGGAGATGAAGTCTGAATTGAACTGATGTGCTTCCCCTTGTAACATCCAAATATTTCATTAATTAAAATTTTATTTGGCTATAACTCTGGAACCAATGAAAATAAATACCATTTATGATATATTGTTGAAAAGATCTCAATGAGGACTTATTACTACACTTAAGAAAAAGTCCAAAATCTAATTTTTTGGGATTTTCGGCTTTTTTTGGACATTTTTTGTGCAGTCAATTACAATCAAAATGGGAGGTGCACAACTAGCTGTTACAACAGTCCTAAATAAAAATTTTCAACATCCTACACAAAATTGTTTTTGAGTTATAAGAGAAACATATGCACATACGTATGTATCTACAGACGTCACACCGAAACTAGTCTAAATGGATTCGGGGATTGTCAAAATGGATATTTTCATTGAAATATGAAAACTGAAACTTTTCGCGACCACAATATTTTCCTTACTTTGTACAAGGAAGTAAACAAAGCTTCTGCACTTTATTTTTAATAAAAATACCTACATCATCAGTGCTCACTCATTTAAGAACCTTTAACCTCAAGCAGTAAAATAAATATAAAATTCAATATGATATTTAAAAAAAATATTACTGTTATGAAATGGAAGAAATACCAATCCCAACAAATCATATTAAAATAATTATAGTGGTCAGTTCTGACTTTAAATAACTAAATGAATATTGAAATATAAATTTAAAAAAACAATCAAGAAGGCTCTAACCAGTAAAATAATGCTAAGTAGTGTAATTGCAGAACCAAAGAAGCAAGAAATAATTGAGAGCGAGCTAGATGACTGGACAAAACATATGAAAAAATGTCTGCAAAAAATAAAAAAGGTTAGGCGTGCATTGGTGACTTTTTTCACACTACTATACTGCCACTGTTGCTGTCACCAACCAGCAACTGCAAATTACATCAGATGAGTAATTATCATCTTTGAAAACTGTGATTTTTATCATCATTTGTTGATATAGATTGTGAGGAGGCAGCTGAGTTATGTGCACTTGTAATAGGAATTAAAAATTAAAGAAAAAAGTACTGTGGTGGAGCAAGAAATTCTTTAAAAGAAAATTTTACCTAATGTTTTATAAACTCCAATCCTATTCCAAAAATCTCTTTGGGGATTTTCATTTAAATTTAAGAGTTTCTATATTTGCTGCTTATTTTGAACTCTGTTATTACTTATCAAAATAAAAATATTCCATAATCAATTCTATTCAAAGAGAATCACTGTAACTTAGTTGTAAGTTTTATTAAATAAATGAATATTTATGAGATTATTCTGATGAATTGAAGTCTCTCAGTAATTTGTACATTTACTTTATGTGTTATTTTGAGTTTCCATTGTGTAAGTAATTTGAATTAATTTTAAAAGTAATTAATTATTTACTACTAATTTACTTTCAGTATTTGTTATGACAAGTCAAGTAAAATAATCTGATAAATAGAACACTGTAGTGAAAACATCCCTGATACTGAATCTTTAATCTAAAAATAAGTCACATGAACTAAATGCTATAAATACGTAAAAAATAAGCTAATATATTAAAAAATGTGACAAATTATTTCATGTCTTTATACTCATTCATTATTCTAAAATCAACTGATAATTTTGAATGTTATACAGTTCCAATACCTAACAATAAATATTAATTTATAAAAAATTTACTGTGCAAATAAAAAAAAAGAAGAAGTTTAATAAGATTAAAAATAAAAATTAGTGTGATGTGCCTATTGAAAAACAAAAGTTATAAGCCAAAACTGTAACGCCAGTTATGGAATCAAATCAAATATCAGAATCAGAAACAGTAGTTAGTGAGGGTTGTGGTGTGTATAAATATATATACACACACATACACATATTTATATATAGATAAAAGTATAGGTAGGAGAAGCAAAATAACGGAGCACACTGTAGACAGACAACTGCAGAAAAGCTGGACTTTTTTGTAACCCTACATGTCGAACATGCTTCGGTGACAATTGTCAAAATTGTCCTCCTATTACTGACCAAGAGGAGGAGGTCGACAGTGATGACAGTTATTGTGATGATCCATAGAGTTACATAATAAAATGTGGTACTTATAATGTAATAAAATTTTTATTTATCTTCTTTACTCATTTTATAATTTTAGTTTTTAATTTTAAGTAAACATGATTGTTAATTTTAATAACGAGGCTGATTTGTAAGGTTTGGAATATTGCAATAAATTATAAATTACATTATTTATAATGTAAATTAATAATAATTACATTATTTATAATGTAAATTAATAATAATTACATTATTTTATAAATTAAATTATTTACATTAATTATAATTACATTATTTAAAAGTTTATAATTCATTATAGTGCACCACTAAAATATTTTAAGCTGTAAAAACTAACATTTTTTCATCATTAGGGTGGATTCTAAGGGTTGCAATGTTGTAACGCATCATAAATTATGTTTTAGAATATGGAACACAATGTTTATTCTAAACATTTAAATGATTTTGAGCTAAAAAATATTACATTTATAATTTTAACAATTTTTTTTCATAAGGGGAGGTTGATAAGGGTTGAAATGTGGGAATAAATCATAAATTATATTATAAATAGTAAAGGTATTTTAATTCATTATAAATACACCATTAAAACATTTCAAACTTGAACTTTGAACTAATTTTTTTTTTAATTTCATCATAAGGAGTGGTGTTTAATGGTTGAAACGTACTAAAACATCATAAATTATATTCCACAACATAAAAGAATGTTTATTCTATGTATTTAAACATGATTTCAATCTATGAAACATTTAAATCTATGGTTTTTGAATTTTTTTTAACAAGGGGTAGTTTTCACTCCCAAAAAACAAAAATCACATATCAGGAACATATAACTTTTGAAGCAGAGGGTTAAATATGCTTAATTACAAATTTTCATGAAAATCGATGTTGTCTGAAAGAATTCTGAGGTAATACTCTATTTTTATTCTCAAACACTGGACTATTCATCCAAGCCATTCACTATCTAAAATTTATTCCTTCAGAACAACAAATAGATGTGCCTAACATTCATAACTGACTTGAAGGGGAGAAAGCCCAACAAAAATTAACTCCTCTTTATTCAGTTTTATTCTTGCTGCACTCTGCGATAGCTGCTGATGTATGATGAAATGAATTTATCTTTTGTAACATGTAAAAAAATGTTGTGTTTGAATGAGACTCTAACCCAGACGAAAGGCAGATATACTACCACTTTGCCACGGAGTCCACCATAAATACATGGCTTGCATATTTCTGAATTTTTTTTTCAGTTGTGAGATTTTTTATCTTTAATCCAAAGAAGTTGGTGTGTGAAAGTCAGATACTTCATACAATTCCAGCAGTGCTCAACGGTTTTCCTTAAGGAGCCTGTTCTTAAGAGACTCTTTAGTACATGGAGGAAAAGCAATTTACTGCAGCATATGTTTGCACAGTAAATAGCCAATTTGTTTATTATTAATATGCTGTTCCCATTCTGTGTAGGTATCCTGATCTGAAGATTTGCATGTGCAGTGGGCACCCATAATCTGAAGAGATCTTGAGGATTTTCTTTGGGTGATATTGGTTGTCTTTTTTATCACTTTCTCATTATCTGCTCCTTTTCTTTCCTCTCAATCTACTTTTAACTAAACAAGAAGTCGACCTATTGATTTTGGTCTAATGGATCTGTGCTAAGAATATAGAGATCTATAGAATTCTTGCATAATTTTTTTTAAGTCCCAACCAGAAATATACCAACCTAATCTTTCAAATAAGTAATAGAGTCCAATATTCTAATGTGTAAGCTAATTTTTAATACCAAATTTTATACAATGATTATACGTTAAATTGTTTCCACAGTTGGTACTCTGGGAACCAATTCATGTGTGCAGGTATGCATACAGAGATATACAAAATATGTAACCATGATTTTAGTATTTTTGAACCCAGGAAAGCTAAAAACACAAAGAAACAAAAAATTCTCCATGTTTTTGATACAGTCTATAATAATTGCGAAAGGAAAAGACTGAATATTCTATAATTTAGATAATAATTTAAATTAATTCTAATAAAATATTTTTAAATATTAACATTTAAAATAAAAATTACCTCTGTCAATAATTGGTGGGGGAGGAGGCGGTCTTCGAAGAAGTATTTTAGGTGTGTCAATAATACATTTACCGACAATAGCTGAGGGAATTTCACTTAAATTACCAAAATTAACAATGGCACCATTTAATGTAGCATCTCCAATACAACCAGAAAACTGTGGAGAAATTGCAAGACCTGCATCCTCATTTGATGAAACTCCTCCAAAAAATAAATTACCATGCAATAAACGAATTGGCCTTGGTATTTCTTCAGAACTGCAAAAGAGATTAATCATGAAAATAAGTACATTACATTTACTTCAAACTGCTATTATAAACCTAAAAAGAATGTGCTAAAACCTAAACAGAAACTGTATAACAGATACTAAGGAAATAAACAATGGTCTTTGAACCCAAGAATGTGCTAGCCACGATCTTGCGTGTTGAAAAATTTGTTTTCCTTTTCTCAGAGGGGAGTTGCAATGTTTCTGCTATATTTTTACTTTTTTCAATCTATTAGTAAAATGTTTGACTTAAGTCTCATCACATGTTACCTTGTAATTATGAGTATGCTGAATTAAAAAAATGTGTCTCCGCTTTAAAAAAAAAAATCAAAGAAGTTTGATTTTTGGTGTCTTGCCTGCATAGTTTTTCTAATTATTTGGTGTAAAAAGGTATGTAGTTGATAACATTTAAAAGTTTTCAGATGGTAAGTGTTAGTATTAAAATCGAATTTCTTAAACTTGTATTTGTTTTTATCATGTTATTTTACATAAATTTTCTTAGAATTAAATTCTCAGCAAGTCTTGATAATAGATTTTAAGCATTTATTAATCATTTAATAAAGTTCTTGTATTATTAACATAAAATACATGTTTTTCTAAATAGAATTAAATTTTTTCTAACTTTTCTTTGTTTTATTCAACTTATCTTAGATCATTTTGTTCAGAATTAAATTCTCAACAAGGTTTTGTTTAAAAGTTTTTTAAGTTTATTATCCATTTAACAAAGTTATTTATGCTAGTCAAACATAAAAGCAGGGTCTTTTACCCCAATTTATTGGATTTCATCCAACATTTCTCAAAAACTACTGCAGGTGCAATTCTTGATTTATTTTATTTTTCAGGTAAAAAACCATACGAAATCACTTATTCTGCCCTTTAATTAACATCTTAAAAATTTCAATTGAACCTCATTTCACCGGCGTAGCTGAAATCCAAGCGAAATTTTTCACTTGTAATTTGCAAACCAAGTATTTTAGGACGTATCTTTCCCATTATTTTCATGAGTAGAATAGGTTGTGAAAGTTCCAGGAGAACTTTGTGATACGCCTGTATGTAGAATTTAGAAATAAATGTTTCTAGATGATTTATGCACCTTCATGTACTTAAATGATTCATGATTCTTAAATTTTGTTATCTGAGCTATTATATCTGCTTATTTTTAGTATTTTTTTTTTTTTATATGAAAGTCATATCAATGCAACTTATGTATTTATTATTTTACCAGTTTTTATTTTTATTCTTATCTGTTTTTGTTGTTGGTATCTCTCAGTTTAATCAGTAAAAGTACATTTGTTACTGACTTCTTTCTAACTAAAATTTTTCTTTTCCATTCTGTTTTATTTTTATTTGTTTTCATTTACAATCAAAATTATTGTTAATTCATTGAATTAAAGGGAAGATATTTTGGCTGTATACATGTGTGCATTCACCAAAATTACATTATTTAACAATTACATAAAAATATTTAAGATTTTAAAATTACCTAATTTATTTGAATAAATAAAATAAAAACATTCTGACCTGAAGGAATCATAGTCATCGATATCAAGCATAAGAGCATCTGGATTATGAGTAGCAACAACAACATGCCACTGGCCATCATCAAAGCGTGTACCAGTACTTGTTTTCACTTCTGTTCCACCACTATTAAATACTAATATACCATCCTCAATAGTTAATAAAGCACCTGATCCACCATTAGATGCGTAAGCTATTAAACCCTTTGGTGCGGTCGTCTTAAATCTTAATATAATTTGTATTATATTGTCTTGAGCCATAACATTTTGTACACGAGCATATCCTCTAGCACCAGCTTCAAAAGATACTAAACCAGAAAACTAAAACAGAAAGATAAAGAAAAAATTATTAGATTTAACTAATTTTGCTAGTTTATTTTTTAATTTATGAAAATCAATATTAACAAACTTTAAATTTTTTTTGACACTTCTATTTGCCATGCTTTCATAATGTTTTTTCAGATATGATCCCACATTTGAATATGAGAATAAATATGCAAAAGTTTAAATTTTATTAAATAAAATATTCATTAGATATTTTTGTAGATTTGTGATATTAACTATACATTTATTTTTAAACAACTATTTTTTTTTAAACATTTATCTAAGTTATGCGCATTATGCGCTTTTGGAGAGTGTTTGGTCTGTACTAAAATATTGTTTAAAAATTCAGATATATATTTTTCAGTATTATCCAATTATAGTACTTGTACTAAGCATAGTCTTGTTAAGTACTTATGTAGATTTAGCAACATTGTAGCTGTAATGATCTTTATTTAATTATTTTACTTCATTGTGAATAAAAAAGTATGTAGTACAACATTTCAGAATGTGGTCTTTAAGCTTAGTATAAAACGTGCCCACTATTTTTTTAATGTTATAAGTTTTTAAAGTTAGCATATCATTACATTCAACACTACAATTGCTCAACCACTCTGTGGCAGAGTGGTAACATCTCATATTTCATCCGCAGAATCCTGGGTACTAATCACATCCATTGTGGCACTTTTTTATATCCTAAAAAAATTCCATTTTATATTCCCATACACAAAATTTGAGCTTATATAGTAAACTAATCACCAACTTCAGAAAGAACTCAGAAAAAAGTACGTGCCAAAAAACTAAAAAATTTAAAGTGCAAAAAAACATTTTTCAAAATGGATTGACCGTAGTCACTGAGACTGCAGTAAAAGTTCTTTCACTCCCTTTTAGATATTGCTAAATTTGCATGAGTATATATGTACATGCATTTATTTAGGTATGTATAAGCTAATATATGCAAAAACATAATCAAACCTTGGCTGGACAACCAGGCCTTATGTCAAGAGCATTTTTATTTTTATTCAAATCAACAATTGTTCCATCGATTTGAACTTCATCCAAACATCCATCAAAATCTGCATTAGTTACATCAGCAATATCATGTTGTCTTGGGTATCCACCCATGTAAATGTCATCAGATACCTAAAAATAAAAATGCCCATAAATATTAACATAACTTACAAAAAATAAATAAATAAAGAGTGCATGAAGAACATTAAATATAAATCAAAATTTCTAAAAACTAAATATGGTAAAATAAAAGCAAAGAGGGCAGAAGCTGTTTCAGTAGTTGTTAAGTGCGTAGGTCAGGAGGAGTTAATGGTCATACAAACATTACTCAATCTTCTGAATACTGCACAGCTAAAAGCAATGGAAAAACTACAGCTGTTTTTGTTTTTCAAGAAAATATAGCTTTCTGCATTTTCATGTAACAAAGATGGAGTAAAAATTAAAAAATAACATTCTACAAGTTGGAGCGTGTAATATTAGAAACCTAAAAAAATTTGGTAAGTTAGGAAATTTAAAGAGGGAAATGGGTAGGTAAAATGTAGATGTAGTAGGAATTAGTGAGGTTCAGTGGGAAGAGGAAAATGACTTTTGGTCAAGTGATTTTAGAATAATTAACTCAGCGTTAAATAAAGGGCAGGCAGAAGTAGGCTTCATAATGAACAAGACGATAGGGAAGAGAGTAGAGTATTTCAAAAAGCTTAGCGATAGAATCATTGTAATCAGGATAAAATCAAAACCTAAGCCAACAATGATTGTTAATGTCTATATGCCTATAAGTGCCCATTATGATGAATGATGATGATGTTCAGTGTGTATATGAAGAAATTGACAAAGCAATTAAACACATAAAAGGGGATAAAAATTTAATAATAGTTGGAGATTGGAATGCAAGCACTGGAAAAGGCAAGGAAGGAAATATTGTGACTATAGGCTGGGCAAAAGGAATGAAAGAGGGGACCAACTTATTTGGTTTTCCATGAAGTATAATCTAGTAATTGCCAACACCCAGTTTAAAAATCTTAATAGAAAAATATACAAATGGAAAAAAGCCAGGCAGTACTGCAAGGTATCAGATATATTAATACACAGTTAAGCAAAAATTTAGAAATCAACTCGTCAACTGCAAAGCATATCAGGAGCAGACATTGATAGTGACAATGAAATGTAGATTGGGTTTCAAAAAACTAAAGAAAAGGTGTCAGATGAATCGGTAGAATTTAGAGAAGCTTGAGGAAGAGGTGGTAAAGAAGATTTTTGAGAAGGACATCGCAAGAGGTCTGATTAAAAAAAAAATAAGGTAGAAAATATAGAAGAATGGGAAAATGTTAAAAAGGAAATTCTTAAATCAGCAGAAGTGAACTTAGAAAGAATAAAGAGAACTGATAGAAAACCTTGGATATCAGAGGATATATTGCAGCTGATGGATGAACGTAGAAAGTATAAGAATGCTAGTGATGAAGAAGGTAAAAGAAACTATTGATAATTAAGAAATACTATAAACAGGAAGTGCAAGTTAGTGAAAGAAGAGTGGATTAAAGAAAAGTGTTCAGAAGTGGAAAGAGAAATGATCATTGGTAAAATAGATGGAGCATACAGAAAAGTTAAGGAGAATTTTGTGGTCTGAAAATTTTGTGAATACTGAAATCTGAATTTAATAGAGCATTAAAGGATTTGAATGGCAGAAAGGCTCCTGGGATAGACAGGATACCTGCAGAATTACTGCGCAGTGCAGGTGAGAAAGTGATAGATTCAAACTGGTGTGTAATATGTATGAAAAAGAGGTTCCATCAGACTTCAGAAAAATTATTATTGTCAAGATAGAAAAGAAAGCAGGAGCAAAGAAAAATGTGAAGAATACAGAACAATTAGCTTAACTACTCATGCATAAAAAATCTTAACTAGAATTCTGTACAGAAGGATTGAGAGGAGATTGGAAGTGTTAGGAGAAGACCAATTTGGTTTCAGGAAAAGTGTAGGGACAAGGAAAGCAATTTTAGGTCTTAGATTAATAGTAGAATGAAGATTAAAGAAAAAAACCAACATACATGGCTTTCCTATACTTAGAAAAGGCATTTGATAATAAAGACTGAAATAAAATGTTCAACATTTTAAAAAGTTTGGGGTTCAACTATAGAAATAGAAGAACAATTGCTAACATTTACAGGAACCAAACTGTAATTGAGGAGCATAAGAAAGAAGCAATAAAGGGAGCCTGACAAAGATGTTCCCTATCCCCATTACTTTTTAATTTTTACGTAGAACTAGCAGTTAATGATGTTAAAGAACAATTTAAATCTGGAGTAATAGCACAAGGTTAAAAGAAAAAGATGCTATGATTTGCTGATGATATAGTAATTCTAGCCAAGAGTAAAAAAGATTTAGAAGAAACAATGAATGGCATGGATGAAGTCCTTCGCAAGAACTACCAGAGTAATGAAATGTAGTAAAAATGAAGTAGATGGACCACTGAATATAAAAATACGATGAGATAAGACTATGGAGGTAAAAGAATTTTGTTATTGGGAAGTAGAATTACTAAAGATGGAAAAAGCAGAAGCAATATAAAATGCCGAATAGCACAGAAGAAATGAGCTTTTAGTTAGAAATATAATTTGCTTACATGAAAAATTAATTTAAATATCAGGAAAGCATTTTTGAAAGTAAATGTTTGGAGCATAATTTTATATGGAAGTTAAACTTGAATGATTGGAGTACCTGAGAAGAAAAGATTAGAAGCTTTTGAAATGTGGTGCTATAGGAGAATGTTAAAAATCAGATAAATTGACAAATGAAGAGGTGTTACGGCAAATAGATGAAGAAAGAAGCATTTGGAAAAATATAGTTAAAAGAAGAGACAGACTTATAGGCCACATATTAAGGAATCCTGGAATAGTGGCTTTAATATTGGACGGACAGATAGAAGGAAAAAATTGTGCAGGCAGGCAATGTTTGGAGTATGTAAAACAAATTGTTAGAGATGTAGGATGTAGGTGGAATACTAAAATGAAACAACTGGCACTAAATAAAGAATCTTGAAGAGCTGCATCAAACCAGTCAAGTGACTGAAGACAAAAAGAAATTTTAAGTTTTATAAAATCTATCATAAATTCTTTAATCCAGTATTGCATATTCAAAATTGAAATTATATATATAAAACAAAATATTAAATATGAGTTAGAGTAAAAAATAAAGAAACATAAGAGAAATATGAAATACAACAAAGCACATGCCATACTAAATACATGAAACTTGTTATAATGATTAACTGACACACTTAAAGTCCATGCTCCAAGAGTATCACAAATAACAATGCTCCAAGTATGGTGGTGCATGAATCACATAAACACTTGTACTCATAGCTTGTCATGGGCCATTCCAAACTCGCGTGCAAACATCCATGTTAGTGGCCCAGTATTGTCTTATTAGACAGTAAGTTCTACCTCATTGCTGTCACAGGTGAATATTATTTAATAACACTGATAAACATAATTTTTGTTTCCTAACATACAATACATGATTATAATCTGTTTATTTTTTATGCTAAAAACAAATATGAACCCAGAATGAATCTTTCTATCACCCACCATTTTTGAAAAATTTTTAAATTTTAATTAAAGGATTTTTTTCATTTTTCAACGTATAGTTAGCATTTTAAGCTCCTTTATTGTATTTTGTAAGCTCATTTTTTATTGTTTAATTTTGTTAACATAATTTATAAGCTATAAATAAACAATACCAGACAAAGAATTAAATCATATCAGAGTCGCATATTATGACATCATATCTAATACTGAAGAGTGAGCCTTCATGGACAAG
Organism: Lycorma delicatula; assembly: GCF_047948215.1. Lineage (NCBI taxonomy): Eukaryota > Metazoa > Arthropoda > Insecta > Hemiptera > Fulgoridae > Lycorma > Lycorma delicatula. Next base: position 99,022,627 of record NC_134462.1, read on the forward strand.
AGTCTCTGCAGGTCAAAACATGTAGCTGAAAACATAGCTGTGTTGTTAGTATTAAGCACTGGATTTAGGAATGAATTAATTTTGTTCAGTTTTTTGCTGTCTAAAGTTTGTTAACAGTGCAGTGTCATAATAGCCTTGAAATTGTGTAAATGATGTGGATGCCTTTTGTTATGTATATGGTGAGTTTACCATAAAATCAAATATAAAAAGAATTACAATTTTAATTAAAAAAGCATTTCATTTGTACTTTTAGTGTAAAATTGGTGATCAGGATAAGACATGGGCTCCTCATATAGTGTGTACCAATTGTTCTGTTTATTTAAAAGGATGGCTGAAAGGTACATGGAAGGCTTTGCCATTTGGTGTAAACCAAAGGATCATGTAACTGACTATTTGTTTAACAAATGTGTTTGGAATTTCTAAAAAAATCTAAATTTACTGTAAAATATCCTTCATTGCAATCTGCAATCACGCCTGTACCTAACAGTGAAATTATTCCAATTCCTGAGCCACTTGTGAATGTGTGTTTCGAAAGCAGCAATGAAGTATCAGGCAGTACTGAAGAAGATAACAATGATTTTGATTTTGAATTATCTTCCAATAAGCCACATCTTATATCACAAGGTGAATTAAATAACTTAGTTAGGGAATTAAATTTATCAAAAAATCAAGATGAACTGTTACAATCAAGACTGCAAGGTTGGAATTTACTTAAAAAAAATACAAAAATTTAGTGCTTTCGAAGCCGACAAAAAGAACTTTCTCAGTACTTTATTGATGAAAGTAATTTTGTTTAGTGCAAAAATATTGATGAGCTTATGTTCCACTTAGGACAAGTTTATAAACCTGAGGACTGGCGCCTTTTCATAGGTTTGTCCAAGTATAGTTTAAAAGTGGTTCTACTACATAACAGTAACAAATATCTTTCGACACCAATCGCTTATAGTATTAATTTGAAAGAGACAAATGATGTGATGAAAGACGTTCTTGAAAATATAAATTATAAAAAACATAGCTGGAACATATTTGGTGATTTGAAAGTTGTAACTATTTCATTAGGCATGCAGTTAGGCTATACAAGTACATGTGTTTTCTTTGTGAATGGGACAACCAAGCTAGGGATAAACATTATGTTACCAATGAGTGGAAGAAATGAGATAACTTAACTCCAAACTGGAAAAATATTATTCATGAGCCCTTACTTGAACCCAAAAAAAATATTTTTACCCCATCCATATCAAGCTAGGACTAATGAAAAATTTAATAAAAGCAATGAGTAAGGATAGTCCCGGATTTTTATATATCAGGCAGAAATTTCCAAATGTAAGGGAATGAAAAATTAAAGAAGGAATATTTGTTGGTCCTCAAATAAAAGAATTGGTCAAAGATGATGTATTTAACTAAATGTTAAATAATATATTAAGTGCAGCTTGGGCTTCATTTAAAGACGTTTATAAACATTTTCTCAGCAAACAAAAATCTGACAATTACCATGATATTGCTAATCAACTTCTTACTTCATACAGAGCTATGGAATGTAATATGTCTTTGAAAATAAATATCCTCCACTCATATCTGGATTTTTTCCTGGACAACCTTAGAGATGTAAGTGAAGAACACAGTGAACATTTCCATCAAGACATTTCGGTGGTAGAAAGCCGCTGTAAAGGGAAATGAAATACTAACATGCTAGCCGATTACTGTTGGACATTAATTCGGGATGTGCCTGAGGCTATTTATATAAAAAGAGCATCAGCAAAATTATTCTAACACAGGTATGGTCGTGCAAAATTATAAATTTTACAAATTTTAACTATTTTTTGCCTTAATTTTTTTTGAAGTGTAATTTATTTAAAACCAAGGGTGATACAAAAATTGTATTTTCAGATTTGTAATGTACGCAAAAAAGCAATTCAAGAAATAGTATCACACTTGGAGAAACATTGAAAAAAATCTTTTTTTTTTCTATCTATGTAATTAATAAGTAAATTAAAATAATTACTTGTTAGTATTTATAATTTAAAAAAATATATATCTAGAGAGAAACTTCTGAGAATGTTAAACATTATAAATAAAATAAATAATAAAACTGACGAAAAATCTATTAAAATTTATACTTTTAGAAGTTGCTGCCTAAATTATGTGCTGGTGATAATTAATTGGTGGTAATTTTAAACATGATTAAAACCATAGCATTAAGCTTTTCAGACAGATGTATCATTGCCAATCATCTTGGCAAAATCCTCATTAATTTCAATGAAAGTATTTCTGTTGTGCACTGTGTGAAATCTGTGTGTTTGTGAGATGACAAAATCTGTTTGAAAGATGAAATTGATTTAGTCTGAAAAAAAATCTAATGGGACTTACTTGCTTTGCAACATCTTAATAAAATGCTATGTTTATCATTATTATTAAACATTTATTCATCATCATCATCAAGCATGATGCCTGATGACAGTCTACTTATGCCACTGCTGCCTCCATCCATCGCTGTCCAAACCTTCTCCTTTGTCCCCTTGCAGTTTCCAAGCTTCAGCTTGTCTAAGAACTTCATCCTTCTTCTTCCTTGCTTCCTTTCTTCTTCTACTGACTCTTCTAATGCAATTTTTAAGATTTCCCTTCCTCTAACACCATGTTCTAATTAATTTTTTTTGTACTTCCTGCATAAATTATCTTTCTTTTTTAATCCTGTTCATTACTTCCTCATTCTTCACCTTACCTGTCCAACTTACTCTTGCCATTCTTTTCCTTATTCAAACCTCAAAAGCCTCAATCCTCTCCCTCTTCCTCATTGTCCATACTACACTTCCGTAAAAGACACGCCACACATGGCATTTGGCTAACCTCTCCCTTAACTCTAAGTCCAGAATTCATTACATAGTAATTTCCTCTTCTTAATGAAAGCTTTCTTTGCCACTGCTATTCTTCCATTTATCTCTATTGGACACTACCGGTCCTAACACTATAATCCCTGAATATCTGTAATTTTTTTATTTTTTTATTATTCCTTCATTTGTTTTTACACTAAGTCCCCTTTTTGATTACTTCCATTACCTTAGTTTTTATTAGAATTATCTTCATTTGAAACTCATTCATTTCTTCAGGAATGTTAATCGTTTGAAGCATGAGTGTGCCATTTATATAGTATACTTATACATGTAGGCTTAAGCCTACGTATTAGTTTATGAAAAAACTTCATTGCCCAATGAATCATTTTAAAAGATTTTCTCACTGATTTATTTATAATAGAATTAAAAGATTTTATTTTTTTACAGACACAATATTACTTTATTAAAGATATAAATCTAAATGATGTTTTAAACAATAAAAAAGTCCAAATTTTTTTGCATTTTCAATTAATGAGTAAATAAATATTTGCTCAAATAATTTTCATTAATGCTTAATGGACTGTGATTTATTTTGTACTTATTTTTTATGTTTAGTGTCAAGTATTTGCTTTAATATTATTTCATTCCATTATGTTTTAAATAATTAATTACTGAAAACATAAAGAATAAATACAAAATAAATCACAATCCAATAAAAACTAATGAAAATTATTTGAGCAAATATTTATTTATTACACAATATTTCTTTATTTGCACATCCATTTTTTTATTTTATAAATAACTGTGTATTTTGTGAAGTTATTCTGATCAAGGTTTTACAACAGTTTTACTTCATCCAACTAGGCAAATCCTTTTATAATCTGGAGTAGAACAGCATACCTACCCAATTCTATCACAATCTCCAAAATTTATTTCTACATACTTATCAGTCTAAAAGATTTATTTAGGAATTAAAAAGTTGTAATTTTTTGCTTTTAATTTGACATTGCCTTCTAAAAATAAAATTTTAAGCAGTTGAACATTTTTTTTGGTTTTTTTAGTATTTATTTTAACTGGATTTTTTTAAATGTTATTTTTAATTTTTAAGTAACAATAAAAAACAATAACAGCAATAATTAAAAAAAAATAATAATAATTTAGATAATCTGCAAAAAAATGTAACCTGAATGAAAAAAATTCACCTTTGAAAATAATTAAAAGGTTAGAAACCTGCTTTATGATAAAAATATGAAAAGGAACGCAGATAAATGATGTGATGATGTGAACTAAGGCTCTTTGGAAAGCAGGAATATTTATTATTTTTATCCTCAGTTTTCAACTGATCTTCAATTGTTGTATAACAAAATCTTAAATATCAGAATCACACTGGATATATGCAATAAAGATAAAATATGAAATATCTTCAAATTGTTTTTTCAGACAATGTAAAAAATCTGTTGAAGGAAATTCCTCTACAAGAATAAAAGAATAAGAAAGAAAACATACTGATAGAATTAGAAACTAACCTTTTAAGTGAAGTTTCCTAAAATTGTTTATAAAAAACATTCACGATCTTTAAACAAATATTCTTTGTTTATAGAAAAAATATTTTAATGAAATGATAAGCATTTACCTCAAGATTTAATGAGTCACCAGGAGATGTATTCTGTTCAATAGTTTCTCCGTCAATTTTCAGGACTCCAGTCTTATTAACTCTAGCTGCTTCAACTGAATGCCACTCGTTATCATTGTACTCCTTCGATGAAGAAAGAGTTAAAATTCCACTACCAAGATTGTACTACAATAAATGAAAATAAAATAATTAATGGAACATATTTAGAATTATATGATTTGATATTCATTTGCTTTATTAAAAAGAAAATAGTGTTAATTGAATACAACATAGAGAAAAAATAAAATAAAAACCATTTCATACATTCCTTGGTTTATAAAAATCCAATTTACAAATCTTCAGTTCTATAAAAAAAATAATTTATAGTTATTGTCTATAGCTTGCGTGTTTCTCTTTATAAACAAAATAAAAAAAATTGTGTGTGCTTTGGTTCAAAATCTAGAGCAGATGTCACAGTTACAACCAAGCAGCAAAAAATCCATCCAGAAAATGAAGAGCAAGCATTCACCGAACTTGCCGAATGTTAAAATCCACCAGAAAGTAATTGCAGATCGACTTGGTGAAACTGCTTCAATGAAAACTTATTCCCAAAAATGTACACAGTACATTAGTTAAGTTTACAATATACTGTATTAAAAAAAAAAATATCCACAGAATATTAAATTACAAAAATTTTTTAAAAATTCCTGAATCTGGACAGCATTAAGAAATTCAAAACTTTTATAAAATGAAATACAATGCATTGGTGAATTGTATTATCATATATGAATCAAACCAAATATAATTCATTCTCATCTTTGTCTAGCAATTAAATTTCTATCTTGTAACTTCATTTTGTTTTCATAAGAAATTGTAAAGGATAAAATGAAGGAGATCCACTCTTAATTAGATTTGTAAATATTTTGGTTTCTTAAAATACTGAAGTAATGTTAGTTGTATCTAGGTTTGTTTTATACAACCCATCAGGTTGGTCTAGTGGTTAACGCGTCTTCCCAAATCAGCTGATTTGGAAAGTTGAGAGTTACAGCGTTCAAGTCCTAGTAAAGCCAGTTATTTTTACACGGATTTGAATACTAGATCGTGGATACCGGTGTTCTTTGGTGGTTGGGTTTCAATTAACCACACATCTCAGGAATGGTCGAACTAAGAATGTACAAGACTACACTTCATTTACACGCATACATATCATCCTCATTCATCCTCTGAAGTATTATCTAATTGGTAGTTACCGGAGGCTAAACAGGAAAAAGAAAGGTTTGTTTTATATAACCCATCGCTTGGTCTAGTGGTGAACGTGTTTTCCCAAATCAGCTGATTTGGAAGTCGAGAGTTCCAGTGTTCAAGTCCTAGTAAAGTGAGTTATTTTTACACGGATTTGAATACTAGATCGTGGATACAGGTGTTCTTTGGTGGTTGAGTTTCAATTTACCACATATATCAGGAATGGTCGAACTGAGACTACAAGACTACACTTCATTTGCACTCATACATATCATCCACATTCATCCTCTGAAGTATTAACTGAATGGTAATTACCAGAGGCTAAACAGGAAAAAAAGAAAAGGTTTGTTTTACATAGTAAAGACAGTTACTTTTATATGGATTTAAATACTAGATCATGGATACTGGTGTTCTTTGGTGGTTGGGTTTCAATTAATCACACATCTCAGAAATGGTTGACCTGAGACTGTACAAGACTATACTTCACTCATACATATCATCCTCATTCATCCTCTGAAGTAATACCTGACGATGATTCCCGGAGGCTAAACAGGAAAAAAGGTTTGTTTTATAAATTAATTCAGCTCTTATTAATACAAGTATTATTTCAAATAATTATGCATTTTGTTAGGGTACTACATACAGATACCTGTAATTAGTTTCTTTCAATTAAAGTGAGAAGTAAAATTTTACAATAAAAAAAAATTAATATATTTCTCAGTCAGTTGATAAATTTTCACTTAATGAACAAATCTTCAAGAACAAATAGTGTTTTTAAATAAGGATGAATAGTTAGAAGTGGCAAATTAACTTAATTAGATATTTCTCTAAATGATGTGACTGTACTGTTAAACATATTAGAGGAATTTTCCAGTTGTGCATTACTGCAATTCTGTAACAAGGAAACATTTGTTGAGGAGGTGGTAGAAGACATGAATAATTGACGACCCACTTCTGATTCATACAAAGACTTTCCAAAGATTTTGACTTGGCTGAAGACACTTTAACTATTTTAAAATCAAATGCTCCAAAATTTCAAGCTATGTATGGCATCTGATACAACATATTATGGTTGATATCAAGTACTACATAGAATTCTACAACAGAATGATTAAAAACAGTAAAGTGCATCTTATTAAAATTTTATTATATAACTAAAATATATTATTTTAATATATTAGTGATTTCTTCTAAATAATACGACATAAGAAGAACAGAAGCAAACAACAATCTTCCACATCAAATTGTAAATAGTAAACTTTATTCGTTTATTAAACTATAGTAATGAAGAATTTTTATACTTAGTTTTTGACTTATTACACTATGTAAAAATTAACTTTATTTTTTACAACCTATTACTTAAATACTTTGGTATTTTGCTATATAAAAGCATTTTTTAAAAAAAATTATGAACAACAAATTACTTTTTCTACTTTATAACAACCACTGAAAAATGAATTTACAGTACAAAGACCTATTGTCGTGTGCCATGTTAGGAAAGCATTCTGAAATATACGCTGAAATATTTACAAAGGGTAAGGAGAAATATGAAAATAAGGTAGAGATCAAGCGTTACTCATAAAAATTTAGAGAGCTCGGTTGATGCACAGGATAAGGATGGTCTGCGACTGGCTTCTTGCTATCTATAACATCCTGTTACAGTACATTATCACATCTACTGTACCTTTAGCAGTGGAAACACTACTCAAGACAACCCAGTTAGAATAATTGCCATCTACATGTTTATACTTCCTGAACTTTAATGAGCATTAAAAGTAAATGTTCATAATACATTCACTTGATTAGCAATTGGTCCTCAGAAACTAATCAGATTGTTTTAATAGAATCTACTGAAGTATTTACAGAAAACCACTCATTTACACAAAATTATTTAAGGAAATTATTTTTAGAACTATTCTACATTTTTACTATATGAGGGGGCACCTGAAAATAACAGGAATTTGTACCTGGTGGATTGTAGTCATAGTTATGAATTTTGGCACTAGGTGTACCAAGCTTACAGTATCCTGTTGCAGTCTGGTATATAGCATTACTCTGTATTGTTTGTAAGGCATCCCATATCGCTTTTCCTTGGTGTTTGTTAAACGTGTACTGCGATTATTGTGATGGTGATCATAAAGAGCAATGTGTCTGCATTAAATTTTGTTTCCTCTTAGGGAAAACAGTGGCTGAAACAGTAGTAATACTTTAAAATGCTTTTGAAGAGGAAGCTTTAAGTAAGGCTTAATTTAAAAGTGGTTTTTGCATTTCAAGTGAAGGAAAATGTTAATTGAACCACATCTAAGATCTAGGTAACTTCTACAATTAGCAAAAATGAAAATCTTGAAAAGGTTTGCAATACACTTTATGAAGATTGTCAGATTATTTTGAAGAGATTTCTGAACTGATTTGTATGTTTGAAGTTTTTGACAGAACTTTAACAGATGATTTAAACATTAAATCCATTATTGCAATATTTTTACCTCTGTTGCTAACAGAAGATTACAGTTGTGTTAATTTGTGCCGTGATTTTAAGCACTGACTTTGAAACTATCCACATTTCCTTAATAAATTCATGAAGGGCAATGAAAGTTGCTTTATGGTTATGATTGGGAAACATACGGCAGCCAAGCCAATGGAAATCATTGAATGCATAGAGGCCAAAAAAGCATGAGAAGTTTGATAAAATATGAAGACAATAGTGATTTGCTTTTTTGATGTCAATGAGATTGTTCATAGAAAATTTTTTCCACCTCAAGAGAGTAAAATAGTATTTCTACCGGATATATTGGGAAGATTGTGTGAAACTCTGTGAAGAAGATACCTGGAGATGCAAGAGAATGGTAAGTTGGTCCTATACCCTATCGCCCCACTGTTTTTGTCAAAACAAAACAGTTTTTTTTTCCAAAAAACAAGACAACTGTTATCCCTCATCTGATCTTGTTCTGTGTGCCTTTTTATTGCTCCTGCATATGAAAAATGAACTCAACGAAAAGTATTTTTATTCTGTGGAAGAAGTAAAAAAAATCACTGCAGACCCTGGGCATTATTTCTCTTCAGGAATTTCTAAAATATTTCCAGCAGAATAAATACCTTTGGAACAAGTGCATTCAATCACTGGAGTGTACTTTAAACAGGATTTTAATTTCAATAAGTAAAAATTATTAATTTGTATTATCAATTCTGTTGGTTTTTTGGTACCTACATACTATTTTTTTATAAAAAAAAACCTACCTGATACAAAACACGACCTTCTCGTAATTCAATTGAAAGGAAATTCTGATTATCTTTAAATGCTAAAAACATTAGACCTTCTTTAGCAAAAGTCTTAAAGTTAAATTTAATATCAGTACGAGGTTTCATCTGGTATGGCTGTTTGTCTAATGTAATATATCCATCTCCGCTCATTCTTACAGATGTCTCTGCTGGTGATACCAACCTGTCTCTATAAACAAAGAAAAAAAATATATATAATGAAAATGGTATACAGCCTAAGTATTTAATAAATAGATAAATAGAATAATCTAATTTGCAATAAGATGAACTGGAAATCTCTGTTTATTGACTTCTTCCAGTAACATTTATGTTTTATTAAAAAATAAAAAAACAAAAAGAAGAAAAGAAAGTAAAATGTAAGTGAAGGAAGAATGTACTTAGGCTAGTAAAAGAAATACAATTGGATATAAAGATTACATTGAGAAATTATTACCTTTAGAAGAGACTTGCTTAAAAAGAGAGGAAAGGAAAAAAGACTAATTAACAATTATGCAAACCGATCAAAGTAATATAAGGAAACTTATATAAGGTTGAATAGGTTGATGAGAAATGATGGACATGAAGAGCTTGTGTTAATTGAAAACCTGCAATTATGTCAGAACACTGAACTAGAACTTACAAAAAGTAATCTACAAAACATTATACACTTTTTGTTATTTTTTTCAACCAACAAAATGATTCACAATTATTGTTAACCTGTACACAATTTTTTTAATGTTCAGTTCAAGAAAAATCTAATCGAACAATAATTTCAAAACTAGGAAAATTATTACTCAAATTTCAGCGAAGAAATTCTTTACAGTAAGCAATACTTCGAACATATTATCACCTCGACTTATAGATAATTTGGGAAAGCAGATAACAGATAACTGTGATTCTCTCAGTTCTTAAAAGCATTTTGAAAACCACACAGCAAAAAATACATCTAAGATTAAAGTGACGAGTCCATCATCTAGCAAAATTGTTCAAGAAAAGCTACCTGAGAAGATCAAGAAAGTGCATGATATCTCAAGCTACACTGATCTTTGAATTATGATGATATCATTAAAATCAAGTGGGCAAAGGCAGCTGATTAACAGATGGAGGTTGATCATCAGGCTGTAATAGGTTCTTCGAGGCTTGCACATGGTATAGGCCCATTCAGCTTTTCTTAGAGAGCGGTTCAGGGTGGATCTAGTGTCAAAGGCCAATCTACCCAGGAGATGACTTCAGTAGATTGCCTAACAGTGTTATAACCTCAGACAATGAGAGCCATCAGCTCACTCAGACCTCAGATGGATCATACCAGCAAGTTTGGAAAAAAATGGATAGTCTAAGGGAAAACCACAATTCTCAGTATGATAGTTTTGTTTTTTTATACCATCTAGATAATGGTATTATGTACTTTGGCTAACAACCATATTTTTTGATGCCATAATGAAAAAAAGAAAAAAATCAGATGACAACCCTCTCTTTCATTTTACGAAAATCACTTCAACTGGAGTAAAAAAATATTGTGAAACATTATTATTAGATAGATATGTTTTGGTCTGATGCATTCAGGATTTGAGTACACACATTTACATGACAGAAATTCAAGAATAAACTTTGGAAATTCTGATACCAAATTCCCAATCTCCCTAATGTAAGAATGGGCTATCAAACAGCTTATCAATTTAAAATAAAAGATTTAGATGACAAAAAATACTAAACCATTGCTTTAAAAAAAATGTAGAGAAAATACCACAATACTTAACAAATTAAACTGTCAGGATCAGAAATCATCATCTAATACTAAAATGACATTATACATAACTTTATTAACTCAAGTAAGTATAACAAGTATGAATAAATTTATTGGACAGTTATGTTGTGGTTAAAATATTGGTACTACTGTATGGAAATGAGTAGGGGTATTGATGATAATTAGGGTCACTAATATAATTTTTGTCGACAACATATGAGGATAAGTTAATTATTAACCGCAATTTAGTTATATTTTTGTATATGTTAGTAGTACTGTCGTGTTGCGTAGATGACGCAAGCGTGGTTTAATTGTTGTTATGTCTGTGCAAGTTTGATGCTACTAGGTTAGTTCCATTATTGCTGCCCTGCCATTAATCATGGCTGCTCCGCTTTCTGTTTGCACCAAAGAAGAGCAACGTTCAGTGATCTGTTTTTTGTGGTCGGAAGGTGTATCAGGGACCGAAATTCATTGAACACTTTCGGTACAGTGTGTTGCTGCAACAGATACTATTGATGAAGTGGCACATTGTCTGCAAATTAGTCACGGTTCTGCCAACGAAATCATCAACAACAGACTTGGGTTTCATGAAGTCTGTGCAAGACAGGTCCCAAAACAACTCACACAGTTGCATAAACAAACGCGCTTGGACATCTGCCAAAAACATTTGGATCGCTATGGTAACAAACGGGACATCTTCTTAGACAGAATCATCACAGGTGACGAAACATGGATCCATCATTATGAGCGGGACAGTAAACGACAGCGTATGGAATGGAAACATCCAAATTTGCCCTACAAAAAAAGTTCAAGACCCAACCATCCGCAGGAAAAATGATGCTTACAGTTTTTTGGGACTCACAAGGCCCAGTACTGGGACATTATGAGGAAAGGGGCACGACAATAAACAAAAATACTTTTATTACTGAAACGTTAAAAGAAATAATGATTCTTATGGTTGTAATACAATGTTTAATGATGGCATTGAAATTTCGACATAATTGAAATATGGCTATTCCCAGTAAGAATACGTAAATGCTGTAGGTAAATAATTCTAGAAATACAACTTCTGCATTGAAAAAGAAGTTTATAAATAATCATTAAATTAGATGTAATGCATACTTGAAATCCATCATCTGCAAAAAGAATTAATTTGGAAATTTTAAAGTGTTAGTTATATTATAAATGAAGATCCTAAATTTTATCTTTATAATAATATGGTTGTAGAGTTAATTTAACACATTGTGGACCAGGTTTAAATATCCTTCATTTACCCTAATCCCTGGGCATTTAAACCAGGATCTTTAAATTTATGCATGTATTTAGAAAAAAAAATCATATCTTCACTCACCATTGTCCAAATTTCACAAAACTGCTGAAAATCATGAGGGGAGGTTCTAGTATTGCTGCAAGGTGTGGTCTCTCTGAAAGCAGCTCCTTTCTGAAGTGGTATCTAGCAAAACTTACAAATGTAACTCGATTCTTCTCTAAGTTTTTTTTACAGCACACACTCTACAAGCACTTGTAGGATATCTTTTCCTTCCAGAACAGTAACATCAAGAGCATGTTTTTTCATGTCAACACTCAATCTATGTGGGGGGTCACTAAATGGGGCACATTTGGTTGGTTGGGAAGGACCTGGAGGAATACTGTCAGTATCTGAACTGGAGTCAGAATCTTGTGAGGTTTCCTTTATTATTGGTGTCCAATTTTTTGCCACATCCAAAAGAAGAATGTTCTTATATGCAATTTTTTGGGGGGGTTAAAACAATTTTATATTCTGAATAAATTGAAAAGGCCACAATTTATTAGAAATACAGCCTTCTTGTACCATTTTCTTGTCTTTCTCATAATTGAATAATATGACAAGTACTGATCTGCATGATCAATACCTTTCATATGGTTGTTGTATTCTAAAATGCATACAGGCTTGGATATTTCATCTCCTGCCTTTCTGTCCCTTATACCAGTTATTTGCTGTTGATTACTATGGTTTGTTGAAATCATTCTGATCACCCTTTTATCTTTCCACCCAACAAGTAGCACATCACCCTTACAAACAAATATGAATTCCCCTTTTTTAAATTTAGCTTTCAAAGTATACGGTAAACCTCTATTAGCCCTTATTGTTCCAATCCACCGGGTTGGTCTAGTGGAGAACAAGTCTTCCCAAATCAGCTGATTTGGAAGTCAAGAGTTCCAACATTCCAAGTCCTAGTAAAGCCAGTTATTTTTACATGGATTTGAATACTAGATAGTGGATACCGGTCTTCTTTGGTAGTTGGGTTTCAATTAACCCACATCTCAGGAATGGTTAAACTGAGACTGTACAAGACTACTTCATTTGCACTCATGCATATCATCCTTAGAATTATTATCTGAATGGTAATTATCGAAGGCTAAACAGGAAAAAGAAAGAAGCTCTAATTGTTCCACAAACTCTGGTTTTATTTTCTAATAAACTTTCAGTAATTGAAACAGTATTATAACAGTTATCTTGGTATATGTGATGCATTAACCTAGATTACAATCAAGGACAGAAAGAATAGTTTCTTCCTATCATTTACATTCTCCGGTGTACAGTTCCATGTTACAAACATAACCTGTGTCACTTTCTCATACTATTCTGACCAATAACCCATATTTTATAATTTTAGCACCATAGTATGTTCAAAATCGCAGTCTAAACTACCAGGGAATCATTCCTTCATCTAAAGACAAATTTGCTCGGGTTTATAAACAGTTTTGAATTTATCCAGAAGATATGAAATAAGAGGTGTAATTTTGTACAACCAGTCTATTTCCAGCTTGTTCATTGTCACTAAAATGCCAAAACTGCCAAATTTGTTCGAATCTACTTCTGTTCATAATTTTAGAAAAAATTGGTGTATCAATATAAGAGTCAGTGACCCAGTAGTCTCTAATGCAGTCTTTTTGTACTTGTCCCTTTAGCAAAAGAAGGCCCAAGAATGCTTTCATTTCATTTACAGTCACATCTTTCCATTTGAGAGTTTTTAAGTGACTGTCTATGTACTCCTACCATTTGTTGGTGGTACCTGTTTGTTTCATTACACGTCAAAATAACAAAAAGATCTTCCCCAAAAATCAATTCTATAATATCACTTATATTTTCATTATTTTTCGTTTCTTTTTCCTGTTTAGCATCTGGTAATTACCTTTCAGAAAATACTTCAGAGAATGAATGAGGATGATATGTATGAGAGTAAATGAAGTGTAGTCTTGTACAGTCTCAATTCGACCATTCCTGAGATGTGTGGTTAATTGAAACCCAACCACTGGTATCCACGATCTAGTATTCAAATCAGTGTTAAAATAACTGCCTTTACTAGGACTTGAACGCTGGAACTTCCAAATCAGTTGAATTGGGAAGAGTGTTCACTACTAGACCAACCCGGTGAGTTATATTTTCATTATTAGTAGGTGGAACCCTAACACCTGGAATAACCTCGAAAGGTTCTAAATTCAGAAAATTGTTTATAACTGTCCATGGGTTACCTGAATTTGAGTCATCACTTGAATTGGTTAATTCCGAATCAGAACTAATATTCAATGGCACTGGCTTTTTACGAGTACTTTGCCATTGTATAACTCTTCCACTATCTTTAGAATCCATATCATCATCTTCACTAGGACAATCTGACAGTATATCAAAATGTAATTTGGTTAATTCATTATTTTTTTTATTGCATTTATGATTTAAATCCATCAACTTGTGGGGCACCATTTTTAGACTGGCTGTAAATCCCCCCCTTTTACATAGCTGATATGAATGACGTCCTCAAGGTCAAATATAATGAGCATTCATTAATGAAACACATTTCAGAGAATATTCAGTCAAGGCTACGAACCTTTAGAACTAATAATAAGTTCACAAAAAAAAAATATAAGAGATGGCTTGAGAGTTACCAATGTACAAAACCCGGTGATTCATGTGAACAGTCTTTTGACTAAACAAGACAAATCACGAGAATTCTTGCAACCAGTCCACAATATTTTAAAATGACTGGGTATGCTGCAGAGATTGAGTCTCACTTAATAAAGTGAGAAAATTTTTAAAAATGTAAAAATAATCCACTCTTCTTTAAAATTATGAACCTCATTTTTACATCTCAAGATGTGTAATTAAACAAAATTTCATTAATAATCTGAAATTAATCCATGGGTACTATTATAGGGATGTTAAAACTAGCCCTAAGCAGTTATATATGCTATCAGTTGTAGGATCTTTATTTCTCTTATTATACAAAGAATAAAAATTAATTATACTGTTGAGATGTTAGAGTGGGTTCTTGAGATTGCTTACACAAGAAAATATTGAAAGATAAACAAACTGAAAATGTAAAATACTTTTCTGAAATGAAAAGAACTACTATCAGACATGCCATGTTAGAATTTAGTGATACGTTTGTCTTAAATGACATGAGAGAAATATATATATAAAACAAAATCTAGAAAATAGTTGCTAGTGTCCCAAAAAAAAATCAGCCAAATGGTGTAGTTGGTTAGCATGCTGCCTTCTAAATTATCTGGTTTCTAGTTGAATTTCCACTTAAGTTTTGGCATTTTTTCCACCAATGAGTTCATTCATCACATCTTCCTTGTTAAAATAATTGTGAAGTAAAGTTCATACCAATAATAATTGAAGTAACTATTGCAAAAATAAAAGTCTATTGTTGTATTGTTTAACATAGCTTCTTTTTAGATAATCATGATTGTTTTACTGAATATCAAACTTGCAAAACTTTACTACATAAAATTAACCAGAATTCAAGTACTGAAAGGCTCATTCATTTATGACTTAACATTAAATATGTCTTGAACAATGTAGACCCACCCATACTAGTTTCAGTAAAACAGTCTATAGTAAGAATGTTTTCCTGGGCATCTCATTTCATGTCATAATGACTATTCTATAGAATAAACAACATCCAATTTTGCAATGGGTAATTTTTTCTTTTGGGATAATTGAAAAATTGTATAATTAATGCTCAATTGATAATATTATAAGTTTGACTTTACAGACTTATTATTTCTCTGCTGTCAAAAAAAATCTGTCAGATCATTCAGCCAGGCCCTTGAACAATTTATAAATTTGATTAGCAGATTATTTTAGATAATTCTGAAAAAAAAATATCTCAATAAAAAAATAAAAAATACTATACCTCTCTTTTGATCCTTGAACAATATTTGATGCATCAACAAAATTCCAGAGACTGACACGTTCATCCCCAATAACTAATTCTTCCATGCGTCCTTCAAATGAAGTATATTTGACCTGAGGTTGTATTTCAAAAGTACCAGGATAACCACCAACAAATATTTTGGAGTAGTCTTTATCTAAATTCAAAAGAACTGATCTTCCAGGCAAAATATCTTCTACTATATTATCCTTTATTTTACTTTCATGTTTGGTACCAACATCTTCTCTAATAATAAATTTAACTGTTTTTCCAACCCTTTAAAAAAAAAATATATATATAAATTTTTTAAATTAAAATATACTTAAAATTAAATATAATTAAATTATAACCGTAGTACATTTTTACTGCCGACTCTGAATATGTTGCATTATGATAATAATATTGCTTTGCATACTGTGCAAACCTCACTACCTTGCACTTCGCTAGCTTTCTTACTCCTGAATTGCAGGTTTATGAAACATTGTGCGGCATGCTTTTTGAACATTAATGATATATTATGTTGTGTTGGTTTAGGTAAATGTTGCTAAAAATATTTTTTACATCAAAAACTTTTATTACTGCTAAGAACTCACTTTTATTATCTATTTATTAAATCAATATTATATTTTTTATTCTATAAATTAATTTTTATCAATATAAAAAAAACCTTAACATTTTACAAAATATACAATTTTGGGATTTTAAACTTACTCCATTCTAATTTATGATCAAAAAATGAATTATTTTATAGTACTGTGTAAAGTTAATTAAGCAATAAGGAATTAATTGCTTTAGTTAATTTAGTAATAATTAATTTTTTAAAGGATCCTTATATTTAGGGGTTTATCAGTTTTTTTTTTATTTTTTAAAGGGGTTTTTAGCTTTTATGTTTTCATTATTTACTATTTTCAGTCATTATTTTTCTTGGTTAGAGTTACATTTATTGTAGAATAATATTTTATATTCTACATATATTCTTTTTAATGAATTTGTAAAATTAAAATATGTTAATATCTTAATTACTTGACTGCTAGATGTAGTTATTTATACAAATTGGAAGTAAAATGTTAAATATTCAAAATTAAAAGTAATATATTATAGATTTTTTTGAAATTAGAATATGCTTAATATTGTAGTCAGTGTTATAATTAGTGTGTTTTGTCAATTTGTACCTCCTCTATGAATCATGAGACCTTGCCGTTGGTGAGGGGGCTTGAGTGCTCAGGGATACAGAGTAGCTGGACCGAAGGTGCAACCATATCGGAGAGGTATCTGTTGAGAGCCAGACTAAGGAATGATTCCTGAAAGAGGGCAGCAGCTCTTTCAGTAGTTGTTAGGGGCGTGAGTCACAATGACTTAAACGGCCGTATCAACATCACTCAGTCCTCTGAGTACTGCGCAGCTGAAAGCAATGGAAAACTACAGCTGCTTTTTTTCCAAGAAAATGTGGCTCTCTGCATTTTCACATAGCAACAATGGAGGCGCCTTCCTTGGTAAAATATTCCGGAGGTAAAATAGTCCCCCGTTCGGATCTCCGGGTGGGGACTACTAAGGAAGGGGTCACCAGAAAATTAAAAAATAACATTCTACGAGTCGGAGCGTGGAATGTTAGAAGCTTAAAAAAGGTTGGTAGGCTAGAAAATTTAAAAAGGGAAATGGATAGGGTGAATGTGGATATAGTAGGAATTAGTGAGGTTCGGTGGGAAGAGGAAGGCGACTTTTGGTCAGGTGATTTTAGAGTAATTAACTCAGCGTCAAATAATGGGCAGGCAGGAGTAGGTTTCGTGATGAACAAGAAGATAGGGAGGAGAGTGGAGTATTTCAAAACGCATAGCGATAGAATCATTGTAATAAGGATAAAATCAAAACCTAAACCGACAACGATTGTTAACGTTTATATGCCTACAAGCGCCCATGATGATGATGAGGTAGAGTGTGTATACGAAGAGATTGATGAAGCAATTAAACACGTAAAGGGAGATGAAAATTTAATAATAGTTGGAGATTGGAATGCAAGCATTGGAAAAGGCAAGGAAGGAAATATAGTGGGTGAATACGGGCTGGGCAAAAGGAATGAAAGAGGGGACCGACTTATAGAGTTTTGCACGAAGTATAATTTAGTAATTGCCAACACCCAATTTAAAAATCATAATAGAAGAATATACACTTGGAAAAAGCCAGGCGATACTGGAAGGTATCAGATAGATTATATCATGGTTAAGCAAAGATTTAGAAATCAACTCGTTGACTGCAAAACTTACCCTGGAGCAGACATTGATAGCGACCATAATTTGGTGATAATGAAATGTAGATTGGGGTTTAAAAACCTGAAGAAAAGTTGTCAGATGAATCGGTGGAATTTAGAGAAGCTTGAGGAAGAGGAGGTAAAGAAGATTTTTGAGGAGGACATCGCAAGAGGTCTGAGTAAAAAAGATATGGTAGAAAATGTAGAAGAAGAATGGGAGAATGTTAAAAAGGAAATTCTTAAATCAGCAGAAGCAAACTTAGGCGGAATAAAGAGAACTGGTAGAAAACCTTGGGTTTCAGACAATATATTGCAGCTGATGGATGAACGTAGAAAATATAAGAATGCTAATGATGAAGAAAGTAAAAGGAACTATCGGCAATTAAGAAATGCTATAAATAGGAAATGCAAACTGGCGAAAGAAGAGTGGATTAAAGAAAAGTGTTCAGAAGTGGAAAGAGAAATGAACATTGGTAAAATTGACGGAGCATACAGGAAAGTTAAGGAAAATTTTGGGGTACATAAATTAAAATCTAATAATGTGTTAAACAAACATGGTACACCAATATATAATACGAAAGGTAAAGTCGATAGATGGGTGGAATATATTGAAGAGTTATACGGAGGAAATGAATTAGAAAATGGTTTTATAGAGGAAGAAGAGGAAGTTGAGGAGGATGAAATGGGAGAAACAATACTGAGATCTGAATTTAAGAGAGCATTAAAAGATTTAAATGGCAGAAAGGCTCCTGGAATAGACGGAATACCTGTAGAATTACTGCGCAGTGCAGGTGAGGAAGCGATTGATAGATTATACAAACTGGTGTGTAATATTTATGAAAAAGGGGAATTTCCGTCAGACTTCAAAAAAAGTGTTATAGTTATGATACCAAAGAAAGCAGGGGCAGATAAATGTGAAGAATACAGAACAATTAGTTTAACTAGTCATGCATCAAAAATCTTAACTAGAATTTTATACAGAAGAATTGAGAGGAGAGTGGAAGAGGTGTTAGGAGAAGACCAATTTGGTTTCAGGAAAAGTATAGGGACAAGGGAAGCAATTTTAGGCCTCAGATTAATAGTAGAAGGAAGATTAAAGAAAAACAAACCAACATACTTGGCGTTTATAGACCTAGAAAAGGCTTTCGATAACGTAGATTGGAATAAAATGTTCAGCATTTTAAAAAAATTAGGGTTCAAATACAGAGATAGAAGAACAATTGCTAACATGTACAGGAACCAAACAGCAACAATAACAATTGAAGAACATAAGAAAGAAGCCCTAATAAGAAAGGGAGTCCGACAAGGATGTTCCCTATCTCCGTTACTTTTTAATCTTTACATGGAACTAGCAGTTAATGATGTTAAAGAACAATTTAGATTCGGAGTAACAGTACAAGGTGAAAAGATAAAGATGCTACGATTTGCTGATGATATAGTAATTCTAGCCGAGAGTAAAAAGGATTTAGAAGAAACAATGAACGGCATAGATGAAGTCCTACGCAAGAACTATCGCATGAAAATAAACAAGAACAAAACAAAAGTAATGAAATGTAGTAGAAATAACAAAGATGGACCACTGAATGTGAAAATAGGAGGAGAAAAGATTATGGAGGTAGAAGAATTTTGTTATTTGGGAAGTAAAATTACTAAAGATGGACGAAGCAGGAGCGATATAAAATGCCGAATAGCACAAGCTAAACGAGCCTTCAGTAAGAAATATAATTTGTTTACATCAAAAATTAATTTAAATCTCAGGAAAAGATTTTTGAAAGTGTATGTTTGGAGTGTCGCTTTATATGGAAGTGAAACTTGGACAATCGGAGTATCTGAGAAGAAAAGATTAGAAGCTTTTGAAATGTGGTGCTATAGGAGAATGTTAAAAATCAGATGGGTGGATAAAGTGACAAATGAAGAGGTATTGCGGCAAATAGATGAAGAAAGAAGCATTTGGAAGAATATAGTTAAAAGAAGAGACAGACTTATAGGCCACATACTAAGGCATCCTGGAATAGTCGCGTTAATATTGGAAGGACAGGTAGAAGGGAAAAATTGTGTAGGCAGGCCACGTTTGGAGTATGTAAAACAAATTGTTGGGGATGTAGGATGTAGAGGGTATACTGAAATGAAACGACTAGCACTAGATAGGGAATCTTGGAGAGCTGCATCAAACCAGTCAAATGACTGAAGACAAAAAAAAAAAAAAAAAAAAAAAAAAAAAAGTCAATTTGTAAGGGCAGTACACACAT
Source organism: Lycorma delicatula (assembly GCF_047948215.1). NCBI lineage: Eukaryota > Metazoa > Arthropoda > Insecta > Hemiptera > Fulgoridae > Lycorma > Lycorma delicatula. Next base: position 99,043,003 of record NC_134462.1, read on the forward strand.
ACACATACACATAATACACACACACACACACACACACACACACACACACACACACACACACACACACACACACACACACACACACACACACACACACACACACACACACACACACACACACACACACACACACAACCCCATGTGCACTGCTCAGGTGTGTGTAAATGGGTACTGTGCTCTGCATCTAATGTGGGTGTGAAATGTTGTCTATTATGTGCATATGTAAAATATATTATTATACGTAGATTTATTAGAATACTTACTACAATGTAAATTCTTTTCAGTTTTATTCTTAGTTGGGTTTTATTTTGCAGCTATGTCTGATAATCTCAGCATTTCAGGCCTTCTACAGGTGATGTGCCATTTAAAATATGGCATTCGTTTATGTTTCTTTGAAAAACAAGGAATATTGGCAGAATATATGAAGCCAAATAATTATTCAAGTGAATATGTAGGCAAATTATAATCAGATGGACCACTGATCTACATCTCCAAAACATCTCGCAACAATAATCATGTGATTGCTGGGTCTGCAGCCCATCTTTTCTGGAGTAAATCTCATCTAAAAGCATTATTGGTATTTATAACTTAAATATATGTTAAATTATATATAAAAATGGAATAAAAAAATTTAGGATATGGAAATAGGCTTTTCAGAATTTTTATGACAATGCAAGTAACATACAAGTGCCCATTTACACATGCATTCATAACTTACATTGTAACTAACTGATTTTTATGTTAAGTTTAAATTAAGAGTGGCAAGTTGTAAAATTAAAAAGACAAATTAATTTAAAAGATTCTAAATTAAAAAGTCAAATAAGATTATAATTAACAATTAACTTACCTTTCAATAATAGCTTGGTACCATTGGTCGTCAGCTACAAATTTATCATTAATTATTTTGGTAGGACCAGAACCAAGATCAATAGTAACAGTTGGAAAACCGTTTTCTATTTCTAGAGCCATAAAATCATCCTGAAATCATAAAAGTTAAACTATTAAAAATGAAATTTTAAAATATTAAAAAATTTTTTCAATTCAACAACAGTACATTTAAAATAAAAGTTATAAAAACTTCACTTCTGCTTGTGTTAATATTTGTGTTATACAAAGGTTCTTTAAATAGAATGTCACTATGACACTGAATGTTGCAGTGCCTCTGGATGTAGTACTAGTGTTTAAAGTAGATTTTATGAAAGATCTTTGCTGATTATAATCTGTTCAAAACGTCTCTCATTTAAATTGTATTTGTTCATCTAAAGTTTTTATTTTGTACCAGTATAACTGGATTTGTTGACATTAAAGAACAAATGTCTTTTGTGTTTTTGGAATTGATGTTCATGCAAATGTGCAATTTGTTTCACTGATTTGTGGCTCATGAAAGTGATATCAGAGGTACAGATAAATACTTCAATAAATCAACATTCTAAATACACAAACATATTTAAATTCTGGCACACTAAATAAAAAAAAGATCTTTTGAAACACAGTTTATACACCAGAACAACAACAAATAGGATTACAACAATTACTGCTCCTGTGGAAGCTTCAGAATGACCTTAACATATTATTGAAAGCAAATTAGACAGAAAGGCTTTGCCAGGAGCTCAGGTAAAGGTAAAGGTATTATAATCTTCATCTTAAAATAAAGTACACAATAGTCAATTTTTAAAGGCTTCCTTATAATTTTCTTTTGAATATCTGCTTTCTCAGTAACGGACTGCCTGATTTTTTAAAAATAAATTAGATAAAAAGATTTTAATTCTATTTTTGTATTCAGAATAAATTATAATTATATGCTGCTTAAGGGCAATATCACTTTGAATTAAAATATAATAAAAGTAATATCTAATAAAACATAATAATAATACTTATATTAAACATAATTCTGCCATACAATGTTGTTCTGTGTAATGATAATGTTGAAACAACATACAACATACGGACACAAATAAAATAAATACAAAAAAATTCCTCATCTTTTCATAATTCCAAAATCTCATGATGTAAATATAAATTACTACGGATGGCGTGTGTAATGCACACTGGGACATAAAAATGGAGAACAAAATGTCATACAAAGTGACAGGTGCAGCCATCTTGTTTATTTCATTTCCATACTAATAATATTCTAAAACTTGTGATCTCTCATTTTCTCTTCTGATGCCCTATCATTTTCTTTAAGTCGCCATTGTTATGGAGTCGAATACATTTGCTGTCAATGAGTCTAAAACAACATGCAGTAATTGAATTTTTAACAGCAGACAAAGTGGCATTCATCATCATCTAAAAAGGTGCTGCAACTTTTGATCACAGTACTGTGAGTAATAACATTTTATGCAAAGAGAATATTGAGAATAAACCTTGCAGTGGTCAACCAGTTTTTGTGACTGATGAAAATATCAAAAAGAGGGGGCTTTTTGTTTTTTAAGCCTCTGGAACCACCTTTAGGTGTTATTTCAAAGGATGAAATGAAATGGGAATTTTGAAATGTGACTAAGTACCTGGATCAACTGCAAAGTTTGGGCAATGCATAGAGGTTAAACCACCTTAGGAAACATAAAAAAAAGAAAAGAAAAAATGGACTATAAAAAGTTTAATCTGAACTTATTAATTACAATGATTTATCTTTTAACAAAACTTTACACTAGTAGATGCTTATTGGTAGTGAAGTTAATTTTTTAAAGAAAGATCCAGTGGTTTCCATTACAGAGTTAAAGACTACAGAATGTTTTGAATGAACTTCTACAACAGTACTGAAGTAATAAAAAAAATTATTTTACGTATAATAGTTAAAAAATAAACTAAAAACTACTTTGAAAATACTATAACACTGTAATATGGTAAGATTTATGATAAATTCTATTTCTTTAATACTTACAGTATTTGTACGTCTCATTCTACGATGAGTACCTATTTCATTTCCAATATAAAATACTAGTCCATTTGGTTTATCAGTTAAGAAATAAATTGAAGCGACTGAATTCAATCCTTGCTGAGCAAGATTATCTGGATTTTTCAGTTCTAATGTTGAATTTCTGTAGAATGTTGTTCCTATGTTTATTCTGAAAGCAAGTAATTAACTACTTTTAATTTATCATATTTGCCTGAATATGGTTGAGGTTTTTTCCTACTTTTCTCCCACAAAATGGGGGTCAACCTAAAAGCGGGGCTGATTTAATTTGAATTTGACAGGCTTTTAAAATGTTTCATAGTTAATTTTTGTTTCTGTATTCATGATAAGAATTTTTACAGTTTGTATTTATAGTAATAACTTTACTATAATGAATACATATATCATGAATACAGTATTCATGTAATATCTTTGTAGTCATAAGGCATAGGTTATTTACCTATTATTACTAATAAAAATACCTAATTAAGAATTTCTTATGTTCATAAAGATATTGACTTTTTAAATTATAATAGAGACAAATTTTAAATATAGAATTACATTTTCAAACTTTTAAGAAAAAGGATGAATAAATTTAGTTTATGTAACCAATGAATGTTTTTCCCATTTCTGTGAAACCTAGTTTTTTATTTCATTTATTTCAATTTTTACTTCAAACAATGTTAATTAAACATTAAACAAGTACGTATAACATTGTAAAATTTTATAATAAAATACTAATATGATAGTATAATAAAAAATATGTATAGCACTGTGTAATTATATATTTTAAATTTCAAAATTAATTTCTTATTCATGGTAAAATTTTATCTGGTGAAAAAAATTTCTATCAACTTTTTTCCTGAAAATTAAATTAAAAAATGGGGATTCACATATATTCAAGCAAATATGTATATATAAAAAAGTATAAAATAAATATATTCCTTTATTAATAGAATGCATAAAACATTTCAATCCCAGGATATTATATAAATCACATAATGTCTTGGCCAAATCAATTTGTATGGTGAACATCTATATGTTAACTATGGTGGGTTAATATGAGGTTACTGAGAAATCTATTTTTATTCATAATAAATATTGTGAGATCGGCTTTTTTTAATTGGAGAAAACACATAAAATTATTGAATTAATATGGAAGTAAAACCTAAATAAAAAATAAGAATGTTTATTAATATTACTTCTCCATAATCTATATACATAGTTTGTCTAGTCGAAGATGGTCAAAATAATTTCCTAAAGAATTTGTGAATTTGACCCTACATAAAGTGCATGACAGCATATTCATGGTAATTAGAAGTTATAAGTAGTCAGTATTAACTATAATCTTAAAAATTGTACACACTAAATGCATTAAATGAAATATTTAAGAGCTTGAAGCTTTCATTCAAATTAGTGAAATTATGCAAATAATGAGAATCAATATTCATATAATAATTATTAAGTAAATCAATGTTTATTACTACTTTTAATGTGTTCTGGCGTAACTGGAAAATAATGCTAAATAAATTCACAGTGAAGGGGAAATGACATCCAGCACAAATATGTTAATTATTTTTTGTTTTATAATTTGAAGATTGATACACTGTAAATATTCTTCCAAAATAACTTGTTTATAAGAAATTTTATTTGAATGACAAGAAAAGAAAGATTCTCATCATAAAGTTTTATTAAGCTAGCTAGCATAGAATAAATGCTTCTAGGTTACAAAGTTACAAGGTTACACAACCATGTTAAATAAATTAAATAATTATTGAAATCGATCAATGTCCAGCAAAAACTACTAAAGAGAAATTGATGAAAATTTGTATTAATTTCCATTAAATTCCATAGTATTCATTTCCAAATTTGTATGAAATTTTTTTAAATTCCCAAGTTTAAAGGGTTAAAATGAAGTAACAATGAAATTTACTACTTTTTTAAATTTCTCTGTAACAAATGAAGTTATCAACTTGATTTTTAGTGTGTGTAATTTTCATGTAAATATATAAAGATCAATTTCTAGATTTTTTAAATTCGACCTTGTAAGCGGTGAAGAAAGGTAAACGTTTTCAGCAATGATTGCATTGATTGAAGTGACCAGTCCATAATCAGTATATTTTCTAAAGTACGAACAGAATTTACTGACAACAATTTTTCATAACATAAAATATATTATACAATTCATAAATAATTTCAACGATTACTACTTTAATCCTATTTACAATTAATTGTAGATATTAGTAGGCAACATTTTTAAAGTAATCAACAATTCTGTAATTCACTAAAATGAATTTAAATGAATATCTCTTTAAACAGATCTAAAATAAAACAGATAAAAAAGGAGATTTTGTTTAAAGCAAATGTCTGGTTTTCACTTTAATATGTTAACTTTAAACTACTATGGACATGTAAATTAAACATCTGTTTCATTAAAAACATTCAGTTGTTTCACAAAATGAATGGTTCACATTCATATGAAACTATTAGTTAACACTGTTTGTTATATTCTCGTAACTTGAAATGTATGTAAACTATTTCAAGTAAGATGGTGTTTTTTTTGTGTCAGCAATAACATCAACTGTACCAGCTGTATAGTGAATGTAAAGTTAACACTAACTGAAGGGCTGAATTTTTCCTTAATGTTTTTATTTATGGAACTTCCATAATCTTTATGAATGGTAGATACTAGTAAATCAGTTTTTATGGCAATATTAACAACATTAGATTTACCGACACATATATGATCCTTTTCTAATAATAATTTATTTATATATTTTTAACATTACTCTGTTTTCTTGGCTAAAGCTTATGACTCAAACAACACAAAGGCTATTTGTAAATTATTAATCTGTGGTTGAGTAATAAAAATAAACAAAATAAATTGAAAAAATTTACTACATACAAAATTTACACAAGTTCTTTTATTACTTCTCAACTAATTCCTGTCCAAATTCAAGCATCTATTTATTGTGAACAAGTTATTTCTTGTCTATTCCCTCTTCAAAGAACGATGCTGTCAAAGTACCCATGAATTCATCATCATTGCTTTTGAAATGTTGAATAGCCAGCCAATTCTTCAATTTTGTAAAATGATGAAGATTAAATGGTGCCAAATCAGGGTTGTAAAGGAGATGGTAAAAAATCTGCTGCTTAAACTTATTTAGTACATCCTTAGATAGTAAAGGCAGTTACTTTTATACAGATTTGAATATCAGATCATGGATACCGGTGTTCTTTGGTGGATGGGCTTCAATTAACCACACATCTCAGAAATGGTTGATCTGAAACTGTACAAGACTACACTTCATTTACACTCGTACATATCATTTTCAATCATCCTCCGAAGTAATACCTGACAGTAATTCCCAAAGACTAAACAGGAAAAAGGAAAAGTAATCCTTAGTGCTAGCAGCAGTGTCTAAACTGTGCATTGTCATGCAAAAAAATGATTCTCTTTGTAGCATTCTGTATCGCTCTCCTAAGCTTTATCAATGTTTCACAATAAACATCTGCGGGTGTTGTATTCCACTTTATAAATTTTGCCAAAAAAATTCCTTTACAGTATTAAAACACAACAGCCATAATTCTTTTTTTCAAATTGCTTTGTTTAGCTTTTTTGTGCTTGTTCGGTGAGCGAGTGTGTGAATACACTAGTTGGGCTATCTTTTTGTCTTAATATTGATGAACTGAATTTACTCCTGAGTTCCTAGAAACAATTCTGTCAAGCAATTCACTTTCTTTACTTTGTTATTGTTGAAGAAAAGTCAATCCTGCTTACCTTCCTTTCACTTTGTGAGCATCTGTAATTTGTTTTGGTATCCATCAAGCACAATAATTATGAAAACCCAATATGTCAGTTAACAATTTCGCAAAAAGTGGACCTGGAAATTTGGAAAATTTTCATCAAGTTCAGTAATTTGAGGCAGCATCTATCATAAATGGCATGTTAACTTTTTCAACAAATTCGTTACAATGGAATGCCACCTTCTTCGTCAGGGACATTAATTGGTCTTTTCTGAATTTCTTGCACCATTCTCTTACACAGCCATCACTCATTACACCATTATTACTGTAAACTATGTGCTGCTGATGGTGGATCTTGATTGCAGATGTTCCTTCTGCTTACAAAAAAGTGAATGATGCTATGTATATTGCAACTGTTAACAGCCTCAATAATTGCCTCCATATTTTACAACATACTGCTTGAGAAGTACAGAATGAAATGTCAACTACGTCTAAGTGTGATGATATTTAAGCTTAGCTGATGTCTACTGCATATGTGTTTCTACTGCTGTAGAAACCAGTTTGTTTGTAAAGCTCAACTGGAGATTAATTTATAAATAGCTTATGTATATAGCTTACTTGATATTAAAAAGATGTTTAGTTACAGTTTTCTACTTAAAAATTTCATTACTTTTTTTATGAGATACAGAAATATTTGTTCCCTATATTTAAGAAAAATTTCAAAATGTAATATTTCTTTATTTATTGAACTGAATATTTTATATAAAAGAATATATATATATTTAAACATTCACAAAATGTTAATAAAGTATGGGAATTTTAAATAACTTTCAAGCATTAAGCACAAAAAAATTAAATTTAGCTAAATTCCTATAACAAAATGATTTATTTTTCAGTATGAAATCACTGTGTAATGTTATTCGTTGTATCATTATAATTTTAGTAAAGACATGCAAACTTGTTAGTATTTTTTAGTAAACATGTTTATAATATCTGATTTCTTACATAACTAATAATTTAGGCCTTACTATTTATATAATGATACAAAACACTTCCACCAGAAGAATGAAATACTCAATAACATTTTATGACACAAGCAGGATTCAGTGATTTTTATTTCTCTCAACAAGCAGAACTTTTGGATACATTCTTGATGAATTCATTGATCAACATAATAAAACTTCATTGTATAGAAATAGAAACGAAAATCTAATGAAATACTTTACTATTGCTTAGTTAAAGCCTGTGTAAAATTTCTTTTACAATGTTTAATTTATTCTTGCTGTGATATTAATGGGTTGATGATTCATGTGAGTGTTACATATACTGCTAATGATTGGTGTTTGCTTATAAACTCATCAAAATAGCTTAAAGGCAGTATTGCTGCATAATGCAAATTTGATTTCCCCTATACTTGTAGTTCTTGCTGTAGGAATGAAGGAAACATATGAAAGCATGTCATTTATTTTGATAACTATTATGAATGATGAACACTATCAATAAAATTTTTAGTGTCCTGAAAGTTACATTAATAATAAAAAGGTGACAGTGATATTACAATGTATGTTTCTTGTGCTTATGATGCAGTCATGCTACCAATCAATACTTAGATAAAGAATGACCAAAAGAGATAATTTCACTTCAGGACAGCAAAATGTTAAGAAAACACTACCTCTTTAGCTTACTGAGTTATTTAACCATCATTACATAAAAAACTAGGGATAATAATTATTCTTTGAAAGCATTAGTAAAAGATGAGAAAGGCTTTGTTTAAATATTTAAGTCAGCCTTTTTTGAAGTTAACTGATGTTGAATTGAAAGAGGAAATATTTACAGGGTCTGAAATAAGAAAATTAATTCGGTACTACATATTTGATAAATTTAATCCTAAAGAATTATCAGCATGAAAATCATTCAAAATTGTTTAACATTTTCTTGAAAATAAAAACAAAAAATAGTAGTCTGTTTATAGAAGAAATTTTTAGTGAATTACAAATTTTACATTTCTTCCCTACAAATTTGGGCGATGTGAATGAACAAAGAAGGAAAAAAGTTTCTATCAAACTATATTTAAAGCAGAACAGAGCATTATTGAGGCAGATAGGATGAATCTATATTGAATGACTACTATGACTACTATGGTTTTTTACAAAGAGAAGATTTTTTGGTATATAAAAGCAAAAAAGTAATTTCTTAGTTAAATAGACACAAATTTCTGCAAAATACAGGTTTATTTTACTTGTTTTATCATCTGAACTGATAGTTATTATGAAGAAATATTTAAAAAGTGATTATGCAGATCGATCAACTTATATAATACTGAGATCATAAACAATAACATGTTCCTGTTATTTTTAAAGGCTCTTAATTAAAAATCTGAAGATGATTAAGAAAATTAGATTTGATTTTAAGATTCAGTGCAAAAAATAAATTTAAGTTCATCTGCTTGTATTTCGGTTCTAAAAACTTTCTTTTCATTATAGATTGCTACAATTGCAGTTAGTTGTGCTGTGTTCAAATTTGATATATTTTTGTCCACGATAGTTGACAGTGTTATTAATTTAAAAGCAAAAACTTTTGCAACTCTTGTAATAAAGTATTTTAAAATGTTTTGATATAAGAATTTTTAAAAACATTTTATAAAGAACTTGGCTCAGTGGTAAGTTTAAATTTCAAATTAGGTCTAATTAAATAATTACAGTAAGTTTAATTTTCATTACTTAATTTTTAACAATTATTACTATATTTTATTATTATCTTATAAACACAACCAAAATTATCATTTTGTAATGTTTCATAATATTTTTTTGTTTCTTTATTAATATTTTTTCATTATACTCTTTTCTCATTAACTAACGGTAGATGAATCAAAAGATCATCTGGTTTCAGATATTAAGTAATTTTGTTTTTCTTAAAGATGTATGAGCATTTTTACACTTTCCAATTTATTAATTTTCACTATTTCGTCTTTACATTTATTAATTTTTTTTAATAAGTAAAAAAGGTTCTTTTATTTATTAAAGTGCTTTTTTCTTAGAGATATAATGATAGTGAGAAATGTTTTTACTTTTAGAATTCAAATAAAGAGCAATATGTAATAAAAATACAATCACCGCATTTTGAAATATTTTTTATTTATATTTATGTTATTGTTATTTTATGTATTTCATACAATGACAATGAAACGACTAGCACTAGATAGGGAATCTTGGAGAGCTGCATCAAACCAGTCAAATGACTGAAGACAAAAAAAAAAAATGTATTTTATTATGTGTATTGTATTTAAATTTTGTAGACACTTATGACTTACTGCAGACCATTCTTCAGATTTAAAATGTTATGCAACAACAGAATTCAAATAAAAATAAAATAAAGTGGGAACTAGAAAGTGAGCAGAATGGGTTCTCAAAGTACGTGTAAGTTCCATCAAATCAATCAGAGTACAAAGTAAATATTATTAATTCTCAACCTTATAAATATAGCAATACATGGATAATAATTTTATCTATATACGTGGACAATACTGCATGTGCTATGTTGTCTCAAAAATTGTTTAATTAAATATGGGTCCTTTTTTATCAAGAGTTGTAATATGCCTAAATAATTTCTGTAAATTGTATCATATATTAATAAATTCAGATAAAATCTACTTTTAAGATAATTTTTGTAATGAATGAGAAAAGGAGTAATGGTAATAACATTTATTTATACTATTGTATAAAAGATATTGTTCCTATCTTAATATAATAGTATTTTTCATTTTATTTTCTTTTGATTTTTTTACATATTTTTTTTATTACTATTTTTCATTAAAAATATAAAATTAGTAATATAAAACTAGTTAGTTACTCACTAACATAATATAGTGTTAGTGTGAGTAGGATGATATTGTATTTTCCTTCGCTGAATCAGATTAAACACACTAAATATGAATAATGTTTGATTAAAAAACTTTTAACAACTCAAAAAAATTAAATTGGTTTTTAAGGGCAAAATGGGTATGTAAATAAAAATACCAAATTGAAAAAATTAAAAATTCATCAAAAAAACATTGATGAATTTTTTTTTTTAAATACTACTTTGACAAATGAAGGATGTTTGATAAGTCTTTGCAAAGTCAAGAGATGACACTCTTAGTTTTTCACATTTCTGCTAGGAGGTACATCAACTTTCAGTCAGGTATACTCATAATTTTGCTGTTAGGAGTCATTTGAGAAGTATCAAGCATTGTGATTTGTGAAAAAAAAAGGACAAAAGAAGATTGATGATTTCTTGGGGTGAACAAATATTACTTTTTAAAAAACAAAACTAAAGTCAAATCGAATAAATATTAGTTGAGTTAGCTCCATCAATTAGAACCAGTTTACAAGTGGTCTGGTTATTTTTCGGAGTAGTCATACTGATACAAATGATATTGTGGTACTGATCAGTTGCCTAAAAGCATTTTGAATCATATAACATTATAATGTCTCACATGATGGAGTGGAAGCTTCCCTTATTTTGTCTAGATTCAAATCACATAAAAAAGGTTTCGCATGTTAACAATATTTATAAGTTATTTCTTCTAGAAAGTAAGATAATATTGTCTGCAATATGGGAGTCATTTGAGAAGTATCAGATATTGTGAACAGTTAAGACAGATTGCTCACAATCAATGAAAAGTATGAATGAGTAAACATTTCTAAGCATGGTTAGGAGCTTTTTTGATATAATTTAGAGGTCTTTTTCACTATTTCTTAACAACTGATTAAACTTGGATCTGTTGCTACTGACATGAAACCAAGAAACAGTAACAACTGTGAGGAACTTTCTACAAAGAAAACTGTTCTATCACCAAGAAATGTGATGGCCTGTGTTTTGGGATGTTTGTGTCATAATCATCATTGACTTTCTAGAGAAGTTTAAAAAACCAAACAATATTATACATCTTTGCTGGATTGTATAAATGAGGAAATAAAGAAAAACGATCACATCTGATGAAAGTAAAAGTCTTCTTCACCAAGACAGTACACCAATTCACTATTCTGTGACTGCAACAGGAAAAGTTTTTGAATTATGCTACAAAATTCTTCTGTATCCTCCTCCTCACCAGATTAACACCTTTATATTATTATCTGTTTTAAAATATAAAGAAATGCCTTGCTAGAAAGAGATCTACATGAAATGATGAAGTTGTTAAAATATTTGTCTATTTTGAAGGCTTGGATAAATCATATTATAAGGATGGGATTGAAAAACTTAAATATTGCTGGACTAAGTGAATCAGGAGAAATTACCTTTAAAAGAAGATTATCTTGTGAATTAAAAAAAATTTTCACAAAAATTGTCTTTCCTTTAACTTTGTTTGGACTTTTTTAAACACTCCTTGTAAGCTAAAAATCCAGTTAAAATTAAAAAATTGTTATTGTCCAATTTCAGATCGATCAATCAGAAAAAAGAGTATAAATGAATAAATTTAATACACCGTTAACATGAATGTTCAAATACAATAATAATAAGAAATTATCTTTAATCTGATGTGACCTGAAGTATTAAAGAATTACATAATAACAGTCAATTTGGACAACTTAATTTTACATTCAATATAATTTCTATGCAAATAATATCAAAAACCTCATGTAAATATGAGAAATCCACAAATTTAATGGTTCTAGGATTGTGATTGATATTATATTATTCAGTGTAAGTACACCGAAGGTAAATGTGAGGTATGATGAGCTTAGTCCCTAGATATACATCAACATTTCTTTTTTCTATTATATTGTAAAACTACATTTTTATTTTTTTATGGGTTTCACTTTCTTACATATAACTTTTATACTACTCTCTTTAAAAGGTTATTATTTTTAATTCTAATAATAAATTTGTTTTTTTTTTTCCATCTACAGTATATTGCTACTTATACCTGATACTGTTTATATACAAGGTCTGTAAATAAAGTAATGAGACTTAGTTTTTTTGGTAGCCAAAGTGGCAACACTGTAAAGTTACTAGTAAAGATATGGTTATATGAACAGCCGATTTATATTAGGTATTAATATTTTTAGTCTATTGTTGCCACGTGAGATGTAACAAACTTTTTGTGAAACGAGTTTTTGTTGTGCGTTACAAAAATGAGCGATAATAATTATGAGCAAAATTGTGCAATCAAGTTTTGTGTTAAACTCAATTAGAATGCACTGAAACTTTTTCAAAATTGAAAAGGGAGTATGGAGATGATACTCTGTCACGAGCCCAAATTTTTAGGTAGTTTAAAGTATTTTCAAATGGCGGGAATCAGTTGCAGATGATCCACATTCTGGAAGACTGTTAACGTCAAAAAGTGACGAAAATGTTGAGCAAGTCAGAGATTTGATACGGTACAACCAGAAAATAACTGTCAGAATGATTGCAGAATAGTTGAATTTGAACCATACCACAGTCCATCAAATTTTGACAAACAAATTGGAGATGAAAAAAGTTTGTGCAAAACTCGTCCCAAAAAAGCTCACTGTTGAACAGAAAAACAACTGGGTGGAAGTGTGCCACAATCTTCTAGGCCAAATTGAAACCGATCCCGATTTTCTAAAAAAAAATGTTATTAATGGTGATGAATGTTGGATATTTAAGTACGACTCAGAAACAGAACGCCAAAGCAAGGGGTGGCACACTTCAAACTCACCACGCCCCAAAAAAGCAAAAATGAGAAAATCAAAAATCAAAACCATGCTAATTTGTTTCTTTGATAGTAATGGCATTGTCCATAAGTTGTTTTTGCCTACAGGACAGACTGTAAATCAATATATTTACTGAAAAATTCTTGAAAAACTGCAGAAACAGTTGCCCATGTGAGACTAGCCCTCAATGGCACTGATACTGCATCATGACAATGCATCTTGTTGCATTGCACTCTCATTAATGAGTTTTTGGCAAAGAAAAACATTCCTGTAGTTCCTCAACCACCTTATTCACCTGACTTCAGTCCCTGAGACTTTTTCCTGTTCCCGACTTTAAAAAAAACACCTCAAAGGACACCATTTAGGAACAGTAGAACACAAAAAAAAAAATGTATCCGACCATCTAAAAGATATTCTAGTTTCTGAGTTCCAACACTGTTATGAAGAGTAGGAAAACCGTTTGAAGCATTGCGTGAGTTCCCAAAGGAACTATTTTGAAGGTGATGTCCATGTATAACTGGATTGTAAAGTTTTTCAGAACGAGTCTCAATACATCATTTACAGACCTCGTATTTGTTATGAAATAAAATTACACTTTTATTTCAAAGTTGTCACTTTGAAATAGTTTAATTAACTATTTCCCTATAGTTGGTGGCATAAATATATACAAGGTCACACATTATTCTCATATTGTAGAGGAGATAAATACTAACATTGTTCCTTTTCTGAGATAAGCAAGTAAATATAATGCTTCTTCCAGAAAATAACAAAAGAAAAAATATTATCTTAAATAAATTAATAACAATTATTCTGCTAGTTTTAAATGTTAAATGCTTAATTAATAAATAGTTCTATTAAAAGAGCAATGGAACGGATATATAAGCATGACAATGATAAAAATGTAGGACATGCCAAAATATTATTATTTTTAATCAGTAATTATGTAAAATACTTGCAACATTAAGAACACAAAAGATGAGAGAACACATAAGTTTAAATCTAATGAGAAACCCATTTTTCTTTTCAATTTTTAAATTAAAAAAAAGATAACAAATTAGCAGAAGGAATGATAATGAAATTAATTTTGTTAGTAATGTGCACAGTTAAAATAAAAAGCAAGCGATGCACTCAGATGAAAAATAAGAAATAAATGTATTACCAATTTATTTACACAATACAATTCTAATTGTTTTAAATAATACAAACAGATTATTATAAAGTAAACACTGAATCAAATGGTTAATTTAAAAGAAGAAATAATTGATAAAAAAAGTTTTTGTTTAATCAAACTCCAACAACTTCAGCAGCTGCAGGAATTATTCCACAGTATATCTGATGGTTCCACATTTTTATCTGAAAATTTATTAGATTTTCAGATAACTGATCCACAAAATTTTATCTGAATCGTTCCACAAATTTATCTGAAAATTTGTTAAAATTTAATGTAAATAAATTGGTATTTAAAATTAAAGAAAATTCTAGCCAATTATTATAAATAAGGACATGCTATAATATAACCAAAAATTGCTAAAAAAAAAAAAAATTAAATGTATTATCTACTTCTTTTAGTTTTTATGTACAGAGTTCCTAATAAAGTATGACAAATGGTACTGCCTCAAGACAATCTATTTTTCAGTATAAGACCATTTCTTGGGCTGTGCTGTAGGCGACTTTTGAAACTAGGGCTGTAAAAAAATACCAAATGCTTAAAATTTTTGTTAAGGTTGCCATGCCTAAAGTATTTTAGATAAAAATCTTTATTTTTCAATGTCCTTTAAAATTATGTGTCACAACCCTACCATATCAAATTACAATTTTTAAATTGTTCCCAACAATGCTTGAGGGTGTGGTGGTCTCATAATGAAAAATAGATTGCTCTGAAATAGAAGAATTTGCTAAATTTCATTTTCTATGCTTAACTGATTAAAAGTTATTTAAGGGTTCAAATAATTTTATTAACATTTATTTATTTATTATGTTTCCCTGCTTATTTATAACTGAAAACAAATTGAATCATAATCTCCTCTTTTATTTAATATAATAACAAAAAAATTTACCTAAACTAGCTTGTGCCATACATGAAATAAGTGTAGACATATATTAGACAATTTTTACTTTCCCGTCTTGATAGTCCTAAGCAAAGCTATAGCTCTAGAAGGAAAAGTATTATAATCAGTCCAATTTAGGAATATGTGGTTTTCACCGGATCTTGACGCTTTGACACCTAAGGAACCCAAAAAACCAGATAGAAATTTTCCGTATGTTGTATGTAAATCTACTGACCTTTCCATCAATATGAAGTGTAAATTTGTCACCACAAATTAGGCAACGAAACAACATCATTGTTGTCACAAATTTTATACTAATTGTAATTACTAAGGCATCATTTCAACTGTTTCTGCAAAATCTTACAGATAGATGGTTCAAAAGTTGCTGATCAAGTTGATTCACCTCGACTACATTAGTACCCAGCATAAATATAATCAACTTGTTCTTCTTACTCAGGAAGTCTTTTAGAACTTTTCTTTTTAAAGAGATTTATTTTCTTTCTAATTGCTTTTTCCAGTTGAAAAGAACTACATCGATGGTTTTTACCATATTTTATTTTGAAATGTTACATTACATTATCTCCACAATTAATAGCGTTTGCTGTAGCTAATTCGAGCACACAAAAAGCTTTCTCCACAGGAGAGGTGGCCACCTTGCCAGACAGGTTATGTGGTACAATAAACAAGGTTATGCAATACAATTGTCTAATTGTAGCAACTTAAAAACGTTCTCTGTAAAACTCAATTATTGTCATAAAGACAACATGTAACAGTTAAATTTTTAATAAATCAAAAGTGTTTATTTCATTCATAATCACTCTGTATAATCTGTAACATCTGAAAATGTGTACAATTATGTATATTTATTCCACACTGATGTATAAGTATTGGGTTTATAATGTGTAGTACAGTTTACAGTTACAAAGTAAGAATGTATCAGCTCTTTCTGTGCAGTATGAAGAATGATGGGAATAGGTAAAATTTGTTGTTTACAACAGACTCTAATTACAAAGTGTCATCACTCTATGTGATACACCCCAATTTTTCATGAGCACACCTATTTTTTCAACAATCTTCCTCTAAAACTTATTTCCATCTCTGATTTTTTTTTACAGATTTTCCTTTTTCCAATTTATTCATCTTTCCCTTGGTCTTCCTCATGGCTTCTTCATCATAGCATCTTAGCCAACCCCGTTCAATTCTCTCCTTTAGTGCTCTAAAATTATAGGAATATTTATTCTATACCTTTCTTACTCTGTATTTCTCCTATCATGCATTATGTTTTCTTTCTTCATATTTTTCCTACTGTATTTCTTAAAAACTTATCTAACAGCCTGTACTTTACGATCTCTTCTTGTAATCACTATAGACACTGAGAAATAAATTAGATGCAGATCTAGGATTCTGCATGAATCTTTTGCTTTTCTACCCTGCCTTCCATGATCTGAGAATTAAAATCGCTTCTTGTACATCAATGCTTGTCCTAAAACCAACTGGTCTTCATTTAGTACACTTTCTGTTTTGTTTCTTCTTTTTATAAATTATTTTGGTTAATAATTCAGCAACCTAAGATGTTTAATTTATAGAGCTAGTTCTTAAGTTCTTACATTTCTGTGGCACTGTAAAAATAAAACTTTTATTAAAACGTAAGAATTCAGCAGTTTTGAATTTTGTGAACTAATATATACAATCTACTCAGTCCCACTTTAACCAGTGTAGTAATTCAATTGGTATATTATCATCATCATTTTTTAATGTTTTATTCTTATTAAAAATTTCCAGAGTTATTTTGAAATCAAAAAGTAGACTAGTTTCTTCTAAAAATCACATGAATTTATTTTTCTGCATAAGCACTTACACATGAGTTTTTTCTATCAGATAATATTAAATACAATTAAGAAAAAAAGTTTTTTTGTCAGTTAAAAAAATTGAAATGTATATTTTATTATATTTTTTATCAGTTTATTACTGTTGATTTTTTAATTAGTGTTTATAAACACTATTTGATGATCTGTATATTATTTGCAATATAATACAGACAGAAGCACAGAATCACAAAAAGGAACTTATAAATATTCATAATGAAAAAACTCATCGAAAAAAACTGTGAATACAGTTTATTGTATTTTTTTTTTTGTTATTTTTTCTAGTTTTTGAATCTGCAATATACAGTGCAGATACAAAACTAGAAAAAAAATATATAAGACAAAATCTGTGTAGTGCAATGAATAATTGATACATAAGAGCAATAAGCAGATACATAGAACAATAAGATACATACTGTACACTGACCGAAGTGATGTCGAGAAGATGCAGTAAAAAATAAATATATAAGCTTAATGATTAAATGAAATCAATCTCTAAAGCTCCATTTATTTATATAAATAAAATAGCATTGCACAGAATGACATGTGATATGGCAAGCATTAAAGTGAAAACAAAGCTTAGTGTGATAGTAACATTATTTAGAAGACTCAAAACAAATAAATTCAGTTTCTGAAAACAATATATTATGACTGAATACAATAATGTTAAATTCTATAAAAAAATTATCTAGGCACAACCCAACCAGACATCTCCAAATTAACTCATGTAATAAGACATAGTAATAAGACAAGTAATAAGTTAATCCATTTTAAATGACAAGTAAAGATAGTCATGTATAAATTAGAAGAATTTAAATATATTATTCATTATACTGACACTATACATGATGAACTGTGTACTTTGCAGTTTTTGTATGAAATTATAATTACTATGGTCAATTCTCAACTTGTGATGTACAATTCACATGAGAATGTTTACATCTTGCATTGACATGATCTGTATAATAAATTATTAGGGTTGATATTATTAGGGTAAGATATTAAATTCATTTTTCACAAATAGATAGCTTTATGTTTGCTTTGAAGGACTTCTATCAATGTTATATATATTTTTTTTGGCATTTAATAGTTGTCACTTTTAGCATAATTTAGAAGCAGATTGTACGTAATTTTGTTTGATCTTTTTAGTTCATCGCCAATTTTAATTGAGTGTAAAAAGAACATTTTTAACATACTTTACTTTTTTATTTCCATAATGGAAAGAAAGCTGCTGAGACTCACACAGAGATATGTGAAATTTATGGTGTTGATTAGAACACACACGTCAGAATCAATTTAAAAAATTTCATTTTGTTGATTTTTCACTCAAAGATGACCAACATTCTGGTCAACCTACTTGATGAAGGCCAACTCAAGCTCATAACTGAATTGGATTGTCAAATAATTGTGAAAGAGATTGCAAAGAGATTAAATGTATCATATATAACTGAAAATCACATCAAATATTTTGGACTTGTTAAGAAGAGCTCAATATTTGGGTTTGCATGAAGTGAAAGAGATTCACTTAAGACAACGAATTAATACTTGTGATACGTAAAAATTTCATGAAGTCAACCCTTTTTTGAAACAAATCATCACTGGTGATGAAAAATAACTTCATCACTGGATTATCTACAATAACATCAATCAAAAACAATTATGGTCCAAAAGCTGAACTGGATCAAAACAAGATCGTGCTGTCAATTTGGTGGTATTACAAAGGTATTGCGTATTTTGGGCTGGTTCCAAGAAACCAAATGATCAATTCAAATGTCTACTTTCAACCACCAATGAAACTGGAGAAAGCAATCTAAAGAAAAACAGCCAGAATTGGCAAATCGCAAAGGAAAAAGTGTTCCATCAAGACAATGCAAGGTCTCATACATCTTTGGTAACTTGTGGAAAATTATTGGAGCTAAGTCGGGAGTGACATCTCATCCCCCATATAGCTCTGATCTTGTGCAATCAGATTACTATTTATTTTGAAGTTTGCAAACCCTTTGAATGGTAAAACTTTCACTAATGATAATGATCTGAAATTGCATTCATTTTTTTGCTGATAAGGTTCAGAAGTTCTATGAACATGCGAATCATGAAGTTACCAGAAAGATGGCAAAAGGTTAGAGGACAAAATGGAGATTATATATATTTGATTTAAGTTCATTCTTCGTATGAAAAACGAATTGAGTTGTATTTCACACTAAAAAACCAAAATTACTTTCTTGCCAATCCAATATAATGTTTCAATCAGAATAAAGATTTATTTAATTACTTATTTCAGTTAAATAATATGAGGTAAAAATCAGTTGATTATAATAGTAGTAAAATAGTTAATTTTTTATTTCAATGACTTAAATAGTTAACTGTCTCTATACTTCAAAAATGTGACTTTATTGAGTGGTCATATTTAAAAAAAACACATTCTGAAGGAGCAGAGGTCTCTGCAAAAGTACTTGATGGGAACAAATTAAAAAAGCAGTACACAAAATTAATATACTTTACTGCCTGAATGTAATTTATTTAATTATTTATTTACAATAAAAACAGTAACAATAATTATTGTGATTTTTTTATGTTGAGTACATTTATCTAACTTTCTTAGCTTTGTCATAACTAAATCAAATGTAAACACGTTTCGGATATATTCCATTTTCCAAACTCGATGCACTCTAGTGAGTTTAGGAAATAGTTGCAGTATAAGTATAGGGGTACAGGGTGTTTTGGAAATGGAATATACAAATATATGAAATGATCAACATGCGATTTAGTTATGACAAACTAAGAAATGTAGATAAATGTACTCAATATAAAAATTATGACAGCAGAAAATGTATGTATTCTAATAATAACCATAATTGTGATCATCTGATTTTTCTGCATCCTGTTCAATGTGTAAATAAATATATACTCAAAATAACTTTCAATAGTGTCTTTGGAACTGTGAATTATTTTGTAGTAATTTTTTACATTTAATGTATTATCTTTAACATTATTTCATGTGTTTGAATGTAAATAATAATTAATATGGATTTTAATCACATTTATTTCTTATAATCTCTGTTTAGTATGTTAGAAGTTTAAAAACTATTTCAAAAAAAGGTATGCCAGCACTGACCATATTAAATTCATCCCTGTTTTATTGGCATTTAAAATAATTAATTATAATG
This sequence comes from Lycorma delicatula, assembly GCF_047948215.1. NCBI lineage: Eukaryota > Metazoa > Arthropoda > Insecta > Hemiptera > Fulgoridae > Lycorma > Lycorma delicatula. The sequence continues at coordinate 99,063,382 of NC_134462.1, forward strand.
CTAAATGTAAAAATGCTCTTGCAAGAAACACTGCTTAAATTAAAAAAAAAATAAATAAATTATCCTTTACTTCAAATTTGTTTAGTTATGCTTGTATAAACTTAGAAAAGCCTAGTACAGGAATACAAAAAGTAAAGAAGTGAAAATGCACTTATATCAAAATAGAAAGAAATAGAGAAGTCCAGCAGACTTCAACAAATGATTCACGCAATTCAGAAAAAAATCATAATGAAATATTAATTACTTTTTGAAAAAAAAAAATTGATCTTGTTATTTTTAAACTCCATTTAACTATGAATATCCTTTCATTTCATTTCAAATTCTTGATAAAATAATTTATTTATTATTAACATCAGTATGTTTGTCAAGTGTTATTTAGAAGTGTGTATATGCAGGTGTTTAACATAAATTAAATATTTTTACATTTCTTTCATCTAACAGAAAATACATAATTCTAATGAACACCAATCAACATTCAGGCAGGATTGCTAATATTTTCAGGAAAGAAATTTATTTTCCTTTCAAAATAACAACAAAAATATATATAATCATGATAAAATAACATATACTTACTTACAAATAGAACATGAGTATAATATTAAACAACAGAGACTACATTAAATGCTGCATCGAGCAGACCAGATGCATAGTCATCCACAGATAAAAGAACTTGTGTGTAACCTTTGCAAATTACCTGAAAGAACGGTTGCTCGACTAAACCTTATGTCTATATCCAGTTTATTTTCAAGTATTATCTGATTAAAATATTAACCACAATATAAATGTTTTACAAATAGAATATAAAAGGCAAAGTAAATGTGCTTAAAGAGTATAAATTTATAAAATAGTAAATTTTACAAAACAAAATATTAAATTATATAATTCTTTCATTATAATACAATCCTTATAATGAGGGTGTTGATTTATGCACAGGTAAATGTTATGCTATTCTATTTTTCATATGGCAACACTATATTCAAGGTTAGCTACATGAAGCATCAAAATAACTTTTTCAAACACTAGTATCATCTTATTACCAATTCCTTTATAGTGTATCAGCTGTGATTTTTTTTTTCTGAAGGGTAAGTGTATACTTATACTGTACACACATTTTCTGCATTTTGCATAAAAATATTTCATACACACGAAAGACTAAGCTTCAATTGAAATTTTATAAGATTGCAATGCTTAACATTATCATGTTTGATATACAAATATTATGAAAATCAGACAATACAGAATCCAAAGGGTCTGGTTTGACTGTAACCGTTAACCAAGAAAGTCCTGTTAAATGTTAAAGAGTGTTTAATTCATATAACAAGAAAAAGTTTCTTAGAAAGTTAACCTTACAGATTAAATGGTAAACAACTACTACTTTCATGAATATAAAATAATCAAAATTATAAGCCTTTACAATGCTTATATTGGTAAAGTTCATAAACTGCAAGAAATAAACAATGAAAAAAATTTATAGTATTTTCATGTTACCAGCTAACTTGTGAAGTGTAGTGCAATAGGTACAGATAGGTTATCAGTAAATTGAATCTAAACTTAATATTCTGGGTAAATAACGGTAAATGTATAAGATTAAATGATGTTAGAAATCGTGCAGGAATGCTAAGTAAAGTAATACTATATAAGTATATGAGCAACTCCAACACCTAAGGGTAGCAATATCATTACATTAATTTGATATCAGTTATGATTTTGTAAATAGTATTGTACATCAAAAGAAAGTTAGTATTCATTCATTAATAATATGGCAAATAAATTAATGAGAAAGTAAAAGAAAACCACACTTAACTAGGTCAGTAGTAAATATTAAATACTAAGAATTATTGAAGAAAAGAATTCATTATTTAACTTAGCAATTTTCTATTATAATGTATGCATATTTCAGTACAATGCTGGTTAGTCCCGAATTTGAATTTTTTAATACAAGTTTTAATATACATAAATTAATTTTCTTCACAAAACAGCTAGGAAAATTACTGAAATGTAAAATAAAAAAATACTTAAATCTTGATAGTAACTTAATGTTTATACAAATCAAAAAATAATAAAAATAAATAAAAACACAAAACAAAAATAATCAACTAATTTTAATGCATGAAAAATATAATGTTATTGTTTTATGATTAATAAAATAAAGGTTTACCTTTTAGCAAGATCTCGAGCCATTGTTACACGTTCCTTTAGTGTTTTCAGGCTTTCTTGGATGCTGTTACTTAAACGATTTAAATTATTAATACGATCTTCCAGTGTATCTTTAAGTGACACAATATTTGGAAGCACTGTTTGTACTTCATCCACTGTAAAAGCATTAAAAATAACATTAATTTTGTGTGTATTTTTATTTACAGTTTGGTTAAATCATTTAACACTTTAATGGTATAAAAATAATCAATAGTTTTGGAACAGTAGGATCCAACTTCAAAAAAACAAGCAAAGATACTAACTACGTACAAGGTTTGTAAATAAATTAATGAAACTAGTTTTTTTTTTGGCAGCCAAAGTGGCAATACTGTAAAGTTACTATTAAACATATGGTTGTATGAAAAGCTGATTTCTATTAGGTATTAATATTTTTAGTCTATTGTTGCCACGCGAGATGTAAACAAACTTTTTGTGAAATGAGTTTTTGTTGTGCATTTCAAAAAATGAGTGATACTAATTATGAGCAATATTGTGCAATCAAGTTTTGTTAAACTCTATGAGAAAACTACTGAAATTTTTTCAAAATTGTAAAGAGTATATGGAGATGACACTCTGTCATGAGCCCAAGTTTTTAGGTGGTTTAAAGCATTTTCAGAGGCCAGGAGTCAGTTGCTGATGATCCATGTTCTGGAAGACCATTAACATTATTAAAAAGTGACAACACTGTTGAGCGAATCAAAGACTTGATATGGTACAACCGGCGATTAACTGTCAGAATGACTGAAGAACAATTGAATTTGAACCATACCACAGTTCAACAAATTTTGACAAATGAATTGGAGATCAAAAAAGTTTGTGCAAAATTGGTACCAAAATACCTCACTGTTGAACAGAAAAACAACTGGGTGGAAGTGTGCCACAATCTTCTAGGCCAAATTGAAACTGATCCCGATTTTCTAAAAAAAAATGTTATTAATGGTGATGAATGTTGGATATTTAAGTACGACTCAGAAACAGAACGCCAGAGCAAGGGGTGGCACACTTCAAACTCACCACGCCCCAAAAAAGCAAAAATGAGAAAATCAAAAATCAAAACCATGCTAATTTGTTTCTTCGATAGTAATGGCATTGTCCATAAGGAGTTTTTGCCTACAGGACAGACTGTAAATCAATATGTTTACCCAGAAATTCTTGAAAGACTGCAAAAAAAAATTGCACGTGTGAGAACAGCCGTCAAAGACAACTGGATGCTGCATCATGAAAATGCACCTTGTCACACTGTACTCTCAATAAATGAGCTATTGGCAAAGAAAAACATTCCTGTAGTTCCTCAACCACCTTCTTCACCTGATTTCAGTCCCTGCGACTTTTTCCTGTTTCTGACTTTAAAAAACCACCTAAAAGGACACCACTTTGGAAGAGTAAAAAACATTTTTAAAAAAATGTAACCAACCATCTGAAGGATATTCCAGTTTCTGAGTTCCAACACTACTATGAAGAGTGGGAAAACCATTTGAAGCGTTGCGTGGCATCCCAAGGGAAATATTTTGAAAGTGATAAGAGTCTACAAATAATTCGATTGTAAATAAAAAGTTTTTCTGAACCAGTCTCATTACTTAATTTACAGACCTCTATTTAAACAAAATTCCTACATTATTAGTAAATTCAAAAAAAAAAAAAAATGGTATTGTGTATAAATTCCAATAGTCTTGGTAGTTTATTAAAGTAATTTTAAATAAGCTATTTCAAAACAAATTTCTCAGTATATGCTATGACATAAATCTAACCTTAAACCATAAACCTAAACTTTATAAAACAAAACCAACATAAATATTTCTATTAACTCATTAATAGAAAGTTACATACCTTATTATCGATACAAGGAATACTTGTCAATTAATTAGAATTGTAACAGATGGCAGTACAAGCAAATAACTGATATGACATTTGGCAAGTATCAACTCTTACATGATTCTTACAAAACCTTCACTACATTCCTTCAGTTTGGTTATTTGTTACAATCATTCAAGATAAATACACTTTGGTTTTATTAAAAATATGAATATTGCACAGTGATTAAATATTTGTATTTGATAAATTTCTTTGTTTTATTTATTCAAAATACATCAGTATTGCTAGAATAAGTATACTAATAAAAAAAACACTACCACAAGAAAAAATGTTATGTTGCTATGCCAAAAAAATACCAACTGATCCTCACACTCAACTTTATTTCACTGATAATACTAAAAACGTTTTTTAGTAATATTCCTTTAAGAGTTATTGATATACAAGAAAATACAATTTTGGAAAGGGATTTATCAATTCATTAAAAAATGTTGTATTGAAGATGTGTAGAATGTTTTGTATTATGAAGAAGGAAAAGAAGAGTAGAAATAAAAAGGTAGAGGTAAGAATTTGTATACTGAATTTCGCAATGTAAAAGATACAGTTTTGCTTTTTTTTCTTTCTTTTTTTTGTAAAGTAACTTAAATGAGGAGGTTGTAATGTTTCATTTCCAGCATTAAAGTTACCTTAAACAATAAAAATTTCATTACACAAAATTTAATTCATTTAGTAGTTATTAGAATTTTAAAAACCACTCATCATTTAGTGGTATTTATAGTGAATTTGTGATAGAGTACTGAACTACTGAAATGCATTGAATTTTAATTCTGAGCAAGTTTATTTTGACCATGCAGGTGTAATGTTTAATTTAACAGCGACTTCCAGTTAATTTCTAGATATCCTGGCTATTATATGCAAAACAATGAATGTCAAATGAAAGATATGGTGATTATAATTATTCACATTCACTAAAAAAAAAAAATGGATAGATGGATGAGCAATCCAAAATAATAAACCGTGGAATTATTATTATTTTGGATTGCTAAACTGTGGAAGAAGTGTGGAAAGAAGAAGAAAGAAAGAAGAAATATGGAATTTACGGAAACTTGGACAATAGAAAAAAGTAAATTTAACTACATGTATATTAAAATTACATAATAAGCAGTAAATACTTAAAAATTAACAAAGTGTTTGTTAAAAACAATTAAAATGTAAAGGTAAAACTTTACATTTTAATTTTTTTTTAAACAATATTCTAGAATGATACATATGGGTTTAAGTATTCTTGTAAATACTGAATTATTCTTCATGTGTGACTTTTATTTTCTGTTTCCCAAAGTGTGAAATTTCCCAAGTGTTTTATTATACAACAAACTCATGGGACAATCAAAATTATTATATTTGCAAAAAAAAATCAAACTGTGCTGGTTTGCTTTGAAGAATCTTAATAAAATACTAAAAGCTTGTCATCATTATTAAATATTTAATATGCCTTGGGGATCCCTCAGAACATCAGAATGAATTTTCAAGATATAAAAATCGCTATCAGATCATTGTTTTTGGTGTATGTATATATAATTTATGCAGATCATTGTGTAGAAAATTAAAATTTTTAATTTAATTAATGTGTAAAAAAAAAATATGATGTGGGCACCACATTACTTCCTTGTACGCCTATTAAATTACAAATACACATTTTTTAGAAGTACATAAAATTTTATTTCACTAATAACTTCTGAATTTTTTTTATTGTTGTTGTAAGATGAAGTCAGATTGAACTGGTGTGCCTTCCCCTTGTAATATCCAAAATTGCATTAATTAAAATTTTATTTGGTTAAAACTCTGGAACCAATGAAAATAAGTACCACTTATTATATATTGTTGAAAAGCTCTCAATGAGGGCTTATTACTACAGTTAAGAAAAAGTCCAAAAGCCAAATTTTTTGTTTTGGGTTTTTTGGAAATTTTTGGTTAAGTCAATTGCAATCAAAAGGGGAAGGTGCACAAATAGATGATACAACAGTCCTAAATCCAAAATTTCAACATCCTACAGCTAATCGTTTTTGAATTATGCAAGGTACATACGCACATATATATGTACGTACAGACATCATGCTGAAACTAGTCAAAATGGATATTTCTATTGAAATCTGAAAACCAAAATTTTTCGTGATAACAATATTTCCTTTACTTTGTACAAGGAAATAAAAAAAAAATAGTCATCTATTTTTAAAAGATCAGAATATCCACCTCTATCGAACCAGAAAAGAAAACTGTTTTTGTTTAACTTAGTACAATACCTTGGTTCACAAGAAAGAATATTATAACATTTCTGTTTTCATTTTTAATAAATTACTGATCATTTAAAAGATCTCACCAATTCATTTAAAACAAAATTTAAAAAAAGTTTTCAGAAGCAATGTTACTACTGTATATGATAATAATGAAAAAAAAAAAATTAAAATAATAAATCAACAACCTTATCTTTCTGCACCTCCATTTAACATATACTACATAAATTTGGTCAAATTATTTTCATTAACACCTACTGGATTTGTATTCATTTTGTAGTTATTTTATTAAATATCTTCAAATAATTAATTTACCACCGTTTCTTATAAAGTAGCATGTAAATTAATCTGAACACAGGAAATTTTTTGTTTAATTCTATGTTGTGGCTACACTGTTGACCATACCCATTCTTTAAGTGACATGTGTAATGTGAGGTTATTGTTTTTTTGGTTATACAACAATTTTCATGTTATATATAGTGTTTTGTGAAAATTTATTTCATTTTTTATTACAAAATTGTATTTTCATAATTTTGTTCTGCGAGTCTTGAATATAACGCACATAAGTCCAAGAAAGCATTAGAGAATTGTTTCTCTTTCTGAGCATACCAATATGATTCAACAACAAATAGCTTCTGAACGAGATGTTGGACTAGGGCAGTGAATGCTATTTTATATAATTTACAGAAACTGGTTCGTTTTCACCTCAAAGGAAAGGCAAATGTGGCAGAAAAGAAAAACTACTTCAACGCAGGAGTTATTAGTGAGAAAAAGTAAACTTGATCAAAAATTATCTGCTGTGGACTTAAATCAAGAATTAGCAGTCAGTAGAACAGATTTACACATGACAACTGTTAGATGCTGACTTCTTGCAGCTGGCCAGAAAGCTCATCACGGTAAAAGCAGCTTTTAACACTTTAATGTGCAAAGAAAGGCTCTTATGGGACAAAGTACATACTAACTGGGCTAAAGAACACTGGAAAAACGTTATGTTTTCTGATGAGTCATATTTTTGTTCAGGAGCTAAAGGTTCTGTAAAGAAGCATCAGATGAAAATACATTACTGGCTCACATCCAACAATCAGTTAAAACATTTCTAGAAAAAGATGATTTGGAGTTGTTTCACATTTGGAGGCCCTTGTTCATTACTTCCAGTAGATGATACATTGAAATGCGATGGGTAAATATCAAGATTCTGAAGGAAAGGGTTGTTGCACAACTTCAAAACTAATTCCTACTAGATCAGAGTGTTCCAACAAGATTTGGTGCTATTCCATACTGCCAAAAAAGTGGAAAAACGTTTGAAAAACAAAACATTAAATTCTGGAAAATTGCCCATGTCCAAGCAATTCCCCAGACTTAAACCCACTTGAAAATCTTTGGGCAATAGTCTAAAAATGATTCTCAAAAATTAAATGTACCACAAAAATTGACCTCATTAAAGAAATATCAGTATGGTTTCAGGATGAAGAATTGCCCACATTCTCATTGCTAACATTGCACCCTCACATAATGTTTGATATGACGTATGAGGATTTAAAAAACAACTACAAGTTTTTGTAGTTACTTTAGTTTGAATGATTTCCTTGGTGAAGCTGAACTTTGGTACAATCAATCGAAAGGAGAAAAATGTGGCAAATGTTGAACCGAAGGAGATAGAACTAGCTACACTAGTTAAAGAAACCCACATTCATTAAATGGATGCTACTTATCTTACTTGCACAGCCCTGCACAATCTGCACTATCAAAAAATCCTTTAGCACCTTATTCAGGGTAAAACTTGGTTACGGTCAACAATGACAGAAAATCGGCTTGTCAGTCTTTGTATGATGAGTGTGCATAAAAAGAGGGTTCTGGAAGCTAAAAATAAATTTGAGAAAGAAATTTTGTCAAGATTTAGCCAGAACTCTCATAGGCTAGTGCTGAAATAAGATTTAGATAAGTTCGAACAGCATTGCAACTAATTACTTTTAGCATTTTCAGATGTTCAAATAAAAACATTTTTTAACAAAAAAACGTTATCTTATTTTTGCCCCCCCCCCTGTTGAAAATCCTTGCTACACCTATGACAGGTATGTTTTTTTTTTCTAAATAAAGTTACTTTTTATTAAATAACATCTATGTTCAGATTAATTTGCTCACCACTGTATTTACATTTTTAATTATTAATATATGCTTTAACCAGTTTTATATTTTATTTTTATAATTAGTTGTGAATTTTTTTATATAATTATATAACCAACATTTAGCATGATTTCCCTTGACTCATCCAGGGAAATCAATCTAGGAATGCAACAGTTTCTTCCTTTGTAATTGTGAACTGGCATACTCATTTCTGACATGAATTATATAATGTATTATTATATTCCAATCAGAATATAATATTTATTTTTCTTTATTTATATCTACTGAATTGATATTAAAGAATAGTACTTAAAGAAATTCTTTAAGTACTGTATTTTACTGTAACATACATTAAAAGAATTTTGTAATATTAGACTATTAATAACTAATATTCATGTACTCAAAAAAAACATGTTTGCAAAAAACCAAAATCATCTGGAACAATGATTGATAATTTAAAAGTGAATTTATAGCAGCATATTAATAACCAAAATTATAAGAAAAAATTGTAAAATAAGTTAATTTTTAATTTTCTAAATAAAACAATAACTAAATTAATATATAAACAAAATAATAATAAACGTACATTGATTATTAGCATGAGTTACTGCATTATGTGCTGCTGCGCTGTTTTTATATAATTGCTCTGAGTTTTGTCGTTGTTCTGGAATTGTATCGAGTATGTTTTGTATATTACTAATTTGATTAGCTTCTTCAGTCAAATCTTGAGCTTTTACACCAGCTTCCTGAGAACTCTCAGATACATTTCTTGATTCCAACTGTTCAAGTTCCCTAAAATAAAATTTATATTAGTAACGCTCCTTTTTTCATTTATTAACAGCAACATTTGTATGTAACAATAACAAAAGATGGTTGCACAAAACTGAAAAAAAAACTTTTCTTAAAACATGCAATTTAAAAAGTTAATCTTCCTTAAATACTTACAATTTCCAATTTAAAGACTCGTCTCTTAATTTGATAATTTTGCGTTCAGAATTATAAAAAACATCCCAGAACTTTAGTCTAGTCATGTGAAGCTTGAACTTTTCATTTTAAAGGATTATATATAGCACAAACAACATATAAACATGTGTACATGAGTGAAGACATAAATATATTATGTGTGAGTATGTAAATGTATATGCCCACAAAAAAAAAATTCACTGTATCCGATTCTAAAAAACATTATTCCAGGCTATTTCACCTCCAAGTACAGTGATGATGCATGGTCCATGAATTTGACAGTGCACATTATTTTATATGTAAATATTCAAAGTTAAATGCACATGAAGAACCTAAAATTTTAACATTAAAATTGTGGTAATGACAGTCATGATGAATCAGGAACAACACAAATTGCTGAGCAGTGGTGTCGATATGAAATAAAAATCAAACCAATTTTGTTTTATGACATAAATAATTATAATAAGTTATTAATAATGATGAACTTTCCCCACTCCTATTAAATGGTGTATTGGAAAACGTTATCACAAGAATAAAGAATAAGCTAACAGATTAAATTGAGGTATAAAAATTAAAATATGGAAATCAATTGTTTGGTTTTTGTAGAATGAAAGTAAAGTAGAATTTTTTAATTGACAACGGATGTGAACAAGAAAATAATGTCAATAAAAACAAAAATGAAATATTACAATGCTAATATTAAAATGGAGTGCTTACATTCCATTGCAGTGCAGTGGAATGTTTAGCTTTAATGAGTAAAGGAGAAGTAGAAGAATTAGAAAAGAAAGAAAGGAAAATTATGAAAAAGATCTTGAACCTAAAAAAAAAATGAAGAGGAGTGGGGAAAATGAAGTAACAAAAAAATATGAAGAGGGATAGAGAAAATGAAGTAACAAAAATGAAAAGTTATTACTCAGAAGAAGAAGATTAATGTTTTATGAACGTTAATCTGGATGCATAGAGCAGATTAACTAAGAAAATATTTGAACATTTCAACTCCAAATTTCAAAATAGTAACCAAATGGATAAAAAAGGGTTAGAAAGACAGAGAACTGGGTATTAAAAATGAAAACATTACAGAAATGAAAACTTCTGGAGGAAAATTAAGTAATTTAAAGGTTTCCAAGAGGTGGAGAAAAAACACCAAGAACACCTTGTCAGAAGAAACAAAGAATTTAGTGAAAGAATACTGGAGGAAGAAAATCACTAACTTTTTCATGATATCCAAAGGTGATCAAAATCAGCAATAGAAAAAAGTATAACTTAATAAAAAATCTTGAAACCGCATGTTGTTAATTCATCAATTTTTTCTAGAAAAGTATCAAGGATAGTGGTCATCTTTGTGATTATTGCTGAAAGCATAGTAATATTATCAAATGCATTATGGTGATATTGTGAAGGCAATTAATTAATTCTGTGGCAAAATTTCCACACATTTCATAATGTGTGGAATTTGAAGCACTTCTCTAAATGTGAAAGTTAATTACAAACAATGGCTCAACTGCACGTGAAGAATGGATACAGAATGGGTTCAATTTGCATCCATTTTAACATTAGTTTAATAGTATTAAGGAATATGAACAAAGGAGAAAGAGAAGTTTGGGGTGACGGAAGAAGAAGTAGAGAAATTAGTTTTATATATGAGATTAATACATAGTGTAACTAATAATCTGCTTTATACTTGAAGAAATGAAGTTTTCCATAATAGTATAATTACACTGGCAACAACATTCACTTCCGAGGACTGTATCTAGATTTCAAAGTTGTTATTGGTTTTCAGAAAGGCAAACATTAACACTAACAACTACTACTAATTTTCCAACTGTTAATAACATTTTAACCCTGTTAACTATTCCAGGGGGATTAAAAGAGAACAGTAGTGTGGGAAAGATCAGAAAGAGAGAAATGTCATTGTATTGGAGAAAGTAAAGAAAAGTGTGCATGTACATGAGTGGACCAATGAATCATTGAAAATGAGAATGACTATTTGATGAATATAATTTTTAAAAAGCATTAGTAAGGTAAATAAGTAAGTTTTTGATGAGTAAATAAACCTCTACTCATAAAAGTAAGACTATCATATACAGCAATGTAAGTCTATTTATTTTATTAAGCATCATTTACTAATATTAATAAAAAATACCAACAGAATGAATGTGACAGTGATAGATTAGAACTGCATCCAATGCCCATATTGGAAAGTTAAAAAAATCCAATTTTTTACCTTTATAAACAACTTCATTTAACAAGGTTTTAATAGCTAGCATTTTATTTTTACATCATATTCTTTTATATCCAATTTATTACTTTCTGAAATTTTCTGTAAATTTGTAGAATTATCTATCATTAACAATAAATTTTTTTTAGGTGAAACACCAGATGGATTACCATTTCCAAAAAAAAAACACAAGCAACTGCCTAACTCCTTTAAACTACGAAAACTTTCACGAAATGTTTTAGAAAAATCTATAAATTATATGGCTGTAAAGATCTAGTCTACCATCTTATCAATTAGTTTAAAAAATTAAATGGAACTAAAAAATTGATTAGTAATAAAATCAATAAATCCAGATGTTTATTTTTATATGTCTTTAAATGAACTCCTTTTTTTGGAGAAAATTACCATAGTAATTACAAAAAAGTGTACACAATTAAGTTAAAAAATGATGAACCATGGGGTCAACTTCAAATGGAAAATGAAATGGGTGACCTTCATCAGAACTCCTAGGCCATAGCTGATATTCAAAGACAAATTTTTGTTTGCCTGCAAATATTTATATGTAAGTTATCACAACAAAGTGGTGTAAAATATATATCTTGCCGTAAAATCTTTCATGATCTAAATTTAAACCTGTAATGTGAAACAACTGTGAAAGAACTTAAGGGACAAACTGAAATATCTTAATTATTGCAACTGGCTTTTCACAAATTAATCTATGGACAGATAGACGATGTTATATTTCATCTCAGGTGAGAAACAGTTTCATCTATCCTGGGTATATTAATTCATACAACAACAGATATCAGATGACTGAAATCCTCATGTTCTTAGAGTGTCCATTTTATGACAAGAAAAATCATGAATAGTGTGCTGTTTCTGATAATCATATAGTGAGGGCCAATATTTTTTGACCAGACTGTCAATACAGAAGTACAATAGTTTTCAAAGAATTCTACATTCAGTTAACAGATAATCAAAAAGAGTACAGTTTCTTCCAACAAGGTGGCACAACTTCTCACCCATTAAACAATTCACTAGCACATGTTCATGTAGCTTTTTTGAAAAAACTGTCAGCAGAAAGTGGTGGCCCCCAAGTTCCACAGATTTGTTTAGTTACAAATTTCTTTTTGGTTGGGACTACTTGCAGGATAGAGTTTGTTAATCAAATCCCCACATTATCAATGAAGGCTGAAGGTGAACATTCAATAAAAAATCGACGGCATTGACATTAATGCTATGTGTCAGATAAGTATCTATATGATCATTCAACCATAAAAATACATTGCTGTGCAGGGTGCTCACTTAGAAAATCTATTGTAAAAATATGATATATGTGTGAACTTTTGCTAATGTAAATACAGAATTTAATGCTCCTAAGATGCTGTTTTGGGGAAGTGCTATGAATGCTCTTATAATAAACCCGCAACCATTCATCCAATTTTCATGATTTAAATAGGGTTTGTGTTAGTAGGTTAAAGGCTAACATAAAGTTATTTTGTAATATTGTATCAACTACCCATGCTTCGCACAGGTCATATAAATAGTTATTCTCCCTCAAGAACAGTATGATCGGTTTAGAAAATTCAAATGGATTCTTAAACTGTATCAGTTAAGGAATAATATCGTTTAAACAAGCCATGCTTCACATGGATCACATAAATATAAATCTGTTTTAAAAAAATTAAACAGTTAATACCTATCACAATTTTATAATTAAACTTTTTCATTTAGTCAAATTCTTCATTCTACAAAAATGTCATCTAGATTTGTCCATGCCATTAATAACAATATGATCCTATTGAAGTGGGATTTGGAGGACTTTAATGATATCGATGTGTTGGTGATCCTTCAGTGACAAAAGACATCTGAGGTAAACAACTTGAAAGGGGAGGCAATACGCTTTGATGTAAACATAAATGGTGGAACTTAAAATTTTTTTTTCAGTAAATTTTATTTACTTGTACTTATTTAACAGAAACATTTTTGTTTTCAGCAATAAAGAATAGTCAATATGTGCTAATGGTATTTTTTTCTGCAGGCATGTGGTCATCAACGTAGAGATGAAGAGGACAGTAAAACTGGAAGAGCAACAGAGGTTGTGTTTTGCAACCTACATCTTCACAGGAAAATCAAAACTGTTATTAATGTTGATAACAATGACCTTATTAATGACCAATGGTTGGAATCGTAGAAAAAAATAAATGACTTACCAGATTCATCCTAAACGGAAATATAGGTGAGTACTAAGCAGTCAACTGCTCAGATCTTAACATTGTTTGGTACTGCTCACTATATGGTGGTGTGAGTTCGTACATTGAAGCCCCACCCCAATAAAAAGAAAAAAACTGTCATCAACGTAAAGAACCAATACGACAAAAAATGTTTCCTATAGTCAGTAATGTCCTATCTGTTTGATCAAGCTGGCAGAAATTACTGTGCTTCCACTTATGCAATTCTCAAGAATATCAGTAAACATAATTGGAATCGAGTACCTGTACAGGTGAAAGATATTGATCGTTTCGTGCGACAGAACCCATAATCATAGAATCACCATATCGTATACGGTTACAAGGTGGTAAAGGATGACATTCATATATATCCAGTTCATGTAAGTAAGCAATAGGACTGCATACATATGGTTCACCTGTTAATACTGACAGGCGACAACTGAGACCATTTTCATTTACTGCCTCATTAATACAACATACTATCGCAACTACAACTGGAATGACATAACACAGGCTGCTTATCATTATTGGTCTTACTGTTTTGTTTACATAGAGTCAGTTCGTCTGATCCTCTTTTTGTAAAACAAAACTTGGACAAACATATGATTAAGAATAAGCGGCACAGACTACAACGGGTGAAAATGCCTGATCCTAACATAGAAAGGGAATGCATTATACGATTACTCTTCTGTTTTCCGTGCACAGTACACTGTTTATGCTGATTTCGAGTCTTGCAGTTCCGATCAGCATGACTACCGCTCGTCAACATACCAATTTCACAAACAAGGTGGTCCGTCACCTACCTTTGGTTATTGTAATGTAATCGTGGACAAGAAGGGGGAGATGTGCGTTGGTCCTGTATTATACCCAGCAACAAATATGGGTGAAAAAGTGGTTGAAAAAATGCTAGATGATTTGCTTACTCATGCTAGCCAGCTGCATAAAATTATGACAACTGAGAAACCATTGAAGATGAAACCAGAGAACATATTAGCCTTTTAACCAGGCCACAGAGTGATTTCTGTGACATTAACGATTGTCTGATGAATGAGTGCACCATCATTGGCATACAAACAGTCAATTTCTCGGCACTTGTCATAATGAATGTAACTTAAACTGTATGTAAACAGAGCACCTCTCAGTATTTTTTCACAACCTCTGTGGTTACAACGACCATCACATCATTCAGGATCTTGGAAAATATAGAGACTACAAAATCTTAAAATAGATTGTAATTGCAAATACACAAGCAATTTCACAAGAGTGTACAAGGAACAAAACAAATAAGACCTACTCATTCAAAAAGTAGTTTACCCATACGAATACGTAACTGATGAACGTAAATTTGACAAAACCGCTCTACCTCCACAAAACGCATTCTTCAGCAAACTATCTAGAGCGAGTATTTCTCAACAAGAGTATAACCAAAACTTCTGGAATACCTTCTGCTGTCATAATTAAGGTGCATATGACAATCTCTGCCTATAGTGTGATGCCTTCTTCTAGCAGATGGTCTCTGAATGTTTTTGATACATATATAAATTTTTACTGTTGGACACATGTTGTTTCTTCGCGATCCCCCACTTTACTTGGAACACGATGTTAAAATACACAAAACAGAGACTAGAACATCTAACAGACAATGACATACACTTATTTATTGAGACAAATACACATGGGGAGTAGCAATGATTTCCAGCAGATATGCTAAGACCATAATCTTCAGATACCAGACAGGTGTGAGTGCACCCATCCTACTATGTGAGTACAATATTATGATTGTACAAAACTTGTATGTGACTGGCCATGAGATTAAATGAAGAGGAAATGAATGTCCTCGACATTAACTTGATCGATGACAATGGGGAAAAAGTTATATTGTGGAAGTCAACCTACAATATCCTGAGCATTTATTAGACTCACACAAAACTGTTCACTTGTCCATGAATCCACCACTTTCACACACCAGGTGGAAAGTTACCTGGTGGTGATGGTACATAGATGGGTAAATAAAATCTGTTAGATGTTGGTTTAGAAGCAATCAGTAATTATATTCCTTTTCTATTCGATGAAATATCAGGCACTGAGGTGGATCGCATAAGAAATCCGAGTATGACCACCACAATGAAAAATTTGCTTACTCTAAGAGAAAGAAAGCAATAAAAATTGTATCCAAGCCATCAGGTGGGCATCAGATGGCATTAGTACTATATAACTAAGCTCAGTACATAGAAAATTTATAATTCATATGGCCTTGAAGGTATTAAAGGGATTTGCAGGTTACAAGAAAATACTTTAATATATATTAAATATAATTATAACAGTATTTTTTTTTTCCATTTATTAATGTCTAAAAAATTTTTACATTTAATTCTATTACTATTTTTAATTGTATACTTGATCCTATTATTAATATTGTCATTTTATTTAACAATTTTTTCATGACTTATGTAGAACAAAATTCACTTAAATAGCCTGGGTGATGGTCTCTGGTCATGAGGCTTAACGCCCTCTTTGCACATTTATCAGGTGAAAGAACCAGTTACGTTTTTACACTTTGAATATTATTTATTTAATTCTCCTGCCAATCTGTGGCATCACAACTTGGCAGACAACAATAGCTGACAATCCAATATTACAACCTTTCAAATATTCAAATAGTTAAATATTTAATGTATGAAAAAAATAATGGTTGGGGATCCTGTGAGGAAAAGTGAATTTACCACAGGGAAAAGTGGAAATCGAAGATAGTGGACACAAAATTGTGGATGAGCAGAGCCTGCAATCCTATTAGTCACTGGTTATGGGAGGAGGAAATCCAAGATGGTGGTGGGCAGAGCCTGCAATCCTACTGGCTCCTGGTGGCAGAGGGGAAAATCCAAGAAGGCCAATGTCACATTACCAGAATACTGCAATCTTATTGGTAGATGATGCAGAATTACTCAATTATTGCAGTATTTAAGGAAATTAAAAGATAAAGGTATGTGTTTTAAATATACCTACTTAGTAGATATATTTTAAAAGAGCTGTTAAAATGTTTTAGCTTGAAGGGTAAAAATGGGTAAGCTCATTGGTACGCCAGTTAAATTTAGTACTGAAATAATTTTGTTGTAATGCCTTTTGCTAAGGTTATGATTTCAGTTAGGCATTTTAATAGTGTACAATCTGCAACACATTTTGTTTACAAATAGTTGAGTCACTGAATCAGTGACTTCAAACATACTGTTTTCTTGTATTATTTATTGGTAAAATATGATAAAAATAGATTTTTATTTTTATAGAATTTAGTTATAATGGTATGTTACGCAGGATGGAGTATATCAGTATTTTTCTTCTAACAGTGAAACATAAATACTAAGTCTTGTTTTATGTACTTAAATATTATTATCCTCAATTCAGATAAAAAAATAAACTGAATAATATTTGAATAACTAATTATATCACAGACTGCTATTGACTCCAAAGTCAAAATTCAACATCTGCTACAAAATTTAAATCTGCTTGTAAAAGAAACTGACTTTTAACCCATCATGAATTTAAATTAGGTGCACTGCACAACTTTCAATGTTCAAACAGTTAGAACTTGAAATTTAATTGAAACAGAATTACCTGTTAATTTTGTCATCAGCATCTGAGGCTTCCTTATTTAAGGACTCTACAAGATGAACATCATCTTCAGCTTTCTTTAAATGCGGTTCTAAATCTCTCTGAACTGTTTGTAATGACTGTTGTGCATCTTGATTCAGTTTACCAGATTTATTGCTTGTATCACTAGTTCTACCTCCAAGACCTTCTGACTAAAAATAAAACATGGAAAAGTAAAAAACTATATTAATTAAAAAAAAGAGTAACAATCAATGTAAACAGAACATGTTTTTGTAAACAAAGACAATTTATAAAAGTATTATATTTAAAGATCTAAACTGAACTAAATTTAAAATTATATCAATCAAAAAATATATTAACTTTTTATTTATTAAAAAAATTTAATTAAACATTTTTTTGTTTTTATAAGTTTAACCACATTTTATATTGAACAATAAAATAATGAATAAGTATATTCATAATGTTAGCAAACTGAATATATTTATAAAAGTGGGAATGAGTTGCATAACTCATCTCATATATTGGTAATATCTCCTATATTGTTGATACTATCAAATATTAAATTTTTATGTAAACAAAGTTTGGAGATATGTACTAAAACTAAACTTTTTTACCCATTCTAATTTAAAATTTAAGAAACCATAGAGCATACTTTACAGAAATAATGAGCCACTTATATTAAATTACAAATGAATTAAATTGAATATATGAATCTGAAATTCTTATATTTGAAACATTTGTGCAAGGGGTAACTGCCTGTAAAGATTTTTGTTTTAGAAATATTGCTAATATTGAAGAGGCAATCTATAAGTAAGGAAAACATTTACTTTCTAAGATTTATATTAGGACACATCACGCCAACCTTTTTACATTCCCACCCTCAGTGATTTTTTCAAAATTTTAATAGAATATATATATATATAGAAATCGTTTTAAAAGTGCTATGCCAACCTGTTTCTGACATATTAAGCAAAACAGAAGCCAAAACATATTCTCACACATACACTTTTTTGTCAGTGAATTTTTTCTCCCTGTATTTCATATCCCTGAGTCAGAAATATGTAATAAGATTTTTGAGATTTATATCAATTTCAATCTCTCTCACTCTCACTATCTTTCTTCTTTTCTCTCTCTCTCTCTCTCTCTCTCTCTCTCTATATATATATATATATATATATATATATATATGTATATATATATATATATATATATATATATATATATATATATATGAAGATTAAAGAAAAAAAAAAGTAGCTAACTCCAAAAAAACACATTTTTAGTAAATGCAGAAAAACCTATTTCTTTTCATTAGATGGTTTTTTAAATACTTAAAATAAATGTACTTCAGATGGGCAGGCTAATAAAAATAAACAAGTTGTTTTAAACATTTTATAATCATTATCAGTTAATATGATGAAATATTTTTGAATTTATTAAATTTAATATTTTTGCAGTGATGGTCACTGGGAACAAGGAAATAAATATTATTGTTCTGCACCCTCAGGAGATCGGGTTTCAGCTTTCACTGAAGAAAACACAAGTAGTTGCAGTCTCAGGTAGACTAGTTTTGAAACTCATTCAAAGAATTAGCCAATTTTTATTTCTATTGACTTGGTTTGTTTTGTTTTTTTTTTTTATGAATTAAACACAAAAATTATGAATAACAATAAAAAAATGTAATTTAATTATTAATTACCTTTAAGCATTTCAGTTTATTATAAGAGAAGAAACAATAATCACCGGAGATCCACAGGCTCAGTTTCCACCAAAAAACTATAAAAATATTAGAGAGGCAATAAATATAATACTTACATCCTTGTAATGGCTCAAGTAACTAACCAAAACTCTTGACTAAAGTAGATAGTGATAGATAGAGGTGACCTAACCGCAAAATCCAATACAAAGTGCTATTTAAAGTATTGTTCTTTGTCTTTTCTATAAAGCAGACATTCATTTTAACCTCAATCCAATGGGAAAGCAGATTATTTTTATCATGATGTAAGTAATGCATTAATTATCAACAATCTTATAACCATATCAATTACATGTTGCGATGTAATGCTTTTAGCTCAGACAGAGATATCCAAAAAAGATCTGGCTGTCTTCCTGTTAATATCTAAAATAAATAATCTAAGATAAAGAAAATACTCAGTTAAAGAAAATGTTCACTCTTCCCCAGAATTGCATAAAATGTGAAAGTACACAACTGAAAAGTTCATTTTCTAATAATTCTTTGATTTTTTCGTTTTCTTCTTTCCACGACTAAAGTATTCATGGATAACCCAGAGCTCTCATCCCCCATTACAATGAATTAATATGATAATACCTCAAAACTACTTACAATGTTAATAGCGTCACTACCAGATTTTCCTGCATCAGAAGCAGCTTGCAGAGCTTCATTGATTGCATCAGCAATATTTTTATAAGCATTAGCAGCTTCAACAGCGCTTTCTGATGAATTTTTTATAGATGATAGTAAATTGTCTAGACTTTTTGCCTGTAACAAAATTAAATTGATTAATTGACAGTTCAAAATCTGCTTTAAGATATATGTATTTTACACTGTGAGAGAGGATGCCAGTACTATCTAAACTATGAATAATTGCAGTATAATTTAGTGGAACAAAGACAGTATGCTTGGGACATCAGATCTAATTGCAGACGGGATGGCAAATATGAATAAAATGTGTTGTATATGAAATACCTTGCTTAATCAAAATAATGACTAAAAATGTAAAAACTTATTTTATGAGCTAGTTGCTATTTTAAGGTGGGAAATTTTATGAAAAACTGTTACATGTGGAACAATCTGCCCAACAGCAAAGAACTTTATTAAAAAATTTTGTAAAGATTAAAAAATTGCTGTAACTGGATCACAAGAACAGATAAAATGCCAAGAACTCATTTTTAAAACTTTTTTTTTTAATCTCTGGGTCTGACTGGGATTCAAATCCGGAACCTCCAGATAAAAGGCCAAGATGCTACCACTCGCGCCATGGATGTCGGCTCATTTTTAAAACTGGACTTCGCTTTACTGTCAGTAATAGACTAGCATTGTATAAAAATATCAGTTAAAATTGTAACATTATACACAGACTACAGTGAAATTTTCAATTCTGAGTACTTCAGGAACTTGATGAGTTGGATGGAGCAGTTTGTTTTGTTGTTACACACTGCATACTAGTTGGTAGCTCATACACCAGGAAAGCAAATTAAATCCAAACTGAGCTGGCGTGAACTGCAGTTATTTAAGTTTTACCTTTAACGCTGCTATTAGTGGCACTCCTGGTTTTGTACATTACTACTCTTATCCATTGTTTCAATTATAAATTATTCATGGTTCAGTGCAATATGGTTTTGTTCTTTGTAGTTGTGCTTTTCTAACATGCCTTATTTGATCAAGGAAAGGGTTGCTGCAATGGAAGCTTATGAGCATTCTAGTTCCTTTCAAGAAACACATCAAGTATTTGTGGAAAGATTTCTGAATGCCAATATTCCAGCAAAAACTACATGCAGCATAAACGATATGATTAAAAAATGACTACAATGTGGTTGGTTCCAAATACAAAATGGAATAGGCAACCTGTTAGTTTCCAGAGACTAAAACTGATATTCAAAAAAGAGTTTTGTCAGTCTGAAATATCTATAACTAAGTTTTCACAACAAAGTGGTGTAAAATTCACATCTAATCATAAGATTTCTCATGATTTAAACTTGAAACTATATCGTGTAACAACTGAACAACAATTTAAGAACAGATAAAACAAAACCACAGTGACTGGGCTCTCAAAAATATTGCTGATGGACAGACAGATCCGTTGTTGTATTTGTGTTACACAAAGTACAGTTTCAATTATCTGAACACATTAATTTGAACAACACTTGTTTTTTAATTACTGAAAATCATCATCAGATGTTTGAGCATCCACTTTGCAATGAAGAAATTGGTGGTGTAGTGTATGGTGTGCTGCTTCTGATAATCGGACCAATATCTGTTGACCAGACTTCAAAAGAGAAGAGTACCATATAATATTTAAATAATTTTAAGTTCAGTTAAGAAATTGTGAAAAAGAGTACGGCTTTTTACAATAAAACAGAGCAACATGTCATATATCAAACAACTCTAGTATGCATTAATGCGGCTTTTACTAATGAACAAACTGTCAGAAGAGAGCAGTGGCCTCTGAATTTATCTAGTTATGATTATTTTTCTTCGAGGCTATTTGAAGGACAGGGGTTATGAATCAAAACTCCACACTCTTGATGAATTGAAGGCGAACAAATTTTTCTTACAAATAGTTTTTTATTAGTAATATTTGATAATACAAATTAATTACAACCTGATAATCCAGTTGATGAGCATAGTCTTCTGCCTTTCTTACTTCTTCTTGAACTGATGGTAATGCATTAGTATTTGATGATATAATATCTTCAATAGTCTTTTTTGCTGTATTTAATCTAGCACGTTCAAAATCTGCAAATGTTTAAGTAAAAATAATAAAAATATTATTTATTATGAGCTTAATTTATAACTGAAGTAAAATAATAATTAACAATAAATGAATAAAATACATAGATATATTTATATATAAATAATATTACTATTAAAGAATATTAAAAATAAATTTTAACAATTGTAATCAATTAATGATGCTAAATATGATGAGTTATCAAAAAGTATCAGACTAAGGCTCATAAAAAAAAAATATATTTAATTTATTTAAATTGACTAGTCGCCTTCAAAGTAAGTCCCTTCTGATGTAACACACTTATCCCTACAATGTTTCCACTCTTGGAAGCATTTTTCAGTCATTTTTCGGAAGCACCAAAAGTCCTCTTGTATTTCTTTTGATCTCCTTCCTTTCCTTTCTTTAAATTTCTTTCCTTTAAGGACAATTTTAAGCTTAGGAAATTGCCAAAAATCACAGGGAGCCATGTCTAATGAGTAAGGAGCCTGCTGAAGTCGTTCGATCCCATACTTTATCAAGAAACTCTGGATAAGTTGTGATGCATGGGCAAAGGGTTGTGATGAATTTTCCAATCACCATTTTCCCAAAACTATGGTCTGTTGCATCAAACAGCATCTCTTAACCAATGAAGAACAGTTATATAGTACTCTTTATTGAGAGTTTGTCCTTGGGGATCATACTCATGATGAACCATACCTAGTTAATCAAAAAAGACTGTTAGCATGACCTTCACATTGCTTGGCTTTCTTTTGCTGCAGAGAATTTGGAATTTTCCAATGGGATGACTCAAATTCATAGCTAGATCCTGTTTCATCTCCAGTTATTATTTTTTCATAAAAATCAAGATCACTATTGGCATATTTCAGCATGTCTTGTGCAACTTGCAATTGGTTTTCCTTTTGCTCATGAGAGAAGTTTTGGGACAAATTTTTGTATTGCATTCTGAGATCTGTTAAAATTGTTTGCACTGAGCCAAATGAATTTCCTACTTCAGTTTTAAATTCTCTAATTGCTACTCGACAATCATTCATCACTATCTGGCAAACTTGCTAGATTTTTTGGAAATGTTTGCTGGTGGAAGATCTGCCAGAGTTTTCACCACTTTTGACAGACATTGGGTCATTTTGGAAATTATGATAATACTGTTTAATTTATGTAACACCCAAAGCTTGATCACCACGAGCTGTTTGAACCTACCTTATTGTCTTTACTTTTATGTCACCAAGTTTCTGATAAAATTTAATGCAGATTCTCTGCTCGACCTTTAAGGTCATTACCATGACCTTAATTACCATGATTGTCATTTGCATGACAATAAAAACACACAAAAAATAATAATCACACATTTTACCTTCATGAGTGCATTTTATCTGGGTGTAAAATGACTGCTGTAATGGCACTGAAACAGTGAATCACACATAACTGATTTGATTGAAAGTCATGTTTCATATTGGTACCCCTCTGACATTAAAAAATAACATCAAATACTTTTTGATCACATCTCGTATGTGCCAATTAACTGATGATAGCAAAACCAACAGTTATTTGAACTAAAGTTGTTTATAAAAATCTGATGATAAATAATACATTTTGTCTTCTCATAATAATTATGCCACTAAATGATTTTTTGTTCATTATGTTTTTCAATGCTATTCAGTTATTTATAATTTAATTATTTACTATAAAATATTTTTTTATTTTTAGAAATACCAGACATTAATTACACTACATAAAATTTGGTTTATTCTTTTTTTTTAGTGTAGACTACTATTATAATAGTCCAAAAGGACTTTGAATCTTTTCACATGCTATAAAAATCACTTGATTTAATTTTTAAAAAAAAGAGTTAGGATTTTGAGTTAGGAATTGGGTGTATGTCTCTGTCAGGTGAGGAAAATAAATAATATTATTTAAAAATTATTCTTTTCTTTTTCATTTTTAGCCTTCGGGAATTACCATTCAGGTATTACTTCAGAGGATGAATGAGGATGATATGTATGAGTGTAAATGAAGGTAGTCTATAGTACATTGTAATGACAAAAATATAACTTTTTATACTTTTACAATGGTAAAACAAACCCAATTTTGTAATAACACATTTTTTAAAAACTTAACAGCATCTGATCACTGAGGAGGGTTGCAAAGACAACTTAAAATAATTTGAAGTAAGTTATGACTTACTTCAAAAATAATAATTAAATTATTTATTATTAATTGCTAACTTGTTAATAATTGTTAAATATAATTAAAGATTATTTTAAAATATCTATTTTTAAAATGTTTACTACAAATTTGGTTCAATTTGTTATTGTAAAAATTTTACTTTTAATTTTATATCATCATTGACTAACGAGTTAAATCTTTTTAACACAATGCCAGAGTACTGGGAAGTAGTGAGTAGTACTGGTTGAGAAAATGAGTATACCTACATAAAAATTTATCTATACAATATATATATATATATATAAATTATTCGTATACACCATAAATTCTCCTTTTTACAAGTAATGGAGATTGAATAGATGAATTCTATTAATCTATGTATTACTTGACAATATTTATAAATAAAATAAAGTTAAAAAGAAGAGCTAACTAAATTTTAAAGAATTTAATATGAAGAATTACATTTTTGTTTATCCCACCAGAAAATTTCTATTTGATGTATTTTAAAAATCTACCTTCTGGAAAAATGAGAAATGACTATTCTGAGATTGATTAAGATTACTTTCTTTGTATAAAGTAGTTCTAAAGAATAATTTGTGCAGAATAATTTTATTAATTCAATAAAATGGTAAAAAGTATTAATAACAATACTATTCACTTACTTAATCTATCATAGCCATTCTTTGCATCCTTATAATCTGATAATGCTGCAGCTTTTTTATTATTAGCATCTTCAGCTGTTTTTTGACTCTCATCAGCTAAGGTGTTGATCGCAGATATCCTACTGTTTACATTTGCTTGGCTGGAAAAAGTTAATAAAAATTATCATTTAAAAAAACAATAAAGCAAATTATACTAAAACAATGGCGGGCAAATGCGGCTCTCAGAGCTACATGTGGCTCTTCGCTAAGTTAAATGCGGCTCCCATTGAAAATTATCAGTTTTTTTTATTTTTTTTTTTATTGTTTCAGAACTTCTTTCACTGAATCTTATTAAATTGGCTATGTAAAATTTCACAGATTTTATATTGTTTATTTTTTCCACACCGTAAATTAATTTAATTATTTTGTTTCAATTAGCTTTTTAATTAAATTTATTTAAATTTTATGACATAAGATGATAAAAAAAAAAATGAAAATACAGACAAGAAAGTAGAATCTTTCAAAAAGAATGGGTAGAAAATTTTACTTTTATTGACAATAATGGAAAGTCTTGACTTATTTGTAAAGTTACAATTGCAAACTATAAAGTAAACAATTTACGTTGACATTATGAAGTATAGTCGAGCAAGACGCTTGTGGAGGGAGGTAGATATATGGCTGTAAGTAGAGGAAAAAGCGCCTTAATAGAATGGCTCTGCTGTAAGTCACCCCCACTTTCAACTCAATATCACTCAATTAAAACTTGTAAACAGAGAAACTTTAGTAATTGCAATTTGGTCTTCATACGCAATAAGGACTATTTTCTTTTAGTCGTGAAGATGATAACGCAAGTGAAACTAGTTTTTTGATAGCTTGGAATATTGCTTGTAGCCATATGAAGAAGAAATTTTATTAGGAGAATCTTGCAAGAAGTGGTTAAAGTTTTGGATCTAGATAATATAAAACTGCATAAATTGATCGTACAGGTTCCTATGTTACACTTTACAACTGAGCACTGCACTGGTGCGGTTAGTAAAAATATTGAAAATAATTTGATGTGTGATTTGAAAAATTGTAAAGCATTTAGTTTAGCTCTTGGCAAGTCTACAGACATTAAAATTGTTCCACAATTGGCTATTTTTTGTTTTCTATGTATCTGCAGATGTAAACATGAATGAAGAACTGTTAGATCTAGTAGTTCTTATCAAAACAACTCATGGTATTAATGTTAGAAATGCACATGATGAAGTAATGAACAGGTTTGAGTTGCCTTGTGATAAACTTATAAGTGCTGTGACTGACTGAGTGCTTGCAACAGTAGGGAAAAACCAAGGTCACATTGATCTTTAAAACAAAGAATCTAAAATTCCACATTTCTTACGTCTTCATTGCATAATTCATCACAAGCATCTCATAGCAAAGTGGTTCAAATAGTGGAACTTCCAATGTCGAGAAAATTGTTTAGCAGACTGTGAATTTAACAAATGCCAAAACACAGTGTCAATTTAATAACTTTTTAGAAGGGTTGCAAGTGAATGACAAAACAAGATGAATGGCCCAGTAATTTATCCTTAAGATGTGTTACAAGATGCTGTCAACTTACAATCTTTTGAGCTGGTTTGTGGAACTTCTGAATCTTTCCATAACATTTACAAAACAAAATGGAAAAAATACTCAGAATTAGAAAATGAACTTGGCTTTCTGACTTAATGTTCCTTATAGACATGCTAGAACATTTTCAAACACTTAATTTGGCTTTACAAGGAATGGAAAACAATGTTATTGATGTGCACAAACTGTATTTACCTTCGGAGCTAAACTTCAGCTTTTTGTGTATGATCTTAATATTTAATTATTCTCCACTAGTAAAAGCAAATATAATTAAAACCAAAGAAGAAAACTTAAACGAATGCAAAGAAAAATTGAAAGAATTGCAAGCAGATTTCAAACATAAGTTTGAAGATTTGAAAAGTTTGAAATCTACATTATTTGTATATTTTGTTTAGCCATTTATTTGTGATATTACTGAAGATGGATTTCCAGTTTCTGAAATAAATATCTGTTGAAAAAGCAGCCAGGGAATTGTAGTTATTAGAGATAAAAGAAGATCACGTAGGCATTTTAAATGCAGCACAAATCTATTTCTGTAACTGAATTTTGGAAACTCGTGCCAGAATCAAATTAAATGTTCTCCTATATGTTACAATTGTTGTCATTATGATCTAGTCCTATCCGCTAATGCAATAAATATCTGGATTAGGAATTTTGACGAAATATCCTCAGTACAAGAGATTACATACCTGCAAATGCTGAAACTATTGGTTAACCAATCAAGGTCGGTAACAAATTACATACAACTTTCGAAATATTTTCAAAAGGATTGAATGTTCACTCATGTAAATTGCAGTAAGAATTGAAGCCCTAGGACTTGAGATACCATGAAAACTGTTGCGAGAAAATTTTAAATAAGACTATATAGTCTTATTTAAAATTTTCTTACCAATTTTTGGAAGTCACATGAAGCAAACTTTAATAAAATGGTTTTATAAATTAACAACATTTCCAATACTATGCGTTAAAAAATTGAAAGCAGCTTCATGAAGAGGTAGAACACCAAAAATATTTAATACAGAAAAGTTAGTTGTTTGATGTAATATTTCATCCCAAAAATTACTACACCTTATTTCTTAAAAAAAATGAGAATGGTTATGCAACAACTGTTATTTCAGCTTGGTACATCAACATGATCAAATTCACTTTTTTTACTGATCAGCTAAGGCAATTTTGTGTGTTACCTTAGTTTCAGCAAGGGAGAGAAACAGACAGTGCAAGACTGGTCATGTATTTATTGCTACAATGAAACTATTGTTTGAGAATCATATCATCATGAGAAATTGAGGCATTCTGAGTCAATAACCTTGAAATATTGATGAACTTAAAAAGAACATTAGAGAAGAGATCACAAACATTACAGTTGATTTATTGGAGACTTCAAAAAAAGAAACTTTACAAAGATGAGAGTCTTTCAAGAATACATACTTGCAAGAAATGAAGATCTGATGGATATAATTTTTAAGGTGTTATGTTTATTATGGGTAGTCTGTAAATGGCATATTTTGATCTTATATCTGTTGTAAATAAAATTAATTAAACAAGATTTTTTTAATTTTAATTTTTCTCTCTTTAAATTGTTTTATTTCTTTAACCCATCCTGTTGTAGATTATATAATATAAATAAATTGTGTATTATACAAATTATATATTTACATAAATTAATTATATTAATATATATACAGTGTACCACAAAGAAATGGAAAAACTTTCAGGACTTGTTCTCTACTGGTGAAAATAATGAAAAAAGTTCATATAAACATAGGTCTGGAAACACTTCGTTTTCGATTTATGGCTAGCAAAAGATTTTGCCCAGATTTCAGTTCTTCTAATAAAAAGCCCTACTGCAATTTTTGGGACCCAAATTAACTAGTAAAGTTGGTGGTTTTGCTCCCAAAAATTACAGTAGGGTTTCTTTTTATTAGAAGAACTGAAATCCGGGCAAAATCTTTCGCTAACCGTAACTCAAAAACAAAGTGTTTCCAGAACTATGTTTATATGTGTATGAAGTTTTTTCCTATGAAGTTTTAAAGGAGATTTAAAAGTAATAGCCGTTTTATAAGGCATGCAGTTAGGGTAAACAAAATACAGTTACTTTATTTGTGAATCAAACGGTGAGCTAGGGATCAGCATTACGTACTAAAACTGTGGAAAAACCACGAGAACTTAACTTCAGAAAAACCATTATTCATGAATATCTAGTTAAACCAGAAAAATGTTATTACTGCCTCTTCATATCAAACCAGGATTACTACAATTTTTTGTAAAAGTTATGAAGATTCTTGTACAAAGGCACAAATTCCTTTACCAGAAATGAAGCAAAAATTAAATTAAAAAGCATTTTTTTTTTGGTGTGCAAATACGGGACATGATCTATAAGGGTTGTGATTTGTAAGGGAGATGAAATGTTTAACTCTGTATTAGAGTAGAATTTACTGCTTGGATAGCATTTAAAGACACTTGCAGAAGTCTTCTGCGTGTCCATAAATCACATAATTACTAGGATATTATAGATAAACTCATAAATTAATACCGAACTATGGTATATAATGTCCTAAAAGTTAATTTCCTGCATTCAGATCTGGATTTCTTCCTGCCAAACCTTGATGCACTAAGTGATGAACCCAGTGAACATTTCCACAAGATATTTCAGTATTGGAAAATCGTTACAAAGGTAAATGGAGTGTTAATAAGCTAGCTGATTACTGTTCGACTTTAATTCAAGATGTACTTGAGGTTAGATAAAAAAAAAAGTCGAGCTACTGTTAAGTTTTAATGTAAGTATATGAAATCTCAAAACATTAGTTATATTAATTTTTATAGACATTTAATGTGTCATTTTTCTTAAACTGAGGGTGATAGAAAGATTCTATTTACAGATCTGTAATCTACACAAAAAAAAACAATGCAGGGAAAGGTACCAAACTTGTAGAAACATTTAAAAAGCTTTATTTTGCATATGAATGTAATAATAAGTTTTATGACATAAGAATTCTCTTGTCACTTTGAATCAATGTATAAATAAAGAACAATTTAATTACACAATACCAAATAACTAAAACTACTTCTAGTTAACATAACCAGTATAGAATTAACTTACCGATTTTTAACATTTAATGCACCTGCTTCGATGGCTTTCTGCTGAGCACTATCTGCATGACTACGTAAATCCTTTAATCGGTTATCTAACTGTTGTATTCTTGAACGTATAGCATTAAGAGCACTTGTAATATTCTGAACTGGAGCTACAAATACCTTTGTATCCCCCAATAAATCCTCTGATTTTTTTATGCTTGAGTCAGTTTCTTCAGCCAAACTGACAACACTACTATTCTGATTTGTGATATTAGACAGAATTGATGAAGCTTCTTTTAGGGCTTCATCAATTCTTGGACCTATTTAAAATAATAAAAAAAAAGTTTATTTTTGTTTGATCTTTTTTGTCAGCATGATTTTTAAAAAATACTTATATAGTAAAAGATATTCAAGCAAAGCTTGTACCAATGCTATTTGTGACAGCTGTAATGGAACCAGTTGAAATGTTCAATGCAACTATTTGAAGTTAATACAATTCTTAGTTGGTATTTCTACTAATAGTAGCAAGTAATATTAAATTATTAAACTAACGGTAAATTAATTAGATGATTGGAGGAATTATTTTCACTCATTGCAAGTGCTAAATTTAACACAATTCCGTTCTTCATGTATTGTTTAACTTGTAAATGAATTTACATTTTATTTCATCGAAATTAAGAGAAAATTTATATTATATTTCTAAAAATAATTTTATATTATATTCAAAATTTTTTATTTATGGTCAAAATGCATGCAGTCAGAAACTTTATCTGTTTTATATTTTGTAAAAATGTAAAAAGTTTTTAAAATATACTACAGTAAACTTTTCATTAAGATGGAAATAATAAATCTGTCCAAGTTATGCTTATTTTTTAAGTTACGGGTTCTTCAGAGAATATCATGTAAATTCTGAGTGTTGTGGTGCTGATATTTTAATATGGTTTCAGAAGATCTTTGTTGCTTATAACTGTTCAAAATGTGTGTGCACTGTTAATTGTTTTTGTTAATTTAAGTATTTTGAGCTACGTACATGAATCTCGATTGTATAAATATTTCACAAGATTCCCATATTACTGTTGATGTTTATACCATATAATAAATTAAAAATTAATTTTTTGCCAATCTCCATAGCAGAGGAGTAAAAGTGCCTCTATCTTTCATCTGGAAGGTTCTGGGATTGAATTCAGATCAGGCTTAGGATTTTTTATATGCTACAAGATTCATTTATCATACAGCAACTGTAATCAAGTATAAGCCTGTTGTTGCTTTGAGAAAAAATAAATAAAATTAAAATTATAAAAATTTGTACTCGTGTCATATATATGCTTAAAGCCGATCATTTTTGTTTAGTTTAGACCCTGATATTATACAGAATAGTAATAATAGTATTTTAATACAATGCTATGTCAATACAATAAAATAGCAATGAATGAGCCCTACCGCAAAATATGCTTCAGTTGTTATCACAAGATATTTATTATATTAAATATTTTTAAAACAATAATTTTTCAATATAATAATTTTTAGATGAATAATATAATAGTATAAAAATAACAACAATGGATGACATGATAATTTTATTTTATTAAATTTGTACAAGATTTTGTGTACAGATGGAATGCTCATTCTTCCTCTACAAACAGTTTTGATAAAACATAAATGTGGTTTAGTCATCTAATTGAACTTACAACTTTCCTTGTGACTCATAGCACTTTGAAGTTTATAAAAGAACGTGCTTTTCTCTGTTTCAGTAACACAAAATATATAAATATAAAAGAAAATTCATAAAAGTCTAATAAATAATAGTTATCACATGTAAATTTTTTGAGGACAAAAATCCACATTAATCAACAAAAATTCTCCTAAAACAAGAGTGCTGAATTCAACAACATAAAATTGGTAAAATTACTTTTTCCTGTGATTTACATGATCGAGATGTATTTTAATAAAACTGAGATAAAAGTTTGTTAAAACTTTCTTTAGAACATTTTCAAATGGGAGCTCAGTCCTCACCCGCACCCCAAGGAAAATATTTCTTTATAATTTACTTACTGAAAGTGCATTTCAGCAAAAAATTTCAAATAATAAAAATAAAATCAAACAAATTTTTTAGCAAATTTTATAGCAAAATTGTTTTTAATTTCAAATAATAAATTAAGTAAAAACGGAGTACCAGCAGCATTTTCCAGGTTATAAGCAAGCTGAGCTACTTCATCAACTGTTTTGTGTGATTGCTGTTCAGCAGACAATACCAGTGCTTTAACATCCTTTGCTTCATTTTCTTTTATGTCTTCTTTTGATTTTTCAGCACTTTTAACAGTATATTCAGCCTAGAAAAGAAATATATTTTTATTATTATTTAATGTTTGAGCGAGATTATTTTTCTCTATCAGCTGCAAAATTCTTGTTCTAATGTTACATTCATCAACATTGCATTATAACATATTCAGATATAGATTTTCAGGGAAAATAACGTATTCAGATAAAAAAAGGAAATGAAGTCTGATTTGAACCAATGTGCCTTGTAAGATCCAAATATTTTATTAATTAAAGTTTTATTTGGCTGTAACTCTGGTACCAATGAAAATAAGTACCACTTATGATATATTGTTGAAAATCTCTTAATGAGGAATTATTACTAGTAGTAATAATTTTTCTTTTTCTTAGTTAAGAAAAAGTCCAAAACCCCCAAAAATTTGGATATTGGACTTTTTCTTAAAATCCAATTTTTTTGGATTTTGGGATTTTTTGGATATTTTTGGTTCAGTCGATTGCAATCAAAAGGGGAGGTGCACAACTAGATGTTACAACAGTCCTAAATCCAAAATTTCAACATCCTACAGCTAATCGTTTTTTAGTTATGCAAAATACATACATTCAGACATCATGCCAAAACTAGTCAAAATAGATTCAGGGATGGTCAAAATGGATACTTCCGTTAAAATCTGAAAACCGAAATTTTTCGCGATCACGATCCTTCCTTTACTTTGTACAAGGAAGTAAATCTTATACTTTTCTTGAAAATTTGCAATTCTGAAATGATTTAAAAACAAAATTTGCCCATCTTATTCCCTTCTAATGTAAAAAACTAACAATGTTCTAGAGGCTTGATTTATACATGCACCTAGTAGTACCAGTTCCATCAACTGGGGCTGGGCATACCCTTAAGCAAATTACAAGCATGTTTTTATATGATTTTTTTTTACCAATCTGTGACATTAGAGCTGCATAAATGCCTGGCCAGGTATCAGCGACTTATGATATTTTTCTGAACTTGTGAATCTCTGGAATCAGCCTATTTATATAAACTAAATTCACAGTCATTCACCTATTGCGTCTACTGTACAAGTATTGTTAAGTTGTGGACAGTCAGCCATGTTGATTTGTCAAAGTTTTATACTTTGACAAAAGAAGAAGTTTTATAAAAAATTAATTTTAACTTGCACATCACAAGTAAAATGGATGGCAAAAATTTTAATAGAAATTCTAAGGCAAAATACTCCACTTCTATCTTTCAACAATTATGCTGAACAAATATTGTGACATACAGAAATCATATAATTTTCTTTCATTGCTAATCAGATTTAAAAACAAAAACATATTCTCCTTCAGTTTTGCACTCTTTCCTTTCCATTCAGGATGCACACTTAATGTACTCAAACCATGCAAGATGCGCCTTCAATTTTCTTCTTCTTCCTCTTTATCTAAAGCAATTGTTTTACATAATGTAATAATAGTAATTATAATTATTATGATTAAATATTTTGTAGAGAAATGTATTGTGAATCTAAAATCAAAATCCACACTAGTAATTCTTTCCTTGTGTAGTATAAATTTCACCCACTGAAGGCCCATTGATGGAACAAAACCTCCTGGTATATGTCTAAGTGGACCTTTATGGCGGGGGGGAGGGTTCAGTTTTATTATATAAATATTTTTTTTATATTTTAATATATAAATTTTTATATATAAATTTTATATTTAATATATAAATTTTCACGAACTTCAATAATTTTTTTTTTGCTTTAATCATTATTTTTTTCCATCTTATAAGCAATGCAAATATAATTATGATTTAAAGTTTGCAATTCAAATTATGCAGATATGAATCTCCCACTGATCTGATTTCTTTTTTTAAATAGAAATCTCTTTCAAAGAAAATTAATTCACTGTAAAAAATACAATTTATATTGATTCATTTAAAATTCTTGAAAGTTATAGATTAATAAAATAAAACAATGAAATTAATTTTTATTATTATTATTATTATGATGTAAGATTTTCTGAGGAATCCTTTTACATTTGATGAGTATTTTATTTCAGTACTAGTAGTGTTAAATATGTCTAACAATAATAATATATAATGTCTAATAATAATATTATTGTCTAATAAATCAGACTTGATTACCTTTTTTTTTAAATTTAAATATATTGATTTATTAAGAATACGTAAATATTGTACAATACTGTAAACATAATGCAATGAAATATTTTACAACTAATATTGCAGATGATAGAATATGATACAGGCTGTAATTATGAATACTGAATTTAATTTTCATTCATTAGAGGAGGAAGAATTTATTACTATTTCGATTTAATTAAGTACTGAAATAAAATGTTAGCACATACATCCTAATATTATAATCGGAAAAACCTTTTTTTAGGGCTACTTAACATGATTCACCACATTAGTGTATTACGGTTGACCACGGACATTTTTTAACATATGAAAAATGGCAAGACTGACCAGGATTTGAGCCTGGGATATACCTTTATAAGCTATATATTTAAATTATAAACAAAATGAATAACAAAAAAGATAATTTGGTCTTTGACCAGTATTACTTGATTTATCATCATCTATTTATCTAACTCAGAAAAAGAATAGATAATACTGGTTTACAGGTAACTGTGTAACTCCATTATAGAACTTTTAGTGATTTTTGACATTTTCATTATTTTATATCCACTTTAAAAAGAATTCAATTTAAAAAAAAAACTGATTTCAAAGATGGTAATTTGCTTGACAGCCAATTTTGTATAAAATAAATTAAGCAGATAGGGTACAAGAATATATATGACAAGATGAAATGCACTTATAGATTAAGGTTTTCTCACATTGCAGCTCTAAAATAAGGCTGAAAATGGAAGCGAAAATCATTATAAATGTTATCATGGCTCTTGTTAATATAAATTCGTGATAAATTTTACCAGTAATATTCTTCCCATCAAATTATAGTTTAATCATAAATTAACTATATTGAAATATTTAATGCACGAAAAAAAATTACCTTTCTGTTTATGGTTCTGGAATCCTGTGCTAATGACTCAATCAATGTTTGTATTGGAGATAAGTCAACTTGTGAAGTAAACATTAAAGAAACATTAGGTGATAGTTGATTAACTGTATCATTAATATAAACAAGACGTTGTGTAGTAAAATAACTAACAGCTACAGACTGAAAAAAAATTTATTAGCAGATATTTATCAATTTTCTCTAGCAATAATATTAAACATATTAAGTTATTAAAGAATTATCATAAAATAAATAAAAAAGAGTTAATTTTATACACAGCAGACTATTTTATTAGAATAGAAAAAAGAATTGATAAAATGATTAACAATTTATTTCACTATAAACACAACAAAAATTTTGAAAATAAACAAAACTACATTATTAAAAAAAGAGTAGTTTGAATATTAATATTTCAAGAAAATATAGTACAGATTATTACATTTTTGTACAAATTGAACATGTCTGAACAGAATTGTTTAAAAAAACTTTTTTCTGAGTTTAAAGTCATATAGACTTTACCATTGTAACACCAAGATCTTACTAAAATTAAAAAAAATTCAATATTCATTGCAGTATACCTATATATGATGTGCAACTTTAGGACAGTACAGTATATACAAGTTGACCTCTACATGAAATGTCAAGACGCTACAGAAGTTTTTTTATTTAAATTTTAAATAAAATTTAAAAAGATTTAGTTTGCAAAATTCTCAGATTAACTTTCTTTTTAATACGCCAATAAAAAACCCACCAACTTAGCAGGTGAAAGTTAAATGAAATAATTGGTTAAAAAATTAGATGCAAAAATCTAATAAAATATAGCTTAAAAAATTAAGAATTTTTTTAAAGCATATAAAATTACATACAATTAGATAGCTTCACTAAATAATTGTAAAAATAAATTGAAAAACAAAATTAAACCAAAAACCATTTGTAAAATTTTTTTTATTTCTCTTAAAAAGTGAATCTCCTTTCTTTTACTGAAATGAGATGGCTATTGCAATTATTAAACAATTATCATCAGTAAAAACTAGAAAAACGTATATTTAAGATAGCATATAAATAGATGTAATAAATAAAAAAGTAATAATAAAAAACATTAGTTAATAAATAAACAGTACTTACAAGAAAATACAAAATGCTATAATGTTTCAAAACACTTTACTGTTTCGTACATTCTATTTATTTATTTGTTTATTAATACTTTTTTTTAAATTTATTTTTTCTTTAACTTTGTTGTATTAATTTTTAATCAACTTCTAATGATGATAATGACTGTTTATTAATCAAAATGGTCATTTAATTTGAAATATAATGAAAAAATGTAAATGATTTCTGAATGAAATCTTGTGTTTTCTAATTTGTATTAAATTATCTTTAATTAGGTTTTTCATCTTTGTATAGTAAAAATAGAACAAGCCTGAATTTCTTTAATTTCAGATTTTTTAATCCTCTTTTAAGAAAGCCATTTGCATGTTCTTTGAAAACTAAAAGCTCTACAGAAAAAATAAGTTATATAAAATAAAAGCTTATTCAATTTTCTATAGTTTTTTTTTTAGACCTACACTACTAAAGTTATGATGAAAAATTCCCCCAAAAAAATAGTCTACCAGCTGCTTAAAAATAATGTAATTATTGAACTCATTAAAAATGCATTCTATCGAAAAGTTTGTAAAATATTTTTGCTTCTTTTTTGTGACAAATCAAGTAGATCATATATATTGGTAATGTATGTGGATCCATTAGGGATGAATAATTTTTAATCTTAAAACATTTTTCCGTAGAATTTTTTTTTTTTTATTACTTTGTCTTCTTCATTACATGTTAACTATTAATTGTTTATTCTTCCACCAGGTAACTGTAATTACAATCCTGTTACAGCTACTTTGACTGCTTTTTTATAACATTAAACAATTAATTTTGTTGCATGTGAAGAAATTCTAAGAAAAATACAAGATTTTAACCTAAAACTTCTAGATGAAAGGCAGTGACTCTGCCCCTCTAATAAGGAGATCAATATTAAGTTTTTAATAACATTAATTGTGGTCAACATTAAGTTGACCTCCTTTAAAAACTTTTTGAAGACCAATTACATTTTTGTTTCCTCATTGTAAACAAAATCCTAGGTCACATCGCCTTTTATAAGGTTTTCAAGTTTCATTGCATTGGCACAGTTAAGGAAAACTTGACTGATATTAACACAATTCCCTTTTGATCATTATTTAGAAAACACAGTATGAATTTTGTGGAGATGCAGTGTGTGTTCAATTTTTCCACTAAAATCAGGTGAGGCCTGATTCTGTGCTGATGCTCACTTCCTTAGCAATTTATCAGATAGATAAATAGCAATCTTCGTGAACCACATCTTGAACTACAAATTCTTTCGTCATTTGTTGCTGTGAAAAAATGTCCAGGTCTAGGATCTTCATCAGTCAATATTCTGCTCGCTTTAAAATGACGTAACCACTCATACTCTGCGATCTCTAAGCTGAAATATTTTAACTGTCTCTATGAATGTTTTATCGAATTGAAGCAAAATTTAATATAAACATGTTGTTCTTCAAGATATTGAAAAACTTCCTTTTTCACTTTGTTAATAATCTGCTGAGAGATTAGTACACACTGTAGCTCTAATTAACTACAACTATAGTAGCTCAAAAAATAACGGCAGCATAATATATCAAATGGCATTGTGTTTTTAGAAGTTGCCACACTAGTCAGCCATTAAAGCACACTCTGTGCACTGGTTGGTGATAATAGAAAAGTTCAGTCTTTTATTGGACATACTTTATAAGCACATTTTAAATATTATGAAATACTCTACAGAATAAGACATGTTTCGTTAGATTATTATCATTAGAATTTATGATGTGGCCATTAAATGCATCATTCAATACAGAACAGCAATATTTTATTAGAACAAAGGTAGTTTTTATATGCAGTTAAACTTTTTTTTGTTGTAAAAGCAAAAATCTGAATTAAAAAAAAATATATTACCTAGTTTGTTTTCAAGAAAAATGCGTAAGCCAAATTGGTCCAATAATAAGAATTTTTCAAAAAGGTTACAAACATGTTGAATTACTGTTTCATATTAGTAAGTTTTTAGGTATTTTCATTAAAAATACTACTTTAATTGATTTTTTTTTTGTATTAATAGAAAATTATTCCTTTTATAAAAAAAATGTTAAGAGAGGGAAAATGTCAAATTTTCTATAATTTTTACTTTTTGTGTTTTATATAATAAATTAATCTGAATAGTGTTTTTAATATTACTTGGAAAGTCGTATTTTTATACCAAGAAATCATTCAACTTTACTGGGCCAGAAAATTGACTTAAATTTAAAAAAAAATTAATCACATCATTTCACTTTAACTCAATATCATACATTAAACTTATTTTTATGCCAATGTTTATAGAACAAAGTAAAAAACTAAATAAAATGTTTAAGAGTGAAAATCATAGTTAAGACCATGTAGCTCAGTTAGGTAAGGCTACATCAAGGATTGATATGAAAAAGTAAATAAATAGTAACAATAATGTAAAAACAAAACAATAAATAAAAAAGTACAAGTATACACCCGTTTGGTGATGTCGGTTGTCAATGAATGATCACAGGAATAAATCATTAACAACCCTCAATGAAATTAATTTTAAAAAGACAATGCTAGTAAAAACATCTAAGTTATAATAAGTTAAACACTAACCTGAAATTCGTTAGTAACAGGCTCTAATTCTAATTGCAGAGCATCAGTTGTATCCAAAAGGCTATGTGTGCACACATCACAATCAAAACAACCACTATCGGGTATTAATACCCAACGATGAGGACAATGATCACATTTTTCTCCAATTACGCCAGGTAAACATTCACACTGACCATTAACAGGGTTACAGCCTACTCCGACTGAATATTCTGTGTTGCAACCACAAGCTAGAAAATAATTTTTAAAGTATATTTAAATGTAAATGTAAGTCACCGAATCAGCAGCATTAAAAGAGTAATTAATAAAGATTTGTATGCTATTACATAAAAACAATGATACGCTTTTGAAATGGCTTACATATAAAATAAATACATTCAATACAATTTATGCATAAAAAGAAAGTATCTAGTACAGAAAACACACACTTCAAGTACCTTTTAAACACTTCACTTTATTATGTTATTTTATTAAGATCAGTACATTACTTAAGATGAACTATACATTACATGGATATTAATGCTTGAATAGATATGCTACTCCATAATAGAAGAAAAGGAAATTCCTCAGTATTTACCCGGAAAAATAAAGGAAAGCTATAGGAAAATTTTCATCAGAGGAACATCACTAAATAAAAAATTAACAAGTGAAAAAGAGATGTGTTTAAAATTCATAACAATACAAAAAATAAAAATAAAAAAGCGATTTAATCATCATCCCTTTCCCTTTTACTTATTGTTTTTTCCTTCTTCCTACATTAAGATAAGTGCCATGATAATCGGTCAGTCACAACTCTTGTTGCATCTGCTGTGTCACCTTCTAACTGATGGCAGGACAACCACTTTTTTAGTGAATGTCAGTAACTCAGTAACTCTTTTTTCTGTTTAGCCTCCAGAACCACCGTAAGGTATTACTTCAGAGAATGATATGTATGAATGCAAATGAAGTGTAGTGTTATACACTCTCATGTCGACTGTTACTGAGATATGTGGTTAATTGAAACCCATCCACCAAATAACACCAGTTATCAATGATCTAGTATTGAAATCCATATAAAAGTATTTGAATACTAGATCATTCTTTGATGGTTGGGTTTCAGTGTCATACTAATGTCAGTAGAGATCTCTTCTGCACATGTTTAATCTCTATCAGAATAATAAAAAAAAGGATTTTTTTCCATTAGTGAAAACACTTCCATGTTTCCACTTTCTTATACAATGTTCACATTCATGAAGTATGGGGAACCCTTAAATAACCTTTTAACTACTAAAGATAGAAAAATGAAATTTAGCCAATGCACCAAGCTTAAAATTATTATTTTTTCATTATAAGATTACTCCCTTAGACAACAAATCAAACATTTTAAATCGAAAGGGTAAAATTGTAATCCATAATTTTAAATGGCATTGAAAAAACATAGATTTTGACATAAAAAATTAGTTTAAGTCACAATTAGTCTAACAAAAATGGTAGCAATTTAGTGTTTTTCAAAAGTAGTATGCAATATCTCTTAAATAATTATTGAACAGTGAAATACTAAAAAAATAAAATCTAGAAATGCTCCTACCCCCAAAATGATATATTTTTAGTACGAAACCACTACTTGGGGTATACTATATGCCATTTTGTAATCCAGTTTTTAATAGACCTTACTTAATTTATTTTTTCCCCTTAATGTGTATATTGCAATAACAACTAGTGAACAATAAGCAACCTCTCCCCACCATGACCCAATGAGATGAGAATGATATGTATGACATATAAATGAAGTGTAGTCTTGTACAGATTCAGGCCGACCATTCCTGAGACGTGTGGTTAATTGAACACCAACCACCAAAATACATCTATACCTGCTGTCTAGTATTCAAATTCATATAAAAGTAACTAACTTTACGAATAATAAAACTCAGAACCATCAACTTCGAAAATCAACTGTTAAAAAATTGATTTTGCAATGATGAGTTAACCACTAGATAAGCTTAGTGGGCTAACCTAATATTAAATGATGAAAAAAATAATAATTGTGAGGTAAAAAATAAAATTAAAACTTTTGCTATGTAGTGATGAAATTACAAATTTTTAATTAATAATTTGTCAAACCTAACAGCCCATACTAGTAGAATTAAATAAAAATCACTATTTTAAATCTAAAATTATTAAGATATCTTATTACAGTACTTACAAATTTTTTGGTCGTAAAAATAGTGCACAGTTTTTAAAAATTAACCAAAATAATGAAATATTATGAAAATAGAACTCTTTAAAACAGTAAAATTACATCACATGGACTTAGGTTCAACTTACAGGGTCATATACAGTATTATTGATAGGTACAATTGAAGATGAGACATATATAGATCCTGAATGGTTGTGTTAAGAAAAAATGTCCAATTATCAAAATGTCTTAGAATTATATGTTGTATCTGAAAATATAATAAAATTTGAGGTTTCCATCCAAAAAATTAAAATGGCTGCCATGTTGGAAAAATGGTGAAGATTTCAAACATGCCAATAGAGTATTTTTTATGAATTCAAAGATCAAGGAAAAGGGTTTCCCCATTCAAAGTTCTTTGTAGCTTTTCTACTTTACGAGATTCCAATGGTGGCATACTTAAAATGAATATTATATTATACATGCATAAAAAACATTGTAAAATAATTGTAAATACGATCAAAATATAGTAACTGGTATCACAATCTTCTTTCAAGTATCCTAATGAATTAGATGAATTACGTTTCTGATGGAGAATTAGTAACTTTTCTTTTTATAATCGTTTTATTGTTTGTTAATAACATTTGAGTTATGATTATTTTTTTCTAAGCTGTATAATTTGAATTTCTTATTTAATATTTTATTTATTTATAAGAACTAACTTAATATTTTTTTCTTATTTCAATTTTGTGGTGCTTATAGTCCTTTATATTTCAGAGGGCAAATTTTCTTTTTCTTATTCCCTCTTTCATTATCAAATTCAAATTTTTCAGTACCAATATCAGTTACGAGATTTCTTGCAAGTGATTTGGTAATTATAATTTCTTCAATTAATTGCACAACTTCACTAGCAATAATTATTATGGTAATGAGAAAAAAATTCAGTAAAATACTAATTTCAGTAATAAACTATTAAAATGAACAAATATAACAAAATTAATTAAGATAATTATCATGTAAAAAAAAAACCACCTAACTTTTACTCACTTATACATCCAGATTCACTATAATTCCAGAAACCTGGAGCACATCGGTCACAGTTCCTTCCAGTAACACCAGGCTTACATCTACATTGACCTGATGTGTCATCACACTGTAAACTTTCTGAAGCCAATTGGCAATCACATGGCTTACAACCCTGTATAAATACAAAAAGATTATGTACATTAATATTATCTCAATACTGAATTAATTGATAAAAGAAACTTATTATTATTTACCCAACAGATGACATAATGTTAAGACAAGTGAGTATGTGCTAAATTGATGATACATATACTACATTGGATAATCGGAACTAATAAATGTTCTTTCTACATCTTTTCTTTAATATTAAAACTGAGCTTTCTCATTCTTTTAACTAATTATTTATAATTTTATGATTATTTATAAATAATTTTTAATAATTACTATGTCATTTACCAGTGTAAATGACATAGTAATTACAACTGAAGATTAATCAGTATTAATCTTCAGTTGTAATCTTTTCATAACTTCTGAGAAAGCAAAGAAAACTGACTGAAGGATGAAGAGTAAAGTAGTAAAGAAAATAATTGCAAAGAGGGAAGGTTTCATATGAAAACACAAGAAAATGCTTGAAAGAGATGTAATCTGATAGTATTAGTATCAAAGGTTTGAATGGAAAACCTACTTTAAAAAGTAATAACACACTTAAGTGAGAAGAATACTCAGGACTACTTGTAGAGTTAAAATTATCTATGAAATATTGAAGAAGGAAAAGAATTCTAATAATTTCATATGTAAAACATTTTAAGATGTACATAAAATTATCTGACAGAGTTCTAAAGATTTAAACAAGAATAGAGGAGTAGAATAGAATAGGAATAGATGAAATACCAACATAATTTGTATATATTATTAGATGAAATACTATTGTACAGGCTAAATAAGTTAGTATACATAAAATACAGATCAGAAAACATTTCTCACAAGAAGGAAATTTCAACAGAAGGAATGATCCATAAGAA
Organism: Lycorma delicatula; assembly: GCF_047948215.1. Taxonomy (NCBI): domain Eukaryota; kingdom Metazoa; phylum Arthropoda; class Insecta; order Hemiptera; family Fulgoridae; genus Lycorma; species Lycorma delicatula. Next base: position 99,105,984 of record NC_134462.1, read on the forward strand.
AAAGCAGATAAAATAAGAAAAATATTGCAACTAATTAGTTTTCAATCCAAAATGCTAATTATGATAGTTTACAGATGAAAAGAACATGAGAATGAAGATGTGGTATGTGAAGTACAATTTGATTCATTTAAGTAAAAATATGTGATATTTTTAAATATCTAATGTTTGTTTTATAAATAACAATAATCTGATTCTGGTTCTGGTCAGTGATAAAAAAATGAGGAAACCAACCATTCAAAAATTCTCTTTTCTCTAAATCATTTTCAAAATGTGGCATGAGGAATATAATTAATTAAAACAGTGCAAAGAAATAAAAGTATAAGGCAGTAAACCGTAAAAATTATAAACATTTTAATAGGAAACAGGTGTTATTAGGAACTTAAAAATTAGCTGGAAATATAAGAGATTAGAAAAAGATATGTTCGAGGGTTCTACCAAGACATATGTGGTGACCATATATTACAATGTTAAAGAATAAAATTCTTCTTTTAGTATACTATTTATTATCTTAAGATATTACAATACTTTTTTAAAAATCTTAAATGTATCAACAAAATGTTCTGTATTGATTTCAGTTCAGTAAGTGAACACTCCTTCGATATATTCCTGTTTTATAATATTCTTCCATTTGTCAACTCAAGAAAATTTCTAGGCACCACCATCAACTCATTTCTGAGGCAGGAAAATCATATCAAACAACTGCATGAAGAAATACTTTGAAAATTATACTTCAGTTAATATTTTTCAAAAAATCTATTAATTTGATCAAAGTAAAAACATTTTTCTTAGTGAATGGTCAGTCTCTTATTCTCTATGGTTTAACTTTATGGAGTAACTCCTCTTCACAGTAAAGATATATTCAAAATTAAAAAAGAGCAATCAGAATTTTATACATATTATCTTGGATATTATAAATCTATTCAAGAGCCTTCATAGACTTTACCCTGTATTTATCATTCTTCTCTGAAGAAATAAATGAAAAATTTGAATTTTCCCTGAATAAATCTTGTATGCTTATCTTACAAGATGTATAAATATTATCTTGTAAGATACCTTGAGAACAACCATCCTCATACGCTATAATTATCCTCTTCAAACCTCTTCAATAATTTACTATCTCTGCTGCAAAATCACTGAAAGATTTACCAATTTCAAATTGGAAATAAAAGAATTCTTTGCATTCCATTCTTTCTATTCAGTGAATGAATATAAAAAAAAAAAATGTAATTAGAATAAGAATTTGCTTATTTCACTATTTTGATAACAAACTTATTAATAATAATTTTATACCTACCTATACTATCATTATCATAATTAAGAATTAATACATTTTTTACAATGGAAAAATTTAGCTTTAATAATCTTTTAAATTATAATTTTTTTTATTACTTTTAGGTACATAACATATAAGTATACCTTGAATAAGTAACATACCTTGAATTAATCGTATGTACTTGTATAAATATTATAAATTTACACATGTTTTTCCCCCTATTTTATACATTAAATAATATGTACACAAGTAGTATTTATATTTACTTTTTTAATTAATATTTTTTGTTAGTTTATGCATTTCATTTAAAATATCAAATAGATTTTGTTTGCAATAAAATCAAACCATACTATTCTGGTTTGAAATGCTTAAATAAAGCTCTAAACTTGTCATTATTAAACATTTATTATGCTTACATACATCCTCATCTGAAGTATAAAATCTCATGGGATTCCTTCAAAAAGTGAGAACGAGTTTTCAAGGTATAAAAATGAGCTATCGGATTATTGTTTGGCGCTCATAAATATGAATCATATAAAGCGATATTTAGAAGAAAATTTAAATGTTAATTGATCATGTTCTTTTTTAATTGTCTAATGTAGATGCAGTAGTACAACCAAACTAAATAACAATTCAACTGAACATCTCCGAATTTATATAATTTTGTACCCTGCAAAAGGTAGTAAACCTATCTAAACTTATCAAGGGTATTATGCTTCCATTGCTATTTCTAATAAATTAACAAACAATTTTAAAAAATCTACCCACCAATTTATTTAAAATACACTTAAAAGAATTTATTTAACAGAAATAATATTACTATACTGATGAATTTTTAAATAAAACTATAAAATTATAGATAACATTATAAAATTTAAAGACCCTGAACTTTCTGGATCTCCATCCAGCGGTATTTCTATTTTTTATTTGTGGAATAATGCATGTAACCATTAATGATATGACCTGTATTATATATTACCATGTACTGATCAGAATGAAACATATATTAATTTTTTAGACTGTAATTAAAATTTCATTGTAATTAGATTTTTAATTTATTTAAACATTTCTGATTTTATAAATGTCCAATGTCCAAACCTTCTTCCCAAATTTCCATACAATTTGTAAGTGCATACGAATTTAATAATAACCCATTCATTGCCTTAACTTTAAATTCCTGATCTGATTTCTCAACTTAATCTACAACACCTTCTCCAGAATGCCGCTTACACTAAATTCTTTAATTTTTGATTTTTATATCCATTTTCCACATTTCTGTATGATATGAAATACAAAACATTAACAATTATTAAAAAATTTCTTTCCAGTTTTCTTAATTAGGCCCAAAATTTAAATTTAAATTTTAAATGATTAAAAAATGACAACAAATAAAATTGTAGCAATATAAAACAAATGTTTGTTAAAATCACCTGGCAAGTAGAGAAACCATAATGCTGATCATCACATCTATCACACTTTTCACCTACTACATGTGGATGACAATTACAAATACCAGTTCTGTGATCACAATCCTTAGCTCCACATTTATCACACACACAACCTAATAAAACAACAAATTATTCCTATTGTAATATGACAACTCATTATATAAAAATTTACATAAAATAAAGCAGATAAGAACACTTAAAAAAACATTACTGGCAGAAACACTGGTGACATCTATGTCAAAATTAAGAGTAAGGTCATAACTAAGATGGGGAAAATTATTAAAAAATTATCCATATGACCTTGAATGCCCGAATTCTAGTTTTTGCAAAGAATACCTTCTAAACTAGAATATGGTGAAAATGAATAATTATATTATTTTTAAACACCTCTTTCTTTTCACACATTTTTCACATAAATTTATTTTGCATACAAAAAAAACTGAAAATGAACCTTTTTTTTTCAATTAATGTAAGAAAGAATTTAAGGTCTCGAGGGACTACCTGCATCATGCTCCAGCTCTAGCGATTGGGAGTGATGACATGTAATGATGTTCACAACTTGAAATTTAAAATATTCTACACAGGAGAATTCTCTTAGCCTTTCTCACTCAAACTCCAGTATTTAATCCTGCTTACTTAAGTAACCCAATGAAAGGCTTAGGTAACCGATCCCAGCAGAAAACTGGTTTAGGGGACTTAAAATTACAGCATCAGTAGGTATTCTCATGTCAAATGGCTATAGAACAATAGTGGCAATTTTTTTAATAACCAGCTTGTGAAAAAAGGTAGAACAGGATAAATCCCAGATTTACAGGCTGGCCAGAAACCATTGAGGAGACAGTTCCTCTGATTGAATACTAGTGCAGGGTTAATAATTTGCATAATGAGATATCAGTATTATTCAGTTTAATCAGAGAAAAGTAGTCAGATAGAATCATCAGAATAGAAATATTATGAATAAAGAAACAATGACTTTTGTATCTTAGAATGTTACTTAAATAACAGGAGAGGAGTGTGAATTATTCATTATTTGGAAAAAAATTAGAATAAAAAATTTGAGAATCAGTGACAGAAGTACGGGTTGAACTCATACAACATGGGGCGAGTATTTAACTGGGGTGAGTATTTAATATATATATATATATATATATATATAATATATAGATCGAGGAAAGGAAAGATTATGTAAGAAATACAGAAATTGGCACTGGATTCTAAAGAATTTATGCTGTGGCTGAAGGATTCTGATACTTAACAAAAGAAGGAGAAAAAATCTGGTTAAAGAAAATATTCATCAAATTATGTTCTACACAAAACAAAATTACAAAATATTTATTTTAAAATAAAAATTAACAAATTAACCCGGCTGATGTATTAAATATTTTTGAAGTGGAATTTTATAATTATATAAAAGTCATAGAAAGCATCTCTTTCTAAAGCATACAAAGGATTCTTAAGTTATTAACATATTCATACCCAATCAGATGGCTCTGCCTGATACTTGTCTCAACCTCTGTACAGGATCCTAGATCAGCAAGATCTTATCTTATCCTAGATAAGTAATACTCTTTGGTTTTGAATGGTAGAGTTGGGATCTTGTGTTACAAGTTATAATAAGAGAATATGTAATCTTCTGGAATGTTCCAGAAACAAATCCTAGTCAGATATGGTATTTTTCATAGATTAAAAAATTTCAACATCATATCCCCAAGTTCTCAAGCTTCAAGTTTAATGGTGAATCAGTAATAAGTTTTTTTTTTTATATTTCAATTATATTTAATCATTTAATGACTATAATAATAAAATCGGATTTTTTTTCAATCTACTTAACAATTTCTTTTGAGATCAATTAAAAAATGTGTTTGTTTACTACCTCTGGTAACAACAAACTTAAGCCCAACTGCAGCCTACCCAATCCCTATTTTTTTTTTATGAAAATGATTTGAAATATGTGAAAAATGCTAAATCTATTGCTTTTGAATGAAATTCAGATCTGGTATCACTCTGTCAAAGAGGTTGAATAATTTTTTATAAGAATTCCCCTTCCTCACTCTCTACCTCTTACTTTTTCTGTGTCTTTAAATTTTTATTTTTGTTAATACTTTGAATTAATCTATTAAATACTACAAATAGGTTAATTTTTCTTCATTTAGAGCACCATCATCCAGGCACTGTGAATGCCACAAGGACACTATCGGTAACAATTTAATAATGCATTTTTGACTAATATAAATAGTAGTTATATATATATTTATAGTAGTCAATATTACTGATAGTTATACTGGTAAAGTAATTGCTGTTATAACATAATTATACATTTATATAATACAAAAAATAATTCAGATTAGACTAAAATAAAAGAACAAATTCTTTCAAATCAGTCATAAATGAATTGTTGCTACCATTATATTTAATAAAATAGATAAATTACATTCAAAAATAAACAAATCCACAATTATATAAAATCTAATAATAAATAATTACTTTACAATCCAAGTTAAAATCTTGATGCGCTCAAAATATTTTCTGCATGTGCATGAGTTTTAATATTATATCTATGGAAATTTCATCTTATTGTTCTCTAATATATCTTGAATAAAAATTTTGTATTATTTTTTTTGGCATGTGCTGAAAAGTATCAAAATTGCCTTCAGCAAAAGTAACTCATAACCAAATATATGAAGTGATATCTAGTTTATAATTCAGTTTAGTATGATTTATAACTATTTTCTGATACAAGGGATAATAAAATATAAATGGTAATTTTTTTTTTTTTTTAATAAATTTATTGATTAATAATCTACACAATTCATACCTTCATCATTTCTCTATATAGTCTCTCCTGCATGATCTACATTTGTCAACGATTTGGAAGCTTGAATATTCCTTATTCATAAAAAGTTTGAGGATGAGTCATGAGCCAATTTGCATGTGCTCCCCTACATCTTCATTGTTTTCCAATTGTTCTCCTTGAGAGATTCTTACAAGGGCGCAAACAAAAAATAGTCATGGGGAGACAAATCTGGACTGTAGGGAGGGTGGTCAAGGGTTCCCAGTGCATTTTTTCCAATTTATCCCTTGTCAAAATCGTTGTGTGCAGCCTGGTGTTGTCATGGAGAAGGTTGATATTTCTGATAGGCATACCCCATCTTTTGTTTCAGTAGGCGGCTTTCGTTGACTGTAGCAGCTGGCAATAGTAAGCCGCATTTACCGTTCATTGATTGTGGAGAAAATTAATGAGTAAAACTCCCCTTAAGCCAAAAAAAAAAATTGTTGCAAGAACTTTTCCGGCTGACAGGCAGGTTTTGGCCTTCACTGGGCAGCCCTCATCTACTCCTTACTCACCATTACTTCCTTCACCACTCCTTATTCACCATTTTTGACTCTGAACTGTAATGATGGACCCATATCTTATCACATCAAAAAATCATCCCCTTCTCGCTGAAATCAATTCAGAAGTCTCTCACAGATCTCTTACCTGACCTGTTTTTGATTTTCAGCCAACAACCTCGGCACCCATCGAGCACTAATTTTTCTAGAGTCAAGATGATCAATGATAATGGATTGAGCACTCCCATAGCTGATACCCACTTCTAATGCGATTTCTTCAACAGTGAACCGGTGATCACCTTCAATAAGCTCTCAAATGGCATGTATGCCATTAGCTGTGAGACTTGATCTTGGGTGTTGATCATAAATTTCGTTTTTTACACTTTCTCACCCGCCCTTAACTTGTCCAACCCATGTATACACTTGGTTCTGGGACAGTGTAGCGTCCCCAAACTGTAACTTTAAACAAGTTCAAATTTCTGCGGGTTTAATGCCTTCATTAGTTAAAACCTTTATGATTTATACATTGTGCAACAGACAATGTTACCTCTTGCTCACTCATGGCTGTACTGATGATGGAACAGAGTAGAGTAGCTAACCAAGCTGGATCCCCCTGTCTAACACACGAAACATTAACCCCCCATTCTGCTATCCAGTTCGGAACTGCTTGCTGCATAGAATAGCAAAATTACTATTTAAGTCTGAGTCACCCTCGTATAACAACTTTATAATTAAAAATTTTACTAAATTACAATATCTTCTATACTATTATCAATGGTTCAACAAATCAGTTATGAAATACATTATGCAAATAAACACTCAATTAATTTCAGTATTTTTCTTTCTGTAACAGTACAAATACTGATAAGAGTGATTATTAAATTTAATTACTTGTATTCAGCACTTGATTATACATATAACAATAAAAAAATAATTTATATATTTTAAGTATCAGAAGGAAAATTTTGTTACAAAGTTTTTTCAGTTATTATTTCAGTACACATTTTCAGCTGAAATAGACTATATATATCAAGACAAACATTATATTCCATTGCTGAAAAACCAACCTATAAAATATCATCATAAAAGAATGGTGAGGTTTAAGACTTGAATTAAATAAAAAGAAGAATACTTACAAAAATTCTTCGTCTCAAATAGTTTTGTAACATAATCAATAAATTTCAATATGCATGCCCTTTGTCACTCGGCAAATGTCCAATTTGTATTTATTTTCTGCACGTGTATAATGTGACATATCTTCTGTTATGGTTTTAATTGCTTCCTTCATTTTTTCCTTTAAATGATTCAGGTAATATTATTATTGTGAGCAAAGTAATTTTAATGTTTAGCTACACGAAAAAAATCACCAGGAGTTAGGTTAGATTTCTTTGAGGCAGGTGTACAGGGCCCTATTGGCCTATCTATCTATCTGGAAAATTTTTCACTCAAAGAGTGGTTAACAAATGTATTAAAGCCCAGCGGTGCATTATCTTGTTGGAAATAAATTTGATGTCCATTTTCAAGTTCATTCAACTGAGGAAAAATGATAATCATTTAACATATTAAAATATTGATTTCCATTAGAACTCTTTTCAGTAAGAAAAAAGAACCTGGTTACATGATTTTTCATTAAACTACACCAAACATTAACTTTAGGTATGTTGTATAATTGCTCAAAAATTACACATCTGTTTTCAGATCCCCACGTTTGTAAATGTTTTAACATGTCCATTAAGGTAAAGAGTAGCTTAAGCTGTAAAAATTACCTAATTTAAAAATGAATTGTTTTCATTAATTTTGTCTAAAATTTCACCAGCGAACTGGAAATTCTTTTCTGAACCAGATGGTTTTATTTCTTACAGTAGCTGAATTACAGTAGACTTCTTCTGATTATAGATTGCCTAATTTTTTTAGCACTTTCTTCTGATGTTGGTGGCCTTTCATGCGATTTTTGGGTTTGAGAACAGATCCTGTTTCTTTGAACTGATTCAACCAGCATCATAAATTGTTTTTACATGTACATCAAAATATTTGTAGAAACTAAAATCATTGATGCCAGATCTGCATGTTACATACCACACTACACTGCTTCTTGAACAGAAAACAAAGTAAACAAAGAAATACACTCCAGCAACACTAAAGAGACTCATGAAGTGGTTAAAGTAACTGTCAAACAAACCTGTTGGGTAAAGGCTTTGTGTGTTACTAATATAATTTCTCAAAACATCCCCAATCCCTTAATTTCAGCTACTGAAACCTCTACCATTCTTTTATGATGATCCTATGTTTTAGAATCATCATTGTAAATAATTAATGTTTTGTCAACAATTTTAAAAATCTATTTTCCCAAATGAATAATTACTCCAGGTTTCATTTTTGATAATTTTGTTTATGGTTTTATTTTGACTTCTCTTCAGTGGTTTTCCTCTTTTGTATAGGTTTATTAAAAGAATAAGAAAAAACTTTATACGAATGTTTTCAACTTAGATTATTTCAAGAATTCATTTCACTGCTTTAAAAAAATCAGTGGAATAAACAAGTTAATATTATTTTTTTTACATTACTGAAAATTCTTGAGATTCAATGACTTTTTGGATAAGTGGAATCTGGGGGAATATAGGAAGTGGAGCTATGAATTTCTTAAGGGGCTATGTGTGATCATTTTTTGGTGGTTTTCCAGCAGTATGGGCAATAAAAATTTTTTTTAATCTTTTAAAAATCTAGTTTGGTGAATTTAATATAAATATAAACATTATCATGGCACAAGTTTAAGTATTAAATAATTTAATTAATTTGTTAATGAAGAAAATATATAATTGCTTTGTTCTAATAAAAAATACATACTTTGACAGTCCTTTAAGCTAACAGCATCACCAAAATAATCAGGTGCACAGTACTGACAAGAATCTCCGGCAGTGTTGTTAAGACAACGAATGCATTTACCGGTGACAGAATCACAAGCACCATCATCTTCAGGATTTATATTACCAGAACACTCACATGGTCTACAATATTCACCTAAAAATAACAAAATAATTATAATTCAATTAAAAAAGAATTGCAATAATTTTTACAAAATTTTTAAACATTATAATTAAATAAATCTTTCTTCTGAACAATCTATAATAATAAATTACATAAATCACATCAGGAGTGGTTAGATATGATATTCCATGGATAAAAAAAAATTCCCCAACATTTGTCTGGATGGAACACGGGAAACTGGGTAAAACCTTATTGCAACTTCCATCACAAATACAAAATTAATTATAAAATAAAAAGTAGTTGTAATTAAAGGCCAATCATTTAAAATATACAAATAAAATAATTTTAAAATAAATACATGAAAATGATAAATACAAAATAAATCATAATCCAGAAGACATTAATTAAGGCATATATACATATTTACATACATGTTGAATGGTGATACAGAAATTTCAGGGGTTCTTTTTTAATTTTTTAATCAGTATTATTCAAAAATTCATTGACAGTAATATTTTTTCTGTAAAAGAAAATTGTCTAATTGCATTTTAAGTAAATTAGTGGGAGAATATTTTACACTGTTTGATAATTAATTTATAGAAATGACAATGGAAGCATAATAGGCTCTTTCTTGAATGGTGAGGGGTATTTTATATATGTATATGAAAGATAAAAAACTAATAAAAGTGCATGGAAATAGGAAAGTATTTTTGTACTGTTTTTCTGTGTATGGCACAGTCTACATGACTTGTATAATTCTTTTAGCAGCCAGTTGTAGTAATCTTGTACTTGCAGTTTAAAGTGCTAAATTAATTCCAAATCCTAGTGAGTGCTAGGTCCATTTAATTAAGATTCCTTGACATAAAAGTTGAAATTGCTATTAAATTTATTACAAATTATTGTAAAAATATAATTAATAAGTAAACTAAATGAGGAAGAGGTAGTTCATGATGAAGAATGCAATAAAAAACCACCATGTTGACACTGATGAAATCGTTGACGAAACTGAACAAAAATTCTTGTTGGTAGGCATTTATCAATGAACTTCATGGATAATGTTCTGAAGTAAACGAACAGTTCTTTACTAGATGTATATGTAACTTTGAGTATCAGAAATGGTGCATGTAGAACACTGAAAAAGCTGAAGATAACTACAAGAAAAGTTGAGTGCTTGCATCTCAAACATTCCTCACCTCACTCCTCACTCATTAAGTAGCAAGCAGTTAAAATGCAACTGTTGTTATATAACTTTACTGATCTATAAGAACCAATTTATCAAATGTAGTTTTAACCATTGACATCATAACATTACTTCACACCCTCAGTTTCAAAATTCTACCCACATCTAATTCCTACAACAATTTTTACACATATTTTTTACTTTCTGAATATCCTTCATACTTATAGAATTTGCAATCCTTTTCTATAAAAACAACTGATAAAAAATAAAATCTGTTCAATGTGAAGTGTTTATAACATGATTACCTGCTATTTTAAAAATATCAATGAATAAAGTCTCATATTGATGTAATCTCACTTCTTACAGTAGTAATCCATTTAAAAATAAAATCTAAAAGAATACTACACTAAGAGATTCACACTTGCGCGCGCGCGTGCACACACACACACACGCACACACACACACACACACAAACTCTGCATAGAATACACAGTGGTGATTCTGGATAACCTGAAACAACTTTTTCTTGAAAATTAATCAATTTCAATTCTATTCTCTCTACAAATTAGAGAGAATAGAAAGTAATAGAACTATTTATCAATTTTTTTTACAACAGAAACCAAATAAAAAATATCAATTAATGAAAATATATTAAACAATAGATTATTAAAATGTAATAAAAAACAAAACAAATAACATAAAAATTAATACAAACAGCTTTTTTTATATACCCGTAAAATAATAATTGTTGTTATGAGTATTATTTTTTATCCCACGAACCAATAATAAAAATATAACTGACAAGGATGAATCTACGTTGTACAGTGCCTGGGACAAGGATTTTGTTGGCAACTGCTTCCAAATTTTTATCCCCTTTCACTGCCCCCTTTAGTAGGTTGGGTTCACACTTTATACAAAACAATACAATAAGCATGTTTATTATCACGTTAAAATACAAAACATGGTATGACCACAGCTTATTTTCTAAAATTCTTAGTAGCTAAACAAATTGCTCATCAACTGACAATTAATCAAAGGTGTCAAAAATGCCCTTGTATTTGTTCTATTTTCTTTTTGAAGTCCTCTGCCGTCCAGTCCCTCCAGTTCTTCGTTGTATCGTTTATAGGTGTCGTGGTTGAGTTCTTCGTATGCGCTATTTTCGCCTGATTTCCAGAAGTTTTCTATATAATCTCTTTTGTAATCTTCTTCTGATACTTTTTTTAGCCACCCTATACACTGCTTGTCTTGATTGCCACAATATATGCAATTACACAGGCGTTCTCCGTGTTCACAGTCTTCGTGTATGATACAGTCTATAACGTCGCCGTTGATCATCGCTTCTGTACTGGTTGGTCTGATCGTTTTGTTCTCTATTTATACTGTTGGGTTGTGGAATGGGAGATTAATAGGTTAAAGTTCGTGGACGTGGACGTTCGGTGGTATGTTGGTGTCGGGTATGTCCAGGGTCTTTGGTCTGGTATTTTCCTGTTCCGTAATCCGTGTTTTTGTTGAGTACTTATAATCCTTTAGAGATAGGGTTATTGTCAGTAATCCATAAAAAGAAAATATATATCTATTCCTATTCCTCTTTAATCCCTCCTCTCTCCATATGTATAAATATGTATAAATAAAAATTTATCAAATCAATTTAGATTAAATACATAGGAAAAAAGTCAGAGATCATATAACCTATGATATGATCTCATTCAATGTTCTCTACTGAATGTAAAATGTTTTCACATTTAAATTTACAAGTGCGTTGATTAGATGTAAATACATGATCTGGTTTGATAAAAATAAGCTTGAACAATGTGTGTACAAACTTTAGTATAATAATGTAAATGGTGAGAAGAATAAATTGTTCTGGAATATACGATTACACAAAAAAATTATAATCAAGCATGAGTTGTTGGATTGGTTAGGATATAGTTCAGAAAAATATTTCTTAAAAATATAAATTGTTATAAAATTACCTTGAAATAACCCATATGTGAAAAATGATGAAATTGCAAATAAAATAAATTTCCTGCAAAAAATTTTATTTTTTATGAATTCAATTTTGAAGGTTTAATGATGAAATTATAAATTTGTCAAATGATGAGAATTATTTTCTTTAATGAAAATAAATATCATTAAACACTGTTTTGACCGAGATAAATTTTGCAAGACTGTTGCCAGTGCTATACATAAGAATAAAATGCAACTTACCGTCAGTCACACAACAAATAATTCAAATGCTACATTCAATATTTCCTCACATAAAAATAATAACCGTACTTAGCATTTTTCACTAACAAACAAATTATTAATTTAGAATGAAGGGATAAAAAGATACAAAACTGGGAGAGCAACCTTACTTAACTAACTAATGAATCATAATCATAGCATATTACATAACTTTGGAGACCAGAATACGAAAGTTCAAAAAGGGAAGCAAAAACATGGTTTTATGTAATTATAGAATAATAAAACAATTTGAATGCAAAAATATCATAAAATATGTTTGCTACACAGAGAAAATTTTAGTCTTTTTCAAAACATAGTAGATGAAAGGTATTCCAGCTCCTGAGACTGGAAAATCTCACAATGAGTTTCAAGTGATTTAGAAGTACTTAAAATGTTAATAAAAGTAAAACAATAAAATTTATTATTATTTACAAATAAAGCTGAATGCGATTAAGATCGCACAAAAGGAAAGAAAACATGTAAATCAAAATTAAGTAACACTTTACCAGCAACTGAAGGTCTTCCATAATAGCCATTGGAACAAACTTCACATCTAGCCCCGTAGTAACCTTCATTACAGTTACAACTAATCCTTTCTCCATCATCACTTACCTCACAACTAGTTGCAAAACTAAAAGAAAAAGAAAAAATATAAATAAATTTAAGTATAATAAAATTCACATTTGTAGTAAAGTAATAATCTAAATGAAGAACATCCAGAAAAGTTAAAACTTGTATGAAGTAGTGTGTAAACTATGTCAGTAAAAATATTATCAAAGTTGATCATTGTTGTTGATTTTTTTGTTTGATTATGTAGGTTGTTTTTCATTCTAATGAGGTCAAGGAAATTTATTAGTTCACTGTGTTTGTTTCTAGCTATTAACGTTTAATTGAATCTTAATTATTGATATACATACCTATTCACAACACAAACCACTTGACTTTAAATGAACTCTTAATTTTTAGAAAATGGATATGTATTTAATGAAGATGAGTACAATGTACATTTTGTTACTAAAGTACTAGTGAGAACAAAATAAACCATTACAAAAAAAAAATCCCTAGAATTTGTAAAACTAAATAGGTTTGATTGCACAATATTCTAAATTAAAAATAAGATAAAATAATTAAAAAATAAGTAGCTTCAAAAAATGGTAGAATAAACACATAAGTGATTCTTAAAAACACTGAATTAACATTAAATGAGTCAATCACTTTATGAAAGCATATCTAAATCAAACAATATTAACAATTTTGATATTCTTTGTATATAAAAAAAATACCAACACATTTGTGTATTATTAAATATATATAGACACAAAAATCATACAACAATGATATATTAAATGTACAGAAAGGATAAAAATCTAATATTTTTTTCTGATCACAATATAAGTGCATATCTTTGTAATTCAAAAATCACCAGTAATAACAGCCAAACTGGAAAATAACAGCACTTGATGATGGCTATGGGAGTAATTAAAATATTATGATGTTAGTTTTATTGTGACATTACATTAAAGTGAATTAATTTTTTATTTTTTTTTTGTTTAATAATTAATTAATAAGTTTTATAATTAAACAATAAAATATTATACTTGAATACCATTGAAGAATTAGAATAGAGATGAAGAAATTAAATGCATCTTTTTTTATTTAAAATGACAATAAAATTGTTGTATAATTTAAACTAAAAAGAAAAATGAAATAAATAACATTAAAATAAAATTGTCATTGATTTAAACAGTAAACAGAATGGTGTAATTAAATTCTGAATAACTTAGAAAAGTGTACGAGATAGTGATTTAAATGTTTATATCAGTTGTGCACATACAATATGAGAGATGGCTGAAATGTAATGCACAGTCGCTCATAACCCTTGAAAGAAAAGAGATAGTCAAATGAAACAAACATGGCATAAAAATACATTTTATTTGCTACAAAACTTATATTTATTTGTTCACATAGTTCATGTACATATACATATACACAAAATTTATATACACCTACACATTTCTCCAAATGATGAACCAACCAGTTTTCTCATTACATCAATGAAGAATGTTGATGGTCCTTCTTTGATACACAATTTTACTGCATCCTTCACTTCATCATATGTGGAGAAATGAATACCCTTAATATCCCTCTTTACTTGTGGAAAAAAGTGAAAATCACAGGGCACCAAATCTAGTAAGTATGGGGAGAGTCAGATAGGTTCAAATTTCAACTTCACTACAGTCTTAGTGGTTGCATGTAATGAATGGGAACCTTGCATTATGATGTTGCAGAGTTAGTGGCTCTAAGGATTGTCGAACATGACACACACATCCTCTAAAGTATTTTAACATCTCTATGTACTAAACAAAATTTACAGTCAACTCAGCTTCCAGGATGTTCTCTTATCTGGGTGGCAATGCTTTGTTGAATGGTCATTTTGAATCAATTCAACCTTCTGAATCCTTCTTTTGATGCTTCTCATTAGTCACCAGAAACTTGTCGACCATTGCAAAATTCATTCTCAATATTTGCTTTACCAGGTTCTAATGCATGAAACTTTATTGCTTACCTACACATAGTACTTTGATCAACAGTTTGATCATCATAAGGCTTTTAGATGACAACGAATATAACCTACATTTATTTTTTGTTTAAAAATGCAATCACTGCATGTTGGTACAGCAAGTGTACTTGACTTCATAACAGTAGTGACTAACACAAAATCAGATAAGAGAGGTTGGTCAATGAGTTTTGGTCTACCAGAACTAGGAGAATGAATCTACAAGATAGCAATGCCTGATGCTTTGTTATTCTCACATTACACTCTGGTGTGCATTACATTTCAGCTGCCCCTTGATATGATCCTCTTAGGATACAAAATCAATAAAAAATACCTCAATAAAAAATACAGTATTTTTTATCGAGGCAGCCATCAAAAGTTTGGTTTGATATACTTCTTGTAAAATATCCCTTTTCATATATATCCTGATTATCTTATCCTACAATTTGTTCTCAGACAATTTTTTTTTCAGATGACTTATCACATTAACTGGTAAAAACTATTCCTACAATTTTCATTCTTCTTGCTTTACTGATTAATAAAATACTATAAAAAAATTATAAAACATCAATTAACAAATACTAAACACAAAAATTATTATTATTTTATTAAACATAAATATTAGATGTCTTACTTATTTGATGTTAATGGTAGAGGACAAGCACAGATTAGACAATCATATGGTGTTCCTAAAGTTGCATTACCATGATATCCAGTATTACAAAATTCACAATGTTCACCTGTTGTATTGTTTTTACAGTCCTATAAAAAAATTAAACATTAATAATTCATCCAAAAATAGATTATATTTTTATATTAATATAACATATATCTCAATGATGTCATAATTTACAAAATCCAGTAACTTATAAAACAACAGTAACAACTTTTAAAGAACTTTAACCTATCATAATAAACATATTAGTCTGACAAGAATAGGTGGTATATGTTTTGTACACCTTCCTCCAACTAGGGCTTCAGCTCCCAAGATTAGCCCGAGTAAAGCTTTCTGTTCTAAAGGATTGGAACGCAATCCACTTCATCCATAAATTAAAAAAAACTAAAATGTAACCGCTAAATAAACAAATACCTGCCCAATAATAAGAATAAGAATGAGACAGCAGCAAGGGACTTTTGTCAATACTATGCGGTTAGTAGGGAGATACATAAATCTCCCACTACGCTTGTATTCTGTTATATGCCTGATTACACTGATAAGACAAAAAAAAAATTTTTTTATGTTTCTCTAACTGTGTTACCATTTCTTGAATTGCTTTTTTGCGTACATTACAGCTCTGTAAACACAATTTTTCTATCACCCTTAGTTTTAAATAAATTACGCTTCAAAAAAAATTAAGAGAAAATATAGTTAAAATCTGTAAGACTTATAATTTTGCATGGCCATACCTGAGTAAGAATGATTTCACTGATGCTTTTCTTTTATAAATTGCCTCAGGCACATCCCAAATTAATGACCAACAGTAATCAGCTAGCATGTTAGTATTCCATTTCCCTTTATAGCGGCTTTCCATCACCAAAATGTCTTTGTGGAAACATTCACTGTGTTCATCACTTACATCTCCCAGGTGGTCCAGGAAATATCAGATGAGAGTGGAGTAAATGTATTTTCAAAGACATATTACATCCCATAGCTCTGAATGAAGTAAAAAGTTGATTAACAATATCATGGTAATTGTCGGATTTTTATTTGCCGAGAAAGTTTTTGCAAATGTCTTTAAATGAAGCCCAACCTGCACTTTCTACATTATTTAACACTGAGTTACATACATCATCTTTGATCAACTCTCTTATTTGAGGACCAACAAATATTCCCCCTTCTTTAATTTTTCCTTGACTCACATTCAGAAATTTCTGCCTGATGTACAAAAATCCAGGACGAGGAAATCTCTTCTTCATTGCTTTTACAAAATTTTTCATTAGTTCTAGCTTGATATGGAGATGAGGTAAAAATATTTTTTTGGGTTCAACTAAGGGCAAATGAATAATATTTTTTCCATTTAAAGTTAAGTTGTCTTGTTTCTTCCACTCTTCGTTAACATATTTTTTATCCCTAGTTCGGCTATCCCATTCACAAAGAAAACACATGTAATAAGTACAGCCTAACTGCATGCCTAACAAAATAGCTATAAGTTTCAAATCGCCACATATGTTCTAGCTATGTTTTTTATAATTTATTTTTTCAACATCTTTCATCACATCGTAAGTCTCTTTCAAATTAATACCATAAGCGATTGGTATTGAAGGATATTTGTTACCATTGTGTAGTAGAACCACTTTTAAACTATACTTGGACGAATCTATGGAAAGGCGCCAGTCCTCAGGTTTATGAACATGTCCTAAGTGCAACATAAGCTCATCAATATTTGTGCAATTAACCAAATTATTTTCATCAATAAAGTACTGAGAAAGTTCTTTTTGTCAGTTTTGAAAGCACAAAATTTTTGTATTTTTTTGAAGTAAATTCCAGCCTTGCAGTCTTGATCCTAACAATTCAGCTTGATTTTTTGATAAATATAAATTCCTAACTAAGTCATTTAATTCACCTTGTGATATAAGACGTGGCTTATTGGAAAATAATTCAAAATCAGAATCATTGTCTCTTCAGTACTGCCCAATTCTTCATTGCTGCTTTCAAAACATACATTTAGGTGGCTCAGGAACTGGAATAACTTCACTATGAGGTACAGGCCTGATTGCAGATTGCAATAAAGGATATTTTATAGTACATTTAGATTTTTTAGAAATTCCAGACACACTTGTTAAAACAAAAGTAACAATCGGTTACATGATCCTTTGGTTCACGCCAAACCATAGGTACACCAAATGGTAAAGTCTTCTGTGTAATGGTAAAGTATGCTGTGTACCTTACAGCCATTCTCTTAATTACACAGAACAATTAGTGCATACTATATGAGGACCCCACGTCTTACCCTGATCACCAATTTTACACTGAAAGTACAAATGATATGCTTTTTTAATTAAAGGTGTAATGTTTTTTTATATTTGATTTTACAGTAAACTCACTACATACATAACAAAAGGCATCCACATCATTTACACAATTTCAAGGCATTATGACACTGGACTGTTAACAAACTTAAGACAGCAATAAAACTGAGCAAAATTAATTCATTCCTAAATCCAGTGCTTAATACAAACAACACAGCTGTGTTTTCAGCTACATGTTTTGACCTGCACAGACATGATCACTCTTGTCCATGAAGGCTTACTCTTCAGTATTAGATATGATGTCACAATATGTGACTATGATATAAATTAATTCTTTGTCTAGTATTGTTTATTTATAGCTTACAAATTATGTTAACAAAGTTAAACAATAAAAAATGAGCTTACAAAATACAATAAATGAGCTTAAAATGCTAACTATACATTAAAAAATGAAAAAAATCCTTTAATTAAGATTTCAAAAAAAATTCAAAAATGGTGGGTGATAGAAAGATTCTGGGTTCATATTCATTTTAAACATAAAAAAAAGATTAAAATCATGTATCGCATGTTAGGAAACAAAATTATGTTTATCAGTGTTATATATGTTTCAACACATACATACATATTTCAGTTAAAAAAATCAGCAGAATACACGCTTAAAAAAGTTTAAATGGGTGAGTAATGTGTGAATTATAAGAAAAGAAGATAAGCAATGAAAATGTTACAAGTATATCAAAGGAAGAACTCTTAATCAAAAAGATGACAGATTCTGTTGTTTGACAAAAGAATGAGATGGTATGGGCATAAAGAGAATGGATAAGGAAAGGATATTTAGGACTGCATGGTAAGGAAGTGAGGGCTATATGGTTAAAGGGAGCAGAAAAGTGTGTACTGATGAGGAAAAAAAGGACATTGTAGAATAGATGTGGTGGCAAGATAGGAAGAAATCAAGCTGTTGTAGTTGTCTGCTATGCTGTACATGTATGTGTGTATAAGCTGTGCATCAGAAAAAAAGCTGCGTGTGCAACTTTATCAGCTTTTTTGATAGCTTTTTCAAAAATTTTGAAACATATTTAAACCAAAGGAAGATGAAGCAGAATAATAATAAAATACATATATTTCAATTATAAGAAGTGGGAGTTGATTTTTTGTAAAAACTTTTTTGGATTATTTTATATTTGCCTTGAAAGTAAGAAATTTTCTTTAATAAAGCTTTCTCTAAAATGCCTCTGACAAAAGTTAAAATTGGTTTTTTCGCAATATCCTTTCATCCCCTTGACAAATTTTGAAAAAAATTAGTATGATCAATGTCCAATGTATAGAAATATTTAGGCCAAATTTGAAGGAAATCAGTTAGGTCAATTCAGAGATGTAACGCCAAAAGTACTAATGCCAAAACATACTTACATACATATGCTTTTTTGGTCTAGATGATTTAGTTGGATCCTAAAACCTAAAGATTTGCAAAAAAACCTTAATCCCATTTTTGACATAATCACCATACTTTCCCTTTAAAATAGCTAGCTATTCCAGTCTGGCTATATTTGCCAAGAAAGTACAAAAAAATATAAAAATAATTTTTAAATAAATTAAATGTATAATGATAAACACGTACAATGCAAACACCTGTAACTTTATCACAAGTAGTAGAATGTCCATTACATTGACATGGTACACAGAAGCCACCAAAAGGTCCAGTTTGTGCTCTATAATAACCATCTGCACAATGCTCACAGGATAGACCTTCATAATTTGGAGGACATTGACACTGCTCTACAGCTAAAGCAATATCAGCATTTAACGTATAAATGCTTGATGCAATATCCATGCTTACTCTTGATAATCTAAAAAAAACCAAAACAAATTAGTTTTATATAACCAGACAGAAATATGACACTGATTAAATTACTTTGAAAACTAAGCTTTTGGAATGAAGAACTAGCTTCATTTAATCACATGTAAAGTGAAATTTCTCATGCAGGTGATGAGAATTTCTGAAAATTTAAATAAATTTTGATATTACAATAACCGTACTAATATCTCTAAAATAATAATCATCCCATAATTCAACTGTACTGCTATTTTTAATATTGTAATATCCTTTCTTTTTATTTTATACCAAATTTCAGTATTAAACAAGTAAATTTATAATTTTATTAGTAATATTAAAACTTTTCAGATAGTTGTTAATATTCCATTCAGCTATACCAAGTGTGTTTGGTACATGTATATAAAATCATGAAATGGCACTTGTGGTACACTGTTGAGATCACTCATACATAGTTTCCTGCATCTCAAGTAGCAGCTACACCAAATTTTAGTCGGATACAATCAAATTCTATTGCTGGAATTTATTCAAGTCGAACAAATATTGTTTTTTTGTGAAAAAGTGACAAAAAAATTTCATGTAGTGATCAAACATTACTTTTTGAAAGGAAAAACCACACAGGAAACTAAAGCAAAGTTGGATAAATATTATGGTGAATTTGTTCAATTGATTAGAACAGTTTGGTTATATCTGGAGCAGTCGTATAAGCACAAATAACACAGAATATTCCATTACATTACTACTTACCTGAAACCAAGGTACAATCAAAACAGAGAGTTGGAACAGGAAACTCACTCCAAAGAAGGGAAAAATAATTCCATCAGTAGGAAAGATGACAGATTCAATCAGCAAGAAAGGTCCTTGTCATTTGGGAC
Organism: Lycorma delicatula; assembly: GCF_047948215.1. Classification (NCBI taxonomy): domain Eukaryota; kingdom Metazoa; phylum Arthropoda; class Insecta; order Hemiptera; family Fulgoridae; genus Lycorma; species Lycorma delicatula. The sequence continues at coordinate 99,126,656 of NC_134462.1, forward strand.
ACTTGTGTCATAATTTTCATAGAATTTTTGAAAAAGTTTAAAATATGATAATCAGGCAATATTTTTCCTGGACTATCTAAATGAGGAAATAAATAAAAACTTAGCACATTTAAACAAAAAGATGGATCTTTTTTACCAAGACAATGCACTGCTTATATTTTTGTGATTGTGGTAGAAAAACTGTTTAAATTATGCTATGAAATTCTTCCTCATTTCCTCTACGTGCTAGATTTAACATCTTCAGACTATTATCTGTTTCCAAATATGAAGAAGAGGCTTGTTAGAAAGATATTACATGAAATGATGTAGTTATTGCCAAAATATTTTTCAAAATCATACTTTAAGGGTGTTGTTATGAGTTGTATTTTAGACTGTAGTGTTGTATGTGTAAATTTAACATTATATATTATTATTATTTTATATGTATCTCTATGTTTTTTTATGATACAAAACAAATTTAGTACAGCTCAGGAGGAAGTTTTTGGGGCTATTAAGTAATATGAAATACATAAAATTGTTAATGTGGAATTAGTTTGTAAATAATAGATATATCTTGAAAGGTCAAAAAATTTACAGAAGTTTTATTTTCAATTGCATATATTTTTATATTTATTCTATCAATTTCTACTTTTTATGTTAATTATTATACCACTGAAAAAAGTTTCAGGTTAGATTAACAAAATTAAGTAATTGATCTTCTTTGATAATTTTTAATATCATTCTAATTTTAATAATACTCACCATAATTAATGAGATAAACATATAAGATTTTGTACTGAAAAGGGATTGTCTTTTGTTTACACATATGCATGTGTGTGCACACACAAGACATGGCTGGCAAAGTACAGGTTTGCAAACAGTCATTAAAATGTATCTGCCACAGTACTATAAGATTTTAATTATAAAGGTAATCTGCAATATTGCACTCTTAACGAAAACAATATGTATGTAGATCAAATTCCTAACTTATGATAGAACATCATTTTCTTCTATATTTGTGCATAGTAATTTTCCTCCTCCAGTAGTTCAAAATTGTTTGGAATTGTTATTGGTTGTCCTAGGAAAAGATTTACTATAAACTTTACAATAGAATTCTGTCTTAAAGTGTTTCTTATTTTATTAGGTTAGGTAATAAGAGGAATAGAGAGTATCATTCAAGGAAGAAGGAGTAAAGAATTAGGAAAAGGACAGGAAGCAGGAGGAGACAATAAATCTACAGACTGACTGTCTCTGATCAAAGTAGATCAATGCATTTTTAACATTTCACCCACAGCCTCTTCTCCAGCCTGCTCTCCAAAATAGCAATATCAAGTTGGATTTGTATACACTTGTTTTCTTCCTTCATATCTTTGTAAAATTCTTTTCCACCAGCTGACTAGCCTTCATTAACTATCCACTACAGCATTCACAATTTCTCCTAACATCTGCATCTTTGGTTTTATGATCTATTTTTAGTTTTTCATCCTCTTCTTTTACTCATTTGTATTTCATTTAATTGTATAAAATGTTCTCAGTTTTCTATCTCAAGATCTTTTCTTTCTTACATATTAATTTTTACAAGTTCTTCCTAGTATTTTCTACTGCAATTCTTAAGAATTTCACTTATTTGACTAGAATTATCATTTAATATTTTTTTTAATGGTGCTCTTTAAACAATATAGTAGTCTTTTCTATTATATTGAAATTATTTTATTAAATATGATATTTAATAAATATCATATTTATTAAAAATGATATTTTTCAGTTTAGGCTGCATGGTGATCAGTCACAGTTTAGCAGATGATCTTCTCCAATCTTACAGGCTGAATACATGAGTAATACAGGTATCTGATTAAGTTAAAGGTGATGTTTCTTTAATCAGATTTGAATCTGGATTCTGGTTTTTTTTCAGCACCACAATACAGCTAACTGATCAATCAGTAATGGTGCTAACCATTCATCTAACTTAAAACAGCTCATATTAGCGTTAAAAGTTATAATTTTAATACGAACATAATATATATTAATTATAAAGTTCTCATTGAATTTAAATAAATTTAACATTACAATAATATATGTAAATTTTCTAATGGAAAGTAAAATGTTTTAAATAAATTACCTAGTTGTAACACTCTGTTGCCAGTACGTTGCTTTAATATATATGCCTCGTAAATCTTCTAAGACTTGCATCAATTGTTCTCTTGATGCTGGTAATCCAGTTGGCAATATGAAACTTGATTCATATATTTCAACATTTCCTGTAAAAGCAAGGTTGGCGGCTGGTTGTTCCAAAGAATAATGTAACAGATAAATTCCTGCACCATAAAATATGACATCTGGACCACGTATTGCATTTCCTGTTAAAAAAATACACATATGCAATAAATATATATATATATACATTTATATTAGAAATATATAGATTTTTTAAATATTTTTTTTACATCCTACAGCTGTGGATGCTTGGTGACTATTATATCAATCAACACTTGGTAATGAATATATCTGAAAGATAAGGAACTGACCAATATTGTAACACCTGGCTGAGAACAGCTTTCTAATGATGCCTAATTTTAGTAGTTGATGACACATTGGTTAAGTCAAACCAGCCTTTGGGCAAATGAAAATACATTTACTGATGTTACACAAAAAAATAAGTGCTGTTAAGCTCTTAAAAAGAGGGAACTGATTAAATTTATATACAATTATAATAGAAACTGGCCAGCCAGATAGTGTAGTTGTTAGCATACTGGCTTCTATATCAGACGTTCACGTTTGTTTCCCAATAAGGTTCTGGACTTGTTCATCTATTGTTTCACTCACATCATCCTTTTTTTTTAAATATGTAAAAAGCATGACTGAGGTTGTAACACTAAAATTAAGAAAAAATAAATAAGCTTCAAAGTTTCTGTGTTATTTCATTAGCTAAAAAATAAGTAAATAAATTCAGGTCAGTGGAGTGGTAGAGATTACCAATACAATGAACTCGTGCGGAATGGTAGCAGCTCAGCCATTCATCCAAATAGTTCAAGATCTGAATCCTGGTCAGGTGTGTACTTTTCATACATTATGAAATATCCTTTTTGTACTCCCATGTACATGTATCTAGCTTATGTGATGAATTAACATTAAAAAAATCGGTCACCTACATTATTAAGCTACCTGTAACTTCATATCAGAGGAAATAAAAATTTCTTGTCTTACTTATATCAACAGCTCCTCTACCTGTCAGTGCAAAGTTTTAAAAGATTTCCAATACTTTCTACCGTGTGTCATTTTCCGCTTAATTCCAGTCCTCCCCCAATGACAGCTAATTCCATGCTCCCATTTTTTACTTCGATGACCTTTTTGGCTTTTGGCTTAAGGGAGTTTCTGGTGTTTCACCCCTTAAAATTAATTAAACCATTAGAATTATGTTCTCTTTATTCTTTCTCTAAGCTCATCTACATTTACTTTAGGCTTTTATAACCTGAATTCTTATCCAGTGACGTCTTGTCTTGTTTAGTTTTCTATTTGGTGGAGATTCTGTATATCTAGTCTTGATTTTTGTAGACTATGACATGAAAAATTAAGTCATAGTCAAATGATTTAACATCAAAATGCCAAATCATAGCAATTTGTATCAAATTTCATTCAAATCAGTCCATCCAATCTGTATTAAGCAAAAAATAAACCAACATACATACACTTACATATGTTTCAAATAAATACATATGTACATGCTTCTAGATTTTTCTGATGTTAAGTTGTGATTTTTAATTAGAAGGGACCATGAAACATAGATCTGTAAAAAAATTTAATTCAATTAGCATACTTACCCCCTTATATAGTGTACAATATACTGGAAAAGTAAAAATATAACAAAATATCAGTAACTTTTAAAAAGTTAACTTACCAAACAAACCAGTTGTGTAAAATATAGAATAATTTAAAATTCCACCATAAGAAGTTAGTTTATTTTGAAGGTATCGACCAGGTGCAACAAAATAAGTCACTTTATCACCAACCAAACCATCATCAGTCAAATCAGCACCGATTCCATCATCTACTTTTTCAATATTTACATGAACTGGTTCAACAGATACTACTTTTGTAACATTAATAACAGCTAAAGACCAGTTATCCATTCCAGTCATCTAACAAATATAAAAAAATCACTTTAAAATCATTTTGATTAAATGTTATTTTAGAATAGTGACATAATCTAGGTAATAATAATAATAATAATCTAAAAAAATTAATGAATACAAATATTTCTCATTTCTTTAAATTTTCATACAAACCAATTTATAATGTGAGAACACTTGCATCTGGCAAAATTTACTGAATTTTGTATGAAGATTGCCATTTAAAACTTTTACCTTCACAAATAAACACATCAATAATAAACTGCAATGTTATTGAAAGCTTTGTTAAGAAAAATTTTATTTACAAAAAGTAAAAAAAAATACAGACTGCATCAATGTGCAAGCACAAACGGGAATTATATTCAAGAAGACAAGCATAACTATTGTAATCATATAAAATTAAAGTATTTATTTACTTTACTGACTACTATATCAGTCTCTTTATTTAATATACACACCTTGTATACCATATTTAACTTGTCATCTGAAAGAGTCATTATCATGTAATGCGAGAGTAAATGTACATTTTATATTTTATTACATTTGTATTACACAATTTTTAAATTGTGTAAAATCATTTCTAAATTTTATTATTATTAATTTATCCTTTAAGAAAGAACTGATGGCAACACTGAATTTTTGCAGTATATGAAAAAATATTCTTTATATGTTTTTAATTTGATCGCTTTGAACACCTTCTCAAATCTCATGTAATTTTATAATAATATAAATAAATTACAATAACAACTTCAGTGTTTAAATAAATTTGATATGTATCTCTTCATATAAAAAAAAGGAAAAAAATATACATAAGAAGTATGTGAAATATATATACTGTGATAGTTACCTGAGATCTGTAGAGAGTTGAACTGGAACATCTGGTGGATTTACCAAAACAGAAACATTTTGTACAGCCTTCTGGATTCTTTTCTTGTATGTTGAAAGTTCCTTCTTTACACAAGTCACATGCTTGTCCATACACATTACTCTTACAAAAACACTCAGCAGTATTCTATACAAAAGAATAAATTTCTTAATTGTAACATTAAAAATATACTGAAACCTTGTATTTACATTACAATATATTATACAAAAAAACTAGGCTAGTTTTTTGCTTTTCACTCAAGGTCGACTTGGTGCAGCCTTTAAACAAAGTAGAAGCGTTTAAGAAAATGCTAAAACCATCTTCTTATAGAAACTTAAAAGATGAATGTGAAGTACAAATATTGGTTAGGTGCACAATAATTTCTGGAAAAATCCATTGAATTGCTATACATTTTTAACTTTCATTCCAAAATCTTGTTAATATGATGAGTACTAGTACTTGTTCAATGTATAATAATGGGAAAAAAATTCTCTTTCTTTCTCTACAATAAATGAAGAAATTTCTACTCAGACCTGCTCAATCCCACTATCCCTATAATGAAATACTTAAATCAAACATGTGTGAAGGATTGAAATGAATTATAACTTAATTGTAATCAGGGATAGAAAATGTAGTATGTTTAGTATTTGTGCATAATTTTATAGTGATGATGAAAATTTTTTAACGTGCTGAGTGTTGGAAGTTAATGGTTGATTATAAGCGATTTATGAAGTCACTTACAAAAACAGTATCGACATTTTCAAGAATTTCAATTATCCCATTCCAACTTTAAAGAAAAAAGTTAAATGGTTTCCCATTGTCTTCTTCACAAAACTAAACATATGGTTGCATATCTGGTTGCTAAGGCTTCTGAAAAATTGCTGATATAAAACCCAACAAGTAACATTTTTCATGTTATATTCACAACAGGGTCACAATATTCACAATATTCATAACAAGGTCTGTTCAAAAAATATCCAATCACGGGTAATGAAAAAAAAAATACCTTACCTAATGGATTCCATTCAAAGTTTCCTTTGAAATATTACTCTTGTAACTCCTGGTAAGCCTTACATTGTTGGAAGGTATACCAAGAAATGATAGCTGCTACTTGTATGTTTCCCAGAATCTGGTCTCCTGTACTCAACTGCATCACAAAGATACAATATCTTTTGTTGATAGTTTGGTGTTCTGGTATGTACTCTTGATATATAACTTTGCGACAGTCAAAAAACCAATCAACATCACTTTTACTTTGTTTCTCACTTGTTTTGCTTTCTTGAGCATTGGGATGATTTCTTTTATTGCGATGACTAAGCTAGGTTACTGGTCTTACCCATACACTTGAAATTCAATACAGTTACCATAATTTTAACAAATTTAGGATCACTCTTGGTGTACTCCACATGTAGTGTACAACATCAAAATTGACCTCTTTCTTTTAAAGCAAAGCCATTTTTGCATAAATTTCACAACCACTATGTGCATGCCCAAATCATCATTAAAGTAGAGTTGTATAATCACTATTAATCAGAGTGTCATTTGACATTTCTTGGATGATCTTTCATTTTGAAACTTCTTTCTTTTAAAGTAAATTTTAATACGTTAACTACAGCAAATATACTGCAATTCATTGGCTTTATTTTAAGTAATATATCAAATAGATATCCTCCACCATTTATTACACACAGTTGTAGTTTTACAGATTTTACACTGCTGTTCAATGTTTCTGGAATTTCTCTGATTTCTCCTAATATGGAGGCTTTGAGTTTGATAATGTTATGAGATTTACTTAAACACTCTAGACTTTAATACTACCAAAGTAAATAGTCGCATAATGACAGGTCTGGAAAACATGCTGGCCATGCAACATCTTCTCCTTTGGAAATCACATCATCTGATAACATCTCTTGAATTATCACCACGGATGTGCTCTGGCAGTGTGGGCTGTTTCTCCGTTCTGCTGGAACCACATCACATTCAAGTCAATCCATGATGAAGCAGTTCAGGAACAAGGAAATTTTTCAGAATCATTGTGTACTGGTCAGAATTTACTGGTTTACAAATCACCACATGGCCTTCCCATTTGGATAAAAAAAAGACCTACGATTCCAATATTGCCAGAGCACATCAAACAGTAAACACATGGACTGTAAAAGAAGCAAACAAGCACACATGGACTGTAAAGAGACCCACATGAAGCTTCTCAGAATTTGTATCAGGTCAGTAAAGAAGATTTTATTTGTTCATTAAATTTTATTTGTATCTAAATGAAAACACTCTTTGTCATCATTATCAAGACCATTCAATCAGTAAAAAATTAATAAAATTTGTACAAAATGTCATCTGATTTGCTTTGTCATGCTCACGTAGATTCTGCACAACCATTATTTTATACAAATGAAAGTTCAAATCCTTGTGTAGAATTCTTCTGTTACTGTAAGTTATATGAAGGGTTGAAGCATGCTTTCTGGTTAGGTGCTGACAGCTCCTCATCATTACCTGCCTGATTATCAATGTTTGGAGGAATTCTCACATAGTGCACAGGATCTGAGGGCTTGTTTTTTTGTTGCAGAAGCATTGATTCAGAAATCTGTTATCCAAACTTTATCAAAATGGGGCTAGGAACACCACCATGATGTGGAATACTGAAATTCCAACATAATTGCTGTCACAACCATATCGCTATTTTTAAAATACATTTCCACATGCATGAACGGATTATAGCAGTCCACTGTTCTATTGTTCATGAAATGGTGTCTGCTATACAAAGTCAGAGCCATTTTGATTCCCAACTTCACATCAGAGTGCCAACTTATTTTGTTTTAAAAATTATCAGGTTCCCGTGATTTATCTGTATAATGTAGATCATCACTTTTAGATAATATATCTGACTAGTCCTCTTATATATTAGATGCTTTACAAGCGTCCAATAAGAAAAACTGGGGTAATTAATGTAAATCAACAACTTAATGTATTCCTTGAAACATTCTTTAAAACTTAGTTGTATTTTTTAAATTTATATTAGTCTTTTTACATAATCAATAAATTTTAAAATAAGAAGACATTTGTGGCAAAAATATCAATGACATAAAATGTTTACCCATGTCCTAATATATCTACTGTTATGGTTGAAATTACATCCTTAATTTTTTTCTTTAAATTCCATATTAATAGAAATTTTTCATTTAAAGCCTTACAAATGGTTATATAAAAACATGGTATGCAAAATCCAACTGTAAATACTATTTGTATTCTTAAGTTCATCCAGATAAGGAAAATAATTACTAAACTAAACACTGCCCTTAAAGAGTTTTTCAATATAAAATATTAACAACCAAATTGCAAAAATCTTTTGCTAAATTACCAGAAACTAATTTTAAAGGTACCATGTAATAATCAAAATGGACATAAGAATCTTCACTTTTTCTTATTTGTAAATTGTGTCCTTTCATTTAAATGACAAGTAGTTTTGTTGGTAAAAATTACATCGTCCAGAAAATTATTTTTTGTGTTAAAGTAGCAAACAGGAAACTCATTCCTCTACCAGTCAGTTTGATTTCTTATATAAATTAGATAATATATACATGCTTTAGAACCCTTTTCACAGAAATTTATGAATTATAATTAATAGAATTTGAAACTGGAGGTTTTGATGATGAACTGAACTATTAAGATTCCTTATTCAAAACTGCCAATTTTTTCAGCAGTTCCTTTGGGTATTAGTGGTTTTCCAAGTAATTTCTGTTTGTTAACAGATCTTCTTACTTAAATTGATACTAGCAATAGTACTGGGTATGTTTGCATGTAGGCATTAGTATTTGTACTTCAAAATGCATATTAAACTGAAATTTACTGACTTATTTACAAAGACATAGAACACACATACTTTGTCTCATGATTATCACCTTGATAATCATCACTGGAGTTTTATATGAAATGACATTCACACTAACTGTAAGGATATTCAGTACTTAATAACACTGTATTCAGTATGAATAACAATTTCTTAAAATGCCTCTAATGCTCTGTTGTGAGCTAGTGAATACTCACTGTCCACCATATCATTGACAACTATCTTTTCTATTATGGCCTGCTATGGACTATGTTATATTTATTATTTGTGTTTTTATTTATGATTTTATGTTTATTTCTTTTTCAATCTGTTCTTCACTTTCCAGTATTTCCTCATCATCTTAGACTGGCTTTAGTTCTGTTCTGTTTTCTTTCTCTTTGCATAGTCTTGAAATCTCTTGATGCTTTGAACTATTCCCCTGTACTCTTCTCATTATCAGTTTATTGGAATGACGCAGTTGTTCATAACATCTGGTTATATGTTGTGTTCTTTCACATCCTCAACCACTTCCTTATGTTAGTTTCTTTTCTTTTTTTTAAGAATCTTAGGATTCTTCTAGCTAGCCTCTCTGAGGACATCCTCTTAATGTAAGTATAGAAGTCTTCTTTACTATAGAAGTATAGAACTGTAGTCTCCTAAAGGTAGTTGTAAGTTTTTCTATTGTCTGATGTAGCTCTTCATTAAATATTAATCTGTATTCTTTCTTATCTCTTTTTGGGGGTAGGATCTTTGTGAAGATTTTCCTTTCTTTCTTTTCCTATTCTTTTGGTAAATTTTTTTGTTCAGGGGTATGACTATTCCAACTTTTTGCTCTTTCTTTCCGTGATTCTTTTGGCAAGCCAGTTGGTATTATTAATTCGCCTAGATATCGTAACTTCTTAACTCTATTTTTCTTCTTATATTTGATATTTAGCATCTGTGTCCGCAGTCTTTATGTTTCTTAGTTCTTTCTATGCTCATCACTTCTGTGAATCATTATTTTTGTTTTTCATAAGATGTCTGTAACTTAATTCTATTTTTCTTCTTATATTTGATATTTAGCATCTGTGTCTGCAGTCTTTATGTTTCTTAGTTCTTTCTATGCTCATCACTTCTGTGAATCATTATTTTTGTTTTTCATAAGATGTCTGTAAAGCAGTCTTCCTTTTCAGAAACGAGGTATGACTGGAAAGTTTTAAGACAGGTGCTGTCACTGCTCAATAGCAAGGGGTAGGTTTGCCTGCGTGCGTGGAAGGGGAAGCTTGTTTTGTTCTTGAAATGTCTTGAAAAGATCATCACGACATATTTGTTCAGTAGAGAGTGGCATTCTGTGAGTAAAAACATGTTTTTAATTCTCAGTAGATTATTGATTTTGCAAAATGGATGAAACAACCGAAAAACAAGTTTTTATATCAAATTTTGTTTGAAAACTGGTAAATCAGCTTCAGAAACTTATGAATCCTAAAAACAAGTTTCAGGGATAAATGCCTGAGTCAGTCAAATTTTTTTATCTAGTTCAACAGATTGACAGATGGCCACGAATCAGTCGAAGGTGACTTCCTGTCTGACTGGCCTTCAACTTCAAAAACCAACAAAAACAAAGTGAAAGTTTGTGATTTAGTGCATTCTGACCAAAGACTTACAATTAGGGAGATGGCTGATGAATTGAGTTTCTGTCATAGTTGATGAACTAGTTTCAATGCGGTTCAATCAATTTTAACTAAAGATAGTTAAAGATAAAGGTCTGTCAATTGTCCGCAAAATTCATTCCAAAACTGTAAGATCAGCAGAAACAACACTGTCTTGAAGTGTCCCAAGAACTGATTAATCAGGTCAAAACTGACCCAGATTTGTTACATCAGGTAATTACAGGTGATGAATTGGGTTTATGGATATGACCCAGAAACAAGGGCACAATCACTGCAGTAGAAGGGTCCAAGTTCATCACAAATGAAAAAAGCATGACAAAGTCAGTTGAATGTGAAGATAATGTTGGTCGTTTTCTTCAATTCTACTGGTATTGTACATCATGAAGTTGCCATCAGGAGAGAGACAGTCAATCAGAAATACTATAAAAGTGCTCTTTAGTGTTTGCGTGAAAATGTGTTGTGCCTGCACTCTGGTAAGGCAAGAATTGAGCTCTCCATCATGACGATGCACTGGCTCTAATCATGCGTTCTTGATTGCAGAATTTTTGGCCAAATTCCTGTGTTTCCACAATCCCCCTATAACCCTGATTTAGCTTCTGCGATTTATATATGCTTCATAAATTAAAATTTTTGCTGAAAGAGAACTGATTTGACCCAGTTGAAGACATCCAGGCAAATACAGCTGGAAACACCAGTTTGTAAAGAAATGTTTACAATGTGTTAAGGAATGCTTCCAAAGGTGGAAACACCATTGGGAGTCAGTGTGTTCAGTCAGAAAGAGACTACTTGGAAGGAAATCCATCACAATTGTCTGTAAGTACTGCCATTCTGAAACTATAAGCCCAATCTTAAAATTTTCCAATCACACCTTGTGTTTGTTTTTTGGTTGTTCCTGTGTTCTATGTCAAGATCATAATATATCAGCAAAAGCTAAGTAGCTGACTTCACTTCCCATTCTTTCTATTTTAATTTTACTTCTGATTCTTTCCATCCTCTAACTACTTTTTCAAGTATTAGTTTGAATAAACGTGGTGAAATGCTGTCTGAGTCCTGTTTTGATTATAAACAGTAAAAAACTTAGCTTTTGAGATTGTATCAATAATAACAATTTATTATTTTTTTTATTTTAATTATTCAGGGAAAATTAGGCAGATATTAATTTACTTACTCACTTGGAAATGGAAATTTCAGGAGACCAGGATTTGGTAGAAATTGACAAAAGTCTTTTTAACAGGAGGAAAAACAATCAAGAGCATGTTTTTTTTAGTAACAACGGGTTACCATAGGATTTTAGAGACAAAGGAGATTTCCCTAGTCACTGTACTTTTTCACAAACGTTTTTTGTTTCTTTGAAATCTAACTGCCATTATTAGAACAGTATGTGAAACCAGATTACACTATTATCTAAGATTTGTATAAAGTGTATAATACAGTCAGTAATGAGTAACTCATTACCTAACTTTTAAGTACGAGTTGACTTTGTTGATTCAGTAACACAAGCACATACTTAAAATGTGGAATGGATATGGCATTTGGCAAAGATAAAAAACAAAAAATGTACATCACTGATCAGGAAATGCTCAACAGTTATTAGTATGAATTTATGTGATATGATATTTCAACATTAAAAATTGAGGCTTAGACCTTAGATGAGTTTGACAAAATATTAAGGAACATTTAAAGTTTTATGCTGCCAGACTAAGGTATGTACAATAAAATGTTAAGAGTACAGTAACCAAAAACAAGAGTACAGTACCAAAAGCTCTTACATCATAATAATAAATAATTTAATATTGTCATAAATTTAGTGAATGACTGAAATACCTGATCACAAATATCGTATTCAGTTCCACGAAGATCACAATCACAAGGTCGGCAGTTAGGAAATGACCAGTGTCCTGATTCACAATGATCACAAGTACGACCAACAATATTTGGTTTACAACTAATAAAAGATAAAACTCATATAATTTAAAAACATAAATAAAAATAAAACAAATAAAAACATAAATTAATGGTGAATGAATTGAACCACGTTTATAAAATTTTTTTCTTTTTTTTTTAATATCAAAACATTTTACTTGAGCGTGCAGCTTTTATTAGCAAGTAATACTGGTTTGCTAATTAATAAGCTAAACAACAGCATTTTGTACCTAATTAACGTGTAATAATCTTATTATTACTTAGTGATTATAGTAAAAGTTAATTCTGCTCAATGCAAATATTTATTTCATAAAAGAAAAAAACTTATATTTGTTAAGAGCTACAACTTGAGGTTAATTCTGAGCTAAATTAACCTTTTAATGAAAAGAAATTTTAGTTTTTTGTTGTATTAGACCTTGCTCTTTTCCGTAATAATCTTGTCAGCTTTAATTTATTGGAATAATGTAGGAATTACAGGAGATTGTCCATAAAAACACCTTGTTTTGTGGTATTATAATTTCATCATTTTGTAACTTGTAAGCGTTAGATTAAAAAACATGCTTTTTCTTTTGTGATGCATACTATAGACTGATAAATACTATTACTACATGTAGTCAAAAATGTTTCATTCAAAGAAAAAATTTTCATTATAGGATTAATTTGGTTCATGTTAAAAGTTAATTTTCACAACAGACTAGAAAATTTGAAAAAAATTCATTATACCAATTTGGAGTTCTCTAATTAGATCTGTGACTCCATGCATTATCTTAATTATATTTGAATGTTGCTTTCAATCTCATTTTTGTGTGCAATAATCCATTGTAAACTTAAACTGCTTTCTTTGTGAACTATAAAAATTTTGTTATACAACATAACATTAAATGATTAATTCATTGTGATTGATGGATCTGCCATGAAAATTTTGAATGAAGAATATAAAAATGGGTATAACCACCTGCATACATTAAAAAAAAAACACCACTGTTGGTCCTGATGCTAAGTGTTATATGGTAAAAAAAATGTATTATATTTTCAGGTATTTTTTTCTCCTCGTTTGACATTGACTCCAACATGCAAATGTTTTATTTTCTTTGGACTATTGTTATCTGATGAGAGTGCACAAAAATTTACATATTAGTAATTGAAGTTATCTAATCTACTATGAAAATAAAATGAAATAATTCAATGTAAATAAAATTTTAAGAATCTAAAAAAATTCTACTTAGTAAATATATTAAAAACTTATTTATTATGTGATTATTAAAAAAAACTCCCAACTTAAAAAATGTTATTTCGAAATCATAAATAACCATCCTCATCTATTTAACAAATGTATTTTAAGATAAGGAAAAACAATTTATAACAGTGAATTTAGTGCAACAGAATTTTTAAACCAATAAAAACTAACAATTCATAGGCATTCATTATTTGTAAACAAAATACTATTAAACTTACACAGCATGAAAACTTTCTTTCTTTCATTTTTACAAAAACATTTGTGAGTGAATGGGTTAAATTTAATAAAATAAGTCTGTGTTAGTTTGCATAATTTCTCAGGCTAAGAATCAGGAAAATTGTATAATAAATATTATTAATAATTACAAAAAATAAATAAAAGAAAAAGATAATCTTTACATTCTGATATAACGGTGAAATCTAAGTCCAATAATTAATTTCTGACCAAACAAATAAACACTGGCCATGAAAATATATCAACACCCCCACTCCATTAATAGTGGAAATCAAAATTAGTCATTAATACTATAATATTAAAATAAAAAACTTTTTATCACAGAGTTCGTTAGAACTTCATCGGTGCTTTATTTGCAGACAGCGAAGTCAACAAACTACATTTACAGTTCCAAGCATGACCTAACCTAATAGTGAAATGAAAATGGGAAAAAATAAAATAAATAATCATGAAAACATTATATTTCAGTTCAATTAGATTTGTAATAAAAAATACTTTGAAAAAATACCTCAAATTTCGTTTGAAAACTTTTTTTCCATTTGATGAACCGCAAGACTTGAATATGTCATTTTATTCAACTTTTTATGGTACTTTTCTGAATTGTACCGCTAGCTAGCAGTACTTGAGGTAGACAGATAGCAGTACACTAGGTAGCATACAAAAACTTGATAATACACTTGAAATAATAAATTTTAAAAGAAAATATACTACAGCTTGTTTTAATAGTAAATCCTCTTATGTAAATGAAAGTACTGAAGACGAAACAACTTTTTAATTCCCATCACTTCTTTAAAAAAAAAAAGTAAAAAATTTTTCTATTTTTTGTATGGAACCCTTAAACATTGTTTATTATCTATTATTGTATGTCTATTTTCTATTGTATTTATTTAATGTATTTTTTTAAAAAGAAAATTCTAAATTAATAGCAGATTTTGATAATAGAAATGTAGTGTTTTACCTTTTTTGATATCAGTATCGTTTTGTTAAAAACAATTTTATTAATATTACAGAAATTTTTTTTTCTGAGCGGAAGAAATGATATCTGCGAGATTCTTACCGTACAATTTACAATTTCATTGAAATTTTTTTAGATATTTTTTTTAATTAATGAATTAATTCACCATAGAAGCTTTGAGGTTTATACATGAGAATATAGAAATGGAATTTTGTAGTGTATGAAAAATGGCATGCCTGATTGGAATTCAAACTAAGAATCCCAAGATGAAAGTCACAGAGATGCTATCACTCCACCATGGAAATCAGCGGATTGTAAATACATTTTGTATTACATACATAAACATTATTAAAAACTATTACTCAGTTTTTATAATTCAGATGAATTTCTAAGTTAATCATTCAAATTTATATTAATTTATGTATTTTATAATAACTAACCAAATTCCAGAACAATTATTATCCATGAAAAACAAATTTTACAAAAAATAAATCATTTTATTCAAATGAACACTAAAGATAATTTTTATTTCATATATAAAATAATTTTTAAAAAACACTTACTCGCATGTACCACTAAATAGATTGCATTGAAGATTGCCATTTTCTACTCCATGAGGGTTACAACTGCAAGGTTCACAACCAAAAATTGGGTCATAATTAAATGTATAGTCTTCACAGTGGTCGCAAAGGTCACCAGTAACATTGCGTGGGCAAAAACAAGCACCTATACCGTACATTAAAAATAATGCTTTTAATAAATTATAAATTATAATTATAATTTTTTATAAATTATAAATTTAAATCTAATTTTTTATCTCAATCACAAAAAATAAACAATTTACTTTAATAATAAATACCAGGAGTCAAAATAAAAGAATAAAAAAAAGGAGAAAAACTTTTTTTAATTTCACAAAAAATTAAAAAAATTCAAACTTTATCAAATACACATAAAGAGAATATATAAAAGTCTTAAAAAATTATTATCAGAAATCAAGAAAGTTTGTAACAAATAAAATAAACAAAAATTAATTGTCAGCATTACACTGAAAACTCAATTGTAAATTCATATTCAGAAACAAAGGTTAAATATTTTCAAATAAAAAAAAAATAGAAATTTAATTTTAAAATTAGGTTTGGTTTGCTGCTGCAAAAGTTTATATTTTTAAAAAGCTATTCCATAAAATGTTATTATTATTTTGTGATATGCAAATGAAATTGTGAACTTTCAGAGTAAAGTTACACAAAAAGGTTCCTTTTTCTATGATCTTCTTCAAGATCTTGTTAATATTTAGATTATGGGAGTAACACATTTTCCTTCAAATGGCCTCATAAAAAGATTTTAACAGATAAATCTGGTGATTGATCCAAAAATTCACTACTCCTGTTTGGTCCAATGAATTAAGTAAGTTCATCACTTAACAAATTTACACCACGTACATAATAATCCAGTATTACTGGTAAAAAGTTATCTCTAGAAGAATAGATCAAAAATGAAATTGTGGTTTAGCACATATATCTGCTATCTGTCATGATATTGTTGGATATGTCATAAAGCATAACAATAAAAACAGATACAAAGTAATTATTAAGATGTTTCAAAACAGGGGTTTTATTTTGAAATTCACAATTTTTTTTAAATTACTTTAAACAAATTATGAAATGTAAAATTATAGATGCAATAAACAATGTTACCAATTAAATATAATAAATATCCCTTTGACCAACAAAAATTCTGTGTTAACTAGAATATAAAAGGTATTTAATTTAAATTAGGACATCTATTTTTTTTTAAATATATATATATATATATATTTTTTTTTTTTTTTTCTTATTTGACTGCATAGAATCACTTTAATCAATGGTCCGTTTTCTTTGGACTTAGTTGGCTCACTGTTTCTATCAATATTTCTTCATATTCTTAGACCTCATTCTGCTTTGCTTGTCCATAAACCTCACATTTCTGAACACTTTGTCCATGTTAAAATATTTGGTGTTTAAAATGTCTCTACTTTTCAGTTTATCTGTGGCATCTTCGATTTTCAGTCAATGTCTTCTAAGTCTTTTTTAATTTCCGTAATAAATTATCTTCCACAAGATTTAATACTAAGCACTCTGGTTACAAGTTGATTTAATAACAAATTTTCCGGTATTCTAATCATAATGTGGAAGAAGTGAGAAACTAAATTTTTTCATCAAACTGATAATCGGTTCTGTAATATTCTTATAAACCGTTTCATTAGCAGCAATTTGCTACACTCCATCTTTTTATAATTTCTGTTTATGTAGTTCTGATAATTCTACATTTTAATTGTTTGGTCACTTTTACCTTCATCTTTAATTCTAATTAGTGTTTCACAAACGTAAAGTGCTTCTGGTAAAATAACCGTTCTACAATGTCTCATTTTCACGTTTGTGGAAAGACATTTTTTATTGTAAGTTGATTTGGTAATAACTTGGGCAATTCTCATTTTTTGTGCTCTGTTATTCCAAGAGGAATTTTCTCTTCATTTATTATCTATTGTTTCTCTCAAGTATTAAATTTTTTTATTAATTTAATTTCTTTATCGTTAATTCTTGTTTTATTTATGCATAATGGATCTAAAGCCATTATTTCTATTTTGTCATATGAAATTTTTAACCCAATTTTCCCTGCAATTTTTTCTAAACTTATTATTTGACAATATTATTATTATTTGATGTTTGACTTCTACCACATTACTCATTAAATGAGCTAAATCATCAGAAAATCCTAGACAATTTGCTTTTACTTCTTTTTCAGAGAGAAAAAGAAAACTCAAAATTTTTGTGTTGGTTTCTATTTCTAACAATTCTGTTGGTTCTTCGCAATTTAAAAGTTCACTGAAAAAATTGACCAGAATTTCTGTATTTTCTAAGTTATTATGAGCCAGTTTTCCTTGCTCGTCTTTTAACATTAGTGTTTAGGAATTGGGGAATCCTATTTTTATAGATTTCTCTGAATGTTTTATGATAATCCTGGGTTATTTTTGTTAATTCCTTCTTGGATTTGGTTCTGCATATCTCTATGATAAAATCTTTTTTCATTGTAAATAATTTTGCTGGTGATATTCCTTTGCTCAGTTAAATTTCTATTCGTTTCTTCAGATTTTCTTGCTTGATGTTTTATTCCCGCTTAATATCTTTTCTCTACTGCTAAATTACAGTCTGTATTCCATTAAGCATGGTTTTTATTGGATTTAAATAGCGTGAGTTCTTTTACAATGGATTTTAGTTTTGAGACCAATTCTTCCAGGTTTTTAATGTTGTGAATCTCTTCTTGGGTTCTTTTAAATTCTTCATTATTAATTAAATTTGTTGGGTCAAAATCTCTCTTGTTTTTCTGATTGGTCTTTTTTTTGGTTTTATGGTTTCTTTTTGATTGGTCTTTAATTTGTATTTTTATAATGTAGTGATCTAGACCTGATTCCATTCCTCTAAGACTTTTACATTGTGGATTTCTTTGCAGAAATTCTTATCCATGAAAACATGATTTAACTGAATGTATATGAATAAACAGTTTTAAAAAAAAAAAAAAAAAATATATATATATATATATATATATACATATAAAATCAACAATGATTTAATAGTTAGTTTTTTATATAAGTGCTTTCATAGTGATCACTACTTCATCAGATTCAAATAAAAAACTTTTTACATTAAAAATTAAAATGGAAAAGAAGTATGTTTCATCCTTTAGGTCAATAAAGATAAAATTATCATTTAGTAGCAAATTATCATTCATAACAAAAGAATTCTTTATTTGAATCTGATGAAATAGTGATCACTATGAAAAGGCTCCTATAAAAAATAAAATATTAAAGCAGTTTACAATTTTTATTATTGATCATTTATTATTACACTGCTATGATGCTTAATTGTAAATTCACTAACATTATCTATATTATAGGAATGATAAAATATGCTCATCAGTTACAAGGTAAAAGATATTATACACAGTCTAAACTAATATTAATTTCAAAGAGATTGATTAAAGAAATTATTTTTTTTTATGAAGCTAAGAAATTCTAATTCAATATAAAGTATATTTAAATATACTTAATATTTAATTTCATCATAATCACCATTATCTGGTATTCTGCCTGGCAGCAGGCCTTTACACCACCACTGCGTCCATTCATTTCTGTCTCGAGCCTTCTCTTACAATCCATTGTATTTTCCAATCTTATTCTCATATATTAAATTCATCCTTCTTACTTATTTCCTTTCTTGTTTTACTAACCCTTCAATGCAGTTGTTAAGATTTCACTTCCTGTAACTATATGTTCTAACCAGTTACCTTCTTTTTGTGTACTTTCCTCATAAGTTTATTTCTTCTTTAATACTGTTCAATTCTTCCTCATTTTATCTGCCCATCGTACTTTCCCTTCCTCATTATCCATGCTTCATTTCCATACAACAAGACACTCCATTTGGCTAATCTCCTCCTGAACTCTAAGGAATATATAATGTTCTACTCCATAATACAATAGAATTACTACTATACTGTATTATGAATATTATGCACAGCAACCATTTCATTCATTACTGATCTAAAAGTATAATTAATATTAAATTATTTTTAATAAAGAATAATGTGGATGTGAAAAGGAATAGAACTAATAGAATAAAACTAAGAATTGTGTCACTGTTAGAAAGAATTTATAAAAGAACAAAAATGATGATTTTTAAAAGAAAATTAATAATATTATTTACTTATTATTATTAATCTTATTAATAATAATAAGATTTACAAAGAATGATATTTAGCCAGTATCAACAAATTCGCAAAATAAAAATAATAATGACAAATTTATTTTAATTTCAAGCTTATAGTATGTTGTAAATTTTTATGTAACTTATCCAAAAAAGGAATAATAAATTAATAAAAAAGTAATTTAATCACATTAAAGTATGTATACAAACCGGTTGAAGTTTCACAGAGTGCTTCTGATGGACATTTACAAGGATGACAATCAGGATATCCATAATAACCAGTTTTACATATTTCACAACGGCGCCCAATTACATTTGGTTTACATGGACACTGACCACCAAATTTATTACAATCAAAAGACAAAGAGCCTCGATAATCACAATCACAAGGTAATGCACCATTATTATATGCTGTTGTCAGTAAGAAGATTGCATCTCGACAGAAACCTACAAATAAAATATTTATTAAAATTTGACTTCATTAGAAACATATTATAAATTCAACCAAAATATATAAGATAGCTTAAAACGTTCCTGGCATATATTCAATTTAAAAGTTTTACATTATATTTTTTCAAAGCAGTCTTCCATAGCTATACACTTTGCTATAAGCTATACTCAACATTATAAAGTTTCTGAGATTATTCCAACCTCTTAAGCTGCTGTTATACCAGTAATGACATCATCTATGACCTTTTATTGCCTTCCTTTCATATTCAATTGTAAGTAAAGAAACAAGTAAAAGTCAGCCAGTGTCAAGTCAGGAGTCCTCCTTACCTTACATCATGTCATGCTAGGTACTATCAATTAGACTGGCTTAAAGTACAGGCAATATTTTTGGAAAATGTACCAACAAACAATGAATTTTCTGATTATTATGAAGAATACCTCATCCAGTAACATAAAACTTTAATTTTTGATGTATTTCTTCAAAACATTTCCTTTCACTACAAGAAATATGGTCAATATTTTTGTAATCTCTCACAGTGATGATGACTGGTATAACCATAAATAAAATTATATAAGGCGCTGCTGCTAAGCAGATAACGGATTTTGTTTTGGACCATGCTTATCATTTTGCACTGTCAACATGGTTTTTTTTTGTGGCAGATCTATGTATCCAATCTCTTGACCACTCTATATGATTGGTTCGAGTAATAATTGACAAGCAAAACCCAATAGAAGCTATTTACCTGGACTTTGAGTGGGCTTTCAACAGAGTCCCTTATGCTGGACTACAGATTGTAATATTATAGAATTCATGGTCCTGTCTGCCAGTGGATTAAGGAGTTCTTGATGAGTCATACTTTCTTTGTTAAATTACCTACACTATGTCACGTAAATTCCAAGTTGCCAGTGGAATCCCTCAAGGAACTCATATTGGCCCGATTATGTTTATAGTTTACTTTTGCAATATCATTAATGGATCTTGCTTTGGTATGTACATAGATGATACTAAAATGTAGAATTTTGACCTGTCACATGCCAATTTTCAATTTGATCTGGACTGTATTTCAAAATTTTCTGAAGAGTGATTTCTGAGATTGAATGTCTCTAAGTGCACCGTTTTACACCTCTCTCTCTCTCTTTTTCTGTTTAGCTTCCGGAACCACCGTAACGTATTACTTCAAGAACTAATGAGGATGATATGTATTAATGTAAATGAAGTGTAGTCTTGTACAGTCTCAGGTCGACTATTCCTGAGATATGTGGTTAATTGAAACCCAACCACCAAAGAACACCAGTTGGAAGATATTGACCAGTTGGAAAAAGTCTAAAGGCGCGCAACTAAACTTAGCCCATTTTGAAACAAATTCTGTATGAGGATCTGCTTTGTTCTCTGGATCTTCCCATATTGGCATATCAACACTGTTGTGGAGATTTCATTGAAACTTTTCAAGATTTTAAATGGGCACTATTCAATTCCAATTCCATTCTTCATAAAAATTTTGAATTTTGTTCTACTGCCTTAAGACATTGTTAGTGATCCATCTATTGGTGTTTTTAAGAATTGATTGGATAAGATATTGCAGGATGTAAAAATGGAGATTGCTTTTCCTGCCAACCAACTGTAGCATGACTTTATTGACTTCTGAATTCTCACTGGCGTTCTGACTTAATTTTATTGTCTTTCTTTCTTTTGATAATATTCTTTTTGTATGTTCACTTGTCTAAGGATCACAAGCATAATGCTTTAACCTAATTGTATAATAATAACCTTCCTGAAGTGCTGCTGCCATTCATAAACTTGTTTTCTTTTGTTTTTTCATTACTATTTTGGCATTTGCTTTTTCAAGCAAAACAAAATTTTGCATTAGTATTTTGAACATATAGTTTCATGTGAACACACAACCTGCACCAAGTAGTAAAATATGACGATGTGTTAAATACAAGTTAAGAATAATACAATGCAGTTACAAAATGCATTGCAACCAAACGATATTTGAATAAGAGATCAACCGTTTCATGCACTCCTTTTAATTCATAAAATAGTTTCTAATCTACATTCGTATGCATCTTTACCATTTCATTTAAATTCCAAACTGTTACAGTCAAATTTCTGTTGCACTATCTTTTCCAACAGTACCAAGTTTACTATAATATGCCTGTCATATCATAAAAAGCACTTCTTTTCCAAAAACCGTCATTGGCATTTTAAAATATAAAATTTTTAAAGATGTCAGTTATTTTTAATATCTCCTATAAAAAACCATGCTTTTTTCTATTTCAAGTAATAAATATATTTATTTAATATCTATTTTCCACCAATAAACAGAAAACGTAAAATGTTATAAAAGTGTTGTTTTATGAATTCTACAGAAAAAGATTCATGATTCTAACGGTGTAATTAATTTTTTCTAAAAGTTTTTTTGATGATATAGTAAAATGGCAAAGTTATCTACAAAGTTATATTGTTCTTAGAATAATAAATAACATGTAAAACAAGATGGTAATGACAAAAACAGCAATACAGTATTTTAGTTGACATCTATAACAGATTATATCAAATGTATATCAGGAAAATGAAAAAAGTTGTTATGCATATAGAGTACACATTCATAAGAGCATTTAAAAATTCAAAAAAAATTCAAAAAAAAGAAAGCTTACTTTGACATTAGGATTACATATTACACATTTTAAAATAAATTACAACAGCTGTTTAAAATTCATACCTGTAACTGATGTATTTTGATAAAAATGGTTACTTCCACACTTTGTAATAAATAAACCAGTTTCGTCAAGTGGTAATTCTAGAGTAACACTATCAGTAAATTCTTCTGCTGGGACAGCAAGTAGATAATCTAACCACGCACTCTTATGGTTAGGTTCCTAAACATAAAAGAAAGGTTTTTATAAATTACAAAATTAAGATCATTTATCTTAAATGGGAAATTAAAATACAGCATAAATTCTAATGAAAATAAAGGTGATTAATAATTATAATTAGCTGTAACAAATTAAAAAAGTCCATATAATTACCAATAAAATTACCTATCTCTAAAGGAAAGCTTTAAACAAACTGAAAAATTTAACATTTTTAATATCAGACATTGAAACAAATGAAACCTGCATATTAGTAGTGGATGTTCATTAATTTAAAAAATAAATTCATGATCTAATCATTTAAATTATGTTGTTTTTTTTTAATTTATTTATTTTTTTTTAAATGTGTAAACGCAATATTTTTGTTTTGTAAAATATTATTGTGCATAATGAAGCAATTAATTGTAGTGCAGATGAGATGTAAGACTGATTTCACACCATGACAACAAAAATTTTTATTAGTAGGACTATACTATATTCACTTATCTTATAGAGTGAAGAAATAAACAAATGTGTTTGTGTTAGTGTGTTCATCATGATTCTGCTCAGTCATGTCCCTTGTATTAGTGCCGACTGACATCGGACAAATTACATTCATTTGTCATAAAGTAGTCAATGTAATCAAAAGTTTACATAACATTGTCTTCTCAGTTCTATTAAAACCCTTTATCTTTTCACAAGATCACTCTTCTGTTCTCGTGTTAAATTTTTATGTTTCTGTTACTTATTTATTTACTGTAATGTTATTTAAAGTTAATATAATGCGATTTTTTTAATTTTAAAGTAATGTGAGGGTTAGTGTATTCCTAGATTTGTGTCTGTACGACTTGAGTTACACCTTTATTTTGACACCATGTGTTGCGTCGCTTCCTTGCGGCAGAAGAGTGAACTATTCTTGTATCATGTAGTATTAGGTTAGTGTGCTACGAGCAACCATACTATACGGCCGAGTCGCCAACTAATGTATCAATATTATTTTATTAGTAAAGTTATTAGTATCATAGTATGTTCAATTCAAGTGTTTTTATTCTACAGTCCAGTTTATATTAAGTTACACAATACACCACCTTGTCTATACCGATTCAGTTGATAATAGTGCACAATTATTGATATCCCCTCAAATAAAAGGCTGTGAAAAAAGTCCTTAAATTGTATAGAAAAACACATCATTTTAAATGATTACAAAAGCGATTAGTAGTTGTTTTCAAATAAACTTACTTAAAAAAAAAAAAAACCATTCAATGACTTGACAATAAATAAATTATGATTTCTAGTATCAGAAGAAAAATTAATTTATAAAAAAGTTTTTAAATTGTTTAAAAGTTTTTAAAAGTTTTATCACAATATACTTCATTTTTATTGAAGAAGATTGATTTGAAGTGAAAATTTAGATACTGAGGTAAAAAGTAAATTATCAACTTAAATGTATAGTAGAGATTTAAAACAGTTTTAAATCTCTACTTTAAACACAACATGTTAAGAATACCAGAATTCAAACATAAAATTAACAAGTTAAGAATTCACCATCGTGAAGTAATTTTAGAATGAATTCAATATTTTTAAGAGGAAGAATCAATTTTTAATGTAGACCGTATACAAACAAGCTTGTGATAGAACAAGTTTGGACATTAACTAAAAAATTAAATAAAGCATCAATTGTAAATAAATGGTACAGAATAGGGAACTAGAGATATACAATAAAATAAATATGGATTAAATCTGCAATTTACACAAACAGTAATGAATGTAGAATTAAAAAAATGTAGAATGTAAAGTTTAAAATTAGTAATTACAAAAATTTATAAAAAAATTAGGATAACATAGATTATATTCAATCATTTATTTTTAAATATTCACCTTAACAGTTAAAACAAAATTCTCAGTCAACTGAAATCGATTATTTCCATTAGACTGTTTCACAACAGATCGACAACCAACATTGCTAGGGCAATGTGGAACCGGTAGATTTGCTTCATAAAACTGACCATTTTGTACAATAACATCCATATCAAAATCTGTAAAACAATTAAAAATTAAATGAAAGTTGTACAATTAATCGATAGTGATTCTTTTCAAAATTAGATCTACTAAACTGAAACATACACATGAACAGGAGCTCATAGCTTTTTTGTAATCTACTTCTGTTTAAGTAGATCAAAGATAATGAACCTTTTCCTGTCAGAGTTCCACTTTTTTTTTAATTAAACAATTAAAAAAGACTCAAATTCCCATGTAACAAATACATGTAGAAAAGTACAATATAGTCCAAGTACATGATATATACAATACTAGTAGTATCAGGAATATAAGAAAAATTTATTCTAGGTATAATTAGTACTTTAGTAGCTAGTTTTAAAATGAAGATAACTTTCATCAAAGAAGGAAATGCACTACAATTTGTATGTGTCCTTTTTTTAGGATACAGGCAATATATCTATTTCAGCCTGGTGGTTTAAAAACAAACAGAAAGCTACAGGACTCAACAGCAAATTTTTTATAAGCAATTTTGTCTACTTGTAGTAATATTTCACAAACTGGTTTCCATGTATTATGAAAATTAAAGAATACTTTAAAGAATAATTGCATTTCTCTCAGCTCAAATGCGAAAACAATTTCTGTTAGCATGTGAATACAATGGCTTTCAGTATAACTAGTTATTCAATGTAAAAATTATTTTAATACAAACATGGAATCCTTAGATATACATCTGAGACATATTTCTTTTAGACAAACTTTGTTGATTCTGAAAAAAATAATTACGGATGGGGGTTTTGTTCATATAACATAAACACAAAAAAGTTTTTCCCAAAATAATTACTGATAACAAACAATAATTCAGAGGTGTAACTTATAAAATATTTTACAAAAAAAAGAATACTACCTGGATGATCCGGTTGATAATAATGCACAACAAATACATATTGTCCAGATTGTGGTACTTTGCCAGAAACATCGACCATAGAATCTTTATGATCCAGATAAATAAGTTTTGTTGTGTTATCATATATGTTGCTAGGTAAATCTTTTGCAACTTGTGCATCATTTCCGCTTTCAAATTCAATCTTAAAAAAGCAACCCCAAAAAATAATAGATTAGAAAATAACATCATGAAAAAAATAGTAAATGTAATTTCTAATTACAATGCAATAGTTAAAAATAATGCATTTTAGTTTATTGGGTAGGATCAGGAGGCCCAGCTTTACACGACAGACACTTCAGCTGTTACACTTATTGTGCAAGCACTGAAGAGAAACAGAGTCTCAGAGTCGATCAACAGGAAGGTGGATAGCCCCTCTACTAAATATTAAGAATGCACTAGCTCTTCAGGTTCTAACAGTTTAACCTTATTAGGGATCAGACCTACAACATTAAGGAAACGGTGCCAGTTATAAAAAAAGTATAATTTACCTGTTAGGTATTTATTGTCTCATCAGATCCAACATTCCTTGTAAAAGAATTAACTGGGTTATATGACATGGCATTTGATAGTACAATCAGAAATTCTTAAATAATTTTAATCTTCTGAATAATTTCAAACCAACAAATACTGATAAAAGATAATGACAGCCATGTAGAAAAAGGAAAAATTATTATACTCTCAGCCAAACAGTAAATTTTTCTTTAAGGTAAATGTACCATGAAGTTTTAGATGGTTTTATAACCAGTTTAGACAGTAAAAAATATTTTAACTAGTTTTGATGTTTCTTCTTTTATAGATGATTAATTCCATATAAGCTATAAGCTTGAGTGTGAAAACATGGAGCAATAAATGTGCAACAAATGAAAAATGACATACTTTACTGGAATTTGAATCTTGGTCAACCTGGATGAAAGTCTGATCAACTATCACTATAAAGTAGGATGTTTTACAACAATAAAATGCATTAATCAAAATAAAATACTGCTGAATTACATACTTTTAAATATTAATTATTTAATTTTAATATTTTACAACATGAACCCAAGTTGTATATATTTTGAGATATAGAAATTATAGATCTTGTCTCTAAATTTTACTCAGTGGGTAGGTAAATTTTTTCATATAATTTAATGCCCATTAATTACGTAAGCTGCTTTTTGATGGTATTTGGTTTTATTCTAACCCTCATAAAGGATGGGGCAGAAACCCCTTTTACCTTTGTTGCCATTTTTGGGCTCAAAGCCATATTCTTGCCTGATCATTCCACCAGATTAGGATATCACTTTAGTTTTGTATTCAGAAAATTCCATTCAGGGGTGGATTTTGGCAATAAGCCTATGTTTTTTCATCAGTTATCATTTTCCTTGATATCTTCAGGTGGAGTTAATTTTAACTGTATGCTCTAACCTCTGAACATGGGTCAAGGGGATTGGGATGATCACCATGGGTGGTCCTGTGTCTCAAAATTTTACTCAAAGAGTAGAAAAATTATTACATAATTGTATGTACTTGCATTTACATTCAAGGGGATTACTTGTATTCCTCCATAATATAATGTTCCATTTAATTTTTCTTCTAAGTAGGTGTCTGCTGAGAGGAAAGACCTTGGTAATCAGAGTTGCAACCTGAGTTTCTGAGAATGTTATGCAGTACTTTACTGGTTTCTTTTCACTTTATTCTGATCAAGAAAATAATTTGTATACGAATGAATATCAGAAAATACTGTCACTACAGGAGTTTTGGGCAGCACATTTTATTCCACGTAATATATTTTATTTATGTTTTTGTAATATTCAAATATATTTTTACCTATCACAAAACAAAATACTGTAAAGAATTTTTATCTATTTTATTTCCAAAAGTGGTCTCAGCATTCTTTCTCAGAAAGAATGACATAAACAATGAATTAAAATTTTTATCTTTATTATTATACCTTATTTCCTTAACTGGACATTTAATGTGGTTAATGATGTAGAAAAACAATGTGGTTAATGAAGTAGAAAAACAATTCCACTATGTGAAATTTGATATCAACACATCACTAGGTATGGTGTATGTATGACAATAAATACATAGCATATCTGGGGTTTAGGTAAGCAATTAATTATTAATTTTATGTAAAATGGAGCATTTGTCTTTTTTTGTATGTTTTCATATAATTCATTTAATATACAATATATCAACAAAAAAAGTAAATACGAATTTTAAATAGTTATAATTTAATTTAAAATTAAAAGCTTATAATATATAGCCTCACAAGAAACATTACATCTATATAACTGTATAATAAACAGGAAGGCATTTGTCATAGACTAAAAATACCTATCTCTAATTCAAGAACGAAATGAGCATTATAATTTGCTTAATTGCAAACCTTTCTTCAATAGCAATTCCTTTCTTCATATGCAACAATTCAGACACACCTTCAATCGGTTGATCAAATAATTGACAGCAGTTTTCATCAGCATTTTTTTATCAGTTGTTTTCCTGGTGGAGTGTAATGATGGCAGATGATAAAAAATCTTACTAGCTGTAATATCTGGTTTGTAAGTCGATTTCTTGCTGTTTCCATGCTGCTGAAATTCACTCCGATCTGGGTGAAATTTTTGGGCGTACAATACTAAATGAAGAAACTGCAAGGCAGTGGCATGATAAATTTATCAAGGCCATAAAAAAATGTCATGATGGGGTGAGATTTTAAAATCTTAATGTTCAGAATGTGATTACAAAGAGAATTGAACGTTTAAGGAAACTCAAAGCTGTGGAATTTTTCTAATATATTTCTAGTCATTTTAAAGAATATTGTTTCAGAATTGTCACTGAAGAGTAGGAGATCATAGAACTGTATGCAAAATGGGTCACAAAATGTTTACTAATGTGCATAAAAATTAAGTAGTCTTAATTATCTGCATCTGCACTTACCGTATGAAAAAAGGGTTTTTTCCTGTGTAGTCACTGGTGATTAAATGTGAATCTAATTCAATGTTGAATCAAAACAACAGCCCATGTAGTGGTAACATTCAGGCTCATCAAAGGCAAAAAAAAACTCAAGCAAACTTAGTGAACATAAAGGAAAATGGCTAATATATTTTCAGACAAAAAATAACCCGAACCTAATAATCAAAGAGGAAGTGTGCTGTGTAATGCTTTCAAAACTAAGATACACAAATGATGATGTGGAATGCTGACACCAGAAGTTGTTTTTGTTCACAACATTCAGAAGAACAGTTGAAGATTCTGTTAAACATTCAAGTACTGAAGACTTAACTTACTTTTTTAGAGACTTTTTGATGATTGGTGTAATGCCAGACTCACCCTCTTTTAGATCAAAAGGTGGCTTCGCTCTTAATGACTGATTTTTATGTACAAGGTACAGAAAAGTTTGTTCCTTAATATAAACTGCCTATTGAACAATGATGACTATGAAGAAATTGACAATTTATTTCACAAATCCTTTTCAAACAAACTTTTTTCATGATCAAAATTCATACTGTGACACACATAATAGTAAATGACACCATTTTTCAGTAAGGGATATATTGAAACATAACATGTAATCTGAATGAATTTTTTTATACTTCTATAAATTCAATGATTAAATATATATTGACTCACCCTTTTAGATTCAGGAGGTGTTACAAAATCCAAATCAACACATTTGCCATCTTCTTGAACACAAGAAGGTTTTGGTCGAATGTAATCAGTAGACCATTTATCATATGGTATCGCAACAATTGAATCTATTGCAATATTTGGATAATCCTCACCCTAAAAAAATAATAAATTCTACAGGCCCTTTTTTTTGTGCAAAAACAGACCTGTTATATTTAGAATCAACACATGACATATGAAAAGACTTTTAAACAAAAAAACCTTTGCAAGGTTATACAATTGTTTTTACTTTATCATCATTACAAAGGCATTATTTTTTCTAATAAAAGTCAACACAATTTAAACTTTGAACTCAATATAACAACTCCCAAAAACAGTGTTCACTCTTATTAAAACAATAAAAGATGATTTTGTTTATCAGAAGTAACTGAAACATTTTAAAAAATATTTTCTGTTTGTTACATACTAATTTTTCCATGTTCATTTAAACTAGAAATAAAAAAAATAATTCAAAATCAAGTTATCAAATCTCTTAATTCCACCCAACAAATGGATGGTTTGCAAAATCTCATACTAATTTTAAATCACCTGAAATCTACCTGTTCAGTTGAATTTTATCATCTTATAATTTTTTGTAAATTTTATGTAAAAACAATAATCATATATGCAATTTTAATGTGCAGTTTCATATTGGAAATTCTGTTAACAAAAAATTTTATATTCACTCAATATATAAAAAAGCTCACATACAAAAAAACCCGACTTACTACATTATATGTATGTTTTATTGTCATATGTCTTTATTTATTTTTCTGCTTTGTTAGAAAATTAATAAGCGTATGAATCATTCACTACACTTGGTACTGTAAAAGATGGTAAACTACCATATCTTTACAAGCTACTGAGTTCTTTATAACTGGAACACTTTAGAAAGTAGCAGCTTATGGTTAATTAGAGTTGCTGATGTAAATTAATTATGGCACTTCACTTACACTCATACATATCATCCTCATTCATCCTTTGAAGTATTACCTGAAAGGTAATTACCGGAGGCTAAATAGGAAGAAGAAAGAAAAGGTAAAGTATAAGTAAATTAATGAAGGCTGGTTGCTGAATCTTGGTGGCAACATTAATGTTGAATCTATATAATTAATAAGTCCTAAGAAATGCTCTATAAAACCGGCAAATCCTATCCCTGATTGGAAAGGTGAGGGCGTGTGTTTGGCATCTCATAACTGGACTAACTTGGCTAAGGTATGTTAACCCTCACAGAAGAGTTCCTGGTTCTCCAGGTTGGAGGTTGTTCGTGAGATAACAGCTCTATACTGGAAAAAGACCTTATTAGGCATCCAAAGCAAAAGCTTCGGATAGGACTGTTATAAGCTTTGAATAGGACAGTATAAATAAGATCACAGCAACATAATAATTACACTGTTATGTGCAGTATGTAAATGGAATGCACAGACAATGATGTGAATAAAAATAATTAAAGAGATAGTAAATGAAATGTTTGAGCATGGAATGGATCTTAAACTGCAAAAAAGGGTTAGACCGAGGTTAGGATGGATGGTTAAAGTGTTGATGGATTTCAGAGAGATGAAAGTGACATGATAGGAGGAGAGTGTGAAGGATAGAGAGAGAGATTGAGATGGAGTGTAATTTTTGAGGAGGCCATACCTCACCCAGGGCTGTAACACTGAGAAGATAATTAGAATAAAAAATTAAATAAAAAAAATCAAAATCAATATGTCTAGTAGTAGTAGTAATAGTAGCAGTAGTAGTCATCAAATTCAACCTGCTAACTGCCAGTTAGTGTTATTTTACTACACGTTAACATTTATGAATGATATTTTATAAATTTTCACTCGTCAGTTGAATATAATCTCAGCCTAAAATTAATTTTATTCCATGAATGCGTAATCTTTCATATTGCTAAAGAAACATATCATGAAAATATTGTTTTAATTTTTAACCTAAATTTCTTAATTTCTCAAATCTTTGGAGATTACATGGAGATTATTGTTTCAATATAACAACTCTTTTTTTTTAAATATATAAACTACATAGAATAAGAGTAATCTCCTTAAAAAACTAGTTGTTTTGAATTCCTTCACAACTCATCTTCATTATCTAATATTACAAGTATACATTGGAATAATATTAAAAAAAGTGTATATATAAATAAATAACTGCATTAATTATGAATTTATACAAGAAA
The DNA here is from genome assembly GCF_047948215.1 of Lycorma delicatula. Lineage (NCBI taxonomy): Eukaryota > Metazoa > Arthropoda > Insecta > Hemiptera > Fulgoridae > Lycorma > Lycorma delicatula. The sequence continues at coordinate 99,158,270 of NC_134462.1, forward strand.
TCAAAACATTTTTATTACCTTTAACAAAAGTCTCACGTAATTTTGGTCAAAATTGAAGACTGCAACTTTACCACTATTATCAACCACTATTTGACGACAAACAGTAGTATATCGACAAGGATATATAATAACTTTACCGCTTTCTTGATATGAATTGGTTTGAACATTAATATCTAACATTGATTTTCTAGGTATCGATTCTTCAGTAGTAACGTAATTTACAGCAAGTACATGAGGTCCTGGGTGTGTTACAGTTAAGTCAAAATTTATAACCGGTTGGTTTGATGTAATCAGTGGAATTCTTCTCTCTTTTAGTTGCTGAAAAATTAAAATAAATATTACAATTACAATAAAGATAAATAAGTTCAAGAAAATGTGTAATGTTAAAATACATTTTTTTTAAATAAAATATTTTGTTTACAGCTTTATCCATTAATTCTGTTAAGCACTTTGCAAAGCATTTTAAAGAATTTTGTGTGTATGTGTGTGCACACACACGCGTCATTAATAAGCCATTGATAAATTCATTGGATTTAATTTTAAATTTTTAATGGACTATTATTCTTTTATTGAATAAACTTTTAAAAAAACGTGAAATCTTGTATAATGTATAAAGTCCTCATTTTGCACTTATTTTATTTCAAGAAAACTATAGCTCTGAAAACAACAATGATGTTCAATAAAATTTTTTCACAAAAGAAACAATTTATTGTAGGAGTGCAAACTAGGACAGTCAAATATAAACTGAACTTTCTTTTTTAACATTTATTAGTACAGCGAAAATATACAAAACATATTAATGCTTTTCTAAATATTCTCCCTAAAGTTCTACTCATTTTTCCCAACATGTGGGGAGTTTGTGGACCCCTTCTTTGAGGGCACATTATAAGCCAAATGCACCTGTACTCTTCTTCATTGTCAACCTGGAATTTATAGACCCCATCAATGGCCCAAAAAAAAGAAATTACAAGGGAATAAATCTGGACTACCCAGGAGATGCTCTAAGGTTTACCAATAAATTTCATTTGGTTAGCTTTTATTTATTAATTTTCATTTCAATTTAATTGAAAATTAATAAATTAATAATTTATTAATTTTATTTCATTTATTAATTTCCAAGGGCTGCAGCTGTGTGAGACCTGCCATTGTCAAAAAGAAGAACCACATCGATGATTGGTGATTGAGACATTTGTTCCTACAGGTGGCTTTCACTTTGTCCAAGAGCTGACGAGAACCAACCAACCAATTGCTTTCAAATTTGCAGGGTAAATTCGTGATATGCCAGGGCAGATTTTAAGCTACAGACTGAGGCCCTAGCCCTCTTGGAGGAGAGGTTGTGAATTAAAAATATTTATTAAGGAAAGAAAAGATTAATTCCTTCACTTCATTATTATATTTCCATCAACATGGAAACAGAAGTAAGTTATGAATTTTTCGTCATCAAAGGTGTGTACTTTAAATTACAAAAGGAAGAGTAGTAGTAATATTTTTTAAGGTTTCTATAAAGTTTGAATACTTTAATCGTTATTTATCAGAATTACTCTCACAACCATGAGTGTAACAAACACTGCTGGGTTTCAGGGGATGGAGCCCTCTGGCTTGATGGGAATGGCGACTGAAGTGAGTTCTGTAGAAAGGGTAAGTGAAGCAAGCTCTGTGGCCCTGGGGTAGGCCCTTGGCCCTGAAAGACCCTGAGGTCTGGGGGGTGGAACCTTGTAGCTAGATGGCCGGGTGAGTGAAGCAAGTCTGGACCGGCTAGTTTGGTTAATAATTTTAATCATTATTATTTATTCTTTTATATTTTTTATAGCATTTGGTTTTTTTTTAATAATTCCTCAGTATCTGCCGCACTGTAATAATTATTTAACAATCATTCTATCGATATTGTTTAACAACCATTCTATCAATTAACTTTGGAAATTATCCTTATTTTTGTCCAGGTTCAATTAATGAACAACGTTATCAAACAATAATATCTTAATGATTATTACCTAAACAATCAATCAGAAATTAACCCTGCATTTCTTGAGCATGACTTTGAGCACAACATTCATTTGCACAATAAATAACATTTGCATTCTATTTTATCACTGACATCAGGAAATGCAAGGAGCAGCTGAAATTTAATGCACACTGGAACGTAAATGGCGAACAAAATGTTCACTCTCATGTTCTCATCATTTATGATAAACAAATTATATAACTATTTCTTCTTACTTATGTACAATATGTTATAAATGTTAATCTAGTTCTACAAATGTTTTATAATAAGAAGAAATACATATTATATTTATTGTAAAAATCTACTTCTTTTTATGTAATTATTAAAGCTTTTTTAGTCTAATACAAAATGTTATATAGTAAACAATTTAGTTCTTAAGATGTAAAACTAATAAGTTCTTAAATATATTAAAATAATTCACTTCTTATAAAATGTTAAAGTACATATAAATCATATTATAAAATATAATTAAAACTGTGAATACAAAATAATAATAATAACAACAATAATAAACTAATGATATAAATGTTATTAATACTATAAAATATAATATAAATAAAATGTATCTAATTCTACTACAATAAAAATATAATTAATCACAGTAATGGGTATTTATTTGCAACTATTACTGAACCAGGATATGCTGGTTCAGTAATACTTGCAAATATCGCAGCATATGCTTTGAATATTGAAAGGTGCATTAAGGCACATGTTCAAACACAAAACATACAAGTTGTAAGATTCTGTCATCTTTTAGTTTCATTCTTGTAATACTAACATTCCAAATACAAATATTCCATTTTTTGGTGTAATGTTTTTAGGGTATATATATGTATATATATATATATATATATATATATATCCATTGTATATACAATGTATATACATCTGTGTATTATATATATACACATACATATGAATGTATGTTCCACCATAGCAGCTCAACAGCTGAAACAATTTAGATCTATGACCCTGTGCTGGAATCCTTACATTATGGGGAGTGTCATAAGCTATATAAATACACACATATATACATATATATATGTATGTTTAATTGTAACTACAAGGCCACAAAAAGTCATATATACAGTTCTAAATCAGTAGTATTTTCATTATTAAACAGGTTTTAGGATCTGCTACGATATTGAAAGAATGAATTACAGTAGTAAAATTTATTAATTTATTTTATAATTATTATTATTACTGTTGTTATTTACTGTTTATAAACATTTAAAAAAAAAATCTTATGATTTTTTAATGGGCAGTTTGTTTGGTCATGTAAGCATGTTCTATTTTCTTGCTATTATTTGTTGGTGTTGCTTCTTCTTACTTATTGTTTATTAACATTTAAGAAAAAAAAAATCATATGATTTTTTGACAGGCAGTATGTTCATCATAAAAGCATGTTCATTTTACTGCTACTTTCTTTCATTAATAAAATTAATAAATAAAAATACAAATATAAAATATAAATAAAAATAATATACATTTAGAGATTAAATTAAATAATCTGTAAATTAATTAACAACTGACTGTTTCTAGTGGGAGAGAGTTGTGGAGGAAGCTGTGTGCAGCCGCCCAGCGCACCACCATTGGTCTGCTTTGTGCTACAATTTTATTGCTAAATATTAACTATTAATCCCTTTCTTTTATTTGCATAACTGTTCAAAAAGGAGTGTAATGTATTTAGGGTGTGTGTATGTATGTATGTTTGTTTCAGCTTAATGGCTAAATAAATTTAGATATATGACCACGCGTTGGAATCCTTACGTTACTGGGAGTGTCACGGCTATATAAATGTTTATATATATATATATATATATATATACATTTAAAAAATTTGAAAAAATATATATAAAAAATTGTCACCCGATCGCTCTTCAATTATCCTATATTAAAGAGCAATATTTATCAGCAATGTTTTTTTTTCTTTGGCAGTCGTGTTTTTCATTTTCAATATTTATCTCTTGTTGTAATTGTTATGAAGTCAAGTACGTCTGCTACTCAATGCATTTAAATAATGTGCAGTGATTGAATTTTTAACAGTGGAAAAAGTGAAAGCTATTGACATTTACTGTTGTCTAAAAACCTATTTTAGGTGATAAAACTATTGATTGAAATACTGTGAGTTGGTGGGCATTTAATTTCATGCGTCAGCTTCTGAAATGTTATTGTGACACAGGAGATGACTTCCTTTTCAATATTGTGATGGAAGATGAAATTTGTGTACATCATTACAATCCAAAAGAAAAATAGCAGAGCATGGAATACCAGCACTGTTCGCCACAATCAAAAAAATTCAAAACACAATCAAGAAAAAAAATTTCTTAACAGTGTTCTGGAATTCCAAACACATGTACATGATTGTGCAAAATTCTGTGTGATACATATAGGCATTAAAAACTGTAGAAGATGGGTGTGTTGTGTTTGAAAATTTATGGGCTAGTTATTCTGCAACATGATAATGCTTGGCTACAAATATCGCATGCAAACACTGAAAATCTTCTGAAGTTGAAATTTGAATCTAACTAATGACAAAAAATGACCTGTTACAGTTCTTTTTAATTTTATTAATTTAAATTTAAAAAAAATTAGAGATCCTAAAATTTGACTGAACAGGAGTATTAAACAATTTGTTTTTATCATTGTAGACTCTAATTTTCTAGATAATAACTAGCTCAATTAACTGAAAACTTCACAAATATAATTTTAATATATCATTTTTTTAATTTACTGTTTTATAAGTGTACTAGCTTCACTTGCCCTTCCTGTCTGGCCTGGACACCCACTGGGTTCATTATCCTCATGGTTGTGAGAATAATACTAATAAATAACAATTAAAGCCTTAAAAGCTCTCTTTCCTCCAATGTTTCCCTCGTTCTTGAAGTAGAAGCTCTGACACACTCATTCTGTAGATGAAGCTACAGCTCGAGTCTGGGCATAGCATTCTCAGTCAGCAGCTAACAAGAATCACGCACTTCACTTATTTCAAAGGATCATGATATCTCATTCTTTGAGAAGACTTTGAATAATAAGAAAGATTATTTCTTTTTGTGGAAGGCATATTTTGTTTAACTTTTGGCAATCTAACATTGACATCCAGAATAAACAATCAAAACCCATAAAAGTTTGCTAAATGTGTTAATTTCAGCTAATTACAATAATAATCCAAATAATAATAATTAATAAGAATAAACGAATAAAATATTTTAAGTGTTGTTGGGGCATTCATGTCGTTCATGTTTTATTACTGATTTTAAGTCATATATAAAGCATTTACAGTATGAATTTATCATTAGAATCAAATAGGTTTGCATAGTAAACTAAAACAATTATATAAGAAAATATTAAATTCTGTTTAAGGGAGATAAATTTTTTATCTCAAGTCTGATAATTTTCAAAGCCAAATTTATTTGAAATAATATAGTGTTCAGATTTGTTAAATTTGCCTGGTTCTAAGTTAGATTCTATTTAAAATCTGGTTTGTAGAATACATTTGTGACTTTACTGTCAAGTGTTAATAGCAGACAGCAAGATGTGTGCTTTCTCTTGAGCAAGCCAATGCAACAGCTCCCAATGCAATAAACAGTCCTCTCTTTCTTAACAAGTGCTTACACCTTTATAGGAAGCTACAAGAGAAATTTCCAGCTTTTAGATCTAGTGGTATGGACTGTGCGTTAATGAATGAGCGAGTCAGTCAGTGAGGACAAATTATTTTATGTATATTATTATTATTTTTTGTTTTTTTACTTTATTCAAACAGATTTTATACTTTGAACTTTACCTATTGGCTCCAAAATATCATTTCAAGCAGTAGTACAATGGAAATTGAAAGAGGGGAAATAAGAATAAAATGTCAACAGCAGCAAATGCAACATATAATAACTGTTTTCATAAATCATTGTAGTCATTATTATCACTATAACACATGTAGGATTCAGTTTCAATATTTTGTCAGATTTCATTAATAGTTAATGATTATAGGTCTTAAGATTAAAAAAATACAGTAATTCTTCTTTACAATCCTATTAAAATAGCAGAGTTAGAAATAAATAATAATTACCTCAGGATCAGTATAAGTTTCATAAAACGGTTGATTAGAATCATCTCTTTCAATAAACGCACCTTCACCTCTAACAGTATCATAATTATTCAGACTGGGATACTGATATTGTCTACACAATGTTTTACTACCAACAGTGCAAGAACTAGCTACATGATTTAATAATACAGATGCTTCATAAAATGCTGCAGGCAAGAGAACAAAGTAATCCTAAAAAAAGAAAATAATTAATGAAAAACCAACTAAGTTATAGAGAGAAAAAACAATACAAAATAAATATCAATAAAGGATATTCTTGTGCCTTTTATTTGTTTTATATATATATATATATATATATATATATATATATATATATATTTTACTTTATGAATGCTTTCATTCTATTTATTTATTTATTATTAATTAATAGCAAACATGTACATCATTCACAATAATGTGAATGTACAATTACGTACATTTTAACAAAAATACTCATTCAATTATTTTTTATATCACTTACAATTCAATTATTTGTAATAACTAGTTTTAAAATATATATTCATTAGATTTAGGCATAATGCAAAGGCCACAGCTTTTGTGCTTTATCCTAGTGTTTATAATTTTGCAATGGTTTTAATGTAATATATATCTATTCACATTTTATTATTAACAATTTATCTGAAATTTTATTTATTATTCTATAATACTGAAGCCTATCAGTGAACTATCAATATATATATATATATATATATATATATATATATATATATATAACATTGCAATAGCAGCCTTAATATATTCCATTTTTGCTAAACTATAGTTTATCATAATATCGCTGTTCTTGATCCAATTGTACAGGGTGATTCAAAGAAACGGGAAATTTTGAAAGTTGTGTTGGTAGCCGTGGGCGATTGGTACCACTTGATAAGTGGCGCCAGCATCTCTAACCTAACCTGCCATTTAGTTGTCATGGATCCTTGGAGTGGTGCGCAACGTGCATTTGCTATCAAAGTGTTTTACAAAAACAATGACAGTGTGGAGGGAGTGCATAGAGAATTTCGCCGTCATTTTAATCTGGGACGGCACGAGACTGTGTTCCATCAGCACATGCAATTAAAACATGGATATCTAATTTTGAGGAAATTGGTTGGGCAATGAAAAAGAAACCTCCAGGCCGTGAGCGAACCGTGCGTACACCACAGAATGTTCAAGCTTTACAAGATGCTGTCACACGAAGTCCACATCGGACAATCCGTCGTTTCTCAGCATCTTTACAATTGCATAGTTCAAGTGTTCGAAGAATGTTAGTGAAGGACTTGCAATTCCATCCATACATGTTGGAGATCATCCAGGAACTGAAGCTGAACGATGCAGTTGTGCGAGCACAATTCTGTGATGTAATGCTTCAGAAGATAAATGATAACGAAGAGTTTGTTCACGAACTGTGGATGTCAGACGAAGCACATTTCCACCTCAGTGGATTTGTTAACAAGCAAAATTTCAGATACTGGGCACAAGAAAATGCTACGCGGCTACACCAGCGTCCATTGCACAGCCAGAAAGTGACCGTGTGGTGTGCTATGTCATCTTACGGTGTTATAGGCCCTTATTTTTTTTAGGATGACAACGATCTTGTGATTACAGTGACGTTGGCTCGTTACGTAGCCATGCTTGAAACCTTTGTTGTGGAACAACAAAAGAGATTTCCACCGATTCTTAACACAGCCTGGGTTCAACACGACGGAACAACGTCACATACTGCACGAATATCAATGGCAGCTGTACGCCAATTGTTTGGGCAACGTGTCATTTCACGAAATGGTGACATTAGATGGCCTCCCAGATCGCCTGATCTCTCAGCTTGCGATTACTTTTTGTGGGGTCACCTTAAAAGCAAAGTGTTCCACAGTAGACCTGCTACAACGGAAGAACTGAAGGCAAAGATCCGAGAAGCAATTGCGGAAATTCCAGTTGAGATGTTACATCAAACCATGAACAATTTAACGAAGAGACTTCGTGAATGTTTACGTAGAAGAGGAGGTCACCTGCAACATGTCATCTTTAAAAAATAAACTAAAATGTATATATCCTAAAATGGCAACATTTGTACAATTACATGAAATAAAATTCATTTTCTATAAAAAAAATTTTCATTAACGTTATTTAATTTTTTTAATTTCCCGTTTCTTTGAATCACCTGTATATCTTTATTTTATGTGATTTTGTAACAGTATAAATCTTCATCGAGTTTCTGGTAACAAACATATGCTGATGTCTAATATATATAAAAAGTTTTTTTCACCAGTAGTATTCATTTGTGGGAACTCGAATCTTTTCATTTTTTTAAAGTTACATTGTTGTTTGAATTAATAAAGCTATCTTTATATACAACATATTTGTAGATTGTAGAAGCTGTTTATAGTATCTAATATCCAGTATTGGTATTTCTTTGTCTAAATGTTTTATGCTGTCTTTTTTTATATACTTTTTAAAACTTTATTTTGCAGAGTTTGAATCAGGTTGCGAATAAGCTTCATCCAATGCTATGATACCACAGCTTATCACTGAATGGAATAGACAATGGTAGACCATGAGTAAAATGCTAAGTTTGTAATACTTGTTTAAGTCTTTTCATTAAGTAAATAATACGTCTCAATTTATTAGTTACTACTATTTAAACTTTTTATTTAAGGTTACTGTCAATCAATAAACTGACAAATTTTAATCAATTTGTTGCATTAACTTCAATCTATGTTGTTTCATTTTCACCTTTTCTTGCACTGTGACCAAGACCACAGTAGTTATAACACGTTCATAAATTTAAATTTTCATCATATACTTTACACATTTCTCAGCTGACATGTAACCTTTTACTATTCATTGCTTGATATAATAGCAGAGGATCGAATTCAACATATGCACTATATACTTTATTTATATTTTATATTCTCTGATTGTTTGTATTAGCTATGCATTTTTGAATTTACATTATGCAGATAATTTGCAAATAACTTGAACTGATTCATCGCTTTTCATCTTAGTAGTTACTAACTTGGCATTTAATTCAGCATGTCTTATATCATGCTGTATTTCACTTCCCAATAACTCAGTGCTAATGATTGTTTTGGTTTTTATTATGATATCAAAGGATGACTGTTTAGGAAATGCTAAGGATCTGTTTGTACTATGTTTGGCAATCTCTGTATACACAGACTTATTGATTTTATTATTTACATTGGTCTCTTCTAGGATTTTTTCCCCACCTATCACTCTTTTCTTTTAATAGGCGATTTTTATCCTGCACTTCAGACACCAACTACTTCAGTAGTTCATTTTCACTACTAATTTACTTTTTTCATTATCAGATTTGGATTTTAAATGATGAGTTTTTGAAATTGTTTACATTCTTCCTGTATACTCCAGTTCATTGGAAAATGATTCAATACATATTTTAAAATATAGAAAGTTTAAAAGTAATTAAAATAAATAATTTGGGACCAGTAATTTGTTTTGATTTTATATTTTTCAAATCATCAGTCAGCAAATTATGAGTTTGACTTCTTATGAGAGATTTGTTACACACAAAAGACAAAAATGTAAATGTAAGGAATTGAAACATAAATTGATAATGTTTAGAAACATAATTTTTAGCCTTCAAAGATTCAGGTGAAACTTTGCTCTGACTAATTCTGTCAGATTTTATTTATTGCAAAATTTGTTAGCTGTTTTTCAGATAATGATGATAAATATATGGAAAAAGGATGAGGTTTGATTACTGCATTTGTAGGTCCTGTAAAGTAGTTTTTGTTTACTTTGTTTTTGTGCATCCATCCAAACTTCTTTAATATATACTTAATAGAGGTCAAACCAATTGATCTTTTACAGTGAGGTTCACAGTTGGATCATTATATTCAGTGAATAAGAAAATTGTTATAATTCAAAAAGTCTGATGAGTTACAACATTATAAGAGATAACTAATATTAGAGTAAAAATGAAATGATATGTTTTACTAAGCTTGTACTCAGTGGAGTCAAAGATTTACGAGTCTGATGCCAAAAATAACTTAAGTAAACAAAGGTTTGACTTCATTCTAAACTCTAAATTAAAAAATATAGAAAAAAAGAAAAACAAAATAAACATCCAAAATTTGTAATTATAAATATTTAAAAACAGGTTGAGGAATTTTCAAATATAAAGTTGCTGATCTAGTTGATTTGCCAGGGCTACATTGATACACATCATGAACACGATCAATTTGTTCTTCTAAAACAAGAGGTCTTCCAGCTCTTTTCTTTTTACACAAGACACTCGTGTTTTGAAACTGTTTATTTCAGTTATAAACTGATTTTCTTGTTGGTGGTGATTTATCATATTTTGTTCTGGAACATCACTGCATGATAGTAACCAAGTTTGTTTTGCCTAATTCAAGCACAGAGTTTTCTCTACTGAAGTAGTGGCATCTTGCCAGACTGGTAGCATGGCACACCAATCAGTGATATTAACAACAGAGCAGATAGATATAACAACACAAACTTTAAAAAATTCCCTGTAAAACCATATTATTTACTGTATTCACATACAACAGTTTAATTTTTTATAAGTTATCGAAAGTGTATATTTTATTTGTAATCAACCCATAATTGTTTTAAATTATTTTATTTGAACACTGGTAAATACAATGATTGCAAAATATATATATATACATATATACACAAACATACACACATACCAAGGATAATCTCTTTTCATTTTTAATTGAAACAGTCCAGAGTCCAGGATCCATAACAATAGGCGATGGAATACCACCAGTTGGTCCAGAAACTGTTACAAATGCTGGCTGTCGGGTAGGTTTAAATAACACTTGGAAATTTTGTTCTGCATCTGCTGGGTTCTCAGGTGTAATTGTTATTTTACCAATTACTGATACATTATTAGGGTTAACATAACGTAATACCAGTCTATATAATGATGGTTTATTAACATATATATCTTTAACTATTTCATCCTGTAACAAAAAAGAATTCAGTTAATACCTTAAATACAAATTTTTAACAATTTGTTATCTTATTCTAGCAACTGGTGTAAAATAAATGTTATACTAAAATTAAAATTAAAGGTTAAAATAAATGAAATCACTTTTCCAACAATAAATATTATCCATATTTTACAGTTCAAAAGTATAGAAATTCTGTAACAACTTTCAAACCGTTCCAGGTAGAATACTGTAATTTTTAGGATAAAGAATTGGTCAACTACTTTACCATTTGATTTCAACCTTTCCTTGAGGGATGGCCCAGGGGTTTTAATTCAAATGGTAGCACCTTTGTGTGATATATCATTTTAAAAGTCTCTTTAAAACAAGAAAAATGGTATAAATAAAAGGCTGGTATGATTTCTATATCCAAAATGGCAGTGGGATAAAGTTTTGTTTTGAAAAATTACATTGACAATTTAAGGAACTGTTATCGCAAATAAATAAATTTAGAAACATTTGATTAAATGGATATTATCAAATAAACTTATTTCATTAAAAATTTATTAAGCATGTGTTTGCTTATTTACTTACATTTCATTTTAATAAATGTTTGAAATTTCCTCCTTCTGTTATTGACAGTGTGCCAGTTAATTGTAAAAGGATGACACTACATTATTCAATGATTTCTAATGATATTTTGTGCTGATTCTTGTATTTTCTTTTGTACATCATTGATACTGAGGCTTATTGATTCTGATATCTATCAGAATCAATAAATAAATTCTCATAAGAAACTAACAGTGTAGTAATGAAACACTCTAAATGAAAATTACAAAACAATGAAGCAAGCTTAATTTTTGCCACAATTGTAAGAGACCATCAATGATCAGCTGATCAAAATGATTAGGTGACAAATATTTTTATTTATTTAATCATTAAATTGGAACAAAAACAATTTTTTAATTTTCGTAAATTTAAATTTTAAAATAAATTTTTCTTTAATTCAGTTTAATTTCTTTTTATTTAATTTCATTATTTGAACTTACTAAATTTAGTAATTTTCAAAATCAAAAATTTATCCTGCTGCCATTTTGGGTGTAGACATCGTACCAAATTTTTATTCATACCATTTTTCTTGTCTTAAAGAGACCTTAAAATGATCTATCACACTAAGGGTGTTACCATTTAAAATATTTGAGTTACAACTCCTGGACCACCCCTAAGAAGGGGTTGAAATTCTAATTCTTGTCAAATGGCAAAGCAGTTGACCGATACCTTATCCTGAAAGTTATAGTATTCTATCTGGAATGGTTTTAAAGTTGTTGAGCGGTCACCATTATGAATAAAAATATGAATTATATGATATATTTTTAATCAAAAACATATATATAATAACAAATATCTTTTTAATATACAAGTTTTGGTAACATAATAAATTAAAAATGAAATCTTATAACAGTGTAGGTGTAGAAATATAATGGATTAACAAAAATTACACTATTACTGAAGTGTACATCTTAATTATTATTGGTTGTATTTAATTATTGACTGCAAATTAGAAATTTCTGTAGTACACTTGCATTGGGGATTACCATAAAATAATAATTGAACATAAGATATAATTTAAATATAGGTGCAAATAAATATATATATACATTAATAGAATCTTCTTTGCATGTATGAAAAAAATAAACATGAATTTTTCTTATCCTTTTTGTTAAATTATTCCCATAGTATACAGCTAATTTCATAAGAAAAAAACTAGTTAAACATATCTCTTTGAAATTGCCCTAAAATATGATTAATAGATCATTAGCTGCTGATAAATTATTACAAAAAAAAGAGATGAATTCAAGATCTTCTACCATTAATCTAACTAGCAAGATTCTTTTATGTAATAAATATAGCCTAGATTGTAATATTAAATGTGAGAAGAAATTATGCAGCTAGAAAATCTAAATTCTTTTAAAATCTCTTTAGTGGGACAAGGTAAAATAATTTTTCAAGATTTCTTATTACAAGACTATTAGCAACATCGATTTTATTCATCACATTCTTTTTGAAACCAGAAAAAAATTTAAAAGTTCTTAATATACATATACATTGTTCTTATTATAATATACATTATTAAAGATAAGCATTAATAAAATAAAAATTAGAAGTTGTTTATGTCCACATTAACATTTGAATACATTTGAATTCTGTAAAACTGTTCTCTGTAGATTAACTATTCTGTACAACTGAATTCTCTGAAAATACTAAATGGGGATAATGTAGGATTTCTGGTTACAACTATTAAGATAACACATTTATAAAATAAAAAAACAAAAATTGACAATAACCTCAACTAATATAAAACTAAATAAAAGATTTCTACTGAAATTAATTAACTGTAGGAAAAAATAATATATTTTCTTCTTAACATAGAGGTGGATTGACTAAACATAAAGGGGATATTTGAATCAAGGGCAGAGATATTTAGAACAATTTTCTTCATTTCAGGATTGCAAACAGCTATACTTGCTTGTTCACATAGTAAATTTACCTACAGTTCATTGTACCAGTTTAATATATGCTGTTAATTAGAATCTAACAGAGAATGATAATCAGAAGATAGTATCAGGGAGCATTAAAGTGTAATAGATCCAGTCAAACCTTGCAATATCAAAATCATATTTGAGACGGCAAATGCTAGCTCTGTACAATTTTCTATCACATTTCCAACAATATCTGAACACCATACTGAGTTAACTAAATATGCTAAACATAAGGCTTTTACTGTACAGTATGATACCAGATTTGTTATCAATACAGAAGGTAAAAAAATAAGGTAAATAAAGGTTTAAACTGTTAATAATTTTTACTTCCGTGTCTACTACATTCTACAGTACTAAAATAAGGAAAAAATTTAGTTATGAGACAAAATTTTGGGTTTGGGCAAAAAACTTTTTTTTTTCAACAGTCAGTGTTTTGAGGAACCTGAGTCCTACATGCAAAAAAAAATTAGGGTTTAAATTTTACACTGGCACTTTGCTTAATACAAGGGTTGTTTTTTTCAAGGTCCGATCAGTCACGAAATTAAAACCACAGTTAAAAATAAAAATTTTTTTATTTGTAACAATTAATTACATAGTTACGTTATTTCTCTACATAGTTGCAATTCCGATTTAGACATTTGTCGTAGCGTGGTACCAACTTTCCAATACCCTCGTCATAGAACGGAACCACCTGTGTTTTCAGCCATGTTTCTATGCTGGTCTGCAGCTCAATGTCTGTGCCAAAATGTTGTCCTCCTAGCCAGCATTTCATGTGAGCAAAGAGGTGAAAATCGGATGGAGCCAAGTCCGGGCTGTATGGTGGATGATCAAACCCAATGAAAACCCAATGAAAACTTCCCAATGAAAACGCTGCAGGAACTTCTTTGTTACAGCTGCAGTGTGCGGCCGAGCATTGTCATGGAGAAAGACAATGCCTGATGACAACATTCCTCTCCGCTTATTCTGAATTGCCCTTTGTACATGTTGAGAGCACGCAGTATGAGGCTGCAGTGATGGTCGTGCCACGTTCCATGAATTCCACCACGAGAACTCCATTCCGGTCCCAGAACTAAGTAGCCATACACTTTCTGTTGGAGAAGGTTCGCTTGAACTTCTTTGGTTTACTGGGAAATTGAGAATGCATCCACTGTTTGGATTGTTCTTTTGTTTTTTCAGTTTCAAAATGGACCCATGTCTCGTCCCATGTCACAATTTTGTTAAAAAATCTTCTTCATTGTGGTAGCACTGGGGTGTCCAATCTCATTGTTTTGTGATGGTTGGACAGCATCTTGAGAACCCATCTCGCACACAGTTTGTGGTACTGAAGTCTCTTGGTGTAGAGAGGTGACCTTGAAATTTCAGGAAACGAATCATTCAATACAGAAATTGTGAACCGATGATTTTCTCGAATTGCCTCATCCACTCACTGAATGAGATCATCGGTTGACACTCGCTTCCTTTCCTGACCGCCTGCATCATGAACATCTACACGTCCTGCTTTAAAGTTCCTGCACCGTTGTCGCACTTTGCTGTCACTCATTGAAGTTTCACCGAACATATTACTTATTCGTCGATGAATTTCAGCTGCATTACACCCCTCAGCCTGAAGAAATCGAATTATTGCATGCACTTCACATTTGGCAGGAGATGCTACTGTTGTAGACATTTTTATGCACTAGCTGCGTGTTCAGAACTAAATGAAGTGATGTGGCGTGATTGAAGGCCATACTAGAGACGCTGCGCAACACATATGTGCAAAGGTTCATTCGATTTTTTCGCGGGGGTTTATTTCACAACCAATCGGACCTTGAAAAAAATAACCCTTGTATTTCTTGATTGATAAATGTGTAATCATGGATTTTGGTACAGCAAGTTACATGCATGGAGCATTGACAGTATTAAATTTTTATGGAAATCTGAGATACTTCTCCTATAAATTGTGATGTGATTAATACAACCAGGAAAATTTCACAAACATATTTCCACTTTTTTGTTCTCTCAGAATCATCCAGTGTTATGGCTGTAAGTTTTTTTTTAATCAGTAGACATGTATTAAGAATTTGGTAAAAAAATGTACATGATATGAATAATCATCCATCATATTTTTTCTACCTAAACAACACATTTTCTGTACTAAAGAATAAACACAATTCATGTACTTGTTTTTGTATTTCATAATATTGAAGTGTGTTAAGAGCTGATCTGTTTTTTGTTGTACTTTTTTTCACAAAACCATCAATCTAGAAACCCTTAAATTCTATTATATTTCTATTTTATCATGGTAAAATATTCTATCAGGAAATTTAATGATGTTTACAAAGACCATTTTAAAACATTCTACTTTCTTTTTTTTTAAATACTTAAGACTCATGTGAAAAATCAGGCATTATCAAGTTGAATTATCAAAACACCAGCCAACAAGCTAATTAAGCTAAAATTATTAGTTTATTTTATTGCTGTTTAGAATAAAGACATTTTAATTTTAGCTAGACAATAGTGTGTAATATCATAATTTCTATTCAATATATGTGGGAGTGAGATATCAAAGTAAGCTACTGAAATTTGGTGTGGGATTGCAATTAGGTATGCAAATTATCAAGCAGTAATTGCATAAAGAGAAAAGGAGTTAAAAATAATGATGAACAAAATTTAAGACAAAAAAAAATTTGGAATGAGAATAAACAAAAATAAGAAAAAGTCTATAAACATATTTTAAACATTAGAACCTACAATAAATGTATGACTAAAGAATAAGTAGTAGGAATAAGTTTTAAATTTTGAGCTGAATATATACATTACCTGTAAAGGTGACATATGAGCGTAACCCTTCCATGAATAACCTGGGAAATCTCTTTCATTAAAACCATACCTAACTGGGTTTTGAGCACGCGTTGTACCATCTTCAGCTTCGTATAAATACTGATGTAAAGTAGGAAAGTAATGAGTTTTTAATGGTTCATTACATGTACGCCCACTAATTCGTGGCTGACATTCACACTGGCCAGTGTTTTTATCACATACATCATTTAAAGAACCCCCAATATTGCAACCACATGCTAAAAGATACACACAAATAAATTATCTATTAGATAAAATTCAAAAACTGAAAAATATAAAATTAAAAAAATATTAAAGAATACTAAGAAAAAATTAAACAGATTAAATACAGTATACACAAAAGATCTATAAAATAAATGTTACTGCAGCAATAAATAAAAAGTATGATTAAAATTACTTACCTGTACATCCGAATAAATTAGTTTCATTAAGATTGTAATATCCATCAGCACAAACATCGCAACGACGTGATGTAACAGAGGATTTACACAAACATTGTCCTGCTTTACCATCACAGTCTTTAATTTCACCCATCACACCAGGTGAATAGCAGTCACAATCTGTAATCAAAGTTATTTTATTTTTTCAGAATTTTAATTTTCCTAGAATGCATTAAAAACTGATAGTAATTTCTTTTTCCCAAAATTTTCTCTTAACATCTGGCAGAATGTTCCTTGGTCAACATCAAAATCATCAACAATCATTATCTGAGTTACATAATGATATTCTTTGATATATTCTTTTACAATTAACAATATTTATAATTAGTTACTGAAAGAAAAGAAAAAAAATCTAGAAACCTCTTTACTACCTAATTTCAATTATTATAGTCTTTTTGCATCAATCTGTTTGTTCTACAAAGTAAAATATATTTAATTTAAATATAGGATGTCCATAAAATGTTATCCTGATTAGGATTTATTAGTCTTTAGCCATAAACTAATGCTTTCTTTTATCTTATTGTTGCCTCTCTACTAGTGGTATTTTGTTTCAGATTTACAAAAATAAATTATGTTTACTGGTTTAGCCACTACAGGCTCTGTATTATTTATTTATTCAAGAATTGTTTTACAACAGAAAGTCCAATGTGTTGTGTGGTTAGCTAAAATGATGATTCCTGTTATAGTTCAGAAATATTTAGAGCCAAATAAGGTAACAATCCTCCACATGTGAAATTTTTAAAATCGTGGATAGAAAATTTATTAGAAACTGGCTTGATAAAAAAGGATAAAATCAATGTAAACCATCATCAGTAATGAAGAAATAATGTGTTTACTCGAACACCTGGTAAGTCAGTGAGACAAACATCATGGCAGTCACAAGTGCCAAAGTCTATAGTGCACAAGTGTGCACTGATCATTGACATTATCATGTAAACAATGATCATTGTAAACATGAGGACAACGGTAAAATTATTTTTAATAAAATTGATGAAAACAACCAATTTTTTTTTTATTTATCATGTCTGTAATACTGATAAAACAAAATTTTGTGTTAGTGGGAAAGTTAATTGATATAATGTGCAAAATTAGGGATAAGAAAACCTGCACAGTTAGGAAGCAAGGAAGCATGTAAGGGAAAGTTCTAACCCCAATATTTAGTATGGTGAATGAAATAATCAGATCTTTCTTCTCAAAAAAGTTGATAAAGTTGAACATGTTTTTATGGGTGTGGTAATTAACTACGCCTTTCCCCCATTGCAAGAAAGGCAGCCAAATGTCATCTTTCAGCTGCATGGAGCGCTTGCCCAGTGCACTGATAACATTTGTGACACTTTGACAGTAATAGTTCCATATCACTGGATCAAAAGTTATGTACTGATTCCTTCATCTCCAAGGTCATTGGACATAACGACAATGGATTTTTTCTTAACTTATATTAAAGAAATTGTCTGTACAACCACTGCTGAAGATGTGAATCTTTGCAGGAAAAGATTATATATGAAATAATAAACATAATACAACAAATGTATGGTGAGGTAGTACCATTTCAATAATGTTTCTGTCGTTAGGGTCAAGCATATTAGGTTTATTTAAGTGAAGAGGCACCAAAAAAAAAACTTTACAAATCAAAATGTATTTTTCTAAAAGTTGTGTACAACTACTTTAGTGAATAAAAATTATACAACACACTGGCTACAACACAAGGTAATCATTTATGGACCTGTATATTGAACTTATTTATATATAGATAAATGTTATCTTGTTATCTTGAACGTGCAACTATAGTAATGTTTTTTTTTCATGAAAGTCAATATAGAGCGAAATGATGAATTTTTTTATTCATATTTTTTTATCTTTAATGCAAATGTAAAAGTTGAACAATGGTAATTAAAAAAAAATGTTAACATTATTTTACAATAATATTATTAATGCTGATAACAATGTAATTCAATAAATACAAAGTGAGACTAGAAATACAAGGCGAGAAAATAGACAAACATAAAGGAGAAAATGAAAACCTAAAAAAACCTTGTTTAATTAATTTCATTTACATCAGATTTAAGAACAAAATAAACCATTTATAAATTACCTTATAACCATTTCATCTTAGCCATATACTTAAAAATTATATAAAATTATATACTTCAAATATCTACCTCTTCCAAGTATGCATTATTAAGACCTCTCACAACTTTCTGTAACATTTCAAATGTAGTGTTCATAATCCTTTCAGTAATGTCCTTTTTATTTCATCATTACTTTGAGGTTTAGTGGTGTAGATCCTAATTTTTTTTTGTAGTCTACTTTGTACTACTTTTGTAGTGCTTATGACTATGCACTTGAATCAGAAGATCAAGCTAATTATGGAATGTCTTCATTTCTCAAAATGACATGATTCCCAAACAGTTGTTGCACAGCAGCAATAGGCATGAGCAGTGGGTGCTGTTGTTGAAATCAAGATGACCTACCTAACTGTCTTAATTAATTAAAATGGTTTTGATCATACTGACATAACTGGATTAACAGTTGTTGCATAACAATTCTAATTTTCAAAGAAATATGGTTCAATAATTTTCTGTAAGGAATTATTGTTCCATTACTGTTTGGAGTTTTGTCTCAGCAAACAAGACAGCATTCCAAACAAGTACATTTTCTATATGAAGGGATCACTTGTGAAGGTGCTTTGGATTTTCTAACGCATAGTGTCAGAAATTTTGATTTTTTACAAAACCATTTAAGTAAAAATTTTCTTAATCTAATATGCATAGACTGGGAACAAAATTATGGTCATTTTTCTTATTATTGTTTAAAACTAATTCACAAAAATGTTCAAAATTTCTCATGTCCTTGGATTTTGTAATAAAGTGCAATTAAACTGATGAAAATTAAAATATTTTGACAACATTCTTTATAAATTTGTGTAGAATATGTTAAGCCATCTTGAATCACTTTAGTCTGATCACCTTTTTTTCAGAAAACAACAACTCTAACACCAGCTTCAACATCTACAGGTGTGCAAACTGTTCTTGCCTTACTGGTCTTTCTTTTAACTTATTCTTGCCTTAGTATGTTTTTTTTGGTGCATCACTCCACCACCCCATGATAATTAATGGTAACAATACAGTTTTACTTAAACAAATATGTTTACACAGACAGCATCTTGTCAACATTGCAAATAAAATTTCCCATTTCTTTAGACTATTTTGCATATAAGTATATAATTCATTAAAAAAAAGTTATGTATCTACAAACATGATAGTTACATAAAATAAAATCTCCACAGTGTGATTCATTGGATTCATTGTATGATCGATCCACAGAGTAGCTCTGGTTTCCAAAGAAATGAGTCCTGGTCTAAATATTGTGCTAATGATGGTTGTAACCGTAGTAAATTATATAAAAATGAGACCCCTAAAATCACAAAATCTTTTCTGCACTTTGTAAAGCTGGACGCAATACACTCAGTGTTACAATTTTCTTGAGAGGTAAGATGGTTATCACATATGGAATTTTTGCAACATGCTTATGAATTAAGAGATGAAATCGCCATTTTTCTGAAAGAGGAAACCTAACCGGAAGCCGAGAAGTTTCAAGATAGTTTATTTCTGATGGAATTAGGCTACTTAGTCAACATTTTCAAGAAATTAAATATCTTGAATCTTCAAGGAGTAAATACACATATGTTGGATACGAGTGATAAAGTTAATGTTTTATGTAGAAAATTGTAATTGTGGGGGTGGAAATTTAAAGCAAAAAACCTAGAAATGTTTGCAAATGTGGATGAATGTGTAAACTTATAAGGCTGAATAACAACATGTGAAAGTTGATTTTGTAATCACTGAAAATCATTTAGCCATGCTGACAAGGATTTAAAAAAATATTTTCTTGCTGACAACTTGGTAGCAAGTTACAAGTGGGTTACAAGTGGGTCCATCTCAAAATACCCCTAAAGGGCTCTCAACTGCCGAAGAAGAAATCTTAATAGACTTCACAGCAAGTGGCGAAATCAAAAGAAAATTTAGTAATAAATCACTCTTTGAATTTTGGGCAGGGGTGGATGAAGAGTTTCCTGTACTGAAAACAAGAGCATTTCATACACTATTCCAATTTTCAACATCCTACCTTTGTGAAACTGGATTTTCTGCGGTGGCTGTTTTGAAGACAAAATATATATCTCAGCTAAATATATAAAAAGAACTCAGAGGATCTACTTCTAATATTAAACCTTCCTTCGAAAAACTTTGCTCTGCAAGATAGGCCCAAGGAAGTCACTAATAATTCTTAAACTTGTTTTTACTGCAGTATTGATAAGTTAATTATAAAATACATTGTACAGTACTGATACAATCCTATTTATAAGTGTATTATATCAGTGTAAATATGTATTTTATTATTTATTATGTCAGGATTAATTTTGTTTTGCTTTCCTTTCAGTAAATTAATAAACTTTTTTAATAATATGTTCTTTCCGGTATGCGCACCTCCCATTTAGTGTTATCATGCTCCTCTAGGGAGGCACACCCTGCAGGTTGAGAAACACTGGGCTATACTGCTTGATCACAACCATCCTGAAAGTTGTTTGCATAACCTGTTCTTAGGTTATTTAGCAATTTTCATGTTATAAATAGTGTTTTGTGAAAGTTTATTTCATTTTTTATTACAAAATCATATTTCCAAATTTTCTGTTGTCTTGAATATAATGGACATAACTCTAAAAAAGAATTTGAAAATTTTCTCTATTTCTGAGCATACCAGTATGCTCAGAATAATGTCACCAGCATGACACAATGACAAATAGCTTCTGAAGGTAGTGTTGAGTACAGCAAATGTGATTTTAAAATAATTTAAAGAACCTGACCTCAAATGAAAGGCAAATATTGTTGTGAAATTAACACAGGACTGGATATCAGTGGAAAAAATAACTTGATTCCAAAATTATCTTCTGTGGACTTAAATTGAAAATTAGCAGCCAGTGGAACAGATTTACATGTGTCAAATGTTAGACCCAGACTTACTGCAGCTGGACTGAAAGCTCATTGGCCAACCAAAAAACAGCTTTTAACACCAGCAATGTGCAAAAAAAATGCTCTTGTTGCCCAAAGTACATGCCAATTGGAACAAAGAAGATTGGAAAAATTTATGTAATCAGACAAGTCACATTTTTATGTTCAGGGGCAAAGGGTCACATATATTACAAAAGCATCAGATGAAAATATATCACTGGCTCATATCCAAAAATCAGTTAAACAACCCCAGAAAAAATATTCTGGAGTTGATTCACATTTGAAGGCCCTTTTTCATTCCTTCCAGTAAGTGGTATGTTAAAAAGTGATGGATATATATCAAGATTCTGAGGAAAGGGTTGTGACACAAACTCAAAACAAATTCCCACAAGGTAACAGAGTGTCCAACAAGATTTGACACCATATCATGCTGCAAAAAATGAGGAAAACTTTTTCAAAGAACAAAAGATTAAAGTGCTCTCTTGGCTATGCAATTCCCCAGACTTAAAGCCAATTGAAAATTTTTGGACAATATTAAAACAAAATTCTCAAAAATAAATTATACCACAAAAATAGTCCTGATTAAAGCAACAATTCAGTATGGTTTTTTGATGAACAAATAAAAAAAATGTGTAGTACACTTGTTGAATTTATGCCATATAATTTACTTGAAGTGATTAAGAATAAGGAGGACATATTAATAATTAGATATTCACAAACTGTACAAGTATGATTTTTTTTCTAAATAAACTTACTTTTTATTAAATAATATCTGTATTTAAATTAATTTGCACAATACTGTATTTGGGTACAGCAGACTGTTAATATAAGAGGCCTTTTACCTTCACACCCATCCACATTGTTAGGTTGTAAGTTCCAGTATAAGGGGCGACATTGATCACAAACTCTTCCTTGTACTCGAGGTTTACACTGACACAATTCACCTAATGGTAAAGATCCACATCCTGCAAATGTTGCTAACACTCCTGCAGGATTACAGTTGCATTCTAAAACAAAATAAAGGATATAAAATTTTTATATATTTAAGTACAAAATTTTTAATTTAAAAATGAAGCACACTATAAACAAATATAAATATTAAAATGAACTTTGTTATTTACTTATGTTCTTTATTAATATTTTCTCCACTGAGAGCAGACACACTGAGAGTACACACCGTATCCTATGTTTTTAATAGTTGGAACATCATATCAGCTGTGAAGAACTCATTTGTTTATGAGTTATTTTTCACCCAATTATAATGACAGAAGGTATTTTCTTGAACAGCAAGTGCACAATGCAATTATTTTTTTCATTACTGCATTTTCCATATATGCAGTAATAAAAAAATATGTACATATATCTATATCTATACTAATAAACAAATTTCTTGGGGTTATTTTTGTCCATGCTAATCCCAGAATCTACGTAACCAATTTAAATGAAATTTTGCACGCTCTTAGCAGGCACTGAGCAGAAGATTTTTCACTTTTTTTTATATCAATATTTTAAAAAGAACTGGAGTTATAACAAATTTTATTCACTTACCTTTTTGATAAGTTAGTCTGACAGTGCGATGCATTACTAGTTCTGCCACTTTGTCACCATCATTGTCATATATTTTCTTCAATGGCGGAATTGATCGAAAAGGTTTATGAATTAACTGAATCCATATATTTGCACGATGATGTGTCATTATGTAAACATGTGATACTAGCTCCAAGAAATGAATAAGTAAATGCTATAAATAGGTGTATACTGCAAGAATTTCCATGAGATGAAAAAATATACATACTCCATTAATAGTGTTTTAAGCAAAGAGGATGCAGTTCATTACCTACATGAGTTTTTGAATTATTTATTAGTATCAGGATTGCCAGCTCACACAATAAAATTAAAAATAGGTTTTCCAATTGTACTCATGAGAAAGGTTCTAAAGCCACCATAGTTATGATGTAATGGAACTCAATTGAAAGTTAATCTCTAAAAATAAAAAAAAAACATATTGAACTTTACTTACGAGCCGCTTGCTTTCTCATCGGCAATTATATGTGGTATGTTCTTGAGTAAGCAAGAGCAGCTAGTTCTTTATTTGCTGTGATAACAGAAGAACCAGAAATGTAGTTTAAAAGAGTCACTGGTGTAAAAATGAATACAAAAATGCTATTTGCATTATTATATTGAAAAAATATTTCATCTATTTCTCTATATGAATTGTGTTAGGGCATGTTCATAAATATCTCAAAATTATCAAATACTAATTTTATGTATTGAGGACGTTAATGATGATGAATCTACTATGTCATACTGTGGATATTTATAAATCACAATAAGAAATATTTTACATGTACTATTATGATTTATAAATTCGACAATTGCTACTACAGTCAATTGTTCACATGTAAAGCTGAAAGTACCTGTTAGTGTATGAATAACGTATAACTATATAAAAGTTTGTTACGTCTAAGTTTTGTATTTTTTGCTCAAGGTAGATAACTGTTTTATAGCATATATTTAGAACTGGTCACGGAAAAAGAAGGTAGTTTTTTAAATCATTATCTTCTTGAATAATTACTTTTTAAATTAAATATTATTAATCATACACATATGATGGTTGTTTAATAATTAAAGAGGTAAATTACTATAGAAAAACTATATTTTTTCGAAACTAACACTACCTTTCAACATAATCTCCAGCTACATTTAGGGAAAGTCCCCATCTTTCTATGAGGTTTCTTATTCCAGTAATAAAGAAGTCTTCACCTTGTGTACTGCATTCTTGACCCTCTGATGGTCACCAAACTGTGCCATGAAAAAACTCTGAGAAGACCAAACAAAAAAAAAATTTGATGGCATGAGATAAGGGACTTTAAGATGGTTTTGTTAACATCTTCCAATCCGACTTTTGAATAGCTTCCTGCGTCTTTTGAGTACAATGAGGCATGGGCATTATCATACAGAAGAATTACACCTTTTGAGAGAAAACCAGGTTTCATCCTTGTTGTGGGTTTCACTTTATTTACTAGCATATCATAACAGTACTCACTGTTGAATGTGTGATGATGTCCTTCCAAATAATAGAAATAAATTGGTCCCGAAACACCACTAGCGTCACTTTACCAGATGAGGCAAAGGTTTTGAATTTTTCCTGGAGGGCAAATTTGGGTTTCCACTCCATACTCAACATTTGAATCTTGACTCAAATGACGAATCCAAGTTTTGTCATAAGTTATTATGCAATCTAAAAAAATAAGCATTACCTTCTGCTAAAAACTGTTATTAACTATTAACTTCTGCACATATGGGGATTTGTGTGTCTTTGTGATTTTGAATTGACTGTCTCACAGTCCACTTCAAACAGATACTTGCACAACAGATTTCAGCAATTTCTCAAATTTTTGTATGTTTGTCATTTTGATTAAGATAGTAATGATTTTGCAAGGCATCAGCAAAAACTTCTAATGGTCTTCCACTATAATGAAAATCAATGATAATTGTTCCATGCGATTTAAACTGTTTCATCCACTTATACAAATTTGCACTGGTAATACAGTTATCATCATATCTGATTAATATCTACCAGTGAATCTGAGAAACTCTATCATTTAACTCTCTTACTGATGAATTTTAAAATGTTAAGTATACTTAACTATTGATGAGTTAAAAAAAGAAACATAAGACTTACTAAATTTGAAATATATTTTTCAATTATTAGATAAAAAACGTATCATCTATTATATGCAAAGATGTGTAATTATATCCAAGATTCAATTCCTTAACCACAATATTATCATTAACATTTCCACTAATTATTCACTCATCTTCAACATTCCCACGATTACTATTATTTCATTAAAATCAGATTCATTATTGGAATAATATATTCCAGTATTTCATCATTAAAAAGATTCTGAATAATACCATAAAAAAATAAACAGGGAGAACTATGTGTCGCAAACTGATTATCAAATCCACATACAACCTAACACTAGACCAGCACAGATGATAACTCAAGACATGACAGCCTTTTGTATTTTACGTTATTAATTTATTTCTAAAAAGTGTACAGTTTAACATTTTTATGAAATCTGTTGAAAAATTATCATAACATTAATCATTATTAATTAGAAAATCTGTACATGTATTTTATGAAATAAAAGTTATAAATTGTAAATGTGTAATTATGGTGGCAGGGTAATTAAAAACAGATAATAAAACAGTAAAGCTGTATGTAGTTTTATGTCTGATGAATTACAAAACATATTTTATCAGGTCAGAACATTCTTCTTACCTTAAGAAGCCTAAGACTCTTAAAAAAAAAAAATCAACATTTCCTTAGATTCTAAATCAACAATTATTACATTCCTAAGAATCTAAGGAAATGTTGATTTTTTAAGCCCTTGTAATTTATTATTCAATAACATATAGTAATATCTTCTCATTGATAATACAGCAGTGGAAGAAGAACTAATTTATATTAGAAACATAAATAAGCATCTAAAGTATAAAATTAATTCATATAATCAATTAACAGTTTTTAAAAACATTACCTTCACAGATTGGAAAATTATATAGATCCGCTCTACATTGTTCGCAATGGATGCCAGCAAAGTTAGGTGCACACTGGCATTTACCTTCATTATCGCAAGATACACCAATTGAACCATGACTATCACAATTACAAGCTAAATAAAAGTAAATAAATAAATTATAAAATTATCCAATAATAAATAAAAAATAGAATAAAAGTAATGTTATAAAAGTTTTTTTTTTAACTTTTAAATAAAATGAGTAAGAGAATACATGAATCTTTTTTAAATACACAATTAAATTATTTGGCTCACGCCCAACACTGATTCTAAATAATCTTAGAAAGGAGAAGTCTTTTTAAACATTAAGGCATACACATTTTATATTTTATTACCATAATACAAGCTTACCAAAAGTACTATCAATTTCTGCAAAGAAATCATATATTAGGTAGAATAATTGTGATTAGACTTCAACACATTTTTAAATGCATTAAACACACAATGTGTGTTAAACACAACACATTTTTAAATAAGTTGAAAAACTTTTCAACATATTTAAACATAAACAGTACATAACCAACACATTTTTAAACTTCAACATATTTTTAATTAACATATAATTATAAGATTTTTAATTTTTATTAATTTAGCTAGCATATTTGATGAAGTATGAAATAGCTTAATATTATACAAATAATCCCTGACTACATTTATTATAAATATGTACATCTTTATTCACTCTGTAGCTTTTTATACCTAGAAGGTCTTCAGACAGATAAAAGCATGGAACTGTCAAAAAACCTCCCTATTAATAGATTTTTCATATCTTTGGAAAGTCCAGTAACAAACACTTTTCTAATCTAACAAAAACGTTTGTAAATTAGAAAAAGGGAGGCACCCTATAAAACTGTTCCATAACTAATAAAAAGAAAGAAAGCAACCATGATAAATTTTTACAAATTATTTTTTACTGTTCAGTCAATGTTGTATACCACAAGTTTTCACACATTCATCCCAATACAGATATAGCAGCCCTAAAAAGTTAGCTTTTTCATTCATTACATCATAATTCGATTGTACGTTGTCATGTTTCTGTTTATTATATTAACTTAATAGTTTTGATAGAATTTGTCTTTTTTTATTTAATAGTATAATTTATAAGTAAGCATATTTGTTTAACATTAACATAAGAATTCAAACAAAAGGATTCTCTTCTCCAATTCTTAACATTTATAATCTACAAGAGGTGGTCCTGACAAAACTAACACAATAGAATGTTGAGTAATCAATCCCAACAGGTAATCAGGTGAATAAACAAACTTGTATTGAAAGCTGGGAATTTCATCTTCCCACCTGAACATCTTGGGCCACTTTACAAATTTGTAGAAATATCAATTCATATAGGTTATGATGTGGAATATAGTAGACAACTCAAGAAAAAATACAGTTATTGCAAGAGAATATATGAGAGAGGTCAGTATCTTTCATGTATAGTTTCATTATAGGACTGCCAATAAACTGCACAAACAAAAATTTAAAACAATTCAGAGAAGCAAAAGGAACAAGAGATTGATCAGATTAAAAACTGGAAATGAAAAATGACTAAGATTATCGGGGTATGAAACATAATAACTTTAACTGGTATCAAAGTAGAAATAGTGACATGGATGGTGCAGAAAGAATAAGAGGACAAGCAACAGTTAATGATGGTAACTTAAGACTACAACAAATTTAGAAAATTTACTGCTGACCTGATGCTAAAGGGACAAGAGTAAGAAGACCAACTTTTTTGTGAGGCCCTTGAACTTTTTTCAGGACCCTTAATCCTGAAAATTTTCAGATAGTCTTGCAGGAAGAATTGCCACCCCAATGAGTTTCACTGAAGAAGCAGTTATTAATAGAAGATGCATACACAGTAACATAAATTGAGCTGTGGTGACAGATACAATTCCCATGGAACCCATCCATTGAAAAAAATAATAAAGATAGGAATTTGGGATGTCTCTGATCAGGGGAGTTTTCCATTTTGCCAGATCTTAATTTCAATCTGATGTTCTCTGATAATTCAAAAACAAAAAATAAAAATAGTGGGGTTTCAGCAACATCATCAAATTATGATAGCTAAAATTTTAAAACAAGTTTTTGTTTGATACTACATTATCTAACTGAAAAATGTATGTAGAATAGCAGATGATACTGAATCGCACTAGTGGTCGGAGAAAAAAAGGTTTAATTCTCTAGATAAGAAACAGGTTGAGTTGAGTTATACCAATGGACCAGGATACACTTCGAGTTGTGTGTCTGATGCGTACGGACATACTTAACCTCTTTACGTGACTTGTATCAGTTTTACTGTTTATTCATTTGTTTTTTCTTGTTCCTGTTCTTGTTCTTGTGTTATTTTGTTTTCCGTTTTGGTGTACTCTTTCTTGTTTCGTTGAGTTTTCAAGCCTAATTACATTTTTAATGTGAGTTCTTCATTGCTAGGGCCTATTGACCATAGCAACGGTGGGCTGTGGACAATTTTTCATTATATACTGGATTTTTTTTTTACATTTTTGGATCTGTTAACATTTACTTGGATTGGGTTCGGCTTCATTCTTTTTTTTTATACTTTCCGGACGTTGAAAATTTTTTTTTTGTTTACTTTTTGACTTCGATATTTTTGTACATGGACTGTTATGATGTCCGATCTTGAGGACATTGAATCTGATAGTAGTTGTCATTTGGCCCTTGTGAGTGGCGAAGGACCGGTGGGAGATGAATTGTCTCATGATTTTCCACTCAGCACCGATGAATCTGGGCAGCCTGTGCGAGGCACAGATTTACCCAAGACCCGTGGTTCGTATCTTGCTGCGGCCGTTGATGTGGAACCCGGCTGAGTTGTTGATCCGTCGCCGCTAGTGAGTGGAAGTAAGTCTGCACGGAGCAAGATATTTGAAAGTAACCGACAGGTGTCGTCTGCAGTCGCATCCCCGAGGTCATGTAGTTCTTCCGAGGTCCGAGGATGAAAGCATGCAACTGGGTTGCGAAGTGGATATGGGGCAGGGCAGTACTGTATCGGCACCGGATTTTAAGAGAGGGTTCGAACAGGGTCTCACCAGATGTCAGCGATGACAACAGCACCGTACGCCAAGATGACGGTACTGCACGAGCGACTGATTTAGACTTTGGATTGGTTGCCCAGCTTATGGTTTCACAGATTTCGACATAACAGTCGCTGGTGGTAAGCAATCTAAACATCAAATGGGAGATTAGGTTTAAGTTATCTTGACTAAGTTAGCAGGACGGGTAGCAGGGGTCGTGCTGCCCTGCACTACTTGTACGACCAAGGGTTGGGATGCCAGTGGACAAAGTTGGACACTGCATCGAACGGTTGGTCTTGTACGACTTCAGAAGAGCAGGGGACCCGGTGAGCGTTTTTCTCCCTCCCAACAGAGTGCTGCTGCTTCAGAAGTTAAGGTCCCGGGGATCAAGAGATCGACCCCGGTAGTGACTGAGAGCCGCACGATTGTAGTAAAGGCGGCCGGTAAGACATACGCTGAATTGCTGAAAACAGTGAAGGCTACAGTATCAAAGGATAAGGCCGGTGAGAGATTCTCTCAATCCGGAAGGGGCCTATGGAAGAGCTTTGCATCCGGATTAAAGGGGTGCAGAAGGCAGAGGAGTTGAAAGAGACTCTGTGTAGTAAGACGAACGATCTTCATGTTACTTACAAATCGAGGGGTGGTAGAAGGTCGGTCGTTCATATTCAGGACATAGAACACGACTCCTCTGAACAGGAGATACGGAATGCGTTGAAGCAAGTAATTGGAGACTCAGAGGAGTTCAAGATAACTTCTGTGAGATCGGCATACGAACACACATGAAATGCCACGGTCATTACTAGCCAACATGCGGCTAAGAAGCTGACGGATGAACGCATCAAGATCGGCTGGGTCCTCTGTTGTACGTACATCAGAGAGGGGGAAGACAGGTGTTTTTAGTGCTGGGGGGGTGGGGCATGTCGGGGCTCGGGCCCGGAAAGAACTGATTTATGCTTCACCTGTGGGAAACCGGATCACGACAGGAGCGATGCACGGAAGCGACATGTTGCGCGCTGTGTGGTATGAAAGGCAACCGAGACAGAGGATGTCCGACAACGAAATCAGGTTCTTCCAATTCAATGCAAACAGGTGTAGACAGGCCATGGACCTGTGCTGGGAGGTGCCCTCAGCGAGAGGCGGTAGACGTCATCCTGGTATCACCCCTATCGCCTACGCTGATGGTTTAGCCCTGGTTGTGGTAACAAAGACCGAAGAGGAGGTGACACGTGCCGTGAATGCCGCTATCGTGATGGTCGGTGAGTGGATGGCCGGGATGGGACTCCATCTGTTCTGCGATAAATCTCTATTTGTCTCAATGACGGGAAGGCGGCGACTGATACCTTTCCCGATTTCGATGGAGGAAACGATGGTCTAATCGCGAGAGGCCGCCAAATATCTTGAAGTGTGGTTGGACCATAGGCGGTCATTCACACGTCACATCCAGGCGGTGAGTGAGAAAGCTGGACAGACTGTGAAGAACTTGGTTAAGTTACTATCGAACGTTGGAGGGCCTCAACCTCGAAGAGGAGGCTGTATGCGCATGTGGCGAACTCAATTCTTCTTTATGGCGCGCTAGTGTGGAAGAGAGCTATGGCGATAGGGCGTAGCAGAAGACTGTTGGAGGGAGTACATCTTAAGATGTACTCCCTCCAACCATCTTAAGAGCCGTATGGCTCTTAAGATGGCCTCGGCATACGCCTCTGTTTCGACTGAGGCAGTGCTGGTAGTGACTGGGATGTCGCCACTGCAGTAGCTGGTGGCGGCTAGTGCACAAATTTATCAGGGTATGTCTAAGAACAATGCCAACACAACTGTCTACAGGGATTGGCAAGCCAGGTGGGATGCATCCACGAAAGGGAGGTGGACGCATCATTTGATCGCGCACATTGAGCCGTGGGCTGAGAGGAAGTTTAGCGAACTGGGATTCTGGCTGACACAATTCCTGACCGACCATGGGGTCTTTCGTTCATACCTGTTTGGAGGAAGAAGAGCTGAAGTCCCCTTTAGCCCCCTACTGTCGAGAGTTAGACACGCAGAACATGAGATATTCCAGTGCCCGCGGTCGAGAAACACCGCGACTGTACTGCCGTAACTGGGCATTTCGAGGTGGGGACTGTCGATGGAACGATGTTACGAAGTTCGGTGGATTTCGACACTGTGACGGGGTTTGTGTCGGGAATGCTGCAACTGAAATATCGGAAAGCGAGGGGGTGAGGGACAGCTCCTTACGGAACTGCCGTTCGCCCGTGCTTACACGGGTGGACGATGGTGATGAAGTGTGGGGACTCTCGAGCCCCTGAGCCAAAAGACTGAGTCCCGGCGGGGCCGTCCCTCCGGGGTTGTCCCCGTTAGAGGCGAAGCACAAAGGACTGAGTCCTGGTTGCTGGGTGATGGAAGTCGGGATGGAGGGCATAGCTGGGCCTGGCGTTTCCCTCGTCTGGCAACTAGAGGCAAAGGCATCTCCCTGAACTGTTTCCATGCGTAATTGGGGGTCTGGTTCCAGGAAGTAGGGGGAAAAATGGACCAGGACTATCAAGCAAGTGATCAGCAGGAAACAGACTAATATGTGTTTAAGACATTTAATATGTACATAAGACCGACTGAAGTCCATTGGTTTTTTTTTTGTTTATCTTCTTATCTTCAAAATAATTCAGTTGAAATTAACATTTGTAACCTACAGGAGTTCACTAATTATAAATTTTATTTATAATTAATATAGTATAAATTTTATTTATAATTTATATCATATAAATTTTATTTATACGACACATAAGAAATCTGAAACGTTTCTTAATCAGCAACTCATGAAGATACGAATATGATCTAGTAATACGAGTAATAAAGGGACTTCTACTCTATCCTAATATTTCATGTAAGATTGTTGAATTAATAATTGTAAAAATATTTGATGTTAATAAAAACTAATATTTCAGCAATTGTGTAACTGTCAACTTTATTAAAGAATTGGAGGATCACATCTCACTTTCAAATGAAATAAATTTAAATGAAGTGTAGCAAAAAATGTGTGTATGTAATTTAATAGACGTACAAGGAAGTCATGTAGTGTCCACAGATATTTTTTTTTTAGTTAAGTTTCCATTATGATTATTCAGTCGGTTTCTCTTGTTATCTTTTTATATATTATATGATTTTTGATAATACCTACAAAGAAAATGTATTAATTTTTTTAGTAAATGATTTAATGGAATAATTTTCATGTTTTACAACATGAGCTTATTTTTCTGACTTGGAATCAGTAAAATTGATCTTCGTTGATAAATTCATAGATTATTTAGTAGAAAATTACATCATGAAAATGGATAACTTCCACTATCTTTATGTGTATCATCATCAACAATGTCGGAAAGAACTACAAATTCAGAATGGTTTCACTAAAATTTTACAACCATTTCAATCATTCACACCTAAATAAGTTTTACTCTGTGAATGCGATAAAAAACAAACAGACATACTTACATTCAAATAAGTAGTAATTTGCAAGAAAACTATATTCTAAAAAGATTTTTAAAAATAGAGTAATTAGCAGAAATAAGAACCCAAGAATTGTTAGTAGGTAAAAACAAATTTTATTATAGGTATTATATGTGAGTAGTAACCTCCTACTACAGACTAACTAAGGAATAATGGTAACTGTGCAACAAAAATTTAATAATAAGAATTTTAAAAATTAATAAATAAGGAATACAGTATATCAAAAAATAAATAAATAAAAAAAATATATTATGAACCGAACAAAAGAATAAGTTTTTAAAGGAATCTAATCACACGACAAGATATCAAAGCTACTTTAGATATTTACTGGGCTGGTTTTAAATCTTATGTTTTTACAGTTAATTTTACATTTAAAATTACTAAGTGGCAAAATATCTTTTCAACAGTTATTTAAATAATATTTGTTAGAAAGTAGGAAAATTTACTTTATGTACTTTAATTTTTTTTATTTTATCAAATAGTTTTAATGCATTTCTTTGAAAAATCTTAAAATAATATTTTCCTAACATATATATATATATAAATTATATAAATAACTTTTCTAAAATCAATACCCATATTCCTCTCTATTAATAGGCAAATTAAAAACCAAATTGATCCACCCAAGTACAGAAATACACATTTCTGTATAAAATTTGTATATTTCTGTACTTGGGTGAAACAACTTTGTTTAAAATTAATATATATATATTATATTTTAAAAAATCAATATTTTTTATTTCAGCCATAACGAAAACAATATACAGTAAAAATAAATTGATTAGAGCTATGAAGCCATGAAAGTGTTAATGTTTTTCTACATATCCTATGCCATCAAAAAATAGTTTTTTATCATTTTTTTTCTATTGCTGATATGTACATCACAATCTGTTACTTAAACAATTAACAATAAAAATAATATTATATAAAACCTATTCTTAAATTTTAATAAGCAAACTTTCTCTGCATTTTAAATATAAAGATGAAAATAAAATTAAAAAAAATATATAGATATACAATCAGTAAACATTACAGATGCTTGGAGTAATGCATGTGAGGTCTGTGAAAAGAAATGTGGAAAATGAAGAGTTAAAAATGTGTATGACCTGATGCGTTTGTTGCAGTTCGTTACAAAAACACTATTTTCATTCTGATATTAACTATTCTCAGATAAACTTATAGGGAACTGTACCATGGATACATTCAAAAAGAAAGATTTGTCGGAATGATAGCACTTCAAGAATGAAATAGATCAAGGTTAGATTACAGACACAGGCATTCTTGTAGCCTGTATTCTTACAGAATACAATGTAGCTTGTAGAATGTAGCTAATCACTATCAGTAAAATATAACTAAATATAAATAAACATACCTAAACATTCAGGATATTTATAAAATCCAGGATTACACTGTTCACAAGTACGACCACCAAAATTTGATAAACACGGGCACTTTCCAGTAACATCACAAACAGACGAAGAACTACCATCTTCACTACAATTACATGGTTGACAATCAGGATAATGAAAATAACCAGGTGTACACTGATCACAACGTACACCACCGTAACCTTGATTACATAAACATTGACCGGTTGTTTTATCACATACAGTAGGTTCTGTCCCT
The DNA here is from genome assembly GCF_047948215.1 of Lycorma delicatula. Classification (NCBI taxonomy): domain Eukaryota; kingdom Metazoa; phylum Arthropoda; class Insecta; order Hemiptera; family Fulgoridae; genus Lycorma; species Lycorma delicatula. The sequence continues at coordinate 99,192,847 of NC_134462.1, forward strand.
TTAATATCACAACTGCAATCTATAAAAAACAAAATAAAACCTCAATAAAGTATTTGATAATATTGTTAAGTGAATAATATTAAAATTGTAATACACTGGGTAAGCAACTTAAAATTGAAACAAGATAGATTGAGATACAGTTACTTGGATGTACCTTTAATGCTGCTACTGATAGCACCACCAATGGTTATGTCTCTTCTTTCTTGTCAGTTGTAAACTCTTCATGCTTCAGTGCAGTATAGTTTCATTCCTTACAGTTGTGTTTTTCTAAAATGCTTTATTTGATCGAGAAGAGGGTTAGTATAATGAAAGCTTATGTGTTCTGGATCCGTTAAAAAAACATGTCAAATATAGGTAGAAAAATTTCTGAATGCCATTTTCCTAGCAAAGATTAGCATACATGATTCAATTAAAAATGGCATAAAACAAGGTCGGTTTCAAATGTGAAATGAAATAGGCAACCTTCCATAAGGAATTCAAAGGCATAGCTGATATTTAAAGAATTTATGGTGAACCTAAAAATCTATATATAAGTTATCCCAACAAAGTGATGAAAGCGCTGTAAGATTCTTACAAAATCATATTATGAAACAAATGAGCAACAACTTAAGAAAACAAACAAACTGGATCGTTTTAATTATTGCGACTGACTTCTAAAAGTCATTATAGATAGATAGATCGGATGCTGAATTTCATGTAAGACAAAGCACAGTTTCATTTACCTTGCCATTTTAATTAGCTTAATGCCAGGCACAGAATAACTGAAAATCCTCACAAGATATTTGAGGGTTCACTTCACAATGAGAAAACTGATATATGGTGTAATGTTTCTGGTAACTGTATAGTAGGACTGATATTTTTTGACTGTATTGTCAATATTGAAGTGTACTGTAGAATTTTCAAAGAATTCTATACTCATTCGTGTTAAAAAGTTATTTGAGTTCCTGTAATTTGAAAAAAGTATATATATATATATATATATATATATATATATATATATATATATATATACATTACATCATATGAGTGCAAGTCAGTACTTAAATGAATAATACCATCCTATGAAAAATCTCTACTTACAATGACACTGAGGGAAATCATAATATCTGTCTCCACACTGATCACATTTTCTTCCTCCAAAATTACTTAGACATTGGCACTGACCGGTTACAACATCACAAATTTCTGTATCAGATCCCAGTGGATTACACTCACAAGCTGAAAAAAAGACCAATGAAATAAATTGACAGATTACATAGCAAAATTAACTAACTAAATACAAAATTGTATCACAATAATTAATGTAATTTTGATGGCTGTGATGCATATAAAGCCACCTAAGAAAAATTAAGCAGCAATTAATGTTTCTTTTTCTGAAAGTAATAACATTTATTATACAAATAGTTCCTGTGCTGAATAGAGTAAAGGTTTCACTTATGGCTGATATTTGTTTTTATTAATTATAAATGAATAAATTAAAAAAGTAAATTTTTTACTCTGATAAGTACATAATAATACATTATGTAGATCACATCAGGAATGGATAGATATGCTATTCCAAGGATAAATAAAAAAATGTACTTACTGGTAAAAGTTTGGTCATAGCAGCACTGTAAAATACACAATTAATCATAATATAAAGAACAGATATGTAAAGTCCATATTAATCATTTAAAATATTAGCACATCCTCTTTTTTATACATCATATTTCATAACCTTTGTTAACTTAATTATTTTCAAATTTAATTTTTCTTCTACTAATAAATTCATACCATCCAGAATTTTCTCAAATGCATTTTTTTGTTTTTGCCAAAAGGAAAATGCTTAACATTAATCCTTAAAAATCTTAACGCTTTTCTTTTTGAATAGACCAACCACTCTAAAAATTGTCTTTCAATTCCTGAATTGTCTCTTCTATACAAAAGTCAAAAAGCAAAGCAGATAGGCTACATTCTTGTCTCATTCCTTTCTGAATCATAACTTGTCTTTCTTCATCTTCTACTGTTATCTGGATCTTGTACAGATCATTTATAAGCCTTCTTTTTCAATATTTTAGTCCAGTTTTAAGGACTAAAGTAATATAGTTAAAGTAATATTCATTTTCTATTCAACATTAGCAAATGCCTTTTCCTGGCATAGCAATTACCATACTGTTTTATTGGTAGATATTCTTATGTCCACCTTCTAAGATTAGAATAAAATTATTTATAAGTTCAGATAATTCTATTGAATCTATTCTATTACAAGCTAAAACTGGTAAATGCATTCATCAAAAATTTATAGATTTAATTTATTTTTCAGGAAAATTTAAATGTATGTTCTGAAAAAGTAACTGAATGCATCCACTACTGAAAATACACATTTCCTTTGAAAAGAAAAGTCAATAAATTTTTTGTCTGTAATTTAGTAAATCATGTTTTACAACTCTTAAAAACTCATAACCAAACTCCAGGAATTTGAAATGTTAATATCATCATATAATATGGATGATAAACCACTAAAAATGACAATTGTTCTGAAGATCACATTGTAATCAGATTTTTTTATAATTCTCTGACACAAGTCATCCTGAGATTTAAAACAAAGCAAAGACTTTGTTTGCACATTTAAATTGTATGGAAATATGTGAATGAGTAAAAAATATAATATATTCTAAATAACATGAATATTACTTACGTATACATTCTGGAAAGTTATAAAATCCTTCAGCACACTGATCACAAAACTTTCCAGAATAGTTAGGTTTGCAAGGACATTTACCATCGGTAGCTTCACAGTGATCTCCTTCAGTACCATTAATGTGACAATCACATGGCCGACATTCTGGATATCCATAATGACCAAAACTACAACTATCACACAAAGGTGGATTGAATTCTGGTTTACATTCACACTGTCCAGATCCTTCAGCACAATTTCCAGTAGCAAAAAACTGATTACAGTTGCAAGCTGGGAAAAAGTTAAATTAAAGCATATTAAATCAATTTAAAAATTATACATAAGCTACATAAATATATATAAAAGGTTTTAATTAATAATTTTGGTACTGAATGAATGATCCTTTAACATAGACTGAGTTTGTAGTTTTAACATAGAGTGAATTTGTAGTACGATGAGATTTTTCATGTTTTACTTCCTATTTCTCTTGTTTTATTTTTTTTTTTGTCTTCAGTCATTTGACTGGTTTGATGCAGCTCTCAATGATTCCCTATCTAGTGCTAGTCGTTTCATTTCGGTATACCCCCTACATCCCTAAAAATTTGTTTTACATACTCCAAACGTTGCCTGCCTGCACAATTTTTTCCTTCTACCTGTCCCTCCAACATTAAAGCGACTATTCCAGGATGCCTTAATATGTGACCTATAAGTCTGTCTCTTCTTTTAACTATATTTTTCCAAATGCTTCTTTTTTCATCTATTTGCCAAAACACCTCTTCATTTCTCACTTTATCCAACCTCTGATTTTTAACATTCTCCTATAGCACCGCATTTCAAAAGCTTCTAATCTTTTCTTCTCAGGTATTCCGATCATCCAAGTTTCACTTCCATATAAAGCTACGTTACAAACAAATACTTTCAAAAATCTTTTCCTGATGTTTAAATTAATTGTTTTATTACTGACACAAAAAAAGTAGAAGAAATCGCTATTAGAAACAAGTAATCAAATTATAATGCCCATACTGTTAAATTCTTTTTAAAAAAATCTCATAAGTTTTTTCTTATTTTTAGGTAATGAAGTTTTCATTTAAAAAAAAAAATAACAAAATTTGACATGTTATATATTTATTTATCTTTAACAAAAATAATCAATATTCTAAAAATTAAATCATTTTAATGTCAATAAAATGTTTAAAAAAAATCCTTTATTGTGATTGGGCATTTCTTAGGTTTTTTGATTCAATTTAAAATTTCAGAGAAATTCTTCAGTTTATACGAATGTACAATGAGATTATAATTGAAACTGAGGTGACAACTTTTATATTTTATATGTGTATGTTACATAAATATTTTTACATTTAAAAATATAAAACAGAAGTTATAATTCATTGTAGAGCTCTGATTTATAATATTTTTGTTCTAGAATATTGTTTTTAAAATTGGAAGACAGCTTTGAGTATAAGGGTCATGAGTTTATTACAACATGAGAATAAAAGTCATAAATTAAATTATGAAAATTAATATTTGACATAAATATGTCATTTATTAAAGCAATTTTTAGAGTTTATAATAGTTAAGCGATTATTAAACCACAGTATACTGATCAAATAATTTTGCCATCTAAAGTAGTTTTGTTAATTAAAAAAAAAACAGACCCAACATAAAATTCACTTGATAGCCTTCAAATTAATTATACAACATACATTTAAATCAGTGTGTAAATATTAATTGGTGGAAAAAAAACTAATATAAAAATAGCAGCAGTGGTCAGTGACTCATAACTATAGCAGCAAGTAATTGTCAGCAATATTGAAAGGGTTACAATAAAAAAAGCTATCAGAACAGAAACAAAAAATTATATTAATTCACAAGTGGTAGTTATTTATAAACTTAAATACAAATTTTTCCATTCTTTTAACAGTATACCCTTAATTTTTACTTGTTACCTTCTGGGCTTCCATTCTGAAGGCAATCATTTTTATAACATGTAAATAAATATTAAAATATACTCTTTATATGTTACCACCCCTGACTGATTTTTCCATTTATAATGACATTTGCAGGTTAATTTTGCCTTAATAATGATCTAGTCATTATATCCCTAGCACTTCAAAAATATGCCTGAATGCTGCTTCTTTCTTGGGCAAAAATATTTTTTTTTTAATTGTTTTACCTTAAATTTAATTATAATGGTAAAAAACTTCATAAAAGATTTAATCTTTACAAAATTTTGAACAATTTAATAAGTTGCCTAAAAAAATAATTTTTGCTATTACGCTTTTGGTAGAGAGATACCTTTACAAGATTCCTAGTCATTATAAAGGTAATGATGTAAAGTCTATCTATGATCTTTATTCTTTTTTTCCTATCAAACGTTTTTGAGAACCATATTTTATATTTCAATAAAAAGATAAATGTTAAAATAAACTAAGGTAATTAGGAATAAGATAGGCACGTTTTTTGTTGCTAAGTGACTTTGTTTTAACAAGTTAATAAAAACAGATAATTGAAATCTATAAAAAGAATAAAAAATAAAAGATAAATAAGATTACATAAAAATTAAGAAATAAATTAATAGAAAACTGAACTTACGTTTACAAACATCAGTTTGATCCAATGGTACATTATATGGTCGATAAAATCCTGATTTACATTTATCACAGTTAATACCTTCAGTATTGTCTCTACAGTTTTGACAAACACCACCTCCTTCATATTTTCCATGAATATCCAATGATAGATGTAATTCATCTATAGTACTGTTATATATACACTGTTCGCTATGTTTAAAGCAATTACACGCTAAAAAAAGAAAAAAATTACAATCCATACAGCACACAAAACTTTAGGGTAATAGAATCTAATAAATAGATTATTAAAAATCATTAAATAGCACTAAAAAATAACAAATTTAATGTGACATATGAGGTATGCACAACATAACATACAATTTATATTATAGCAATACTACCTCATAGTAAAGTAGTGAGTACTGATTGTGAGCTCTTCAGGAGAGACGTTGGACATGTCTAAACCTGCATCATGCAGGTTTAGGTTGACGTATATCATATACATCAACACTGTTGACCGTTCAGTCGATTGTAAGTATACATTAGTGCAGTTGTGTTTTCTGTTATGTGCCAGAAGAATGCTAAGTTTAAAACATAAGTAACTCAATTTAAAATTTTTAGTAAAATTGAACAAAACACAAACAGAATTTACCAACCCTTGAAAATCTAACATCTAACAAAAGGCCCTGAAATTTTATATTACATGCAACAGAAATATAACATTTATCAATAACAGAAACACCAAGCATACAATTACCAAAAATACCAATCTAAAAAGAAAATTGCAATAGTTTCATCCACATTTAAAAGTTAAATACAACCGAGCTGATGAATGATTTTTTTTCACTGATAATACAAATTTTTCTGATTCTGTTAACAATTATCTTCTCTTGCAGGTTCAGTTTTGTTATCTGTGAAGAGGATACGAGTAAACCAAGATTTTTTGAGAAAGAAAATAAATACTATAATTTATAATTATAGATTTTAAAGAAATTAAAAAAAGGAAAAGGTTAAGAATAATTCTCTAGGGAAATCTGCATTCAGCATTTGAGAGCCTTCTCAAATGAGAATCTACATGTTTTATATTCTATTACTCAAATTTAACTATCAGTTTGAGGTCAGTTAGGTATGATTTTTTTACATGTTCTGATTCCATCACAGAAAACACAAAATAAAAAACATCTTTCTCTTTTATCTGTTTTATTTAAAAAATATTTTCTAAAAGTTGGGGAAATAGTTCAATCAGTAGAAAATTTTCCCTAAAACCATAATGAACATTAGTCCATGTAAGTCCAAGAAAAATCAGCATACTGGAAAAAAATAAAATACAGAAAATAGACAGCCAAATTTTATAATTTTTTAAAATCAAATACAGACGAGTGCATAAGAGTGGAAGTCTTAAGACATTAGAACCAATGAGGAAACTTGATAGTAAAAGAAAGACTGTTTTACTTGATTGGTAACTTTGTAAAAGAACAATAATAGCATTTAAGTCTTTTTTCTAAAAGAGAAGGAATTTTATTGAAACAAACTGAATACTTACTTAAATTATTTACAAGTTTTAATTTCTTTTGCATAAATCAGAAACAAAGATATTGATTATTTAATTGATTAACAAAATTAATCAGGGTGTATTGTCTAGTTTGATGAGGAGAAATATAATTTGATGAGTGGCAAAGAAGTAGTCCTTTTATCTGGGGGTCCTGGGTTCAAATTCCAGTCAGGCATGGAAATTTTCATATGCTATAAAATTTAATTTCCATATTCCCAAATACAAACTTCTTCGTAAAGTTCTATGGTGAATTAATTCATCAAGAAAAAAAAATCATATACTTTGAAAATAGTATAACTTAAAAAATTCCTCTGCTACAAGAATCTAAGAAGAGATAATGGATGTGGAGTCTTTTGTATTTTTAGTGATTTGTTTTATTACTAATACTAGAAATTATTTCCTTTTTTTTAATTATGTCACAAATTACCTTATTGTATATTAAAAAAATTATTATTATTATAATACTACCTTTTTACATATCAATAACTTTAGAACAAATTCTTTTCAAGTTTTCAAATAATCTTGAAAGTCACGATAGAAGACAACTTCATTTTATAATTGCTCTGGTAATCTGCACACAAATTGTTTTTTATTTCCAACAAAGAACAAGCAAAACCTATGCAAAAGGCCTACTGAAGAATATTAATAAAATACGACAAACACAATATTACAAGAATAAACTTATTTTTCATACACCTATTTTTTGTTGCTGCCCCTTATTTTATTAATAACTGAATTTTAATTATATCATGAAATAGCCAAAACAATAAGTTAACACTCACGTTCACAAACAAATGGTTTTTTGTATTTTGACTGGCTCCAGGCTTTCTGTTCAAAACCAGGACAACAATATTCACAATTATGACCACAAGTATTATGTTGACAACGGCAAATCAATTTATACTGATCATCTGGATCAGTGATATCACAAGTATCAGCATGACCATTACATCTACAACGTCCTCCAATACTGATATCTTGTATTGAATAGAAGTACTGAAATAATACAAATAAAGAAATGTCAATTTTAATAAAAAAAAAGAAAAGTTTATTGTATTGAATAGAAGTACTGAAATAATACAAATAAATGTCAATTTTAATAAAAAAAAGGTTTATTAAACTACAAAAAATATTAGAAAGTGAACAAAAGTAGTTAAGGTTAACTCCATTATTATTAAAGATTTTTTCAATCTATTTCAAACTCAACTACACTGTTATGAGTAAAGTTGAGAGAATTCTGCTTGAATATTATTATTGCAGTATTAATTTTAAAGACATAAATTCACATATCTTTTACAAAAATATATTTTTTTAAATCCTAAATTTACATAATTTCCTACAGTTAAAAATTATAATATTTCAAGATTATGCAATAACATTTTATCTTATCAGAAGAAATAATTATTTTTTTGCTGTTAAAAAACTTTGTTTTCAAATAATAATAATTTTATTTATTTATTTACAACAGAGCAGCTACTTAAGCCTTTATATATTGTGCACTCAACAAAAAATCACAGATAATGACTATAATTTGAAAAAGAAAACAAATACAACCATTATTAAACACATTCCATCATCAAAAACAAAGCACAAACAATATTATTATAAGGTAATATTAAAATAACCGAAATTTATTCTTTTAATTTTTATTATTAATATTACAGAATATTGGTCCTTGTTCCCTTCAAAGTACTACCCTCCCCAATTCACACACTTTTCCCAGCAGTGTTTCCACTTTATTTAAAATGCCCTTTAAGGTTTGTGACAAATTTGCATTAATGTCATCAATAGTCTCAAAACAGCATCCTTCCATCACAAATTTTAATTTTAAAAATACGAAAAAATGGCAAGGAGCCAGGTCTGGCAAGTGGGGAGAGACTGAGGGGGAGGCAGTTACCTCATTTTTGGCAAAAACTAACAAATTAACAAAGCTGAGTGTGTGGACAGACTGTCGTGATGAAGGAACAACGAGTTGTCTTGCTACAATTCTGGTCTCTTTTTGCACAATTTTTCATCCAACTGTTGTAAAACGCCTTGATAGTATGCACAGTTCACAGTTTCACCTTGAGGCAAGAATTCAAAATGCACAATTCTATTAAAATTGAAAAAGCAGAGCATCACTTTGACATTGGATCAAGACTGACATACTTACTTGGGGTGTAGAGATCCTTTGCCAAAAGTTCAATCCGTCATTGAACTTTTGTCTCAATGTCATAGCCATAAATCCAGCTTTTGTCTTCCATTATGATGGTTCGGATGAATGTTTCATCATTATTGGCTTGTTCAAGAAATTGCTGACAAACGTTCACTTCATGTTCTACCTGCTGTTTGGTCATCATCAAGGAACAAACTTTGCTGTAAATTGATGCAAGTTCAATTTTTCAGTCAAAATGTCATGGCATGATCCAACTGAGATGCTAACCTCTTCTGAAAATTCTCTAACAGTCAATCGGCGGATTTGCTCACACCAGATCATTGATTTTTTGAACATGGGTGTCATCAGTTGAAGTCAAAGATCTTGTTGGTCGAGGATCATCTTCAATCGATTGATAACTACTTTTAAATTGTGTAAACCATTTCTAACATTGCATACAACCCAGAGCATCATCTCCATAAGCTTGTTTCAAAAGTTGAAACGTTTCTGTAATAGTTTTCCCTAGTTTCAAACAAAATTTTACATTGTATTGTTGCCCCCAAAAATCATGCATTACAAAACTTGCTACTAACACTTAAACATGATGCACTCAAATAACAATAACACGAAGACTAAACAAGATATCAACAATCCAAGAACAGTAGTTACAGGGAGGTTATGTGGAACACAATACTGCCAATCACAATAAATATCTCTAATGGTGTGTAATTAAAAATGTTGGGTTATTTTCTGAACAGACCTCTTATAATAAAAGTTTGTTATTAGATAAGTTATTTTAGCCTTGGTCTGTTGCATAATCAATACAGGGAACTAATCAGTACAGGGCATATAACTCTAATTTTACTATTGAATCTGTTTGGACTTCATTGAACTGAAAGAAGTCCTTCTGCAATAAGTGTTGGTTACATCTTTACATCACTCATTTGGTGACAGATCAGACTTTCGATCATACAAAAACAATCTTCAATTCCTTAATAAGTAAAAAGTACATGAATCTGAATATCTGATTCCTGGACAAATTTGCCATGCAGCAGAGATAAAAATGCAGGGCATTCCAGATCTCTGAAATGCCCTGAAAGAAGACCTTTCAGCAAGAAGAGGAAAGTCAAATTGTTGACTGATACATTCTTTCATCAGAGAATCAGAGATGGTGGGAAATATAACTTCCTCTCAAGCCACAAGAAAAACCTTTCCTGAACACTCTCTATCATAATAGAGATGTATTCTCAGTCACGATTTCAGATGACTATGCAATATTCAAGGTGGGACCTCACAGTTGACTAGTACATAACACAAGTGTTCACGCTTCTAAAGTTAGGCGCCATCCATTGTAAGAGATCAAGGTTTATCCTAGCTTTACTGACTATCCTCTCCACGTGTTTTACTAAGAGAAGCTTATTGTCAAACAAGATTCCTAGATCCCTCACTTCATATATTTATAAGTACATCACTTATGCTATAACTGTAATACAAGGTGGAAGTCTTCCTTGAGAATGATAACACCTGAGTTTTTTCCACGTTAAGAGGCATAAAAAGTTGGTTCGTGCCCAATCACAGATTTTATTAAAATTATTTTGTGAAATATGATGACTATCTTGTGCATATATTAGTCTATATAATTACAAATTGTCTACGTACAGTTGGAATTTGAAATTACATCAATATCATTAATGAATAACAGAAACAAAAGGGAGCCAAGATTTGATCCTGGGGAATCCCGAAAGACGTAGAAAAAGGATGAGAATATTGCCAACATAACACACCAAGAGAGTTCTACCTAGAAGATAAGACTTAATCCAAAGTTGGGAAACTTTCGAAGCACCAAGTGATGCGACACTTTATCAAAGGCTTTTTGCAAATCAAAGTATTCTACATCTACTTGTTTTTGCTGTTGGAGTGCAGGACCTGCTGTTGCCAAGAATGGAGCCAGATTGGTTGATGTTGATAGGTCCTTTCTGAAACTGTGCTGCATCGGTAAAAGAATGTGTTGGACGTGAGAATTATAATAATAGTAACAAAATTCAAAAAAAGATGTAGTGATATGCTAGATAATAGTAATGCAAAAGAAAACACACATTCTTATCTAAAACTAAATGTTATAAATATACTATAACTGTATCATGTGTACTTTTGAATAGTTATTATTTATTAAGACAAATGCAATTTCATGACATCAACATTAATAAATGAATAAAATAACAAAATTTACAAAGTAAATTTTTACATATAACTATATAAAAATAGTGATTAAATAAAAACAATTTCAAATTTATTAAAATCTTAAAAAATTGTTTTTTTTAAACTAAGTAATAATTAAATACATAAACGGAATTAAAAAAGATCGTGTACTTATGTATGCTCATAAGAAGTTATATTTCCTTGACGAATAAAAAAAAATTTTTTTTACGCATTCAAACAAATTTGAACTGAATCAAACGTTCGATAGACGACATTAAATACCACGAATAAAAGTTCAAATAACACTTAAATTAAATTAAATAATATTTATTTTATACAGTTTAAAAAGTGTTGAAGTATTCGTTGTCATATAAAACAAAGTTCATCAAATATATTTCGATTAGTTTAGTTCCATTAATTCTTCGGTTGACGATTGAATAGGTACAAGGGTTATGATATGAAAAATATGATACAAATAGTTAATTTATAATAGTGTATTTTATCAAAAATGTTATTTTTGATAAATTTACAATGCAAAATCAAGAATTTATCTGATGTGTGCTATTTTCTGTGTAATTAAAAAATATAATTTTACTCATAAAAAAACAATATTTGCATACATATAACCTCAAATCTTGACAACTTTCACAAAAAAATAAATAAATATACGCTACAGTATAAGTAAAATTTTATGAATATGAACAGCAATATTCACTGTTTAAAATATCCGTCTTCAGAAATTCCGTGTATATAAATATATGTTTATTACGACTCAATATCTGTCATATTTACAACACATGCTAATCAGTAAATTGCACTAAACGACTGACTGAATTAGATACCAAACGCATATGCGTGCAAACTGATCCACATCGGCGTACACATGTTACAATAGCGCGCACAACTTCCGTAACTTGCTGAAAATACACTGATCAGTTTCTCTTAACGCACCAAAAGAAGAACAACTTCAAAAAATAAAGTACTTACTCTACGTGTTACAGTAGGATCTTGTCTAGCAACAGACATCAAATGTCCTAGTAGTGTCTTAGTTCTTAGAAGACGCAAACGGACATTAGTAGCTCTAGTCCACTCTTGTAATACTGATGAATTGAAAAAATCATTTGCTGATGGTCGATTGTGTAGTAAAGAAATGGCAATCTATGAAAAAGATAAACAAATATTTTTAATTTAGTAAAAATGTAAGTAACTTTTAAATCTTAATATATACCCAATTAAGAAAAAAAAAAATATAGAAATGAAGCAGTATACTACTGAACAAAAAGGTATTTTTTATTATTATTAATATGATTTTGGATATGCTCTAAACCACCAGGTTGGTCTAGTGATGAACTTGTCATCGCAAATCAGCTGATTTCAAAGTCAGGAATTCTAAGGTTGAAATCCTAGTAAAGGCAGTTACTTTTGTATTTATACAGATTTGAATACTAGATCATGGATACCGGTGTTCTTTGGTGGTTGAGTTTCAGTTAACCACAGATCTTGGGAATGGTCGATCTGATACTGTAAAAGACTACACTTCATTTACATTCATACATATCATCCTCTGAAGTATTTCAGAGTATTTACAGTCGTTCTGAAGGCTAAATAGAAAAAGAAAAAGGATATATGCTTTTTCACATATATTTTAATGAGAAAAAAGAGTGAATGGAATGACAGGTTTAAAAATGATAGAAAATTTTCTGAAATTGAATCTGAACCCTACAAAATTAAGACATCAGCTTGATAACCATACATCAATTAGCAAAATTGTTTTATAATAAGCAGCATTTTTTCAAACTACTTAACCTCTATGTTGTTGGTAAATTAACCTTTACAACTGATTTACAGCTTTTTAAATAAAACTGTATAGACTGCAATGCAATGAGATTACATATTTTTTTAAATGAAAAACATTAATAGGATGAGAAAAGTAAGGGCTCAAACATTTATTGGCATTTCCAATAAATGTAAGAGCCCTTACTCTTTTTATTTATGAGGTAGCAATAATACAATAATGAAGATACGTTTGTTAAAATAACCATACTGTTGTAGTAAGTACCTCAGTGAATTTATACATGTCAGAATATATGGTTGGTTGTGTAGTTTTGTAAATTTAACGTCGTTACTCTTAAGTGAAGTAAAAAAAATTAGAGATTTCGTAAATCTGTGCAAAAATAAAAGACAGAATTTTTTAAGAAAATTCTTTTTTTCTATTCACCATAATCTCCTTTCAAGTCTGTACATTTAGTCCAGTGATGCCAAAGTTTTGATCACACCCTCATAGTACGATTTATTCACATCTTCAAAACAGGCAGAAACTAATATTTCAGCAATAATTTCATCACCATGTGTAAATCTTTTCTTACTTGAAAACAAATGTCCTGAAGCATTAAGCTTGTTGAGTAGAGGGAATACAGAAGAATTTTGTAGCATAATTTGAACAATTATAGTGTGCACCAGTAGCCAGTGAGCACCAATGCAGAAGCTAACTTATAGGTATATTATCTTGAAGAAAAATAACCTTTTTTTTCCCATTAAATCTGGATGTTTTTTCTTTACTCCACTGTTTAAATAATGCAAAAAATGCCTAAACTTGCCTGCAAAAATGCCTAATATTGGCCAGTTATCACATTTTATTCTTTTCCAGAAAGTCAGTGAAAATTATGCAATGAGAATCCCGAAAGACAGTGGCTTTCACCTTTCCTCCTGATGGAATGGTTTTGCCTTCTTTGGAGCCAGTTTTCTAACTGAAACTCACTGTTCACATTGTTCCTTGGTTTCAGACCAGTAATGATTAATTTATGTTTATCAACTGTTATGAAATGAAATGAAAATTCCTCCTGATTATATTGAAACAGTCTCACACTATGCTTAAAAATATTTACTTGTTTATATTTTTGATCGATTGAGAGCAAATGTGGCAACCAACTTGTAGACAATTTTCACACACATCTCATCATATTTTACATTCATTTAAAATATGATGCACACCTTAATCGAGATGCCTGTTGTCTTAGCAATCTTACTCATTTTCAACCTTCTATTCTCCATCACCTTATCACTGACTTTTTTCAATATCCTCTGCAGTTGTAACTTCAACAGGCTGTCTGGAATGTTCAGTGTCGTTTGTGCTCATTTTCACTTCGAAAGTAACTAAACCGATCATAAACTCTTTTAATCAACAGAACCAACTCACCATAATATTTATAAAGCTTAGCTTTACATTCCTGTGTAGTTTTGCCTTTCAGAAACTAATTTTTTATTACTACACAAATTTCTTTTTTGTTCTTTTTTTTTACTAATCATTCTGATCAACTCACATATCTTCCAACAACAGAATTATGAATTTATCCCAACTGAAACTTTTTTGCTCCTAGAGGAAATATGGGAAACTCTTCTAGATTTTGCATGGATATATCTATCATATCCTTATACTGGACGATTAGTAAAGAAAGGTGAAAAACAAGTAGCTTAAAGATCATTTACAAAAATTTGACATAACATTGCAATTATTATTTCAGGACAAAAATTTTAAAAACAGATAGATAAATAGAAAATTATATATTTATAAAATAAATCTATTTATTTATGAAGTACAAAGAAGTAATAAAAACAAATGAATGTGAATGAAATAACAAATTATCTTTGTTGTTAAACATGAACAGTAACTTGAGCTGCTGATTAAACTATTTTAATTGTGATAAATTTGCTCAATAATTTATGTCCACAGATTTTAGTATAACATTATTTGAACTTTAGAGTAGAAGTCTGACTAAAGTGTTTCATTAGCCATAACTCAAAAACAAAGTGTATCAAAACTAATGTTTATATGAAATTTTTTCATGACATGTTTCATATTCTTTTCAAAGTATGGCTGAAACTTCCTGGAATACTTAATATATTAAACTGTAAAACTGCCACTAAATTCTTCATCAGAGCAGATGGTCTCTCCAGAAACATAAGGGACACAAACAGGCACAACATGTAACAGATTAAATGAAATATTCTATAGAAACAGGAATGCATACAAAGATACTCTGTATGCATTGAGAATTTTACACTTACTCTGTAAATAGAGAAACTAAATGTATAAAGTTAAAAAGCATTTCAGACTAAGACCTTTTACAAGTCACTATAGCTTAATTATCCTTAATTTTTCTATCCTTTCGGTAGAAACCAGAGTCCATAAACATGCCAACAAAAAGCAAAAGCAAGATTACTTATTTAGGAAAAAAATTTAATTTAGGGAAAAATCATTAGAGAAAAAAATCAGTAAAAACTTATTTTCTAATTTAGGAATTATGATAAAAAAAAAAAAAACAAATCTCGTCGATCAGAAATTTATATTTTTCAATATAATATAACAGACTACTTTCATTTCTTCTGCAGAAATAAAAGAAACAAAAGCAAGAGAAATTATTTTCAAGCTTTCTTGAATGCCCTCATCAATCCAATAGTATAATGGCAAATGGCAGCTATCTGAATTACAGCTAAGTTTCCAGATAAGTATTTCTTTTTTTAGTTATTTCTTATGACATATGAAATAACAATTGATACTTTAATATGATCTAACTAGTTTCCTCGTGAGTAAATAGAATTATTCATCTATTATTTATTACAAACTAAAACAAATTTAAAGGTATTTAAAAAAAAATGACTTAAAATAGGCAACAGGTTGGTAAGAACTAAATTATTATACATCTATTAAGAGGATGTCATCAAACTTATACATTAAAAATAAAATCTCTTACCTCCCCCCCTTCAAGTGGCACTATCTTAGAATACTGGGTTTCACATATCACTGCATCATCACTATTAATTGTATGTGTTATATTAGGACCAAAAAACTGCTCACAGTCCCTGAAAATAGGTAAATAAAAATAGACATATAAAAAATACATTAACAAAGTTTTAGGGATGTGAAAGGTTAATTACGTTTCAAACATAGCTTTTTACCCTGAATTCAAAAATGCTATCATTGTTTTTCCGTCACACATAGTTTTGGTATAATGACAATTTTTTTGTATTGCCTTTTGGAATTTCAATTATTTTTTAGATAATTAATGTAAATAAAACAATATTTTAAATGATTTCGAACAAAAAAGATATTTTATATAATTTTTATTTTTATTTTTTAAATGGTACTTTTGTAATGATATCTAGCAATATCAGATGTTTTGTAATGGTAGGTATGTGCCATTACCATCACAAAGGCAAAGTTGTATACGAAGGATGATTCATTCATTGAAACGACACAGCTTGTAGCCAGAAAGCAGTCTGCTTAGTTAAAAGTGACATTTCATAAACATGCCAATATTGCTCAAACATTCATTGTAGATATACCTAGTGTGATAACATTCTGTTTTTTCTAGTGATAATTAAGTTTACAGGTGAAATTTTAGAAGCCTTTGAGATTAAAAGAGAAGTCAGGCAAGGAGCTGAAATTTTACCAAATTTAATTGTGTACTGGAAAAGTGATTAGAGAACTGGAGAAGAGATTAGAAGAAGAAAAGAATAAGCGAACAGATTAAATTGGAGTATAAAAATTAAAAAAATCTAGGGGTCAATTCTTTGGCATTTGTAGATGATTCAGTGATTTTTTTGGAAAATATACAAATAGTAACAGAACAAATAAAGTTACCAAAAATAAACAACAGGAAAAAGTGGCTTGCAAATACCACTTAAAAACCAGATTTATGATTGATATAAAAACTACACAAAAATTTTAAATAAAATAAGAAAAGATCAACAGAGTAGAAGTTTAATTATCTAGGGAAAATAATTTTAAAAAAAGAAGAGGTCAAAGAAGCTAACAAAACCAGCTAGAAAAATAGAACTAGCATTTCAATTTACAAAAAAAAAAAACCATAAAAACAAAAATTAGACAATACAATACAGTTATTCAACTGGAATGCTTATTTTCAGCAGAATTTTTGTCCTTAATGAGGAAAGGAGAAATAGAGGAATTGAAAAAAAGGAAGATCCTGAGAAAGATCTTGGGATCTAAAAAAGAAGAAGAATGCAGAAAAAGTAATAAAGAAATTTATTTACAAAATGAAAAGCTACAACACAATTAGAAAAAAATATTTAATAGACATTTAATCCAGATGCAGGACGATAAATTAATTAAGAAAATATTTGAACATTTTAACTCTAATCCCAAAACAGTAAAAAAATGTATAAAAGAACTTAAAAGTCATAAAAGAAATGGATATTAAAAAGTAAAATAATATGGAAAGGAAAATCTCTAGAAGATAGAGTAAGAAATTTAAAATTTAACAGGAAAAATTAAAAGAAAACCATTTACCACTGAAAAATCTAGTAAGGCTTTTCTAAACAATCATTTTGTTATTACTGTTCTCCCAATTATTAAATCAGAATTGCTGTGTTTCTTGGGTGAAGTTAGAATTTAGCAAGCTTAATCCTAATAAAGGAATTGAATTTCGTTTTGAGTGAATACAAAACTGATATGAAAGAAAGAAAATTAACATTATTATAACCTCAAAGAAGTACAATTCTTATCATAGATAACATACAGACAACTATTAAAAGTTTCCAGAAAAGAAAACTGTAGTTAAACAAGGTAATTTACTAGCATCACATTATTTATGAATTAGAGAATGTATATAACAATTATTAACAAATAAATAAACTTACGCTCTTGTATCTGCAAAATACTGCCACGGTTGATAAGTTTTACCATTATCAGCTGATCTTTCCAAAGCCCATACTCCAGGACGTGGTGAGTTTGCCATTTTTATTAAAACATAAGCAACATGAAATTCCTGTAAAGTAAATAATAAAAACTATTAATCCAATAGTTTAAAAACATATATTAACTTAGGATATCTGGTTAAATATAATATTTTTAAAGAATATTTCAACAAAATTATTGATATCTTTATTCTTATCTTAACTGTCATTTGCTTAATTTGTTTAGTTAGTCTTAATTATAGTAATAAAAAACATTTTTGGCTCATGAAGATTTTTTTGTGTTTCTAATTCAACTTTTTTATACAAACGCAATCATAATTTTTCCATCATCCAGAGTTGTTTTTGTGAAAACATTTTTGAAGTATTGGTTTTTTTAGATAACTTAAGTACATAAAATAAAATTTTTAATAATTTCTAACTGAGAGTGGAGTAGAACATAACATTATGAAGGCAGAGGTGCTCATGCATGAATTTTGCCATACTATCTGTGTAATGGCACAGAAGGTTGAGGGTCTTCTGTTAGAAACTATTTAAAATAATTTTTTATGTACATAAGTTATCCCTAAAGAATGTAGAATTCTACAGGCATACTTCCAAAATTTTAACACACAAACTGTAGATGAATGAAAAATTTTAATTACATTTTTGAATTCAGCAGAAAAAGTTGCATTAGGAACAATAAAACTTTCATCAACGAAAGCCTGTGTTTATTAATGTAATTATTATGAACAATATACTTTTTTGCCAAATTTTTGAAGAGTATTTTATTACATTCAGTTGCTTGTTGAGACTGGAAGATGATATTGAATTTTCTTTAGGTTTTGAGGTATGGGGATTACGAAAATACCATTCTTGTATAAAATTTTGGGGCTCGAAAATCTCAAAATTAACATTCATGTATAAAATTTTAAGACTCAAAAATCTCCAAAACTTTTCATTAAAATTTAGATGGGCTGCAGTAGTTTATCTGAAGTTGTGCATGTCAAAATTTGATTAAGACTGGTTGAGTCGTTCTTTATTTACACTAAATTTAATACCGCTCAATATTTATCAATTTAAGATCTATCGAAGAACAAACAATATAACTTCAATTTGAGGTAATGTTGACTTTGCATTGGGGTATTTTTCATACGCGTATGCAGCGAGTCACACTGGTGAGCGAGTTTAAAATTAAGGCTTATGTGTAGGGTCTATTCGTTACTTTTAATTATTTCATCAAATTATTGTTATAATAATTTAATTTTCTTATAAATAGAAGATATATTTTAATATTAAACAAAAAAAATATATACATTGATTTATATATATACTTTTTTTTGTAATTTTCTCATTTAATTTATATTTTGCATATTTCTTGTTTTGCATATCTCAAAAATTATACAAAAAATATTACAAAATAAAATAAGGAGAAGTCGGTCTTCTTGCGCAGAATTTTTTTTCAAAAATGACAGTTATTAATCGAACTGAAAGATAAAAATTACCTACGCTACTTGTAAAACTGTTGTGAGAATTTTTAAAAACAATTTAAATCATGAAACGATCTATCATAGATTCTCCGAATCTTAAATCAGCTAAACTGATGGCGTCGGAATCACCCGAATCCAAAAATATACTTTATCAGATTAACCTCCCGTAATATTTAATCTGATCTAACAGATTTTATCGGCTTCATTTTCTAGTACGTATCTTCCGAATTGAGATTCACAGTCGACCGCTGGTGTTAAATGAAATACTTAAAAATTCTAAAATCTCAAGACCGTCCCGTTATGGATGAGCAGAAACCGGTTGTGCTGTTAATTTTTTTTTTTTCAACGTGGATTTTAATATATGAACCCCACGAACAAATTACGGTATTTTTTATCCGGACGTAAACTCAAAAAAAATTTTATCTATTTTTACTCAGTTTACTCATACCAAATTCATATTTATATAATTTATTAATTTAGGGACAGATTTAAAGTTGAAAAATTAAAATTAATATCTTTATAATTAATTTACGAAAAGAATAAATTCTTAAAAACATTTTACTGTATTGTAAAGATGATTGTAAAAGTTAAAAACGAACTATTAACAATTATCAGTAAAAGATAAAATATTGTACAGAATTAAAGTGAGGGTGACAAACGGAAGAGCGTAGGCGACTTTAAATGAGAAAGGGGAAGGCGTAGTCGTCAATCCATCCTGCGTTCACAGCATTTTATCTTATCACAGAAAAGAATGCACGGTCAGTCATTCCATAAGATTATATTTCCGAGCAGTTTCAACAAATGAATAAATTCATAGATATAATACAAGGTAAAAGCTATTCTAAACGATTATTGAATAAGATTCGAATATAAAAATGGCAAAAAATCAGATATAAATAGCTAATAAAATTGTTTAAACGAATTTAATAGTTGATTAAGCGTTTCCTTGATTTCCAATTTAAATCGTATACGCACAAAACATGATGTAAAAATAATTTATACGACTTCCTGTACTATATTTACCGTTACATAACTTTGTCTCTAGTCAGCCGTGTTACTGTATGAAAAAATAAGTACAAAATTTTATTTAATTATAAAATTAGGATCATCAAGCTTTTCTCTGTAAAATATATATAAAACAAGTTACGTATCGTTTTCCTTTTATTTTTACTGATGTGAAAATAGAAAAATAAACAGGAGTTTTAAGAAGATTTTTGGAAAAGTAACACGCAAAGTAATGATGACAGATAAGGAACAGAGTTTCAACATGTTGTTTATATAACCTTTATTTATCACTCTGCCGAATATCATTTAATAGGTTCGATTAAATGGCTTTTAAAACGCCCAGAAGCTTTTTATAAATGAATCGCATTTCGGAATCTGACGGGCGTTTTTCAATACATTCTGTATCGTTGGAATCGTCGTACAACATGATTTCGCTTATAATTTTAAATTTAAATAAAATGATAAAGACGCGTGATGGATAGAAATTTGAGACTATTAAATGAATAAAAAACAGTAGGCAGTATTTGTTTTTTTAAGATAAATTATAGTAATGAAAATAAATTGCATAGGTTATAAAAAAAAAGCTGACAACACAGTGTAGGACTTTCCCGTCACGCGGCTTACACACGTATACACACACAACTTAATTTAGCACGTCAGTGCTACACTAGGGCTCCTTGTGGTGACAGAAAATATTATTGACGCAGTATACCCACTTAGGGCAGAATATCACCAGATTAGAGCATTTTTTTTGGGTGGGGGTGCGATTTTTTCAAATATTATTATTTTTTAATTGTTAACAAATCTGACTAAGAAAAATAAGACGTTAATTATGGGAAATTTCGAGAAACTGATGGTGACTTTGCTCTACATCCTCCATCTTGACCTTTTAAGTTGATTAAATTCTTCAAATTTAACGGCATCAATGCTCCATATATAGAAGAAATATTCTGATCAGGTTTGGTCAAAACCGGTCCAGTAGTTCTGGAGATGTAAGATGTTTTAGAGTGCGACACCAAATACACACAGGTACATACGAACATCCGGAAAACTTCCATCCAGTTTTTTGGTTCCTTAGGTGTCAAAACGTTAAGAACCGGTGAAAACCGCATATGCCCAAATTGGACCGATTACAATACTTTCCATTTTACAGCTACAGCGCTAGATGTTAAAACTAAAAAGCGCGCATGGAACGATAGTTCGTTTATGTACATACAGTTTCAATTGAAAATTACTATAAAATTCTGACAAATTAATAAACAAGTTAATAAGAACTTGTGGCTATATATTATGCACTGCAGTCAGATTGTATTAACTACCGTTTCACTAACGCTTTTTTTAATTCATAAAATAATTTCAAATCTACATTTTTATCGTTTTATTTCAATTTATAATAATTATTAAAGTAGAAATTGCATCTATGACAATTCCAACTATGCCAAATTTATCGGAAAACGCCGGTGTAATCCCAGGATGTGCTTTTTTGCCAATATATGTCACAGACGTTTTAAAAATCGCTTACTGGAACTGGTGTACAATAGAGTGATAAAAAAAAACATGTTTGAATGTGTTACCAGAATGTTTGAATGTGTTTATCAGTGTTACCAACACTGATAAAAAGTATAGACTTTTTATCAGGTTGGTAAGTCTATACTTTAGTAAATATACTTTAATAATATACTTTAGTATAGTAAAGTCTATACTCTTTATCAGTGTTGGTTCCTGATTTTAATAGCTGTTTAAATTTTACTTTTCGAAAATCTTCTAACAAAATGTGTTCTTTTCTATTTTACGTCAATAAAAAGAAAACGAAAAACTCTACGTAAATGTTTAGTAAAACTTACGCAGAAAGGATTGATGATTTTAATGGTATAATTAATTCTTTAAAGTTTCTTTGATCCTACCCTACTAAACGGCATTTGTATGTGTGTCTGATTGTGTGTGGGTCCCCCTTTGCTTAACAACGGAATGTAACGATCACTAGCGGAAAATCCCGATTCGTTAGTACATGTCTCGTGGTGGTCATGTGTACTTGTTATACAACTATATATCGATATACCGTGTATATATCGATATATATTTTTCACATATATCGATATATGTATATATCGAAATTTTGGGAAAATGTAGTATTACTTTTTAACCGGATTCGAATATTCGGACGAAAATCGCAAATGTCTCGAAAACGGTCGGTCCTAGCGCTCTGAAAAATTCTTTTGACCTCCCAAGACGAGACCCCATCAGCTCCCAGTGGTACCCGTCGGATGATAATATTTTCAAGTGCCTCCCCGAGGCGCCGTTCGGAGATTGGTGAGGAGGTGCGATGGGGTGCCAAAGTAACATCTCGGCAAGCTAATGTGAAAGTCATAGCTTCCTATTCAAAATTTGATGTTTTTGACAATTTTTTCTTATGCGTGATGAATGGCCTAAAGAGTGGGGGTTCAAATACGCATAAGAAAAAATTGTCAAAAAAAACAAATTTTGAATAGGAAGCTATGACTTTCACATAATGGTACATAACACCGTCAAAGCTTGTCAAATCCATTCTGAGATACCGTCCTAAAATTATTTTTTACATTTTAGTGCGTTTAATTTAAGAGTGGCGTTTTAAAAATTTCTTTTACATATTTTTTTATTTATTTATGATATTGTTTTCTTCATAAAATATTTAACTATAGCCAAAAAGTAGGCTCCGAAATGCACCGATCACTAGCAGAAAATCCCGATTCGTTAGTATCAATATTTAGAGTTAAATATCTAATTTAACTTTTGTTATATCAATTTTTATCATTCAAAAACAAATATTTTTGTAATAAAATCTATAATCAATTATAATTTGATTTATAATCAATTTTGGACACCTAATAATCCCATTCCTCGACGCAGTCGCCAGAGCAACCCGCCCAGGGCCTAGCTGCGGAGACGTGCCGTTGGCACGCCCTGTAGTTAGTAACACAATAAAATGGTAATATCATTCGAAAGTTATATGGCTGTTTGTATAATAGTATTTTTAATTGTATTGTTTTCATAAATTAAATTAAAAACTTAGAATTTTAATTCATTAAATTCTTGAATTATAAAATTACGGTTGTTTTGCTTACACCTAAATTTGGTTTAAAAGGGATATATTCCAGTTGGGAATATCATAATTTTCTTATTTTATCTACAACCGGATCGGTCCAGTGGTAAAATCGTAGTCGCAAATCAGCTGAGTTTCGGAAATCTAAGGTTCTGAGATTCAAACCCTAGAAAAGGTAAATTACTTCTGTATGGAATTGAATACTAGACAGTGGATACCGAGGTTCAATCAACCACACATCTCAAGAATGTGGATCTGAGTCTGTACAAGACTCATCTCAACTACTAACAGATGTCATACATATCACCTTCATCTCATTGTGCCATGGAGTTGCTTATTGTTCATAAGCTGAACAGACTGCAACATACATATTAAGAAGAGGGAAAGGTACTTTAGCGATTACAGGTCAACTGATTATAGTAGTTTTTTTGTGGTGATGAAAAATTAGACTCGTAAAGAGAATGGATCAATTTTTTTCTGGGTGAAAAACGCTTCCCCGTTATCATCGCCAGGACACGATATATTTGTAGTAATAAACAAAGATATATCACATTATATAACTCAATTTAAATAATAAAATTACAATCTGCTTTACGGCAATTGGCATGAATAGCTGGAACACACTACAAAAATTCAAATACTTGGAATACAAACGGACCGCCTTAGGAAACCGTAAAACATTAGATAAAAACATTTCATTATCTCCTAAAATAGTTGGCGTATTAGCCTGTAGGTTAAACTTGCAACGAAATGCCACATAACAGATACAATCCACAAGGATGTGGTGCACCGTTAGCTGGCAGTCGCACCGTGTACAAACAGGTGTAACTATTTGCGTCATCAGATATCCATGAGCTAAAATTTCAGTTACTAAGGATTCTGAATGGAAAATCTTCCGATGAAAAGTGAAATTGCAATCGTTTCGTCACGAAAAGGGACTATCATTTATTCAATTACAACAAGATATTAATCTGTTTTATTTTCAAAATTAGTGAAAATTAATTTGTTTTATCATTTTTTAATGCACATAGATTTACAAAAGTTTTCAAATTTTAAACGTTTATTGTCCAATGTTTAAAAAAAATTAGTGAAATTTTAGATAAATTTTCACTGAAGTTGTAAAATACCGTTTTAAATGTTAAAAAAAAACATTATATTATATGGGTTACAGAACCATATTTGACAGCGGTTTTATTTATGCACATCAGAAAAGTAAGATTTAACTTATGTTTTTAATATTTAGCCCATTAAATTTTATACATAATAAAAAAATGTTTTTTTAAATTTTAAATTGATAATCAAAAGAAACTTTTAAAATACTATTTGATATCTTTATTCCTTAATCGTAAAAGAATTATACTTTTCAATTCACTATCGTTTTAACCGACTTCAGAAAAAAATTCTCAATTTTTCCTATATAATTAAATACATTGAAAGGATCAAGGATGGAGTATGGAAAGAAAGAGTAAGCCTTGAACATATACTTTGTTCGTATCACAGCTAAGCTTGGAATGCGGTAATAAATCAACTGGTTCTTGTATACTGCAGAGAATTCTGGGCGATACAGAGTCTAACGTTAGATATAGGCTTTCTTGGAAGGATCATGTAATAAAGCTAAAAAAAAGGAGATGGGTTTGATTAACTTAAAGTTCTATCTAAAATCTTTATGCCTACTAAAAATATTAATGATGCTGTATTTTTTGTCGGTTTAGTCACGATTACTGTATGAATTATCATGCTGGGATGAAGCTTACTTACAGTGTCATTACGTCACTTGATGCAGAACAGAAACATGTAATTTGATTATTCTGGATAAGGTTAGTCATGAATCGTTTCCGGTGCATAAACGCTGAAATATCTAGTCTCTTCGGTGCACGTGTATTTATATGATTTAAAATCGTTTTACTTTAGGAATGGGTACCGTACCTCATTACCATTTTATCACTTTTTTGTGTTTAACCTACGGAATCACAGTAAGGTATTAATTATTTCACTGGATGACATGTATGAATGTAAATGAAGTGTAGTCTTGTACAGTCTCAGGTCGATTCCTCCAGTGGTTAAACTCATCATCGCAAATCAACCGGTTTCGAAGTCGAGAGTTCTAAGATTCAAATCCTAGTAAAGGCAGTTACGTTTATACGGATTTGAATACTAGATCGTGGATACCGGTGCTCTCTGGTGGTCGGGTTTCATTTATCCACACATCTCAGGAACGGTCAACCTGAGACTGTACAAGACTACACTCATACATATCAAAACTCATTCATCCTCTGAAGTAATAACACCTTACGGTGGTTCCGGAGGCTAAACAGAAAAAGAGAGAGAGACCATTCCTGAGGTGGATGGTTAATTGAAACCCAACCACCGATCTATATGAACCTTTATGTACATTTTGGTGCCCTGAAACAGTTCCTGAAGTTCGGAGAATACGTCCGGAAACATCTCTCCTTATTGTTATCACAACAGTTTTCTCGTCTTTGTTTCTAGTTGAAAAGTATTTTCTTTTTCTTTTCATTAATAACGATAATGGTAAACAAAACCAGAATGCAATATTGCAAAAATATTTTTTTATTATGAAATGTAATTAATTAACAATTTATTCAATCGGAAAACACATCCCTGTTCATTCTTGCTAATTCTATAAAAACTTAAAAAAAACTCTTGCGCAGTTTCGCGCAAGACTGACTTTTCGTTTCCGACACCCTCGCTATTTCGCGATCAGAAACGCATTGATTTTCAGAATACAACGTATTACATAATTCGATTAACTAATAGACCCTACACACAAGCATGCATTTTCACATGCACAATTTCAGAAACACTACTATAACACATCTAAAATTTCATGAAATTGATCTAGTAGTTTTGGAGATTTTCGAGCCACACATATATATTTGTGTATATATATATATACAAATACAAATATATATATATACAAATTACATTATAAGTGAATGGTATTTTCGACTCCTCATAACTCATAACGTAAAGAAAATTCAATTTCACTCCCAATTCCACATGCGATCAAAAGTAATACCGTACTTTTCTTCAAAAAGTCTGCAAAATATTCATGCCTAAAAAAAAACACCAAAAGATTGTACCGTACTAACTCGATTCTAATGTGCACACCCATTTTAAAAATTCATAAAAAAATAATTTCTAATTAAAGGAAAAAATATAAACCACATAATTTTATAATATATTTCAAATTAAGTTTTATTACAATAGCAAATACTTATATTTATTAAGTACCTAATTATTCGAAATTATCTGTATCTGAGGAGTCATTTTCACATTCACTTTTATTATCGTTCTCTGATTCTGAATCAGCGGAATTTTTATTTGCATCTTCATCTTCTCAACGCCGCGTGTATTGACGTATCGAAATGACGGTTGAAAGCTCTACTGCCATTATTTTCCTCAAATACCACAACTTTCCGTTTTAACATAGCGTTGTTCCTTTTTTTTGCTATACTAACGGTTAAATTAATGGAAAAGTAAACTTCACTCCGTAATGAACTGTGCTAGACTGAGAGAGTAACAATAATAAGGTTACAAGGAAAGACCATAACACTATATAACAACAAATATCGGAACTATCGAAATATTATCCCGGTATCGATATTAGGGTACTTTTAATATCAATATCGATATTTTACTTTCGGTATCCTATCCCTCTCTTTTCCTGTTTAGCCTCCGGAACCACCGTAAGGTATTACTTCAGAGGATGATATGTATGAGTGTAAATGAAGCGCAGTCTTGCAAAGTCTCAGGTTGACCAATTGTGAGATGTGTGGTTAATGAAATCCAACCAACAAAGAACATCGGTATCCACGATCTACTACTCAAATCCGTATAAAATAAACTGCTTTTACTAGGGTTTGAACCTTAGAACTCTCAGCTTTGAAATCAGCTAATATGCGATGACGAGTTCACCCCTAGACCAACCCGGTAGGTATATCCTATTCCTAGGTACGAGTACGTTATTGCCCATCGTATTTCTTCGAATCTAAGATGCACCCTATTTCTATGAACGATCATATCGAAAAAATAGAGCGTCTTAGAATCGAGTAAATACGGTAATAATACTTTTTAAATTATTTTTCATAAATTTCGACTTTTCGAAGATGGTGCAAATTGTATAGTCAAAATTTACGGATATATTACGGGGAAATTTAATTTCATTAATTTTTTTTTGTTTTACTTGACAATTATTTAAAATACGGTTAGGCCGACAATCGATATCCGTTCTTAAATGTGATAATACGTTACGTAATAGTTGTAGCGCATGAAAAATGGCAATACAGATTGGGATTCAAATTCAGAACCTTTCAGATGCTGCTGCTCCACTAAATAGATCGGCACGGCATGTTACCGGTTAATTTTCTCTCTATCACTCTCTCTCTCTCTCTCTCTCTGTGTGTGTGTGTGTGTGTGTGTGTGTCAATCAAAATACCGGGGTAGAGATAAATATAACAGTATTCATAAAGAAAATAGAAGTTGTGTACAGAAATGGGTGAATACACATGTGTTTGTGTAGCTGTCAAGTGTACAACAGATGTGCGTTATAGTAAATGTTGTTCTGCCCTTGCATTTCCCCCTTGCCAGCGTTATTAAGATATACTACCGACATCGTTCTTGATCCTTCACTCACTAACATCACATCAATTTGACGAGCGGTCAACTTCATTTGTTATCCTCACACGAATTAAACAAATTTCACTGCAAAAAATTTAATTTGATATAAGAAAAACCATAAATATTAAAGAACATGAATCTCCTTACGGGTTGATTACTTTTGTAATTTTTATATATCAGAATAAAATTTGGACTGGAAGTAATTTTTATAAACAATAAAACGAACGATATTCGATTTAAAATCTAAATTTTGAAAAATTAAATAAATTTAAAAACCCTTACGAACTCAAACGATAAACATTTCGAACTAAAGAATTTAATATCAAAAGTCTTAACAGTTTTAATGCACCTCGCCATCTTCTCTTATGAATACCGAATTATTAGCGAACATTCATAGGTGAGATCGTTCATTAACAACACAGAATC
Source organism: Lycorma delicatula (assembly GCF_047948215.1). Lineage (NCBI taxonomy): Eukaryota > Metazoa > Arthropoda > Insecta > Hemiptera > Fulgoridae > Lycorma > Lycorma delicatula. Next base: position 99,221,292 of record NC_134462.1, read on the forward strand.
GCAGACATCCTCTAGTAAATTGACATAGGTAAGATCATTTAACCAGAAAATATCTGAAATTCTTTTCTACCAACCTCCAGGTTTATCAGTGAAAAACGGGGGGGGGGGGAACTTTCGTTATAAAGAATGAGAAACGCCATGAATTACGATGAGTAAAAAAAAGATTTGATAATATTTTATCCTCTCTCCTTTGTTAATTTTTTTTTTTCATTACTCCTAATTAATACAAGATGACAACGATTTAAGGCCGGCATTGGTTTATTTTTTTATATTTAGAAAAAAATTAAAATAAAAGCCGACCTCCATGACCGATTAGGTAGCGTCTCGACATTTCGTGCAGAAGTTCCGGGTTCGAATCCCTATCAAGCAAGACATATTTTTATACTTTACCAATTTCCACCGGGCTAATGACCATAGCTTCATAAGATGCTTCTCTTTAATGATGGCCGAACTCTCATAACAAAAATCTGATGTGGACACCATATGACTTCCTTGTACGACTATTAAATTACATATACACGTTTTTTTTTTTAAATGAAAAGTATATAAAATTTTATTTCATTAATAACTTATTGAATTCTAATTTATAGTAATTTTTTTTTTTACAATCAGCGGTTAATAATTATTAATAAATCAAACATGAACTTTATTACAATTGGTATACATTAACTATATAAATAATTAACATTTAACATCATTTTGCGTATATGTTAATGATGAATTGAAAAGGATGATGAAGTGCATCGAACGAGTACTGCAACAGAACTTTACTAGACCAGAGAAGAAGACCAAGGAAAGAATACAAAGATTAAGAGAGGATGATGAATAAAAAGAGAGAGAAAATTTGAAAACTAGAGAACATGTACCCAAATTAAGATCAGAAGAATTATATCAAACCAAAAAGCGATTAAATAATTGGCAACAAAAAACAAACGAAATGATGATCAACTCCGACTTAGGAAGAATATTGTTCCGATAATATCAAAGGAGTAATGAACAAAAAGATAAGAATTTTTTGCAATTTATTAAAGATCGGGCATGTATTCCTCAGTGTATATGTTGTTCTTGTGAGAGTCTATTTTTCAGTCACTCTGCAGTTAACTTTAATGTAGATAAAATAAAACAGATTCCACAATAATTAAATAAAATTAAACGGAAATTAAACTAGAAAATCCAAAAATAATACGATTCTAAATTGTAATTTTCAGTTAAAATTAAATAATCAGATAGTTCACCAAATCTATTGCATATACACATATGTAATAATGCCTATTAAATTACATACACAGATTTTTAAAAGTACATAAAATTTTATTTCACTAACACTTTTCTGATTTTTTTTTTTATTGAATAATTATTTATTGTAATTTTTTTGCAATCACAGATTAATAATTATTAATAAATCAATATATTTAATTAAAAAAAAGTTAAAAAAAGAAGGAGATGAAGTCAGTCAGATTCGAACCGATGTGCTTCCCCTCGTAAGATCCAAATATTTCGTTAATTAAGAATTCAGTTGGCTATGGAACCAATGAAAATAAGTACCACTTATGATATATCGTTGAAAAGCTCTCAATGAGGGCTTATTACCGAACTTAGGAAAAATTCCAAAATCCAATATTTTGGGATTCTGGGATTTTTTTTGGAGACTTTGGTTGTCGATTGCAATCAAAAGGAGAGGTGCACAACTACATGTTACAAGAGTCCTAAATCCAAAATTTCAACATCCTACGGCTAATTGTTTTTGAGTTACGCGAGGTACATATGTACGTACAGACGTCAAGCCGAAACTAGTTAAAATGGATTCAGGAATGGTCAAAAAGGATATTTCCGTTGAAATCTGAAAACCGAAAATTTTCCTGATCACAATACTCCCTTTACTTGGTACAAGGAAGTAAAAACGCGGTATAAAGACAATAACAGCACAATTTGACTAATGCAACTGAACTGATTTCTCTCGATATTTTATCAAATTAATCGAATCAATACAGGTAGCGTTGGATCACGACTTACTGACATACATCAAACTGGCGGGAAAATTTGAAAAAGAAAGTGCGGGAAAATTAGCAGTACGTAAAAAATTAAATTAAAAATCTAACTTCAGAATAATTTTATAATTAATTTAAAAGTCCGGCGATATTAAACGTACTTCTGCTTTATATTTATTTAATTATCTATTATTTTTTTTATGTGACAACGACGGTTAGTAACAATAAATTTAAAATAGAAATGAATTTTTGTAGAGTGCAAAAAATGCAACCCTTACCGAGCGGGATTCAACCGCAACCGGTTAACTCGACATCATATTAAAGGGACTTCAATTTATAAAAAAAAAAAAAAAATGCAAATTCAATGCGAATTAGATTTGCATGAGATTCCATGAGCGATGAACAATCTTGTGATTTTTATCGAGTTACCAATATTCAAATAAATTACAAACGATTACCGATAATTTGTTTACTTATTACTTTTTCTTTTTTTTTGTTAAAGAGGTGGGGAATCCCATTTACGGACGCCTAAGCAGTGTCGGGCTCGCTAACAGGTGCCGCAAGATGTTAATAATACGCGTATGTAAACTTTTTTTTTTCTTTTTTTTATAACCCTACTCCCCGGGCCGGATTAACAATTAAGTAGATCTCAGCCCGAGAGAATGACCTTTTACTCTAAGGGGGCCTCCCCACCCCGCCGGCTGTATGACCGGTACGGCAGGTCAGTCCCCCCGGTCGGATCTTATTATTGCATGCCTGCCTCTAATTCCCAACGGATGATAACCAGCCCCGACTACGTCGTTCCCGGGCCGTCCGCCTGAGACCGGGACTCGGTTTTAGACTTTGCCTGTCTCTAACCGCAGAAGGGCGAGACAAGGTCCGGCTGTGCCGTCCCCAACCCCACTCCCGCGGCCGGGACTCGATATTTACTTCTTTTTTCCCGATTCTTTCACCTTTCAGCCCCTGGAGTCCCCATTCGATCATTGGAACCACACACCTCACGTATGAGTATGTAAACCTGCGTACTTCCGACTAAACCGCCACCCCTGCCTACTACCACCCTTCCTGGAACCGCTAGCGAAGCATTCCTTCTGTAAGGGGGGTTAACACGCCCACTCACACACTCATAGTGCAATAGTGTCATAGTGCAATCACATCATAATAGGAATATCAACAAAAACACATCAGTCACAGCAAAACAACAACAAACAAGATACATCGCCGTACATCAAGACACGGAAAACAGATTATGAAACTACATACGAAAAAAGTCACACAATATATTCAAATACAAGAGAAGAAAAACTCAAAAAAACAACAAGTCTCACAACATAAACATCATATAAAAAAAATCATCAAAATTAATACAGCAGGAATATAAAAATACGAATGAAAAGAGGCATTCATTAATATTACATGATCAGTGCAACAACATAACACTAAAAATGCATACATCGGACAGCACTAAAAATCTGAAGCTTAAAATTTACTTATTACTTAACAATATTAAAAAAAAAATCTAATGAAAATCTTTAAAAATTGTTACTTTTAATGTTTTTTCAAAAATATTAGAGTGGAATATAACAGTTTATGGTAACGAAATACAATCTACAGAAAAAGCCGAAAAGAAAATAAACGTTTGAAACGCGGTGTTTCATGTGAATGTTGAAAATCAGATGAATTAATAAAACACAAAATGAACTAGTCTTATAAGAAATAGGTAGAAAAAGAAATTCAGGCAGAATCTTGAAAAGAAGAGAACACTAGATTCGCTGGCGGTTAAATTTAATTCAGCGATAGAGGGATATGTACAGTAGAAGGTAAATATTATATACTAGATTGTGGATGTCGGTGTTCTTTGGTGGTTGGGTTTCAATTAACCACACATATCAGGAATGGTCGAACTGAGACTGTACAAGACTACGCTTGATTTACAGTCATACACATCCTCATTCATCCTCTGAAGAAATACCTGAACGGTAATTCCCGGAGGTTAAACAGAAAAAATAAAAAAAATAAATATAGTAGCTGTATAAAATATTGAAATAAATAAAACGGATAATTAAGGATGTAGGATGTAGTAAACGTGTTGAAGTTAAATGATTAATAATCAGAAAAATGGAGAAAATCCTAAATTTTGACTGATCACTTAAAAAAGAATTTTTCTTTAAGTCAATTTTATTTTTGTTTAAAATCTACCTCCATTAAAAACACAGCCCATATTAAAAAAAAAAAACCATTAATAAGGAACGAGAAGGCGAGAAACTTACGTCTTGTTGAAAAAAAGTAACACTGACAAATGACTGTAACAAGACTTCTTAACATGAGCTAAACAAATCGTGTTAGAGTTAACTATCTGTAATGCGGGATTATATAGATTAATTATTACCGCAACTAATTAACTAATTTTCTTCAATTTTTGCTGGAAATTGGTTTGAATATAGGACTCATAAAGTATATTAAACTACACTTATTAAATTATATTAAATTACTTATAGGATTTATTACTTATATTGTACGTAAAAGGACTTATTAAATTATATTACTAAACGTTAACTGATCTAATACTAAGCTACGTTAACGACAAATAATAATAAATAACTTCAGATACGTACACAATATATTATTAGTAATAAAAAATCTGATGTCGGTACTACATGACTTCCTTGTACGCCTATTAAATTACATGTACAATTTTTTTAAAATGAAAAGTACATAAAATTTTATTTCATTAATAACTTCTGATATTTTTGCATGTTTTTTTTATTTTTATTATTATTAAATTATTATTTATCGTAATTTTTTTTTACAATCAGAGGTTAATAAATTATTAATAAATAAATATATTTAAATTAAAAAAAAAAGTTAAAAAAAAGGAGATCAAGTCTGATTCGAACCGATGTGCCTTCCCTTTCTAAGATTCAAATATTTCATTAATTACAACAAATTCATTTGGCTGTAACTCTGGAATCAAGAAAATAAGTACCACTTATGATATATCGTTGAGAAGCTCTCAATGAGGGCTTACTGCAGTTAATACAAATTTCTTTGGATTTTGAGCTTTTTTTGGACACTTTTGGTTCAGTCGATTGCAATCAAAAAGGGAGGTGCACAATTAGATGCTACAACAGTCCTAAATATAAAATATCAACATCCTACGGTTTAATCGTTTTTGAGTTATACGAGATACATACATACGTACAGACGTCACGCCGAAATTAGTCAAAATAGATTCAGGGATGTTCAAAATGGATATTTCCGTTGAAATCTGACAACCGAAATTTTTCACGATTACAATAACTAATACTTGTGAGTCTATTTGAATTTATTAGATTTTTAAACATTACATTTGATTTAGTGTTTATTTGTCCATTAATTATCTTCTGTCCTTTTAATTTTAAATTGTATATTTCCGTCTTTTTTAAAATATTTAAACTTTTTTTTTTTTGCTTTCCTGTATGAAGTAAAGGAAGTACTGTGATCGCAAAAAATTTCGGTTTTCAGATTTCAACGGAAGGATCCATTTTGAAAATTTCTAAATCATGTTTTACTAGTTTCAGCGTGACGTCTGTACGTACGTACATATGTGCGTATGTATCTCGCATAACTCAAAAACGATTAGCCGTAGGACAACAAATTCATTTGGCTGTAACTCTGGAATCAAGAAAATAAGTACCACTTATGATATATCGTTGAGAAGCTCTCAATGAGGGCTTATTGCAGTTAATACAAATTTCTTTGGATTTTGAGCTTTTTTTGGACGCTTTTGGTTCAGTCGATTGCAATCAAAAAGGAACGTGCAAAACTAGATGTTACAATAGTCATAAATCCAAAATTTCAACATCCTATGGCTAATCGTTTTTGAGTTATGCGAAATACATACGTACGTACAAACGTCACGCCGAAACTAGTCAAAATGGATTCAGGGATGGTCAAAATGGATATTTCCGTTCAAATCTGAAAACCGAAATTTTTCGCGATTAGAATCCTTGTACGAAGTACAAGGAAGTAAAAACCGAATACTTACGTTATCTGAAAAAATCACACTACAGAACTTACTCTATAAAATAAAACAATTATCGTCAAAATTGATACATTTGGTGAAGACTAAGGCTTGACCATCTCCGACGGACTGGAGGCAATTTTTGCCATTAACAAGATATTCGGAACGCGTTCTTAGAATGCCACGCGCTTACTCGCTGGTCGGAAATTCGACTTTGTAAGTATTTTGTCACACACAAACGTAGTTTACAATAGACATACCAAACACGCTCACTTGAAACGGGAAATACTTGCGCGTTAATTTACGGTCGAAAACTTCACATTTGCGTGCGGTTTTTTATTAGCACTGAGCAATAGTTCGGATGTGTAATAAGAAATAAAGTTAAGTGATGCCAATAACTTATTAAACAGTAAAAAGAAAACAGGATTTGGTATGGTATTTTTACAGTCAACTAATGAACATCAAAAAGTCTAAATCAAAAGAGATGGTTAAACAAACGAGAAACATTAAACCTGCTAAATGAATGACGGGAAAATAATTCTAAGATTTTAAAAATTATTTGAGAATAAACACTGATGTTTTTGACGATTCATTAAATTTAGTCGGATAGTTAAAAAAAATATCAAACGAACACAAATTTACAAATTGATTGTTCTACCTTCTTAAATTCTTTTCTACTTTTCGAAAATCCGATTTATTTTGCCTGAATTATTTTCTCATTTTTTGTAAAAAAACGTTTATCTGCTTTATCATACACTTTTCTTTTGTACTTGCAATGCCCCCAATTCGTCGTTTGTTGTCATTTTTAAATTACGATTAATGTAATCTTTATTTTTCACTTTCCATAAGCACGGATGGCATCTGTAAAGATATATAAAATCCGAGAAAAGGATTTATAACCATTCTTTAATTAGGTATCACTCATCCACAGTGGTCCGTTAATGTAATGCACTGTTTCATGACTAAAGTCGGCATATATTATTCTTTTGCTTTACACAGTCATCTCAGTTTTTATTATGGATATGAGAAAAGTAAACACTCAAGATGAAGTACACACTCAAGAGGCGCAAGTCAGGTCGCTTTCTCTGAGATTAATGATTTCCACTGTATATTCCGTTTCTATAGGGGAAATGTATCGAAAATACCGCTTCAACTCAACGTTTGCATTTCGACGGGATCGGTATATCGAAGTGTACATCCAACTCGGTGAAGAAGATAACGGAAATTTATTTCAATCCTCACTTTTCCTCGTGGGCCGGTCACGTTCTTATGAACGTTCTTCAGAAGACTATACCGGGTTCGTGAGTGGGTCGTATCCCGCGTCAGATCAGCAACAATAGTTTGTTTACGGCACCGAACATTCATATCACACAAGGCTATAAATATAAACAAATAATAATTAGTTATTTTCAGGTCAAACTGAGAGCATCCTTTCTTTTTTTTTATATCTGTTAAAAAATATGTCATTCTGGGTGAATTTTTAATCTAATCTCAAACTGTCAAAATAAATCATGTTTTTTATTAATCAATATGAAAATAATTTACAAAAACAACAATCAATAACTGTTAATTGAAGTAAATAGAGCAGTAAAGTTTTTAGTCTGTACTATTCATTAACGTTAACACTCATCATATCGGCGTTGCGATCGACACTTCTCAGCACAATAGTAAAACATTGAAACCGGCATACGCGTGGAACCGTACTAGCTCGCTGTTAACACACAAGTTAATGGTTGTAATACTGAGCCGTATTCAGCTACAATCTGTATGCAGAATTTTATAATAAACAGATTGCTGTCTCGTTTTTTTTTTTTATTTATATCCATTACCAGGATATCATTCTTTTTATTTACATTCTTTTCCGTTTATATATTTTAAAATCGTAATACTAAAATACAATACCCTAATAAAAATAAAACAAGTAATCGATAACGTCATTTTTACAAATACACATATAAAATTAATAACGATTTTGTAAAGTTTGGGCCATCTCCGCGGCGTTCTATTGCGACTCTAAAAGAGGAAATTTATTTAGGTTAGCGGAAACCTTTGTCCATTAGCAGCTATTCTCACAGATCTTCTTCTTGAGTTCCATAACGTGCTTTACAATGATTTCTATGATTTGGCTATTGTTTCATTGAAACTTTACATCTTTAATATTAATTGCTATTCTTTTTTTTTTTGGGGAAGGGGTGAAAATTAAATAAATTTTCATTAAACCTTATTACATATTAGTAATTATTAATAAATAATAAAATGGTAATTAGATAAAATTTGATGCGTAAAATTTCTGTAAGAAAGATACATACTACACACAATAGCAACGACGTGGATATGGTTTACTGGCATTACTCCTACCACCACCCCTTTCGGTCGCCCTAAAGCATAAGACCGAATGTCTGTGCCACGAAGGGCTACTGTGCCTCGAACAGTTTCTGCGACCAGTCTCCTAACTACTCCTGGAGCTAACCTAATAGTGTGAACGGTGTAATCATGGTACAATACACCACTCGCTTTTGTGTCCAGCCGTTCACTTGTCACCCACAGGGTTGGTCTACTGGTAAACGCGTCTTACCAAATCAGCTGATTTGGAAGTCGAGAGTTCATGCGTTCAAGTCCTAGAAAATATTAGTTATTTTTACACGTATTTGAATACTAGATCGTGGATACCGGTGTTCTTTGGTGGTTGGGTTTCAATTAACCAAACATCTCAGGAATGGTCTAACTGAGGCTGCAAGACTACACTTCATTTATACTCGTACAAAGTCATCCTCCTTAATCATCTGAAGTATTACCTGAACGGTAATTACCGGAGGCTAAAAGGAAAAAGAAAAGAAAGCCGTTCACTTGTCATATATTAAACTCAATCGGGTGGGCACACCCCGTTTAGACTATACTATAATATATGACTGTCATGAATTAAAAATTTACTTCGTCAAAGTCAGCAATTCGCTGCCACGCCTAGGTCGCTGAATACTAGCAAGTACCTGCCCACCATTTATAGCGCTTGGAGCTATTGGCTGATGGCCAGCCATTTATCGAAGACAGCCTCCAGCAGCAGTGCAGTAAGAGTCTTTCCCCTTAACAAACTACTGATTCCGGTAGAACAACGCAACTGTATCGAGGAACTCCCACATGGTCCGACAATGCGGCTCACACCACACTGACTCACCGTTTGTAAGCGGCCAATTTTCCCCTTGGTCTCTAAGTTCCAGGATAGTCCGAGTTCTGCCCCCCCCCCCCCCCCAAAGCGAGGCAGTCAAACATCATATGCAAGTTTGATTGGATCTCCCCGCAGACAAACAGCTCATCAGTTGCCAGGCGGAATCTATGCAGACTGTTTTAAATTCACATGGTTGGTGAGCACTGGGCTCCCGTTGCCCTTAAAAAAATAGAAGCGTACCATTCCCTCAAATCCGGTATAAATTTACACAAGGATCTTCCCTTAATCGTGGTGTGCCATTCTTGCCACCCTGCTTCCGCCACGAGGCTCTGAAGCCTCCTCCGAATACGGGAGATGGGCGACTGTTCGAAATTTAAATCCGGTGCATTGTGATCACCGTTCCGTTCCAATATAGACCCGGCTGAAAACCGCATCACAAATACTTTCACCACTAAGTCGATTGGGAGAGCCTTTCCCAGTACAGCACTAGTCTCATATAGGAGGTTGCTTTAAAAACACCAGTGCATACTATCAAGGCTCTGCGCTGGGCACTCCTTAAACCCGCCCGTGAACAACCTGCCAAGCGGCTCTCTTATGACAGGTAGCAGATGGTAGAATATATCCGGGTCAAGTTGATCAATCGCCGATGCCTTTTTCAATGCCATTCGAGAAACCACTCGGTCTACGAGGTGTATGAGAAAAGTAATGAGATTGGTAACACTGCGAGCGATCTGGCAACGCTGTGTCTACCGGTCTGTGCTAGACCGGTTTATTCATCTGCTTCCACATGCTCAGTACAAGTTTCAACTCCGTTCAGCCAACACATTATTTTTGACAGCGCCATCAGTGAAGTTGTGTGTTACGAAAATGGAGTATCGGAATTTAGAGCAATGTTGTTCAATCAAGTTTTGTGTTAAACTTGGGAAATCCGCGAGTGTGACCTTTGAAAAGTTGAAACAGGCCTATGGGGAACATTGCTTATCAAGAGCACAAGTTTCCCGCTAGCAAAATCAATATTGGAAGGCAGAGAACACGTTGAAGATCAACCTCGCTCTGAGAGACCTTCAATTTCAAAATTTGACGAAAACGTTGAGCGTGTGAGGGTTCTTGTTAGGTCAGACCATCATTTAACAATAAGGATGATGAATGAACAGTTAAAGTTAAACACTTTCATCGTACATCAAATTTTGACAGACGATTTGGACATGCGAAAGGTTTGTGCGAAATTGGTGCCGAAAAACTTCACAACGGAACAGAAGGAGAATCGAAGAAACATTTTGAGAGGATTGACAATGACCAAGAATTCTTCAGTCGTGTGATCACAGGTGATGAATCCTGGATATTTGAGTACGATCCTGAAACAAAGCGGCAAAGCGAAGAGTGGCACACTACATCATCTCCTCGACCGAAAAAATGTCGATTGAGCAAATCAAAGATCAGAACCATGCTTATTTGCTTTTTTGAGAGTAGGGGTATCGTGCATAAAGAATTTGTTCCTCCAGGACAAACTGTCGACCAAGTGTTTTACAAGTGTCCTTGAAAAGCTCAGGAAAAGAGTGATTCGCGTGAGACCGACATTGCAAACAAGTGGATGCTTCATCATGACAATCCCCCGTGTTACATGGCCATTTATATCAGGGAATTTTTGACCTCAAAACGCATTCCTACGGTTCCTCAACCACCCTATTCACCTGATTTGAGTCCTTGTGACTTTTCCTTTTCCCGAAATTGGAACATGTCTTAAAAGGACGTCATTTTGGAACTCTGAAGAACATTCAAAAGACTGTGACCGACCAGTTAAAAGCCCTACCAGTTGACGCCTTCAAGCGCTGCTACCAGGAGTGAGAACAACGACTTCGCCGGTGTATAGCTGCCCAAGGGAACTACTTTGAAGGAGATAATATTGTTGTTTGAAAAAAATAAAAACTTTGGTAAGTAAAAAGTTAGTCTCATTACTTTTCTCACGCATCTCGTATATCTACGGGATCCACAGCCCGTACGCCAGGGAAGGGCGTAGCCCCCACCCTAACGCCGACCTCTGCTTCACCCTTCCGAGCAACTGGAAACAGAATACCTAGGAGCGCCTGGTAAGTCACCACAGATGTTAAAGTGAGGTCACGACTACCAAACCCGCATCGAACACTGGACAGCACGTGCAATGGCTTTGGCCGGTAACATGATTTTGCGAGCTGCCACGGGCTGCGCTGCAACCCGCGCATGGAGTCTTGCCATAACTTGATTCTGGCTTCCTTGATGGCATGAACATATTCATTACGGGCGCGTAATGAGTTATGGTTAAGTTATAAGTTTTGGTTATTTAGGTTAGCTTAATAGCGTGAGCGGATTAAGCGCGGTGCCATACACCTCCGGCTTACATGTCCCAACCGCTCACTTGTCATATATTAACTAAAATGGGTAGGCGCACCCCGTCAACTACTAAAAATATATATTACATCCGTAAATTAAAATTTACTTTGTCTAGACAGCAATTGGACAATTCGCTGCCACTGGCGTGGCAGCGAATTGGACAGTGGTCGCTGAATACCAGTAAGTACCTGTCCACTATATTAAACGCTTGGAGCCCTAACTGGCTGGTGGTTAGCCATATATCTCTAGGTTAGCTTCCCACAGCAGTGCCGTAGAGTCTTTCCCTTAAGTAAACTACTGATGTCGGTTGATCATAGCAACCGCATCAAGGAACTCCCACAAGGTCCAACAATGCAGCTCTCGCCACATTGACTCGCCGCTTGTGAGTGGCCAATTTTCCCCTTGACCTCTAATTTTTAGGGTGGTCCGGTCTTTGCCCCCCCCCCCCTCTAAGAACAGGGCAGTCAAACATCAGGTGTTCATGTGACTGAACCTCCTCGCAGACGCACAGCTCATCAGCTGCCAGGCGGAATTGAAACAGATATTGGTTCAAATTAACATGGTTGGTGAGCACCCGAGCACCCGTTGCCCTTAAAAACGTACTCAAGGCATACCATCCCCCCAGATCCCGTATAAACTTGTACAAGGATCTTCCCTTAGTCGTGGTGTCCCATTACAGCTGCCATGCTTCCATCGCGAGGCTCTGCAGCCTCTTTCACAGGCGAGAGATGGGCAACTGAACAAAATTTAGATCCGGTGCATTGTGTTCACCGTTCCGTTCCGATACTGGCCCGGCCCGAAACCGCATCCCAAATACCTCGGCCTCCCGGCCTCTTCGCAATCTCCACATGGCTGCCCGAACTTTCACCACTAAATCGATTGGGAGAGCCTTTCCCAATACTGTGGTAGCCTCGTAGGAGGTTGTTTTAAAAACACCAGTGCATACAATTAAGGCTCTGCGCTGGGCACTCCTTAAATTTTGTACAAGTGCTCTATTCATATCAAACCTATGCGCCCAAACGGGCGCCGCGTAAGAGATCATGCTTTCGAAGACACCTCCGTACACCATGTACATTTGACAGTCCTTCCGAGCAACCCTCCTAAGTAGCTCCTAAGCAGTTCTTATTTGGAAGCTATCGGGACGACTCGACAGTATTGCGTCCAGAGAACATAATGCGGGAGACAAAATAGTTAGTAGTTGAAATGTTTTCGGCATCTGATGTTAGGTTGGTCGCGCTGTAATTTTTCTTTTACATAAATAACAACTGAAATTTTTAAGTAATTGATGTAATTTTCAAATGATATTACAGAGTTTTAAAGTGTTCTAAATCCGGTTATATAAATCTAAGCTATAATAAATACATTTTATTATATAATTTTTAAGATACAAAATTATGAAAAATATAATTCATAAATAGTCTAATGAAATGCACATAGATTCGTAGAACACAGTAGTTTACGTTATCAAAAAGCATTATTCTCGATCTTTGACACTTAAAATAGAGCAGGATTTATTTTTATTTAGAAATTCATCCTAATGACCTATGTCTTAAAGATAATAAAAGAGTATAACGGATGTGTTAACAAACATGAAGCGATAAACGATGAACTCATACAATAGTATTACAAAATAGTATTTTTAGTAATATTATTAAACATACAAATATAAAATATCTTATTAAAGCAGATATAATGAATTAACAACAGAATTAATTCATTAAAAAAATCACTGCTGGTAGTGTCAGTATTATTATTTTTACTTTTTTTCAATTATAATTCAATGATAAGTGAATGCAGCGTCAGGGTATTACACGGGTTCGGATATTTAACAGGAAAACATAGACGTAATTTAGAGAATCACGAATTCAAATTTCTTATAACCGGTGAGTTTATTCCGTTCAGTTTCAGAATTTTTGGATCAATCCATCACGTAAATCCTTTTTGGTTGATCGGTTGAATTATTATTTTGTATTTATTTATTTTTATTATCTTTTGAAATACAAATATGAAAAGTGGAAAATTTATTTAAAGAGCAAAGCAAAAAATATATTTTAATTCGATCTTTTGCCACTTCGTCCGCTTGTGTGTCTATTCGTCACACAATTACCGCCGAATCCATATTACGATTTTTGTAAAATATTTTATCGAGTTTTCTTACTATTAGGAATAGCACAATTAAATTTTATTTTATTTTATTTAACGGCAACCGGTACAGATGTTGGGAACAAAACTAACTGCTCACCCTTACTCACCTGATCGTCGCTTGAGAATATTTTTTGATACACGAATAATTTGGTAAAACGTAGGCTACGTTAATTTTATCATGAATTTAACAAATTGAGCTGAACGACAAAATAAAACTGATAAAGTAATAATTAAAAATAAATAATAAACGAAATCGTCTATAGTAACAGATGATTGAATTTTATACTTTCATAAGCCTCGCTCCTACACCAGTCTGACGACCGCACAAACGAAATTTGTTCTATGTAAGTTGTGAAATTTTTTTTGTTCTTCTTTGCTCGTCTGAAATCCTCACATTTCTGGACATTTTGTTCATGTTAAAATTTCTCTAATTTTCGTTTTATCTGTTGCTTCTTCGATTTACAGTTCAATCTCTTCTAGGTTTTTTTAAATTTCCGTAAAATATCTTCAACCAGATTTCATATTAAGCGTTCTGGTTATAAATTGTTTAATAACCGATTTTCCGGCATTCTCATAATATGGAAGAACTGGGAAATTCTACGTTTTATTTCATCGGTTCTGTAATATTCTTATAAACTATTTCATTAGTGGCAATCTGTCACACTCCATCTTTTTTATAATTTTTGGTTATGTAGGTTCTGATAATTGTACGTTCTGTTTTAATTGTTTGGTCACTTTTACCTTAATTTTTAATTCTAATTAATGTTTCACAAGAGTAAAATGCTTCTTGTAAAATGACCGTTCTATAGTGTATCATTTTCGCGTTTTTGCCAACACGTTTATATTAAAATTAATAGTGTATTTTCTGAGCCGCTCTGATCGAGGTTTTACCAGTTTCCCGTGATCCCTCCTTTTTTTACCCGTGGAGTATCATATTTACCCGTTCCTGATGTAATTTATATATTAATAAAATGTATCATTGAAAATAAAAATGTAATTATTTTACTTATTTAAAACCTCAAACTCATCGAAAAAACATAACGAACTAGTTTATCCAGTATTTCCTAAGTAAAATGTTTTGCTAATAAACTATTTTAATTATTGCACTTTTAATTTCGGTGAGTCACATCGATAAAAAAATCAACTACTTAATTTAGAGAAAACTAACCCGGTCTGTATTCTTATAGACAAATAATAATAAATAATTCATAATGATAGTACTTAATAAATATAATTATAATTGCATACATAATAAAAAATAATCGGCCGGCGAGAGCAAATGTCATTTATTCATTCATTTATTTTTAGAATGTTTGTGATCTTTAATACTGTACAAGAAATTTTAATAGACAATAATGTAAGTAAGGGCGATGAAACTTAGATTAGACAAATATTATTACAGTTTACCCAATAAAAACTTTTAAAAAAAATAATAAAAATTTGATAATATCATAAGCTTGGTACATCAATATTATTTCTTAGAAGTCTAAACTGCAAAGTAATTTAAAGGAAAAAAGTAAAAAAAATAAATAAATAAATAAAAGAACGGTTTTAAAATATGATCGTAAAATAGCAGCAACCAAGAAGGAATTCAACTACTGTAGCAAGCCAGTTAAAACCCTTAACTGAAGCGCAGCAAGCAGTACCATTAATGATTACCCAGTAGGATGCAATAATTCATAATGCAAAAAAAAAAAAACACTACTCGGGAGTGTAGTAATTTTAAGAAAACTTTAAATAGAATAAATATATGATAATTAAACTAACTTTTTATCTACTGCGAATAAAGAACAAAAACAAATTTTTAGAATATTTTTTAGTTTAAATAATTGTTAAAAAAAAGAAGTAACAAAGTTATTAATTTTTTTTTTACAGAGAAAATTATTGACTGAATGATTCCGTAACTATTTTCAACATATATGAGACAATAATCACACACAAAAATGATATAATCATTACTAAGAATGGGGTATCTAACTACAGTGATATTCCAAGAAAAGAATGAAAGAAAGAAACTGTTTACTGTCGCTTTCTCCTTCATAGAGTCTAATATACTGTCATGTATCAATATGCGTGAAGTCCACCAAAATTCGATTAATATTCAACCTTACAAGTGATGCCTTCACTCTTTTCGTTTCAAATATTAGCGGTACAATGAAAATTATTACTATCAGAGAAAGCGATTGTCACATTCATAAGCGATTGTCGTACAGAGTTGTTCACAGTCATTGTAAAGTAACAAATTATCATAATTCTTTCTATAAAAAAACAATATACTATTGCCTCCACTCATTGAGATAAATCAAACGCAATAAATATATCTCTAAAGTAAAGACCGCTGGGAAATCTCTCTCCTTAAAGATGGCGAACCTGTGTCGTTCATGGCCACGCTAGTAATGTACACACTGCATTGTTGTCTATAAGTTGTCGCATTGTAGTACCTTTGATTACGTGTGAGTTACTACGTTATAAAATGAATAGGAAAATCTATGTTGCCGCCGACTGTTAAATATGTGGAGTCGTACGTTTTTTAAACTATCAAAACGTTAAGCCGGCTGAAATTCATAGGCAGTTGGTTGCTGCGAACGATGATAATGTAATGAATGAAAAAACGTCCGAAAATGGTGTAAAAGGTTTAGATGTAACCGAATTAATGTGCATGATGAAGAACGTTCGGGGTGGCCCTCGATAATCACCGAAGACTTGTTGAAATGCGTCGATGATGAAATCAGAAAAGATCGTCAATCAACAATTTCCGACCTAGCCCTTCATTCTGCCGATGTTTCAAGAGCTGTTACTGGTCGTATTGCTCACGACCTATTAGGCTTCAGAAAGGTTTGTGCACGTCGGATGCCGCACGTCTTAACGGAACGTCGCAAAAAAATCCGAATGGGATGGAATTTTTTATGCGCTACATAGAAAAAGGTGATGAGTTCCTTAATTCAATCGTTACCGCGATGAAATGTATGTTTAGTATTGCACTGGGAAACTGTTTACAACTTAGTTTCTCTAGATCACAATCAATCCATTACCAATTAGAACATAACGAAAAAGTGGAAGTCCAGAAACAAATGATATTAAAAAACTCATCTAATACAGCTAGATTTCTGTCTGTTGACCTTCCTTCATTCGTTTCAACAAAGAAATAATAGAGTTATTTGGAAATATAACAATTACATTTATAGAATTATCGAATCTATTATATTCTAATATAATCTTTTTTCTTAAGTTACCGGGTTGGTCTAGTGGTGAACTCGTTATCGCAAATCATCTGATTTCGAAATCGAGAGTTCTAAGGTTCAAATCCTAGTAAAAGTAACTTACTTTTATACGGATTTGAATACTAGATCGTGAATACCGGTGATCTTTGGTGCTTGGGTTTCAGTTAACCACACATCTTAGGAATGGTCGACCTCAGACTGTAAAAGACTACACTTCATTTACATTTATACATATCATCCTCATTCATCCTCTGAAGTAATACCTTACAGTGGTTCCGGAGGCTAAACAAAAGAGAGAATATAATCTTTCTGTTTTCCTGTCCAGATAGCGCTGTAGCAGAGCTATAGCTCTAAAAGGGAAAGTATTGTAATCGGTCCAGTTTGGGCATATGCGGTCACCAGAACTAGAATTTTTGACAAAACTTCAAGTTCTCTCTTTTTCTGTTTAGTCTCCGGAACCACTGTAAAGTATTACTTCAGAGGATGAATGAGGATGATATGTAGGGAATGTAAATGAAGTGCAATCTTGTGCAATCTCAGGTCGACCATTCCTGAGATGTGTGGTTAATTGAAACTCAACCAACAAAGAAAAACCGGTATCCACGATCTAGTATTCAAATCAGTATAAAGTAACTGCCTTTACGCGGATTTGAACCTTAGAACTCTCGACTTCGAAATCAACTGATTTACGATGACGATTTCATTACTAGACCAACCCGGTGGATTGACGTTTTGACACCTAAGGAGCCCAAAACACCGGATGAAAATTTTCCGGATGTTAATGTTTATATATTCATGTGTTCGGTGTTGGCCTCTATATCACCTTATATCTGCAAAACTACTGCACCGGTTTTAACAAAACTTGATCAGATTACTTCTATATATGGGTCATTGATACCATTAGATATTTAACTTAAAAGATCAATGGGATGAGGCTGGAGAGCAAGGTCACCCTCAGTATCTAGAGATTTGCCTAATTAAAATCATCTTTTTTTTTAGTCGCATTTTTTAACAATTAAAAAATAACAATATTTGCAATAAAAAAGTTTTTGCAAAATTGCTCCCCCACCCCAAAAAATACTGCTGTAGTCGGCTGCTATGTTGTGACGTCACAGATAAGCGGTAGAATTAAATAAATGAATAATATTTAAATTATAAAAAAGTAATTCGGTCCGGCGGTGTCTCGAATTCGATCGCACGGTTGACTCGGTATCTGGCGCGTTAAGCTCGCGGCTACATCAGTCTGCCGACCGTACAAGCGAAATTTGTTCTATGCAAGTTGTGAAATTACATTAGTTTAGTAAGTGCCGACCGTCGTCACTAGTACTACCACACTCACGTGAATTAAATACTGTATGCGCACGCGCCTTAGGTAGAATCATTGAATTAAATAAATGAACAAAATAAAATAATAAATATTCTAAATTAAGTTGTGTGTGTATGTTAGCCGCATCAAGGAAAGTCCTACAACTGTGTTGTCACCTTTTTTAATTTCATGTTATTTATTTTATCGCGTACTTCAATTTTTCTGATCCAGTTTTTATTAAGCTTTCTTATATTATCGAATTGATGTCTACATGGTACAGAGTAATATGACAAACTGCATTTCTCTACAACTTGATGGTTCCTTTATAGCTGGAACATCTCGGGAAGTAGCAGCTTAAGATTAAAGATGTCGTAAAGCAAGGTAAAAAGGCTTTTTATTGAATCTTGGTGGGTTCATTAATGTTGATGGGTTGCAAACAACAATTCCTAACAAATGCTCTATATAAGCAGCAAATTCCATCCCTGGCGAGGTCGAATGTCCAAGCCTCAAAACTGGACTAATTTGACAAAAGTGTGGTAACCCATGCACAGAAGAGTCCACAGTACATCGGAAAAAGAATCTTATTACGTATACGAAGCAAGAGGCGCCTCGGATAGGACTGGGAAAACAGCACAAACAAAAACATAACGAAATAATTATTTCACCAGGATTGATTTCACAGTGATTAGACCAGGAAAAATGAAACAGATAGGGAATGAAATGTTTTAATATGAAATTGATAACTGTTAAAAAATATATTAGATATATTATCTCCCAACCCTAAATGAAATTTCGACCAATCGTACAATTAGTAAAAAAAAAGTGGCTTTGAGTCCAGAAACAATAAAAGATAAAAAAAAAGCTTACCCCCTCGTTCTATTATGGAGGGTTTGAATAAGACCAAACACCATCAGACCTACCTTATCTATCTAAATTATGTGCCGATTACGAAGCATTAAATTTGTGAAAAAAGTTACCTATCCTTGAAGTAAAATGTTAAGGTTCGGGACCCATAAGGTCCGTTATCTGCCTGCTCCCTTGAAATTGCGACCACATTTAAATGATATCAATGACCACATACGGAGGAAATCATCATGGAAAATTTCAATCAAATCGATCAATCCGGTCTGTAGATATCAAGAAAAATACAAGCCAACATACGTACGTTCTTATATCTTACCGGAATTTTTTAATGCTAGAATTTTGTTTTATAGTTAGAAGGTATCATAAAACGCCAAGATCTGTAAAATTTGACCTGATTTAGCATAATTCCATGCATAGTATACCGCATAGGTATGTATTTTTACTTTCCCGGCTAGGGAAGTAAAAGTAAAGTAAAAATTAATTAAAGCTGTTACTTATATGAGCGACTGACTGTACATGTTAAAATTGTACTGCATTTATAAGATACTTTTATTTTTTCCGTTATCATTGCTTAATATTTGTTTATTTTAATATAATGAAGAAACAGACTGATATTCAAGAAAATTAATTGGAAAATATAGTGTAAAATATAATAATACATTTTCATGGATAACAGGTAGCCGTCGCTTAGGTTCGATAGTAGTGTTTCAATTTTTTTAAATTATTTTATAAAGATGCAAGTTCCCACCTTCTTTATTTTCCTGTTTAGCCTCCGGAACCACCGTAAGGTATTACTGCGGAGGATGAATG
Source organism: Lycorma delicatula (assembly GCF_047948215.1). NCBI lineage: Eukaryota > Metazoa > Arthropoda > Insecta > Hemiptera > Fulgoridae > Lycorma > Lycorma delicatula. The sequence goes on from NC_134462.1 coordinate 99,241,159, forward strand.
AGGACGATGTGTATAAATGTAAGTGAAGTATTCTCCATTCAAATCCAAATACAGGCTTATTTAGATTTACTTTCATACGAATTTGAAAACTAGATCGTGAATTCCGGTGCTCTTTGGTGGTTGGGTTTCAATTAACCACACATCTCAGGAATGGTTGACCTGAGACTACAAGATTACACTTCATTTTTACATTCATACATTTCATTCTCTGAAGTAATACCTTACGGTGATTCCAGAGGCTGAACACAAAAGGAAAAGGTTTCTCACCTTTTTGTTTCTTTAGGACAACTTTTTTTATACAGCCATTTTTTTTTTAGGCATATCCATATTTTGAATGAAATATATTAAGTGATAAATTAAGTTTCAAAATTGTTTTTTTTAAATTTAAATCTAAATTAAGAGTTACAAATCCATTGGTTATATTGTTTTTTTTTATGTAGATTAATATAAAAGAAAAGAAAATTAAATAAGAATTTAAAAAATATTTATTTTATTTTTTATTATTATTTTTTTAATTTATTTTATTTAATTTAAAATAAAGAAAGATTAGTTAAAAATACGCGTTTTCTACATTTGAAAATGTACGTTTAATTGTTAATCCTGTAGAGAGATTAAAATAATAATTAAATCTTTATGGATAAAACCGTAACAAGCATGCATTAAGTCACGTCCAACGTCACGGTTTACAACTCTCGTATTCAATCTACGCAATAAAACTGATGATGAATGCGCCTTTTCAATGCAATCACAATTCACTTCTGATCTTCCCTTAATGCACGGGAGTGATCCTTTTGTAAGAGAAAAACAAGTCTTTCTAAAATAGAGTATAATTACAGTTCCCTCAACACAAAGCCGCAAGGTCTTTTCATTAAAAAAAAAAAAAAAAAAAAAACATTAAAAACGATGATTTCTGTCAAGACGTTGTTATAATATTATGTAGTAATAGTAATAAATGGGAAACGTGTTGCTACATTATTCAAAATAAATTCTTTATTTTTTTGTTACATCTTAAATAATCTGTCAGTTTTGATAAATTACGTAAAAACAATCTATTAGAATTTCATTAATTTACAACTACACTATATTAAGTGCCATTTAATTTGGCGGATGGCTTTGTCGTGGTTCTACGACGCAAAAGAAAATATTGTGCAAAAAATTGAATAATACCATTATATTCATCAATATTTTCTTCGGAAAATTTTATAAAACACCAGCGTATCATTTACAGTTTTCTTTTTTATTGACTTGAAAATGGAAAAAGGTGGTTTTTAAGGACGATTTCAGAAAAAAAAAGTTTAGACTTCTATAAAAAAAAAGTAAAACAAGAGATAAATATTAAAAATTATAAAACAAGACTGACAAAAAAACATTTCCGACAAACATTGCTTATTAATATACGATAATTAAGGAGCATGTGGGTGAAAATCGGTTCAGCCGTTGAGCTGTTACAGTAGAACATACGTAAACCCTAAATACATTCACTTTTTTTGGGGCAAACGTGTAAAAACACCCACCAGGTTGCTCTAGTGGTGAACGCGTCTTCCCCAATTAGCTGATTTAGTAAAGATACCATCATAGTAAAGATAGTTTTTATATATGGATTTGAATACTAGGTCTTGAATACCGGTGTTCTTTGGTGGTTGGGTTTCAATTAACCACACATCTCAGGAATGGTCTAACTGAGACTGTACAAGACTACACTTCATCCTCTGAAGTAATACCTGAAAGGTAATCCCCGGAGGCTAAACAGGAAAAAAAGACGTGTAAAAACATTAGTAAGATAACTCAGCAAGTAATAGATACGAGACTTCTGAATCGTTTAGAATGAAGCATGTTGAGATACGAGTTATTAAAAGATGACTCATTCATCCGACAGATTTTTTCAATTTTTTTAAAATTCAAATATATATATAGCACATGACACTCCCGGTAACGTAAGGATTCCAACGCGGGGTCATACATCTAAATCGGTTCAGCCGTTGAGCGGCTGCGGTGGAGCATACATACATACACCTAAATACATTACACTCCTTTTTGGGCAGTAGTGTAAAAAATAGCCTACTCCTACGTCTAGTATCAGTTCAGTTACAATTTACAGCCTCGCGATCTAAATTTTGTTCAGTTGCCCATCTCTCGCCTGCGGAAGAGGCTGCAGAGCCTCGCGATGGATGCATGGCAGTAAGAATGGCACACCACGACTAAGGGAAACTCCTCATATAGATTTAAACAGGACCTGGGGAATGGTATGCCTCTCCTTCGATTTTAAGGGCAAAGGGTGCCTAGGTGCTCTCCAATCACACAAATTTGAAACCAATATTTGTTTCGGTTCCGCCTGGCAACTGATGAGCTGTGCGTCTGCGGGGAGGTCCAGTCGAACGAACATATGATGTTCGACTGCCCAGCTCTTGGGGGGGCCAGAACTCAGGCCACCCTGGAACTTACAGGTCAAAGGGAAAATTGGCCACTCATAAACAGCGAGTCAATGTGGCGTGTGCCGCATTATCGGACCGTGTGACTGTTCCTTGATGCCGTTGCTTTGTTCAACCGGCATCAGTAGTTTATTTAAGGGAAAGATTCCTATCTCACTGTTGTGGGAAGCTACCCGAGAGTTATGGCTGGCCATCAGCCAATTAAAGCTCCAAGCGCTTTAATATTGGTGGACAGGAACTTGCTGGCATTCATTGACCTAGGCGTGGCAGCGAATTGCTATCTTGACGTAATAAATTTAATTTATTGAATGTCATATATATTTTGGTAGTTGACGGGATGCGCCTACCCATTTTAGAATACATGACAAGTGAGCAGTGCGACACGAAGCAAGTGGTATGTGGCACCATGCTTAGTTCGCTCACGCAATTAGGTTAGCTCTAGGAGCTAGTTAGGACACTGGTCGCCAAACTGATTCGAGGCTCAGTAGCCGTTTGTGGCACAGATATTCGGTCTTATGATTTAGGACGACCGAATGGGGTTGTGGCGGGAGAAATGCCATGCAAATCAATCAATCAGTTCAATTACACGATTTTTAAAATGTTCATGACCTTTTTTTTTCATTCAAATATTTTAAACGGAAGTAAAGAGCCGAAATAAAATCTGTTTTTAAAAAGATTCCCAAATTGAAAACTGACTAACGGAAAAATTTTCAACCGCAACAAGATATATGAACTACTGACCTCGCTTATTTCGTATTGAATTTAAAAAATTTACTTCAACAACGAAAATAGTTAATTAAGTAAATATAATAACAATGTACAAAACGGATTTGTTTGATTCGTAATTGATTTTGGAAAGGCTAATTCAGTGTATAAAAAAAATCTTACCGTATCAGCATTAATATTTTATGAGATTTCTGGGACAGGTCGGACGTTATAGATCGTACAAACCGAAGTGACACAGATCCACATGTACAAGTATGCACAGTTCAGAAAAAATATATAATTTCTTAGCCGTTGTTTGTAAATGTCTTTTTCCAGCTACAGTTGACAGTGTATATACATTTATGAAAATTCATCATTTGTTTATATAAAAAAACTTGTCGCAGTTTATTATTGTTATTTTTCATTTCGTATAACAGATTATTCATAAGAATAGTTAAGAGTAAATAATTATGCGATGAAAGTGAGATTATTCATGACACAAAGATTGGGTTAGTGTACGTAAGGGTTGTAAGTGTCTTTTCACTGTGAGGAGCGAAGAACATCAACATCATATCTCTTGCCAGTTCGGCTTGGTTTGCTTGGCAATTCTTCCCTACCACCCCATTCGGTCGCCGTAAAGCATAAGACCGAATTTCTGTGCCACAAACGGCTAATGAGCCTCGAAACAGTTTAGCAACCAGTGTCCTAAACAGCTCCTAGAGCTTACCTGCCAGTTCGGCTTGTACAAGGTATACTAACTTATGACATTCAAGGAGATATTCCTGTACGAGGATTGACTATTACCCATACGTACAAAAAAACGTCAGCAATAATCAACGGTGTCAGATCAGGTGTTGAATCTATGGCAAGGTATCTTGGCGAAGGAAATTTCTCTCTTTGCCTTATCTAAAAAGGTATCCTTTCTACTAATAATGGTAATTTTCCAAGGAAATTCATTAGAGACACAGAATTAGTTTTGTAAAAAGATTTATTTACTATACTGAAGGTGGACTTCAAAACTTTATCAGGTGTCTCGTAAAGTTATTATCTTTTCAATTAGAAGGGATAAACTGTATTAGCCCCCATTTTTAAACGGAACATTTTATGAAAAATTTCATCGATTGTAGAAAAACCTTACTGAAAATTATCATAAATAAAGGTAAGCACGTAAATACATCATAAATACACAAACAGACGAAATGTGAAGAGGTTTTATTAAAACAATACCACGCTTCGTACGACTAAAAACTATTCTTAAAACGAGAAAATTTACGGAACTTTTTGTACATAGTGTCTCAAGAAGAAACTAAAATAATTTCATGAAATATTCTTCAAATGAAAATAAAGAAAAACGTTCATATAAACATGGACCTAGAAACGTTTCGTTTTCGATAGCTTCATATGGTCAAGTACGGCTTCAATTTAACCTAGAAGCAGAAATCGGGCGAAATTTCCGTAAGCTATAACTCGAAAACGAAGCGTTTCTGGGCTCACATTTATATGAACTATTTCTTTAATTTATGTTTATAAACTATATATTCTTTATTTTCACTTGCAGAACATGTCCTGAAATTTTTTCAGTTTCTTCGGGAGGTACTCGGAATTATATATTCTTTATTTTCACTTGTAGAACATGTCCTGAAATTTTTTCAGTTTCTTCGGGAGGTAGCCGAACTGTTAAAGATGTTGCGGAATGTTGAATCTGAACTTAAAAAAAACATAAACCTAAAATGGATCATTTTTATTCGTAATTCACCCAAATATTGTCTAAATAAATTCCAGATAACAAAACTAATGTAAAAAAATAAGTTTTAATATAATATATATCTCATATTTTTGATCGAGTGGTTATTAACTACGACTCTTCAAAGATAACTTTTTTTTTTGCTCTAATACTATATATACACATTACATGAAATAGTCATTTAAAACTTACCTGACCCAAATCTATTGTAAGATTAACTTCATTGTATTTCATCCCTCGAGATAACGGTGGACTTTGCCACCAGGTAGCAGCACCATCGACCGCAAATTCAGGAGGATGCTTTCTGTCTTCGCTCGCTGGATCACAATTATCGCAAACCTATAAAAAATAATTGGAACAAATGAAATGAATAAATTATAATAATCTGTATAAATAAAATAATAAGGAAAATAAATTAATAATTAAATCGCACAGATTACTGAGATAATCGGTAAAAAGAAAAAAATAGCCTTTTTTTCAATAATACTTTGCCGAGAATTTATATAAAGACAAAAAATTTGCTTATTAAATGAGGAAATAAGGAAGTACTTAGTTTGATTTTATTTCTTCATTTATATATATATATATATATATACCGGGTGATTAAAAAAGTATTTCACAATTTTAAAAGCGTGTAAAGATTTATTGAAATAATTTCAATTGAATAATTTAATTGAAAAGATTCGGTTGATATCTCATTTCATAGCAAAACACATTAAATTTTGATCACGTAGTTCATTATTACCTTTCTTTTTCCTGTTTAGCCTCCGGGAATTACCGTTCAGGTATTACTTCAGAGGATGAATGAGGATTTTCAGTCTCAGTTCGACCATTCCTGAGATGTGTGGTTAATTGAAACCCAACCACCAAAGAACACCGGTATCCACGATCTAGTATTCAAATCGGTATAAACGTAACCGCCTTTAGTAGGACTTGAACGCTGGAACTCTCGATTTCCAAATCAGTTGAGTTGGGAAGACGCGTTCATCACTAGACCAACCCGGTGGGTTAGTTCATTATTACCGAATTCGACCACCAGCACTGTCCACTGTTGTTAAAAATGGATACATTTACTGGTGCGGTTCGTGCTCGCTGTGTATTTTGGTTTCACAATTAGCAGTCAGCAACTGTAGTTCAACGTAATTTTCGTGGAGAGTACGGTAGGGAGTCTCCTAATAGGCAAAAAATTTACTTTTGGTAGTAAACCTTCGTTGAGACGGATTGTTCTCCTTACAGGAGACAACCGTAAATGGTATCGTTTATGCTTCAAAATTGTATAATTTTTCGGTTAAACGATAATGACCAAAATAGACGCCAATACTATCATCCCAACCCCGTAGGGGAAAGCCTTGAAAAGCCTTTGGAAAACCTTGTGACGTTACCGGTCGTCACACCACGCCCTACGTTCCAAGCCCTGATGGGCTTTACTGGAGATCGTCTTTAGACCCTCTCTCAGAGGAGATTGTCTTTAGACAATCTGGAGATGTCTTTAGACATCTCTCAGTCATCAGCCAGGTCTCGGTCGGGATGCAACCAATGTAAATGCCTGGGCAGACATTTGCGTCAGTAAAATACGTCAAATTTCGCCTTCACGTAGGCCTCAAACGGACATCTTCACATCCAACCTAACATGATTCCCTCAAACTAACTAAGCGAAACCGCGAACCCCGCTCCTAGTCCTGATTTGACAGCACCGTTCGTGACTATGAATGCCTCAGAAAACGAAGAAGTTTAAAGTTAAATCAGTGCTACACTCATACCAATCAAAATTATACCAATGTCATACGCAACATAGAAATTCAGATCTACACCCAAATAAGTCGACCAGTTTAGGTCACCTAACAAACGGAACGCAACCTCATTCCGGTCCGCACAGGAGCCGGGGTCAAACCCCGCACAACCACCCGGTCCCATCTTCGTGTCTCACGTGGTATTACCAAGTCATGAACAGGAGCGCCACCAGCGGAGGGAAGCAACGCCCCCGGTCGCACGGGTTAACAAACCCCTCGACATTACTATCAGCAAGACGGGGAACAATCTCACTACCGCAGAAGTTCGAGACTTTCTTGTAGTTCAGTGGATCGGTCGTGAAGGCCCAATTGCATGGCCACCTCGCTACTCAGATTTAACTCCGCTGGATTTTTTTGTGGGGTTTCATTAAAGATCGGGTTTATGTTCCACCTTTCACCTTTACCTGCTGATCTTTTTGAGCTAAAACTTCGAATTAACGCCGCAGCTGAAAAGGTAACGCTCGACTTGCCGGCTACAGTCTGAAATGAAATCGACTTCAGGTAGGATGTGCGTAGCATTTCAAATGGAATCCATATCGAACCGAAATGAATGTTGGATGACAGATTTGATGTGTTTATCTATGAAATAAGACCTCGACCGACTTTATAACTTATCTTAATAAATTTTTATATGCTTTTAAAGTTGTGAATTCCTTTTTGAATCACGCGATATATATTTAGGTTTGCTTTGGTTTCTTAAGTTTGGACTGTTTATTTATAAAATTTTAAAATAAACCCATAAAATCGACTTTAAAAAGGCTTTAAGCTAGATACTTTTTCCATTGTTTAATTTTTTTATTTTTTACTTTCTGCATCAAATTAAAAACAATTACCATTACTGACCCGTAGACTGCATGATAACCTTTTTTATTTTTTTTATTTATTTTTTCTTATCCCCCGGGCCGGATCCTGCAGTTAAGTATTACACAGCCCAGGGGAGTGTCCTTTACTCTAACGGGCCTCCACGTCTCTGCCCGCCGGTCGGATCTCACTTCGCGCCCGCCTCAAACTCCTACCAGGTACGCCGTACCTGAGTCCCCACTCCAGGACTCCGTCTTTTTCGCGCGCATTGATAAGCTTTAGTTATCTTCATAGTCACGCAAGACGGTTAATCAAAATCTTAAATTTTATTGTCTTAAAAACAATATCACAATGTCACAGAGGATTATAAGATAAAAATACAGTTATTTAATTACTTCACGTTTTCAAGGTTTTTTCGTTGTAGGTTTTGAAAATTTTTATTTATTTTTTTTCCACTATTTTGCATGATGTATGTCATATATTTATTATTATTATTTTATTTATTTTGTCTATATGTTCTAACAGTAAGTAACTGTATTTGTAAGAAAGTTTGTCAGTCTCTGAATAACCTGATCGAACCGCCAACACGCGACAATATTTTTAACTACTCATAAACAGTTTAATAAGATAAAAAAACTTCAGTAAACAAACAGAAATCTTATCACAAATAGTTTATTCACAAAAAATCATTATTCACAAAAAGGTTTTGGGACATTTTATTCAATTTTTCAAATCAAAAACCATGAGAAATTATTAATTGTACCCCTTAATTAACGTCCTTTAAATTTCATTACGATCTCATTTCACTGGGGTAGCTGAAATCCGAGCGCAAGTTTTCACTAGCCGTACCTCGCAAACGAAGCATTTTAGGACTTGTTTTCATTATTTTCACGAGTAGAATAGGTTATGAAAGTCTCGGAAGAACTCCGAGTTACATTCTATAGTTGGAGATTAATTAATAAAAAAATGTACTAATAGATATTTACCAAGAACGAAGCGTAACTAATTGAGCTATGTGTACTATGTAAATATATCTGAAGGACGGAAGACGTTGCTAACAATAGTTCATGCGGTATAAGTAAACAGTTTACAAACTTCACAATACGCAGAATTGCGTATCTTTTATCGACTATAAAAGAAAAAAAGAGAATATAAAAGAAATTGACCGTTATAACTATTAAATAGAAAGTAAAACATAAGATTATTTATTATTGATAATATAATTCGACAAAACGGTCATTAAAAGAGATTCAATTTCTTTAAAATATTTGAAAGAGAGTAAAAGGATAAGGAGAGAAAAAATATTTAAATTCGTAAGGCCAACAATCAAAGATGTTAAAATATAATTTTTATAATTATGATACTGTATTAGCTATATTGAGAATTCTGTTATCAGAGAAACCGGACAACAGCCGATCGACGATTACAAATAATTTGTCTGTAATAACACCATAATTTTCACTGCTGATTACATCCGATGTATATAACTCACGGATCCACAAGACAAAAGGATAAATTTATTTTTTTGCATTTTACTATACGTCGCAGCCTTTTGTTATGATTGTTACAAGTAAGCACATTAAAGTATAAATGAATACTAGTCAAAGTTTCTTTCTCTGTGTGTAATGATGTACAATATGTAGCCAGTTCCTATGATAAATAAAGTGAAGGGCTATCACTTTTAGGGCTAAATTTATAATCCCGATGTGGAAAAGTATGTTCGGGCATAATAAAAGATGCGATAAGAAACCACCTCATTCCTCATTCTCCAACGGGATTCTACGATTGTCATTCTTGAGAATGGTCCTCCTAACCTATACATCTATAGACCTCTTCATTTCGAAATTTATGTACCGATATAATTTTCAACATTATGTAAAAACACATTTCAAAAACCGAATTAATTTCCGTTTTGATTCTTTTACCATCCACGTTTCGCTATCATAAGGCATTAAGTTCCAAAAATAATGTTAAAAATTTTTTTAATTCTTAGATCTATATTTGATACTATTAGATTTATTTTCTACATAAAAGCTAACCTTGCTCGTACATGGGTTACTACATTCATCCTTTGTAATAAATACTCCCTAAATACTAAAATTATATTACGTCTCGTACTGTTTGTTGTGTTTTAATGTCTTAACATTTGATTCCTCATTACATTTTTATTTATTTATTTAATACCTTGCTCATATAAAAAACATTTTTCTTTTTTCTTTTTACTTTCCCGTCTAGATAGCGCTAATCGTTCCAGTTTGGGAATATACGGTTTTCACCGGTTCTTGACGTTTTAACACCTAACGAACCCAAAAAACCGGATGGAAATTTTCCCAGATGTTAATGTTCATATGTACTACTGTGTGTTCGGTGTTGGCCTCTAAATCACCTTATATATCCAGAACTACTGGACGATTTTGATCAAACTTGATCAGATAACTTCTACATAAGGGGCACTGATGTCATTAAATTTTCAGCTCAAAAGGTCAACTACGTGAGGCTGTAGAACAAGGTCACCCTATGTATCTCGAGATTTCGCCTAATTAAGGTCTTATTTTTCTCAGGCACATTTGTTAACAAATAAAAAATAACAATACCTGCAAAAAATTATTTTGCAAAATCGCACCCCTACCTCAAAAAATGCTGTTGTAGTCGTGACGTCACATGTGAGTAGTAAAATTAAATAAATTAATATTGATAAATATTGAAAGTGTAAAAAAGTAAAACGGTCTGGCTGGGTTTCGAACTCGATTGCCTCGTTAACTCGGTACCTGGTGCGTTAAGCCTCCCGGCTACATCAGTCTGCCGACCGTACGAGCGAAATTTTTTTTATGTAAGTTGTGAAATTGCATTAGTTTAGTTAGTGCAGACTGTCGCCGCTAGTACCACCACACTTGTGCAAATTAAATACGGTATGCGCACGCGCTTTAATTACAATTATTGAATTAAATATACGAAAAAATATTATATTTAAATAAAATGATAAATATTTTAAATTAAGTTGTGTGTATGTGTGTGTAAACCGTGTATCAGAAACAACACACAGCTGTAGTCCTACAAATTTTATCCTTTTATCCAGCCCTATCGAATGAAAGGGTATCACGGTAGACATATTTTTTAAACCATTTTTTTAGTCTTGTTGAATAACTTGGCACTAACTAGGGCCAACTTATTGAAGTAAATAATTATTCTTATATATAAATTTTTAAACCCCCAAAAACAGGGGGTCGAATGGGAACAGTAATTAAAATATTATTAAGATATTAAAGATCCATTTGTATCTAGTATTAATGTAGACGATATGCCAATTTTTTTATAATTTCTGATTCTTTATAACAGTTTTTAAGCTGTATCTGTTATTAAAAATGTTGTATGAGATAGCTGTCGAGCAAAGGAGTGAAGTGAAACCTTTTTACCAACAATCTTGAATTTTTTTTTTAGCAATAGAAGTCAAATCGGACCCAAATATTTTTACTAAATATTTTGAAATTGTTCTCAATTGAACTCTTAAACATTTCGTAATTAAATCATTAATATTTAAATACCTTATGACATATCTGAAATAAAAATCTGTCAAGGACAAAGTAGGAAACGTTAAACAATCCTTTGCCGGATGTTTTTTTTTACATTTTAGAACTATTACGTTTTTGGTTATGATCTTCACTTCAACTGTTGATGAAATTGATGATTGTAATAAAGAATTACTGCGGGGATAAGAAATACCACATTACCATTCAGTGCTTTATATTTAAATAAAATTAAAACGTTTCAAAAATTCCCAGTAGAAATTTTCGTGATCATTTTTACTATTGGCAGGTTTTAGGTAATTAAAAACAAAACAGCCTTGTTATCAAAACTTATTCTTTTGAACTAAAAAAAATTATCTATTTATTTATTTTGAATGGTTCAAATGTAAATTGTAGACGAAATAAAACAATTTTATGTTACGATTAAGAACAGAATATTTTTTCGCAGTGTATAAAAAAGAATGACCCGATTTCAAAACCATATGCCAGTACGACTATGCATGACCAGCGAATATGCAGGCGTCTATGCAACAGAAGCCGTTTTCTGTTCTATACTTTACTAAGACAGAATCCATAATACCGGTTCATTGTGAATTTCGACAGCGTTTCAGGATTGACCCACCATCGGCTAAGAAGAGTCGTCGCTAATAAAATAATTTAATGAATCGAGGTGCTTATGTAAGGGGAAGAGTCGAGAGCGATCACGTACTTCAAATGAAATTGTACAAAGAATTCAAGAAGCTTTTCATCGAAGCCCGAACAAGCTTACTCGTCGCACTAGCCGAGAACTTGCGATCCCTCATACCACTGGTTGGTGTGTGTTAAGCCGATGCTTACATTTCAGGCCGTACCGATTAGAAACTCTCCAGATAACAGACAAAAGAAAACGTAAAGATTTCTGTGATATGCTCTTAGCACTTGTGGTTGATAGGCTCTTACAGCGGTTAATTTTTAGTGATGAAGCAACATTCCATTTAAGCGGTAAAGTTTTACGTCACAACGTTCGCATGTGGGACTTGAGAATCCGCATGAGACTGTACAGCAAGAGAAAATTCACCATTTTTTTCTACAGTTTCATTTAAAAAAATAAGGGCCTTTGGTTTTTGAAGGAAACACAGTAAAGAGAATTCTTATCTTGAGATCCTACGGGACTGGCCTTTTACACCGAAATGAATTCGTCGGTTTCTAAATAAAACATCGCCTCGACCCTGGATAGAACGCTAACTGTTGGCTCACAAGATCCCCAGACATTAGCCACCTTGTACCTTTTTCTTGTGGGAATAGTGAAACAAAGAATTTGTGTTCAACCATTTCTTTTAACCTCCGGGACCACCGTTAGGTATTACTTCAGAGGATGAATTGATTGACAATTTTTGTAGCGTGTGAAAATACCATGCCTGACCGGGATTCGAACCCGGGACCTCCGGATGAAAGGCCGAAGCGCTACCACTCGCACCACGGAGGCCGACTGTGTTTAACCATTATCTGGTGATTTAAATTAGCTGAAGACCAGGATTATAGACTGTGTGCAAAACGTTTGCGGAAGAATTGAACTATCGTCTTGCTGTTATCCGTGCAGCAGATGGAGGACATGTAGAACATTTAAAACTAGTTATGTGAAATTTTAAACATTTTTGAATAGTATGTAATTTATCTTGTAATTATAATTTACTTTTATTACGAAAAACACATCTATTTGAAAACCGGTCATTCTTTTTTATACACGCTGAATTTTATTTTTATGATATTTCAGATGTGCTTCATATTTATTTTAACAAAGAAGATAGAATATCAAAAATAAAAAGTGAAAAATTACATATCCTTGCCGGAAATAAACCCGAAATCAGCCGACATGGAAACTATCTGGCCGGCTGACCACTACTGCGCTGTTAACGTTAAGATCTAGCTGGCCTCCGTGGCAGCGCCTCGGCCTTTCATCCGGAGATCCCGGGTTCGAATCCCGGTCAGCCATGACATTTTCATATGCTAAAAATTGTCACTTCATTTCATCCTCTAAATCAACACCTAACGGTGGTCCCGGAGGCTAAAAAAAGCTCAAGATCTGATACAAGAGAAAATTATACAACCGGCCGATTTATGATCAGGTGATCGGTGACTCGGTGGTTAAATACTCATCTAACGGAAATATTCTTTAAATATAAAGAATACAATCGTAATTGATTTCTATTACGTAGATTAAAATTACATCGCAATAAAAAATGTGCCATTATTAAAAGAACATCACCTATTACCAGAATGTTTTTATTTTTAAATCTAACCTACCGAAACAGAATTGTTTTCATGTAACTCAACATATCTAGCGTATTCAAAAGATCCTATTCCGTTAAGTAATCTTCCGTTACCATTTTTAATAAATTACTAACCGATTTAAAAGCTCTTCTCATCAGTTAATTCAAAATAACATTAAAACTATTTTCTTTTGATGAAACAATATTACTCTATCGTTGAGTTTTATAAAAATAATAATAATAATTTTAAAGAAATAATACGGGTTCGATTGTCGGTCATACATTGCATTTTTCACACAACAAAATTCATTATCACCCATCTAGCAACTATTATTTGGCGTCAGCCTGTGGGGAATGAATAAAAAAAAAACTTGAATTTCGAAGAAAATTAAGATTTTCATTTAACAGGTATAAAAAGTACACATAATATGCTGAAATATTTGTCAAAACTGCCTTCTGAACTGTCAATTATTTTGTGATTATATTCTACTTTTAGTTCGTTTTAAAGAGGTTTAGTCACAGACTCAAAATCAACCCTTCAGTTCGAAAGTTGTATTATTTTCATACCATATTTTAAAAGCCTAGTACAGTACATTCTTTGCCTTCCTTATATCTCATTACCAGTCAGCGGTATATTCCAAATAGATATTTTCGTTTTTAACAGCCTTTCCTCTTTCTAACCAGACATTCAAAACAAATGTTAAATTAAATTATTACACTAACGTGTGAAATAAAAGTATGTGTGTGTGTGTAAAAGAAACGAAAAGGATTTCAGGAGATTTTCTAAAAGTAAAAGTGAAAATTAAGTAAAAATTCATATAAAAATTGCACCAGATACGCTTTGTTTTCGAGTTACAGCTAGCGAAAATGTTCGACCTGATTTCTCCTTAAAATGTAAAATAAAGCCAAACTGAAATTCCTGGAACCCCAATTAAGAGATGAATGTAAGGGTTTCATGTGGTTTTTGACCTGCAAATTGAATAAAACAGGACCCAGAATTATACATGAAGTAATCTTTGACAAAATTATTGTAAAAGATAAAAAATCTGATATGAACACCACATGACATCCCTATACGCCTATTAAATTACATATACACATTTTTAAAAGTAAATGAAATTTTATTTTACAAATAACTTCTGATTTTTTTCATGTTTTTTTTTTTATTGCTATTATTGAATTATTATTGATTGTAAAAGTTTTTTTTTACAATCAGAGGTTAATAATCATTAATAGATTAATATATTTAAATTAAAAAAAAAAAATCAGTAATGAAGTCGGATTCCAACCGATGTGCCTTCCCCTTGTAAGAGCCAGATATTTCATTAATTAAAATTTTATTTGGCTATAACTTCGGAACCATGAAAATAAGTACTACTTATGATATATCGTTGAAAAGCTCTCAATAAGAGCTTAATAGTGCAGTTAAGAAAAAGTCCAAAATCCAAATTTTTTGGAGGTTGGGCTTTTTTGGACACTTTTGGTCGTCGATTGCAATCAAAAGGGGAGGTGCACAAATAAATATTACAGTCCTAAATTCAAAATTTCAACATCCTACGGCTAATCGTTTTTGAGTTACGCGAAATGCATACGTACGCACGTTCAAACGTCACGCCGAAACTAGTCAAAATGGATTTAGGGATGGTCAAAATGGATATTTCCGTTGAAATCTGAAAACCGACATTTTTCGCGCTCACAATACTTCCTTTACTTTGTGAAGGAAATAAAAATTATGACGTACAACAATTTTTTTTTACATTTGACGTACAAGAACTTTGTTAAACTGCCCGTAAATAACTAAAATTTTACAATAAACTTTGTATAGAATTAAATTCTGAAAAAATTGTATAAGTAACGTTGACTGAAGATGAAGATTAATTTAATTTTTATTAATTCAAAACGTAGCAGAAGAATATCTATTATAATATTAAACCGAAAAAAGAATCATTTCAATATTAGAAAATATCTAAAAACAAAATCAATTATGAATTTTCAACGTGATTGAAATTATACGAAATAATCCTGATACATTAAGATAAGCCGCTCAAGGAATTTTAAGTCGAGCGGGATATTGTATAAACTGTGAAAGAGGACATTTTGAATAATTATAAGCAATAGTAAGTTTTTTAATACGATTTTGTTTCTACTGTATTTCTAGTTGATTTTGTTTCTAGATATTTTCCTAAAGAGTTCTAAGGTTCAAATCCTAGTAAAGAGGCTACTTTTATACTGATCAGAATACTAGATCGTGGATACCGGTGTTCTTTGGGGGTTGGGTTTCAATTAACCACACATCTCAGGAATGGTCGAACTGAGATTGTACAAGAATACGCTTCATTTAATTCTCATCCATCCTTACGGTGATAAGTAATTAAGTAATACCTTACGGTGGTTTCAAAGGCTAAACAGAAATTGAGCGTTAATTGTCTGTTTAATGAAAGCAGCTTTACCCGTTCCTGAGAAATGTTTTTGTTGAAAATCACAAAATGGCGTCCAGAAGGAAAACAAAGCAAAACAGAACTTACGCCGATATGAACTTTTTTGCTCATTTTGGTGTCCTGAATCAATTCCTGAAATTCGGCTAATACGTCTCGGCTAATACTTCAGCCATGTTTCGGTGAATTTTTAAACTTTTCTTAGTTCAGTTGACGTTTCTAACGTAAATTTTCTCAGAAATAAAATCTCTACAAATATTGTAAAATTTTATTTATTTACTGATAATTTAAGTTATTGTAATCAAATATAAAAATATGATACCAATTTTTTTTAATTTAAAACTATTTTTTCAATAATTACAAGAGATGCAATTGTGGAACTTGTTTTATTCAATTTTTCAGGTCAAAAATCATATGAAAACATAAAAAACTCTTAAATCTAAATTTAAGGAATTTCAATGTGGCTTCAATTTTATCTTTGTAGCAGAAATCAGCAATTTTTACAAGAATGTTTACTTTATTTTCACTAGTAGAACATGTTCTGAAATTATTTCCATTTCTCCCTGCGACATTATGTATTAATTATACTCTACCACACAATGGTAAATAATAAAAAAATAATAATTCATTAGTTTATGCTATTTATCCCGTGTTCAATATTTTTCATAGGTTATACTTAAAAAAAACTTTAACTTTGTAATCTTAAATTTTAACCTTAATTTAGGATTGTTGATTTTAACAGCACGGTACATCTTTTTATGGAAAATATTCCCTTAAATTCATGTGTTATTAATTCTGTTCTGTTATTAATACTGATTTGTGTTCGGTGTAAAAGGTAATAATTTATAGGCTATTATGTTATTATATGTTCGTACATGTGCACTCGCACATACACGCTCACTTGTATATTACATTATAAAGACTCTGCGGTTGAACAGCCGACGACTTTCAATCGCTACAATCGAGTCTGTCTAATTTTGCCGTGTTTTGAATGTTATTCACATCGTCCCTAATACGCTTCAGCTGTTGATGGTCAACCATCAATTTTAATGACCCTTAAATTTTAACTATATAATTTTATCTGAGTATAGCACTTATTAACAAAATCTACGTATAAACTGATTTACGTGAGCAAATAGTAGGGTCTTACTGGTTATACAAACACTTTTAGCACCGCATTTTTGTCTGACTTCATTTTACTTTATCTTATACCGTTTATGTTTTGTTAAATAGTACTGTAATTAAATTTTATGTTATCGTATTTGTATTATGTGATTCCAATTACATAATTTTTTCATATATTTATATTTTTCTTAATATTTTCTAATAAATGTTTGTTAGTTTTGAAAAATATATACGCTAATTCAATATATTCGTGATGTAACAGCTTCAATAGATAAAAAAATAATTTAGGAACACTGTAGAGAAACCGATTTCTAATACTGTTTACTAAATTAGTATTTAAAATCTACTACCAACATGGTTTCCTATTTGTGTTTCATAATTTATTTGATCTATTTTAATCAAAAATTATAGTCATTAATATTTTAAAGTCCAAAAGTATTTGAAATAAAGATTTGTCAAGGGCGAAGTTGGGAAAGTTATGAAATCCTTTGCCGGTTTTTTATAAGTCGGGGAGTTGTTACACAAATAAAATCGTTACAGAATCTAAAAAAACAAACTGATATGTAATCAATTAAAAGCCATGGAAAGGAATTTGTCTATAAAACCTCCACCATCTCAAATTTTGATTTTATAAACAAAGAAATAGTAAAATAAATTTAATAATTGTGTTTTTTATGATCATTTAACCTATCACAAATCTGATGATCGGCTTTATTAAAATTCATAATAAAAAACTAATTTTCATTAACCGATAATATTTTACATTAAAACATGAATCATTTGTTTATACATTTGATGAAAAACATACACTATAGCTATTTAATAAATTCCAACTGTTGTATTCGTTACATACACCATTTAATTACAGAGTTGAATTCTTATTTTTATTATTTCAAGATTCAAAATTTTTCTTTGGAATAAATTACAGGAATAATTTAAACAAGTTCCACCTAACAAAAATTAAAATAGATAATTAACAACGTTTATGTCGTCTTACCAATCCTTGTATTAA
The DNA here is from genome assembly GCF_047948215.1 of Lycorma delicatula. Classification (NCBI taxonomy): domain Eukaryota; kingdom Metazoa; phylum Arthropoda; class Insecta; order Hemiptera; family Fulgoridae; genus Lycorma; species Lycorma delicatula. The sequence goes on from NC_134462.1 coordinate 99,258,973, forward strand.
CACTGTGCCCTGTTCTGCAAAACCAACAAGTTTACAATATAATTCTGGAGCTGTTGTCCCTTCACCACAAGTTGCCGTCGCTTCAATTCTACGTCCCAACGCTAAATTGAAATATGGCGGTGTTAAAACTTCGGCACCGATAAAGGCCGGTAAATAGTATAATACTATTGTTATCCATAGTAAACGAGCCCGTAACGACCGAACACCCTCACCCATTCTCAACTACTACTAAATTACATTACAACTAACCGTCAACCCGGCTGCCGAACACCGCGCTACTTACAGTGTTCTACCACCCTCCGTTAGATGAAATATCCCTTTACGTAAAATAATTCCCCTTTCAAAAATAAGAAAATAAATCTCACGGAATTTGCTCTGAATTAATAAATTGCAATGTTGTATTAACCTCATTTAAATAAAATATCTTAAATAATTATCAAAACTGACAATTATTATATTTATAGTATTAGACTTTCATATAAATTGAGAAAAAGGTGAAAATTAAAAACTACGCTACTTTTTTCCCTGTTAATCTCCGATTATATAAAAGGAAAATTTAGTAATTACCTTCTATTAATACTAGAGAAAAGCATAAATGGGATTTCAGTGAAGTGTATATAATTCTAGTATGAGTGTGTAAATGAACAAGTATATCTAAAATACGTTTTATGTTGCTAAGAAAAATAATTAAAACTAATAAAATAATAATTTTTTCCAAATGTTTCACTCTTCTGATCATCGGTAAAAAATACATAAAAGGATTTTTATTTAATACAAACTGAACCACATTAATAATATAATTTACTGTTTAACTCTTCAAAACTTATTAATGTAACACCAACTTAAAATAATTTTTTTAAACCTAAGTTGTGCTGTATTAATTACAAAATTAACTTTTAATATCATCCATCATTATAATAGTGACTTTGTCACTGAAGGGATACTCCAAGCCCCAACTTCATTTAAAAGTAATCATTTTAGTAAAATAAAATGTTTAATATTTGTGCTACCAGTATGCTTCAACCATGGATACATCTGACAACTTTCTATCAAACTGGGTCCTTGAATATGGAAATATTTCACCATGTTTTCATTATGTTGCAGTTAAAATATATATAGTATCAGCATTTTCAAGAAATAAATCATATTTCATTTTATTTAAAATTATAAAATTATTTAAAATCTACTCTTGTAATTTTACAAAAATATTTATTTTAATAAAGTAAGCATTTTTATGTTTTATGTATGTGAGCCATTCAGCCTTGGGACCAGAGTGGTTATTCAAATTGCTAAAATGTTAAATACTAGTGATCTGTTCAAGAGATTACTGAGCCAGTTCAAAGTTCACCAGCAGAGGTTGATGGTATCAAGCTGTTAAACATAAAAACATTTTGTAAAATGAGAAGTATAATAACTCGGCCATCCCCTTCTATCAAACTACACAGAGCTTTAATTCAGGCAGTTCATTCTAAACCCACAGTTACCTGTTTCATATACTCTAATATTTTTCTTTATTATTTTTATCATCACATTTCCTCTAGAAAAAGTTCACAAACTTTGGTTGCCTTTTTAGATGCTCCACTGGACTTGTCCACGATTCTGCCATAAACTTCTATCTTTTCAAATTCATCTCAACTTTCAGTCTATAAACAAATCTAATTTTCAACATTCTCTTGGTCTTCATACAATACATTGTCTGTCTATAGTTTTGTTCATCTATAAATTATTATAGCTAGTAATCTGAAAGAATGAGATTTCAACTTATAATATGGCAGTTCTAAAATTTATCCACTCTATTTTTATATGGTAAAAATATGCTTTTATTAAAATCTGAAGATTTTAATAATAATCAGTTTCATAAATTTTGTGTATTATTGTATACAGCCCCTTCAGTATTCAGTATTATTCCTTACTTCATTTTAGCCCCTTCAGTATTATTCCTTACTTCATTTTACAATTATTAGCCTACAGATAACACATGCAACTGCCTCCACAAAGGAAGTGCATTGCATCCTCCAAAAATAAGGGTTCCCCATCAGGCGCATTCCTTTCAGATCGAAAGGCCTTCAATGGATGGACTGAAGGGGAATCATATCAGGAGAAAGATGCAAATATCTTGCTAATCTTTCAAGGAATAATCCAAGCAATCCCCAATTCTGCCCATCTTAAAATAAAAACAAATATATAATCACTACTGAAAATTAAATACCCACTTGATACTTAAAAAGACCCAGCAATTACTGATCGATGTCCAGGCTTTGCAATTAATAGGGGGGATAAAATATCCTTGCGTTCTATTCAGTTCAGACTTACCTTTTGCACAAAGCATAGTAACTCATCAAAGAGATTATACATCATTAATTTCAGTTGCTTCTTTTTAACTAAAATCTTTCAGATTTTTATCAATAACAGATCATAGTAAAGTTTCCTCTGAAATCATTATTGATTTTTTTTTACTCCTTTAGTACTTAATCAGAACATTTTTATTTTCTATTCAGTCCAATGTTTTCTTTACACATTTTAGCTTTTACTTCTCTTCCTATCTTCTATTTACATTGAGTATTGTTATATTTCATTTCTTTTTTCCAAATGCTTGATCTGCAATTATTTTCTCATCTATATACTTATGTTTTTAATTAATTTATGCTAAAATTTGAAATATGTGAACACAACTTTGCAAAGGGGCTTTCACCAAGGTGCAATATAATATACATCAGAATAAACCATTTTCTCATGGCTGACAGTATTTCATGAACCTGTGGTCCTAAAATATTATTTTTTAGAGGGTTTCCACTTTTGTTCTAAGAACTAAGAAAGAATTCTTTTCAAAAAATTCAGTCCCCAGAATGTAAATATACGAATTAAACTGGGTGCTGAAACAAAACCATCTTCCATTCCTTAACAGCTAGAAATTAAATTAATTCTGAGATTATGATTTACTACACTTATTTAACTGATAGAAGTTTTAGTAATAAATCCTAGAAAATTAACAGTTATTTAACCTCACAAAAAATAATTGAGAAAGAAAAAAGTCATGGGAAAAATTTACAGATAGAATGTCAGAAGATATGAAAGGAAATAAGAAAATATTTTACAAAATTGTGAGGAAAAAAGAAAAGAGAAATGTCAGAGAGAATGAAAACACAAGATTGAAAACTGGTGGATGATCCAAAAGGAGCGAAAGAACTTTTGAAGGATTATTTTGCAAAACTGTTAATCAGGAAAATAAAAAAAAAATTAATTTTTGTAACATTATAACCACTGCATCTAAATAATTATTATTAACAATAAAACTTTTTAAAAAAATCTGTATTATGCCACAGTAGATGTAGAATGTAAAAAATTTTGATTATAGTATATGTGTGTATATATATATATATATATATATATATATATATATATATATTCACTGGGGTTTTTATGAATGTTCTAATAATTTATTTTATTTTTATATATTAATTGGACAATATTTTATAATAATATTTTAAGTCTGCTATCATGGAGCTTTAAGCTCTGAGAGCACTATAGAGAGATATAGGTAAATGTTCTTACTCTTTATGAATTGTATCTGGTGGTGTTAATTATTTTGTTAATAATTAGAATATTCCAAGTGAGGAGAGTTGCAAATGTTGGTTAGAGAAAACCTCATGGAGATAAATGGAAGATACAATTTGTAAATGAACAGCAAGACCTGACAAAGTTACTGTTGATGTGATATAAGCTGGAGGTCCAGTTGGCATGCAATAAATATGTGGAGTGTTAAATTGTGTGTGGAGAAACAAGGTGATTGCATAAGACTGGGAAAGGGGAGATGTAATCCCTCTTTTTAAGAAGGGAAGTAAGAAGCAATGTAAGAACTATTGTGGGTTTACTCTGATGAGCCATACGGCAAAACCTTTTGAAAGGATTATACTAATTAGGATAAATACAAAGATAGAATAGGGACAAAGTGAAGAACAGCATGGATTTAGGAATGGAAGATGGACAGTGACCTTTTTTTTACAGTTCGGCAACTGTTGCAGAAAAGCTGGAAGTGTGATAGAAAGGTGGTCATGTTGTTCATTGATACTGAAAAGACATAAGACTGTTGATCAGGGGCATATGATGAGAGTGGCAGGATGTGGAATATTAGTCTTCATTTAACATCAAGACAGGATGTGTTAATATTATTAAGGAAATGTTCAGAGATTATAAATATATAGTAAGAACACCATATGGTAGGTAACACTTAATGGTTTAACATAAGAAGAGATCTTAAACAAGGAATTATCTTATTGCTAGTGTTATTTAATGTAGGAATGGAAGGAATGAAGCGACTGGTAGAAGAATGGGAGAAAAATAAAAGAAAATGATTTTTGCCAATCACATGATGATATGGGATGTTAATAAAGTTGAGGATGCAGATTCTTGGAAGCAGGTAATGAAGAACTATGGACTAAAGATCAAGGGAGAAAAGCAAGGTGATGGTCACTGGAAAAGATAAGAAGATGAAACAAGATATTGTACTGGATGGGGAGTGTCTGAAATTTACGAATAGTTTCAAATACTTGGGAAGTGAAATAAGTGATGATGGGAAAATGTTGACAAGACATATAAAAACGGCTGCAAAATGAAAGAAATCTATATCAGAGTGTGAAACATCTGATATGGAACAAAACGATAACAGAAATAGCAAAACTTATGACGTACCTATCCTATTATACACTAACGGCGCTATATGCAGCAGAATTATGGAAGATGACAAAAGAGAATGTACTATTTGAAGTTTCTACAAGGAATACAAGGAAAAACAAGAAGAAATAGAATGAAGAATTCAGACATAAGGAATGACTTGGGATTGGAGAGTATGCAAGAAAGAGTAAAAAAGGATGACCCAGAAAAAGATAAAAGCATGGAATTAAGGACAATGTGGAAAAGAGAGGATATAGTTGGTAGCAGGTGGAAGGGGAGATGGTGGGAAGACAGACAAAGATGGAGAGGTTTACCCAGACCTGGCAGTAGCTGGAACAGGGTCAGGATATGAATGGAATCACACACAATATTAAAAAAAAGTACACAAATATAATAAATAAAGATATACAACTTTTATTTACCAATCACTAATTTTTATAAATATTAATAACAACTCTCTCAAAAAAAAAAAAAAATGTAAAGTAAAAGATATCAAAACAAAATGACCTTAATTAAGATCTAGAAAAACAATTTTTAAAACTGAACATTAAACAAATCTAATAAATCATGTTTGTGGAAAATAATGTTAAAATTCACAAGTTATTAATTCCATTAAAAATAGAAAATAATTATGTTTAGAGATTCTAATAATACTGAATGAAAAAAATATTTTGATATTAATAGTAATCAATTAAAAAAAGACAATTTCTTTTTTTTAATTGCCAAAACTTATTAATAAATTCATGATTTATCTAGATTTTATTTTCTACACTGAACATCTTAATCTGTGAAAAATATTCAGCAAAGTTTGCAAAAATATAATAATAATAAAGTGAATTATTATGTAATATAAACATAGCAAGACTGATATGTATACAAAACTATGATCATCAAATCTGACTTAACTGTATTAATTGCAGTTATTTAAAAACTGGACAACACTATAACTTTGATTTTAAGAATTGAACAGATCATAAACACTCAATTCATGATCAATTTATGTAATTTGGTAGTTAATGTAAAAACAAAACATTTAAATATATATATATATATCTTTGTTATAACTTTACAATAAATCTAACTTTCATCAGCATTTAGCCAAAATGGCTAATAAATAATAGTTTTTTATTTTACATTTAATTTTTAAATCAAATAAAGATTTTATTTAGTGAATAAACGATAAGGGAATGTATCTGTGGCAGTATTAAATTTTTTATTTCTTTTATTACCTAAAACAGAGAAAATATTTACTAACAAATCAATTCTTTGAATATAAATGAAAGTTTACACTCCCAAATTACATCTCATTGTCTGAGAATTCTTTAATGTTTCATAGAATAATAATCATTATTTCAAAGTGTTTTGTAACAAATATCTTTTGATTATCTTGGAATGAAGTTTAGTAAGGAGAAAAGGATATAATGCAGAATACTTTATGAATAACATCCTTAATATCTATAAACAAAAACCCATGTTACTTTTTTAGTTTTAGTATTCTGAATAATATGATGTAACAAAATATGATAAGTGGATATAAAATAAATATGATTTCTAAATCACACATTTAATTAAAAGTTAAACTAAATCACAGTCGCAAAAATATGAGGGAAATTTAAATACATATACGATTTATTTTTATTCTCCAATTATATGAAACTGAAAATGTTAAATTGCTTGCTATTATGACATGATTACAGCTGTGGAAGGCATTATGGTGATGTTATGTTTTGATACATCCTGCTTTTAAATAATAAATTACTATATTCTTAGAATTAAAATTATTTTAATTTCCTTTCAGCTATGGCCTGACACAACATATCAAAAACTTTATATGAAAAACTTCCAAAATATGAACTAGTAGTGAAATATCAAAAATAAATTTATGAACAAAATTTTCTGACGTGAATTTAAGCAAAAATAATATCTTCACCTAAAAATCCTTTCCCTGCTAATGAATAAAGTAGAGAAAATGAATAAAAAATAAAAATAAAAACGGAAAATATATAAACATAAATTAAGGGTACTGCAATGGGTTTAGTCAGATTTGTTCTCTTGACTTTCTATTACATGAACTTATGTAATCTAGTTGCAGTTGTCATCTACACATATGCATACGTACTGTCTAGCTTACACTGAATGCAAATTAATGTTGATGTTCAGCATATGTTTTGCTACTAGTGTAATACCTAGCCAAACGGTAAGATGATTCTTGTTATCTACAATTTTTTAAAAACAGGTAATGCGAACAATGTTCACAACAGTTTGAGAAAGACTGTTTATACACCTGAAAACATTGAATATGTCAGACAAATATCTGAAAATCCATGTCTGACACTTTGTTCTTACTTCTTTTAAGCTGATCACACAGCTTTTAAATTAACCATTTTATTATATGAGCAGTAAAATCCTTTTTTTCCTAAACTTAACATTGTAAATTTATGTACAACTGTGATTCAACCCACTGCAGTACCCTACATATATAGAATGAATCTGAACTGACATCCCTTAAAAGAGCATAATAAAAGGAAGCAGAATGTTAAATACACAAACAAAAAACAACCATGCAATGAAGTTTTTTTTTTGAAAAAGTATCTATGGTTAAATATATATGAGTTATACAAATAATATAAACTTTTACAAGTATGAAACTTCAATATAGATGCAGGCTGTAGGTAGATAAAAGAACTAAAAGAATGGATGGATTTTATAACAAATATTTCCTTAAAGATTTTTTAAGTTAAAACAGGAAAAAATGAACTGGAGATAATGACTACTTTTATGCAGAGAATTACCAGATATTTAAGAAAGTATGCAAGGTAAGAAAATTAGAGAGACATTCTAATAATAGTCTCTTGAAAGAAGAGTTAACTTTACGGCGGTAAGAATTTATTTATAGTTATACACACTATAAAATCAGCATATATCATGTTTACTGTAAGTTTCAGTGATATTTTAGCAGTAAAATTTCAACTATTGCCTAGAACAAATTTATTTATGTTATTTCTATATATTTTTGGCATACAACAGTTATTTAAATCATCAAAAATTTATTCATTCCCCAAATAATGTTTTCAATACCTCAACTTAAATGATTATTAGGATAAACTGAAAACAGTCTTTTTCAATTATATTCCTGCAGCCTGGTTAATTCTTTCATAATAATTCAATAACAACAATACCATTGTACCGCTTTAATGATCCCGGAATATTCTCAACATTCAATATAAAAATAAAATGTCTTAATCCATTCAGATACAAATTTTTAATACATTTTAACACTAACATTTTTCATAAATAAAGCATTATCTATAAATAATATTTTATTAGTTAAAAATTATCATGCAGTAGATTTAGTACTGCACATTATTTTCATATTATAAACTATGTTTTTTGAATGGTCTCGATAATTTATAGAGTAATAAATTTACTCTTTTTAAGACAAATTACATGAAAGTATAAAATAACATGTTTTTAATAATCTATTTACACGAATAAAACAAACTGAAAATTAAAAAGCAAATTTATTTAGTTTCAACTTTTATCAAGAAAGAATATAACATCAATTACTGCAGCTAAATCATGTGTCATATATAAAAATACAAAACCAGTAATAATGAAATTGAAGCTTTCATGCAGTTGAAATCCATGTCAGCAGAAGGAAAAAATCTGACAATAGAATCCATTTTCATTTCTCCCTTAAAATTTCCTAATGAATACATCAAAATTATGAGTAATTTAACTGTTCTTCGATAAATAAAGAAGAGTGTTCTTAACAATGTAAGGCTAGAAGGACAAATCTCATAAGCAGAGATGAGATCTTACAATTACATGGACTTATCTGAATTTGTCATCGCTATTTTTAAGTTACAAACGAGTTAAACTAGTGATATGCATTTTTACAGTGATTATTATTCTAACAACTACCTTACTGTTTAAGAATTTTTTTTTAAGTGTTAGGACATTTATTTAAATAAGCATCGATTAACAACTGACAACTTAGCTTTTAAAGGTTAACTTAATTTAAAATAAATCACTTTATGTTAAATAAATATTAAGTACTATTGTATTTCCTATGGATATTTTGGGATTAAATACAAATATCAGAAATTTAAACCATTCAGATAAAAAAAGGAGATATACAATCTTATGATGCATTTATATTGATTTTATTTCAGCTTTACAACTGGGTATCCTATGTAAATAAGATGTATTAATATATAAAAAATATATATATTTTTTTAATATATAGTAGAAACTAGACCAAATTTTGTAAAATTTTTATATAGAATATGAAAAAAAATTGCCTTTCTATAAATAACTGATCTCCATGGATTAAAAAAATGATCAAAATATTTGTAGAACAAAAAAAAAACTAAACATCCATTTAACTTAAATGATTTCCAGTAAGATTTTATATATTTAGGATATCAATCAGTAGGTAACTGATGAAAAATTTATAATACTTTTCAGGCTGGTTGGAAGAATATTTTTTTTTTGTAATCTAATATTGTAAATTATTCAATATTAAACTATTCACTACTAAAGAACAATAAGACAGATTCCACTCCATGCCAACCTCAAAATGAAAAAATATCAGTTAAAAAAATGAATATACAATGGTATTCATAACTTATTAATTCACACAATAACTTTTCTAAAATAATAATTATTTTCTGTCTATTTTCAACATAATTTTTTTTCAAAAAAATCAAAAAATCTGCATATGTAGAAACTACAATATTTTTAATTAAATTATTGTTAATAAGTATTTTTTATTCTATTTACATCTCTTCTTTAGATTTTAGATCATTTATATTTTTCATGACAGATCTGATAAATAACTTTTAATATGCACCAGTTTCAAGATACTACAAAATCAACTTAATTTAAGTATTTAATTAACAGCATGTGTTAATTAAGTGTGTTATTTAATTTGCATGTGTTGAAAACTGAAGAAAAATATTCCCAATTTTCTTCTGAATAATTTATTAAACAAAAAAAGTTATTACATGAAGAAAATAGAGAAAATATGGGTTTAAGTAATTTGCTGGAAGGAGTAGCTAGTAAAGACGATTCTGGCACTTAGATCAAACAGCCAGGAAAAAATACAGTGTTTTCATAAAGTATGTAACCCAAAATGAACAGATCCTAAAGTTTGTTTTCCTAACAAGGCTGATATTTTGACGAGACTGCGTTAGACTTGATCAAAATGCATAGATCACATGAGTCGTTTTCCCTCTGTTTATGTCAGTAGTTTTGAAGCAGTACAACAAGCATGCTGTTTTCACAAATCAAGGGTATATTTATTGTAGAACATTATTTAACCATTCAGTCTTATTCTGAATACCACAATAATTGTATGATTAATTTTACTGACAGTGCAGTACCAAATGTACTGATCAGTTTTCAGTTTTTGATTATTTTAAAATACAATCAAAATAATTATTATTTTTCATTGCTTATTTTGTGAAACAATGCAGCTAATCACAAATGTAGTGACTGTTAATGTTACATGGTAGCAGTTTATATGATACTCATCAGTTGCTTTTATGTTCTCCAACAAGTCATTCAGGAAATCTACTGAACAGACTGGACTTTTGGTGAGGTTGTTTACAAGGGTAAAAAAACAAAGTTAGGGCAATATCAATTTGAGTAGGGCAAAAACTCCAAGAACCTAACTTTAATACATGACTTCAGTGCTGTAATTGGTTCAAATGTTTCTTTCATTCAAGGAGTGTCCATGTTTCAAACAGTTTTTATTTAGATGAAATATGGATATTATCTTTCTGAATACATTAATTAAAGATTACATTAGTCAAAATAATAGAATATGGAGTTCTGAGAGTCCTCACATTTCACATTAATCATGAAAGGCCAGTGAATTTTCATTCTCATTTCACGCTGAAGAGGGGTCAGAGCCAATTTTTTCACAGAAACATAACTATAAAATATTGTTCAGAAGTTAATACAAATCTTGTAGTCTTGCTTGAAGCTGAAGAGTGAAACTGTTGGTTACAACAAGGTGGTCTATATGTCACTGCTGATTCAAATATGGGGTTGTAACATGAATTTTTTGATAACTGTGCAATTCCTCGTGAACTATGGTTTGCATGGTTCCAAGACACTCACCATCAATTTTTATTTATGGGGACCTGGTATGAGTTGAAAGAAAATATTGAAGACATCTCCAACAGTAGTGCAGGAACAGCCTGACACAGACACTGACACTCAAGATGGACATTTTGAACATTTATTATGACATGTAAGTGGGAAAAACTTTAAAATATAATATACAAATAAGTGCTTAGTTTCTTGTATCACACAATTAAATTATTCTTAAATAAATATTCTTTGTTTTACACGTGGGATGTGTTACTTTATGGACACTCTATACTATGACCGGTGTCAAAACAGAAGGAAACTGAAGTTAGAAAAACAAGAGTGACCATACAAAAAATTCATGGATTCTATCAAGGAAGGAGTGAATGGAAGATGTGACTTTGAAAGAACGCTTGAGAAGTAGTTTCTTTAAAGGAAAAGAGGTAGACAGACTTATCCAGGTATTATGGATCAGAACTTGCTGGAGCAAAAAAACAACCAAAAGTAGAAGAAAGATGTAAAACAACTGCCATGCTCTAAAGATGTGAAGTTTGAATGGTGTATTGTGTATCTAAGGTATATAAAATGTTTTACATTAACAGTCAACATCTCCGTAGCAGTGAATAGATTTAATATGTACTTTTTTAAGAAGTTAATATTTTATATATATTAAAAAAAGGTATTATTAAATCATAAAAATAATAACAAATTGGCAAAATCATATTACTCTGCTTACTTAAAATTAATTCTTTAATTATTTTTTTCATTTTTTGTATTAGATTTCAAAGTAATTAGATATTAAAGTATATTAGTGCTCAATGGTCATAAAAATTTCAATTTTTTCTTTAATTTTTAACAATAACAATAATACAGATTACATAACTTTAAGTAGAAAGTAAAACAATTAAGTGATAACAAACATTTCAAATAATGATACTATATATATATATATAAATATATATATATAGTAACAGCAAATAAATAAAAGAAAAATACAAATACAGTATTATAATAATACAAAAATATAATACTTTAATAAAAACTATATCTTTATAACAAACAAATTTTTTTTATTTATTATATACCTGATAATTAAAATGCAGTAATATATAAACAAAGCAAAAGCATAATTATACATATCATTTTATAAATGTATTATTATATTAAATGAGTGAAACTATAATATAATTCTACTTATATATTTTCTTTTTTTCAATTATTACAGATGGATACATTACAATACATTTTTATTTTGTACGTGATAAATTCCAAAATTGTATTGGTTAATGGAATCTAGAACCAATTGATTTGAAGCTATGTACTGACCACTATACAAACTAGCTGATCAATATTAGATTCTAATTTTTATTATTCTAATTAACCACATTTTTTATTATTGAACCCTTAACAAATAAATAATCATAATAAAAACAATTATAATTACATTCACAGAAAAAAAAAAAAAATAGAAAATTAAAGTGCTATCTAGTAACCAGAAAATAAAGACAAAATATAAGGAACAAAGTAGAAGAATAATATTTATAAAACACATTAAATATATAACTAAACAATAAGTTAAATCAATAGCACTGAAATTTCTGGCTAACAGGTCAGCATAACAGCAACCTTTGGAAGTTATCTGCCACAGTTATAATGTCCTATCTTGTTTAACCATCTTAAGGAGTTTTTTCAGTAATTATTTACTATTATGGTGCCACCTTCTATTTTTATAATATTGTAAAATATCATAAAAATAGCTCATATAAGAATATTTATAGATAGTTTAAAAGTCAGAAAGATAATTAAAGTTGTTCCTGTGCTTTAACTATGTACTGTTATCTTATCAGTATTGATATGCAACATGGTGCTCACTATGACTTTTACATTGTCGCTATGTTTTACAATGCAAAACTCTCATTATATATGTCGAAAAAAAACTGGATAAGTTTTTGAAAAAACATACAGTAATAACATCCAAATGTAATGTCTGAAATGTGGTAAGTGATATGAACTTAACAAAATACTTGCTGAAAAAACATATAACAATTGCGAACAGTAAGCAAAAATTAATATCAAAATTTTGCAATTATGGTTATATAACTGAAAACTCATTACCTGTTGCATGAAAAATATATTATTTATGACATTTTGGATGCTTTTATGTCCATCACGGCAGGATTTTTTATTTTTAATGAGCTCAGTATCTTATTTGAACCTGTACTGGCTGTTCTTCTTACTTTTTGCTGTGTGTATTTTCATCATTTAACAGAACAATTTGTTAGGTTAAACGGATTAATTTATTCTGTTTTCAGGTGGCGATAAGTTAGTTAAGACAGAAAAATAATTTGGACAGCTAAAATAACAACACAAATATTTAAATAGAAGCTAAGCGGATGTTTGGTGGAATAGAATCTGTTAGTAGAAAATGTTTTTTATTTCCTGTACCGATAAGGCACTGATACGTTGCTTTTAATTACTAAAATCACATACATCTAGCACTACAATAACACTGGTTAACTATGATTTTGCTAAATGGTCAATATTTGCTGAATCTTAAGTATTTTTGCACACTGATTTTGAATATGAAGTTAGAATTTCCCTATAAGCCTCAGATTTTCTGTGAATTTATTTGAGTAGGTAAATACCCTGAAAAATAGCATTATTATTTGCACAGTAATTAAAATTATTACAATGATATACATATGATTCATGTCATACTTTTTTAAAAGTAATTATGTCATCCACTTCACAGTGTACAAGAATTTTGTTTCAGTGCTAGATGTAACACTGTAAACAATAAACAATGTATCACGCTGGCTAAGAAAAATCTCAACTACAGGGTGGCAGTAATTGTTTAGATAATTATTAATACATTTTATGTTGGCAGAAATGACAGCAGTTTATGAATATTAGTTTCTTCTCTTTCCAAGTGTGCTTGCTGTTTGTGTACTGTTCCAAAATGGCTGACAAAGGAAGAAAAACTGTTGAACAGTGCATAAATACAGTGTTGTTTTTTAATGAAATGAAAAGTGTGGTGCTTACACAAAATCATACACAATTTCAAACTCTGTTTTCACCCTCATTTAAAACAATAAGTAGACTTTACGAAAAATTTAATGGCGATGGTTCAGTATTTGAGAGTAAGCACGAACAGTCTGCTGTTGTTTGTTCTCCACAGAATGTTGAAGCTGTCAGAGCAGCGTTGCTGAGGAGTCTGGTCAAATCAACAAGAAAAGCAGCAGCACAACTTGGGATTTCTAGACAATCTGCACAGTAAATTTTAAAAACTGATTTGCATTTGTATGAATACAAAATAATGGTGTTGCCTAAATTAACAGTTGATAACAAACTTCAAAGAATGGAATTTGCTGAACAGGCTGTGAACCAAAACATATTGTTGAACAATGTTTGGTTTTCAGCTGAGGCACATTTTCACCTAGACAGAGTTGTTAATAAACAAATTGTGCATTTTTGGGCGTCTGAAAATCCACATGTGCTTCATAAAAAGGTGCATCACACTCCAAGAATTACGGTAAAGGCTGCTATCACAAGTCATGGGGTAGTAGGGCCATTCTATTTTGAACAGACAGTAAACGGTGAACGTTATTTAAACATGCTGCATAATAATTTTGTTCCTCAGGTTCTTGCAAAAAGGTTTCAATTGAAAGCGAGTGGTTCATGCAGGATGGAGCCAGATCGCACACAGCTAATGTTGTCTTAGACTTTTTGCATGAAACTTTTAATGTAAATATCACTTAAAACCTATTTCCTAATAGTTTTGCATGAGGACAGAACTGGCCCCTGAACAATTCTGATTTGAATCCATATGACTATTTTCCTTGGGGATTTCTAAAGAAAAAGATTTTTCCTAAACATCCTTGTACAGTGAAGGAACTGCGAGTGCTGAACATTGAGGTGTGCAACAAGATAACCAAAGATATGTGTCATTGTGTTATTAACAACATAGGAGTTCGTGTTGTTACTAGATGTGATGGTGGTCACATTGAACAAGTGATAAGCAGAACGATAAGCCAGGTATAATCTTTTTTTCTTCTGTTTAGCCTACGGAACCATCGTAAGGTATTACTTCATAGGATAAGAGAATGATATATGAGTGTAAATGAAGTGCCATCTTGTATAGTCTCAGGTCGACCATCCCTGAGATCTGTGGTTAATTGAAACCCAACCACCAAAGAACATTAGTATCCACAATCTAGTATTCAAATCCATATAAAAGTAACTGCCTTTACTAGGATTAGACTAATTAAAATATTTAACGAATGAACATTGCATTATTAACATAAATTAAAATGAAATTTAATCAAATTATATGTGATAATATAGTGTAATCTTCAAGAATAACTAAAACATAATATTAAATGTAATATCTTAAATATAAACTACAACTTATCGTACAAGAAATTAAAAGGCATGAATTATATGTTCAAATAAGTCCTCTAAGCAGAATTGTGTTTAAAGGATCTGTGTTTAAGAACTTAATTGCTATGAATAATAATTAATATGTTACTGCATTCAAAGGTTATACTAGTGCAATGTAAATCAACGCATCTCTAAAATGATATCACAAAACATAAATATTAAACTAACAATACTTCACCATACATTTGATTTTTTCTTGAGATAATTACTATTGTGTATTCTTGTAAATATGGGAATTAGACGAAGATGAAGCTGCTGATGCTGAAGGTTCTGCATACTTATCAGATGATGAACAATGGAGAGACCCAGACTTTTTAAGAAAATAAAATTACTAAACCACACTTAATAGGTCAGAATTGAAGGATCTCATTCTCATCTAAATTTATTCAAGAATCAAGCATAAATTCTCACATCACGATTGAAAGGATGGAATCTTTTACAACACATATAATGAAAGTCCTTTTTTTTCTCACTCTGAGCAATGCAATTAATTTCATTAATTGTATGAGATGCAAAAAGATCACATCATTAATCATTAAAACAACCAAAGTTGAAAATACACGAGCTTACAAATCAAGGGTTAATAAAAAAAAATGTTCAAAATGATAAAGAAGCCAAAATTTAAAGGTTATACTTGTGCAATGTAAATCAACACATCTCTAAAATGACATCACAACACGTAAATATTAAACTAACATTTCTTCACAATACATTTGATTTTTTTCTTGAGGTAATTACTATTGTGTATTCTTGTAAATATGACTAATAATTTAGAAGATGCACTTTCAGATTTATTGATATTGAAAGGTTAAACAAACGGTTGTCAAATCAGCCATTACTAGGACATAAATATTTTAATTCAAATATAGTAGTTTTGAGCCATATGAAGGGTAATGAAAACTTACAACAATGTACTAAGGTTTATTAAAAGGTCATCCATATACATGTGAAATTTTGTAACACTAAATATTAATAACCGTAAAGAATTTTGTTACCACATCATCCATTATTTAAAGACAAGTTTAACAATTAAATGGGAATTGTTTTTTTCCGGTTCTGTCAACATTATCAATAATGTATCACTACAAAGACTTGAATTATATGCTTGTTCGTTAGACCAATGAAATACTTTTATCTTTCAATACTTGCATTGATGGAATTCATTTATATCCAGGTATTCAGTAAACGCACTGAATTTTACTTTTCTGTATTGAGATTCAAAAAAAATATTTTTTAACAAAACAAAATGTTGGATCACTTTGTACATCAACCTATACATAAGTAAAGTGTGAGCTCTCGTGTCTATAGCATTTAGTAGTACAGCTACTTTTCCTACCGATTTGTGATTTTATTTTTTCCTGTTAAGGTGGTGTACTGCACTCAACTTTTTAATAAAAAGGCTATGCAGTTGCATTAACCATCCAGACAGTTTCTGCTAAATTTGTGAAGCAGTAACATTATAGTCTCAGAGGATAAATATAACTCCACTGATAAAAAATCATATGAACTACTTTTGGCTGTAAAGTAGCTGATCAGGTTAGGTCCTGGGCTCCTCACATTTGCAACAATTCTTGTGTAACACTGTTTTGTTACAAGACATTTGCAATTTCAATGATTTGGAGAAAATTGAAGTATCACTTCACAACTGCTATTTTTATATAATGAAAATATTGGGGATAACAACTAAGACTAGGCATACTAATAAATATCCTGATATTTTTCTCTGCTACAAGACCAATGCCTCATAAATCAGTTTCCGATTCCAATACCACCAAAAACATGTGAATTAGACGAAGATGAAGCTGCTGATGCTGAAGGTTGTGCATACTTATCAGATGATGAACAAAGAAGAAACCCAGACTTTTTAGAAAATAAAAATACTAAACCATACTTAATTAATCAGTTAGAATTAAAGGATCGCATTCTCATCTAAATTTATTCAAGAAACAAGCATAAATTCTCATATCACAACTGAAAGGATGGAATATTTTACAACACAAATAATGAAGTCCTTTCCATGATAGGCAGTGAAAATTTGAACATTCCTTCTTCCAGTACTTTAACAGTAGCTTTGGAACAAATGCAACATCCTGTTTTATACAACTCAAAACATATTTTAAAAGCAGTCTTTCTTCATGTTGGAAATAATATCCCATCAACCCCAAAAGAAAAACATTATCTGCAGAAAAGAAGAACATTGTGAGTCAAGCACTAGTAAAACATGATAAAAAAGATTACCTTCTGGCACTATACATTAAGCTAGGATTTATGAAAATTTTTGTTAAAGCAATAGATCATAATGGGACTAGATTTCATTTTCTAAAAAACAAGTTCCTCAATTTAAATAAAAAAATAAAATAAAGGAATGTATGTTTTTTGAATCACAAATAAAGAAAACTGCAAGGAAATATTTTAAAAGGGTTGTAAACAAGTTCCTTGGAAATCATAAGGCACATAACTACAAAGGACTTATAACTGAGCTTCTTAAAAACTATACAGATGTAAAATTGTTACTGAATATGTAATATCTCACTGAAGATCTACTTCTTAGATTTTCATTTGGAATTTTTCCCTACCAAATCTTGGAGCTGTGAGCGATGAACATGTAGAATGGTTTCACCAGGAAATATTTACAATGGAAAAACACTACCAGATCAAAAACTACTGCTGGAATCTCAAATTTGATGTATCTACAGCAAACTACACCAGAAAACCCAAAAGAAACAGATTTTAAGCATGTATAATATTGCTATACTACTGTCACAATGTTTTTTTCTTGCAACAAAAAATGATAATAACAAAAAACTATGCATGATAGAAAGAAACCACTTACACATTTAAAATCAGCGTCAAAAATTCTTGTAACATGTAAAATTCAGCAATTAACATTCTTGTAACAAACAAAATTTTATTGACCAGTGAAATCAGTGTTATAGCCTCATTATAGAAGGGTTCACTCATCTTTAACATAAATCAGATACATTTTATGAATTCAGACAAAAACACATGCACACATACACATGCAAAATACAGAAAGGTTGTAGAATGAGGTATGCTTAAATACACCCCATTCTGCAAGTTATATATATAATTTTTTTTAAGGCGTTTAGCCGGATTTATGTTTAAAACTGTATAAAACAAACATGAAACGCATATTCATAACATTTTTTAGCCATATCTGAGCTCTAAAATTACAATAATCCAGTACTGCAGAAAATTATGAAACATAATCTTCTATCAGAAACCGACACTTCTTCAGACAAATTTCAGGGTAAGTTCGGAAATAATGTTTCCCAAACTTTTAAAACTATGGCACCCTAATAGCAAATATTTACTGGCTTTTTAACAGTATGATAATTGCTTCTACTTGTTTCAATACAGCTGGCTGTGTACTACCAAAGGGGAATTATAAAAAACTTTCTATGAAATTAAAAAAAAAAAATTAATTCTAACACATAATTTGAATTATAAAATGGAAAATATTTTAGAATAAAATTATCACCTCTTTTCCAGGTAAATTTATTATTAAATCAATAATATTTGATACCATAACCGCAATAACTTCACCAATATATTAATCATTCACGTTCTCATAGTTAAAATTGTTAGTTTCAAAAATATAAATTTATTTTCTTCAATATACACATGTAACAGAAGCAGATCATGAACTGAATGACTGGAGACAAAAGAAAATATTGTAATGGGCAGAAAACTGCATAATATATAATGACAGCCTAATAATTTGTAACTGTTTTACAAAATCTGCAGTTAATACAAATAGTTGGCTGTAAGAGCAATCATCTTTACATTGAAGAGTTTTCCACTGAAATACCTCACTGTTTCAGCCTGATGGTTTATTAAGATTGAACAAGGTTTTTGAGTAAGTGAAAATACTACATCACATTCTTTTTGAGTTTGAGGAAGAGAATGAAAACCCTCTATGAATGAAGATGGATATCTAATACATACCTAATAGAATAATCAGCATCAAATATAAAAGGCACTCTGACCAATGCAATTAATTTCATAAATTCTATGAGATGCAGAAAGATCACATCATTAATCATTAAAACAACCAAAGTTGAAAATACACAAGCTTACAAATCAAAGTTAATAAAAAAAATTGTTCAAAATTATATAGAAGCCAAAATTTTGACGCATTAGAAGTTTTTTTACGTTGTGTCTAATCAATATCAACTTGTAAAGAAAATACATTGTTTATTAACCATTTAAGATTATGTGCCATGTTTAAATAAAAATATTTTTTTAATAAAATAATTACTTATTAAATATCAATTGATACTATTTATTTTGTTTAAGTTTTTGACACTAAAGTCTAAATCACCTTATAGTTCTAGAAACAGCATTGGAATGTATTTTAACTACAAAAAATACTGTTCTTGAAAAATAAGAAATGCACCACCTGATTTCAGTCATTGTCTATATCAATGGATCTTTATGAAATATGAAAAAAAAAAAAAAACCATTAAAATGTTAAATGAACTTTTGTATTAGTAGCCATAGTTGAGAACCTTAAGAATTACATAACTGACAGTAATGAAGTGTGGCAGAGGGTCTACAACTGTAATGAGAAAATAAAATGAGAAAATTTATTTACTTTTTTACTTATTATGCTAGAAACTACAGGATAATGATGTTAAATTAGTTATGTGCTGCCATTCTGTTACAGAAATCAGTGGTAGTATTGAAGTCAAGAATATTAAAAATCTTGACATTAAAAGAACTTAGCATTAAGATGAAATATATTGAAGCAGTAATTAACTGTTAGGTAATATGCCAGATTGATTTCAAAAACTCATCGCTAAGCTAACCCACTTGCCAGTAAGTACATTATTATTTTACTGACAAATACCATATAAGTTTGAATTGTTGTTTTAACACAACTTGTACTTATTTTAAATGCATTTAATTTAACATTTCTATGGATAATACAGTATGTACATCAACATAAGTTTCTAAAAATAATTACAAAACATGAAATTATATAATTAGAACAATAAATTACTTATCAGAATACAAACCAATAAAACGAAGTTTATTATAATGTCAACACCAAATAATAATTATTAGATAATCTATAAAAAAAGGATTCAATAATATAAAAAATAATTAACAACTAATTAAAACTAATAAGCTCATCTTATAAATAAAATCAATATTAACAATGGACAGATACATATTTAACAACTAGATACAATTAAGTGCACTTCATCTACAACTTATTATTGCTAATTAATATGAATATTTATTTTATATTTATTATGAAGATTAATAAAAATAATATATTTTTGTTACATGACTAGATATAATATATATATATTATGTATGTATATAAAATGTACATAAATATTATGTACTACACTACTTTTTGGAATCCAAAAAGCAGTGTAGTAAATTATTTATATCTATAATAATTATTTTTAAGAAGCATTATAGAATATTATCTAAGTATCTCCTATAAAATTCTTTGGCTTTCTTACATCTACTTTTAAAAAAAATAAATCTGTATAATAACTAGTCATTATATATGCAGCATACAATCTATTCAATATGTAACTAAATAGCATTTTTTAAAGAGCTGCCCAATCTTTAAAACGATCACCTGCAAAAGAAAATACAATAAATATTTAAAATATTAAAACAATAAAAATCCATTTAACTAAGTGAATAATAACACTTTGGGTCAAATAATTATGTAATTATTTTAATAAAATTTTTATTTTAAATTGTCATTTTTATTACAAACATAAAACATTTTTTGTAACTAAAGTCAAATTAGGTAAAAATTAGTTAAAAAATGGATGTTTTTGATGTCCTTTTAATGGAGAATTTTAGAAATGGAATGAAATTTCACAGATTAGTAGAAAAGTAATTGGAAATAAAATAAGATCTCTCTAATTTTCTTAAAGATTGTTCTACTTTTCTTATAAAGCAAGTTATTAAATTTCAGATTAATTAGAAAAGACTAGTTTAGTTTAGGTAATTATATTACACAAAAATATATAATTAATGTAATGTAAAAAAAAAAAAAAAAAATAACACAATATAATAGTAACAATATATTCAAAATTTATTGATAATGTGCAAAAAGTGGCACTACATGAATATCACATAACATGTGTAATATGATCAGTCAATTTGTTTTTAACATTTATTTATTATAACAGAATAAAAATACAAAACTTATGTATTGCTTTTCTATATAGTCTCCTTGAAGTTTGACACATTTTTCCCAACGTGTGGGGAGCTCATGGATTTCCTTCTTCATAAAAGATTTGAGGATATATGTCATGAACCAGTTGCAAACTTCACTCCTCTACTTCGTTGTTGCTCCAGAATTGAAGTTCTCCTTCAATGAACCAAACAAAAAGAAACTGTAGAAGGATAAATCTGGACTACATGGGTGATGATGTAAAGTTACCTAGTAAATTTCACCCAGTTTATCTCGAGAGCTTAGGGCTGTGTGAGGCCTGGCATTGTCATGAAGGAGAATCACCTACCTCTGATTGGCTGATGGTATCTTTTGTTCTAACAGGCAGCTTTCACTTTGTCTAAGAGCTGGCAGTATAATAATCACAGTACAATATTTGTAGAAAAAATCAATCAAGCCTTTCTGGTTACAAAGGGTGGTTCTAACGACCTTTCCAACTGATGGAAAAGTTTTATCTCTCCACTCCATACTCCCAGATTTCAACTTAGAATGTAGTGATGGATTAGTGTCTCATCACATGTAACTATTAGATGCAAAAAATTATTTTCCTCTCCTTGAAATCCATTCAAGTTTCAAATTTCCTGTCAGACCTGTTTCTGATTTTGAGTCAGAAATCTTGGAACCCACCTCATACAGACTTTAGCAGATCTCAAAGTGCTTTGTGATAAAGAAATGGGCACTTTTACGACTGATAGTAACTTCTGAAACAATTTCAACAACTGATCACCTTCAATGAGGTCATAGATACATTGAATGTTATCATTCCATAATAACTGGGTTTGAATGCCTATTGCGACTCATTTTCTACAGTTTCCTTTAAATTTACTGGCCCAATCTTAGACTAGTGTACGTCACAACCTCATATTCTGAAAGCATGCAATCTTATCAAAATTTCTGAGAGTTTGCCCTCATTCATGAGAATCTTCTTGGTACGTTGCATAACCAATGATGAAACAGACAACCTACTAAAGCAGTCATGTTCAGGATAATTATCAATGTCCGATAAGACTATTGAAGCTGAGTGATTATGTTATTTGCGTAAACTGAAAAAAATCAGTGCGGAAAGGTTAGGCATTCTAAAATAATGATTTAAAAAAACCGCTATACCTGTTATTCAAATGTTACATGAAACTAATCTGCAGGACAAAATTAAATGATTTGAATTTTGTTATAGATATTCTGGATAGGTTAGAACATGATGAAAAGTTTTTAAGCAAGTTTATTTTCAATGATGAAATTACATTTCATATTTTGGGATGAATGCATCGGCATAATGTTCAAATACAAGATACTGAACCTCCAGTTGTCATTATAAAACATCAAAAAAAGAGTCCAGAAAATGTGAAGTTCACAATCAGACAAGACAGAGCTGAACAAATTACAGGTGAAACAACTTCATGATATGCAAGAAGAGTATGCAGTTCCTCAAAAAACAGATAATTCCATTCTCCTGTTAAATGGTGCTTGTCCACATTTCTTTGGAAATACCTAAAAGTTTTCTCAGCAATGGGTTGGGTAAGATAGGAGGATAAGGGTAGGACAGAACGGAAGGGAGGATGACCTCCAGTCTCTGGATCTAACCCTCATTAATTTTTGTTTACGATTGATTTTTGTTTAAATTAGAAATTTGGACTATTCAAAAGAACAAATCACTGAAGCTGTTCTCACATCAGATATTCTCAGTCATGCATGGCAAGAAGCTGAATATTATGTGTTGAGTCTGTAGGGCAACCAAAGAAAAAGAAGCTCACATCAAATTCTACTGCCATGTAAGATTCTTGGAGATTTTCTACATTTTGGAGTAGAGTTCATGTCAAACAGTCATGCTTTATTTCAAACTTATCACTATTTGAAATAAGATTTCTTTTATTATGTTATTTTATTAATGTAATAACAAATAAAAGGGGAACATTAACATAAATATGTACCAGGACTTAATTATATAATTTATTTTATTTCTAATCTAATTATTTGAATCAAAATGTTTAAATATTTTCAAAAATTAAGAATAAAATGGACTGATGTTACATATGATATGTATTAAATATTAATAGTAATAAAGTAAAAAAATATATTTACCTAATGTTTTAACAGTCTTATTAATTGCTTTATAATTTTTTATAATCGGGTGACCATTTTCTTCAATGTATTCTGAACATCTTTGTTCAAACAAACCTAAACGAAAACCCAGCAAAATATAAATTACAGACACAACTTAATAATTGCTTTAAGCATACTTCTCTTTTTTACACAATTAAAATTAAATAAATATCTATAAACACAAAAACCAGTAAATAGAAATTATTCATGAATTTATGAAATAGCTGAAAGAAGTTCACTCATATTCTAAACAGTTGTAATTTTTCTATGTATACAACAAGACCTAGCAGTCATCTCTGAAGAGATGGCATCTCGCGTGGCATCTCTTTCTTTTTTTTTAAATCCATCAGCACATTTAGTGCTGATGGAAATTTTTCTAGTTCAGCTAGAAAAATTTATTTTTCTACTGCTAATATTAGGGTTACACGTTAATATTATTAATGTGCAACCCTAATGTAACATTCATTAGTGATATCATAACTTTTTATGTTATAATTAACTTTAATAGAATTTAATTTATTTATTACTTTGTAACCATTTTTTACATTATGTTTATGGTTAAATTCATTTTTATTCTATGCATATTATCTATTATTTTAGCTATGAAATAAGCAGGTGCTGTTCTAAAATTTATTAAAGGTCTTGTAGGATTATTTATTTTATGTAATTTTGGTAGTCCAGTGAGTTTTGGAGGTGATGGTATAAAGGGATATAATCTTGAACAGTAATTTAATTTTTTATACTAATTACATATCAGTTATATTTAGATATTAAACCTTTTACAATAATAATAATATACAATTAAAAAAAAATAACACAAAGATTAATAATAGTTTATACCTAAAATACAATTACACAAATAAAATAATAGAAAAAATTATTAACAAGAAATAAATATAAATATTAAAAAAGTATATAAACCAAATAATAACATTATAAAATATTTAAAAAATAACAGTAATAAAAATAGTAGAGGAATTAAGAGAAATATACAGAATTAAATGTAATGAATGAAGTAGTATTTATATTAGTAAAATGAATGGATCATTTAAAAAACGATTTACAGAATATTAAACAGCATACAAAAATAAAAAAAAGATGTATATTTGATGTAGCTTACCATCTATTAAAATGAAAACATAATATTACAGATTACAAAAATAATTTAGAAATATTACATATAAATAAAAGTATAAAATGATGAACCCTCAGATCACATTCAAGGATGATGGTTTAATTAAAAATATAATAAAAATACAATCTAACAATTGGCAATAAATTAGAACAAAGGAAAATATACATTTTAAACATTACATCATTCCAGTACTGAACAGCAAAATTTACATATACGCTCATTTTATTATTCAAAATTTAAAATATTTAATATATATACATCATAAGACTTCTTTTACTATGTTATTTTATTAATGTAATAAGGAATTAAAGGAGGAACTTTAACATAAATATGTACCAGGGCTTAACTACATAATTTAAAATAAATATAGTTCAGTTATATTCAGTTAAATATTAATTCAGTTTCCCTTGGCATTTGGTTCAAACTGTAGTTACAGCTTTTTAATAAACCCTTTCACTGTAATGAACACTGTTTATTGTTAAGCTCCTTTGCTGATAACTTTCTGATATTGGGTCTTGAGAGGCCATTTCAAATAAAATTACAAAGAATTAAAACAATATGTTTTAATTTAATATCAACTGAAGATGTGGGATACCATGAAAACTAGTTATTGGAAAGTAATAAGGTAAGTTTAACTTATCTAATTACTGTGTTTTGATGGTCTATATTTCATTTAATATTAAATAGATGAGGAGGACAGAATTTAAGGCAACTAAAAACAATCTGAAATATCCAAATTCCAATTGAGAGTCATAATATGAATAAAAAAAAAAAATTATTTATCCATATTTAATTAAACTCGTAGTTAAACTTTACTTTAATTCAAATATAGATTAAAAAAGTTAGAGACAAATTAACAAGGAAAATATATAATATACAGACTACAACAAATACCTCTTGACTCCGATTTACGTTCCACTCGTGACTCAATGAATGCGTTAAACATGGCAGTTTCAGTAAACCATTCTAAAAACAGCTGTATGCTACGTGATGATCCATTACGAACAAATGTTTCACGCTGCAAAAGTAAAAAAAAATTGGTTTACTGTTTTTCCATAATTTTTTTACTATAGCTGAAATCATTATCAATAGCATCATTGCTAAACAATTTTTAATATTAACTCTATTTTCAAGAAACTATAGTCATTAATTTTCTTGGAAAAACATTACTTTTTATCCTTTTAATATTAAGACTACATTACCGCCAACTCATATATAAAATTTAGCACAAATTTAGTTTCATTTAAAATCTATAAACTTATTTTTAATACAGTCCACAATATTTTTTAATGAATTAAAAAGTATTTTTGTAATCAAAAATCTTGGCTCAGACATAACTCAAAAAAAGTTAACAATTTACATATATTTTACTTTCATTTCATCACATGCTATTAAATAAAATAAACATGAATGAAAAATTATCAATAAAAAATTTTCATTTTGAAAAAAAAAAAACATTTTGGAAAAAACTCTTTTTTTGGCTTGAAACTTTTCTGTTTAAACTGAATATTACAATTTCTTCATATTAAGATCTAAAGTTTTAGGAAACTAAAGAATCAAAATAAAATTTGAATTGAGTTGTCTTGATAACATTGATAAAATTACCCTAAAATGTAAATATACACTCTAACAAATATTTAGATAATCAACTCTATTATTTACTTTAATTGGCAACACTCAAATAAGCTTTTAATTTTGCATTTCCTATGCAATGATATAAAACTGTGAATTACAAAAAATACTAAGACTAAGCTGGAAACTGAATCTATACTATTGAACATCAGTAGGATGTTCAAACCCACTATAACTAGAATTACATTCAGTTTTGATGAACAAAATAGACTTTTTATTCTTTGAGTATGTATATACGAGCATAGTAATAAGATTATTTCAATAAAAATAAATAAAAAGCTTATTATGATATAATTTTCAACACAGTCCTCTTGCTTTATAATGTAATTCTTTCATCACTGACAAGCTTCTTTATACCTTCAGAAAAAAAAAGTTTTTGGCTATGCAACAAGCCACGTACACACCACTTCCTTCAGTTCTTGTCTTTTCTTAATGTCTCTTTGAGTGAACAAACAGGTAATAGTCAAAAGGGTATAATCAAGACTAGATAAGAGGATAAACTAATAAGTCAAATTTTAATTTTTCGAACAGTTTTAACTGAGTGGGTACTAGTATGCAGGCAGACATTGAAATGCTACAAAGCAATGCCTTTTCAACAGTTTCTCTTGGCAATTGGTTCAAACTGCAGTTACAACTTAACCTGTCCACTATAATGAGCACTGTTTATTGTTAAGCTCCTTTGCTGATAACATTCTGATATTGGACCTTCTTAGCCCTAAAAAATTGTTAAATCAAGTTTCTTGCAGTTTCCCGGTTGGTAATCATAGGTATTTTCATTTCATATTCTTGGCTCCAAGTGATGGACCCATGTTTCATCACCAGTGATGATATATATATATATCACCAGTGATGATATATATATATATATATATATGTGTGTGTGTGTGTGTGTAAGTGGGTATATGTAGCATATCACTTGTATGTAATAAGAAACAGTCATACTTATTTTATCCAAAAATAGTTATAAATAAATTATTTAAAAAAATTAACCTGAAATTCTCTCTTTCTTGTGTCACTTGATATACTGATATGATCTCTGTAATGACCAACCAGTTCAATGAACAATCTAATTATGGCTTCGCTAGCTAATAAATTTGCTGTATTAAGACTTGATTGCGATGCTTGAATAGATAATTGTAAAGCTGAGCGAAGTCCACGAGAAAGTCTAGATGGTAATATCCAGCCTTCATCACCTTTACTATTTAGTATAATACCATCATCAATATCTACCACAAGATCCTGGTAACAAAATAAAAACACAAATATAATTAATTTAAATATTATAAACTATAAATAAAATTAACAATTTAATAAGCTGCACAGTCTTTTACTATAAAAATGTGAAAACTCTTTAATCTTAACTTAGTAGTGAATAAATAATTCCTGTTTATAAAAAAAATCCTGTTTACAAAAAAAAAAAGTGTGATTAATAAGGGTACTTTAAGATATAAAATTCATTAAACTCTAACATTAACATTTAACATATACATTTAACTCCAACATATAAAGGCAATAAAATGAGTTGACAGTGATTTAAAAATTCAGCAAGATAGTAAAATTTACTCTATCAATAAAAATATTATTGTGTACTGTAGAAGGAAAACAAATGTAGGGTTGTTAATAGAATCTATGAGTCACATGGTATATAATACCTTAACCAAAGCTATTTCAATAGCTGGGATGACATAAATAATATTGTTAAATATACCTTTTTCTGGTCAGTGATGTAGTAATGCTTTCACGCAAATATTGTCAAAAAGCCCCCTTCATGTAATATGTTCTTGAGATTAGGCTAATTTTATTTTTTCTGTTAAAACATTATGATGGGCTACAAATATGTAGTTTCTTCATCGGTTATTGTCATTTAGAAGCAATATATATTAGTTTGATTGAGGCAGACTCAAATTCTGGAAGTTATTTTAACTTATTTTAATTACAACATTATCCTTATTCAGTAACATTTGTTAAAAAAACTTGAAAAATTTTCATTTTAATTAAATCTTAAACCTACCGGGTTTGACTATTGAGAGGTACAATGTTTTAATTGTTACAACAGTATATTAGAAGAATTCTGACCTGAGTTTGCTTGACAGGGTAAACTAAATGCAAGTTACATTGTCATACCTTTAATCACTCTATCATGTCCTATTATCTAATGCTTTTCTTATAAACTCCTTGAAAATATTTACCTAACTAAAAAGACTATATGGAGATCACTGTAGGTATTGACAATGTGGATGTGTAGAGACTAACTAACTGAATCGACAGTTCATATTTTGTTTTTCTTCTTGAATCGTGTATTATTTAAAAAATAATCTGGTTATAATATTTAAAGTTTTTATTAAGATTATCTTATATATAAATTTTTAAAAATATTTTCCACTAAAATCTTTGTTTTTAATCAGTTGTCAACATCAAATAAGCTAATTAAATTCTATGTGCATTAGTGTAATTAACACACAGTTTATCTACAGTTATGTATAACTGACATTATATTTTATCATTCAGTAAAAGTTCAGAATGGCAATAGAAAATATTTTCTAGACAAATTTATTTATTTATGACTATTTTGAAAATATTTTTTTTTAATCGGATCACTGCTCAAAACCATTACAATTATAAGCTTTTTTCTATGCGTTACATTTTTATAATTTATGGATTTTTTTACTTTTTATTTTACAAAAATATATAATTTTGAACATAGTGCTCTAGGTTGAATCCTTTGAGAGCAACACACAGGAATATTTAACATTGATAACACAAAGACACTGACTATCAATAATTTGGTTAGAGATTAAAACAGTATCTAAAACATATCAAACTCTAGAACAAAATTTCTTCTTGTAGAGATTTTTTAAGTTTAACCTCTATCAGAATTCTAATGCTATATATAAAACAAAATGAAACATCAAACCAAGTGTAATGACATAAGTCATATCTAACTACTTTATTCAGTAAAAAGCACATCAATAACCAATGTTCTCAATATGAAATTTACACTGCTATGCAAAAATCTTTTGAACCTACAGAGTTAAATGTCCATGTTAACATCATCCATTAACAAACCTAAATTATTTCTACTATAAAATTTTCTGCGATAAAAATTAAAATGTTAAAACTGATTTTTGTTTTCAGCAAAAAAATATTAAAAATTATTCAATTTTTTTAATTTATTTATACCCTGCTGTCACTCCTTAATAAATGTTTTTTTTCTCTAAATTTTTCAAATGAAAATTAGGTAGGCACACGTATAAAATATCACTGTTAATTACAGGGATTTCCAGCTGTATGATATAATTCTGTTTTATAACAATTAAACAAATCAACTGATGTGGCTATGTGGCTGACACATTTTTCTTTATTGTTTGTACAATGTAAAAACTTGTTTGTCCTGAAAAAAAATCTAATAGAAAGCAACAGAAAAAAAACAGCAGATGTATCTTTAACAAATTGTAATATTTATTTTTATAAATATTTAATTAATGTAAAATTAAAATTTCAGCCCTCTTATCAGAATAAAAGTATTTAAAAAAACAAAAAAAACATTTGGTTGTAAGTAATATCATTGTTTAGCAATGTACAAATAAATTATCAGTTCATACGATTTGAGACTCAAAAATGCTATTGCCAACTGTTAAGAGTGTTTTTCAATAATTAAAGAGACAAATGACAAAAAAAATTATTATTTATTTAAAGAATGAAACTAACATTACTTTTCAACAAAATCCCTGGCTATATCTAGGCATCTGACCTATCTTTCTATAAACTTTCTCATTCCAAAAGTAAAGAATTGTAAAACTTGGTGTCTAAGTCATTCTTGTACCATATTCATGATTGTTGCTGAACTCTGTGCCATGTAAAAGCTCTTTGAGTTTTTAACAAATAAAAACAAATCTGATGACTCCAAGATCACATAGTTTGGTGGATGTAGCAGATCCCAAAAGTCATTTTAAACAGGTTTCTGTGTCTGTTGAGCAGTATGAGTGTGGGTGTTATCATGAAGAAGAATTATACCTTTTGAAAGTGAGCCAGGATGTTTCCTCCTTATTGCCGATTTCACTTTATTTTCTAGTGTGTCACCATAGTACTCACCAATGTATTCTTCTTCCAAATAATCGCAATAAATTGGGCATGTATAGGCTCATACAACATTAGCATCACTTTATCAGCTGAAAAGAGTTATTTACACACTCTATTACAAGTATTAATCTACATTATTACATTTTCTAATTACTTTTTAGAAATATACAAATTTCATATTAAAGAGCACTGCATTTTAGCTACTGGAAATTAAAATAATAGAAAACTGAAAAATTACAACTGTTCAAATATAATTAAGTTTTCAATCTGATTTGAGATATTATAATTTCAAAATAAATTTGAAAGATATAGCTATAGCATAAATAAGGTTTTTAAAAATACATCTAGTAAAAAAAAGGACTCACCAAATCAAGATTGTTAAAAGGAATGTCTGATAACTTTGGTTTTATAATACCAATCAGGTACGGAGTAGGCGCCTCACAAATATCCATTAAAACTGAAGGTAGAACAGGGACAACTGTATGTTGCCAGTGGAATGGATACAATGCAAATTGTAAACCTTCTATGCATACTGATAGTTTACTAAAAAAAGAATATAAAAAATACATCACTCTTTTAAAAAAATATATACATGATTGATTAAATAATTATATTGCTAATTTTAAAACACCAAAACAGAATCATGAAGTAATTATTATTATTTATCTCATTTAAGGACAGAAGCTTTTTTGATGGAGCTCTATTTTCATGTTTTCTATCAAAGACAAATTTCAATGTGGCTCTGTGTTTTGGTAAATTTAAGTACATAATTTCAATTTCAATACAAATTTTGGTGTAAATATGATAAAACACCCACCGCTTACAGACAATGTGTTATTCGGAAAACCAACAGAACTTGAAGAAATTTTTGAACAAATTAGATAGTTTTGAATAAGAAGTTGTAATATACTCATCCTTAACAAAGTCCAGTTAAAAAGTTTTCAAAAAAAGATTCATGATGTTCCTTATAAGAAAAAGTTTTGTATGCAACCACATAAAATTTAACTGCACCGAAAATAAACCAACTGAAAGGGAAAACCATTTTAGTTTACAACTGTAATTTTAGTTTAAAAAAAATACAGAAATAAGAATTATATCTAAATTGTGTGATTTTTTAATAGATTAAATTTACCTTTTCAATTACATAGTTGGACTAATAGGCACAATTCACCAATCTGGGAATTGAAAGTCTACATTAACATTTTGAGGAAACAAGAAATACATCTGATTTATTTCTGGTTGATAATAATAAATCTTAAAATTGGATCTTTCTTCTGTACCAAAAAAAAATGTTTACCTTGGTTTAGATAACTACTGTTTTCTTCAACTGGATGAACTTAAAAATTCAAAAGTATTTATTTCTAGCAAAACGTGTTACGTGTACCAACACATTTTAACAAAATTATAAGCCAGGCTTTCAATGAACAATTTCAGATAGATGAATACATTAATAATGAATAATGCAAGTTGTACGCAGCACAATACTTTTAATAACGTACAAACAGCATAATGAGGTATGTGATTTCTTATATATATATATATCTAATGCTAGTAAAATTCTTCTAATATGACTATATTGATGTATGATAAATTTTATGAATGTAACAGATTTTGTGATCTATTCAGCAATAAAAAAATAATAAATAATTAAAATAATAACCCACCTTATTGAATCACTGACAAGAATCAGTTTCCTCTCATGTAACAGTGTAGCAAACATTTGTAGAAATATAGATAATTTAATAGTATTTAACAATTGTACTAACTCAGTATCTTCTTCCCTCAACTCCAGTGGTCTCTTATACACATCTAACATAAAATTACTGAAAAAAAAGAAAAAAACAATATAAAAATATATTTTACTACATACAAGATGAATATTTATAATGTTTACAATTGGGTAAAAATATAAAGATGCTTCTTCTGTCAATTATCTTCCACCTCATTCGTTTTGTCTTAAACAATACAAATTTATTAATAAAATTCTATCCAAACAATATATATAGTTATTTTACTGAAATTAATCTTTATAAGATTTCATATTATTCCTCTGTACTGTTAAATCATTCTTAAATTCTACTAGATAAACCACCAAGTACAAAATATTGAGTTAAGATATGACTTAAGTTTTCATGCAAGTACATTCATGGGATTCCACATTCTCAACCATGATTAAAATAATTCCATTATTGCAAAATAAAAATATTAAAATAATGAAAATTGTGTATTAATTTATATGAGTGCTGCTTATTAATTTCCAATATTTCTAAATTTGTGTAATATCAGAAATAAATGTTTATTATTTATTAGATGGGCTGCCATATTAGATAAACCTGATTTATCATTTTTGTAATTTCTATAATTTTCAAGAAATCTCGTTTTCGGAACATAAGAAATCTCGTTTCATTTTTTTCAGATCTATATGTTTTTCCTATATAAATACAATCACAATCATTATATTTAATTTTATAAATTCCACACAGACTGTTAATTTTTTTTTTTTTTTTCTATTATGTGGTGATTAGATTTGTATGTTGGTTTAAATATTTCTTTACAAGAAGTTTTAATAATGTTTTCAGTGATATTAGTGTATAGATACATTATGTACATTTTTTCACTCTTTTGTGTCTTATTATGTATTGGTTGTCAGGTATTTTGTTATTGTGTTTTGTCCATTGATTTTTATAAATATTATTAATTAAAGTAGTATCACATCAATTTTCAAATGCTGTATGTTTTATGATGTTTATTTAATTACTTAACTCTTCTTTGTTATTATGTGTGTATCTGATTGCTCTATTAATCATACTTGTATAAGTGTTAATTTTATGAGACCAAGGGGGAAGATTTTTTTACAAACTGTTATATTATTCGATGAAGGTTTTCTAAAAAATGATATTTCAATTTGGTTGTCCATGTTTATTTTGATATTAATACCTAAAAAATCTAACATTCTTTTATTACCTATTACAAATGTAAATTTAAAATTTTCATTATAAGAATTTAATTTGTTTAATATTATCAGATGTTCATTGTTCATTACCGGGTTATGAACATTATAAACTGATAATGTTGATGAATGAGAATATCATTAACATATCATGTCCGTACTAAAATTAAATGTGTATTAATTTACTCTCAAAATTCTGTAAATATATTTCTGACATAATTACTGATAGCGGAAATTCCAAAGAAAGGTATTTTTGTGTATAATATTTTTATAAAATTCAAAATAGTTTTGTTGACATATATTTCTTACAATAGTGATGATACATTAATAGATTTTGGATCTTCTATTTAAATATAATTTAACAGTACAGAGGAATAATATGAATCTTAAAAAGATTAATTTTAGTAAAATTATATATACGAGGTCTACAAATGGTAACCATTGTAAATAAATTCTGACCTAAATTTAAATTAAATTGAATTAGCTTATTTAAATTGGTGAATTTATTTGTATTTTATTTTATTATAAATTATTTTGTTATATGGATTTCTTAATATGTCGATGGACAATATTTTTTTAAAACATGAAAGTTAAATTAATAGCAACACGATTCATTAGTTATCAAAACTTCCTTCTTAAAATAGAATTTTAAGAAATATATCATGCTTGAAAAATGAACAAATGTTTTCTACACAAAGAGCGTTACGTTTGTGTGAGTACACATACTCACACAGACTTGATAATTCAGAGAAATAGTGGTGGGGTTAGACCGGTGACACAATCGGAAAGCGTCACTTATGTGTTAGATTTCAACGTGGTTAGTTTAGTGCTGAGAGTATGTTAAAAAAACTGATCAGGAAATTCACAAACTATGATTTGTATGGAATACAGATATGAGAATTTAATGTTAAAAACCTCTCCATAAAAACATTTCATGGATCTATCAGAAGATTACTTATCCGTCGACTTTTTTAAAATAACATTAAAAAATATTATTACTGAAGATGTAATATGTTATAATGACAAATTATGTTTAAAATTATAATTAAAGTTAATTTTGGAATGGCCAATTCCTTAGTATTATATGTATTGATAAGATATTTTGTTAAATGTCTATAAGTAGTTACATAATAGTGGTTCTACAAACTCAAGTAGACTAGTAAATGGGAGTACTGTCAAATGTGTTTATTGTCATTTTTCTTTATTTTTATTAATAATGTGTATTATTCATTGCTGTTAGTAATATATTTTGATTTGTTGAGCTATTGTAATTTTTTTTTTTTAAACTCGAGAGAGGCATAAGCAACATAGTCCTAGTACACTGTTTCGCAAATTCCAACAATACAAAGTTCATTTATTGTTTATTAAAAATTTATTCTTTAAAAACTATAAAATTTTGTTTTTGTGTTTTATTTAAATTTGATGTTTTATAAGAAGCTTACAAAATGGTGTCCGATGCTAGACCAGAAGCTACAAACTAAAATAATGAGACTGGTTCAGAAAAAAAATTTTATTTATAGTCTAATTATATATGGTCTCTATCACCTTCGAAATAGTTCAAAAGTTTAATTGTTAAATTTCTAGACAAAATTATTTTCATCATGATGAAAATAATTTTTTGTCTCATTAGTAGCAAAACATCTTCTAAAACCTCTCATATTTAAGTACACATTTCCGGTAAGGCAATCTTCAAAATTAAATAATCCAGTAATACACTTCTCTATAATACCATACCAAACGTTAACATAAATCTTATGTTGGAAGCTGCTTTCTACTTTCATAAAATTTTGAAACTCCAATGAGTTTCTGGAATAATTAATTCTATCTTTGAAAATTATCTCTTCAGTGAATAAAATAGTACTTACATTCTTGAAACCAATAATAGAAATTTAGATACAGCGGAAAATCTAAGGTAATAAATTTTTAACCTCCTGCAACAAGTACAGGTAAAGATTTTATTTATGAGATATTTACCACACTGTTACTGTATGACAAACCAATGTGATCTGATATTCATCAAGTATTAAACCCCGGCCTACATTCAATTTGCTGAATTATGTTGAGCTCATCACTGACACAATGTTGTTCTTGGGATTTAAAAAATATGATAAAAATGTGATGGATAAGAAATGACTGTCCAGAAACTCTGAAATATTGAAGCGAAAGTTGTTTTTTGGACTTGGAATCTCATCAATGAATCTTTCTTGATATTCATGAACTGCAGCTATGTATTTCCATTACAATAGCTGTAAATAATTTCTGGATATTATTTATTTGAAAACTGAAAAGACATTTTTAGAAGTGATATTCAAGCACTATTTCTTTTTTCTTTTTGATTTTGAAAGCATACAAAACTATTAAAATGCAATACAGAATTTCAATAGTTGATCAACTGTATTTTTTGTTTTTATATTGTTATAAAACTTACATACTATGATGATTACATAATACACATTACATAAGTTCTGCAAAAGTACTATTAGCACTTGTTTGCAGAACTATTGACTAAAATTATAATATTTTTATAATACAATAAATAAGATTCACAATATGATGGTATACATCATATTCATTTCTCTAGCTTTAAGATTAGACTACCTATTTATTGATTGTTATACAAAGTGTCCGGGCTAAAGGTATCCAAAAGTAATGGCCTATATTTAGAAAACCAGTTGTTGTAATCTCTTAACGTAGTCTCCATTGACATGAAGCATCTCTAAGATTTGGTCTGTATACTCTTAAGGTCAGCAGAATACGCATGCACAGGCAAGCTGACTTACAACACAATTAATTGTAGTCAGTTGAGATGTGGCACCCACAACAGAAGATTCAATGCTTGCTTTGGTTAGCGGAATTTCAATCAGTTACACATATTCAATGGTGTGCACAAAATGAATGGAATATCAATCCTCCTACATCCAGGTCTATTCATCAGTGGAATACGACTTTAAGAGAGACTGCAAGCTTGGTTTCACGAACTGGAAATCATCTAAAAGTTTTTGTTAGAGACAAGACTGTGGCTCGTGTACATGATGCAATGACTACCAGTCCAGGAAATCAATTAGGTGGGCTATTTATGAACTAAAAATTTCTTGTTCCACTGTTCATGACATTGTTCAAAAGCAGCTCTGTTTTTGCAAGTGTTTGGTTAGAAGTTCTTTCGTCTTCTTTAATATGTTTGACTAAATTTACTTAGATCTTATCTCATTCTAGAGTTCAAAATTTTGGTCTGGTAAAAAAAACCTTCTTCTTCGTCCATCATAGTACTTGTGTGTGGACAAGTATAGGCTTGATTAGACTTTTCTGGCACCGGCAGCATAAAAAACTCAGTGCAGCAGTATAAAAAAAATTGTTCTGAAAATTTCCTTACTGTACCTGTACTCATCCTTTGCAATTATAAGGTAATGGTTGTGAGTACACAAATTTTCCCATACATATTATTGCAAACAATATTCATTACTGTCGCTGGACAATATAGAATTCTTATGCCCATCAGCCCACTCATGTTATATAAGTGCCTTGTCAGGAAAATGCAGTCTTTTTTGTTTAAGCATTTCTTGATTCGCTTGTGAATCACATTTAGAGATGAAAGAAGTTATTCTTTGCACTTTCCCAGACAATGATGCCGTATAGGAGAACAGAATAAACTATTCTGTCAATACTTTTTTTATTCCACCTTGGGGTCAGACCTGTCAGACCAAGAGAGAATCAGAGGGAATTAGTCACCCCACTGGTCTTCCTCTGCCATTTTCATACGGAAGATGATCTTGATCAACTTGTGGACACGTGTACCATGCCTGTTTGGTCTGCAGCATAGTCCCCAAGATATTATCTGGGTTAAGTGTGCCAAATTCTCTCAAGCATGTTTCCCTATCCTGTACGAATTGATTGTACATGAACATTATGTGAACTGTGATACCCTGCTCCCTGCAATAGTCGCATTCCACAGAGGGTCTCAAGTTAAATATACAAGCAACAACATTCTCTTCATTTAAAAATGTTCAAGTCATTACAAAGTATTAAATTCACAAAATACTACATTAACAGTAGAGATCCTTTACAATAATATATGCTAATCATGTAAATGGAAACTATTAATGCATTGTATTTAAATAAATCACATCAAAAATTTTATTAGCATACACATTTTATCAAGCACTCATTTGATATTTACATTAAAAAAAATCAAGTTGAAAAGAGGTTAAAACAAATTAAAAAATATATATATATATTGCATAATAAAAAATCCCTGAAATAAGAATATCATCTGATAAAAATACATTACAAAAACAAATAAAATGCTTTACCATTCATTGAGTGTCATTTGCTGTTGCACTGACAGATTTTGGCCAGGTGCAGGAAATGGGCAATCATATAACTGCTGAACAAATTTTAATAACTCAGTATCAGACAAGTGGCCATGCATTGATTCCAAATCAATCAATATCTAAATGAAAAATAAAAATTAAATTATAAACAAAAGCATTTAAGATCCAACGTGCAGCAACAATAATTTTTTTTATACAAATAAAACAAGAAAGTAATACATCCAGAATAGAAAGTAATAAGTTACACTTGATCATTACACACATATGCGCGCATACACAAGCACCAGTAAGATACAAAATTTTAAGGATATATTTTTTTATTCAATAAAAAGATAATAACAAGGGCAAAGGGGCAAGAAATTTTACATACTTAAAAAAACTAATTTTAATACTGCTTGTTTTAATAATTACAGTTATTTGATGCAATTAAAACTAAAAAAAAAACCTAAAAAAACCTAATTTATAAATAACAGTTCCATTGCTTTCTTTCAAGTTCCTAAGCTTGTAGGAGAGGTTTGCCTGACTTTACAGACAGATGTTTTTTTCCTAATATCAACCTTGAGGTAAGAGTATTAATTCAACTCAAATTCATAGTCACAACTAGATGAAAAAACTATTTCATCTCACAATCATTTTAATGACAAACACAGTTTTTTTAAAAATAAAAAAAAAATAAAATTCTATAGAATAATAGTATTTATGTTTTTAAAAGTTAACTTAACAAATGTTAATATAAGACTTTTAACTATTACTTCAGTTACACTGCCCCCAGCAATCAATAGCACTTCATTCTCTCAATTGCAAAAATATCTCGTGTTCAAAGGTCAAAATTGACTGTTTTCAATTTCAGCCTCATGTAATGAATTAATTTAAAAATTATAAACACAATCAACTTTGTCGAAACTAATGTCCCTTTTACGTTCATATGCATTAAATTGTCCATTCAATTCATAATGATATCAATATTTTTACACAAAGAGCTGAGTCTCCATTCTACTAAAATCATATGGTGTCATTTAATGTTATGAGAAATGTTCATTCTTAAGTTACAAAAGTTGCATGGCCATTGTCAAAAAAAAACAGCTTTTTAATTCCTTTTGATGACACTACACCATACAGCAGCTATTTCACTATTTAATGGTGAAAATTTTCACTATTTAAGAGCTAAAATTCTCCACAAATAGTTGTTTAATACAAAATTAAATATATTCAGGTGAAAATTAGCTAAATTAAAGAAACATTCTTCAGGAAACTTTTTATCACATTTTATTAAAAACTGTTGAGTTAAAATATATTTCCTATTAATATTAAGTGTTTTCAGTTCTGGAGCATTTAAATTTTATAGGTTGAAAGTTACGTTTTTTTTTATTAAGTCAGGATACTTTTTACTCAACAACTAAGACCACAGTTTGAACATTTTTAACTGTTTTTACGGTGTGAATCAGTGAAACTGGATCATGTCGCAAAAGTTGAAAGTAATGACAAAATTCTGACCGTACAGCTTCATAATAAATCTCAATTTTATAAACAGCTTTCAAAGCAACATACAATGCACTCTTAGCTGATGTCTCGATATAACTATAAAGGATTGAATGGGTCAGAAAATAACATTGTTACAATCTTGGTACCTGTCATCAAACTGTGGCTTAGCAATGAACAATTCAAAATCATTTATTTCCCACACACACCCATCTTATTAAACCAGGTAAAATAAGTTTGTACATATAACAGTAATCTTTAAAAAAAAAAAACAGAGTAAAAAAAATTTGTAGCAAAGAAATATGAAAATAAGTTAAGTGATAAATAAAAAAAGTTCCTGAACACAGTTCAATACCTAATAGCACAACCAGAATAAAGTAATAATTAAGAAAATGTATAAACAACATAATAAAGAAGAAACTCCACAAGTTAAAATTAAGATACCTGCTTGTTTTCTTTAATTTTAAAGTATAAAAAAAAAAATAAATAAAAACAAACCTTATTATAAAATGTATTTGATTTGAATGGAGTTATGATACAATAAGCTAGTGGAAGACATATAACAGCATCTTCAGGTTGCACTCGTCTACAGTAGCTGTACTTCCTGATACCATTGCTATCTGTTAATATTTGGATATAACTCTGTCCACTGTCTGGACTAGGTGGCCAATCGTCAGCATCAGGAAAACAAAGGCTTTCTATACCAGCTGGTGAAGAAACCTGAAATAAAAAGGATTTAAATTTTAAGAGAATAGTAACAAATTATTGTAGTAGCGCATTTATTGAGGGAATACTTAATACAACTGATTCAATTTCTGGATTGGCATTTTTATCAGTCACCATCCACCCATTAAACGCTCAAAAATATGTAATCCAGCAAAACAAAACATATATTATACATATTTTTTTCTTAACCTTTTTTGTCTTAAAATAATGATGCATCATTATCCTATACTTTTATTGAATTTTACACGGTGCTGATTTATTGGTACTCTAGTTTATAAGAAAATATGTAGCTATTTTTAAATGTAGAATGTGCCGATATGTTCAATGAATGCAGATGAAAAATAGCAATTTAATGATAATATAAATATAATACAAACAATTCATCATTATGTCACAAGCAAAGTACAGGACAAAATATAACACTGTCTAATGCTACGTGAAGTTATAATTTAATGTGTTGTAGTTTTATACAATTAATCTATTAGATGATTAGAATTAATATGTAAATATATATATTCTTTATTTTTACTGTTATACTTATAACAATAACTGGATTGACTTCTCACCTTATTGGCTAACTGATCAAAGAATTATTTGATGAGGATAATAGTCACGATGTATTTCCAAAAATGAACACCTAGAAATGTTTCAATTTATTGAATGACCACATGTACTTCAAGTATGGCTTAAGTTTCATATTATTTTTCTCTTGATGAATTAAAGAGATCTTGAAGACTAACAGTTAATAAGCAATTCAATGAATTAAATGTATAATTTTGATTATTTAATCTGTTCAAAGATTCTCTTCTGTGGTCCAGACAGTAACATCAATGACTACTAAACTGCAGTCTTGGGTTCAATTCCCAGCAAGGGTCAAAATTTTCAGAGGAAGATAGTATAAAAACAACCTTTTGATATCTACATTAACAAAAGCCATATTCTAAAAAAAAAGTAATTACATTTTCAGGAAACTTATTCTTTATATAAGGCACTTTACAGCGTGCTGAGTTCAGGTCAAGTCCGACAAGAAGAAGGCACTCAAACAAATGCTTAAAACGAGCTGGAGTTGGATGTGGAGATCGCACTGAAGTAAGTCGTCGTGACACACGACGAACATAACCTTTACGTTCTGCAGTTATCTGTTCACGATCTTTTGAATTTTTCATAGACATTACTGAAATAAAAGAAATATAAATTATAATACTAAAGTATATTTTAATATAAAAAATTTAGACATGGTAAACTTTACACAAAAAAAAAACAAAATAAACATATAAAAACAATGTAGTACAATAAATAAGAGTGATAAAAATTAATGATATACAAAACCACAAACCACATGTATCTATGATGAATACTAAAAAAATCTGTCCACCAGTCTATTTAAAATATAATTAAAAGATTTTCTTTTACAGATATATTATTATTCTATCAATGAATTTTTAAATAATATTAATAAAATCAATTTTAAAATGAATGAATTTTCTGTATTCCATTCAACATGCACAAATATGCTCAAGTAATCTTCATTAATACTTCCTAAATTTCTAATTATTTTGTAGTTATTTTTATATTTATTATCATCATATGTTTACCTTAAAATTATTTCATGTACTTAT
This sequence comes from Lycorma delicatula, assembly GCF_047948215.1. Taxonomy (NCBI): domain Eukaryota; kingdom Metazoa; phylum Arthropoda; class Insecta; order Hemiptera; family Fulgoridae; genus Lycorma; species Lycorma delicatula. Next base: position 99,300,464 of record NC_134462.1, read on the forward strand.
ATTTTAAATAACACCGGGGAACAAAAAAGAATTTTTTTTGTCTCAGGAAAAAAGTGATTCTGATAGTATTCTTTCTCCTGAATTCAAATATGATATTGAGTTTTCACCATAACGCAAGGTTTCCAAGAGACAGAGATTTGTAACTTCAAACACTTTAGTATTTTCTGCATTCTTAACTTCACGATATTCAAACATCTGACTAACCAAGAAAGTAAGAAATTATGATTTCCTGCTATATTTTGCCTGCGGAGCATCCCTCTTGATGGTCCAACAATAATCAGCCAGCATATTAGGATTCAATTTGTCTTGATACCTCTTTTCTATAGCTGAAATCTCCTGATGAAAGTGTTCTTCGTGCTCATCGCTTACTGCACCAAAATTTTCCAGGAATAAATCTAGGTGCAAGTGCAGGAAGTGTACTATTAAGGACATATTACGACCCAAATTTTTATAAGATGTTATAAGATCGTTGACAATAATATCACAGTAATTTTCCACCTTTCGATTTTCCAAAAAACTCTGAGTAACATTTTTGAATGCTTGCCAAGCTGCTTTCTCCAGTGGATTCAATAATTCCTCAAACTTTTCATCATGGATTAGTGATTGTATTTCTGGACCCACAAATTCTCCTTTAATTTTTGCATCACTAATTTTAGGAAACTTCTGTTTTAAGTACATAAACCAGGAGTATTGTCCATGGCCTTGACAAAATTCTTCAGTTTGACATGTAACAGAGGTAGATATACATTTTTAGGATTATACAATGGGTCATGTTTCACATTTTTCTGTTCAGGAACCAGTGATTTACATTTAGGTCATTCTTTTCTAATAAAATGTCTTTTTTCTGTCCCTACTATCCCATTCACACAAAAACCAACAGGGCTTTATGTAATCAAACTACAGATTAAGAATAAGTCTAATTACCTTCAAATCACCACAAATATTCCATTTATACACTGTATATTAAAGCTTTTCCAATATAAAGTTTTCATGTTTTTTTTCATACTAGCAGAATAAGCCACAGATACTGATGGGAATTTATTGCCATTATCCAGATACACAGCTTTTAAACTAACTTTAGAGGAATCAATGAACAAGCGCCATTCTGTTGGGTTATGTTCATTAGAAAGTGTCTCCATAAGAGAAGAAATGTCATTACAAAACATTAAGACATTTTCTTCAGAAAAATAGTCTTGAAATTCAGAATGACGATTACGATAAGCACATATCTTTGTATTCTTTTGAAAAAGACTCCATCCTGTTAGTTGGGAAGCAAGCATTTCAGACTATTTTTTGGATAACTTTAAATCTCATATGAGATCGTTAAGATTTTCTTGAGTCAGTAAAATGAGATTCAGATGAACTGCTTTGTTCAAAAGTTGTATCACCAGAATCTATTTCTGTTTCTTCCTTATTTCCATCAGACTCTGAGCTCTCTTCATCTAATATTACATGTTCTGGAGGCTTTGGTAATTGCAATTCTTCGCAGTGTGTAATTGGTCTTACTGCAGATTGCAAGTTAGGGTATATCACTGTATGTTTTGATTTTGAGGTAATCCCTTTAATGTTTATTAAATAGAAATAACACTCAGAAGAGTAATCTTTGGGTTCTCTCCAAATCATAGGGATAGCAAATGGCATGTGCCATTTTTCCATGCAGTGAGAAGCCTAGAATACGATAAACAACAGATATGTGGGACCCAGACCCTTGTTTGGTTCTCGATTTTATACCCAAAATAAATTTCAAAACACTTTTTTACTAATGGAGTAAGGTTTTGCCTGTGGGACTTGAGTGTCACTTCACCACACATAAGAAAAATTGTTAGGATGATTTAAACAAACTCTAGGCATTTTGTAACTAATCACTAATTTAAAAAAATGAAGTTGTAAATATATAATACACAATAATTCAGACACACAAAGCACTACAATGACATGTTTACTGGTTCACTACTATCTCACAACTGGCATGTGTGCTACACTAGATCATGTCTGTAAATGTCTATACACATCTGAACCTGTAAAACAGTAGCAACACTACCCTTTGAGTTAGCAAATTTTTTCCATTATATTTACAATGCTCTAGGAGCTTTTACTTGACAATGGACAAATGGATGAAAAACTAAAAAACAAAAATAGATTAAAAAACTAAAATAACAAAAAAACTGTGGGCGATGCAGAAATTCCAAATACATATTTGAAAACAGGATAAAAAAAACTATATTCAGTACACCTATTGGTACTCGTGAGACAAAAATCATGTTGACCAATGTAATTATTAATAAATTAATATATTTAAATTAAAAAAAAAAAAGTTAAAAAAGAAGTAAGTTAAAAAAATTTGTTTGCAATCAGAGGTTAATAATAATCAAAATGGATCTATTTTTTTATTTTATAATTGACACTGTATTCTGTGATACTGCTCTGATGACACTTTTACTACAATTTCCCTTGATCTATTAATGGAAATAATTGGGGCAGTTTCCTTTTTTTATCCATGGAATAGTACATCTACCCATTCCTGATGTGGTCTCTATATTGTATTATTTTGTACCAATCAAAATAAAAAATTTTTTATTTTTGAGTGGTCCAAAAATTAATGAGATAACAGGTGCAGTTAAAAGAAAAAAAAACTGTATTCTGGATCTATATCTATATGTTTCTTTTCAGAATAGTTTCCCTCAAGTACATCATACTGCTTCCGAAAAAGCTTAATCCACTTTTCAAACACAAAATTCCGGCTATCTTTTGGAAGCACTTTGCATTTCTTCGCAAGAGTCATCTCAAATATTCACCCTTTCAGGTCCTTCTTCATTGGGAACAGTCAGGAGTCACATGGAGCTACATCTGGACTGTATAAGATGAGCGAGGAACCATTTAAAATTTTTTCCATTCAAAAATTCACGCATATTGGGGAGCTTATTTATCATGATGCAATACTAGTTCAATTATTTTCCAGTATGTTTTATTTTGAAGTGAGTCAGCATAATCCTCAGTACACTGATATAGCAGAAAGCATCTACAGTCATCCCTGTAGGTATCTAAAGTTGATAGATGAATCCTTTGTTATCAAAAAAGATTATCGTGAATTTACCTATGCTGTGTACAGCTTTAACTTTTTCAGAGGTTCACTACCTCTGAAAAAGTTCACACCTCTGATGACGTTGTCTTCCATTGGGAGTGTTGTTGTTTCATCTTAGTGTCATAATGAAATATCCAACACTATCAACCATTACCACATTATGCAAAAAGCATGTTCCTTCCTTGCAATGAGCCAACAATTCTTCAAAAATGAATATGTTGTATTCATCTGGGATATTTGGTCAGGAAATGAAGTGCCAGAACCCAATGGTACACAATGCATTCATATGCATCTTCTCACTCAGAAAATTGAGTGCACTGCTTTTTAAGATGTGTAGCAGTTCCCCGACTCTCACACATCAATATGACAATCTTTTCAAAAGATGACATTTACTGTATTCACCATAACGTCATTAATCAATGTGCTTGGTCAACCAGCTCTTGTCATGTCTTCCACACACTCTTGTCTAGCAAAAATACAGCATGCTTGATTACCTAACACACTTTACACGAATGATCAATGACTACAACAATCAACTTCAAATTGACACAGCAAGTAGACAACATATCTGGCTACTTGTAAGCATGCAAGACTGCCACTTTGCATATTTTAAATTTCCCTGTGAAAATCAGTCTCATGACTTTTCGGACTGCACCTGAATATAGTTATTTTTATTAATTATTGTAGTATTTATTGTTTTTGAATATTGAACTTAGTACGCTACACTCTTTTAAAGATTTGAGCTGAATAAATGATTAGTGAAAAATTATATTCTCATCTACAATGTATCACTTACTGATCTGAACACTTTGCATTTTGATGCGACTTGAATGCTGACGTGCACATATATGTTTGGCTAACTAAAAAAAAAGTAGTGAAAAACCACTTCACTCCTTTCTTTCCTTAGTAAACCTGGGACGGAATGTTTGACAAAAATGTATTAATATACTCGGGCACAATCTACTTTGAATAAAGTGGTGTAGAGAAGAGTAGATTCTAGGATATTTAAACATCAATTATTTCAAAGTTGTTATGAAGTAATTATGATTCCAAAATTTTTTTCTGAAAATTCTGAAAATCTAATCTTAAATAAAACTAATCAAAATCTGTGCTATCATCATTTTACAGTTAAAAAAGTGAATCCTTAATGAAAATATTTAACAAGTAAATCTTAAAAATATCTTTCTATTAATTAAGAAATCGTAAAAATATATTTCTATTAATTAAGAAAAACAAACTTCTTATCAATAAATATAATTAATGAATCATTACATCTTTAACAGGAAATAATCTATAGAAACTTAATTCATAAGTAAAATTTCAACTTTATCAGATATACATTATTATACCATCTCACAAAAAAAAGTTAGAAATCTTTTGCATATGCTAAATTTCAGTCAAATTAAAAAACTGATTTTTGAGGATATCATGAAGACAAATTTTACAAACATGAATACACATACATCCACATAAGATATATCTGTAAAATGGTCATTACAGATATAAAAATTATTACAAAACCTAAATTACTCAAAAATACAAACGTTTGTTTTAAAAAAAGTGTTTTAATAAAGCAAAAAGACACACAAGTTTTTATGAATATAACAATGCTTCCTTTAACAAAAAATTAAAAAAAGATATCAAAATTCTTCAGAAATAAAAAAAAAAAAGAAGAAAACTTACCTCCACTTCCACCACTACTGTTAGTCACAAAAGGTGTAGATGCAGCAGCCTCTGCAGATATCAGTAACTGATTAGGATCATCAGGCGATGATATAACTGATGAACAATCTGAATCACTACCACTAGCGACATCACCATTACCAGATGAAGCGGCTGACGATGTAGCACCAGAGTTATTATTATGTTTTATTTTCCCATATGCTTCTGATAATAACTGATGTATCTAAATGGAAAAAAAAATCATTAATTTACAAGGAAATAACATTATGATACATAATTTACATTTTTAAAGTGAAAAATCTGGAAACTTACTTGAAAAATAATCATATAATGGAGAAGGATGTCGTGTACAAATCAAAACACTATGAAACACCACAAGACAAATAGTTTGAGTATGTATATATAGTTTATACAAATAATAATGAAAACTAATTAAGTTTTTATAATTAATTATATTTTTAAAGTACACAATATGTATGTATTTTTAAATTACCCACACTAATTGTGAACAAGAACAAAGGTAAACAATAACAACCAAACAGTAAAAATGTGATCAACAATAAACTGACAAGGAATACAAAAGAGAAAGAGACACGAATGAGTGAAATATAATCAATCAGATCAACCAACATTTTAGCGGAGAATTCAAAATAACTTTACACATGACAGAAATATTAAAGTTACTCTTAAAAGAGTATATTTTACTCCACTAGAAAAGTTTGTCGAGATGAAGAGAAAAATGGTGGGAAAATACAATAAAAACCAGCATTGTTTTAGGAATACTGGGATGCATTTACAAAAAAAAAAATTAAGTACAACAGAAGTCTTTTTTTCTTTTGTACCCCTTTCACTGTTAAGCTTTTTCACAATTTACTATTCTGAATGTACAGTTCTCTGCCCTAAGGCATTCTTTTAACATCCCTTTTTTTACCTCTTATGGAGAGGGGTAAGAACCACTCCACCAATGTGTATTCCTATAGCTCTATCCTTGGCTTTTATTTTTTCTCTCCTTCTCCTTCTCTTTGTCTTGTATCTGGGTATCTGAGATTTATCCATCTGCACCAGCTGGCAAATGGATACTTTCAAGCTAATTTACTCCTAAATCCTGCTCTTTCTTCTTGAAAATACTATTTCTGGTTTATCCTTATTGTTTTCCTAACAAGCTTACTTGGTTACTTCATTTCTATTACGTTTAATCCACCTTTAGAGTTGTTCAGGCTCTGGCATTATACAGTCTTTTACACTCTCACATTTTATTATTGCTGATCTCACTTTTTCCCCAGCACTATATTCTTCAATTGAAAAAAAAAACTAATGGGCTTTGGTTAGTTCATTATTGTCTGCATAATCTGATGTTACCATGAAATCCAAATAACTGCACCTCCTTATGCATTCACATGTGACATTACCAAAGGGATAAAACATAATAAATGATGGACAGGTGAAAAGATCTGAAATGAATAAAAAAAGGTAGATATGATGCTTCAGGTAGAAGCCATTTCAGTTATTTTAAGTACCATCATATTTATTCATTAAACACAACCTAGGCAATACTGATAACAAATAAGATTGACTTAATTACAATGGAGAAAAACATTAAAAAGTAATCTTAATTTCACAATATTAAACGATGAATTTTTTTTTTATTGTCTATTAACTCTTCTGACATTCTCATTTATTAGTGAATAAATAAAAAGAAAATTTACTGGTATTTTCGACTTCACAAACTGGGTACACTTGTCATAATAACCAAGTTTTATTTGTGCAGCTGCATAAAAACAATACAGCTGAAAGTATAATGTGGATTATATACTAATATACACGGACCCATTATCTTTCACTCTAACTCTCAATATCTTATTTAAAAATAAATAAATGCGTAAGACAATGAATTAAAAATATACTTCTGGTTGTTTCAGAAAGTTTAAGTTTGAAAAGACTATTCAAACTAATACAGTAAAAATCATCCAACATTTCTCAATCATCAACAAGAAAAAAAAGTCTTTTAAATAACAAAAATTTTACAATTTAAATAGATTAAATTTTTACTTGTTACATTCAATAGCAAGTTATATCAATTAAAAAAGCCGATAAATGGGAAGTGCCAAAATAAAATATTTTTAAATTAAAAATATAAGTACACTCATAGCCAACAGAGTGGTAAATGTTTTGAGAAGGGATAAAAAAACCTTATATACATTCTGAAATTATCTTATTTTTATAAGAACAAATCAAAATAAGAACGTAAAAATATTTTATTAAAATTCCATATTTAAAAATACTACACGTTTGCATTATATCTATAGTAATTACTTTTAATTGGACTTTCTGAAATTCTAAACCTGAATTTTTCTCAAAAATGGTACACATAATTTTCATAAGATTTTAGCATAAATATTGTTATGTAGAAAAATAAATTTTTCCCATATTTTAGGCAACTTTTTAAAGATAAATTTAAAAGCACTTCACATTAAATGCTCCTCCAATTTCATAAATATTGATAAGAGGAATTTTGTAATTATCCATTATTTTTTATGACTACCTAACAAAGATGTACCATACATATTGGAGAAAAATTAAAATTTTTAAATCAATAAAATTAAGTTAACTTATGCACTGGGGCTTACACTTTGTTAGTAAATATATTAAAATAAAGTAGAAATTTTATAACTAGAAAATACAGTAAAATAAATCTCACTATAATGGCAACAAAGGCACCAACATTTTTCCAATTTTTCCAACTGCCCACCAAGCCTTTAAAAGCATGAATACAGAAACTACAGGAATAAATGATGTAGACTTTCCAGTTGATAAGATATATCATATGAGGCATGTATTTAAAGTAAGTACCGTTTTGAAATTCCAACGCTGCTACGCCGTGGTTGGCATTCCACACATGTGCACTGTGTACCCACATCTGTTGGTAAGCCACAGACGCCATTACGGAAATATCCGACTGTGTTTACATTTTTTTGTTAGTATTTAAAATGCCTCTGCTGATCAGGAATCTCGCTGACTGTGAAATACGTGATGCGATTTGTTTTCTAAGTGTTAAAAGTGTGAAAGCGGCTGAAATTCATCGTCAGATCAGTGAAGTGTATGGAGAAAACATTATGTGCGATGGAATGGTACGAAAATGTGTTAAAGCTTTTAAAGATGGCTGCCAGAATATTCATGATGAGGAATGGAATGGACAACCTTCTGTCATTACTGAAGATTTGGAGCAGAAAGTTGATGAAAAAGTGAGAGAGAACGGACACTTTACGATTTCTTCACTGTCTGAAGAGTTTCCTCAAATTTCAAGAAGTGTTGTCTATGAAATTGTAACCGAACGCTTAAATTATCAAAAATTGTGATGATTGTGTCAAAGCAACTGCATTACAGTGGTTATTAAGTCAGGCAGCAGACTTCTATGATGACGGTGTTCAAAAGTTGGTTGTACGATATGACAACTGCCTTAATATTGGTGGCAATTATATAGAAAAGTAGATTTAAGTACAGGCTTTCACATAAAAATAAAATTGTTAAGAATAGTGTACTTGTTTTTTTTTTAATTTCAAAATGGTACTTACTTTAAAAACATGCTTTATATATCATGATAAGTTCTAACATGTAGGGAGGAATCTACTGCTTACTTACTAATATATAACAGTTAATAATGAATAAAAGCTGATTAGCAGGAAAAAGAAGTTCATGGCAGAATGTAGTACAGACGAACAAGGTTGGTGGGTCATATATATATGTTCAGGTTTAGTTAATTTAGCGATAAATTGTAAAAATTGTAAAGGCTGATATTTATAAAACAGATTTCTTAAGACTTGCATTGTAGTAATTATGTTAAAGTTAAAAGATTACCACAGAACAAAACTGAATGAAGAATAACATGGAATCAGTGCAATGATTGATGACTCAGCAAAAAAACATAATATAAACCCTAACTTATTGTTTCACAACTCAATTGAAACTAAAGAAATCATCATAGAGAAATATCAGAACATAAAAATCATAACATTGCTTTAAGATGTAGGAAGCAAATGTTTTTGGAATACTACCTGCAGGTTGAAAAACTATTCAACTGTGTAAAGTCATATAAAACTGTTTTGAGAAAAAATACTAATATACATACCCTATGTTTATCAATTTCGCATGAAGTCTGCTCAGTAGCTAAAGTTGTCATTCTTAAATTTCTTGGTCGTAAACAATCAGAAACTACTGATAATGATGATGTCAACTGATCAGGATCACTATGATCAACTGTATTATTACCACTACTTAGAGTAAATGGAAGCTGTGGTGATGTATTCAATCTAACATTTTCATTAACTGCTTCATTTATAAATTGATTTTTTTTATTCACTGCATTACCTCTTTTAATTCTTCTAGTAATAAAATCATCCACTGCAATTAACTGTGACTCAGGATTACTTCCAGTCACTTTACTGCGATCAATAAAACCTGGGGAATCATTTATTGGGGTACACTAGAACAAAAAAAATGGGAAAAATGCAATATAAAATATTTCTTAACTATTTTAAGTACAAAAATCACCTTAAACATACCAAATTAATAGCAAGCTCAATGTAAACATACCAATTTATAAGAAAATTACTTTTCAAATCCATTGATTCATCATCAGTTATTTAAATACTACATCAGATATTGCCATAAATGGTAGTACCTTTGACATAAGTTAAACTGACAGTTGTCATGAATAACTGCATTACAAATTGGTTTCACCTAATCCAGCAGTACCAATCTGAACAATTCATTTTCATAATTTATCCAGGTGGCGTTTACATTTATATTTGTAAGTGTAGTATCATTTCTAAATAAAAAATTTTAGTTTATTTTTAATTACTATATTTGTAATATAGTTATTTTTTGTGCATTTTTTGTGTAATGAGGTGAACAGTAACATTTGACAAATTTTTTTTAAATTTATGTTTACTTTCAAATGTTCTAATAATCTCTGTTTAAAGGATCTGTTACTTTTACCAAAGCATAATTATTAAATTTATCCTCTGATATGATTTTAGTAAATTCAAACATTTTTCTAAACCATTTATCAGTCTAGAATGTTTGTTATAGAAAAGAGTTTATGAGTAACGTCAATAAAAAAAAAAAAATAATTACCTCACTATCTGAGAAAGTTACCTTAATAATTCATACTATCCTTATAACTGTAAAAACAAACACAAAATAATATAAAACTGTATAATATGAGTAAAGAAAACTAATGACTGTAAAGATTTTTCTGTAATAGCAAGCAAAATACTAAAGAAATGTCAATCTCCATGGTGGAGTGGTAGCATCTCAACCTTTCATTTGAAGATCTCGGATTCGAATCCTGGTCAGGCATGGCATTTTTCATGTGCTACAAATTTTGATTTCATATTCCTGTGTGCAAGCTTATTTGTAAACTTCTGTGGTTAATTAATTCATCAATCAAAAAAAAAGAAGAAATTACTTGATGTATTTTTTTTTTTTTAAACGAGCTTGTTTACAGAACCTTACCCAGGAAGGCTCTATCTGCTATAAAGCTTGTGCATAGTAATATTTTTGTATAAAGCCAACAGTTAATATCAGACATAAATTGTTTGTTTTATTGATAACTTACTTTCATTAATAAAATGATTGATTTCAATTGTTAATTAGACATTTACTTGCGACAATATTTAAATCCATATCATCGATAATTGTGTAAAAAATTTACCTACATAATAATTTGTATTATTTAATTATAAATAAGTACGGAAAATGAAATCAGTGTGGCTTGATGCACATCAATGTAATAATCTTTGTGACATTTATGAGGTGTTTGAACCTGAAAGTACTTTGCAATGGTATTCCTCAATCGGCTTGCCAAAACTTATTCTGACTTTTTCACAGAATTACAGAAACTCCTCACTCAAATTTCTTCCAGATTTATTTTATTTTTTGATATAAGGATGACATTGTTGAACTATTTTGTTATAAATCTAAACAGTAATAACTACTTATTTAAACTCGTGTATAAATAAACAGGACAGAAAGGTTGAAAGTTTGCTAAAATATACAAGAAAAAATGTAAGAATATCACATTCGCAGGGCAATTTTTTTTATATCATAAACTGCAAATAATAATCGCACAAATGAAAAAGAAAAATGGGCTAAAAATTAGGCATTATGTCCGTTAACAACAGATGAAAGGTATCTAAAAATTATTATTTTTTTCTTTGTGAAAGTATGAGGTGTGAATAAACAATAATGAGAATTTTAATTTTTATCAAAAAGAGTTAACTTGATTTTTCTACATTGATATTGTCTCCTTTAAAGAACTGAAATGGAACATACCAAGCTATATGCCACATACCAGCGTTTCTTCCAATCCTCAAAACATTTATGAAAAGCATTTTCTTTTTGTACATCGTAAAAGTTCACTTAGTATTCTTTTTCTTTATTTCATCTCTTGTTACTAATCATTATCTTTTTAATGTTCTCTTAATCAGTGGGGACAAGGAAAAGTTACAGGTTGCTATGTCTGGAGAATACAGAGGCTCAAGCATCAGAATGGTGTTATTTTTTACTAAATAATCACTTTGTGATTATTTAGTCAAAAATCACTTTGACTAAGTGTGAACTGGAACATTATCATGGTACAACAATATTTTCATCATTTTATTTGCAGTTATTTTCTTTGGATTGCCTCAAGTAAACAGCATAAAACTGCTAAGTAATACTGTTTTGTTGACAATACAATCTTGTGGTAAGAATTCATAATGGATAACACCACGGGAAAACCCACTAAGAAGAATCATAACATTCTATCAAATTTGGCGTGCTTTTTACATTTCTTCAGGAAGCTTTCACTGGATGACTGGACCTTCATTTCAATATTATAACCACACCCCTACATTTTGTCACCTGTTATGACACGTTTAAGTAATTCTGAATCATCAATGATATCACAATGTTTTCTATACTGACACAATCCCTCAAAATGTGGAATCATTTGCCAATATTAACAAACAATCCAAAGAATAAGAAAAAATATTGTGAAGTGGTCTGAAAGTTTATAGCAGTATGAAATAATTTATTTACACTATTCCACTGGAATAGATAACAAGGTAACAATTTTTATTTTCCTTTAACATGTTGACTGCCAGAAGATGCACTAGCAATAATCTGCTCAACGTAATATACAAGCTTCGTGTGTTCCAGAGCAGTTCCTAATTCATATTTGAATATAGATCATTCTATCTTTTCAGTGCTAACCGCTGAAGCTACAATGTTTAATATTATACAAGGAATACTGAAAATCTGTCTGTATACCAGTGTCATCATTAAGCACTGTTAAGTTTAGTCAATTTTAAATATTTTTTTCCAGGTTCTTAGAGAATGTTTTCCTGATATGCCGATAGAGTAGCTTACCAATTGGGGCTTCCTCAAAAGGTCAGAATAAGTTTTCATGATTTAAAAATGGATTATTACAACATTGCAAGGTCATATCTATGAATCAAGTGCAATTTTTTCTAAAAATAATGGTTACTACTTCTTAAAAGAATTACAACATCCAACATTACCAAATCAGACTACGGACTGTTAAAAAAACACAAAACTCTTTAACAATCTTCACCTCAACATAATCTTTAGTTAACAAGAAAGGGCCATATTATGCTTCTTTTGCAATTTTTAATTATTTACCAAACCATTCAAAAAAAGCTTCCACCAATGTATTTAAAATACAGTTAAAAGATTCTCTTTTACAGAAACTATATCACTTCGTTGATGAATTTTTAAATAATACTAATTGCAAAGTTAAAAACACATACTGAATTTTCTGCATCTCACTCAATGAGTACATGAATAAATATGGGCTCAAAATATTTTTATTAATGCCTTCTGAATTATAAATTATTTTGTATATCTTCATGAACTTACTTTAATATTATTTTCTGTTTTAAATAATTAATATGAGCATGGTTTGTTGGACAAAGCGACCCAAGATAGGAAGGCTTGGAGAGTAGGATGCGGGAAATGGCCGTAAAACAAAACCGCTAAATATTAATAATCTTAAATAATTAATATAGTGTAATTTGAAATGCTGCTCTGATCCAAGGTTTTACCACGGTTTTCCTTGATATATCTAAACAAATGCTTGAGATAGTTCCCTTTTTTCATGGAGTAGAATATTTACCTATCCTGAAGTGATCTATATAATGTATTAATACTGATCAGAATGAAAGATTTATTTAATTATTTGAGCATTTTATCATCAAAGATTAAGAAATAAAGTCTCTGGGCTTCAAATTCCTGGTTAAAAATATATATCAAGAAAATATTTATATCATATTGCTTCAAGCATAATAAATATTACAGCAAAAGGCCTAAGCTTATACAACTGTACAAGCATGCATTTTATCCAGTAGTAAATATATTAATTTGGCAGAAAGGTTTTGCATAATTTCATTGCTAACAACTGAAATAGGAAAATCTTCCTTGAGATGTTTCACAAAAATGCTACAAATATCATGAACAAATATTCCTAAAAATATACATAAAATCCATCTATATAGTTAAAACAAACTCAAAGAAAATAAATTAATAAAAACAGACAAGTTTCTACTAATAAATATGCTTTCAGTTTGGTACTAAGTACCCCAATGATGTTTCTTCAGGAAGAGAAATGCAGAAAAAATTCATACAAGGTGAGTTTAAATCTTAATTAGAAGAAACAGTCAGTTTTTTTCAGTAGTACTACTACATTCTTAACTTTCAGCTCTCACAATCGGTAAGATTTCATCCATTTTATGTAAATTTTCCTCAATAACTTAATAACACAAGCTAGCAAAAAACAATTCATGACCAACAATTCAAAAAATATTTTAGATAAAAGGCATAAATTAGGCATTTGGTTACAAATAACCCAATATCGTTAGCAACATGAACCCATTCAAGAAAACCATAAGCAATTCAAAGATTTTAATAAATTTTTATCTTCCACAATTAAGAAAGAAAACTTTTTTTATTTATTAATCTCAATCAAACAATCTTATGAAAACTTATGGACTCAATTTCAAATAACTTAGAAACTATTCTTTGACAAGGTTTCTTAAAAGCTAATTACGTATTTCCTTTTGCCATATATGTATACGGTGGCAATAACATTAATGGGTGGTTTAATACTCTTAATAACTTAATCCATATAGAAGGGAGTTCAGACATTAGCTCTGAAAATGATAATTTGAAAAAGAGTTATTAATCATTTTTTTACAACTTGGAATTACATTCCCCAAGATGATTAAATAAAAATTACAAAAAAATCAATTTCATCAAATTACAAACTACACTATTCTCTATCTAAGTTGTTGGTTTCACATAAATAACAGCAAAATAGGAATGAAAAAATTGTTTTTCTTAAAAAAAGATTAAATATTTATTTACCAGAGATTGGTTAAAAAACAAAAAACTTGATTGGTTGGAATTTCGTGCCTGATAATGATAAGAATTACTCTCACATTATGATTGGTTAAAAAACAAAAAACTCGATGGTTGGAATTTCGTGCCTGATAATAAGAATTACTCTCACCTTATGATTGGTTAAAAAACAAAGAATAGGATTGGTTAGAATTTTGTGCCCGATAATCATAAGAATTACCCTCACCTTATGACTGGTTAAAAACAAAGAATACAATAGGTTGGAATTTTGTGGCTGATAATGATCAGAATTACTCTCACATTATGAATGGTTAAAAAACAAAAAACTTGATTGTTTGGAATTTTGTTCATGAAGATGATAAGAATTACTCTCACATTATGACTGGTTAAAAAACAACGAATACGATTGGTTGGAGTTTTGTGTCTGATAATGATAAGAATTACTCTCACCTTACGATTGGTTAAAAAACTCGATTGGTTTCAATTTCGTGCCTGATAATGATAAGAACTACTCTCACCTTATGATTGGTTAAAAAACAAAGAATATGATGGAGCCAATTCCGGGCTGTATGTTGGGTGAATAAGAATAAGCAAAGAGGAATGTTGTCATCAGGCATTGTCTTTCTCCATGACAATTGTCGGCCGCACACTGCAGCTGTAACAAAGAAGCTCCTGCAGCGTTTTCGTTGAGAAGTGTTTGATCACCCACCATACAGCCCAGACTTGGCTCCATCCGATTTTCACCTCTTTGATCTCATGAAATGCTGGCTAAGAGGACAACATTTTGGCACAGACATCAAGTTGCAGACCAGCATAGATACATGGCTAAAAACACAAGCGGCTCCGTTCTATGACGAGGGTATTGGAAAGTTGGTACCACGCTACGAAAAATGTCTAAATCAGGGTGTCATCAGAATGTCTAAATTGAAAATAAATTGAGTAATGAGTGGATTACTTGGTTGATTCCATTTTTTCTACAGGGGTCCCATTTTAATACAAGAGACTGTTTTTATCCAACAAATTCTACAGGTTGAATTCAACAAGATACAAAACACTAATAAAAATACAATTTAAAATTAAATTTTGATATATTTTGTTTATTTCTTAATAAATATTCAACATAAATATGTTCAAGCATGGAGTTGTATGTAGAAAAAAAGTCTTATACTGAAATGTAAAAGAAACTTCATGTAGATCGAATGAACATTTAAGCTTGACAGAATGTGTTTTGATTTTATTTTTTGCATAGAGCTGAAGATATATGTGGAGTTAATAAAAATTGTCTTATACTGAAATAAAAATTAAACTATGTAGAAGGAAAATGATCGAATGAAATTTTAAGTATTATTTTTTACATAAACATGAAGATGGAATTATCCATTGAGTTTCATGTAGAATTAATAAAAATGACATATATTGAAATGAAAAAGAAACTTTATGTAGAAGGCAAATTACTGAATGAAAGTTTAATCCATAAAGTAATGTGGATGATATAGTCATACTTGCTCATAAATAATCTTTTTTGTAAAAATAAGAGTGATCACTTATGTTGAAAATAGGTTTGTAGACAAATTTCTGTTTTGAAAAAGCGTAGTTGTATGCATTCTATATAAATATAAAATAAATCACGAGAAATACATGGCGGGATGTGTTTATATATATATTTATATACACTTATGTACAAAATTTTGGGGCAAATCTCCAAGCTACTACATCAGTTTCATTTAAATTTAGAAGTACATGTTAAAATTTGATGTAAATTGGTCCTGAGTCATTCTTGACCAATCAGAATCAGCTGAACTTGGTGGACCACTTCTGAAGTCTGAATATTTTTGTAGTAGTTACTGTGAGACTTTAAGGTACTCCAATAAAAAAACAAGAATGCTAATCATAAAACTGTTTTGTGCATACACATGAACATTTTTATTCAGGATACTTAACACAATCATTCTTATTTATTTAATAAAATGAATTTGAAGGTAAGGAGGGAGTTGAAAAACTCCATTTTAAAGATAGATGTTACAGAGGCGGCGATGTTACAGAGGTAACATCGCCAAGTTATCATACTTGCCAAAGGGGGCGCTAGCAACACCCCTTGATAACAATGAAGAGTAACTGGAAGATAATGATGAGTTAACTGAAATAAATGCATACATTCTTTGTTGGAAAAGATGGAGAAACAAAGTGAAACAAACATTAGTCATCAAAAGATTGATTAAAACAATAGGAAAAATATATAGCTTATAAAGGAGTTACCTTAAGTCAAACCAACATGAAGGATTTTAAATCACAAGTTTATTTTAAACGTAATTTGATTATTTTTTGTATCATTTTTAACAGATAATTATTTTTTTAAGAATGGAAAAAAATAATTTGAATTGTTTTAGTAAAAATGTCTAATTTTATAATTACAAAAAATATAAGATTTTTTTTTATTTTGTAAATTTATCTCTGTACTAAGTTTATAATGCATTAAAGATATATAAATATGCATGCAGAGCAATTCCAAATTGAACAGATATGATTCTATTGCCAAAAATAAGAAAAATGTTCTGTTTTGTGCATACACACGAAAAGTTTTATTCAGGATACTTAACACAATCATTCTTATTTATTTAATAAAATGAATTTGAAGGTAAGGAAGGTGTTGAAAAACCCATAGGTCAGAAAATGGTTTGTTAGCGAGTTTCGGCTCACAAAACATTTAACCCTGTTTCCTGTTCCCTCCGTGAAATTAAGCTGTACTAAAATTCTTGGGGTACAGTTTTATTGAAACATACACTTTTTAGGTTTGGAATAAAATAAGTTTATTAATTCACCAATAAACAAATTAAAATTTTCAGTTAACTTTGTAGAGAGAATTTAATTCTGAGAAAATTGATGTAAATAATGCCTACTAAAATAAAACATAAATTTGAAAAGTTCAACTTTAATTAGAAATGAGACACATAAACTGGATCGTAAAGAGATACAATTTTAAACTTTACATACAAAAATAAATTTAAAAGATATCCATCTAAAACATATTAAAATTTTTTACTTTTTTCATTTATAAACCCATTCCATACAATATGTATACAAGAAATATTACCACCTGATTTTGATAAGTAGATGAAAATTCTGTTGATGGTTAATTAGAAAATGTGAACGTCACCCTGATTTCCTAAGTAATATTTTAATTACTGATGAATCCTGTTTTACAAAAAATGACATTGTAAATTATAGAAATACTCACATTTGGGAAGAAGGAAATCCATTTATAACCCTAGGCATTGGAATTATTCTGATGCAACAGTAGTAGACCCAAACACTTCCTCAATCAAGTATAATGGTTTTAAAAACGCCTATTGTACCAACTACTATTACTTATTTTCCAGAATTCTCTTGGTTTTGAACTTTTTGCTCTATTTAAAAAAAATTATTTCCACTTTTCCTCTTTGTTGTCTTTGATTTTTCTTTTACCTGTTTACATTCTTTCTTCATCCTCTCTTTTTCTTAATCTTGCCCTTTCCGTTTGTAGAAGAATCTACATGCTTCATAATATCTAGCAGAGTTCAAATTGCAGCAGCACTACAGCGAACTCTTTAATAGTAATTTTTCTTTGTGTAACGAACACCATTTGCCACCATGAAATCAGCCAATAATGTAATTAAATTATACATATAAGTTATGGAAGCAATCATACAACATACTTTTTACATTAAAGGAAAAACATGGCTCCCTATAAGTATATCTAATAAGATTGTTCTTTTATATGGATTTGGATACTAGATTCTGGATATGGTATTCTTTGGTGGTTGGAGTTCAATTAACTAACTACACATTTCAGGAACGGTCGGTCTGTTTGTTCAAGAGAACACATTTAATGCCAGATTGTGTACAGATGCCTTGGCATCTCTGCAGAGAATAGTAAAATCAAGTCACTGTGCTGTGACACTCTGTAGCCTGATATTACATAGATAAATTAATTAATAAGTACTATACCAATCTCACCTATTCTATCTTCAATCAATAAATTGATCTCTCCAATCCAATATACCATTTAAAATAAAGTAAGTAAATATCCCTAAAACTCTCATCTCATTGCAAAAAAGGATATAATGAAAGTTTAATAGCACACAAAAACTTTTAATACATAAATATTTGATGGTTTCAGAGCCTTCAATATAATTCTAAGCAGTAGATTAAATTTTACAATTACAATTTTTTATAATATTTTCTTCAGAGTGTTCCAAAATAATACTTTCAGTCAAATAAAATATTCTAGACATTTTTAATTTTTATATTGTAATCCAGTATTAATTTCATATAACTGATATTGATATTTAATAAACATATACACATATAAATTATTCTTTATTATACAATTATATTCCAACATTATATTAATCCAGGAGACTTGTTGCTCTCTGATAGTATTTGCTTTGCTATAAATTAATAACATAAGCATTTTTTAGCTTTATCCTCTTAATCAGACTAAATTAACAAAAAAGGATTGCTAGCTGACATGCATACATGCACTTAAAAAAAAAGCTAAATCTTAAAACATGGTAATGAAAGCATTAACACAAAAAAGTAATAAAACTGATATATATATATATATATATATATATCACTTATTCAACACGAAATCAATTTATGAGCAAACTTACCCTAACACAAAATCATTAAAAAACATTACTAAGATGTTTTGGTTTAAAATACTCACCATGTAATGTAATCCACATTGTAACTGGCCAGTCTTTTCTTTATCAATACAATCCTTAGAATTTGAAGAAACTTGTTCAAAATTTGCTCTTAATGACTGAACATTACTATTTTTATTATCACCTTCAACTTTAAATAATGATAATGAATTTAAATGTGATCTTAAATTAGAATCAGCAAACATTCCCCGTCTTTCAGATATTGTGGCACATTTTAGTTTCATTGACTGAATGCTAATATTATTGATTACATCATCGCTATTATCAGGTTCAGCATAAATATGTTCTTCACTTGCTGATCGTTTAATTGTACCATAAGAAAGTTTTCTAACATCATCAACTGATTTTCCTGTGAAACACTTTGTTTCAGATTCATCAATAGATGAACGTTTAGGAAATGTTACAAAAAAGTTTGACTTTTTTAACACGGGACTTTCATAGATCGGCTGTTTTGTACAGTTTAATGAATTAAAGCATAAATTACTATTATTATTATTATTATTTGATTTTTGACTATCAACACTGATCCGTACATTAAGTCTTCTGTCATTATTACTAACAAAATTTGACTCAATAATTTCATTATCTTTTATTAAGGCTGATGATAGCTGCTTATCTACTTTACTTTCATCATTTACAGTTAAGTTACTAAATTTGCTTTTTTTAAATGATTTTGAATTCCCATTAGTATTTTGCAAATGATTTGATAAATAATTTTCCAATTTTTTTAACATAATTTGAGATTCAGTTTTTGAACGGACTGGTTTATTTAAAATATCATTACTATTAGCATTTTGCCTTATCCCTGAGGCTGAATTTGTTTTTAAAACACACTGTTTTTCAATATCTGTATTAGAAGAATCGTTTGAAGATCTACTTACATCTTTCGATACAAAATGAGCAAATGTTCGAGGAGGTTTCTTTGGAGGTGGTCCACTGGGCAATGGTGCAGATAATGCAGCCTTTAATGTATTTGATAAAAATACACTACTTATATCTGAATGAGATGTTTTATCATCTAGTTTTAATTTTTCATTAGACTGTTTTTTAATATTTCTTTCCTCAACCGATTTTACTATAGATTTTACAACTGGTGATGTATATGCAATTTTGGATTTATTGTTATCTAAATTAATCTTTTTTGCACTACTATCTGAATCACTTTTATCCAATTTATTATGTACCTTCTCTTCTGATTCTGTATTTCCTCCTTTTTTATGTTTACCTTTACGAGTTTTTAATACAGTTGAATAAGTTTCCTTGGGACTGCAAGGAGTGTTGATTACATCTTCATTTGTCATGATATTTTCTTTAGCAATATCTTTTGTGGCGTATTTTGAGGTTGAAGGGGCATGATCAAATACTGAATGTGAACTATAATCCAACAATTTATTGGGTGTACAATTGGAAATATTTATGTTGGCATCTTTCTTTTTGTTTGAATACTTCTTTTGTTTTAAGTCCTGGGAATTTTTTCCTTTAAACTCTAATCCATCTAATCCAACACTACTTATAATACCAGATGAACACTGCTGTAATTCTTTGTTGCCACAGAGATCAGTTGTGTCTAGCGATGATGTATCGTTTCCAACATTTCCAAAATTTCTGATAATCGGCTTATCAGCTCTAAATGCATGCGATCTTTTTATGTTTCCTCTTCCAACAAAATTACTACAGTTTGACACTTTTAAATTATGATTCACAAGTTCACTATGTTTAGATGTTTCATTAATAACCAATGCATGATCACTGTTTTTACTAACATTAACTGGAGACTTATTTACATTAATATTATTTACTGACGATTCACTTTGTAAACACTCAAATTTTTTCTTTATATCTTCAACACGACTTCTCTCCATCGCATTGTGAAACGCTTTTTATGGTCCGATTCCAACCTACCCAATAATTCATTTACTTAAGTCGTTTACTACATTTGTCAATAATTTAATATTCTCGCAGTCAACGGTCACTGATAAATATATAAGTAAAATATGTACAGACACCTGTCATCTAACAGTCTAATCTAACCTGAGTGCAACTACGTTTTTAAATAGCAAATTGTTCAATATACAAGGCAAAGGTTTTTCAAAAGTTACCTGAAAGACTGAATAAATCTCATAACACTGAAGACCGTAACAATTCAAAAAAGCACATTAAAGTTACTGGAAGAGAAAGTGGGTTGGGTTGATACAAATCAAATAAGGCAACCATTTAGTCTTAACAACTACAAAGTAACAACAAAGTGGTTTTCACTGCCACTCTGATTATTTTCATGTGAATTGAATTAATGCACTTTCTTCTTTTTAAAATTATATTTCTTAAAATTTTTAAACAATAAAATTACCTCATTCTTAGAATTAAATTCTAAATTCAATTATAAGTTATTTTCTATCCGAATAAAGAATTAATGCAACCTGTGAATAAAAACCAAGGAAATATTTCGATTTCAAGGATGATATATAACCTGAATTAGCGTTACCTTCCATGTTCCGTGTGCATCGTGGAAGGTTGAGTTGTTTTGCTTAAACTTAGATATTTTAGTTATCATACATGCTCCTGTAATTAAATTTTTAATTGGTGTGTATAAGTTATATTTATTTAAAAGTACAAACGGTAATAGAGGTTACGTAATTTATTTTTATTTGCCCGAACACCATTTCTGATGCAATGACAGAACGTAGAAAGTTCAGTTAAATATGTTTGTTGATAGTAGATTTTTTTTTAAAAGTAAGCAGTAAGGAGTGTATTTACTAATGAAATTTTATAAAATTAATTTGTAGCGTAAATAGCTTTCTAATAAAATAAAAACTATATTCATTGTGTGGTTAGGCAATGTTGAAGTTCATAAATCTTGTAATATAGTAAAAACTAATTATTCCTTTCACTTGGCTGTATACTTATTCAGATTCTGATAAACTGTTCTTGTGTAATGTAAATTTCTAGTGTTTGTATTTAGTTTATATAATTATGTTTATTTTTCAGTTGAAAGTAATATAATTTTCACTTTTAGGTGTAATTTTTGAAGAAGTACATTTCCATTGAGTAAGATGCCTCTAAGTTGTCGTTTTTACAAAGAAAAGTATCCTGAGGTCGAGGATGTTGTCATGGTTAATGTCCGTAGTATAGCTGAAATGGGTGCTTATGTTCATCTATTGGAATATAATAATATTGAAGGAATGATATTGCTGTCTGAATTATCACGTAGACGTATCCGATCAATTAATAAACTTATTAGAGTTGGCAAAACTGAACCTGTTGTTGTTATAAGAGTTGATAAAGAAAAAGGTAAGTATCATTTTGATTTTTATTCTTGCTACTTTTATAACTAAAATTATTAATTTTTATGTTCCAGTGAGATTAATGATATTTTTTTTAGTCATCTTTTATGCTATATGAACATGACTATTTTTATAGAAATTGTACATTATTGTATACAAATTGCATTTGTAAACCAGCATTATATCAAAAGCAACCAAAAATACCCATTTTGTGTTTATCCTTTTATTCCAGGAGGAAGATATGAAGGAAAATGTATTCTTTCAAACCAAATTTTTTAGTGTTTTAACATAATTTCCTAAAGGTCTTTTTTAAAAAGCAAGATTATTTTCTTAACTTTTTATGTGTATTGAGGTTGGCGGGTAGTCTTAAAGGGATGTCTTTCTTTGCTTCTGTGGTGTAGAAAGGAAAACATCTGCTATAGACATAGTGCTGTTTACAACTAAATATCATCATCATAACATTCTGTTGCCTTGGTGGTTAATGACTCACTTGTTAGAGAAAAAATTATAGATTCCTTCCTTCATGAGACAGTTATCCTTAAACACTAAAGTGCTGTGCAGTTAATAGATTGGGTTTATAATAAATGTATTGGGTGTCAATAATTTGAAGCCAATATCATGTTGCTTAAAGTTTGTTTTCTAAACGTTTAATGCAGTCAAATTTTGTACTTTTAATTATTAAAGTTATTATGATCTGTATATATATGCTCTTTATATTATAAAATCAGCTTCATTAAGGCAAACACAAAGGGCATGGACTTAATTGTCAGTATGGCAAATAGAACCTGGCAGAGCTCCTGCCTGTTTAGCCTGCTATGCTAGAATAAGAAAAAATTACGTAAAATATACAGTGGTCCTAACAAACATTGTAGCCCATTTTAATTTAGATCTATCTTCTTTTATGAATATTGCTTCATGTGAGACATTAAATATCTTACTGTTTGAACTGTGAATACAGCAGCTTTACACATCAGTGAAGATATTTACATGAGCATTGTGGTTGGAATGTTACATTTTGAACGTAATTGCAGCAAGATGCCCTACAAAATTGTGTTTCTAGTTATCAAATTAGACATTTTCAACCAGATTTCACATCATAATGTACCTGTAGTCTGCATGTGAGCAGCATGGATCAAAGTTATTATTGTGGTAGTCAGATGAATGAAACTTTCTGTATTTGTATGAATACCAACAGTCGCTAATTATTACAATATTGTTAATTAGGCATCTCAATGCCCCAATTCAGTATGGCACTGTGAATACAAACATATTGTAGTTAAGAGCTCTAAACTACTCATGCTTGCTTTGATATTTTGAACTCTGCGCAGAACATTATAAACTCTCTCACTAGGTGATCCACAGCAGTGTAAACTGAATTTTTTTTCTTCATTGTAAACTGTAGTTTTCAAACCACGTATTTTTAAATTGTTAACTTGTGAAATCACTATGTTTTAATAGATTTTTTGCTTGTTATTTATTATTTTCACCCACTTCTTACAGCAGTGCATGATGTTTATAGTACCATTCGATTACCATATTTTTCACAGTTCCATGTGGACATTCTGTATATAAAACTATAAACTGGTTTAGTTTCAGTTTGTCTTGTGAAATGACTATAAAATCACTTACTACGAGCATGGAATCATCTTTACCAAAAGCAATACCATAACTACATAAAGCCATGACTATCCAGAATGGAAATTGCAATTTTACCAGTTGCATAACTGATTAGAATAACTGTTTTAGATAACATATGCAGCGATAGGAAAAAACTGAATTTATTATCTTTCTGACTAAATTTTATTGAACTAAATTTCTATAAAATTTATTTTATACCAATTTATAATGGAAATTTAAATTTGAAAAAAATCATAGGAGGATACATAGTAATTAATTACCAAATTTAAATTAAATCAGTTAAAAGATGTAAAAATTTTTGTTAAAAGTAAATGACAAACATCTTCCCATTTTTCTTAGATTTTTACCTTCTGGTTGCTAGTGTACTTACTTATGTCTTACTGCAATTCTGCTTATTTTTAATTTTGTTATTTCATTTTTATTTAGGATATATTGATTTAAGTAAACGTAGAGTGTCACCAGAAGATATAGAAAAATGTACTGAAAGATTTGCTAAAGCTAAGGCAGTTAATTCAATTTTACGCCATGTAGCAGAACTTCTTAATTATGAAACTAATGAACAGCTTGAAGATTTATATCAAAGAACTGCCTGGTTATTTGAAGAAAGATTAAAGAAGAAAGCTTCTGCTTACGATTTCTTTAAACAAGCTGTGTTGTAAGTATAATTTATGAAGTGTCAATATAAATGAACATTTTGATTGCATTACAATGTAATTTTGCTGATTTTATTTTTAATATAAACAAAGTTAAATACTAACTGCCATAATTTATGTGGGAATTGTATTAAAAATTCAAAATTGATAATCCAAGAATTGAATGATATATATATATATATATATTATAAATATGATATAAATTTATATTTATTTATTATATATCATATTTATCCTTGTCTTTAGGGATTATGTTTAATTTTACATGTATGTGTTTTTTACTGAATTTAAACACTCAGAAAAGACATTAAAAAATAAGGTAAATGCATCTTCTGATTCAAAGATGTTACTTCAATTCATAGAATAAAGTTTTTCTTTTAGCTTATCAATATTAATGTAAACTTTACTAACGTTATCCTTAATTTTATTATTCGTTAGACTAGAATTCTGAAGTATTACTCTAATCAATGTCTACATCAAGAATTTCAAAATCATAATTTTCACAACTGATTTCCTTATTCTGGTAGCAATATGGTCTATACACGTACCAGATATAAGCCACGTAGGGCTGTATGTTATAAAACTAAAACCATGACCTTGCAAAAGAAGTAGTAAATATTTATCAATTGTTGCATTATCAATCATACCATTTATATTTATATCATCTGCATATATTGCATTCTCATTTTCAGGCTCTTGCAAATAATTTTCTAATTCCTGTAAATAGGTTTCTTTTGATAAAAAAGCAATTATGTTAAACTTAAAATTATTTTACACAATTTTAATTTGTACACCATCGGCAGATATAAAATTTATTTTAGAATAATCAATACAATGTAGGCCTATTTCTTTTTTAATATACACAGTAATTCCTCATGCTCTGTAATTAGAATTATAGTTGGAGAAAGAGTTATAATTATCAAAATTATTTAAATAATAATTAAGGGTTGTTTGTCCTATTACATGACTCATGTGATATTTTACACTCTTAATTGCTCTCTTCCATCAACTACCAAAACGAGAATAAAAAAGAGGAATAAATGATCAGATTATACCTTGTATAGATGGGAACTCTTGAATGCATGACTTAAGGTTTTATGAATTTAAAAGTTGATATAAATTATAAAGAATATTTTTGGCGCAACTGAAGTTGGAACCATTATCATAAAAGACTTGATTTTTACTATTGTGTAAAATTAATAAAAGCAAATTTAATGTTGGTAAATACTATTTTTAAATAATATTGAAAAATACTACTATAGGCACAATTTACTAACGTCAAAAATTAAGGCTGATGATTGATTATTGGTCTGATCTGTGATTGTCCAACAATCAGTTTATCTATACTATGCTACCTGGTACATACATCATGAACTGAATGTCACATCAGCTGTAGACTTTGTCAATGTGACTCAACAAACATTGACTTGTTTTATACTGGAAGTAGAACAATATACTCTTATGAGTATATTGTTCTACTTCCAGTATAACAATTCTGTTACATTAAAACAATCAATTTTGTTACATTAACCAGTCTGCTTGCATAAGACATGTTTGATATTTTGCCTGAGAGTATAATTAAACCTTAAAAATTTCCTCTAATCTAAATTATGTTTTTAAAAATAAGGATGTTAGAACCGTCTTGAAAAGACCTTTAAAAAGAATTAATTCACCTGTTGCTAGAGTCCATTCAAGGTTATTAAAAAAAAGAATTTCAGATCATTGCTTCCAAATTTATACAATAATATATATGTAAATGTAATTTTAATATATATTTTTTTTTTACAATTAATCTTTTTTCTCTGTTTCATGCAATCAAAGGGATCCATCAATCTTAGCTGAATGTGGTTTAGATGAGAATACACAAGAAGTTTTATTGAATAATATTAAAAGGAAATTAACATCACAGGCAGTAAAGATAAGGGCTGATATAGAAGTAGCGTGTTATGGATATGAAGGTATTGATGCCGTAAAAGCTTCTTTAAGATCTGGGTTGGCGTGTTCTACTGATGATCTGCCAATAAAAATAAATCTTATAGCACCACCATTGTACGGTAAGATATTAGTTTTATATTACTATACAACCTGTTGCTTTCAACTCTAGTAAAACATTTTATTTTTGGATAAGATTAATATTGTGAATTTTAACAGTTAAGCATAGTTTATAACCAACCTGTCATAGTCAATGAACCAACCTGTGTGTTATGGATTTTACATTTGAATTATAGGTTGTATATGATACTATAGCATGTTTACAAAATATAATGCCAAACAAAAATGTTGAGATGTTTCTACATATATTGAAAAAAATATCCAGTGAACATAGATTTAAAAGCATTTCATTTTCCATTCTGCTTGTCTTTTTTTTATCAAAAATTAATAATTTATCTTATATTTTTGTAACATGGCACAGTTGGTATTTTATAGATATACATAAAGTTCAGCTGACCAACAATTATAAAATGTTTAAATCTATTCAAGTGCTTTCATACCTTCATCCATCCTCAGGGATATCCATTTCATTAATTATAAAAACTTTATATAACTATTCATTTAAAATGAGATAAAATAAAATATACTGAAACTTGATAGTCCCTAAATTGATAGTCATATTATTAAAAGTAATTTTAGTACTAAAAGTATAGTAATGTCATATTTAAAAGTAAAAGCATGTCCTGTCAGTAAAAGAATTTCAATTGTTATTGAGAATAGTTAGCATTTTAAGCTCCTATACTGTATTTTGTTAGCTCATTTTTTATTGTTTAACTTTGTTAACTTGATTTTTAAGCTGTAAATAAACAATACTACACAAAGAATTAAATCATATCATAGTCACATATTACGACATCATATCTAATACTGAAGAGTGAGCCTTCATGAACAAGATTAATCATGTCTGTGCAGGTCAAAACATGTAGCTGAAAACACAGATGTGTTGTTTGCATTAAGCACTGAATTTAAGAATGAATTAATTTTGTTCAGTGTTATTGCTGTCCTAAGTTTGTTAACAGTGCAGTGTCATAATGCCTCGAAATTGTGTAAATGATGTGGATGCCTTTTGTTCTGTATGTGGTGAATTTGCCATAAAATCAAGTAGAAAAAGCTTTACATCTTTAATCAAAAAAACATATAATTTGTACTTTCAGTTTAAAATTGATCAGGATAAGACATGGACTTCTCATATAGTGTGCACTAATTTTCTGCATATTTAAGAGGATGGCTGAAAGGTACTCAGAAGGCTTTGCCATTTGGTGGATCTATGTTTTGGTGAGAAATAAAGGATCATGTAACCGATTGCTATTTTTGTTTAACAAGTGTGTCTGAAATTTCTAAAAAATCTAAACATACTGTAAAATATACTTTATTGCAATCTGCAATCAGGCCTGTACCTCACAGTGAAATTATTCCAGTTCCTGAGCCACCTGTGAATGTATGTTTCGAAAGCAGCAATGAAGGATCAGCCAGTATTGAAGAAGACTTTGATTTTGAATTACCCTCCAATAAGCCACATCTTATATTACAAGGTGAATTAAATGACTTGGTTAGGGATTTAAATTTATCAAAAAATCAAGCTGAACTGTTAGGATCGAGACTGCAAGATTGGAATTTACTTCAAAAAATCTTTTTAAAAATTGGGCTTTTGAAGCCGATAAAAAGAACTTTCTCCGTTCTTAGTTGATCAAAATTATTTAGTTTATTGCACAAATATTGATGAGCTTATGTTGCACTTAGGACAAAATCATAAACCTGAGGACTGGCGCCTTTTCATAGATTTGTCCAAGTATAGTTTAAGAGTGGTTCTGCTACAAAACAGTAACAAATATCCTTCGCTACCAATTGCTAATGGTATTAATTTGAAAGAGATATACGATGTGATGAATGACATTCTTGAAAAAATAAATTATAAAAACATAGCTAGCACATACGAGGTGATTTGAAAGTTATAGCTGTTTTGTTAGGCATACAGTTAGGCTATACTAAGTACATGTGTTTTCTGTGCGAATGGAACAGCCAAGCTAGGGCTAAACATTATGTTACTAAAGAGTGGAAGAAACGAGATAACTTAACTCCAAATGGGAAAATTATTATTCATAAGCCCTTAGTTGAACCTAAAAAAATGTTTACCCCATCTGCATATAAAGTTAGGACAAATGAAAAATTTAGTAAAAGCATGAAGAAGGATAGTCCTGGATTTTTGTTCATCAGGCAGAAATTTCCGAATGTAAGTGAAGGAAAAATTAAAGAAGGAATATTTGTTGGTCCTCAAATAAGAGAGTTGGTCAAAGATGATATATTTAACTCAGTGTTAAATAATGCAGAAGGTGAAGCTTGGGCTTCATTTAAAGACATTTGCAAAAATTTTCTTGGCAAACAAAAATCCGACAATTACCATGATACTGTTAATCAATCAACTTCTAACTTCATACAGAGGTATGCGATGTAATATGTCTGTATGTATGTATTACACTCACATCTGGATTTTTTCCCGGACAACCTTGGAGACATAAGTGAAGAACAGTGAACATTTCCACCAAGACATTTCGTTGATAGAAAACCGCTATAAAGGGAAATGGAATACCAACATACTAGCCGATTACTGTTGGATATTAATTCGGGATGTGCTATTAAAGCTATTTATAAAAGAAAAGCATTAGCAAAATCATTCTAACACAGGTATGACTATGCAAAATTTTACTTTAATGAATTTTAACTATATTTTCCCTTAATTTTTTTGAAGCATAATTTATTTAAAAATAAGGGTGATAGAATAATTGTATTTATAGATCTTTAATGTATGCAAAAAAGGAATTCGGGAAATTATATCACACTTTCAGAAACATTAAAAAAATTTTTTTTGTCTATCAGTGTTATTGTTTATAATTTGTTTAAATAAAATATATCATTATCAAATTTAGTTTGTTTGTTCATCAGAGATCCCACTAATAAAATTAAAAAAGAATTTATTTCTAACATCAAAAAATGTAAATACATTTTTAAGGATGAATACACTAAACAAAGTTTTAAATTAACTAATTAATACCAATGTTATTTGGGAAGTAGAATTACTAAAGATGGACGAAGCAGGAGCGATATAAAATGCCGAATAGCACAAGCTAAACGAGCCTTCAGTAAGAAATATAAGTTGTTTACATCAAAAATTAATTTAAATGTCAGGAAAAGATTTTTGAAAGTGTATGTTTGGAGTGTCGTTTTATATGGAAGTGAAACTTGGACAATCGGAGTATCTGAGAAGAAAAGGTTAGAAGCTTTTGAAATGTTGTGCTATAGGAGAATGTTAAAAATCAGATGGGTGGATAAAGTGACAAATGAGGAGGTATTGCGGCAAATAGATGAAGAGAGAAGCCTTTGGAAAAATATAGTTAAAAGAAGAGACAGACTTATAGGCCACATACTAAGGCATCCTGGAATAGTCCCTTTAATTTTGGAAGGACAGGTAGAAGGAAAGAATTGTGTAGGCAGGCCACGTTTGGAATATGTAAAACAAATTGTTTAGGGATGTAGGATGTAGAGGGTATACTGAAATGAAACGACTAGCACTAGATAGGGAATCTTGGAGAGCTGCATCAAACCAGTCAAATGACTGAAGACAAAAAAAAAAAAAAATACCAATGTCCCAATATTGAGGGGACTACCCCTCAGTATATAAATTATATTAACTCACTCGTTTATCAGTTAAGTAAAATCCTATCAAGTACATTAAAACTGATAACAAATATAATTTAAAAAATAGCTATGAATTAAAAAATATAATTGATGTCAACATAAATAGTACAATTAAAGTTATAACACGACGTAAAGGATGTGTATACAAATATTGACACTAATAAAACTGTATAATTTATAACACTGACCAAATTAAAAATAGATAATATAACATGAAATAATACATTTATTAAAATTATATATTAAATATAACTATTTTAAATTTAATCATAACAAACACCAAATTATATTCTCCAAAAGATATGTAGACGATATATTAATTATTGATAATCAGCAACTTATGATGAGAATACAATAATTTAAAAAATGAACTCTATAGATGATAATATTAAATTTACTTTAAACCAGGAAAATAACAATAGTGTTAATTATTTGGAGATAAAAAGTAATAATAAATTTGACAAAGACAATCAGAAAACCAACTAAACAAGACACTATAGTACATTTAATATAAAATAGCAACTTTTAATTCTTTAATTTATAGAGCAATAAAATATTTAAAACATAATAGTATAGAACTAAATAATGAATTAAATAACATTAAATATATTGCTATAACAAATGGTTATAATGTAAATTTAGTAAACAAATTATACAACAAACTAAGTAATAAAATATATATAAAAGATAATATAAAACTAACAAATAATACTATTGGAAAAGATTATGTTAAAGTTGAATATAATACAAATTATAGAAAATTTTATAAAATATCTAAATCATTTGAATTAAAAACAACATATATAACTAATAACAAAATAGATCATTTTCAGTTAGAATCAAGGAACATATTAATTGTATAAATAAAAAAAATAAGACTGTTCTAACTTCGCGAAACACATTTTGGGATACAATCGTAATTATTATAATCTAAACAATTTTATTGATGTAATATTCTAATGATTTTTATAAAACTAATATTTTAGAGAAATTTTATTTTTATTTAAACAATAACAAACTGAATTAAAATTTAAATAGAAACTTCACATTATCATTCCATGTTCTTTAATTTTTCTAAGCGACCTCAAAGTCCAATTTTACAGTTTTTTAGCAAAAAGTCGCATGCCAGTACCGATTCTTGTTAACGTTAGTGAAAATTTCACATTGCCAAATATTTCTTTGCTGTTGCAATGAACGATGCTGTTGCGAATGTTCTTCTCGAAACTAGTTTCATATCCTCTTGTGAAAATTCGGCTGGTATTGAATGTACATCAACATCACTCAATAATGTTGTTATGCCCGCTGAATCATTTGGAAGTGATAAATGTATTGTTTTGCTTCCGGAAACTTCAACATCTTCAAGTTCCACTGAACCACATGCTTATGATATTGGTGTTTACATAGGAAAAGACTTTTCTAATGAAAAAAAACTTGATGTCTTGGTCAATATCTGGGAACCAGATTCAGGGTTTGGAACAAAAAGAAAGAGCAATCTGCGATTTCAGTTTAAGTGGCTTTAATTTGTAAATTTTGTGCACTTTTTGCTCCAAGAAATTGTTTGATCTGGCAAGCAACCCTTATGTCAACTTTGTAGTGAGAAATTTGACAACAAATTTGACAACAATTTGAAGGATATGCTGTCAAGCAATGTTCAGAACATGAGAAGTGTCTTTATCACAAAGAAAGTTTGGAGGTAACCAATACTTTGACCGAAATTTTATGTGGGAAGAAAACGTTTGTATATTTGCTAATAGATACTGCAACAACTCAAAAGAAACTGGAAAACAGAAAAAAACTTATTCCTATTATTCAGAGTATTTTGTTTTGCGGGAAACAGTATGTTGCTCTGTGAGGCCACAGGGATTTGGGACGAATAGAGGTCAAGGTCGTCCAAGAACCAGAAATAAATGATGGCAATTTCAGGGCTCTTTTGTAGCTTTCGGAGTAAGACTGATACTGTATTAAAAAATATGTTGACATGTAATGTGGGAAACATTACGCAGTACACCAGTCCTAGAATACAGAATAAAATAATTGAAGTGTGCAACAACCTGATTGTTCGAAATCTTGTGAAAGAATTTAATGCCTCCAGTTGCTTCTTATTCTCGTTGATGAGACGTCAGACATATTAGGCTTAAAACAATTATCACTGTATATTTGTTATGTTGATAGAGAAAATTTCACTGTGACCAAAAACTCAACAATTCCTACCATTATATGATGTGACCGGAAAAGGAATCGCATCAGCAGTATTGGACAAGTTGCGTTCATTAAATGTAAACATAAATAACATTTGTGGTCAAGGATATGATGGAGCTATATCCATGTCAGGTAAAGTAAACGGAGTCCAGGCACATGCAAAGGAAATAATTCAGTCAGCTTTATATGTCCACTGCTCAGCACACAGCGTCAACATAGCTGTATCCTGTGTCTGTGAAGTAACTGCCATTAGAAACTGTATGGGTACAATATCGAGCCTGTACAAATTTCTTAATACCCCTAAAAGGCAAGATGTTTTAAAATCAGCGATACGTGAAATAGAAAGTACAACTTCTCGCAGTGAAAAACTTATTTTTCTTTGTGCAACATGTTGGTTGAAAGGTATAATTCTGTGGCTGAGGTGTTGGAATTGTATGACCCTATTATTGCAACCCTTCATAGCATATCAGAATGGAATGACAAAAACTTGTCCTCACAGTCAAATTCACTTTTATGTGCTTTGACTGATCATCAATTTGTGATGTCACTGTTTTGTATTCAGAGATGTTTTCTTTAAGTATCCCATTGTGTAAATAACTGCAGAATTCAACTATTGATCTCATGGAAGCAGTAAACCTGCTGAAGATAGTAACAGTGAAATGAAATTACACAGAAATGTTGATGAAGGATTTTCTGAAGTTTTCATTTGTGCTTCAAAAGTCTTGATAGGTTGGGGTCCTCCATTCAAATCCCTCCATGGAAGCGCAAGCAAAAAATGGTGTAAATTTGGATTTACCATCAGTCACGCCAGAATTTTACTTCCATGTTTCTACTTACATTCTATTAATGAATACCTTCATGTCCCAACTAGATTCTTGTTTCTTGAAACACAAGGAAATATTGAAAGGCTTTCAGTGCCTTTTACCTAAAAACCCAGACCTGCCCCTGCCGTCTCAAGTTTCTGCTTTCACTCTGCTTACAGAATTCTATGCCAGTGACATAAGAAGCGGTTGCCAGGAAGACGTGAATAATGAATTAAAATTGCGGTACAGAAAAGTTGCACATCTTGAGAAGGGAGACCAACTGAAAACGAGTGTAGATGGGTTAATTATGTGCAATCCTAACATAATGCCAAATATATTCACTTTCTCAACATTACACTGTTTAAAAACATATTTTCATAATCCTACTGGAAATATACGTTTTATTGGATCAGCGCGCCTCAACATACATAGAAACTACACTCCAACTGCAGAAGATCTGTTAAATGAAATAATGAAAAAGAAATGTTGTTTGGACATTGTATTGTGTATGCTGAAATTTTTGAATGAAGTAACATAATATATAGGCTATATACTAATAATTAATACTATATTAATTTAACTGCCAGTACTCTTTTTAAACGACAATTTTTCAAAATAATAATGCATTAGTAGAGTACTGATTTGAACGTTTGAGACAACTACCTTCAATTCTTTATTCAGTTCCTTCATAGAATATGGATTCATCAGTGCCAGTTTCACTTTTCAACCTTGGTGAGTTCCATATTGGCCCCCCCTCCTTAACAAAATT
This sequence comes from Lycorma delicatula, assembly GCF_047948215.1. Taxonomy (NCBI): domain Eukaryota; kingdom Metazoa; phylum Arthropoda; class Insecta; order Hemiptera; family Fulgoridae; genus Lycorma; species Lycorma delicatula. The sequence continues at coordinate 99,334,380 of NC_134462.1, forward strand.
CTGTATATGCCACTCACTGGGTTAGCCCAATTGTTTTCATTTCATATTATAACATTTGAGATTCTTTTACTGACAAGAAATGTTTTTACTTTACGTCTGACTGTTACTATACTTTTAGTACCAAAATTACTTTTAATATTATGATAATCAGTTTATGGATATAAAATTTTTGTTTATTTTATTTTATTTCATTTTAAATGAATAGTTATATAAAGTTTTTATAATTAATCAAGTGGATATTCCTGAGGATGGACGAAGGTCTGAAAGCACTTGAATAGATTTAAACATTTTATAATTGTTGGTTAGCTGAATCTCATTATTTATATCTTAATAATTTTTTATCTAGGTAAGGTATTGAATCCAAATTTGTTGGTATAAACATTTTGATGTGACTTCCAGTATATGCTCAAAAATAATAATTAAAAAAATTATTTCTCATATTTTCAAATTGGCTACTATTTACATACTTTATTAACTAACATATTATTACTGATGGTAGACAAAGCATTTTTGAATTTTTTTTTTCAGTTTAAAATGCAGAATCTTTTCACAGAGTTTGGGATTATGTTCTGTAAATTCTCTGTAGATATCTACTATTGGTTGGAGTGTGTACAACTATTTCAGCTGCGGAGCAATTCGTTGATTGTGTAAAACTATACATTAAGTAATGCAAGATAACCAATTATTAACAATCATTTCCTTTATTTACTGTCAAAATTTACACTTCATTAATTAAACATTACAATGAGTTGTAAATTTAGGATTTTAGTTAAGTCACATTTATTTACATTTTAAATATATATTAAATATGTTTAGCTAGAATAATACAAATTTAGTGATGTTGTTGCTAATACATCTTAAAGGAAAGAAAATTCATATAATTAATTCTAACAATAAATAATTAAGATCAGCTGGTTCATTAAAAGATAAAAAGAAATAATATGACAGGATATATTTACATTAAGCAAGAGGATGAAGAAAACAAATGAATCTGGTGCACTGAATTATAGTATATATCAAAGAATTAATCTGACAAGGTCATAGACCATAGGTCAGAACATAGAAAAATAGCGAGTCATAAAAATTTTATTTCAGCACCAATACCATTTTATTAGCACATGGACATCACTTTACATTAATTTACAGGTCCTGAACAAGGTGGTAAGGTAGCCTCTTCAGATAAAGTTTTTCTTTGGATCAATCATCACCCTCCACCTTTCTCTTTCTTACTTTTAATTTATGCCTTCTCTCCTAGCATAAGGTGTTGGGAATAGGGTTCCATTCATGGCAGTGCTGACACCTTTTAGTAATAATTTTAGTCAAAAATTTAAATGTGTAGAATTCCCAAGACATTTTTTCCCTATTCATACATTCTACATCTGTTTTTCAAATTGAAGTATTAAAAAATGAATAGGGAATAAATTATTTAAACATCTTGATTGCTTCATCTTTGGCTTATACTTATCAGTTTAATTACCTATATTTACAGTTACGTTACTACTTAAAATATTAAGAATTTGGAAAGATATCTACTTTAGCAACATGGATGCTTTGATTATGACTCAAGTCTGATTTATTTCTAATACTAAATGAAAAATTTTCTGGTATCATTTATTGTGTTTACCATACCTGTATATATTTTATTTTGTGGTACCAGTTATGTTAAAATGGGATATATACTAGTGGTAAAATTAAAAATTTTAAAAACCCCACAAAGTCGTTTTGAAGAAACATAACTACTGCAGTGTCCACTGGCGGATTATAACTGTAAAACTAATCTAAGAACCTGCTCTGAAGTGATACTTATGTAATGCAGAAAAACTGTATCAAAATCGGTCCAGTAGTTTTTGAGGAAAATGGTAATAGACACATATGCATGCACACGCACACACATTCTGGTGCTTATTTTAACTCATGATTTAGATTGTTTTCATATTTATAAATTAATTATTTGAGGAGAGAATTTTATTTAATTCAGTGTTTATATTTATACATTAGTTTACCTTTTTGCAATTTTACTTGAAAAAGAACCATTTAATATTAGGAGTATTTGATAATTAATGAAATTGCAGTAAATGTCAGCATTAATAAAAACTCATTTGTTAGTTGATAAGTCCCAACATTTAAATGGTTCTTATCAGAGTAAATTCTCCTGATGCTATTTTAGTCATATGTTTAAATAAACGAAAGTATGTGATCAGTTTGCTCTGGTTTAATCGGTAAATAGCTTTCTATATAAATAATTGTCTTTTTACCCCATAATATTTTATTTTCTATAAATATAATTAATTTTATTTACAGTTATGACCACTGCAACTCCTGAGAAACAGGATGGTTTAAAAGCATTACAAGTAGCCATAGAAGCTATAGAAGAGAAAATAAAGGAAATGGGAGGTGTTTTCCAGGTTCAGATGGCTGTAAGTAGTATATCTTGAATTTTCTTTTATTGCCGTTCTTAATTATTTATTTTTATTTTTAATCAACTTTAATGAAGGAGTAAGTGTCTCAATTTGATTCTATGTACATTTTATTTCTTCTTCCCTTTATCTTACTCCAAGTTGGGTAGAGCCTCTCGGAAACAACTTCAATTTTTCTCTATTCTTCCATACTTCCTCTTACAACACCAATGGCACTTCTACTCTATTCCCTATTTCTTTCTTCACCTTATCCATTCATCTTTTTTGTGGTCTTCCTCTCTTATTTCCACTCATTATTTCCATCCTCATTACATTTCTAAACCAACTCGATCTTTTGATCCTTTCAGACATCTTACCCATCCTGACAACTGACCTAACTACTTCATTCATCAGTCTATCCTTCCTTGTTTTTCCTATCTCAAGAATTTCATCAACGCAGCCTTGATTTCTCCCTACTTAACAACTCCCATGTGTTTGTCTTTATGTTAGGATTGGTTCATAATATGATTTGAACATTACTTCTTTACATTTCTTCTATCAAGCTTCTTACTGCTTGCAAAAATCCATTTTTTTTTATTAGTTTTTTTTTTGTAGAGACAGGTAATTCATTTTACAGACGCCTAAGCAGTGTCAGGGTCACTAACAGGTTCTTTCTGCAAGGTGTTACTAGGTGCACATGTATACCTGTGCACTACTGACTAAACCTCCACCCCTGGTTTCCCAACCTTCCTGGTAACACTAGTGAGGCATTTCATCTGGAAGGGGGAATAACGCCTACTCACACATTCATACATCACGATATTAGGTCAAAGAAATAATATCATATCAGCTATGCAGATCAAAGCAAACATTATAAACAAACAAAATCATTACTAATAATATGTAACATCAATCATTATACTTAAAATATAAGAAGAGCAGCATGTTACATTCTACCGCCTGATGCCCCCCCCCCCCACAGTTGAAACAGGCTTGTGCCCTGTCTTCCAGTGTACAGTTCCTGGCAGTGAGTTCCAACTCCAGGCACCTAAAAAATTGTTGGGGGAGATCTCTAAGATCAACCCTACACGACACGAGGTCAATCTACTCTCCCCCCATTGCATAATTGGCACAGCCATCAATACCGGGAGCCAACAGATTATTACTCTGATCTTGCCAAATCCAGGTCTTGTCATTATCTGAATATTATCCGGCAGGGTTTGGCCAGTCACTTCACAAAGTTCTCTTAGAATATTCTTGGTGTCAATGTCACCATCCAGGTTGTACATCCAGAGGGCCACCGTTTTTGATTCAGTAATTACTGTACTCTCCTTCAGCGTTTGTGACAATATCTTCTTGGATTTTCCAGCCTTTTTTCTGTGTCCTTTCACCTTGATCTCACTCCATCACCAGTCTTCCATATGGAAAGGATTTTGGTTGTCTCAGGTACAGCAATTTCTGACCTAACTGATTTCAGAAGTTCTGCATAGGTCACCTTCATTTTTAAATGTAGTGTCTGTTTTATGATTAGGTGCTTCCTGCACATCTGTACTCCAGGAGGAGGGAAATTTGTCCACTGGTGCGACCATATGGTGCATACATCTGGTTTTCTTTCGCATACTCCAGAATTTTGCAGACTTGTCTATAGATATCGACCTGTACAGGTCCAAGATTTCCACCACAATTTTTTTTCACCTTGTGACATCAACTAATGCCTTTGGGAGATAAGTATCTTTTCCTGTGTTCACACAAGCCAGGTGAAAAGTCTTTTCAACTGGCGCACCACCCATCTTTTCACCAATGATTCTAGCTTCAAGCTTCACCAACAGTATTTTGCCTGCACTTACTCTTGCGTCGTTCAGCAATCGCACAACATGTGGGTGCTTTGCGGAAAGGGTATTTACCCTTGTTTTTCATCCTGTTTTCTGAAGCTTCATTGACAACAAGCACCACCACTTGTCAAGAGCACCCTCTCAACTATCCGGCAAGCCAATCTTAGTGTGTTTATACACTTCCCTGGGTCAGTCCTTACTGATGAAGCTTGCCATCTGCTCCTGCTGTATGCCATTATTCAAGCCGTCAACACAATAGGGCAGCCTGTCTTAGTCATAGTCTTTGTGGCAGCCTCATATGTCTTTCTTTTTTGAGGTAATAACTGAGGCAACAACAAGTTCTCTTAGCTCTTTTACTGTGGCAGTTAGGTCTACCTCTACATCAACAATTGTGCATTTGACTTTTTTGTCAATGTTTCTCTTGAGTTCTTGTGTCATTCGCTCTAGTTGTTTTACAAGATCCTCCAGTTCCTTTGTAGTCTCCTCTTCCTCTGTTGAGGACTGTAAGGTTCGCCTTGTTTTCTTCATTCCTTTCCCAGCCTTTGCTCCTATTTTACTTGCCACTGGGGAGAGACCTTCTTCTGTAGGAATGATCAACAACGTTCTTGTTATGTCCGCTCTCGTATCGTGTCCATTAACCGCATTCAACATCACACTTGTCATCACTGGTGTCTGTATCGCTTTTTTTGGTTGTACTTCCATTACGGGATTCAGAACCACCAAAAGGACAGAAGGATGTAAGGTGGAAGAAAGAAAACTTTTTAGGGAGAGGCGAAGGTAAGAAACCTTTTTCTGGGAGGGGTAGCAAAATACTCAGGATGAAAATTGAGGGTGAGAGATTTGGGGATGAATTGTAGGTGGGATGAAAATTGTCCGAGGGGCTTGCCTGGAACCCAATAAGTTTTGAGCCCAGAGGCCCTAGTGCATAAATTTAAGGAAAAGTCTATTCCCTATATAAATCTCCTGTGAGACAGAAAAAAAATAAGGTCTAATGTATAAAATTTTCAAAGGTCAACTTCTAATATTAACTTATATGATATAAAATTAGTTTGGTAACACTGTTTTAGGCTAGGAAAATCACTGGATGATACACTAGAAATTGTGCCACAAGGGAAACTAACCTAGTTGGTTTAATCTTTATTCAGTCAATGTGCTTGTTAACACCAAATCTGGCAGACATTAACAACCCTAGGTTAACCTAACTTTTAATACTAGTTTTAAATTGTCAATTATATTAATTTAAACTTATCGCACTCAATGTTTAACGCTTAAAAACAAAGCTTATCTTTGTACTAATTGTATTTATTTAAGTTCTTACAGGTTTTAACTGCTTTAAATTATTACATAACATGCATAAAGTTCACATTAAACTTGTTGCCATGTGATCATACTGCTAGTTCAGTAAAAACCTTATAACTATTTAATCATTTATTATCTCACACTCTGTACTTTTTTAGTTTTAATGTTTACGCACTGTATTAACTAAAAATCACTTAGTTTAAATTAGTTTATTCGGAGATATTTTGAAAATATCTATTAGTGCCAAAATGGCCGTCCTACAAACTTGAGTTCTTGCTACTGAATTGCCTTATTCTCCTACTGTTTTTCAACTCCAGTCTTCTGTTCTGCTCCATCTCACTCCCCAAATACATAAAACACTTGACTACTTTTTTCTTCACTAGCTTTTCTTCACTACTTCAAGTTTTTCATACTTAAGGGAAGATACTGATCCTCAAGTTTTTTTACATGGTGGACCAGTTGAAGCATGCATATGGATTAGATTTTTAGGTACATGGTTTGACCAACGACCAACATGGATAACACATTTAAAGGAGTTGTAGGTAAAATGTTTAAAAATGTTGAATATGCTGAGAGTATTATCTAATACTTGATGGGAAGCTGATCGACTATGTATATTGTTTTTCTATTGAGCTCTAATCTATTCCCGCTTGGACTATGACTGTGTGGCATATTCGTCTGCTTGGTACACTATTAGAATGCTAGATGTAGTCCATCATTCATTCATTTGTTTTGCTACAGGTGCATTTTGTTCAAGCCCTGTAGTATACTGGTGGAAAGTGGTGAGCCATCCCGTATCAAATAATCTGCACTTACTTACCTCTTATTAAATTGCAAAGAAATCATCCAACCTTAGCGTTCTAGTAATGAAAATATTAAATTAGAGGTAATATGTTATAAATTGAATAAAACTCTTGTCATTTTACGTTTGCAAATGGAAAATGAACACATATGCTAGGATTCATAAATTTGTTACATATAAAGATTTATCACTTCATCATAGTTTTTTCTACATTTAGTAAATAGTTCTGAATATTACTTTTTTTAAAATAAATTTTCAGTTATTAAAGGGCTCAATTCGGAACATTTAAATATTTTAACATATATTTAATTTATGACTGAGGTAGTAACAGTACTAAAGTGTCCTCAAAGAAATTTGTTTACTAGAACAAATATATTTATATATTTAATGTTTTATTCAGACGGTTTGATAACATTATGTTTAATGTTTCTATTTAAATAGTTTTAACATTACTGTTAGATTCTGAAACATTCAAATTATTTTTATTGAAATATATTTTCAAATTTTTAAATAATAGTGTATTTATTAAAAAGAATAGCTCTATTGTGCATATAAGTATAAAAAATTTTCCAAAATAATTCAAATTCTTAAAAAAAAATTGATTTTTATCATATTTTTTATAAAGTGAAATTATTATTGTGTAATTTATTATTTTGTTTTATAATTTAAAATTGTGTTTCAAGTAAATATTATATTAATGGTCAAGATTTTGATTATCTTTAATCAAAACATAGATAGTCTTCCATATTTACGAGGGTGCTAGATATGATTGAGATTTGTCCACAAAAATTGACGTTCCCTTAAATGATTGCTGCAGTAGGCAGCATTCATGTTTTTTCTGCATTTTATTTGGCACAAAAAGACAACATACTGTATACTCTCATGTCTCAAAACATGGTAAACAAAACATTACTAGCTGATGGCAGGTCTTCGGTTTTGGTTTCACAGGTCCTTTCTCATCTTTCTTTTGTCATTCCATTTTCATGCGTTTACTATAAGATATTTGCTGGTAGACCAGTGTTTCATCCATGCTTAAAAAAACACCTTTTCTATCCTCCTCATAAAATGTTAGATGAGTACTCATTCTCTTCCCACATAAACTTCTGTTCAAAGGTATGGAGGCAAGTTACCCATCTGGTGGTAATTTTATGGTATCTAGATGAATTATTGTTTCAATACTGCCAACACTAATTTCTGCTCTTGCTACCATCTCCTGCACATTAATGTATATATGTCATCCAAAATCAGCTGCTCTGCAAGTGATTGTTTGTAGGTGTGACACTGTGGTTTGGATGTTAATTATGGGTTTACCGTTTTCAACCCTTCCCCGCCCTTCCTTAAAAGCATTACACCACCAATAAACTTCAATAACAAACCACCACCGAACTTTGCGCATAGTCTGGTGTAAAGTTCTACAGATTTAATATTTTCTTTAATTAAAAATTTAATGATAATGCGTTGCGCAACAGACACATGTACCTTTAACTCGCTCATTGTGGTACCAACCGATCCAATGATGCAAAGTTGGGTGGTATCTTTACTAGTCCAGTCTGTCACTCAATGCAACCACAACATCGTACATTAATTTCTCTTTTTCTCAGAATAAAATTCTCATTTGTATTTAATCCATATATATATAATCAACATAGTGTTGTAAAACTCAATCTTCAAATGTTTATACAGAATTTTTTTTCATATTTTTATGATTAATAGCAATAAAACAAGACAATTTTGAAGTAGAATGTATAAAAATTGCATTACTGTAGCAGATTTAGCTGACTTGGAGAAATTATCATTATTTTTTCTTATTCAATACCATAAGAGGTACATTAAAACTAATAATTGCAGACATATTTTTACACATGGGAATTTTCTAGTTTGAATACTGTGTAATTTGGAAACATGGCCACATAAATTCTTTGTTTTCCATAATTATTCATGAAATCACCTCAAAATCTAAATGTAGCAATAATGGCATCAAACATTAAGAAAACTTTCTTTTCTTTATGAATTTTCCCTTTATCAATAGATTAATTTGACATGTGGTATTCTAGATATCTCCTCAGTCTAATACAGACTTCATCTAGAAACTTCTTTTCTTGTTTCTATAATGAATGTCTTGTATCTTGTCACAGCAGAATAAGCTGCAGATTGTTATCTAGAACAGATATACATAATGACAACTGGAGAGACAATAATCAAGCAACAGATAGTTTTAATTTAAAGAACCGATGGAAGTGTGCCTTGAAATTCCTTTATACGACCTAAACCACTCAAAATATTTAGTTGCCGTAGTTCATTGTCAGGTTTTATATAATATATATTTGTTAATCATTTTCAACTGTTGTTTTGTATTTTTTAGATTTAGTTTGAAAATTATTTATATAGTCGTTAATTTGTTTAAAAAAAAACTATATTGCTTATAGCCCAAAGTTGTTACTGCTACTGACGAAGCCGAGTTGGCAAGACAGATGGAGAAGGCTGAAGCTGAGAATGCTGAAGTAGCTGGTGATGATGATGAAGAAGAAGAAGAAGATGATGGTGATGAAGATCCGAAACAAAGAGGACAAGATGGCGCTAGTGATCAGGAAGACAGTACTGAAGAGTGAATGAAAAATTGTATTAACTGTATTTCATTTCATTTCAATAATTATTGTATTTACTGAGGTCATCAGTGTTTGTATTTTCTAATGATTTTAACAATAAATATTATGTATATTATATGATACGTTTTATAAACTAATAATTTTATTGACATTCCTGATTTTGTTTAGATAATACAATTAAGTCCATTAAAAGCAAGGAGTGTTATTAACTGCATTGTATATCCTATAATTGTGAATATGTCTGTTCACGGGTCATAATTAAATGATCACACGTGACTTTTCAAGTGACATGTGTCCTGAAAATGGCATAAGTATATGTAGAACTATAGAGTACTTGAATCCTATGCCAGGTTTACTATGGAAAGTGATGAATTAGTTATTTCCCTTTGAGCTGTATACACTGTTGTGTGTCAGGATGCCAAGTCAACATAAGCACCAGTGATATTCATTTCTACAAGTGACACTCAATTTGTTCACTGTACATTGATGGTGATGGTGTTCATTGTAATGGCCTTTTGTACTTTCATCATCTTTTATTTTTTGTTTATACTTTTTCCATTTATTCATTAGTTTTATTATTTGTCTGTGACTTTCTATGTAGTTTTTGCATCAACCATCAATCGGTTAAGGCAATTATTAGCTACTGAAAGGATTACTAAACTGCTTTTAAAAATGATTTCTTTTTCTGACATCTCTGCACATACCTGTTCTTATTACTGGTAGCACCTACAGTAAACTGTTCTCCAACCATGAGGACTATGTCTACTTACTTACAAATGATCAATGCTTGCTTGTGATGTAATAGCATTTTTTGGGTTCGTAGCATTTTTAAATATACTGCCTTCTTTAGACAGCATGCTTGGGCTGTAAAAAAGATTTATTTAGCCTGTCCCACAACTGCATATTTGTATAATCTTTATTTTATTTGGATTACCAGTTTGCATAACCAGTGGATATGCCCTGTTGCATAAAACTTAAGTTTCCAGATTGTAGAGAAAGATCTTAAATAGAATTCTAATTTTATTGATATCTGGAGATGGAGATTATTATTCAAAAATTGTTATTATTTTGAAAAAGCTTACTATGACTAAATTGATTACCAGAATAATTTAAGATTTGATTTAAGTAATGTTGAAATATGTAAATCTATATTTACTATAGATTTTACAAAATTGTTTTTTGAAGTTATGGAGTTTGGAAATTATATATATAAAAAAATGGGGGATAAACTTGGTCCATATATGTGAAATATAACAATCTTGTTTTTTTGTGATTAAACAAGTTTATATAATTTAAAATACAATAGAATTTAATTAAAAATCTATTACATTTTTATTAATTATTTTGGAAGTTGTAACGGTTCAAACTGATTTGTTGTTTAACCTTGGGCAAGCTGTTTGTCAGTTTAGTGCATTTTGCTTGTAACAAGTAATGTTTAGAATATAATACTGTTTTAATGAACAAAATGTAATAAAATTGATTTCTTTCATTCAAATATACCAATTTTTGCTGTAGCTATATTCCATATAACTTCTTGCAAGTCAAAGAATGTCAAAACTTTTGTAATATATGATCATTTTTAATGTTTGCATTTCATCGTAAGCCCACACATTACAAGTAGTATTGTTTAATTTGATTATAATAAACATATAAATTATCTAAGTATTTTATGTTTAGTATTTCAATGATTGTATCTTAATAAAAAAAATCTTTTATGACTCCTACAATTATTCATCTACAGTTGTGTGATGATACTCTCATCACTCGTAGTTATAAAAGGGTGAGTCGATAATTATCTGCAATGTATTTGCATTTGTTTTTAGCCAACACTACCATTCTTGTGTCGTGTTTCTGATTTAACAGATATTCATAAATTTGAAGTTAATAAATAATTTCTATGGTCACAACTATAAAGTTATCCTTGGTCATTCTGCTTTCTGTTAGTAGCATTCAGTAATCTGTTTTATATGGTCTAGGGGTACCTTAGACCATATGTTATGTATTAAATAGTTTTAAGGGTATCAGGATCCAAAATATGTAACGTGTTTTATCACAATGAATGGACTGAAAAATTAAAAACAAAAAATGGTTGCTTAGATATTGTACATGATGGAGCCAGACACTCATTTACAGCTGATGACAGCATCAAGTGTGTGTATGTAATTATTCTGAAAGACTTGCACAGTGATTACTGATAAAATTATCCACAATAGACTTGACTTTAATAAAATTTTTACAAGCTGAGTTCCAAAACAACTTTCAATGGTGCTTATTGGACATGACAATTTCTTGACAATCATCACTGGTGATGAAACATGGTTCTACCATTTCAAGGCAGAGATAAATGGCAGAATATAGAATAGAACATACACAATTGTGTTCCAGGAAAAGTTCAAGTCAGCAACTGTCAGCAAGAAAATAACCTTAAAAGTTTTTTGGAGCCACAATACCCAGTACTGGAAAATAGTCAGAAAAAGGATTAAATTATAAACATTACTTATTACAATGAAATGCTTTTAAGAAGTTGAAGTTCGTAATACGAAACAAATTCCCAGGAGTATTGTCAGAAGGCATAGTTTTATTTGCATCACAATATCTGTCTGTATATAACTCCCCACACAGCTGAAACCTTCCAGTAAATAAAATTTGAGATATTAATTCGACCTCTGTTTAGTCCTGATCTCCTTCTTCCTTCAAACTATCAAATGTTTTATCCACTCGAAGAGACATTAAGAGGCTATGAACTACTATCCAACCAAGAACTGAAGGAAATTGTATGAGCATGGCCTGATGCTTGACTAAAAATATTTTTTTTTCAGAGGACATAAAGAAGCTTGTGTAATTATAGAAATCAATTGAAAAGCAAGGGGACTATGTTAAAAATGATGTAAGTTCTTATTTGTATTGAATTAAAGTATATATTTGCATTACAGATTAACTCGTGCTCATTTCATACGTAGATAAATAATTCTCTACCAAAGATAAATTATGAGAATTTAAAATGCTGTCAGATTGGAATTTCTGACTTTTAAATAATTAATTTTATTTATGTATTTAGATCATACAAAAATATTTTTCAAACTGATGTATAAGATTTACAATAAAATCACTTTAATGTTCTCTCCTTGAGATTCTGGAATGTATCTCCACTGAACAAAAAACTTGTTCTTTCTGAAATAAATGCAATTTTTTTTTAAATGTTCCAAGGAATACGTTAAACTGCTGAAAAAAATAAATTATTTCATTATTAGGGATAAATTTTTGAATTGAAGTTTTATCTAGAAAAAAAAGTAGATTCTTGTTTAAAATTTGTATTTTGATTCTGGAGAATTGCATTTAGCACATCTGTAATAATCTGTATGTGAAAGGAGCTATCACAACCATGGCTGCTTGAACTATGGGTGAAAGCCCAGCATCCACTACCAAAATATATACAGGACTGCACCTTATGGTAGAAATGAGGTTCCTTGCTCTAAGTTCTTTTGCACTGAATATGATACCATCACAGATAAGCGAGGCAGACTATTTCCACCCTATTTAGGGCAAACTAGTAGATTTCTTTACTAGTAATTGCTCTATGTCCAAGATAGCAGTTATATAAGGTTTGCTATAAAAAAAAGAAGATATTGGGAGCATACCTTGGTGAAGGATGTCTAGGAGCTGGATAGAAGAGATAGAAAAAAAATTATTGTAACAATTGTATGCTTTTATTGATGCATAACAGACTTCTCAAATGAATGACAGAGTAATTTAAAAAAATTCATCCTTTAATTTGAAACAAAATATAATGATAATAATTTATATATATATATATATATATATATATATGTGTGTATTACAATAGAGTTTTAAAAATGTATCTGTGTAAAACATATTTTCTCTAAAATAAGAAGACCAATAATAATTTAAAATATTAAGTTAAAAAGAATTACTTTATATTTTCACATTGAAGGAATACATAATAATATTTAAAAAATAATAATTCAGTGAATTCCCAAAATAAGACAAAATGACCTTAAAAAGACTATTTAAATATATTTATGCCCATATTATTATATATATATATATATATATCCTGACAATTCAAATTACAGTCACAATAATAATTTAGTTAAGTATACAAAAATTTCAGGAAATGTGCCGATTAATATTAGCCTTGTTAACAACAAGAAAATTAAAAAAAAATTAAGGTTATTTTACCAGAGTATTTTTATCCATTGTTTATTATGCAGTAATAAATAATTTACTGTAAAGTGATATATCATGTGAATATTCTGTAATATTCTCAATATTATATGAATATTCTGTAATGCTATCTTAGGATTACCTTTTTCTTTCAGTATTCTCAAAATTACAAGTTTTAAAGAATATAATATAACGATAACAAAAATATAAAATTATTAACATACATATGTACTACAAAAATATTCATTATTTTATGACAAACTGAATTGACTTTAAATTCAATGGACTTTTTCATTTATAAAAATTAAATGTAATAAATTTTGTTCATTTGTCATTAAAATACTGTTCTGTTTAAGTTAAGAAAGCTATTCACTGTTGATCATTTGTATTTTGTTTATTCTAATAATATGTATGTTTATTTTGTATTACTTTTCTCAAAACATTGTTATAAAAAATCTAACGCTGTATTACTTGCATTTAATAGTATGATACAAGAGTATGAAAATTTTTAATTTACAGCACGAATAATTAGGAGGGGGAAATAAGATACTGATTTTTACACTTCATGCAGTTTACTTTTGTGGCATTGGAGAATGGGTTGATGTAACGTAATGTACTTTCTATTGTAGGATTCACTAAGGCAGTCATGGATGTTCAAAACATATAGAAATTTAATATGCTTTGACAAAGATGAATTTCTTTTTGAAATATTATTTTAAATGCTATAAAAAAAAATCAAGATATTTTAGATACTTTCAGTTGGCTTTCACCAACCATTCAGATTCCTGAAAATGTTGGAAAATAAGTCGAGTGATTTTCACATTTTTAGGTAGCATTTTCTGTTATGGGATATATGGAGTAGACAATTTCGCTACATTGTCATCTCGTAAGAGTGAAAAGAAAAAGACTGTAAGCATACAGTCTTTTTCTTTTCACTCTTACGAGATCTAAATGTTCAGGAAATTCTGCCTAAAGACTTAACTGAATTGTTTTGATTTTGCAAAAAATTCATCAAATGTTTTTGAAAACCCTTAAAAATATTAATAAAATTTAATTATGTCATCCAGAGCTCATTTATATTTAACAGGTTATGTTAACAAACAAAACTGTAGATACTGCTCTTCCTGAACACCACTGCATTTTGAAAAGAACTGTTTGTTATAGAGAACAGCATTGTTCAGAGTCATGATTCTAAAATAAATCAGTTACAGTTCAGCAGTATGCTAACATGCTTACACATATTTTAACTGCTGAACAATGTTTAAAAAAAAGTATGATTCCAATAAGATGGTGCTATATAACGATAACAAATATATAAAATTATTAACATATGAATGTATTACAAAAATATTTACTGGTATTTTATGAATAATGTTTTCCAGTTGGTTGATTTCTCAGAATGGAAGTATTAATTAGTCATGGATCTACTGAGTTAAGTTAGTGAGTTATTACTTTTTGTGGGGTTTTTTAAAAGTGAAATTTTATGAAAAGAAATCTACATCAGTATAATTGAAAAATAACATTATTGAAGAGATGAAAATCGTAAATAACATGATGGAATGTTTGAAAAATTAGCCCACAAATAACATTTGTGACTACATAACGTAACATTTGATAACAATTTTGTGATTTGAAGGAAAAATTGACGAGGATAAAGATTCAGATTTGGAAGTGGGGTCAAATTTATCAGACAGTGATGGTAATAGGTCTAACAGTGCCAAAAGTTTTCCTGATCAGGGTCCATCTACATCTACTTTTCAGCCTGAGGCCAATAAAAATAACAAAAGAAAGAGAAGTAGTAGATCTACAAAGCAATCAGATGAGATACTGGGTTGGTTGTTGGATGACAATCAACCCCTTTTGTGGGGTTGCTTATGTTTACCACACTGCTTCAAACTGTATCAAGAGCTAATTATACCTAAAAAAATATTTCTTTTATTATATCGACTAATATTTTGTTTATTAATTAGGAAGTGATTTTTTTACTAATTAAATATAACTTGTGTTCTTCGCTTATAATTATAGTTTAAAACATTATTGCAAGAATAAAATATCATATAAACATTGTTACAATTTTTTTGGACAGTTTTTTCACCAAATTTAAGCTATAACGTTTTTGTTAAGTACATTAAAATTATGTTTTTTTTAGATTATTAAACTACAGATTGTGATGATTCAATGCGTGCATGTAAGATTTATTAATTTATGTTTGTAATGAAGATAGTAATAATTTTTTTATAATGCCCAGGACTCTGGTACCAGGTATTACATAATGGCTTAGGATTCAAAATATTAACTTGATCCTTTAATTTACACTAGTAATTTGAAAAATCATCACATTCATGATCACTGTTCATGCCAACTTTTGTATATTCTTTGTCTACATTCTAAAAGCAGATCTCCTAATGTTATAAAAACTGTTTCTAAGATTTTAATTTTTTTTTAAATTGTATGATGTAACTATAATGAAAAAATCAACTAATAATTGTCAAATGACAATGTTTGAACTCGAGACAGCATGAGTCTTCAGAAGGAACTCCCATTTTATAAGTCATAATAAATTTTACTGATTAAAAATTGATTATTTATATAAATTATATTAATGTTATTTTTTCCGTAGTTAATTTAATTAAAAATAGGAAAACTATTCTAGTTTTACTTTTTTCCACTAAGTTTTCTTTATTTCCTAAAATATCAAATTATTTCATTTTACTTTCCTACTGTTAGATTTATAGTTATAATACTTTATGACATTGCAAATGTCATTCAGTTATTTTTACGTAAGTATAAATATTTTTCAAAATTAAAATGTAAAATTTAGTAATAATGTAAATTTAATATTTAAAATAATAATTTTTCTCTTGCAAAATAATATAAAGAATTCTCAAAAAATTCCATACTATACCAACTACTGGTTGACCTTGGTAGGTATGGTTTATTCTTTCATTACTATGAGATCTGCAGGTTATTGCTCAGAAATTTCACTCTGTAGGCAAAACTATGAGGTGAAATTCTGCAACCAATATGTTATAAATGTGATATATGTTATTTTCAGACTTTGGGATAATTTAAAATTCAACAGGTCTGGCCAATCAGTAGCTCATCAGAGAAAGATAGTGGCTTCTAGGGAAGACCTACTGCATTAACTGTCAGTTCTGTGATCTGACACATATGTTGACTCTTACTTTTATAAGGATGTAGCTAGTCCTTAAGAACAATTTTGTTGATTAGTTTCAGTCAAACCCATGTGTATACCATACATAATAATATATATATATTACATAGTCCCTTATATTTTATTCTTGTATTTAGAAATTGAAGCTGAATGAATATCATTTTGCTTAATGGAAGAAATTTTGAACATCATAGGTGCTACTTGATCTTCAAAAAAAGGATTTCTAGGGATCAATCAAAATATGAGTGAAATGTTGCGATCATTCTGCAATGCATGGAGCTTTCTTTGAAGATCGGTGACAACAGTTTACTAAAATTAAATAATATGTAAAAAACTTATTTTTATTTTCTATGTTTAGGAACTTTTAGCAGTATAATAGTATGTTGATGTAGGACAACAAAACTTTTTTAAGTTTGCAAGTTATTTTTTTATTTTTTACATTTGCAAGAGTAAAAATATTACGTCAATCGTAATAAAATTAATTAATACATTTTTTTTCAAGCTTAAGTAGTGTTAGCTACTGTGAGTTATTTATTAAATTAATTCTGATTTCTTTTTTTAGATTAACTCCAATTGAATTACTTAATTTATTAGATTTATCTGTATAAAGATTTCTAAGAATTGTGGTCAACAATTTTTTCCATTTTTTAGAATGCAATAGTCTATAAAATAGTTATGATTAATTGTAGACTTTTGTAATTTCATTCAAGGTAAACTTTGATGTGTTAAATATTTTTTTCCATTTTATTATAATTATTATTTTTGTTCTGAGGTCATGTTATATTAATGAACATTCCAAATTATGAAATTTTATTAATTATGTCAGCAATATTGAACGTCATATTACCTGGTAACATAGGCATATGCATATTTGTTGGTATCGTAGGTACACCTAAAGCTGATAGAATTACATTCATTACTGTTATAGCAATTGTTCCTGAAAATGTACAATTATTTAATAGATGTGCTTTTCTATGATGGTTACCTGGCTTATTTAGATCATATCGCCCATTCCATATCAAACCTACACCAACCAATATCTGAAAAAAAAATTAACAATCAAATACTGCAGTGTTTTCAAATGTGGAATTTTTTTTATAAAAGACTCGGAGCTAATTAGCAGAATCTTTAATGCTGCTAATTAATTACCTGATGTTTCTGCTACCACTGTTGTTTGTAAGTGTCTTTCTAAAAAGGTTAATAAATATCTCTTAAGTATGTAATGAAATAATATGTGTTCAGTATGTTTTTTTGTCTATTTCATGTATTTGTAAATTTAATTTCATCAAGCAGTGTTAAAATCTTGATTTGTATTCACTAATAAAATTTTCATGTTCTCATTAATGTTTTTGTATGTGTCTATTTCTATGAGATGATTTAAAAAATTTAATTTAGTGAATATATATGATCCTTTTGAATGTACATCCAATAAGTCGAAATCATAGTAATTTTGTATATTCCAGGTTGCTGCATTTGGCATTGTGCATTTTGTTAATACCTGTATAATCTTTTGTAGTATGCTTTTTAAAGTTAATACATATTTTTAATCTGACCACAAAAATTCACAGAACTAATTATTTTAAAGGTGAGGGTTTACTACTTTTAAACCCTCTGACAATTTTTGAAAAGGGATTACAACATAACACAAATTTAATGAAATATAAATAAATTATAACTTTGTTTCTAGCCTTTCCTGGCAAATGATCTGTAACGTGATCTTTGAATTCCCGTTCTATTAAACCACTCTAAGTCCTCAACTTCACATTTTCTTTATAAATTGTCATTTCAAATATCTTTAAATAGAGAAGTACTATATTAAATTGAATTAACATAACAAGCTACATAAAATACAGACCAAATCAGAAACACTGAAATGTGAGGAAATAGAAATGCAGAAAACAGGAAGGGTTTTCACTTCATTTACAATCACACATATCATCCTCATTCATCCTTCCGAAGTAACACCTTATGGCAGTGTTTGTCAACATGTGGGTTGTGCTTCCCTAGGGGGGTGTGATAACACTAGATGGGGGATATCAAAAAAAAAAAAAAAAAATGTACTAAATTACAGAAAGGAAAGCAAAACAAAATATATTCTAATATAATAAATAATAAGATACACATTTATACTGATATAATAAACTTGTAAATAGGATTGTATCAGTACTACACAATGTATTTAATAATTACCTTAACAATACTAAATTAAAAACAAGTTTAATAATTATTAGTGACTCCCTTGGGCCTGTCTTGCAGAGCAAAGTTTTTTGAAAGAAGGTTTAATATTAGAAATAGACACTCTTGGGTTATTTTTCTATATTTAGCTGAGATCTATATTTTGTCTACAAAGTAGCCACCGCAAAAAATCCAGTTTTGCAAAGAAAAGATATTGAAAATAGTAATTGTATACAAAATGCTTTTGTTTTCAGTGCAGAAAACTCATCATCCACCTCTGCCCAAAATTCAAAGAGTGATTTATTAAGATTGCTTTTTGATTACACCACTTGCTGTGACGTCTATGAAGATTTCTTCTTCGGCAGTTGAGAGCCCTTCGGGAGTATTTGGAAATGGATCCCTAACCCACACGTAACTTGCTACAAAGTTATCGTTAGCGAGAAAATACTTTTTAAAATCCTTTGCCAGCATGGCTGAATGATTTTAAATGGTTATAAAAACAACTTTTACAGGTTGTTCTTCAGCCTTGTAAGCATTCAAGGTATTTAATTTTTTGAATGTGTCAACCAAGTACCTCAATTCCATCATAAATAAACTTTCTCGAAACTTCTCGGCTTCTGGTCAGTTTTCCTCTTCTAGAAAAATGGCAATTTCATCTCTTAATTCATAAACACATTGCAAACATTTTTCACGTTAAAACCATCTTGCCTTGCAATAAAATATTAACGCTGAAAGTACTGCACCCAGGTAAATAATACTTTATTTATTTAACAGTTTCCCTAAGGAGAGCAGATTGCTTATAGACTTCTCTTCTAGTCGAGTTAAGGAATATTTACATGTCCAGTGTTGTGTTAAGTGCTGCAGGTATGGTCACAGGGCGAAGTTCTGTAATCGTCCTGCTGTATGTGCTCATTGTGGCAATAAGGGGTACAAGCATGACAAGTATCCTAAGAAGTCAGAAGATCTGACTTGCATTAATTGCAAGCGATCTCGAAAAGACCACATGCAACCTGTCAATAAAAGAATGTGAACACTATCTGAGAGCTGATGAAATGTATTACAACTCAATATTTAATAATTAGATTTGGTCAGTTAAATGTACAGGGTGCTTACATTGTTCAGATTGAGCTTGGTGAAATTGCACTCTGTCGAGGGTTGGATTTTTTGTAACAGCATCCGTACATTGTATCTGGATGAACTGACAAGTTTTTCTTGTTGGAAGAGGTTTTATTTTGGTTCAGATAGTATGTCTGCTGTTTTGTCCAGCAGACAGGTTGCATCTGTATGTTGCAAGTTAATATTTTCAGTATAGAGATCCTGCTGATCATCATATTGATCCTGCTGACATAATATCCTTTGATTCTCTGGTACTAGTCCAATCCTTATTGGTGCAGATGTGAACACTAAGCCACTTTTGTGGCATAGCAGTTTCACCAATGACTGCGGTGAATTAGTAGAGAGAGGGCTTCTTAGCCCAGCATGGTCTTCAGATATTTAATGTACCTGGGAAGTTGCCTACCTATGCAGGTAATGTAGATGGGTAACGATTGTTTGAAGGAATGAATATTGGCATTACCATTGGCAGGTCTACCCCTGCCAGTGTTTGTAACTGGAAGGTAATCGATGATTGTTCAAGCGATTATCAATTGATAATTTAAGAAATTACTGGTGGTTTGAGTGAGCACTACCAGTGTAACTTTACAGTTCAGTTGGGTCATTTTCTGCACAGGCATGTGAACTAGAAAAAATTTGTTGATTTTCTTTCGGCCAGGCTTCAAGTTTTGGATCGAAGTCTGGAGGTTCTGGATTTGGAGGACATGGCAGTGAGTCTGTCGGTGGCCTTTATTGATGCCACCAAAAATTCAATTCCCTGCAGTTCTGGTCGAGAGAGGTTTGTTCCATGGTGGAGGAGGTGTTGTCAGCTGTGAAGCAGGCTGTCAGTCGTTTGCGGAAAGCTTCCCAACGTGAGGTGAACCGGGTATTGGAACACAAACGACTTAAGGACGTTCTTCTGTCTGCCCTCTCGACTCAGTTTGGTGTAATTTCAAGACATTTCTGAGATCTTACGCAAATTACATGACGATTTACCGCATACCATCTGCGGGTGAGGCGTAAGGTTGTTCAGTATTGCGGGGGTGTAGTGTCCTTGGAGATTACTGATGCTGAATTGCCTCAAGTTTACTGCAGTTTTGATAGGGTCATGGCCCCAGCTTTTGCTTGAATAACGGCAGAGCTGCTTGTTCGCATGGTTGGGGTTAGTGTAAAGACAATCACATGCGTGTTTAATTACTGTTTGTAGGATACTTCCCGGTATGTTGCAAAAAGGGTATTGTTAAATTGTTGTTTAAAGAAAGCGACAAGGATTCCATTCTTACTTCATCGAATAGGCCCTTGATGTTGCTACCAGTTATTAGTAAAGTCTTAGAAAAGGTTTTGCACCTGCGTATAAAGGAGAAGCTGATCTCACAAAGGTTATTGGTGGAAAATCGGTACGGGTTTCATCCCGGAAAGGATACCGAGGACGCCATACTTAACGAGATGAGTGTGATAAGAGCTAGCAAGGAGGAATATGCCCTGGGAATTTTCCTGGATATCTCCGGTGCGTTTAATAGCCTGTGGTGGCCTTTTGTCGTTCATCAATTACAAAAGAGACAATGGAATGATAGTGACTAAGACCTCGGACATAGCATAGTTACTTAAGGCATTGGGATGTGCTGCTCCGCGAGGGCAGGCATGAGGTAGGTAAGACCCTATACAAGTGTTGTCCTCAGGGCAGTGTGTTGGGTCCATTGTTGTAAGTGGTGTAGTTTGATTCCCTTCTGCGGCTGAGATTGCTCAGCAGGTGTCTCATAGTGGCTTATGCCGATGATGGGCTCCTGCTGGTCGAAGGAAGCTCGCGGAGGGAGGTTGTGCTCTGAGCCACCCAGGTGTAAAGGATACTTGAGTTGTAGGGGTCATCAACATAAGATGATGTTCCGCCCGGAGAAGGCCATGATGATTCTTCTTAAAGACCATTTGGTAGTGAGGTGTCAGATACGTTTTCCGATGTCAGGCCTTCATATTAAATATGTTCAAGTTCAAATGTATCTCGGGGTGTTTCTTGATGAGAAATTGCAGTTCAAGAAGCACCTTAATTACGTCGCGGAGAAGGCCTGTTGTGCATTCTTTGGTATTCGATGAATGGTTAAATAAATTGAACATAGGCAATGAAATGAGCATCTTTATTGATATCTGTTGCCTCATCAAGCTGAATTAAAAACAATTTGCCACACAACTTCCTGAAAAGCTGATGCTGCACATCTTCAGGTATATCACCGATTCGACAGGCAGCAGTATCATTTGATAGTGGTATAGACAGCATTGTTTGTAAAATTATCTCCAAACATAGTTTCTACAATCTCAATTGTAGCTGGCAAATAAGCTCTTCACCAATGGTTTGAGGGTTTTTATAACTGTCTTATATGAAACTTTGTAAGAGGCAAGTAAAGCATTTCATTCACAAAGGTTTTTTTTAAAATGATGTTTGCTTTTCATGTGATTTTAATTTTAATTTGAAAAAATCTTGGGGCTTGTTAATATACTCACTAGACGCAATAGAGAGGCATCAATTCTGGTTTTGTCAATGCAGCGGTCGGTGTTGCCAAATATCAGTAAATTTACTTGTTCTTGATAATTTGTAAGGTTTATAATTAAGGTCATAGTGTAGCTTTAGCATCAAAGTATTCAAAATAGATTATTATTATATACATTGTTAATGTATGAGAGGAGGGGGCGCGATGAAAATTATGATTAAAAATTGGGTCGCAAATACTGAAAGGTTGAGAAACACTGCCTTACAATGGTTCTGAAGGCTAAACAGAAAAGAAAAGAGAGAAAACAGGAAGATAAATATTGTTTATATACATATATATATAAATGTGTGAATGCGCACATGCATGTTGGTGTCTTTTAAATTAATAATTCAGGGTTGGCTACACCAAGACACCAACATGCTAAAATAAAATAAAATGTGTGCGCACACACATTTTATATATATATATATATATATATATATATATATGTATATACGAATATTTACCTTCCTGTTTTCTGCATTTCTATTTCTTCACATTTCATTGTTTCTGATTTAGTCTGTATTTTATGTAGCTTGTTGTTTATAAATGTGACTGGGAGCCATTACTCTGCTACAGTGTTGTAACACAAATTAATGGAAACGTTGTACTGAGAGGAAAATTTCAGTTAAGTTGGTCACACTGCTGTTTGCAAAGTTTGTCTTCAAAAGGTAATTGCTAACATTGGTGCTGAAATTGATGATTCAACTGAATGATGAAGATTGCATGAACAATGTTAGAAAGCACAACGTCTGTAAAAAAAAACAGCTCCTAAGAGAAGTATTAAGATAAAAGAGACTGCAATAGAATAAGAAATATGTAAACTGGATTTTTGAAGATTGAAAATTATTTTCTTAGGTGAAACATATTTTATTGTAGAAGGGTAATGTTTGCAGTTTTTGTTCAAAGGACAAATGAAGAATCTGTTTCTCTCACACATGTTGAAACACCAAGTCAGTGAAACATCCAGTAACAAAAATATTTTGGGGATGTTTATTTTCTGAAGGAGTTCATTTTCTTGTTCCTATCAAAGGAACATTGAATACAAAAAAAAAGTTATGTTTTGAAAAACAGAATTACCTCTTTGGAAAGCAAAAACTGTCCAACAAGATCTCCTCTGTGATTCTTCAAAAGAGACAAAAAATTCATGAATGATATTAATTTGTTTTTTTGTTAGGCTGGATAGGAAACTTGCCTGGCCTTACCCCTATGAGTATTTATGGACCATATGCAAGAGAGAAATGAAGAACTTAGACTGCATGGAAAATGATTAATAGTGCCATCCGTGTATGTTTTTGGGATGAAAAATTTAAAGAATTCAATCTATCCCAAAAAGAGTGAAAGAGATGATAACATTTAAAGGTGTATGTATTTCTTTCTAATTAAATTGTATAGTGCAAATTAATGTAATAAAATATAAAAATTTGTTAAAATTTTAAAAGTACTTCCTTTAATTTGAACAATACTGCAAATATTTTTTCTAACAGATTTGACAAAGATGTATGTGTTAGATGATGTGATTGTGATGCTTTGAGAAAGCTACATGTACTATGTGACATGGTTATTTGTGTTGTAGGTAAGGGTGTTGAACATAATGAGGTTTACTATACTGTAGCTGAGATCTCAACAATCTCAATCAGTAAGAGATTTAAACACCACAAAATTTAACAAAATATATTAAATAGACAAATAAAACATACCTCAAATATATTATTTGATTACATACTTTTCCTAATGTTTTTTAATAACAATGTCCTGCTAATTAGCTCTGAAAACATTGTTTGGCAGAAAAAATATCTATATTTTGAGAGTGACATTTAATATATAATAGTTTGAAATTTTTTTGAACTACTATTATTAGTTTTTATATTATTCATCATCTGGGTTACCCCTGGTGGCAAATCCCTTACACCAACGCTGTCTTCATTCACTTCTCTTCCTAGTCTTCTCCTTTGTCCCCTTGAGTTTCCAACCTTCACTTTGTCCTTGCTTGCTTGCTTCCTTTCTCCATTTACTGATCCTTCCAATGCAATTGTCAAAATTCCATTTCCTCTAACCACATGTCCTAACCGGTTTCCTTTTCTTTTGTGTACTTCCCAAGTAAGTATTCTTCTTTAATCCTGTTTAATAATTCCTTATTTCCTCACTTTATCCATTCTTACCCATATCCATTTCTCAAACTGCTCATTCTGTTACTCTCCCTCTTTCTCATCATCTCATGCTTCACTTCCGTACAACAAGAAACTCCATTCATAGCATTTGGCTAACCTCTTCCTTAATTTAAGGAATTTTTATATTAATAATCTTTATGTTATTATATAGTGTAAAACTAAAGCATTTACAACTAAATTATGGTTTATTCTTATGTGCACTGTCTCGAAAATTATCTTTTGCTTGTATTAATAATTATTTCTGATTTTCTTTTTAATTACACAGGTCAACAATGGAAAAGTTGTTTGAAAACTTATAACTGATTCTTAGAGATTTTTGTGCGTAATTTCAGGAAGAATAGTAAAAAAATTCCATTATGTATAATTTTTTCACTGAATCAATTTTTTTATTATTCTCAAAATTGATACTCAATATCATAAAAAGACTGGTGTTATCATAAAAGTTATCATAAAAGACTGGTGCGGTTTCAGCAATTCATAGGAAGATTGTAGGGAAATTTCTAGATGTTATATTGGTGTCCCTGAAAGCCTCCAACCCAAAAGTTTATCAGCAGTTGTAACCTTGTCAGTTCTTGTATTGTTGTTGCGGTAAGTTTAGTGAGTTACTATGTTCTCGGATAAAGACAAAGCAAAATGTGTTTTATTGATGGCTGAATTAAAATCCGTAATTTTAGTTCGACGTGAATTCGGAAGAGATCCACCACACAAAAATAACATAACACGTTGGTTCAAACGATTCGAAGAAACTGGATCGGTTAAGAAACAGAAATCAACCGGAAGACCAAATGTACAAGACGAAACGGTTGAACTAATTAGAGAATCGGCAATTAGAAGTCCTGGGAAGTGCATCCCGCGTTGAATTAGGTATTCCAAAATCAACAGTTCACAAAGTTTTACATAAAAAACTGAAATTACACGCTTATAAAATCCAGATACTGCAGGAATTGAAACCCGATGATGGTGTAAAACGTTACAATTTCGCTGTTGAAATGTTGGACAGAATAAGTGAAAACGAATAATTTTTACAGACGAAGCTACATTCTATGTCAGTGGATGTGTTAACAGACACAGTTCACTAATATGGGGCTCTGAAAACCCACACGTAATTATTGAGAAACAACGCGATTCGCCTAAAGTTAATGTTTGATGTGGTGTGATGAAAAATCGTGTAATAGAGCCTTTCTTCTTTGCTGAAAAAACAATTAATGGAGTTGTGTATCTTGACATGTTAACCAATTATTGCTTTCCTCAGCCGGATGAACTCGAAAACATTCATCGACTTCATTTCCAACAAGATGGTGCTTCCCCGCACTTCAATGCATCGGTCACGACGCTTTGAACGAAAAATTTGGAGATCGGTGGATAGGCCGGCAAGGACCCATACTTTGGCCTCCAAGGAGTCCAGACCTGACACCTTGCGATTTTTTCTTGTGGGGGTACATCAAAAGCGTTGTTTATACACAAAAAATTCTCGACCTAAACCGCTTAAAAAACAGGATTAATGAAGCATTGACAACCATTAACGAAGAAATGTTAACTAATGTTTGGAGAGAAGTTGAGTATCGTTTGGACATTTGTCGAGCGACTAAGGGCGCACATATTGAAATTTATTAATTATGTAAAAAAATGTTTGAGACGACAAATTTGAAAAATAAAAAACAAACTGTAAGTAATTCTGTTTTAATTTAAACCATGTTCAAAATCGCACCATTCTTTTATTATAACTGTATTTTATTTATAAAACGTTGAAATTAAAAATTAAGCCTATGTTAATTTTTTTGATACTTTACTAATAAGATGATGCAAATTATGATAAGTTATATCATCATAGATAATTGTAATTTAAGATGACTTCATGAGTCATTTTTGTCAAGGTATTAGCTAAGGTGATCCATTCATTGCTACTCCCCTTCACTCTACTGAAATAAAAATAAATCAGTTGCAATTAGAACATTGTTTTGAAAGGTTTTACTACTGTTAAATAGTTTTCTAAACCTTCTATAGTGTTTTAGTTTTCTTTAATTTTTTGAAGTTATTTTGTTTGTGCTCTCCTTGTGTTTTTATATTTTGAAATGATTTCAAGGAGTTATGTTAATTCACCTAATAACTTCTGTTACATTTGCAGGGAGTTTGTTGTGAAGAAACAGCAAAGAAATATTACAGATTGTTAAAAAACTGTACTACGCCTATTTTGGGGTAAAACTTGATGATGAAGATAAAAAGTGATCCCCTCATACAGTTTGTTCTACTGGTGTGGAAGGGCTACGCAAATGGACAAAAGGTAAGAAAACGTCTTTTCAGTTTGTATTACCAATGATCTAGAGAGAACCACAAAATAACAGTGATGATTGCTACTTGTGTTCTTGTAATGTACAAGGGTTTAACCTAAAAAATAAGAAAGAAAGTGGGCCCTGTACCTCCTGGCCCTGGTGTACCTGTATCTTCAGTTCCAGAAAAACCAGAAGATATACTGAACAACTCCAAAACAGAGTTGCAGGATGATGACAATTATAATGACGATGTTGATTTTATTTCTGGTAGTTCCGAGCCACAATTTTTTTCACTGCTTGAACTGAATGACTTGGTCAGAGATTTAAGTCACCCTAAAAATTCAATAGAGCTTTTAGGATCTAGATTAAAAGAAAAAACTTACTGGTCCTTGGCACTTCTATCTCATGGTATAGAAACAGAGAAAAATTATTTACCCTGAACTTTTCTGAAGATGGAAGATTAATTTATTTCAACAATATTCCTGGTGTAATGGAGCAGTTGAACATAAAGTATGATGTAAATGAATGGAGGCTGTTCATTCACTTGTCCAAAAGAAGCCTTAAAGCTGTTATTCTTCATAATGGCAACAAATATGCTTCAGCACCATTAGGTCACTCTACGTATCTGAAAGAATGCTACAAGAATTTAGAACTAGTTTTGTCTAAACTGAAATATTGTGATCATGGATGGATTATATGTGGTGACCTAAAAGTAATTTCTATACTTCTTGGGCAGCAGGGAGGATAAACCAAATATCCCTGGTTTTTGTGTGAATGGGACAGCTGAAACAAGAAAGAACATTGGTCCAGAAAAGAATGGCCATGTAAGGTATTATTAAAACCTGGGAGAAAAAATGTAATATGGAAAATTTGGTTGATCCACAGAAAGTCCTCTTACCTCCTCTTCACATCAGACTGGGATTGATGAAACAATTTGTAAAGGCTATATCTAAAGAAGGAGAGTGTTTTAAAAACATATGCCATAAGTTTCCATAATTGTCAGAAGCCAAAGTGAAAGAAGGTGATTTCACTGGTCCGATGTTCATAAACCTTTTAAAGATGAAGTCTTTCAAATCAGAATGGAGGACAATGAAAAAGAAGCATGGAAAGCATTTAAAGAAGTTGTAAAGAAATTTCTTGAGAACAATAAGGACACAAATTTTAATTTTATACCTAGTGGAAAAAGTTCTAATAAAATTCTAAGACGGGTTATTTGATGAGCTTGAAGGTACATTTTTCTGCATTTTCATATAGATTACTTCCCTTGGTGCTGTAAGTGAAGAACAGGGTGAAATATTTCACCAATATATAAAGTAAAAACACACATATCAGGGAAGGTGGAATGTGAACATGATTGCAAATTACTGTTGGTATACCCATAGAGATGATCCATATGGTGACTACAACAAAATATATGCCCTGAGAAGCATTGAAAGGAAAAGAAAAAGCCAGTACAAGTCTTCATAAAGGTGAGAAAATTTACAAAAATGCTTCTTTAAAGTACTACTACTCTTTTATAAATAAAAGTTTTCCACGAGAAATACATATAGGTATAACGTTTTCTCATTTTCTTGTTTTAGTATTGTGAAAAATTCTTACGTGGTAGAAAAAAACAGTGGCCATATTTGAAAACAGCACACACAATAACATAAAAATCAGTTATCATATTACAAATAACTTTCAAAGTCCTTATTTTTGTTGACCTGTGTTATTTATATTTCTTAATTTATGCAGTGTACTGTTATTTTTTGGTAGTTAAATTTTGAAACCTTTCTAGATATTCACCTTAAAAAAGAAAAAAAAATTGTTTACCTTTCTACCTAAAATTTTCTCTCACACCTTATCTACTTCCTTTTTTAATTTATTCATTAGTATTACATTGAATGTGCTTTTGTAGTTACTTCTTGGCACAGACTTAGAACCTTTAGTTAGTTAAAAATTTAATCTAACATTTTTTAATAATTTATAGACTTCCACATTATTGTATTGCAATTCATCTCTTTCTTTTTGTTGTTTTCTTTAGTTTTTTAAAATTTCAATTCTCATTTCATCACATTGATATCAAAGTTCGAATAATTTTGTGTTCTTAGAAACATTTTGATTTGAGTAATATAATTTGTTTTTAAATATTCTATCTTATGGTAACACTGATAAACATAATTTATGTTTCCTAACATGGAATGCATGATTTTAATGTGATTTTTGATGCTGAAAGTGAATATGAACTCAAAATCTTTCTATCACCCACCATTTTTGAAAAATGTTTTAATTCTAATTAAAGGATTTTTTTTCATTTTTCAACGTATAGATAGCATTTTAAGCTCCTAAATTGTATTTTGTTAACAGTGCAGTGTCATAATGCCTCGAAAATTGTGTAAATGATGTGGATGTCTTTTGTTACGTATGTGGTGAATTTACCATAAAATCAAGTAGAAAAAGCATTACACCTTTAATTAAAAAAACATATCGTTTGTACTTTCAGTTTAAAATTGGTGATCAGGATAATACATGGACTTCTCATATAGTGTGCACTAATTTTTCTGTATATTTAAGAGGATGGCTGAAAGGTACTCAGAAGGCTTTGCCATTTGGTGCATCTATGTCTTGGTGAGAAATAAAGGATCATGTAACCAATTGCTATTTTTGTTTAACAAGTGTGTGGAATTTCTAAAAAATCTAATCATACTGTAAAATATACTTTATTGCAATCTGCAATCAGACCTGTACCTCACAGTGAAATTATTCCAGTTCCTGAGCCACCTGTGAATGTATGTTTCGAAAGCAGCAATGAAGGATCAGCCAGTACTGAAGAAGACAGTGATTTTGATTTTGAATTATCTTCCAATAAGCCACATCTTATATTACAAGGTGAATTAAATGACTTTGTTAGGGATTTAAATTTATCAAAAAATCAAGTTGAACTGTTAGGATCAAGACTGCAAGATTGGAATTTACTTCAAAAAAATGTTTAAAAAAATCGGGCTTTTGAAGCCGACAAAAAGATCTTTCTCAGTTCTTAGTTGATGAAAATTATTTGGCTTATTGCACAAATATTGATGAGCTTATGTTGCACTTAGGACAAAATCATAAACCTGAGGACTGACGCCTTTTCATAGATTTGTCTAAGTATAGTTTAAGTGGTTCTACTACAAAACAGTAACAAATATCCTTCGCTACCAATCACTTATGGTATTAATTTGAAAGAGGTGTACGATGTGATGAATGACATTCTTGAAAAAATAAATTATAAAAACATAGCTAGCACATACGTGGTGATTTGAAAGTTATAGCTGTTTTGTTAGGCATACAGTTAGGCTATACTAAGTACATGTGTTTTCTGTGCGAATGGAACAGCCGAGCTAGGACTAAACATTATGTTACTAAAGAGTGGAAGAAACGAGACAACTTAACTCCAAATGGGAACATTATTATTCATGAGCCCTTAGTTGAACCTAAAAAAATTTTTACCATATCTCCATATAAAGTTAGGACAAATGAAAAATTTAGTAAAAGCATGAAGAAGGATAGTCCTGGATTTTTATACATCAGGCAGAAATTTCCGAA
Organism: Lycorma delicatula; assembly: GCF_047948215.1. NCBI lineage: Eukaryota > Metazoa > Arthropoda > Insecta > Hemiptera > Fulgoridae > Lycorma > Lycorma delicatula. The sequence continues at coordinate 99,364,466 of NC_134462.1, forward strand.
TGTAAGTGAAGGAAAAATTAAAGAAGGAATATTTGTTGGTCCTCAAATAAGAGAGTTGGTCAAAGATGATGTATTTAACTCAATGTTAAATAATGCAGAAGGTGAAGTTTGGGCTTCTTTTAAAGACATTTGTAAAAATTTTTTCTGCAAAAAAAATTAGACAATTACCACAATATTGTTAATCAACTTCTTACTTCATACAGAGCTATAGTATGTAATATGTCTTTGAAAATACATTTCCTCCACTCACATCTGGATTTTTTCCCAGGCAACCTTGGAGATGTAAGTGACAGACATGGTGAACATTTCCACCAAGACATTTTGGTGATGGAGAGCCACTATAAAGGGAAGTGGAATAATAACATGCTAGTCGATTACTGTTGGACATTAATTCAGGGTGTGTCTGAGGCTATTTATAAAAAAAAGGATCAGTGAAATCATTCTAACACAGCTATGGGCATGCACAATTAATAGATTTTACAGATTTTAACTATATTTTCCCTTAATTATTTTTGAAGCATAATTTATTTAAAAGTAAGGATGATAGAAAAATTGTATTTAAAGATCTGTAATGTACGCAAAAAAACAATTCAAGAAATGGTATCCCACTTCGAGAAACATTAAATTTTTTTTTGTCTATCAATGTAATATATTCTGTCCGATACTTTGCTGTTTGTTTGATGTCAGTCTTTTGTATCTTTTATAATAAGAATGTTTAGAGTATTTAAGGAATGTTTACAGTATTAGTGCTATACATAGTGCAAAAATCATAAACCTTAGTACCTCTCTCATTTTTTTAACCTAACCTGTACTTGAATTATTTTCCCTTACTACTTATTTTTTCTGTTACTGTGGAGTCAAGTCTACCATTACTGTCAGTATATTCCTTTTATATATCTGTGGTAATATTATCTATTTATTCATGTATTCTGTCATTTTCATTCTCATTAAGTAGAAGTCAGTTTTGACACTTTTCAGGAAGATATAAGTCTAATGACACGATGTTCTAAATCATCATATCAAACAGAAGTCTACAAATCAAAAAATGGTTTCTGTTCGGTTAAAGAGTTTAACTTAATTCATTATTGTACAGGCTTTTATAAAAAAGATTGTGAGAAGTACAATTTGAATTAATTTGTACTACTTCAGTCACTGAGACATTTGTAACAGCATTGTTACACACTATAACTTTCTGTGTTCTTACAGAAATAGTTTCATACAATAACACAGTCTATACATGAACACAATATTTATTTTGTCTAACTAGAAATTATGGTAAATGTAAATGTTTTATTAGGATTTACCTGAATGAATATGCTTACAAAAGTAACTATACTATAAAAAAATCCAGATCCGTTTCCAAATGGATGTTGTAAAAGAGATTTCACAGTGCCAATATGGGATGATAATAATGCTATGTCCATCATTCCATGTGACCAGTTCTTCTTTTGTTGGTATGAATGATAATTAATTGGAGTTTGAGGTACCTCTACCTGAAAAACATTTAAGCGTTATTTTCTTTGCATACATAAACACAAAATATAGTGTAACAAGACCAGTATAACGCACCTGAGTAACGGATTCCTGCCAATTAAAAAGTAGGTAATATAAAATAATAATGGAAGGAATCCATAAGGAGACTAAAAAAGCTAACAGGTCCATTTAACAGTTGTTCTTTGTAACACTGCCAACAACACACCTACAACAGATGTTGTTCCATGAGAAGGATTATCAGGCCAGGGTAGGAATTCATGGAAAAATGAAAGGACTTTTACGTTCATTCTCACGTTTCAACTTGGGTCTGGTTCTGCAGGTCAAGAGGATAGGAGTATAAATACTCCAGGACTTCAGAGGATGAGTATAAGTGATGAGTATGAGTGTAAGTGAAGTGTAGTCTTGTACAGTCTCAGTTCGACAATTCCTGAGATGTGCGGTTAATTGAAATGCAACCACCAAAGAACACCGGTATTCACAATCTAGTATTCAAATCTGTGTAAAAGTTACTACCTTTACTAGGACTCTGGACTTCCAAATCAGCTGATTTGGTAAGACTCGTTCACCACTAGACCAACCTGGTGGGTGGGACTGAATCCTAGTTTTATGTTTAGCTACCTGTAAATGAATCTTGTCCTTACTTGAAATTATATTTTGTAGGTAATTATTGTTTATAGTTGTTATTGACATTTATTATTACTGTTTGTTGTTGTTGTCATTATTGTTAGTTGTTTATTATTCTTATTCTTATTGTCATTGTTATTATTCATTTGGCTTAGTTTTGTATGATCTTAAACTAATAAATTGTAATATAAAATATTAATTACTAATATTAATGTTAAATAAATATTACAATATTAATTATATTTTGTTATATATATATATATATATATATATATATATATATATATATTGTAGATACTTTTACATAAGACTTTCACTTTTACAAAATGATGATTAGTTATTGTGTATATAATTTAAATATATGAGTTTTATACTTTTATATATTTCAGTAATAAATTATAATCCCTTCTGAAGATGGCAGAATAACCAAAAGTCCTTGAGGGAAATAAATGGTATTTTGGTAAGCAATTTATATTATATATAATAATTGTATTTTACCAACGGTGCCATATTAGAAAAACTTAATTTAAACATATTATGTTTTACTATGTGATTGAAGGAATAAAATTCAGGCTTCAAACATCCACATCTGGCCAGAAAGAAAGTCCTCTTTCACCATGATAATGCTCTTGCACACATGAGTCAGGTTGTTGCTTCAAAACTTCATGATCTATGCTTCAAAGTTCTCCAACGTGTGTCATATTCGCCAGATTTGGCTTTCAGTGATTACCACTTCTTCCTAAACCTGAATAAATGGTTCACTGGATGTAAATTCACTTCAATTTATGAGATCAAAACTGAGAAAACCACTTATTTTGGCAGAGAGCCATGACTGAGGTTCAGAGGACACCTGGCTGGAGACCTCATCATTTGCCTGCCTGTCATCATTTGCTTCTTGGTGATGTTTCTAGCAGAAACTTTGAGTTTTGTATCCTTGCAGTATAGCTTAAATGAGAGAATCCTGTTGAGTTTCACACCCAGGTATTTTGTTATAGTGCAATGTTCCAGCTCATTCCTTTCCATGTCAATCACAGCTTTCCTGTTTCTTCAGTAAGAGGCGTAGACCTGAGTTTTACTAGCATTTGACTTGAAGTGAATTAAATCATAGTACAGGACTAGTTCTTTCAGTGACTAATTCAGCTTATACAACACTTCTTCAAAGAAGTATTCTTGTATTACAACAGCTGTATCAGCAGCTTAGATTAAGTGTTTGATCTTGATTAATGAGCTGGTTGTTGGGGTAAATGCTGTAAAAATGAGGTGGTACTAGAATGTTCCCTTGGGCAAGCCTGTTTTTCTGAGATCACTACTGTCTATTTTGGTACCTCAGGATAAACACCTGTTTATTTCACTTTGTAATACTGTTTTGATCCAGAATTTTCCACGGTTTTCTTTAATCTTTCAAGAAAAATCCGGAACAATTCCATTTTGTTATTTATTGAAATACAAATCTATACTATTCCTAATGTAATCTATATAATGTATAATTATAATATGATCTAAGTAAATAATTTATTGATTTACTTAATATAGGGATCTCAAGGATCCTAAAGATTGGTTTGAAAATTACAAAAAACTAACCATTACAATCATAATCAATATAACTAAATGCTCATAAACTATGAAACTATGAATCGACCAGGAAAGACAATAGCTTCAAGAACAAATTCTACTGCGGAAATGAATTAAACTGCTTTCCTAAATATTTATAAACTGCATTAAAGTTAAAAAAAAATTAGGTATTTTAAAATTACAAAGTAATTATATTTACTTTCCCAGTTATGTAGTTATACTATATACTATCCAAGGAAAATTTTGCTAATCAAGTTAAATTTTAAAACAAAGGCTAAAAATTCTCTGGAGCAACACCATACTAATTTTATCTACGTGTTGCCACTGCAGCCAATTGAGAATTTTGTAATTCTGTTAACGTAATTTTCTGATACTGATAGTTGTTTCACTGTAAGGAGAGTACAATGAGTAGTTTAATATTTTGAGGAAGATCTTTATAAGTATTTACAAAAATAAGGTATTAAGGATTCATCTCTGCAGGACTCTTCCCTTTTGAGGCATTCTCTGTTCCACCATGAAAATTTTAAAGTGAGGGCCTATATTTTTTGGAGTTCTACTATTGAAAGATGAAATTTTAACTGCGTTTACTATCAGTAGGGTTGACTAACCAGTTTTAAGCTACTCAAGTTTTTTCAATTGTAAGAGCAAATGAACAAAATAAAACATACTGAGATCACAAACAATAGAAGAGGACATTTTTTTAATGTGCTGTTTAAAATAAGTATTTTTTTTAAAAATGAGAACAGTTGTTTCTAGAGAAACATTTTTCTTAAAATCATTCTGAAGGCTAGTCAATAAATGTTTTATAAATTGTTTAAATATTTGATTATTTTTAAATAATTAAAAACAAAATGTTTAGGAAAAAAATCTTAACATAATTTTATAAATGAAGTTCAGAGCTTTTCATATGGAGGGGAATAACAGGGTAACTGCTGAACACATTTAGGTGGACACATAGTAAGTTTCTTCTAATTCAAGTGGGAGACTTTAAACCAATATATTGCTCACATAAAGCATTTGAAGATATTTTTTAAAATTTTTTGCATCATCATTGCTTAGAACTGAATTTTTTAATGACAAATCTTAATGGTTGTCAGATATTCAAAGTATTTTCACGTGAAAATTTTGAGAAATTAGTTGAAAAATTTATGGTAAAAAATAGTACATTTTTCTAACGTTAGGCAGCCTTTATCTCACATTTAGTAGCAGTCTGGAAGAATTAAGTACATAAAAAAAAAAAATTAGTAAAATTTTAAGGTACAGGATCCATCGTGGGATCTGTCCTTTCCTTGAGTTATAACCATAATTGAGTGGTAGTCATTTTGCGAAATTTCATTCAAATCAAGCTTGGAGATACAAATCAAAAAACGGCTCAACAGAATTTTTGTTTATTCATCCAGAATTTTACAATTTTAACATAATGCTTTCCAGGTGAAGTGTCACCATATATCAAGATCTACAAAAACTCTGACATGCAAAATTTGATTACAGACTGCATATTTATATACCCTAGAAAGTAAAAATTATACTTTTTTTGTTATTCTTTAAATTGTGACGTAAGTGGGCAACAACATAAACAAACAAGATGATGATAATTATTTGTTTTAAATAAATGAAGTAAATATTTATTTTAATCTGAACATAAAAATACATTTATAGACTGATTCACGAAAAATGTAACGAACGTTTCAGAACATGTTCTAGTGTTGACAATAAAGAAAAAAGTTTATATAAACATGGACGTGGAAAAGCTTCGATAGCTATTGTCGACTGACGAAATATTTCATCCCGATTTCTGCGTCTTCGATAAAGTTAAGCCAGACTGAAGTCTTGGGAGCTAAGCCAAGGGTAATTTACAAACTAGTAATGAGTATGAACACTAATAAGTAATAAACACTAACAGTACATGGTGTAAATGTAATTTTTTTTAAAAAAGCCTGCTTTTCTTTAAATATTGATGTGCTTTTTTTATATTAAAAATAATTGATAACAGAGACAGCATATGTATTTTTTAGTCAGATAACAAGCATAAATGTATATTTTCAAAAAAATTGAATATATATTTTATGCAATGGATGTAATTTGTACAGAATGTCTTGAGATAAAGTTAATAACACTACTTTAAATTAAACAAAAGAATTTATGTGTAATTACGTATGAATCTAAGTGGCATAACCGTAGTAATTAATGATTTTAATAATGTGATAATAATTTTCCTTTGTCATTGATTATACAAAATGAAACAGATATTTCCGCTTAACAAAAGTACTACCCAGCTATATAAAAATACATTAAAAAACTAATAACAATTAATTCATCAAAATATTAAAACTACTAAAAAAGTCACAAATTCTGTCAAAAAAAACTTATTAGAAATACAATTTCTTTAATTAGCCACTGAGCCGAGGTTATCTTAATTTTTGATAAAGACATCGACTTTTATTATTACAAAATTATGTAACTGTTTTAGGCTTTATTCACATGAGATATATAAATTTTGATTAGATTTTTATTATTATGTTTTTTTTAATGGCCTTCACCTTTCCCTTATAGACATCCATGATCATTACCTACCTAAGCGGGATAGATTAATGGCTTACCAAAAATTTTATAAGCTAGTGCAGCAGAACGGTAAATGAAAAATCTTAATATACTACATTTGAACAGGGTTGATGAAATAATAAACACCGAGTAAATACCTAACCTAACATTAATATCGGTTAAGTACAACAATAATAAAAAAAATCACAGTTATTAGATAAATGTAAATCTGCATTTAATTTCTGAGTATTTATATTTTGCTTAACATAAGTATAGCATACATTCTGGTCTAATTTGATATATATAGATCATCCTTATTCACCACCCACCCTTATATCTTCTGCCCAACTAATGGTTGTGTGGTATTAGATCTAAACTTTTAACATTCATTATAGTGAGGGTACCAAGATCTGATGAGGCAGTTTATCATCTGCATATGTAAACTAGCAGTATTTTAAATTTGATAGCATGTTTGCCTTTCATCTGAATGTACTGGGTTTGAGTACTGATAAGGCATGCTAAAACAGTTCATTATTATCGGATATCAGCATGTTGTTGCTACATAGATAAGTAAAAATAAATATCACTACTATTAAATCTACTATAAAATTTAACTGATTTTAATCACAATAAAATTTATTGTGATTAAAATCAGTTAAATTATTTATTGATTTATATCAATAAAATATATAATTTTCATTATTGATATAAAACAAACATTAAATATTTTATTTGTAGTTTTACTAATTATCATATTGTTATATAAATCTGGAACTAATAAACAGTTTTAACAAACCGCTAGAAACAAAATGTTATAATTATTTTATTACAAAGATCTATGCTTCATCTAAACATTTCATTCATAAAAAAGGGGTTACAAACCCTAATTTAAAATATTAAAACTACCGATATGTATTTTTACCACATTATTAAAGTAAAATAATATTTTATTTTATTTATTACGAAGTAAAGTACATATATACATATATATCTTGCGTAACTCAAAAATGATTAGCCGTAGGATGCTGAAATTTGGGATTTAGGCTGTTGTAACCTCTAGATGTGCACCTTCCCCTTTTGATTGCAATCGACTGGTCCAAAAGTGTCCAAAAAAGCTCAAAATCCCCAAAAAATTGGATTTTGGACTTTTTCTTTAATGGCAGTAATCAGCCCTCATTGAGAGTTTTTCAACGATATAAGTGATACTTATTTTCATTGGTTCCAGAGTTATAGCCAAATAAAATTTTAATTAATGAAATATTTAGATCGTACAAGGGGAAGGTATTTCCTTTTCTTTTTAATTTAAATATATTGATTTGTTTATAATTACACTGGTCTAAATGATTTTTGTCTCACCAGTATCAATAGGTGTACTTAATGCAGTTTTTTAACCTGTTTTTAAGTATGTATTCAGAATTTCTCCATCACCTACAGTTTTTTTGTTATTTTGATTTTTTTAAATATTTTAAAACGTTTTTTCATCCACTTGTCCATTGTCAAGTAAAAGCTCCTAGAGCATTGTAAATATGATGGAACCAAATGAGCCAACTCAAAGGGTAGCATTGCTACTGTTGTGCAGGTTTAGACGTGTATAGACATGTACAAATGTGATCTAGTGTAGCACACATTCATCAGAATCATGCCAGTTGTGAGATAGTAGTGAACCAGTAAACATGTCATTGCAGTGCTTTGTGTGTCTGAATTATTGTGTATTACATATTTACAACTTTAGTTTTTTTAATTAGTGATATGTTACAAAATGCCTAGAGTTTATTTAAATTATCATAACAATTTTTGTTATGTGTAGTGAAGTGACACTCGAGTCCTAAAGGCAAAACTGTACTCCATTAGTAAAAAAGTGTTATGAACTTTATTTTGGATGTAAAGTCGTGGACCAAACAAGGGCCTGGGCCCTACATATCTGTTGTTTATTGTGTTCTAGGCTTCTCCCTGCATGGAAAAATGGCCACACCACATGCTATTTGCTATCCCTATGATTTGGTGAGAACCCAAAGATCACTCTTCTGACTGTTATTTCTTCTTAACATATATTAAAGGGATTATGTCAAAATCAAAATGTAAGGGGTGTACCCTAATTTGCAATCTAAAATGAGTCCAGTCCTACACTGCGAAGAATTGTCTATACCAAAGCCTCCAGAACATGTGACATTAGATGAAGAGAGCTCAGAATCTGATGGAAGTAAGGAAAAAAGAAAGAGGTTCTGGTAATACAACTTCTGAACAAAGCAGTTCATTTGAGCCTCATTTGCTGACTCAAGAAAATCTTAATGATCTCATACAGGATTTAAAGTTATCCAAAATACAGTCTGAAATGCTTGCTTCCCGGCTAAAAGTTTGGAGCAATCTTCTTCAAAAGAATACAAAGACATGTACTTATTGTAATCATTCTGAATTTCAAGACTATTTTTCTGAAGAAAATGGTTTAGTGTTTTGCAATGACATTTCTTCTCTTATGGAGACACTTTCTAATGAACATAACCCAACAGAACAGCCCTAGTTCATTGATTCCTCTAAAGTTAGTTTAAAAGCTGTGCTTCTGCATAATGACAATAAATTCCCATCAATACCTGTGGCTCACTCTGCTAGTATGAAAGAAACATATGAACTTTAAATTTATATTGGAAAAGCTTCAATATGAGCATATGAATGGAATATTTGTGGCGATTTGAATGTAATTGCACTTATTCTTGGTCTGCAGCTTGGTTACACAAATTACTGTTGTTTTTTGTGTGAATGGAATAGAAGGAACAGAAAAAACCATTTCATTAGAGAAGAATGTCCTAAACGTGAACCACTCATTCCTGAACAGGAAAATGTGAAACATGATCCATTGTGTAATCCTAAAAATGTATATCTACCTCTGTTACCTATCAAACTAGATTAATGAAGAATTTAATCAAGGCCATGGACAATACTCTTGGCACAAATACAATCACTAATGCATGATGAAAGGTTTGAGGAACTATTGAATCCACTGGAGAAAGCAGCTTGGCAAGCATTCAAAAATGTTACTCAGAGTTTTTTTGGGAAATCGAAAGGCGGAAAATTACCATTATATTGTCAATGATCTTATAAAAATTTGGGCTATAATATGTCCTTAAAAGTATACTTCCTGCACTCGCACCTAGATTTCTTCCCGGAAAATCTTGGCGCAGTAAGCGATGAACACAGGGAACATTTTCATCAGGAGATTTCAGCTATTGAGTAGAGATATCAAGGCAAATGAAATCCTAATATGTTGACCAATTATTGTTGGACCTTCAAGAGGGATGCTCCACAGGCGAAATATAGCAGGAAATTGTCATTTCTTACTTTCAAGGTTAGTCAAATGTTTGAATATTATGAAGTTAAGATTGCAGAGAGTATTAAAATGTTTGAAATTATAAATGCCTGTCTCTCGGAAACCTTGCGTGGTTGGAAAAACCGATATCATATTTGAATTTAATAGAAAAGATATAATCAGAATCACATTTTTTCTTCCTGAGACAAAAATTTATTTTCGTTCTTTTATTAACATCTTATTGCAAACAATTTTTTTTAACATTTTTTTAATTTAATTACATTGATTTATTAAAAATTATTAACCTCTGATTGTAAAAAAAAAAAAATTTGTACATGTAATTTAATAGGCATACAAGGAAATAATGTGATGTACACATCAGATTTTATTTATAAAAAAAAATATTTTTAATCAAAAATGAAAGTCCTTTTTATCAAGTAACTTTTAAAAAATTGTTATTTTATATAAGTAGCAAAGATAACAAATAAAAGAAGCAAATGATTAAAAGAAATTAATCTTTAATACAATAATCCTTATAGAGCTTGTGTGTGTTTGTGTTTATGACAGAACTGTTTTTATCAATCATTATTTAAATCAATTTTTCTTCATACTGATATATATATATATATATATATATATATATATATATGAATATAAATACTCATATAAATCTAATTAACAATAAAAAGAAACACGATTATGATAGGTAGATTCAAGAATATTTTTTGTTAAGTAATAGTAATTATATTTATATCTTGATTAAATCCTTTTAAATGTTTGTCATTAAAAGTTATCAGTGATAATGTTATCTAGGTTAGAAGGAGATAATATTAACATTTTAATGAAGTTATTACTCTATTAGTAAAAATAACAAAGGGATTGATCTTGTTCATTTACTAATTATGCTTGTTAATTATAATTTTTTTTAATGTAAATAAATATTTTTATGATGAAATAAATAAGGGACTCTACTTTTGTGTGATCCTGTCAAAAAGAGTTTATAAAATATACATGAAAATTTTAAGAAACAATCCAAAAAGTAGCAAAATGTCCCTTAATCATACAAACACAAAAAAACAAAAACATATGTGATAATTATGATTAAATGAAAACTGTTACACCATTTTCTATACTAATTGTGTTTATATTCTAAATTAAAGTAGAAAAACACTATTTATTATATGTTTATATAAATAATATTTATATTTACATAAATTATTTATATACAGTGATAAATTTTTATAAATAAATGATAATGAATTTTGGAGTGTGTGAAAAATAAGCGAGCCTGACCAAAACTCGAACCTGGAATCTCTGGACAAAAGACAGAGATGCTACCACTTCGTTAAGATTGGCAATAATAAAAAATACCAAGAGAATGTTATTTTTATAAATGTATGTCAAAAAATGATTAAAAAAAATTAAGTAAAACATAAAAATGAAAATTTAAATTACTTCTGAAAAAAAAAAAATTTTTTACATTTTTACTCAATTGTTAGAATTAAAAATGTTGATCTAGGACTATAGAATATATCAGTTAAAAGAATCGTTCACTTAATACTTAAATTTCATAGTTAAATTTTTTTATGTCTGTTCAAATTCCAAAAAAAAGATAGTATTTTTTTAATAAAATTACTTATAGATTCAGAGACATGTTAAACATTAAAAAAAAAATATTTAGATCTGCCAAAAAAATCTTTGAAAACAATGCTTCTTGTATACAAACTACTGTTTGGGGTTAAAGTAAATAAATATTAGTGATCTTAAAGCTATGAGTTTCTTATTTTTGTTAATATCATATAGTGTGTTAATCTAGTTACAATCTAAGTCAATATCATATAATTAATTTCTTTGTATAAAATTTATTTTGAAACAATTGGACTAATGTGTACTTTACAGAATCCCCAAATGTGGGAAATATTTTATAAAGAGTAAACAGCAAACATTTATTTTTTTTAAATCTCAACATTCTACCGCCAGGAAATATGAAAAAATAAAAGAGTTTTGATATTCAACTCATATTCCATAATGTTTTAAGTGTAAAACGTAAGACAAAAAGTAAGATCACACAAAACGTTTATGTTTAAATGTAACCAACTGATGTAACAGTTGTTAAGTGCTATAACGAAACAGGTTATAAGTGACTAAACCTAAGGCACAAAGTTCCAAAACCACTTCAGCCATTCTCAAGAATGATTCTTTTATTCCTTGGCAAATTGTTGAAAATAAATCAGAAAGCACAAACTACAACAAAGATTAAAGTAGCAAGTCCTTCAGTAAGTAAACCTGTTAAAGTAATGCCAAAGACTTTTGAGAAGACACTTAAGAAAGATAGATCTCTAATTCAGTATATGTTTCAAACCAAATCACTCCTTGCCACCAGAGAATATATAAATCAAAGGAGCACCGCCAATTGATCAAGAAGTGGTGGGTGATTGGAATGACCTAATTAGTCCTCTAGTTCCACAATGACCAACCTGGCCATACTAACAAAAAAATAACCAGATGCATTTAAAGTTGGATGTACATCTACCTAGGAGTTGAAAGCCTGAGAATGCTACATCCTGGACAGCAATAATTATATTAGCTCATAATCGGATTAGAAGTGGATCCTGCCACAGGTCAGATCGGTAAATAAAAGGGATGGCCTAAAGGAGAGACAATCATCAAAGTGATACTGACATATTTATAATTTTTAAGTATTTATTTTTAGACACCAGAAACACATATGGTGGTAAAAATTCTTAGTATGTTATATATTTAGAAATAATAAATTTATCAATATGTTAATTTAATTTAACTAAAATTTATTTAAGTTGATCACATCTGTTAACTTAATATCAAATTAGCATGTGTCAGAAAATATAATTTTAAAAAGAGTACAATATTTTAATGGACAAAATTATTTTTTCAAATATATTTATTTATGCATTAAATTATTTTACCGGGGATTACTGTATTTAAAAATAAGTTGTAGATGATGTCAAAAACTTAGTTAAAAGCCCAGCATCACATTGATTTTCAATATACATCATAATTTTCTCTCTATTGTTATCAATACGTAGATTGTGGGTGTACAATGAGTTTCCAGTCATTTCTATTGAGTCGTTCTTTTTAGTTGTTGCTAACTTGATTAATTATATATCATCCATAATCTTATGTATCCCAGCCTTCCTCTTCTTCTGTGGTTTTTTTTCAATCACCTCCTCAATAATCGTGCTCAGGACCCATCACGTCCCTGTTTAGATGTATCTTTTTTGTGGTTATAGTCTTCCAGAGGATTCTATTCTCATTAAAATCGTCGAGCAGCTTTTCATTAGTGATTATGTCTGTCCAATCTAATTTTTAACATTCGAGGTAGTACTATATCTCAAATGCATCAAAATTATTTAAAAGCATAATATTAGCCATTATTTAAACCATATTTATTCCTGTACTTTGTTATTTTTTCGCAAATTAATTTGTTAAAAAAAAATTTGAAATACTATACTCAATACCAATGTAGCGTGACATTAAGAGCTCGTCCGTCATCCGTATTAGCGCAGATAACGTAAGAAAGGAAAGAAACTGAGCACAATAACTTTAACTGACAGCATAACTGACATTTTTTAAACGCTGTTTACGTGAAATCAAAATTGATATTTAATTGTTTTACTCATCAACAGTATTATTTGAACGGTCCAAAGTTTAACAGAAATAAATAAATCTTTGCTGATCGTAACATAATAATACATTATACACATCATACCAGGAATGGGTAGATATTCTACTCCATGAATTAAAAAAGGAACTGCGGAAAAATTTGCTTAAATGGGTTAAGGGAAACCGTGATAAAACCTTGATCAGAGCAGCATTACTAAATGCACAAGTAATTATAAAATTAAAAATAGATATTTAATTTTATTTTCATCTTTTAAAATTTACATTAATTAATCAAATTATAAAAATTAAATACATAAAGATGATTTCAAAATAAATAATTCATTAATTAATGATTAATCAAGACACTAATTAATGTCTTCTGACGTTATTAATTAATTAAGAGTGTAAGTATGTTTATACAAAGTATTCATTTTAAGTGTGCCACCATCTGGGATCTTGTAAACTAGAAAAGGCTTCAAAGAACTTTAAATGAGGAACTTTTTGTCGTTTTTTTGAAATTTTTACTGCCCTACTTTTTTTCCTGTTTAGCCTACGGTAATTGCCGTTCAGATAATACTTAAGAGGATGAATGAGAATGATATGTATGAGTCTAAATGAAGTGTAGTCTTGTACAGTCTGTTCGACCATCCCTGAGATGTGTGGTTAATTGAAACCAAACCACAAAAGAACACCGGTATCCACGATCTAGTATTCAAATCCGTTTTATAACTCTACTGGCATGTTTGAAATCCCCATTTTTCTAATACGTTCGCGTAAATAAGCAACGTGGCTTATTCTGGATTGCACGACACAATATTTCCCGCGTTTCGCAATAAACATCACTATTGAGTGTGCTAGTCTCCAGACAAAACTTCGGCAAGAAAATCTCCGTTTGCCCCAAAACACCGAGGACATGATTTCCAAATAAAAAACATTAGCTTGTATTTTGTCTTTCTAGGCGACGAAATATATCGACAATCCATAGATTGTTGTTTCGTTTAAGGCATTACATACATACCCATGTCTCGTCCGTCAGCGAAAGTACGGCTGAAGAAGTCCTTGGTCTCTTTACAGAGTCAAAAATTCTAACGCGCTGCTTTAAAGTTTCTTTTCGTGTTTTTCCGTAAGCACCTTAGGCTCCTAGCGTGCACGCAGTTTCTGATAATTCAGTTTCTCAGACACGATTTTGTGTAGAAGACAACGTGAAATTTATGAAAAATGTACAAACGATGTATTGAATCGTCTGTTCTCTTTAATCTTATAATCAAACAAATGCACCAAATCGTCGGTAATCCAAAATTGTCGGTCGCTCCGTTCATCATCGTGCTAATTGTCGCGTCCTTCATTGAACAATCATACCCGTCTCTTACATTTAATTAATGTTGCATTAACCTATCATCGTATCAGTTTAATTTCCTTACATTCAAGAAACGGTCACAGACAACAAACGGTCACACTTGACTTTGAAATTATGATGATATATATTTTTGTAAATTTTAAAATAATTATTCTGTTTTATAAAGTAAATAAAATTAAATATAAAAACGATAAAGAAATTTCTCAAAAAAATGTATAATTTTGATTTTTAGAAGTTGGCATCAAATCAAGAATAACTATCAGTTCTTTATATTAAAAGTAATATAAAGGAAACAATTACAAAACACTTGTATATATCAACTTGCATATATAATTAATTGTATATGTAACTAAATTGTATAAAATAATTATATGTATAACAATACATTTTTATACGTAATACAGCTACCTCAGAAAAACAGGAAATTTTGAGAAACAAATATTTTTGATAACAAGTACATTCATGTAATTTAATAGCGCAAAATATAATATTTAAAAAAAACTCCAAAAATAAATTTCTTGAAAGGGACATCTTGCGGGTGACTTCTGTTTCTGCAAAGACATTCCTGCAGTCTCTGACTTACATTTTACATATTTTGAATCAGTGTTGTAACAGGAATGTTGACAATTTACCTGTGTATTTTGACTTTTAGTTCTCCTGTTGCAGTAAGTCAATTACAGCCTACTATGCCTTTAGTAAGCCCACAAGAAGTCAGGTCGTGGGATCTTGGGAAGCTAAAAAATGACATCTATTTTGCAAAATTATACAGTCTGCAAATAACTGGCATATAGCTGCCATGGACAAAGATGTTCTGTGTGACGTTGATCCATCTTGGTGAAACCAGGTATTTGTAATTGTTTGTAGAAATGACAAATTGAAAATGAAAACAAAACATGTTTTTTCATTTTCACAAAGTTTATTTAAAAAATGACAGCACTTTCAATACACTGTACCTTCCTCAAATGTTACATACATAATACACCATTTGTAGAAATTGAGAATTGCAGAAATGTCTATTACAGAAGTTTCCAGGATTACAACATACTGAGCATCACTATAGTACAGTAACTACTAACAGAAACTGCAAGCCTATTCTCATTCCCAAAAAATAAGGGCCTACTATGTCGTGCGATAAAACTGCACATCACATGATAATTTTGATACTGTTTAAAGTTGGTGGTATAACTCAACAAGATTTTACTGAAGGATAAAATAATCGGACGATATGAATGGAAGTACAATCTATAAAAATGAAGTAAATAAAAAAGTACATAACAAAGTTATCACTGAATAACTGGAACAGTTTGCACCGATGAAAATCTATCTATATCTAATTTGAAGTTTTACTTTTGTTACTTACATCTAAAACATTTTCAGCTAATTTTTTGCAAGCTTCTTCACCACTAGATAATACATTTGACAGAGACATGTTTCCATCATCCTTTTCATTTTCATCTTGTTCCTGCACACCTACAAAAATAAAACTTTTCATTTGTTTCAATGTATATATTAAAAAATATTTCTTAAATGTTAAAACTGTGAAAATTCAACAAGTTAATTACCTGAATCAGCATTCATGAATTTTTCAGCAAGTTTTGTGCACATTTTTTGACCACTAGATAATGTTTTTAAGAAGGGTATTTTTTCTTCAGCCTCTTTACCTTCTTGTATAAGTGTTTCAGCAATTCTTCTGCAAATTTTTGAACCACCAGTTAATGTTTCTAAGAGGCTTTCATTTTCTTTTTTATCTTCATCTTCTGTTTTTTGTTCATCATTCATACCTATAAAAAATAATTTAATTTTTTATTTATTTTGGTTTATTTATAAATTAAAAATACCTTTTAAAAGAAAAAAAAAGAAGAAAATCTAACAACTCGATTACCTCTATCGAGATTTACTAATGTTTCAGCATGTTTTCTGCACGTTTTTGGACCACTTGATAATGCTACTGAAAGGGATGTTTTCTCTTCAGCATTTTTATCTTCATTCTCCTCATCCTGCATACCTACAAAAATATTTTATCCTTTTTTTTGTTTCCATATTATCTATCTATTAATTAAAAAAAATACTTTTTATGTGTTAAAAGTTTGAAAATTCAACAACTTAATTACCTCCATCGATATATATGAATGTTTCAGCAATTTTTCTGCATATGCTTTGACCACTAGATAATTTTGTCAAGAGGGGTATTTTTTCTTCACGTTCTTTATTTTCATTTTGTCCAGTTATTTTTTCTTCGTTCTGCATACCTACAACAAATAATTTAATATTCTATTTGTTTAATATATCTAACAAATATTTTTTGAGAATAAAGATTTAGAAATTCTGCGCTTAATTAACTCTGTTTATAAACTAGTACCAACAGGTGTACTCCTTCCTGCTTTATAAAATTTAAAGAGGGAAAGTATTGATATAATGTCAAAAATTACCCAACTATATTTATTTATTATTTTTTTTCTGATCAGGGGACTGTGAAATGTTAATAATCCAGAAAAATTTCTTACAAAAATGTACATGTATGTTGATGTTTTTTTTTGTTAATATCTCATAAAAAGAATAAGTAAAGAATTAATATATAAGTAAAACTGATGACTAGCTTGAACTTATGAAGATAAATGTGAAGAAGTCTGAGATGTCATGTACATTAAAATGAGTACCAATCTTAAATCAGTTAGTGATTAGTTTTAAATAATAAACTTATAGTTATTTGGATAATTCTGGTGCCATATATTTTGTTTGCAAGGAGAACGTATAACTGACCGCTCACCTTATGTAATAAACTTGTATGAATAGTTTATATGTATAATTAAACAAAGTAAGCAAACTCAATTGAGTACCTCGGTCTGCTAGTCAACAAAGAACTAAACTGAAAATTTCCTAATCAGAATTTAAAAAGAGAATTAATAATCTATTCATTTAAAGTTTATTTAACTAACTAATTGTCAGTCACAAAATATTCTAAGCAATGCCTATGATTCATTAATAAATCAAGATTACAATATGTGAAGAATGAGGTTGTTGAAGAAGGTGAAAAGAAATTAATAAGAATTGTAGATGGAAAATGTAAATATAAAGTAGCCTTGTCAACTTTTAATAAACTAAATGTACTATTTTTATACTATTTATTCACATATAAGGTTCTGAAAGAGTTTTACAATTTATGTAAAGATAATAAAATAAGCTGTGTACCTAATGTTATGACCTATAAAACAAGAATTGTAGAAAATCAAATTTTGCCTTCACGTAGGCCTCAAACGGACATCTTCACATCCAACCTAACATGATTCCCTTAAACTAACTGACCGAAACCGCGGAAGCGCGAACCCCGCGCCTAGTCAGATTTGACAGCAGCGTTCGTGACTGTGAATGCAGAAAACGAACGAGTTGAAAGTTAAATCAGTGCTACACTCATACCAATCAAAATTATGTTTTACGCAACATAGAATTCAGACCTACTCCCGAATAAGTCGACCAATTTAGGTCACTTAACAAGGGGAACGTAACCTCATTCTGGTCCGTGCAAGAGCCGGGGACAAATCTCACACCACCACCCGGTCCCATCATGGTGTCTCACGTGGCATTACCAAGTCACGATCAGGACCGCCCCCGGCGGAGGGAAGCCACGCCCTCGGTCGCACGGGCTACTATACCGCGGCCAGCCCCAAAGCGGGAGCTCCAAATCGAATCACAAACAATACCAATATAACTGTGGCACGATGCCAATGCTCCTACCTCCAACCAATCCGATGCCTAGGCCGGAACCCTAGCCATCCGGGACCCTCCCACGATCAAATATCTTGATTAAACTCCCTCTGCAGACCTACACACCGCAAGGGCGCGAAGAAAACCAGCCACTATAGACCACCCCTCGTGGATCAACCTGTTAATACGGAGATCCAGAAAGGAAAGGATTATCTGAAGTTCCCTAACAGCTCATGAACGTTCGACCTCATATCGATGACAGAAGTAGAGGACGTGGTCCACTGTACGAGGTGTGTGAGAAAAGTAATGAGACTGACTTTTTACTTACCATTTTTTTTTCAAACAACAATATTATCCCCATTAAAGTAGTTCCCTTGGGCAGCTAAACATCGGCGGAGTCGTTGTTTCCACTCCTGGTAGCAGCGCTGGAAGGCTTCAACTGGTACCGATTTTAACTAGTCTGTCACCGTCTTTTGAATGTTCTCCATAGTTCCAAAATGACGTCCTTTTAAGACATGTTTCAATTTCGGGAAAAGGAAAATGTCACAAGGACTCAAATCAGATGAATATAGGGAGGTTGAAGAACCGTACGAATGCGTTTTGAGGTCAAAATTCCCTGATGGAAATTGCCGTGTGACACGGGGCATTGTCATGATGAAGCATCCACTTGTCTGCAATGTCTGGTCTCACGCGAATCACTCTTTTCTAGGACATCTTTGTAAAACTCTTGGTTGACAGTCTGTCCTGGAGGAACAAATTCTTTATGCACGATATCCCTACTATCAAAGAAACAAATCAGTATGGTTTTGATCTTTTTTGCTCATTCGACATTTTTTCGGTTGAGGAGATGACGGAGTGTGTGTGCCACTCTTCGCTTTGTTTCAGGATCGTACTCAAATGTCCAGGATTCATCACCTGTGATCACACGATTGAAGAATTCTTGTTCATTGTCAGTCCCCGGAAGGAGATCAACGCACACGTTTCTTCGATTGTCCTTCTGTTCCGTTGTGAGGTTTTTCGGCACCAATTTCGCATGTCCAAATCGTCTGTGAAAATTTGATGTACGGTGAAAGTGTTTAAATTTAACTATTCATTCATCATCCTTATTGTTAAACGACAGTCTGATCTCACAAGAACCCTCACCCTCTCAACGTTTTCGTCAAATTTTGAAATTGAAGGTCTCCCAGAGCGAGGTTGATCTTCAACGTGTTCTCTGCTTTCCAATATTGATTTTGCCAGCGGAAAACTTGCGCTCTTGATAAGCAATGTTCCCCATAGGCCTGTTTCAACTTTTCAAAGGTCACACTTGCGGATTCCCCAAGTTTAACATAAAACTTGATTGCACAACATTGCTCTAAATTCCGATGCTCCAGTCTCGTAACACAACCTCACTGATGGCGCTGTCAAGAATAATGTGTTGGCTGAACGGAGTTGAAACTCGTACTGAGCATGCGGAAGGGATGAACAAACCTGTCTAGCACAGACCGGTAGATACAGCGTTGCCAGATCGCTCGCATGTTACAAATCTCTTTACTTTTCTCACACACCTCGTATCGTTAGTTCCACAATCCGGGCATTGACTCAAATCCTTAAGCAACAATTTGTATTGACTTACAGACTTGTTAACAGTCCGCTGGCTTGTAAATAAGCAACTATCTTTTCTTTTTTACCATTTTTCAAATCAAATCAGCAGCATTATTATTTATTAGATCGTAGCTCTTTCAGAGGTCCTCATATATAGTACACTTACACTCTTCCAATAGACGCTTGACTGTAATTTGTTTATTACATTCACCGCACATTGGTCTATCTTCGCCGGTTAACAAATATAAATTCTTTATTCGTGTGTGAACGATTCCGAGTCTGGTCACCGCCACTTGTTCTCGGCGAGTCAGTTTCACATCGTTCTTCCATTTATATGGAAAAGTTTTAATCGCATTTAATTTCGTATTTAACCTTTTCCACCTATTACTCCATGTATTTCTTATAGTGTTGGTTAGACAATTTTAAGATCTGCCATTCGAACAGGAATTAAACCAATATTAACACATATGTTGCCATTCTGGCAGCTTCGTCTGCGCTTTCGTTTCCTGGGATACCAGCATACCCTGGAGTCCATATAAATACACATCGCTGTCCTCGTCGATTTAAAACGTATAGAATGGACAAGATTATTATTATTTTATTTATTTATAATATTTTCATTACTGCCTAAAATAATGGCACTTTTTTACTCTTATTAAATTTAAGTAAATAATCTTCAGGTGATACGGAACCATTAAATGAAAAAAAACTAAGTAGTTCACCAAACGCGTAATGCAACATAACAGCACTAAAATGGTTAAAAAGTTATGAACTATTCAATTTTAAATTACATGGAGTTATTCTTTCAAAGGACATCTAGTACATTGATTTCTCAATATATTGGTAGCATTGTCGTTAATAGCTCCCACCTTTAATTAAATTAAATTTGTTAATCAATTTAAAAAAACTAGTTAAAATAAAATCTGTTGCCAATAACTGCATTGAATAAGGAAATGCTAATTATTGTATATAGGTGGAAGTAAAATTTCCATGTAATTGAAAAGGGGGTCTATGATAAATTTTAATAAAATTAAAAAAAACATAAATTGAGTTTTATAGAAAATGTAGTGGATTTGATTTTTTTTTTTAATTTTATCCATTAAACAAATAATTTTTTTTAAGGTAATTCTTAAATGGAGACAGTTTACATCTGATGCATTGATTTTCATAGTATGGGGCACATTATTTTTTGTTGATTTATTAAAATTGAAAGTGTTAAATTACCTTTGTTTATATATATAAATCTGCAATCTTTGCTAAAAAGAACAGTCTCTTATTCAAAAAATCAATCCGCTTCTACCAAATCAGTTAACAGAATTGTAACTCGTTAGAATTATATTGGTTTATGAGAAAGCAATTGCTGTTTTTAATAAATTACCGAACAATTAAAAAAAAAAAATGTCAATCTATTTAAAATACAATTAAAAGACTTTTTGAAGCGAAGCTTCTTAACGAAGGCTTCGGGATAGGGAGTCAACTGAGAAAAAACGAACGTCACGAAAGAGCATTACGCGCTAAATTATAACATAGTTCATTCAAGAATCGTGTTTAAAAAATGATGCTGTTACTCTTTCGTGAACAGTCTTTGATCTCACTCATAATTTAATATTTCAATAACAGATTGGCATTTCATTAACTGTTGATTAGATTTCATAGTTATTTTATATTTCTTTTTAATTAAAATGTTCATCGTTCATCGTATATATTGCATATATGTTATTTTGCACCATTTATATAATATTGCGTAAGAAGCTTCGCTTCCGTAGTGTGTCCACGCACTGACGCACTCGTTTTAATTTTTAAAGAATACTAATTAAATAAAGTATTACGAATTGTAAATAATTCAGAAAAAAATTAATTCTTAAGTCGGATCCCACGGGATTCCATTAAAAAAAATCTCATATGATTTTCCATTAATGCTAGACGGAGTAGGATTTTCAATCATGAAAATTAACAATTAAAAAAACAATATTCTAAGTACGGCCCGTTTTTTTTCGGACTTAATAGTTTATTTACTTCAATGTCTACCCTATTTAGTGCACTATATTAAACAAGTCTAAGAAAAATTAATTATTACCAAAAAAAAAGTGGTACCGTGATGTTTCCTTATCCGATAGAATGGAAAATAAGGTTAAATATGGGATAAATATATATATTTTTTCGTAATGTGTACGTTGCAATCTGTTCAACTAGTGAATAAAAAGCAACTTCCTCCCAAGACCCAGCGAGGTGAGGATGATATGTATGACATGATGTAAATGAGTTGTTGTCTTGTACAGACTCAGGCTGACCATTTCTGAGACGTGTGGTTAATTGACCCCAACTACCAAAGTATAGCCGACCTCCATGGCGCGATTAGTAGCGTTTCGGCCTTTCATCCGGAGGTCCTGGGTTCGAATCCCGGTCAGGCGTGGCATTTTCACACGTTACATTGTCATCCATCTCGTCCTCTGAAGTAATACCTAACAGTGGTTCCGGAGGTAAAAAAACAAAAAAAAAACATCAAAGTATACCGGTATTCGTAGTATTGAAATCTGTATAAAACCAACTAACTTTTACTAGGATTTAAACCTCTGAAAATTCCAGTATAAAAATATTTAAAATCAGCTGTTAAAAAACTGATTTGTGAGACGAGTTAATCACTAGACAAATTACCGTTAACCCACCGGGTTGGTCTAGTGGTGAACGCGTCTTCCCAAATCAGCTGCTGATTTGGAAGTCGACAGTTCTAGCGTTCAAGTCCTAGTAAAGTCAGTTACTTTTATATGGATTTGAATTCTAGATCGTGGATACCGGTGTTCTTTGGTGGTTGGGTTTCAATTAACTACACATTCTCAAGTTTGAGGGAAGGAAATTCCTAACATTTGTTGCTTTTTTTTTTAATTAAGGAGGGTTTGAAACGTCGATATAGGCAAAAATCTCCATAACCAAATTTATGGCCCTTCTCTTTATAAATACACGGTTGTAAACCACCGGGTTAGTCTAGTGGTGAACACGTCTTCCCAAATCAGCTGATTTGAAAGTCGAGAGTTCCAGCGTTCAAGTCCGAGTAAAGACTCGTATTCGGATTTGAATACTAGATCACGGATCCGGTGTTCTTTGGTAGTTTGGTTTCAATTAACCACACATCTCAGGAACAGACGTACTGAGACTGTACAAGACTACACTTCATTTACACTCATACATATTATCCTCATTCATCCTCTGAATTACCTGAACGGTAATTCCAGGAGGCTAAACAGGAAAAATAAAAAAAAGATACACGGTTGCAACAGTAATAGAGCTATAGTCGGAAAATACCGAAAAAACCCTGAATTTTCTGCATTCAACATATACATAATTATGTGGTCAAATAATTTTAATAAATTTTTAATTATTTTGAGCTATTTTACATTCTTTATATTAAATAACTTCATTTATTCGTCTTAAATTAATTCATTCTTTAAATTTTAAATAATTAACATGCACTTTAATTACATGTGTAATTAATTGTGTATTTTTGTAAATGCTGTTCTGATCAAAATTTTATCATAACTTCCTTTGATCCATCCCGGTAAAAGCTGGTACAATTCCTTTTTATATCCGCGAAATATATCTAACCATTCCTGATACGATCAATGAAATATATTATTATGTATCGATCAAAACTATTATTTAAACTGTTTGTCCCAATCTTTTTTTATGTACGTAAAACATCTGAAATATATTTGGTACATACCAGAATTGCTTTCTGTAAGAGTAATGATATTAATTTTATAAGTACTTTCTGGGGGAATCAGAGATAGTTTCATTAGTCAGACTGAATATTACCTGCATTAAATGCAGATAAATAACTATATAATGTTTAGCTTGGCGAAGAAAATTAGAGAAAAACACGTTATAACTCGTTTTCCTTTTATGCATGTTATGGGATTCTTAGATATACAATTTTCAAGAGTAACTAATGTCAGGTTGTCTTTAATCATTTAATTATGAATTTAAAATACATATTATTCCAAGAGATGAAAAGGATGTTAAAAAAATTTTAGGAGAACTCTAAAAAAATATATATATATTTCAAAACATTATAAGTTAGATATAAATTTTAAATAGTCTAATGCACTGAATATTTTCTTAGAAAAGATACAACTGTATTGTAAATAATATACAAAAAAATTGTGTTACCGAAAGAAATGTAAAATTTTGTATTATTTAATATCGTATACGGAAATGGTATCTATTTTAATTGTTTTTGTGTCTAATTAAATATATATCCTCCTTTGTTGACTACGCCATGTTGATAACAGAGTCACGGTATATTGATAATGAAAAATAGAAATCCAGTATTTGTTTAATTGTTGAATAAATAATTTTAGTCTTTAAATATTATAGATAATGCCAATTAATTATGATGATATTTGGGCAGCTTATGATAAGATAATAATATAATTTTATAATACAATAATATTACCAATCATTTTTATTACAGTGAGTAAATGGTTTACAATAAAATAATAAATGTAATGATCCGCTGGGTGGAACAGCAAAATTGTGCATCTCCTGGAAAATCGCTGGGACACTGAAATAACATACCAAAGAAAAAATGCAAACGGGCTTAGTTACATTTAAATCGGTTCCTTCAGATTACCAAAGGTAAATAATGCTCGGAGTTTCATCAATTGCTGTTGGTTCTGATCATAATAAAGTAATGGGCTGCCACTTAAAAACTTATAAAAAAAAATATAAAAGACATACTGAAATTACAAATTACAACAACCAGTTTTTACTTCCTTGTACGAATTAAGGAAGTATTGTGAACGCGAAAAATTTCGGTTTCCAGATTTTAACGAAAATATCCATTTTGACTAGTTCGGCGTGACATCTGTACGTACGTATGAATGTGTATATATGTATTTATCTCTCATAACTCAAAAACGATTAGCCGTCGGATGTTGAAATTTTGGATGTAGGACTGTTGTAACTTCTAGTTGTGAATCTCCCTTTTTGGTTGCAATCGACTGAACCAAAAGTGTACAAAAAATCCCAAAACCTAAAAAATGTGGATATTGGGACTTTTTCTTAATTGTAGTAATAAGCCCTCATTAAGAGCTTTTCAGCGATATATCATAAGTGATATTTATTTTCATTGGTTCCAGGGTTATAGTCAAATAAGATTTTAATTAATGAAATATTTGGTTCTTATAAGGGGAAAGCACATCGGTTTGAATCAGACTTCATCTCCTTTTTTTTAACTTTTTCTTAATTTAAATATATTGATTTATTAATAGTTATTAACCTCTGATTGTTAAAAGGGTTTTACGATAAATAATAATTCAATAACAACAATAAAAAAAAGACAAAATATCAGAAGTTAATAATGGAATGATTTTTTATGCAATTTAATAGGCGTAAAAGGAAGTCATGTGGTGTTCACATCAGTTTTTAAATCATATTATTACACAATGATTTTTGTTTTGCATAAAAATGATTAATTTAATAAAGCAAATTAATTTAATAATATGTTTAATAAAACAATGTAAATTTTTGTTGTGTTAAATGACATCCTTAAGACGGACAGCAATTTATCAAGGGTTCCTATTTTTTTTATGAACTTCTAACAATAATTATACGGAAAATTCAAGTTGAAATTCAATACTAGATGAGTTCTTGCAAAAAAAAAACTGCTTATTTTTTTCTTTTTAAGAAATAAAATTTGATATTTTATCTTAAAATTAACTCTATTAAGATAAATTAAAATAAATTCATAACTTACTTAATTAAAATAAAAGCTACAAACTTTCCGGTTTAGTTTTATTAACTTTTTACTCTACTGATAATACACACTGCACGGTGTATGTTGAAATCGTAACAGCTTGGCGCCCTCAACTACTGTAAATTGATTGGTGGGTATCAACCTACTGACAAAGATTGTGTACGACTACCAACATTGTCGAGTAAACATATCAATATTCCCCCTCTTCTGCGAGGCAACCGGAAATTTTTCTGTGGAAGGGATAGAATGTAGACCGTAGCCAATTTTAGGGCTACAAAAAGAAGGTACTTTAGGAATAATAATAACTCTTATTTTACTTTAGGAACAATCCCTTAAATATATAATTATCCTTTTATTCTAATTTTTAATTTATAATAATCCTTTATTTTAAGAATAATTTTATCCCTTCCCTAGCTTTGCATGATAACGAATTTTTATTAGACTAAGATACTATTGCAGTACACCCCCCAAAAAATTTGTAATCCGTGTTTTCGATGTTAAGTTAAATATGATTTTAAAATGTATAAATATTTGTATAATTACTACAAAATGTTGTGTTTAATGACAAAATTTTATTTTAAATTGACGCTAAAAAATATAATTGATATTAATTATTGGGACTTTGCGGGTGATCTTGCAATTTTAACAAACAACGAAAAAGAAATCAACATTTTAAAAGAAAATTCATAACAAACAGAATTGCTCATATAATTTGAAAAAAACTGAATTTTTCTCTAACAAAAAAAAGCGATTCATTGATGATTTTAAATACAAAATATGGAAATTTAAAAAAGTAAACCGTTTTAAATAAAGAAATAATTCAAAAAACTACTAAAACAAAAAAGCTATTGAAATTGGGGACAATAAAATAGAAAATGCTTATCAACCAAATATGCAAATTATTTACAACAAAATATATTTAGCATTTAAAACATTATAACTTGGTGAAAAAGCCGGAAAGTTCGTATACATCTGAATATTTAACTTTACACAAAGCCCGAAAATTAGAAAATATTATGAAAAAAAGTCATGTGGGCACCACATGTCTTCCTTGTACGCCTATTTAAATTACATATACACATTTTTTTAAACGTAAAGTACATAGAATTTTATTTCATTAATAACTTCTGATATTTTTTCATATTATAATTTTATATTTTTTTTATTTTTCAATTAATATTTATCATAAAAATGTTTTTACAATCAGAGGTTAATAAATCAATACATTTAAATTAAAAAAGAAAGTTAAAAAAACCGATGTGCCTTCCCCTAAGATCGAGATATTTCATTAATTAAAATTTTATTTGGCTATAACTCTGGAACCAGTGAAAATAAGTACCACATATGGTGAAAAGCCTCAATGACGGCTTATTACTGCAGTTAAGAAAAAGTCCAAAATCCAAATGTTTTTGGATTCCTACGGGTAATCATTTTTGAGTTATGTATCTCGTACGTACAGACAGACGTCACGCCGAAACTAGTAAAAATGGATTCAGGGATGGTCAAAATGGATATTTCCGTTGAAATCTGGAAACCGAAATTTTTCGCGATCGCAATACTTTCTTTACTTTGTACAAGGAAGTAAAAAAAAAGAAAAATTCTAGGCCCAAAATCAAAGATGGAGATTCCATTATTAAAATCTTATAATGAGATTTAAAAAAGACATAAAAATATTTTTATAAAGTATTAGAAAGAAAAAGATGATATTTTTAAGGACATTCCGAATGAATAATGAGAAATTAAAAAAGTTTTTGATTTTTACAGTAGCAAAAATGTTAAACCAACTTCGGTCATAAAAACAGAAAATTGTTTTCTGTTTTAATGAACCTGGAAGTTTAAATATTTCCGTTGATGATATTTTAAAACTAGACTTAATAAGATTTAAGGAAAAAGATTTACAATTTTGACTTCCAGGAAATTAAAAGAAACATCACAAAACATCATTAAAAGACTGACAATTAGAATGTCAGAAATGTAGAGTTAACGCTGGAATAAGGAATTTTAAATGATGTCCATAATAGGTCGTAACAAAAATAAAAAAAGTTATTCTACCATTGGGTCTAATTGGATATACGACCACAGCTCCCGTATTTTTCAACCGACCGAGTTCACTTTAGTGATCGTATGTTTTAAGTGATCGTATGTGGCATTTTCACACACGCCACAAATCATTCATCTCATCCTCTGAAGTAATGCTTAACTGTGGACTCGGAGGTTAAACGAAAAAAAAAAAATGTTTTGAGTTGTAATAATTGACCATATATTTTATGTTCTGTAATAAAATGTTACTGAAATACTGTATCTATTTATAAAAACAAATCTTCATTTTTTTTATAAGCTTTTATTTAACTCGCTTTAGTTATAATCAAATCTTACAACTGCTATATCTTTTGATCTATCGTATGAAAATCAATGAAATTTGGTATACGTATGTAACTTCGATGGCAATACAATACTACGGTGTTAGAATTTGGATATGACACCCCCACCCACCACGCGCTACCCCTACGCTAAATTCATGCATTTAGTTGAAAATTTTCATTTCTCATGAACTATCATATGAAAATGATTGAAATTTAGTACACTTATGTAACTTCGACGTGTAAAAATAATTTTTTTACTTTTTAGTCTTAATAAACAAATAAAATATAATATTCAGATATAAATATTATTAAGAATATTTTTTTGAATGTAAAAAGTTTGTTGTTCATTAAGACTAAAAAGTAAAAAATACAAAAAAAATTACAAAAATATATATGATTACATATAAAAAATTATTTTTTAAAAAGCTGTTATTTAACTAATATTAATGTTAACATTAATAAAAAAAGGAAACATTAGAAAAACCCTCTAAAAAGTAAAAAAATAAGAATTAAATCAAATTGAGAATTTTAAACAAAAAAATATAATATATATTGACAAATATAAAAATGCACTGAAAATTAAAAAATAAATTATATAAATAACCAATAAATAAAAAATAAATAAATGTAATAATTATTATATTTTAAAATTAAAAGTAATGAAAATATTTGAACATTAAATAATCAGTGAATAAATAACATATTTTGTTAAGTAATTCTGGGTCAGATATTATCACTATATCAGAATAGTTTCATTGATTCTTCTATTGGGTTATATCCTTCTTTTACTAAATGCGTTGCATAATTATAATAATCTTTTTTATTTTTAAAAGATCTCATGTGTTCATCATATCTTAATTTTAATTTTCTTCCTGTTTGTCCATTGTATGTTGCATTTCATTTACATTTTATTTTATATATACCTTTACTGTTGTTTATATCTTTTCCTCTATGCTACTATTAAAAATTGTTTTTAGTATATTATTTGTATTTGTAGACATTTTTATATTATATTTATTAAAGAATTGTTTAATTGGGTAAATTTCTTTCCCAATAAATGTTATTTTACTCCATTTAAAGGTTTCTTTATCGTTTGTTTATTTACTTTAATTTAATTTCTTTTTATTTATATTCATTTTTCTGAGTTGTTTTTTTATACCCGTTATTTTTTGTTGTTGAATGTTTTTTAGTAGCTGTTGAGAACCGAATGAGGCACAATTGTTAGCTATCATAGAACAAAGTAACAAGAAAGAAAAATGCTATATTGCATTATTATTACTATACTACTTTCATATTAAAGTATAATATTTTTTTGTCACACAAGTTTTAAGTCTAATTACAGTTCAACAAGTGATTTAATGCTTTAATAGGCTGACTATTCCTGAGATACTGCTGTTAGTTGGGCCCAAATAACCCAAGTGAAACTATAACATTGACATAAAAATATTATCTTCGTCAACGACAAAGTAGTGCTATGAAATCCCTCACTAGAATGAACAAGATTTATGTCACAATAAAAGTGAGTAATATTTATTAGGTTGAAAATAAATGTATTATTTAACAGTGTTGAATCCAGTTGACTAGCAATTTTAATTAGAACATCAATAATGAAATGTTGATGATAAATGGTACAAACCACACGTAATAACTTCTTCAGTACATAATTACAGTAACATAAAGCAAGTTATAAAGAGTTTTATAAAAAACTGTGAAAGAAAATTGAAGCGTTAGAAGATTGATGTATTTACAGAATGAAAAAAAATTATTGGATAATTCTTGAATTATAGATTGTATCGGTAAAAGAGAACTAATACAGTAAAATTAATAACAGTGCCTTGATGAAAACTATAAAATCCACTTACTGGTTTTGAATGTTGTTTATACTTTTTTTGTGTGCTGAATGAGCACTACTGAGAGTTAGATTTAAGAAATCCTACTTTTCTTTTCGAAGTTTTTGAACGTTTGATCTTGAAATCCCACAACCTGCAGTGGTTCTTTCTTCACATTTTTGAATACATATTATATGTTTATAATCTTCTAATTCTCCTAACTTTATAGCTTCTTTCTTCATAAAGTTTTATACATCATTAACTATTTCATCAAGTTGACTACAGAGCTTTTTATTCTTAACTATGGATTTAAATTCTGCCATGGAAAATAAAACAAACAAATTCACTAACAAAAAACATACAAATTTATTAATACATACAGAACATACACATCACACACTATACCATTTGTACTGCAACATGCCAAAAGTTGAACTAAATCAGTTAGTTCAATTTACTTTTTCTTTAATTTTAGTTCAAGTAAGTTTACTTTTATGAAAATCTTACACATTTCTTACAATTATTAATACATCTAATTTAGAAAAAATATCACTTTTTTACAGTAATAATAAAAATTTGATTAAGGAGGAAAAATTTGTTAAAGATGAAAAATTGTTTAAACCCCCTAAATATAAATATATTGAAATAATAATTTAATTAAATAAAATATCATTTCTGATAACATGGTTTTTTCACCAAAGTAGTTCTATATTATTTTAGTATACTGTTGGAATCATGCAGCCATGACTGTGTAAGTATTTTAACCTGTAACTTTGTTTTAATTTTTTAACTTATAATATTAACTCCTGATGATGGTTTTGAAATAAACCAAAAGATCTTGAAACACTCTTAATTTGCTGGTATGGTGGATTTTCCTTTTTTATTAATTTTTTATAATTTATTAATATCAGCAATAACCAAGTTTGAGAAATTAAATCACTTTATTGAAAATGAAAAAATATTAGTATTGAATATTAGTCAACAATGTAAAAAAAATTACTTAGCTATTCTCTGAATATGTATAAAATGACTAAGCTATTAAAAGATTATTATAATTTTTAGGGTGTAAATCTATTATTTTAATGATAGTGTTTATTTCCATAAATATCATCAGCAATACTAATAACCAATACAGGTAAACATATATATATCTCAAATGAAATATTTTGATAATCTTTATTCATATAAAGTGGTCATTCATTTTATGACTCACTTGATTGAGGGAGTGTAAGTCTATTAATACAAGTATAAATACTTGATTTATACTACTATATACAGAAAGAAATATTTATAAGTACACTAAGTAGTTTTAAAGAAACCATTATCTGAATTAAACAAAATGATAATTTTAATTATGAAAAGAATTTTTGCTACTTATGAGAAAAATAAAAACACACTGTATTGCAGAATACTCTGTCTCTGAATGAGCCTAGTGTTATGAGAAAAAAGTAATATAATGCCCTGCACAGTGACTGTCTGCCTTGCAGACAGTGACTGTCATGCAGCAAGCTTTTATTTTCATTGATGCGCTTTCTTACTTTTCTTGATGTCATCTAATGCTACTTCGGATAACTGTCTGTCACATTCTACTTGATTGTGTACATTTTCTTCTCTTTTAATTACAACCCATATACTTATATTTATGCTAGTTATTGATTATTTTATTTTTCTCTACAATTTTTATTACTTATCAACGTTTAGAAAGTTAAATTGAGTTACAGGATGAACTCTGTTGAACTGATAGCAGTGTATAGTTATCTGTTATCTCATGTAGTTTTCCCTGTTATCTCACTGTTATCCTGTATAGAACTACTGCACATCTATTGAGAATTTATTCGTCATAGTTTAAAAATTTAAATACTTAGGTGCGCAGTAGTTCTACTGAGATGTCTGAAGTAGTAATAGATCTGCTAATAGTAGAATGGCTGGGATAGTGTACTATGACATAATGTCATTAGTAGAAATCAAGAAACCAATCGTAATCTACTTCCACACTGCGAGTTAATTGCGCTTTCTAGACTTTGTTGAATAATACTTACATACATTGGTGTATATGTATACATATTTCAAGAATTATGTATTTTTTATATTTATCTTCACAATTATTGATTTTATTTGTTGTTTTTTGTTTTTCAAACATTTGTTTTATATTTTTTTAATATTATTAATACTATTTTTCATACTTACCTACTCACCTACCTGTTTCTTTAAAACAGCTCGAGTAGTTCCAGCTCATCTTTCACAAAACATTAATTAATAACTCTTCTACAATAGTTTTTCCTGCATATTCCTTTCTCTTCCTGAATATTCAAGCTTCTAATATGATCTGTCAAACTAAATCCTTTTATGGCTCATAAACTTAATTTCTACTTCAAGCTTTACTATCTTAAAGGAAAAGCTGTAATGCCATTAGATCAAATGACCTGAGGTAGAGCCTTTCCTATCTTTATACTAAACATTCTACTAATGCAGCCATGAGCTGATTGAAATTTAGCTTCCTCTTAAAATCTTCACACCCTTCATACATGTCATATTAAAATCCAGGCATGTGAAATATACCACCTGTTTCACCACCTCATC
The DNA here is from genome assembly GCF_047948215.1 of Lycorma delicatula. NCBI lineage: Eukaryota > Metazoa > Arthropoda > Insecta > Hemiptera > Fulgoridae > Lycorma > Lycorma delicatula. Next base: position 99,396,807 of record NC_134462.1, read on the forward strand.
TCCCTAAACTATATTTTTGTTTTTATCAGCTCCTTCTCAAAGAAAGCTATCACTTGTTCTGATCACTAATATTTTCATATTATAATTATCTCCAGCTCCTTTTTGCATGAAAAATGCTCTCTATAACTTGCTTTCTGATTGATCTGTTGATCATCAGCGTATAATAATATATTTAAGTAATCCCATCTCCTGAATCAATACCTATTGTCACATGTGATTTCCGTTGCCATTTGTCATCATCCATATAAATATTAAAAAGTGTAGATGATAATCTGCAATACTCTTGTTTCACTCTTTGAATCACACTTCCCTCAATTCTTGTACCTATCTCTGTGTTCTTGCACATATTTCTCACTGCTTCTGTCAGATAATGTGGATGTTACCTGAATAGTATATGAATTAATGAAAAATTAATTAATAAACAAACTATTTAAGACCATTAGTAAATAATATTAACAAGCAAGTTTTAATTGGTAGTGAAATAAGAATAATAAATAAATGTAGGGATCTTACAGTAAAGGTGGGGTATGATATTTGCTTTAAAATGGGAGAGAGCTAAGATCACTTAAAATGTGCTTATATATGACTTAATACCTGCAATTTGAAATTCTGTAGTATACTAACTGTAATTGTAGTTCATAAACCATTTTGTGGTCCTTTTAATGTGGCTTAACCAATAAAGTCAAAAAAATTTGAGTTTTTCATTATTTAACTGTACAGGATTTCTGCTGTACTTAATTTTTTCCTGAGGGATGAAAAAATAAAGTCCTACAAATGGAGAATGTTAATCTCTAACTTTTACATTTCATCTAACTTTTGTTTTGTTTAGCATAACAAATGAAATATGATGGTTATTTTTGTACATAAATTAAAAAAAAAAAAAAAATCAGAAAAAAAATTTTTATTAATCTCACATTTAAAGATTATACAAGAATGTATCGTCCTGTTGGTTGTGGCAATCTGGTACTAAGCATAAATATTGATCTCCACTTCTGTGAGTTTTATCGATAAAACTAGTTACTAAATTATAGGAAAATGAACTCTGTCTCTGTTAGTAGTTTTTTCAAAGAGGATAAACCAATTATTCAATTTCTGTAAAGCCCATTTTGGTCAAGACATTCTTGTATTCAAAAGGTGAGACATCTCAAACATATGAAGATTAATAGATTCATCACACCAATCAAAACGTTTACTCTAATTAATGTATAATCAAAAACATCTTTGAAATTTTGTAAATGAATACGAAAACAACAAAACAGAATTAATTTTTTAAAGTGTACAGTAACTTTCTGAACTCTCTGTACAATATAGTTGAAGTAGAGATCATTAAAATATATTTACATTTTTTTTTGCTTAAAAAAAATATTTATTTATTAAAATTACTAAATTTAATTTTACAAGTTATTCCTTATTAGTGTTTCAATTCTCTGTGCCTCTCTTGCATGCAGTCTCAAAATCATATATATATATATGCCAGTATGCATTTGAGTACATTTACAACACAAGCAAAAAGCAAAAAATAAGTGTACAGTAATATAAATTATGACTAATAAAAATAAAGATTTAATAACTAAATAATTAAAAATAAATACATATAAAATATAAAGTATAAAAATGAGTACACTATACTAAATATTTGTTTGCCTATGAGAATATTTACTTACATTTAAATATTTATTATTTCATTTAACTTAATCAATAGATTTTTAGGCTGTTAGATAATAACAGTTAAACGTTTTGTAGTTAAACTACAAAAGTCAGTGTAGTGTGTCCAGTAATTTTATTCATTATAAAACAATTACAAAAGAAGCCTGCAGATATTTCTGTTTGCAATAAACAGTATATCAATAGTATGATATATCTATTTGCAGATATTTCAGTTTGTAAACAATAAGCAACCCTATGGCCAAATGAGATGAGGATAACATGTAAATAATGTGTAGTCTTGTACAGACTCAAGCCGACCATTTCTGAGATGAGTATTTAATCGAACCTTGAAATCCATATAAAAATAATTTCCCTTTAGTGGGATTTGAACCATAGAATATTTGTAACTGATTTGTTACAACTATTTTACCATTAGACTATGTAAAATAAAAATATTTATCTGTTAAGATTATCTCAAAAGTGAAAAGAATGTCTATAAGAATATCTATAAGTGAATATTTTAAGACATAAATTTTATTTGTTTTTTTAAAATTATGATATTAATTATCAAATAAACAAAATTATATAGCTATTAATATTAATGAGTAACTTTCAGGATAGTAAATATTTTTCTGTAATATCTATTTTTCAGAGATCATAACAGTTCCTTTCTCAGCGGAATTTCTACTAATGCTTGTTAATGGTGCGTATTTAAAAAACTTTATAAAACTCTTGAGTATATAATCAAAAATTTAATAATATTTTGTTCTATTAATATGTTTTTTGACCAAGTCTTATGTGTATTTAAATTCTATACAGTTCAGATGTGCTGAGATCTTGGTTTTTATAAGCTATATGTAAAAATTTATATATTACGGTTAATGTCTTGTGTCTGTGCATATATATATGTGTGTGTGTGTGTGTGTGTTTATATATGCATGTGCATGCACATGTCTTAAAATTTTGTTTGGTGATTTACATTATTAATTCGGTCGTATGTTTAATATCAATACATGTTTCTTGTTTCTGTTGGTGAATGTGCATCCAATCTGTCCCAATATGATGTTTGTTGTGATAAAAAAAATCTGATTTGTATTTTTGCTTTGTTTTTGAAGGTGCATTTAATTAATATTCTGTTCAACATAGTACGAGCATTTTTTTATTATTTTTTTTTCCTGCTTTATATTTTGAAAATTATTAATATTCAATAATTATAAAGTCTTGCTGTATTTCTTCCAATTTTTTAATAAATTGGTTATGCATTAAAGTCTCTTAAAATGAGTATGGGGAAAATTCAGTATTACATGTTATAATTAATTATACTTGTGATTAATATACTTGTATACTCATAAACACAATAATATTATATCTAATAAAATCTTATTAATTTTACTTTTAAATAAATTGATTGGAAGTTTTTTTTTGATAATTTATTAAAAATAGAAATAAGGATCATAATAAGATCATATAATAGGTCCTTGTAGGGGATTTTCAGGTCATTTCCGTGGAATCTGGTGATTCCAAGGGTGCTAGCTTTTCAAGTCTCAGCATCTTCAATATGAAGAACCTGATAGGGTCTATACCCACTGGAATGATAACGGCAAGATGGAACGAAAGATAAGGAAAAGGGGTGAAGAGTGGAAAAGGACAATCATCCCTTTAGGATAGTTTATTATCTTCCCAGGACCCAAATACATGCTTAAGGAGGTTTCATAATTATTTGAAGGCGTTAACAACAGTCCTACTGGTAACACCACTGAAAAAGATACTGTTTAGAAAAAAGATTCCAGTATAGAAAGCGATTCAATCAATAATATTTAATCAATTTAAATTATCATATTTCATCATGCTGTTCAACAAACATTTTTATCATTTATTTTTAATCCATAACTGATAATGAAGCTTGTGCTTTGAAATGCATTTCAGTAATTGAAAAAAACCTGAAATTTTTCTAAAATTGTAAATAAGTTTTACATAATGTACATAAATTATGACAGTATAAATAAGCCAAACAATGTTAGAAGATAATTGGCACTTAAAAAATGGGTTAATTAAAATTTTTTCATTTCAGTTCAATTTGAAGTAAAAAATCTCTTTAATAAACATTGAAATAACTGCTAAGTTAAAATGTTTTAGGTTGTGAAGGGGTACCCACCGGGTTGGTCTAGTGGTTAACGCGTCTTCCCAAATCAGCTGATTTGGAAGTCAAGAGTTACAGCGTTCAAGTCCTAGTAAAGCCAGTTATTTTTACACGGACTTGAATACTAGATCGTGGATACCGGTGTTCTATGGTGGTTGGGTTTCAATTAACCACACATCTCAGTAATGGTCGAACTGAGAATGTACAAGACTACATTTCATTTACACTCATACATATCAAACTCATTCATCCTCTGAAGAATTATCTAAACGGTAGTTACCAGAGGCTAAACAGAAAAAAAAAGTTGTGAAGGGGTACCCATCAGGTTGGTCTAATGGTGAACACGTCTTCCCAAATCAGCTGATTTGGAAGTTGAGAGTTCCAGCATTCAAGTCCTAGTAAAGACAGTTACTTTTATACGGATTTGAATACTAGATCACAGATACCGGTGTTCTTTGATGGGTGGGTTTCAATTAATCACACATCTCAGGAGTGGTCGAACCGAGACTGTACAAGACTACACTCATACATATCATTCTCATTCTTCCTATGAAGTAATGCCTGAATGGTAATTCCCGAAGACTAAACAGGAAAAAAAAAGGTTGTGAAGGGGTATCATCTTTTAAATATTGATATTGTTAAAATTAGGATTTGTTTGTGATGAATTATTGATTTAAATTCATTTATTAATTTTTTTCTGTTATTTTTATAATTATATTTAGTCATGATTTTTTTATTCACTATAATTTAGGTATAAACAAAATAATAAATTAACATAGAATTAATATTTTCAAATATATAAAAAATGGTTTGGTTTATTATCAGTTACATAAGAAGTTATTAAAGATATATATACATTCCACATTTACTCATACATAACTATGCAAAAAGGTTTACATTCAGTGCTTTTGATTTTGTATATGTACCAAGCACTAAGGAAGCCAGATCAATTTTAATATAAAGACCTCTCTCAAAATAAAATATCTTTATTATTTTTTTTACACAAATTATTATGCATTCCATTTTATCACTGTTTAAAAGTTAGACTGGTGTTGTAAAATTCACTAACAATTCTGTATCTTCACTGACACCACCACTAAACTGCAAATTACTTGATAATAATGGTTTTGCTGGTGTAGTTGAAGGTATTCCAAAAGCAGATATAAGTACATTTAAAATTGTTATTATAAATATTCCTATTATTGTAAAATTGTTTACTTTGTTTGCTTTATGACAGTGATTTTTCTTTTTTATATTGTATTGTCCGTTCCATATTAAACCTACACCAACAAATATCTGAAACAATAAAAAAAACACACAAGCATTTGAATAAAGAGAAAATCACTAATGGGGAAAATTGAAAGTGAAAACAAAAGAATGTACCTGTATCCTGTAAAAGGATGTACTGGTGATGTTGCACATAATCTTTGATAAAGAAATTTATATAAATATATAACTGTTTTACGTTATCATAACCTGAATGTCCCAGTGTTCATACAATAACAAATCTTCCTTATTATTGGAAAGAAATCCTTAGTCAAGATTTATTCTATTTTTATCTCTTTTCAGTTTTACCTCTTCAACAAAATACCAGTATTCCGTTTACCAATTAGTTTGTTTCAGTAGACTACTTTTTTATCAGATTCTTTCATCAGCAATACATTATATATGATCCCTCTAATCATCCTCACTTTTCTCCAAAAATCCTGTTAAAAAAGGGATATCAAGTCTACTCTGATTTCATCATTCTGTCCACATGTGTACAATCTTTCACTCTCCTATGGAAACAGATTTCTGCTGCTTGAACTTTAGTTAGTACTCTTGTCAAAGTGACCCAAGTATTTATAAATTTATGTCAATGTAGCCGCTACCATTACTTTATAAAATTTTAATTGATCCCTCTGCAAGTCTTGTTTTTCAAAGTCTATTCAATTATACCAAATACATATTGAAATACATCTATTTTATTATCTATATCATATACAACTATATCAAATAACAAAACCTAAATATTTAAAATGTCATACTTGCTCAAGATTAGTATTATCTAACACACTCCTTGTCTGAACTGGTATCTTCCCGAAAATCATGTTTTTTTCTTAGTCTTGAAGTTTCTAAATCTAAATCTTTTGCTGTTTCATTCATTATGTACATTACTATTTGTAAATTATCTGGTGTATCCTGTATAATTACCGCATCAACTATCTTATCGTATATCCTTATCTTATTGTATATCTTTTACATATATAAAATGAATGTTTGTCCTGTATATGTTTTTATACTATTCATCCAATTGCGTTGAAACATTTGTGAGTTGTTGTGCACATGCCAATGAAGGTTTCTGAATTAGTTTGGACAAGCTACAGTTTTCAAAAACTGTATTTATGGTCCGATTTGGCTCATATTCAGAATATATATTAGTTATATCAAAAGAAATATTTTTACAAAAAAAGGACCCGTTAAGTGGCACTGAGGTCGAGATATTTAAAAAAATTGTATTTATGGTCTGATTTGGCTCATATTCAGAATATGTATTAGTTACGCGAAAAGAAAATTTTGTGCAAAAACTATACTCACTAGGTGGCGCCAGTGTTGAGATATTTACAAAACAAACAAATATACAAACAAACTTTCTTCTTCTATATATATATATATATATATATATATATATAAAAGGCAATGTTCATATGTGTGTCTGCTATAGACTAAAAAACTAGTGAACTGATTTACACTCAGGAAGAAAGGGAGAAAAGAAAGAAGGAAATAGGGAAAAAAGAAAAATAGGGAAAATTGGAAAAGAGAAAAATTAGAAAGGAAATAAGGAAAAGAGGAAAGGGGAAATGAGGGAAATAGGGAAAAGAGATATAAAGTGAAAGGTTAAATTTTGTGAATTCCGTAGTAATATTCAGTTTTTAATGCTTTATTAGACTTTCAATTGTGTTCATTTAATCTATATATGTACTCAAATCTAGCATAGCAAAGCATTGCTGGGTCTGCAAGTATATATATAAAAATGAATGTTGTTTGTTTGTTTGTTTGTTTGTCTTGAATGCATTCCTATACCATTCACCAGAATGTGATGAAGCTTTGGTGAGTTGCTGTGCGCTTGCCCGCGAAAGTTTCTGAACTAGTTTGGACTTGCTATGTGGCGATGAAGTCAACATATTTAGGAAAATTGTATTTATGGTCTGATTTGGCTCATATTCAGAATATATATTAGTTACATGAAGAGAAATATTTTTGCAAAAAATGGAAAAAGGGAGAAAGGGGAAAAGGGAAGAAAGGAAAAAGGGAAGATGGGAAAAAGGGAAAGATTGAATTTTGTGGAGTTCTGTAATGTTCTGTTTTTTAATGTTTTATCAAATTTTCATTTATGTTCATTTAATCTATGTATATATATATATATATATATATATATATATATATATATATGTACTCAAATCAATAATGTATTCAAATAATGGCAAAGCATTGCCAGGTCAGCTAGTAAACTATAAAACATTTAATGAATTTAAGAATATAACAGAAGCATTCACAATTTCCAGCATACTTTACCGATACTTTATAAATACTGAGTTTAGGCCTTCTAATCCGCTTTGTTTTTTTATTTTTTCTCTTTTTATTAAAGCTTCTAATTCTGTAAACTCTACCAAATCCACTACAGATGTCACTGATGTTTCTAACTCATCTTTAGCAGTTGTAATATTATATCAAAGATCTTCGTAATAACCTCAGGACTGATTTTCTGGGATTATATTCATCTGTACAGGTCTTCCATATAAATTATCAATAACGTTTACGAATCTTTCCCAAGAATGTGCAATTTTCCTTTTAACAGTAGCTTTTGTTGCATATCTCTAGATGCAAATCTCTTCTTTGCCGCAATTGTTACTAACTGAATAAAATTTTATATGCACAAAAAACATTTTTTATTCTGATTCTACCTCATCATGCTGTATTTTAAATCGCTCTTCTTATGAACTTTACTTTCTTTAACTAAAACTTCATCTGAATTTTAAAAATATAAACCTTTATTCTATTCCACTTTTCCAAAACATCATCGCTTGTAGGTACATTTTGCAACTTTTCTGACAAACTATATTTTACAGACCTGTGTTTTGAATATGTGAAAGCTTTCTGCTTGATGAGTACCGCATTTATTGCGGTACAATACATATACATATTTATTGGTTGACATTTATACAGTCAACCAACAACGCATTTGATTGAACATTTCTTGTGGTTATTTAGACACAATTGCTTTGAGTTTTTTTGATGTTCATAACAGTAGGCAAAACATAAATTTACCATTAAATGCCAGAGAAACAGCAGTCCAAACAGTTGGTAGAAGCAGGTAAAAGTGCACCAAAGGAAAGCAAAATGGTTTTACCTGCAGAAAAAGTGACAGCTTAGGTTTTATGGGATTCTTGTGGTAAGTGCTCATGGGCTACCTGATAAAAGAAAAGACAAACACCAGGCATTATTACACTTCTCTACTGTACCAGTTGAAGGGTTCTATTCAGGGTAATTATTCACATCTGGCTGAAAGTGCTCTTTCATCACGATTATACACCTGCATACAAGAGTCAGGTTGTTACTGCAAAACTCCATAATCTACACTTCAAAATGTTTTCATATGTGCTGTATTCACCGGATTTAACTTTCAGCAATGATTTCCTTTTCCCAAAAACTTGAAGAAATGGCTCGTGACAAAGATTCACTTTGAATGATTAGGTCAATGCTGACACAACTGCTTAATTTGGAGAGTTGAAAAATCACATTATACTGAGAGTAATAAAAATTTGGAAAGTAGCTGGTCTAAATGTACTGAATTTGCAAAGTGATTATGTTAAAAAAATAAAAATTTCTGAAAATCTTGTGTTTTCTCTGTCAAGCCTAGGACTTCCCAAACGACCCTATTTTGACCTGCTTGTCAAAATAAACAGTTAATTATAAAAAAAGAGGTTAACATAATAATAAACATAAATAAATAAATAAATGATATATTAATTTACAAAAATAATAAATATATGAAATTTTCTTAAAGCAACTATGTGAAAATATCAAATAAAAGTACAAAAAAATAAGTTTTAAAGCATTAATGGGAAATATTTAAGCATGCTTTATTTGTATAATTCACAAAATTCAGAGTTTTTTAAGTAGCTATAATTAAAAATTCATTAATTTTGTAACATTATTAATTTAATAAAAGAATACTTTTTAATTCTATAATAAATAAATTAGTGAAAAGGTCTAATAAATGGATTAGTAATTGATAAAAGTGTCAATGGAGGCATAATAAGGCCTTTTTTTGTACATCAAAAGTTTATTTGTTGAGTTATACAGAAATAGTTTTGTTATGTTTGGTAAAGTGGATTTTGCTAGTTTTTTTTTACGAAAATAAATAATTCCTTTGCAGATATTGATAAGTTAGAATACTCATCTACATAATTCATATTTATGGGTATCAAACAATGATCTGACAACCCATCTGGAACCTGGAGCTTGTAAACTTATTTTGTAGCTTTAAGAATTAATGTTATGTTTCAAATTAATCTGGGAGAGTACAAAGAATCTACATTTAAACTGGGATGTAAAAAATTGTTGATCAGTAATATATTGCTTCCAGTATGATTAAACTAAGTTCATATAGATAAATTCTGATCTCATAATCCCGCAATACTTAAATAGAAATATCTTCCCCTTCTGCTTGCATGGTTTTCTCAGAAATTTAATTGTAATAGTTACTGCAATATATAAGCTGTCACATCAAATTGTTAGGTCGTAAGTTAAACTGCTTAAAGGAAAGTAGGCAACAACAAATACATGTACGAGTATATATAAGTTAGGATATATGTCCTAGATTAGTACATTTTATAACAGACGAACTGTCCATTTACCTGAGTTAAATAAATAATTATTAAAGTAGGTAATATTATAATCATACAAAATCACTAACTCAAATTTAAGTAATACTTTAACATTATTGTTTATTAGTATACCTAAACATTTCACACACTACAGTCTGCTCATTGCAGGATATTTACTTATCTCGTTTTTTAAAGTTATTTTGACATTTGGTTATAGGCTCCTTACTTCTTACAGGTTTATTTATACTTCTTAATTTGACATAAGCATCTGTTTGGAATTCTAAAAGAATAATTAAAAAATTATTTAATCATAGGTGGGCTTTGTGAAACCTTCCATTAAATTGTAAATTAAACAATTCACAGCAATTTGTTGTTATTCTGAACTAGCTGTGAAACTGGCCCATAGCATTGGTTATTAATATTCTCATATGAATAACTGGAAATCTTCAGATATTCTATGCAGCTTTTTGGATTCATGTCCCACATGCAGCTGTGTCCCGTGTTCATGACATGTGAGCGAGGTGTAGTCTTGAACAGTCTTAGGTCAACCATACCTGAAATGTATGGTTAATTGAAACCCATTTATCATTTTAATCTTTCTTTTTATGGTTGTTCATTTACTAAAGCAGAAATAAAACAATCAGATACTTCAGAGGGTTTCAAAATGATAAACTAAATACATAGTTCAAGAAGCTCCCCGCTTCACTTTCAGTTTTTTACAATATAAAAATAATATACTTCAGGCAAAATATAAATATTTTTCTGGAAATAAAGGATTAATGAGCAGTGGTAGGCTTGGTGTGCTATTGGTGTTGTTTTCTACAGCTTCACCCAGGAAGAGATAAAAGAGGATTAAACAAGTGCACAGTTCGTGAATGTTTACAAAACAGAATTTATGTAAATAAAATAGTTATAAAATAGAATTTATTTTGTAACTAAGTTTTTAGTTATTTTATAACTAAAGAATCTAAATATTATGAAGCAAAATCTCAGGGAATCATTCTGTGATGACAAAACAATCAATATGCTATGTCTGCTTTTACTGCAACAAATAGTAAACTATTTGTTGCAAATAGTAACTATTTGTTAAATTTTTTTAAATTATTTATTTAAATTTATGTATAATTTTTCTACAAATTGATAAAGAAGCTTGAAAATGAACTTTTATTACGCTAATGTAACAGATGCATTACAATACTTAACAAACTTTAATGTTATTCTTATATTGCGGGTTGTTGAAGTTGATTAAATGTACTCAAATTGAGGTAAGAGGATTGTTATCTTGATAATGATTTGATTATTTTAGATGGAAAAATTAATTTTCCTTAACATTAATTAGGTTCGAATTTCCCAGTTTTATTTGTATTATTTTTATTTAAAGAAAATTCTCCATTCTGATTAATTTCTTTGATGTTATTTTTTTTTTATGATTCTGTCATAAAAATAAAATGTACGCATTATTTAAAACTTCTTTATGGTTTAATTATAAACCTTAAAAGAAAATTATTCATTAAAAACTTAAAAAGAGACAAATGTGGGTTTAAAACCTACACAGAAGAAGACAGACTACAAATAAGATCTTGTTACTTGCCTTTTCTTGACTAAGCTGAAACACTACTGCAAATCAGCAACTTAAGTCCACAAATGTTCTATGAGCAAAAGTACAATTAATTATAATTTTAATTATGTATTTAATAATTGTTAAAATAATTTTTAACTATTAAATATTTATTAAAGAGAATTTATATAATTATCCTTTAAATTTATTTTCAAAGATGATGATTTGGAAATTAATGATGAAATTTGATGCTGGATGCCCTAATTGAGCATTTTACAGAACTTTAAATAATGTAAATTATAAACAAATTAACAATTAATGTAATCCACCTTACCAGCACATTCATATGTACTCAAGATCTTTCGGCTTGAAAGCCATCATCTGGAGATAAAATATTGTAAAAGTCAAAAGTTTAAAAAATCACAGTTAAAATTTAAAAACAATCATGACTGTCTGATCCTACCAGTATACTCTAGTAGAGTCTCTGAGTAGTATACTCAGTAGAGTATACTAGTAGGACCAGACAGTCATGACTAAATTTTAGTCATTTCTAAATTTTAACTGTGATTTTTTAAACTTTTGATTTTGATACAATATTTTATCTCCTGATGATAGCTTTCAAGTAAGCCAAAAGATTTTGAGTACATATCAACGTGCTGGTAAGGTGGATTACATTAATTGTTAATTTATTTATTTAACATATTAGTGGTACCAGGTTTGAGAAATTAATTTAAATTATGAAGCTTTATAAAATAAAAATAGTAGTATGAATTACTACATTATTTACATGAAAAGAGAGTAGTAGTATTAGCATTTTATATAATGCAACTACTTTCATGAAGATCAATCTCTGAAGAGTTATGTGTAAAATATTTATATAGTTTTAACACTGAAAGCATACATCTAAACAAATTATTTATTTTGCCCTTTTAGTGAAAATAAATTAGATTTTTATTAAGAATTGTATACCTGTAAAATTATACTCAGTGATATAAATGTAAGTGATGCATAAAAAAATCCACTTCTACTTTCAGATGGCTGTTCTAAAACATATCTCAATTGATTTGCATTTGCTGATAATAATGCTAGGTCCATCATTCCTTGGGCTAAAGTCTTCTTCTGTTGATAGGAATTGAAATCAATTGGATATAAATTTGCCTGAAAAATATTTAGGCATTACATTTCAACAGATACACATACACACACACACACTCTCTCTTGCACAGACGTGCACATGCGTGCGTGCGTGCGCGCACACACATACACACACTTATGTTTCATAGTTTATTAATATTGGGATTTGACTGTTAGCTTTTTTTTTGAGAAAATTTATTAGTACTTTTAACATTACCCGTTACACTACTGGTATTAATTTTTTTAAATTAATTTTGAATTTTCATCCCGTGATATTGCAATAAGGAATGGTAGGTCCCATCATCATCATCATTTCCAGTTGTTCCTACCTTAAGCCTGCTCTTCAGTTTTCATACAAAAGTCCATTTTTGACTTTACCTCTAAGCTTCAATTTTTCCTTTCTTTCCTCTTCTTCCCTTTTGTTATTCCCTCAAGAGACAATCCTTTCTCTCAGAATGTGTCCAGTTCAATTTTATTTGTCCTCTGATCTAGGTCTGCTTTATCCTTGGTAATCCTATTAAGCATCTTCTCATTTCCGACTAAGCATTTTATTTTCTCCATCTTCCTAACACTCATATCTCTAAAGGTTCCCTAATTTCTCTTCATCTCAATGTTTTATATTCATGCAACCAAACAATCCAGCCATTGCATTTGACCAATATTTTTCCCACTTTTAAATTCAGCATTTTATGTATTTTTTTCCACCAGTACATAATGATTGTTCAAATAAAATAAATAACAATTTTTCCTACTCTTTAGGAGCAATGTATATGATGTATTTTTTTTTTTGACAGAAATAATACATTAATTTGTGATTTTATACTCACTGTTTTCAGACTTTCTTATGTCTTTGACATATGTAAAACAACCAAGGTCTAAGAAGCTTTGGTCAAAGTTGATTTTTCTGAGAGTGATTTCAACATAAAGCCAATCCTTGTGGTGTAAAGAGTAAGGTATTAACTTGCTGAGCTAAATATCTTCTGCTTTTTGGTAGGCTTGAGCTGCTGTTATGCCACAATATGTTTAGCTTAGTGAAGAAGGCAATGGGAAGCAACTTTACTCCTCAATCTCCTTAGTAAAACTGGCCTAGAGTGCTTGTTATGTTGAGAATGGCTGTGACAATTTGTGCACAATTGTCTTCAAAAGTTAGTGAAAAAACAAATTAGGAAGGTTGACATATACTAGCCTGTACCTTGGAATTTTAGTCTTTTGACAATTGTTGTACATAAAATTGTTTGTGATGTTTGCGTCTCAGCCCATCAATAAAAATTGTGTCATTAGCTCTAATCTGAACATAGACACAATCAAACACAAATGAATATGATGGTTTATTGTTCAGATTTCAAAAGTTGGTAACATACACCTTCTCTCTACTATTCCTTCTCAAAAACTTTCTCCATGTCTATCCTTTTTTTGGCCAGGTCTTTCTTTACATAATGTAAGTATATTTTTCTTGGACTTCTTCTTTTTATATTTTGTTTCTCAACCTCTTGGGTTCTTTGTATTTACTCAAACCATCTTAGTATGGTTTGATCAGTTCTATTGTACTGCTCAGTACCTTACATTTTCTCTTATTGCAGATAAGAAATAAGATCTTAACTTTCCTACTAATTCCTAAAAAACTTTATGTTGAGCATATTTTACTGTCTTCTCTTTTACCACCCAAGAGTGAATCATATTTTAGATTAGCAACATAAATTTTAATCCATAAATACTATTTATTTACATTTCTTGGTACATTCTTATTGCATATTAGACATCTAATACTTTGATAAAATCCTCTTGCCACCTGTACTCGACTATTAATAATTTCCTGATTGATCTTTCCACCCTGAAACTTTTCTACTACATCTTGAACTTGCAAACTCTTTCTATCTTTTGATCATTTCTTGTCACTACTGACATTTCACTTTTCTTTATGCTTTTTTACAACCTCTACATTCCTGTTTACTTCAGCAGTAAGGTGATTTCAGATTGAACCTTCTTTTTCTCCCAGAATAGCATTGAAATGTCTAATTTTTTTATTTAATCTAAACTTTCTTAATCAGATATTCAACTTACTAATTCTGAAAGTGGTAGAAACCGTTTGATTGTTAAGTGATACTGTACATGTAATGTCCAGGACTCAACCAGCCAGTAAATACCTTGTTAATTAACCAACAACAATCTATCTGGAAGACAGAATAAAAGAACCAGTAGTTTTAAAATTTTATTAGAGCTACACCTCAGTCTGAAAACTTTCCATATGAAAAGGTGGGAATTTTACCTTCACTTCACCTTAATCCAAAGTGAAAAGTAAAATTAAAAGAATGTACTAAAGGATAAAAGTGACTAGTAATCTGAAAGACAAATAATTATTACATATTTAAGGAAGTAACAAGGAGTGCAAAATGTTTGTCAAGTCAGGAACTTGCTTTAATGCAGCATCAGTTAAAAATATCATAATAATGATGACGATTTAACATAAATATTTTATAATATTATTTCCATTACATCTAAATACCTGCATGTAATCTACTGACATTTAGAATAGTATTTCCATCCTCTTCATTATCTCCAGAATTATTTGATAAAGGTGCTGTGAGCTCTATTTCTTCCATTCCTTTTTCTAAAGTATTAATATCTTTATCTCTTTCATGTTGCTTATCAATAGAAACTGATCTATTTGGTTTAAATTCTATACTTTCTCTATCGACTAGTGGTTGATTTCTGTTATCCATGTCTAAGAAAAACAAAAAAAAATAATAAAATCACTATTATTACTTTGAATTTTCTAATAAAACAATAAAAAAATTGTTATCTATTAAAAGTTTGACATTTTTAAAAACTAATTATTATGGACTGCCAAAACAATTCTGGTAATTTATTAATTTTTATTATAATTTCTCTTATATTTTTTGTTGGATATTCCTCACAAATTTTAACCAACTTTGAAAGAAGAGTCAAGAGATTCTCCACTCAATCTTTTTTCTTTTTTTAGTAATTTAGTATGTTTAAGCTTTACTCGAACATGAGGTTCAATCCTTCATTAGATGGACAAACATATCTCAACAATTTTTTTTTATTTTCATAGAGGAAATTCCTCTGATGATCAGATTGCAAGTTTTTTGAGGTAACTTAAGTGCAAGATTATTTAAATTGAATAATTACATAGCTCTAACATAATTTGAAAATATTTTTTTTATCATTCACAGTTTAGTATTAAATTTATTATAGTAAATAATGATTGTAGTTAGTCATACTTCAATCTTATATTCAAAATATTATTTCCAAAATTCCAGGAAATTGGTTGGAAAACTTGGGGTAAAAAATATATCTCATACACCAAAAGTCTTATTCATGTTTGAGGCAGATTCTTTACATCATTTCTCTTCATTCCTTTTACTCTTTTTATTAAGATGCAGGATTCTGACCTTTACATTTATTTAAAAGGTTGTTCTACACATAGGATGTGTTTTTTGTTGACCTATCAACATTTTAATAAAATTATAAGGTATAATGCAAACATTTTTAATAAAAATAAAATTGACTTTTTAAGCAATGTAAACAATTCTTCACATCTAATTTGAACATGATGAAATATACACCTAAACCACACAAAGATATAGTAAGTGAACAGAGAAAATTCAGATAAAAAACACATTTTGAACACATTATTAATACATGTTTGCCTAATTCTAAAACAACCATCGCCAGTAATATCAGGTGATCCCAGTGAGAAAACAGCAGCACCTGTTACTGTGGGTGGTTACAGAGATGACTGAAATCATTTCGAAGTAAATTTCCACTTTGGCAGATTTTATTTTAGCTATACTGTATACTATATAAGCAAAATAATACTAATTGGGTCAAATTTTTCATGTCAGGATTTTTTCAGATCTTGATATTTCATGACCCCCTCTAATCAAAAAACAGAATTTTAACATTGGAAAACTTTTAAAGGAGTTATGAATGCATATATGAAGGTTGATCTGTTTTGTGCTTGGTAACTCCAGACTGAATGGGCTAATTTAGATGAAATTTGGCTCAATAATTTCTATATGGGGCATTGATACCATTTAATTTTATTCACAATCACTCAAGGGGACACAGAACCTTATAACTTCTGTATCTCAGAATTTTACTGAAAGTGTAAGTAAATTTTTTCAAGTAATTTAATGCCTAAGCTAAGATATTAAAATACTTTTTGATGGTGTTCAGTCTTATTAAAACTGTCATATATAGGTGAGAGCAAATCACTTTTTTCTTTTTTATTGTCTCTGGTGGACTTGATCACACTCTTATACTAATTAGAAAATTTCATTATATTTGTAATTAGTTCCACTATATTAGTCTGGGCGATTACATTCATATAGGGGAATAGGCCTGTTTATTTGTTTTTTTTGTCAGTTATTATTTTGTTTGATATCTTAAAACCAATTTTTTGAAACTTTCTATGATGACTTCTGAATACAAGTCACTGATGCCGTTTAATTTTGATTACAATTAGTCAAAGAGGTTAAGAGATATGGTCACAAAGTGTTCTTTTCTTAGAATTTTACTCAAAAAGTAGAATAATTCTTCATTTTCATACTTACATGCAGTACTTTAAAATTCCACTAATTTTCTTAAGCAATAGTGTATCAAGAATGGTTTTTTCAAAGCTCTTGTGGACTTTTTTAAAAATGATTTATTTTAAGACTTGGTTTGCATTAAAAAACCATCATGGATAAGAAAAGATAAAAAAACAATTGAATTTTCAGTATTTTAAAAAAATTTTAACATTTTGAAGTCTGCATGGTATTAAAAACAACTGAAGACTTAATTTAGTATAGATTTAAAGTTTTAAGATGAATTTAAAAATATTATTTTAGAGTATTTGATATGATTTTTTCAGTTTTATTTTTGTCAAAAAAAGTTAATTTTATATATTGTCATATAATATGGACATAATGTAAGGTTAACTTAGATTTACCAATTTTTTTTTTTTTTGTTGTTGTTAATCACTTGATTTACCTGCATTAAAATAAGTGTAATGCAATTAAACTTATGGGAAAGACAATTCAGTAACAATATATATAAACATTGTTTATTTTAATTAACAGTTTATAAAGTCTTTGTAATAAAAGTCACTTATTATTCTATAGTAAAAATTTAAACTGATTAGAATTTTAAGGATAGATGTTCCAATTTAGTACAAAATAAGGAATTTGCGTACAATTTTTTATTGTTTGGCTTTATTTTATATTTCATTTATGTAAGGTTTTTTTTTATGGATATATATACATCACAACTGATAAATAGTGAAATAGTTGGTTTCCTGTACTGATTGTTTCATCCTGATAACAAATTAAAATTATGATAAATTTGTGGTATATCATTTTGTTTTGATTTTTATTTAAAAACATTTCTTTAAAAACAATACTGCCTAAAAGTAATAAAAACAATAAAAATAGACCTAACAGCTATTTCTTTACATCGGTTACTTCACTGATGTTCACCTATTTGTTTTTGTAATTTTATAAACAAATAGAAATTTCTACCATATTAAATCATCTCCTAGATCATTCATTGGCCAGCCTACATTGTCCAGCTCTTTTACTTTTGTGCCTATCTCAGAAATGAGTAGTTGTTCCAAATTATTTAAAACTTTTTGCAAGTTTTAACAAACAGTGAGCTTAACTTTGTTTAAAACATGGGTTCTCAACCTGGGGGCAAAGCAGAATTTCAATGGTACACTAAGAATAAATTTCTTGATTCCACTTAATTTTTTCTATGTGTAAGTAATGAAAATATACATAATTAGCCAAACAATAAAAAATTGTAAAAAATGCAAATACTATTCATTCAGAACAATACCATTCATCTTGGTTTGAAAGATAAACCAGTTGAGTTTTTTGATGGAATGACAAACTTGTTTAAATGGATGAAATTTGATTAAAATATAAGTTTTCAAGTAGAGAACGAAAAGGCCATTGAAGTTTCTTACAAGCTCGTGTTGCTTATTGTAAAAGATAAGAAACTACATACTGTTAGTGAATCATTTATAAAACCATGTTTATTAGCTGCATGCAGTACTTTACTTTTAGTTGAAGGTTGTAATAAAATTGTAAAAATACTGCTCTTAAATGACACAGTAAAACAGTGTAACAAGACCGGTATAGCAGGCCTGAGTATCGAATTCCTACCAATTATTATGGAAGTAATAATTAATTGCGAGAATCCAGAAAGGGCCAAAAGAAGAACCCTTTATGTAAAGAATAGGTTCGTTTTACAATTGTCTTTGTTATACTGCCTGCTAACACGCAATGCACACATGTTGTACAGTGAGAAGAGACCAGGCTTGGAATTCATAACCCACCGGGTTGGTCTAGTGGTGAATGCGTATTCCCAAATCAGTTGATTTGGTAGTCGAGAGTTCCATCGTTCATGTTCTAGTAAAGTCAGTTTTTTTTTACACTGATTTGAATACTAGATCGTTGATACTGATGTCTGTGGTGATTGGGTTTCAATTAATCACACATCTCAGGAATGGTCGAACTGAGACTGTACAAGACTACACTTCATTTGAAATCACACACATCATCCTCATTCATCCTCTGAAGTATTATCTGAATGGTAATTACCAGGGGCTAAACAGGAAAAAGAAAGAAAGGCTTGGAATTCATGGGAACAAAGCCTCGGTTGACTCTTCTCACACTTCAACTTCGGTCCAATCCTACAGATAAAGAAGCTAACAGTATAAATAACCCAGTAAGACCAGCTAAAGATCAGTTTGGCAGAGTTTCATGAACCAGTCTGCGAGATGTTACAATGTCGGTCCCGCTAGGGCAGTCCAGTGAGGAGTTCAGTGAGGAAAGACTGCAAATTGTATGGAGTTGTGCGAATTCAGCAGAGAGTTCTGTGAACCAGTCTAACGAGATGTACGGTATGTACAGTCTACCGAGATGGTCCAGCAAGGAGAATCACAGGTGTGAGTCTGCAAGATGAGTATGAGAGAGATCAGTCCAGCGAGGAGAGTATCCAGTTCGATACAATTAAGGTGATGCCACAGGTAATTCAGTAACCAAGAAAGTACTAATGGTTAGTTACAGTAAAACTATAAGTGTATAAGTGAAAGAAATAATGCAACAGACTTCATTCATAAACTATTAAGGGAGACAACAAAAGGAATTTGCAAGTGAATTTTATAAGATTGTTTGTTAATATAAGATTAGTGGTTAAAACTTGCAGTTTCTTTGTTAATGGGTCTGAATACTAGTTTTCTGTTTATATACCTGAGATAAATTCCAAACGATTATTTATTTTTAACTCTGTCTTATTACTTACTATTGACATACTATCACTATTTTATGTGTTGTTATTCACATGTAATAATTTTGATTATCTTTGTTGATTATGTTATGTATTTTTGTCTGTTTTTATGTCATGCTTACTGTTTTGATTATGTTATATTTTATGTCAAGTAATTATAGTTTACCACTATTATCCTGACTATTATTATGGTTGTAATTACTGTATTAATATTTGTGTTCATTAACTGTTTTATTATTGTTACTTATTATTATTGTATTTATCACCATTGTGATTATTATTAATTTGCCTGGTTGTAATTTGAACATCTTATACAAATAAACTATAATTATATAAACATTATAAATTGTCAACAACCTCTCAATATCCTGATCGAGCCGCACAGAACCACCATGCGACAATACTATTGATGAATGTTTCAAGACTAAAAAAGAAAAAACAAATAATAGAAAAGTTAAAGAAATCTCCATTCTTTTCTCTGCAATGTGATGAGACAACTCTAGATATACTGACGGAAAACACTTCATAGAGGAAATATTATTCTCTCAAACTCTTAAGACAACCACAAGATCTGAGGATGTTTTTTCTGCTCTGAGTAACATTTTTACAGCTAATAATTTTCCTTGGGAGAATATTTTTGGAATATGCACTGATGGAGCAGAAGCCTTGACAGGATGCCATTCTGGATTTGTTGTGTTTGCAAAAAACAGAACCCTAACATCATTGGTTCTCATTGCATCAGACATTGGCTTGTAAGACTTTACTTGAAACAATTAATACTCTTATGAAATTGGTAATCAAAGTAGTAAACTTTGTCAAATCTGGGGCTCTGAATACTAGACTTTTTGAGGCTTTATGTTATAAATTGAATAGTGACCAACAAACTCTTCTTCACTACACTGAAGTTTGTTGGCTCTCAAAAAGTTACATGCTCGCTAGACTATTCAATCTGAAATCAGAAGTTGAAATTTTTAGATGAGTTCAAATAAAGAAAAAATATACAGATGAGAAATGTATCCACCACTTGGCGAATTTAGCACACTTCTTTGAATTGATCAACTTTATAAATTTGGAACTACTAGGACACAAAACATTTTTAAGACTTATGATGCAATGAAAGGTTTCCTGCAAAAAATATCTTTGTGGCAACATGTCCTTCAGAGTTCAGAACCCAACTTTTCGTCCTTCTCATGCCTTAATGACACATTAAGGCGTCCTTCTTGATGACACATTTGTAATTCTCTCCCTTTGTAATTCTTTATTAATCCTAATATTACAGTAGAACTTTTCTACTTCAATCCATTATGTCTAGGGAGGCATAGCATAATTCGAGGATGCAAAGGGTGGCACAGGTCCAAAAAGATTGAAAACCTCTGGTTTAAAACATGAAGTTTAATAAGAAAGCGATTTTATATCCCATGCACAAGCTTCAAGCTTATGTGACAATATCATCAAGCAAAAAAAAAAAAAAATCAGAAATCAGATGGTTTATGTACAGTTAATAACGCAGCAGATTTTTTGAACAAGTTATAATTTGATAACTATACTCAAACTCTAATTATTTTAAGTAGCCCTTAAATTTGATATCAAGTTGTTGGGGCGTAGTCCATAAAAGTACAAGTTACGGGTAATTTTTCAACAAGTTAAGTGAAGTTATGTTCCAGAAAGGTATAAGTGTAGACTTGTAAATCCTAGTAAGTTATTACAAGTTGCAGGTGTTCTCTACATTTGAAAAACAACCAAAACATTTAAAAAATACAAGTTTAATTTTTCCTTGTAAAACATATGTACAAGTTTACAAGTCATCAAAAGTAGATTGAAATAACTATTGACGTTTAGTGTTGTGTTTTGTTAACTCAGTTATGTTTAACGTGTCAGATGATGAAAAAAATAACAACCCAGGATGAAGAGGTATATCTTGTGATATCTTTGTG
The DNA here is from genome assembly GCF_047948215.1 of Lycorma delicatula. Classification (NCBI taxonomy): domain Eukaryota; kingdom Metazoa; phylum Arthropoda; class Insecta; order Hemiptera; family Fulgoridae; genus Lycorma; species Lycorma delicatula. The sequence goes on from NC_134462.1 coordinate 99,418,383, forward strand.
GCAACATCGCCTTCAGAGTTCAGAACCCAACTTTTTGTCCTTTCCATGTTTTAACAACCTTCTTGGTAACACACCAAGTCTTCCATTAAATTTGAAAAGTGAATTGAAGAACTTGATTTCAAAACATTTGATATCTTTGGAAACCGAAACTGGAAGCAACTTTCCAGATCTTTCTTCAGATAGCTGACAATTAACAGATAGTTGGAATAAGATCAAAAATCAAAGTGGACTTACATCCTGATTTCCTTCATGAGTAGGCAATAGACCTAAAATGTGTGTTTTCAAGCAAAAGCAGTGTTCCCTTCTTAATTTTCAACTATAGTTTTTGAAGTATTTTTTGAATTTCAATTATGTAAATAATTATTCAAAAAATAAATGTAATTCCAATTATTTATTTTAATTCTTTCATTAAAATTTAAACATTTTCTAAATTGTTTAATTTAATGAAAGGTTTAGAATGACTTCCATTAAATTGGAATCATATCTGCAATTGTTTTCACGTCCAAGCACTTACAATTTCCTTTGTTATTTCTTTGAAAAGGCTTTACAGTCTTTTTTTTTGAAATCATTGTTCAACCACCAGATTACTAATAAATGTTAGGCTAATAATATACACAAATGTCAGTAATGTATTCTACAGCAGAAAATCACATTTTTTGACATGAAAAATTACATTTTTCATGTTTGCAGCATGTTACTGCAGCAACTGATTCTTTTGTGCTGCCAACCAGTAAGATTTTAATTATTTTTACAAGTGTTCTGATTGTTTATTACTTGTAAAAATGGGGTGACCTGTAACTGTAAGATTTTACCTGTAACATGTAATTTATACTTCTGAGAAATAGGCCCCAGATCTTTAATTTATTAAAAAATTAGACTTTTAGTAATTTTTTTTTTCCATTTCACTTATGACTAATTCTGATACAATTTAACTAAAAAACATTTTGAAGTAGTTTCACTAACTTGATGTACATTTATTTTGGAAAATGGGTTTTTATATCTGTAAAAATACTGTATATATATATATATATATATATATACACATATTGTTTTTTTTTTTTTCATTTTATTAAATGAAATGCCCTCAAGCTTTACTCAATAGATATCTTGGTCCCAATCCAGTCTTTTTGTCCAAAACCCAAACAGAGACAAAGTTCCCAAATAAGTTTACATGCTATCGAGTTCCAACAAAGAAGCACTTGGTCTAACGGCTATCATGCTGTACCAACATCATGTCTTAGTTAATGGAAATGTAACAGCTAACCTAACTCCCATCCTAATTTTTCTTTCTTTTCATTACTTTACTATTAACTTTATTATTTTTCCATAGAAAAAAAGATTAAGATAAGGAAAAGTGTAAGTAAGGAAGATCAATTTATATTAGGAGTGTCTTGATGACCAATAGTCCATTTGCCAAAGTTTACATTTATAGTTGTTAATGATAACTAACAATTTAATAAAGTTACCGGGGTAAATATTCTGTGTTAATATAATAATTTTTTTTTACCATGATGATAGTTTTTTAAGGATGCCTACTCCACATTAAATGAATTGTAACATCTAGCACAATTCTAACGTTTAGGTCAGTTTCACTTTTTTATTTTTTAAAACTATTTATGAGTATATTCAAATCTCATTTTTCATCAAATGAACCAATCCAGGTGATTTTTAAAAAAAAAGTTACTCTGTGGTTCCATTGTAAGTTTTTCAAGATATAAAAAATTTCCTTATCTATTTACAAAATTTAAAAACATTATTGGTTAGTTGGAGGTTAATGATATTGTAGATAGCTATTGTTTCTCAGGATTAGTTTTCTTAGTTCAATCAGAACACAGGTTTCTTTCCGACTGCATTCATTTTGAACTAATTTTTTCAGACTAGCAATATTTTTTGTACACCTATCTACATTTAAAAAAAATCTTAAACAAATAAAACTTTTAAAAAATTATAATAAAACCAATTTTAGAAAAAGTGCTCTTTAATTAAAAAATAATAGATTTAAAAAATTTTCTTCTTCACTTCATGGATTAGGCTCTTTGTGAAATCTCTTCCAACATAAAAATCTTATTTACATCTGGTACGTGGTCTCTCCTTCCTTTGGATCAATATTTCCATGTGTTCAACTGTAGTTGTCCACTATACATTTTCTATAAATGTTCTAACCACCTATGTGAAATTGAGTTCGAACTTCAGTAATGCTTATAATGCACAGTTCATTCTGAAATCTTAATTTCTGAGTCTATCCATCCTGGAATATTCTTTAACTGCTCTCATGAACCAAATTTCTGCAGCTTCTATTCATTGTTCCTGGTTACTTTATATTTACAAACCACGTGTTACTGATGTTGATTGGTATAAGTAAAGACATAATCTTATATAATTTTAAGCAGGTCTGTTTTGTTGCTTTACGTTGTAGAGTCCTTTTAACTGTTCCGCAAATACTATTGAACTTAGCTATCTTTTAAATTAAACCCACTTTCCCAACAAGATAATTTCAAAGGCTTAGTTAACTGTTTGACTTTGCTCCACAACTACAATTTTGGTTATAATGAAAATATTTCTGATAATATTCATAATTTTTATCTTTCTGGCCACTTTTTTTAAATTGTATTTATTTCCGTCCGAAGTTACCAGTCTCCTATCGGGCGCTTCTCGAGATGGCGGATAGAACGCAGTAAGTTATTGGGTATTGGAAAATAAAATAACCCGGGACGGGTTGCTTACCTTTGAAAAAGTTGCTTCTGCAAAGGCTAAGGGAAGAAAATCCTGATTAAAAATTACCCGGTTCTCCAGGTTGGCAGGTTTTCTGCGATCAGGTCGGCAACCCATCCACGGAAAATTTTAGGTTACTCACAAGTATCAAAACAAAACCTGCTTCCAAGGCTTTGTTTTGAGGAATACAACGGTTAAACAAACTGAAATTTTAAAAAAACATACACGATTTGGGATTTCGGAGAATTTAAACATTGGTACGTGGTATGTAAGAACTTTAAATTTTAACTTTTTGAAGTCGAAGTAGTCCGTCATTCTTTTTAATTTGACATCGATTTAAAGAATAATAATGTAAAAGGTAAATACTTCTTTACTTGCAGGAAATTTCAAGTCGAAATAATTTTTTTTTTTAATTTTATTGCAAGAAACAACAAAAAAAAAGTTAATATTTTTAGAGACGAATCCTCTATATAGAATATTTTAAGTGGGGGTTTATATCGGTAAGACTTTAGACCATATCAAAAATAGTTTCTGAAGGACCGAGACTTATTCTACATCGGATTTAAAAGTAAATATTGATGTTTAAAAATAAATATCTAGAATCAAAATTTACATTCTTTTAATTTGAATTAATCAGTAATTCTCCTTTGAAGTAATATTAAGAATGTATATTTCTGTGATTTAAACATATGGCTTGCCTATTAATTATTCCTCATTAAAATCTGGCAACTACTTTAGTAACTTTTTAAACCAAAATGGATCGTTCGATTAAAATCAAATGTTAATAGAAATTAGATCAAAAGTTTCTTAATAAATAAATATAAATGCTCATCTCAAATTTAAAATTATTTAAATTAAAAATGTTAATTTATTCATATTTATGAATGTGCAATCTTTGCTAAAAATAATCGTCCCTTATTCTTAGAAGTAAAAATAGTCACCTATATCAAACGATACGACAGAACTGATTTCATGTGGCTCTACACAACAGTTCAACTAATGATGTAAACCAGTGATTCCAAAACTATGAGCGGCCTCTTCACAGAGGCGCCGCGAAATATTGTAAAAGCTTCATAATTAATTGAACAAAGACATTTATAATTATTACTTTAATGTTAATAAAGTAAAAAAATAATGAAGATACACAACTTTTATTTATTTTTATCTCTTAATAGTACTTTTAGTTAGGGTAGGGCGCCATGGAAAAATTTTAATTGAAAAAGGGCGCCGCGATTCGGAAAAGTTTGAGAACCACTGATGTAGCCTTTTTATGCTTCTCTTTATCACCCAGTTAAACGATTTATCCAACAATTTATTTAAAATATAATTAAAAGATTTTTTCTTACAGAAACAATATTACTCTGTAAATGAATTTTTAAATAATACTAAGTAAAAAAATTAAAAAAACCCTGAATTTTCTGTATCCTGTTCAAAGTATACATAAATATGTGCTTAAATAACTTTCATTAACGCCTTCTGAATTGTGAATTATTTTTAGTTATTTTTTTATATTTACTATCTTCAAAATTTAATTTCATACGTTTTATATTTTAAATTATTAATATAAATTTAAATCATATTTATTTTTTATTTCATAATTCATTGCATATTTTCTGATGTACTCTGATAAACGTTTTAGCAAGTTAAACGATCTTTCCAGGTAAACGATGGAGCAGTTACTTTTTTTATCTATGAAGTACCTTGTCTACCCACTCCCGACGCGAATTGTATAGAGTATTATTATGTACTTATCGGAATAAAAGATTTATTAATTATCCTCATTTTTAAATTAATTATTATTTTTTTAAAGCGATATTTTTTCCATAATAATTCCGGTCGGAAAAAATCACAAAATTACAATGTTATCATTATTAACCCGATGAATTTTTTCTTTTTTTTTCAACGCAACCAAGTTTAACAATTATCAATATTATCTTGAGTTTTAAGTTGCATATTTGAAATGTAATATTATTTTTAATTCAGCGTTCAATTCGTTACGTTCAACATTTGGATTTTATTGAACTCATGACTGTAACTCTTTTAAGCTTTGTAAAGTTTGGCGGGAAACATAACGTGTAGATTCGTCATACTTAGCTCACTTAAGATACAAATTATGATATTTGTGTACTGTTAAAAAACAATTTTTAAAGAGAGTTTTCTTGGTTTCCTTCTTCTCCTGGGAAAAATTGCTTCTATTTTTTATGTATTTTCCTAATACGGATATATTTTAACAAAATTTATTAGTTTTAAAAGGCGATATCATAATATTTATATTTTTATTCGGATGTTAAGTCTTGTAATTTATATTGTTGAATATTTTTTTTATCATTGAAGAGTGCAGTTGTATGGTTTTTCGGAGAAGGTTAAAAAAACATAGTTTCTTTATTAATCAAATTTATCCATTTATATTAGTAATAACTAAAAAAATAATCACAAAAATCGAGAGAACATTTTGAAGTGTACGTTTGTGTTAATTTAATTTTTATATCCTAAAATAAATAGAAAAATTTCATTATTAATAATTTTATTTCTAAGAAAAAGCCATAATGTAAAACGAATTTCTTTAATTCCGTTTTAAAATTAGTTTTTGCAAAAATTAAAAATAAAGTAAAGCGAATAAATTAAGATGAGTCTATAACTTACTGAATTAAAGGTTAATAAAAAATATAACAAAACGATTTATGTGCTGTCGTATTGAACAATTACACAATGCTACACCACATATCATATAATAAATAGTCCACGGTATTTTACACGTTATCGTTGTAATGCTATTACAGTAATAAGGTTCACTGCTCCACGACTATTTTTAACTGACTCGACCGACCAAGATCATGGACGGCTGACTTACTGACTGGCTGTTGCCAACATTAAAAAAAGAAAATATGATTCATAATGTTAGTTTTATTATATAATTTAATTTTGTATTATGTTTATTAATAAATTATCCGTTCACATGGTATAAAAAATGAATAGAATAAATTTATATAGTTATTTGTTATTTAATTTTTATTTAATAAAACTTTATTTTAGTTTTTTTTTTATTAAAGGTTCTTAGTAAAATACTTTTCAATAGTTCAATCTTCTTATACGTTTTTAAAAAGATAATAGTCCTGCAGTACAGTTATAAATTCACTAAATTCTATCGTTATGTTACGCATTTGTAAATATGCGGAAAAATGTTTAGGACCGAACAAATGATGTCATTCGCAAGGTTGTTATCCTTGGAATATTTTAAACAATTAACTCGGTTGAACTTGACTTAAGTTCCAGCTCGTTATGATTATTTTCTTTCATTACGGAATTATGGAATTGTAATTTTCTAAGGAAGTTGTTGTAATGCGCATGCTTAATTGATGAAATTCCATATAAATTCTGCGTAAGACTGAATGATCAATAAACTAGTTATAACAATTTTTTACCGTATTTAATGTTAGGATTTCTTATGATTAACTAAATACTTGCGCATATACACAACTAGAATATATAAATAAGGTACTATCTAAACAGGTTATAATATGTAGACCATCAGCTGCGTTGTACATATTACATAATGAATTACATCGTAAAAGGACATTTTTTTCTGCATACTTATAAAATATTTTTAAACTTTAAAAAACAAATTGAAATACTCGATATTCTACAGAGACCAGTTCTTATCTATTACACTGAAGGAAACACTCAGTCAGAATTTAAAAAAGGATTAATTCTTTTCTTAATTCTTGCTGTTGCTTAAAACATATTTCCGACGCGTAAATCACAAAAATATATCTCTAACGCGTAAGCCCCACCTTTGTAAGATGGGGGAACAAACCCCCGTTTAAAATTAAAAAAATAAAAATAAAAAATTTTTAATGAATTAGAAATATTATTTACTTTCGGTTTAATTTTTATAGGTTACGCTATGATTGGTTCTCAGCAAGAAAATGAAAAGTTTTCTTTTTTTTTTTTTTTTTTAACAGAAGGATGAAAAGATTTTTTTTTTTAATTGTCAAAATTTGATGAGAAAGCTTTTGTTAGAACATTTTGTCCGTCTAAATTAATTTTTTTTTTTACTTTCCCGCCTAGCGCTATAGCTATAGAAGGGAAAGTATGGTAATCGGTTCAATTTGGACATATGCGGTTTTCACCGGATCTTTACGTTTTGACACCTAAGGAATCCAAAAAGCCGGATGGAAATTTTCCGGATGTTCGTTTGTACGTATGTATGTGTGTTCGTTGTCGCACCCTAGATCACCTTATATCTCCAGAACTACTCGACCGATTTTGACCAAACTTGGGCAGATTACTTCTGTATATAGGGCATTGATGACATTCAATTTTCAACTTTAAAGGTAAAAGGGGGGAGGCTGTAGAGCAGCCTCACCCCCTTGAACAAGGTGAAGTCTCAGAACCTCTAAATTTCACCAGATTAAGGTCATATTTTTCTTAGGCATATTTGTTAACAATTAAAAAATAATATTTCCAAAACAGTTTTTGCAAAATCGCACCCCCATCTCAAAAAATTCTCTAAATAAACTAGCGGCTAAGTGGGTACAGTGCGTCATTAGTATCCCCTCACAAGGAACGCTAGTGTAACACTTAAAAAGAGCTTTATAAACAATTTTTTTTTTAACGAAGCATTTTCCGTTTTTATCTGAATAAGTTTTCATTTATAAACTATCTTCAAATTTCAGGAAAAACTGTAATCAAATAATTAATGAGATCGGCTTACAATTTCTGAGTTTTAAGCGAATATTAGTATATATAAACAAACATAATACATATAGTAATTAATTCTCATTTTTATATAAATTTAATGATATTAAATCTATTAATTCATTAATTCAGTACACAATAAATTATAAGAAGTTAGCATTTAATAAAAATCCTGATTAATAGCGGAAGCACCGGAAACGCGTTACTCATTGGAAGAATACAAAGGGAATCGATTATGTAAGAGCATTATATCTTCATTGTATTTGACATTAGCGGTCGGTATTAATAATAAATATTTAAGAAATGAAAAATACCATATTAGTCACCAACCTATTCGCATATTATTAAAATCCTAGTATTTTTTGGATCGGCAAGATATCTGTTGCGGTCACACTAATATTCAAATATTTATCGATGTTTAATTTCCTCTTAGTACAGCATCAGGAATTTTATCTTTGAGGGAAGAAAATGTTTTCGAAATCAATATTTAAAACAAAAAAATTTTTAAAAAAATACAAAAAAATTACAAAAATATATTTGATTACATTTAAAAAATTATGTTTTAAAAAATCTCTTATTTAACTAATATTAATATTAAAATTAATAAAAAAAGGAAACAAATTAGAAAAACCCTCTAAAACGTAAAAAATAAGAATTATATCAAATTGAGAATTTCAAACAAAAAAATATAATATATTAACAAATATAAAAATGCACTGAAAAGTAAAAAATAAATTATATAAATATCTAATAAATAACCAATAAATAAATGTAATAATTATTTAATTATAAAAGTAATGAAATGTAGTAGAAATAACAAAGATGGACCACTGAATGTGAAAATAGGAGGAGAAAAGATTATGGAGGTAGAAGAATTTTGTTATTTGGGAGGTAGAATTACTAAAGATGGACGAAGCAGGAACGATATAAAAAGCCAAATAGCACAAGCTAAACGAGCCTTCAGTAAGAAATATAATTTGTTTACATCAAAAATTAATTTAAATGTCAGGAAAAGATTTTTGAAAGTGTATGTTTGGAGTGTCGCTTTATATGGAAGTGAACTTGGACGATCGGAGTATCTGAGAAGAAAAGATTAGAAGCTTTTGAAATGCGGTGCTATAGGAGAATGTTAAAAATCAGATGGGTGGATAAAGTGACAAATGAAGAGGTATTGCGGCAAATAGATGAAGAAATTTGATGAAGCATTTGGAAAAATATAGTTAAAAGAAGAGACAGACTTATAGGCCACATACTAAGACATCCTGGAATAGTCGCTTTAATATTGGAAGGACAGGTAGAAGGGAAAGATTGTATAGGCAGGCCACGTTTGGAATATGTAAAACAAATTGTTAGGGATGTAGGATGTAGAGGGTATACTGAAATGAAACGACTGGCACTAGATAGGGAATCTTGGAGAGCTGCATCAAACCAGTCAAATGACTGAAGACAAAAAAAAAAATAATAATTATTAAATTTTAGAATTAAAAGTAATGAAAATATTTAGTTAAATAAAAGCGTGGCGCAGTTTTTATAACAATCTTTTCGAATAAGTATCTATAGAGATTTGCTGTATTTTAAAATATATTTTTTGTTTAATGAGGCTGCTTAGTATATGTATATACTTTATTTATCTGTAATAAAATAAATCAAGTTTTAATTCAATGAATTAAAACTTGAGTTAATATATTATATTTTTTTGTTTAAAATTCTCAATTTGATTTAATTCTTATTTTTTACGTTTTAGAGGGTTTTTCTAATTTGTTTCATTTTTTTATTAATGTTAATATTAATATTAGTTAAATAAAAGCTTTTTTAAAAAAAATAATTTTTTATATGTAATCAAATATACTTTTGTAATTTTGTTTGTTTTTTTGTATTTTTTTTTTTTTTTTTTTTTACTGTTTAGTCTTAATGAACAATAAACTTTTTTTTACATTCAAAAAAAATATTCTTAATATTTACTTTTCTTCAATAATTAAATCTTTACTGTAGGAAAACGAAACACTATATGTAAAGAAAAAATCTGATAACACAGTTGTAGGATTTTCCCGTGACGCAGCTTTTTTCTGATGCACGGCTTATACACACAACTTAATTAAAAATATATATCATTTCATTTAAATACAATATTTTTATTTAATTCAATGTTTTAACTAAAGCGCGCGTGCATACCGTATTTCATTCGTGCGGGTATCGCGGTACTAGCGACCACTTTAAATACTTTTTACCTTTTAAATATTATTCGTTTATTTAATTTGACCAGTCTCCCGTGAAGTCACAACATACCAGTCGACTACAGCAGCTATAAGTCAGTGCCGCTCTATGCGGTGTCAGGCACCGTATATTAGGGTACTAATGATGCAATATACCCACTTAGCCGCTAGTTTACTTAGAACATTTTTTGGTGTAGGGGTGCGATTTTGCAAATTTTTTTTTTGGAAAGATTATTTTTCAATTATTAACAAATGTGCGTAAGAAAAATAAGACCTTAATTAGGCGAAATCTCGAGATACTGAGTGTGGCCTTCCTATACAGCCTCAGCCCCTTGACCTTTAAGTTGAATTTTTAATAGCAGCAATCCCATATACAGATGTAATCTGACCAACAACTTTGGTCAAAATCGGTCGAGACGTTCTGGAGGTAAAAGGTGATTTAGAGTGCGACACTTGCTTACGAACGTCCGGAAAATTTCCATCCCGTTTTTTGGGTTCCTTAGGGTCAAGATCCGGTAAAAACCAAATATGCCCATATTGGACCGAATACAATACTTTCCCTTCTAAAGCTGTAGCTCTATTACAGCGCAAGACGGGAAAGTAAAATCAGGATCATCTTCGTCTCTTGTATATATATATATATATATATATATATATAATAATAATAACTTATTAAAATTAAATTAACTTTTTCAAATTTTAATGTATAATTTAGCGACCGTATGTAAAGTTGAATTTTTCCAGACTTTAGCCGGGAATCATACAGCTCATCTTCGATAAAGCTGGAAGCAAGCTAACACTTGTTCCACCGAGGCGGTCAAAAGTTGATTTTATTTGTAACTGTTTAAAAAAATTATTTAAAAAAATGAATGTGTTTAGATTCTTTCACACGATCTGCAATTTCCGGTTTCACTTTTCTAATAACATAGTCTACAACCTAAATTATTCAATAAAAGTTGTTTTAGAACGCAATTTATATTGTTGTTATTCAATATGTGAGATAAAACATAAGATCTTTTAAAAGTTGAACGCGATTTGTTTTCGTGCTGTAAATTTGACTTACGACGGAATTAAAACTTTACGACCGTTTTACGTATATTATTCCACAAAAAGAAGAATCTTTAATTTTCCCAAATAATTAAAGAAAACGTGGATGAGAACAAAACCACAAAATTGGAAATAAAAAAGTTGTTATAAAATATATATATAATATTGTCTCTTGGGGCTAGGGGAGCCCCAAAACGAGTTTTTAAGGTAAAAAATTAGACTCAAATTATTGCCCAAAATTATAAATTATATGCCGATCTCCGTGGTGGAGTGGTAGCGTTTAGGCCTTTCATCCGGGTACGAATCCCAGTCAGGTATGGCATTTTTCATACGCTACAAAATTCCATTTCCATATTCCACGTAAACGTTTTCAAAGCTTGTTTATAATTTCATCAACCAAAAAATAAAAATAAAAAAACCGACATTTTGAAAACTAAAAATGTTAACTTATTCTTGTGTTTATTTTTATAAACGTGCAATAAAAGAATAGCCAAATTTGCTTAAATGAATAGCCACTTTTTTTGAAGGAAAAAAAACAATAATTACTTATGTTGAACTAGACAACAGAATTGTTTTCGTATAACTCTACATAATACACTGGCTTACAAGGAGGACCTCGTTATGGTTCCGTTGCCACGTTTCATAAATTACGATTTAAAAAATATTCGCACTAATTATTTTAAAAACAATTAAAATATATTATTTTACAGATATAATATTATCTGACGTAGAATCTTTAAATAATACTATTAAATTTTTTTTTAAAAACCTGTTTTTTACATAGAATTCTACATGTACATAATATGGGCTCAAAATAATTTTCAATAGAGGCTTCTGTATTATGAATTATTTTTTAGGTTTATTATCTTTATGTAAATATTATTTCACGTGTTTATACTTTAAATAATCGAACACACCTACTGTTTATTTTATACTAGAAAAAAGGCAGGCCTAAGGCCCGCCGCGAAAATGTTGCATAGTTTTTGTTTTATTACACATGATTTTGTTAAATGTTTTTGCCAATTGTAACTAAATAACGTTCATGAATATAGCGTACTAACGTAGCAACAAAGTAGCAAACAAACTGGGGCTTCATTTAAAATAAAAATGTGAACACATACAACAAACAAATCTACGCACCATGCTTTTTGCCAAAAAACGGGGTTTTTGGATACATTTTCAGATTTCTTTCGTTCTATTATGCACTATTAAATCTAATGCGCTTAACTAACGCTTTATGAAAACTGCAGCTCCATGTTAAGTGTACATCAAATATCAACGCACCACGCTTCTTGATACAGTGTGTACCATATAAAACGCAACCCAACCTTATATTGGTAGGTATTAAAATAATAAAAAGGCGTGTGTAAATGTAAATGAAATTTTTATTATTACCATCCATTACCTTACATTTAGAGTAAATGTTGGAAGTGGCCGCCATCTTCTTGAATACAAGCTTCAATTCTTTTTACAGCGTTTCTTACAACTTTTTTCAAAGTTTGTGGCTGGATATTTAAAACAGCTTGTTCAATATTGACTTTCAATTGTTCAAGTGTTCGTGGTTTGTTGCTGTAGGCTTTTTCTTTGAGGTAACCCCATAGAAAAAATCCGCCGCAGTCAAATCTGGAGATCTTGGTGGCCACAAACCTCGACCGATAACACGATTACCAAAGAATTCCTCGACGAAATCAGAAGTTGAACCTGCGTAGTGCGATGTCGCACCGTCATGTTGTAGCCAGCAGTGTCTGTCTTCCTCTTCCAAGAGTGCAGTGAACTGAAATAAAATATCCTGATATCGTTATGCATTAATGGCGTACTCGAAAAAAATAGGACCGATTATTTTCTTCCGCGATATCGCGCACCACACGCCCGACTTCTGCGGGTGTAATTGTTTTTCGTGATAAACGTGGGGATTTTCAGCGCTCCAAATTCTACTGTTTTGGCTGTTTACGTAGCCATCCGAATGAAACCGTGCTTCATCTGTGAAAAATAACGAATCCATAACATTAATTCCCTCACGCAGAAATCGACGGAACCATTGACAATATTGTAGTCGTTTTTCTTTGTCGGGCTCAAGAAGTCGATGAACCGTTTGAATACGATAAGGTCGTAATTGTAATCGTTTGGTCGCCCGATGAACAGTTGATTTAAACAAATTAATCTCAGCAGACAAACGTCAGATCGATTTATTTAGCGAGGGGAGTAATCGGTCTTTGATTTCAGTGACTGTATCTGTATTCAAGACTGACGCAGATCTTTTGTGTTCCTTGTTATTAACAGAACCAGTCTCTCTAAATTTTGCAACTAACCTTAATACTGATGTTTTGTTAGGAGTTGGTTTATCTGGGTACTTATGGCAAAACAAATCTTGCACTGCAACCACTGATTTCGTACTGAAGTACGACTTCTTCAGTACGTTCATCTAGCGAAAACACCATCTTGTCTCTAGCAATACACTAAACGTTATGATTGCATTGTTGTTACTATCGGTAGTGTTCTACTGCGTCGCCGCGATGGTCATATGTTGGACGAGTCCATTTCAGTAACGAGTAGGGGAGTAAGCTTGACTTTTGAAAATTCATGGATGAGTGATTAATGGGTTGCGTTTTATATGGGACACTCTGTATAAGGGAATTAATTGAGTAGCTTATTTTAAAACCTGCTATTTTTAATATAATATCGACTTTGAGTTGTCAATTTATTCTTAAAGTATTTTAGGAGGCGATTTCAATGGTGTCATTTTTTTCCTAAATCAGCTATTTTCTATAGAAATTGTAACAAAATTCTTGACTTTGTTTCCAAACAAACTGTAACCATTAATGTCGATCTGATGCAAAATAAACCTTTGCCAAAAACAAACAGTGGCCAAGACATCATCAAACAGTATACTCTCCATCTCTGGTATTACACCTTTTTTATATTTATTCACTCCACGGTCAAAAAAACCGTAATGAAAGACAGGACATTTTTTATTGCAGGTAGAAACTGAGTAGGTTGTAACGAGATAACAACCCGTTTGAATCACTTTCTGAACAATCTTAATGAGCAGTATTTAAACAATATAAGAAAAATTACATTTTTTCAGATTCGTGTGTCGGGCAGAACAAGAACTATTCTGTCCTTGCTGCTACTACACGATTCTGCCCACAAAATATCTACAGTTTGAGGTCATTCATACATGCCTGCAGATCGACATTTGGTCTGGTAGAGAGAAAACTGCGGAAAGTACACACCATTTTATTTCAAGAGCAATACGATGACATTCTTTCACAAGTAGGAACATTGTTTACAACTTCTATTCTCAAGTTTGTGAACTGGAAAAGTGCATTTGATAGATTTTTGAAAACTGATAAGGGTTTTAAGATAACCGAAGCAAAAGTTCTTAAAGTTTCTGATCCATCAAGTAATACTATCATGTTCAGCAGCACATATAGTTCTGTTAGCACTAGCCATGATATTCACAAACATGTTTTGCCACTTTCTAAAAGAATTTTATTGTTGAAAACCATTATACCTTAAAACCATGCTACTTCAGCAAAACTTACAGATGTGAAAGGACTTCTGCTTGTGGTATATCGGTGGGAAACAATGGATTTTTACAGAGTCTTTATCATTGCAAAACTTATTTACTTCAGGTAGTTATCAAAATCAAGAGCAAGACAACACTGAAATCGTCAATGAAGATCTTATTTAGTAAAATGGACTAAAAAGTTTAAATTAACTTTTTTTAAATTTTAATGTTAGGCTTATGTAATATGCTTAAATAGAATTAAAACTGTAGTCAAGTTTTCTCTTTTATTATATTTTGTTGTCTTTTATTAAAGTAAATACAATATGTCTTCTGTTAATGTAAATACTTGGAAATCTTTAGTTTTTCCAAAACCTACTATTGTTAATGTTTATTTCCAAAACTATTTTATAACTATAGCAATAGGAAATCAGGTTTAAGAAGCATTTAAAAAAAATAGAGAAATATATAAAGTTTTTTATGTAATTTTAAATCGAACCATGCAAAAATTTGCCACAGCTTTTTGCCTTTCCTAAAAATTTAGTAAAACTAAAATAGTAGGTTTTGAAAATAAGCTACTCGATTGGGTATTTTTTATGATGCTGCTCTGACCAATGTTTTACCGCGGTTTCCCATGATTAACCAAGCAAATGCCGAGGCAGTTCCTTTTTTATCCGTAGAGTAACATATCTACCCATTCCTGACGTTATTTTTGTAACGTGTTAGATCAAAATAAAAAAATTATTTATTAATAATAAATTTGTAAAACAATAATACAACGAACTTGTTAAGAAAATGAATAAATTTTTAATTAATAATCACTTGCAAAACGTTATTGAAATCAAGTATAATATTTATTTTTGTACATCATTAAACAAAAATTTGCTAATTTTATTTTTATAATTAGTTTAATTTAAAAAAAACAAGCTATCTTCAAAAATAACAATCGATCAGTGATCGCAACCTCAGAATTAGTATTTTTGAATTGATATTATTCATAATATAGTCGCGTGTCTACGGTTCGATCAGGATATTGAGAGACTAAACTGCAAATGTTTATGTAAATACAATTTATTAGTTTAAGAACATAGAAAATAAGGCAAATCAATAATGACAATAATAATAATAACGACAAAAAAAAATAGTGAATAACCACAACAATAATAATAAACGTCAATAATAATAATCAATAAATTACATACAAAGTAGGATTTCCAATAAAGAAAAGATTTATTTAAAGTTAATTAAATCATAAAAACCAGAATACTGGAGTGACTAGACATTATAATGACCGCTAATATTAACACCTTTAACAACTAGTATATTAATAACAAGATAAGACAAATCTAAGTTCTTACAATTCCATTCATTATAAATACCTTTCATTTACAATAGAACTACCGTAACATTTATGAATGAATTTAATACTGTCATTTCACAATTGGCTACTTATAATTCACCAAACAACTTCCTGCAATCACCCACTGACTGCACTGAAATGCTTGTTACGTCACTTTAAACGTTGTTACTACAGTTGACTGATAACGCCTTCTTAGAATCCCGTCGAACTCATCTCGCTTATAATCGCTTCTTACTGACTTTTCCCTTGTCTGAGTAGTCTTATATACTCTGACCTTCAGAACCCAGCCTCCTTTCTTTAACTGTTGAAGGGTGAAAATTATCGTCCGTGCTCTTACATTTTGCTATAAATTCCTACTTTGGTCCGGAAACCCTTCTCCTCGAACAACAGTTGTTGGAGGTGTTCTGTTGACAGTATTACAAAGGACGATTTTTAAACGGATCTGCTGGCCTGAGAAAAGGATTTCTTTTAGTAACCTTCTGGATTCTTTTCATTGTAACTTTCTTCTTAATTAGAAGAAATCACTTTTTCAGGTTCGTTATATCGGTTACAATACCTTATTAACCATATAAAGGATGCATTCCTCTGTATTATTGTAGCAAACACCATCTCCGTTTTTTAACAGTCGGGTTATGATAGATCTTGTTCGAATATTAATTACGCAAGGTGTACAAAAAATAATATCGGGATTTTAAAACTATTTAACATCTGTTAACGTTGACTTACAGTAATGAATCGCAAATAAAATGAAAGAAGATTTATCCCAACAAGTGTTCAATGCGAGCACCTTTCGTCACGCGGCACACATTTAACCAATAGGAGAGTTTGTCCCGTACTTGTCTGAAGAAATGGGAGCGACAGCTTCTTCAATCCTGTGCCTCAAATCGGGTAGATTAGTAGTTATTGGAGAAACAAAGAAAAAATCGCATGGGATCAGATCGGGTGACTTTGGAAGCCACAGCAATCATCTCTATCATCGAGTTCATGCCGACCGATACAATGGTTGGGTAATACGTCATTGAACCTACCCCATCATGAGTTATGCTACTGATAAGGTACATCATCTTGTCAAATGAAATTTTCTGATCCATCTTGTAGTTGAGGAACCGTGTTCGCAGCATATCCAAATAAGTATCTCCTGCTACGCTCGCTTCAGCGAAAAATAACGATTAATGAATTTGCCGTAAAGATGGCAATCCTGTTTAGTCCTTGATTAACATTAATTCTACTACGTATTTTTATTCCAGGCCACACATACGAATGTACATACATAAATTAGTCGTAAAATACCAGGCGTATAAAAAAGAATATCGAGGTTATATTTTTTAGTTATAATTTGTTATAATATATTTTAGATGAGATGTGCAGTATTGATCAAAGAAGTCTAAAATCAAAGAACAAAAACAATAGTTGTAGTTGCACGCAAGGTGGTAGAACGATTTGATATCTTTCAGCTTAACAGAGGTACTAGCAAATATAGCGACTTCTGAACAGAAAGACTTCTGTGTTTTTCAGTTTGCTAAGTACGAATTTATAACAGTTCATCATGCATTATGTAGAAAGTTTAATTGTTATCTTCCGAGTGACGGCATTCGTCGATGGCGTAATTGGTTTGAAACTAACTGTCTCTGTAAAGGGAAGAGAACGATACCATCAAGGGTGTCTGAAGAAAATTTTGAACGTATCAGGGAGTCCTTCCTGCGTAGTTATAAACAATTTGTTAGGCAGACCGACGGCGAACTAGCAATGTCGGTGATAAAAATGTGGAATGTTTTAAGGAAACACTTCCATACAAACAATATTTTATGGAAGCAATTACATATGCATCAATACCGTTTACAGCCCTTAGGCTTTGAAGCCGCCTGCTGACTATGCTGTGCTTGTAAAACTTTGCAACTGAAATTTTGCGACATGAAAATTACGACTTTTTTGATCGTATTATATTTAGTGATGAGTATACACCTATCATGCGTTAGTACAACAGTACATTAAAAATTGTTGGAAAATTGTTTGTATTTTTATTTCATTATTTTATAGAAACTGATATTACAATAACTGGGATAATTTATAAAAGATATTGAAAATGACCTCCTGCAACATCAATACATCACTGCACACGTTTCAATTTGTTTTCAAACATTTTAATCAGTTGATGTACTGGAGTGTATCGAACGTAAGCCATTACTGCGGTTTTTAATTCGTCAATCGTTCGTAGTCTTCTGCAACACACCGGTTGTTTCGCTGGCTTCCATAGAAAGCAATCTGGGGATCAGATCAGGCGATCGTGCAGGCCAAAAACCCCTCGAAATGATTCGTTCACCAAAGACATTTCGTAAAAAGATCATTGACCTATTATTAGCTGTGTGCACTGTGGCGCCATTTTGTTGGAAACAATCTTTGTTGATTTACACTTCTGTTAACTGATTAATGAAGTTTGTTAAAACAACACAATAACGATCACTATTAACTGTATTTTAAAAAAAAAGATTGGATCCACAATCCGCGTTCTACTCACACCGACCCAAACTCCAATTTTCTCTTCGTGTAATAATCGTGTCATGGAAATTAGTTGTCATGTCATGTCATGTCGTGTCATGTTATTCGATTAATCGTGCCACGGGGATTAGTTGTTGACCACAGTCGTGTGTATTTTGTGTATTAATATACCCTCCCAGATAAAACCACGCTTCACCTGCAAAAAACGTAATGTCTAGGACCTACGGAATTTCGGTCAATAAAAACATTGAAAATAATTACATTTAAACATTGATAATAATCTAGTCTTTTGGCATGATCTGTAGATTTCAGTTCTTGAACACGCATTATTTTGTAGTGGAAAATTTTCAGTTCTTTTCTTGCAGCGTTATGTGCGGCAGCAAGTCCGATATTTTGTTGCTTTGCTAACTTACCATTGACTACTATGGACTTTCGGCCATAGTCCGAAATATCAAGCAGCTTGCTTCTGTACGTTAAGTTTAGGTGGTCTTCCACTTCGATCAGCGTCTTTAACAGAGTCTGTTGCCCGAAAGTTTTCTATGAGTTCGAATTGCATTGCGATGAGGAAAGGTGTGTTCACTAAATCAGTACACTGATCACCTTCACAAAAGACTTTTCAAGTTCAACTAGAAAAATCCATTCCTCTGAACCAAAATGATAACACAAAAAATTTCTTAAGTTTTCCCAAATACTTCTAAACTAACTTAGTTCTTTCTAGCTAGAACCAGCAATTTTTTATTCAACTTAATTTGAGAAAAAGCTAAAACTATCTGTTAGATACTAGCTCATAGTTGCTAGGTTTCACTCACTTCACCTTTTATTACTTAAAATTTTTTAATTTGCAAACTTTTTTTAATTTTCTGAGAACTAATAATATTAATCTGAATATCTCATATATGTGCAGGTCCTTATTTAACAGTGAATAACTTCATAACGAACAGAAACTTTTACTTTTTAACAAATTATTCACGACAGGGTATCAAATATAAATTTTTCATTTGAACAACTATCACCATAAAAATCTGAAATTCTTTAACCATCAGAATAATTGTATGATAAAGTTTATCACTAGGATACATCTTACTCCTTCTGACATAAACTGTAACCAGTCTGAATTGTCATTTATCATATGCTTAAGGTTTTTTGTAAAAGCGCCCAAATTTTTATCCTTGCTGCAAAAGTGATAGGGTACATATCCAGTTACGTACTTCAAGCCTTCTTCATTTATACTATCTCTAAATATTTTTTTTCATAAGTACTTAAAAAATCTTTAAGATCTAGAGTGATTTTGATATTTGCACGTTTCATTTGGGAACAGTAATATTTATGATGAACAAAGGAGTAGTGTAACATGTTTTCCTCTTTACATCAATTGAATCAGTCATTTAAGAAAGGGCCTGTTGGCACCATTTCTAATTTTTCAGGAGACACATAATATTTTTTTGTAAAGAAATTAATAATTCATGTTTATTGCTGCAGTTATGAAGTTCTAGTGTAACTTAAACATTTGGGAATTTTAAATATTAATAATATAATTTTTCCAGTACGTATTTATGCTAATTTAAAATAATGGAACTGGAGCCTGTTCTTAAATGAATGGTGAAGCAAAAAGAAAAAAGGCAAATGATGTTCAATAAAGTAATGTGGACATAATAAAGAAGCCACAATTTATTATTAAAAATTACATAGGCCTAGTATTGTTTAAATACACAGTGTGCCTATTACAAAATTAAACACTAAATTAAAGAAAAAAATAATTCGGCTGAAACAATTTGGTTTTTTTTTCATTTTTCTTTGTCTTTGTTGATAGTAGGCTATGCAAGTATGTATTTGCAAAAATGTTGATGATCTTCTGGAATAAAACACAGCAATTTTGACAAATTTTGTAGTTTTTTCTCATTGATGGGCACACACGTTGGGCAGGCTCACTGGTGGTGTTGTATCAGGTATTTTTAGCTCAAATGTGTGACTGAAAAAATTTCCAATGTACTTTGTTGCACAAACTTGCCTCCATTGTCTAACATTTAAAATATCCTGATAGGATATACATTTTACTGTAAACCTATTATTTTTTGCAGTGTTTACAATAATCTCAATGTATTCTATTATAGAATATATTCATTTTTAAATAAATCTTTTTATGAAGCCAAAGTCTCAGCTACATGCATTAAATAAATGCTCTGACATGGAAGAAATGATAATTTTTTTTAATCGTTTGGACTTGGCTAAGGCTGTGAGTATTCTAATCAGAGAGTGATTTTTGTTTTGTTCCATGCATCCATCTGAGAAGAGATAGAGATGGGTCACTGTGTCAAGGACAAAACATTTTATATAGTTAAGGATAAAGGAGCAAACATCATTTGCATCCTTTTTCCCTTCACCATCTTGGCATATATACTTAACAGATTTTGCTCTGATTTTATGTATATTAAATATATTTAATATACATAAAATCACAGCAAAATGGGTTTATATAAACCCATAATTGTCAGAGATAAAATACATCCTGCATGGGAATCCGTAGCAGGGGTAGGATTTGCATGAATCGAAACAGAGCTAATCGTATTGACTTTCTTTCTTGCTTCTTTACTTTCTTTCATTTTAGTAAAAAAACCTTTTAGCATGGGGCTTGTGTATCATGTATTAAGCCTTGTTTGGCGTGTTCATTCAATGTGGGAATTTTCATTTTTACTACAAGTTATTCACATGTAACACATGTGTTATTTGGGGCTGCCCGAAAGTAAATTCAAAGTTATATTTGAAATAGAACTTGTGTTTAACTTAACTAGTGGGGTGATTTTCTTTGAACATTTCATACATTTTTTATCGTTCAACACTGCATTTAAATAATTATATTCTTGTGATGAATAATGACTGCATTTCACAGAAAATTCAGAAATATGATCATGAATTAGTCTACATTCATTTTCTGGTACAACTCAGTTCTTGTTACTGATGCCTCTCACATCTACTGCGAATGTCCCATATTTTAATTCTCTGCACCCATTTTTCAATGACAACAAATAAACTGAGAAAATTCCAGCAGGACGGTTATTCCTATAACTGTCCTGCTGAAATAACTTTTCCTTTTTAATTTGAATGTTCAAGGCCGATACTTTAATTTTTTTGGCTACTTCACCCTTATATCTTTTTTTATTTACTAAACCTTTCTTCCTTTTTGTTTTTAGAACATCTGATACATTAAAATCACAAGCCTCCATTTCATCCATCTGTTTAACTGCATGAACTAAATTCCAAAATTCATCACCAGATGTCAGTTCATTATAGAAAGGCCTCATCTCCTGTAGCTGAGTCACTTCTGAAATGAATGCAATATTCAAGTGGTTGTATCTTCCATATATATACTGATGGGATTGAGCCATTTCTTTACAAAATATCAAATAACAAATTTGCAGTGAGGTTGATATCCAAATTTTTTTTTTAAATTGTCATACCAGTTATTAATTTCATTAATTATGATGTTTCTTTTCACTTAATATTGTGCATAAACCCTTTCTTGCTACAATGTTCAATTCCTTTTGACACAATTAGAAAATAATTGTGTAGTCAATTGCACCATCTGTCTTTTTGAACCTTTCACATATAAAGGATATCTAATAGATATGTTAGCAATTGTTAATTTTGCAAATGATATTGATAGCAAAATTTTAAAGCATTTTTATTGATAAATTTATTTCCAATATTAAAATCAACCTATTGTGAATCAACAAATAAAAGGCAACCAAAACTACAAAAAACTTACTGTCATATTGTCAAAATGCAAAATTTATTTCATTTGAATGATAATAAAGAAAATAATTTTTAATAAGTAATATTTAATTAAGAACATAAACCAACATTTCCAGAACCTATGTTACTACTAACAGCAACAACAATGAATACCATATTATGTAATTTATAAAGAATTCCTTTATAGCATTTTTTCTCACAGGCTAGTCAAATTCACAATATTTAGGCTGGTTCCACTAGCTGAAGAATCCTTTATCAAAAAGGTTTGACAAGATTTATGAGAGGACCTACTTTATATTGTTTGTTTTTGTCAATATTTATTTTATTTGAAATATGAATCTCATCGAAGGTTAAAACACTTAGATACACCAGTTACTTAATTACGATGATTTAGTTTTTGTTAATGCAATACATTATTTAAAATGCCAGCATGTAAATTTAAAAATTTTGTTCAAGTTGAAAAAATTTAGTGTTGAACCAGATGTTGCCCAATGGTTGAAAAACTGGTAATCTGTTACCAGTTTTTAAAAAAAAAACTGAAGAATAATAAAAGAATAATAAAAGAAGAATAGAGCTCTGGCTCTATTCTTCTTAAATATCTATCAGCTCTTGGACTAACACTCTTTAATGAGATTGCTGCAACAATATTCTCTGTTAAAATTGAATCTCTTTCCTGCATTTTATATCTTGCAGTACGATAAAAATTCTTTTTAAAGTTTGATTACAAGTGGCTAAAATTTCATCACTTTTTAAGGCTTTTTCTTTCAATAACAGTTCCTATTTTTCTTTTAGTTCTTCAAACTGAATCTTCATACCATGATTTTCATTTTTACCTTTTCTTTAGTTAATTTCATCAAAGTTAATTAATACCACCAAATTATCAACTTGAAGTAGAGGAATGGCAAATGTACTCACTAAGATTTCATCAAGGTTAATCATATTGTTATTTAGAGACCTGTTACATAAAATATTCAGAAGTTCGATGATGATTTCTTTTTCCTACCCATCTTGTTATTGTGATGATAAGTCTTACAACAGCTGAAGGAAAATATTTAATCGATATTGTATTTGCTTTAAAATTACAAATTTTAGTTGTTGTTTAGCTGATGAAGTGGAACAGTAAAACTTAAAAAATCAAAATGAGTGGATCACATTTTAAACTAAAATGTGAGTGGATCAGTTTTTAATTTAAAAACTGAGTGTATCAGTTTTTAAATTAAACTTGTCACTTTGCCAACAAATAATAATCTACTGCAATTGCAATAATAATCTTCTTCCTAATTTCCTCCTTCTGGAAATCTAAAATATTCTATTTCTGCATCTTTGAAATTTCTGCAGGGTTTATATAATGAAAAAATCACTGTCCGGCATAATTCAATTTAAAAACACCTTAATTTTAAAACCCTTAATAAGAGCACATAAATTTAATTATACACTTAATCATAAAATACCTCAAGTTCTATAAAAAAAAATATTCCAGACACTTTCAAGTAAATGAAAGCCAAGAAAAAGATCATTATCATACTACCATGGAGTTTTCATTTTATTTATAGCAATAGCACACCAATTACTGTTCTGCAGGTGACATCATGAGCAAACACAGACCGATTTAGAACTTCTGTATGAACTTCTGTACACTATTATTCTCAAACTACAATAGTAATATACAAATTTCCCTATTTATAATAAAACTGAATGAGAAATAAATCTTAATAAGACCTTTTCATCACTAAAACATTTTGAATTAGATTTTTTTGTTTTTATTGACTTTATCAGTATTACTAAAAAGGTTTTTCTTTTTAATGGTTATAATTACAGGAATAACTAGACTTTTTCCTGGTTGCTCATTTAAACCTGTTAAATATCTCTATTTATGGGTTGAATTCTAAGTGTATTTATAATTCAAACAATGTTACCACCGTATATCTAAACTCTTGAATTAAATACCTCTCCTTTTATAGATTGAATTCTGTGATTTTCAGAACCTAAACAAAGCTACCAACATTACGTTAACTCACGATTAGATAATACTTCTCAAATGGAATAACCAAAAATTTGATTTTAAAAAAAATGTTAACTTCCTGAATCCAAATAATTAATTACTTAACAGCACTAATTTCAATATATAGATAATTAATGTCTGTTTACAAAGTATTTTATGTTCCCCGTCAACGATTGAAAATAAAAATTTGCTTGCCTTGTTATTTAGATATACAGTTTTTACAGTATCCATTTTCATCCTTACTAGATAAAATAATTTTTCATACCTAAAAAAATGTAAATTCCGAAAAATAAGACATTAGTAAAGAAAGTGAAGTGAACGCATATCATATTGGTACCACTGCACAGGGAGGAGGCTTTGTATTTATCTTTTTGGTTGGTTGAAGGTTTTAGACTGTGTGATAGATCACTAACCTTTTGTCGTTGTTATTCGTAACATGACATACTTTAAATTCCGTCGATAAATTTAACTGGTTCATTTTACCTACTAATTTTTTCTTTAATTATTAAATTTTATGACTTAAACAGAATAAAGTTATGTTTCTTTATTGGTGGTGTTAAAGTAATCTTAGTTGTTTGTACAAATACGATTTTAATGTTAACATGATATGTTAATTTTAATAGTTTTTTTTATTAATACGGCAACATCTATATATCCTCGTAAAAATTGATTATGATGCCTTCATTTCGACAAAAAGTCGCTGGATTTCTTCGTCAATTGTCCAATCAAGCAGAAAATGATAGATCGTTTGATGATCACAAACCCACGTCTTCCGATTGTTTTATTCAAAGATACTTGAGTGGGTGCGTATTATTGTTAATGTTGTCATTTATATTTTTTTAAACATATTAATTGATTAATAAGTGTATACTTTATTTCTTACGTCTATTAATTGAAATTTGCGCTATTCTAAATGGTTAGGTTCGGATGCGATTTAGAACTTCATAGGTTTGTTTATATTAACTTGGTTTCTAATCATAACAGTGTTGTGTTGTATATAATATATAATACAATTGATAAGTATGTGTTGATTTAATCATTCTCTTATGTATAAAAATTTATTTATTCCCACTACATGTTTTATGTCTCATTTTTTTCAAGACTTGTACATATTGAAACTCATCATTTGAGTCTGTGAATATATTGTAACTGATTGATGCTGCCTATGTATTGGACATGTTGTATTTCAAATTGAACTTGCTGATTTTTCAATATATACCTACTGAATAAAAAGTTAAACTATATTTGTATTATCCCATCCATGAATTATTCATATAATTCCTTATATGTACATACAGTTATGTAGAAAGATGGTACTCTTTCTAGGTACATCAGACCTTACCAATTAATACTGTCAAGGAGAAGGTACTTTCACTATCTTCATATTTTCTTTTGTTTAATAATTTCTCATTTTTTACTAAAATAAGTTATAAAATAAGTTTACAACTGAGTTAATATTTACAAAGTAATATGAACGTAGAATATCTGCCAGGCTGTGAATCTGTGTTTAAGAGTTAACTCTTTTTCACTGCAGTCTTCCCAACATGTTAGCAGTAGATTCCACCTATTAGCAAGGAACCTTAGTGTGAAATTCTATAAAATCTTAAAGTGCTGTGTTGGCTGTGATTGTTTCGAAAACAGTGATTAAGTGCCAAAAATTTGATTTGAGAATATGACCATGCTTCACAAGGTCCATTAATACGGTTGGTTAAATTCACTTAATTGTACATCAATAAATGCTCAGGAAATTTTTTAATTTAAATACTAAATATAGGCTTTGCTTTTTAAAATGTAGGATATACTAATTGCTGTATTGGTTCAGAGAAAATGATATAACTCATACTTTACTGTGTTATGTTTACTGTGTTATATGTACAAGTAGTCAGTAGATTTTTTGTACATAAATTCTTATATTGTAGAAGCCACAAAAAATTATTTGTGACTGTATTGAGTTCTCTTGTCAGTGCTATTAGTGATTTTATTAAAAGCTGGTACATTTTCTCTTTTTTTGTATATTCGAAACTAATAATAAAATTGGACATTTAGAAATAGGCATAAAAATTCAATACCCTGTCTAGTTTCATTTATACATTTATTTGATTTATAACTGGTCCAGTATAATGCTTTTCGTAGTTTAATTTTTTTTTGTTACATCTAAAAAGTAATTATCTGATGAAATTCAAAATTTGTAAAATGAATTCTTTATGGTAGAGATGCCCTGTACTGTTTGTTATTGCCAGATAGATTATATGTTTAGTGAACTTATTGTTTGTCTGCACATTTATTTCTACGTAGGTAAAAGTAAATAAAGTATATCTTATTTTAAAATCATATAGTCTCAGTTACGCATCAACATTTTTACTTCCTTGTATGTACAAGGAGGTATTGTAATAGCAAAATATTTCAGTTTACAAATTTCAACTGAAATATGCATTTCAACCATCCCTGAATCCATTTTGACTAGTTTCAGCGTGATATCTGTATGTATGTCTCTTGCATAACTCAAAAACATCGGTTTGAATCCGACTTCATTTCTTTTTTAATTTAAATATATTGATTTATTAATAATTTATTAACATCTGATTGTAAAAAAAATTTTTACAATAAATAATAATTCAATTATGACAATAAAAAAAATTTTTTAAATCAGAAGTCATTAGTGAAATAAAATTTTATGTACTTTTAAAAGTGTGTGTATAAAATTTAATAGGCATACAAAGAAGTCATGTGGTGTTCACATCAGATTTCTTTTATAAGATAGTTTTACTATTGCATCACAATGTTTGTAACTGCCAGGTAAAGAAATAGATTTAATCTTTATTCCAGAGGCCAATAATAGACTATGCTAGGTTCATGGCAATTATTGTATTGAGGCTTTTTAAACTCTTAATAAATAAGTATCCTACTATGCCATATTTAATTTTTTACTCCACATTATTATGTGCTTCACCAATTTCCATTAAGTATTAATAGACTAGTTTAGCTAGACAATTGTAAATGTAATTTTCTGGTGTATTTGCCATTCATCCAAACTAATTATAGTTTCACGCCCTCTTTGTCTAATAACATGTAGTTTATATTCCATTCTCTTACTCTCATTGCATAATAAAAACAGATTTGTTCCCCTTTAGTGTCCCTCAAAAACCATGTATGTGTATAGAATACACATTGCTGGATACTTTAACTATTTTACACTTTTAAAAAAGAACTTATTTCCCTCGAACAATATTTGATGTTTTGCAAGTTTTTCGGACTTAGTATATTAATTTGCACATTAAGTGATACAACATTTCTCTGACTTCAGTCATTTAAAACTATTCTGATTTTAGTATTTAAGTTAATGGTATTCCTATTTTGAATAAACCCAACATTCCCATAACCTTATCTATACAACCATAAAATCATGGTTGACAAACAGATTTGTGTGGATTTTGTATGATGCTACATTCACATGAAAAAGTGATACGTGATTTTAGTTTTTAATTCATTCAATTGAACAAATAAAGTTAATTGTTGAAAGGATTAGATCTTATTCCAGTTCCTGAGTTGTTTTTATTGCTTTAGAAAATTACAATTAATAATGATGCTGTTTCATTGTATAATGTTGATAATATTGCATGTATTACAACATAATTTAAAATTAAAAAAAGAATTTACAAGAAAAATAATGTTAACAGAATAATATGGTACAGAATTTTTAATTAAAAATCTGTTGGTATTAATGTAGTAGGCAATCTACCGCTGTATTTAGTTAGTTCTTAGATGGCGCCACTGAAATGCTATATTGAAATAAGAAAATAAATAAATAAAATTATAAATATAATCTAACCTTAACCTACATCTGCTTTGCTCATTGACCTTCACTCGCTAGTCAAGGTTAGCGAGCATAGTGTAAGTTAGGTTACATTATATTTATAATTTTATTTATTTATTTTCTTATTTCAGTATAGCATTTCAGCGGTGCCATCTAAGAACAAATCAACTAACTACAGCCATAGATCACTTACTACATTAATACCAATCTGTTTTTGGGTGCAACTATAAAAAACTTTAATTCACATTAACCATAAGATGAATCACATTCTTTACTTTTATGAAGTAGATTAAAACTGGTACCTTTGTAGGAGTAGTCATGCCATAAATTTATTAATATGAGCAATAATCAATATTTGGTCTTGTATGGGTAAGTTAAACATAACAAAGAGAAATACTTAATCAAACATCATTTTTATGTATACTATTATATAAACAGGAAGATGGTTTTTTGTTCGGGATAAACATAAAAATTACCCGATCTGTCTCTATAAATTTTTACCCATGTTTCTTGGCATAACTGAGAAGTTTTTTGGATATATTTCATCCTTATATATATATATGTAGTAGTGCAGATTTGCCAGTCAAAGCACAAACTTTAATGAATTGTGAACTGTGAGTGTGTATCACTATGTGAGCTGGGTTTAAACTGAATGATGTGAGTATTTAAAAACCAATTTATAGATTTTTTGAAATTCTGAGTTTCAAGTGTTAAAATGAATTTTTGAGTTTTTTTTTTAATCTTCGTGTCAATAAACCAATTTCTAAATTTTTTAAATTCGACCTTGAAAGGGGATGAAGAAAGATAAAAAAAATTTTGAATGATTGTAAATTTTCCCAATCCTAGTTACAGTAAATGAGATATTCAGTAGATTTGGGCATGCAAATGCTCTTCAGACAGATATTTAAATACCATTTTCAGGTTTTTTTTAAATTCCGATTTTTTAAGGGGTGCAAAGTGTATGGCGCTGTGGTCAACTAAAACAGTCACTGCCTGTGTTACTATATGTGTGACTGGCTGCATCTGCCTCCCATTACTTAACTAAAAAACATAAAATATAAAAATTGACGCCATGGGAAATGCAATTGACGCCATGGGATTACTTGCATTTCCCATGGAAAACAATATAACAGAGGCAAAGCTACAACAGGGAGCTAATCTCTTAATATTTATTCAAACATTTATATATTACTCCATCACTTATCATTTCATTAAAGTCTTTGAGCTGCTGCCTCAGCATATTCATATCTCATGTTTAATGGATTTATCTCTCATAAAATATTTTTTTTAATGCACATTTGCTGCTAGTTTAATTTTTAGTAGATCAAATCAATGAAAATTACTTGGCAGGCTAAACAGAGGCTATAAGGTAGATATTTAGGTAGTAGTTACAAATTATGATTAGTAGTAGTAGTAGTAGTGGTGATTAGTAGTTAATTTATCATTTTGTCTCTGGAAATACGCTAGCAGACTTCTTTGTAAAAATCCCGGAATTGTAAATAATAACAGTACCAGCTGAGGATGTAAACTTGAATCTTTTGTACAAAGTAGACAAATAAAGAAGGATTTTGCAGTTCATTGAATTATGTTCTGATTTGAGTCTGTTGTGATATGATTCATAACCAATAGAAACATTTCTCACTTACCAACAGAGATGTTGCAAACATACACCCTTTTGATTAATTTTATGTAATTCAGTTTGTTCTCTAAACATCCATTGAGCAAATTTGAAAGAAAAACAATCTGCTGTAGGCTGAATCTCAAGAACATTCTTTTGAAGTTCCCTATGCTGTGTAATTTTACTTGCCTATCAGCTTAAATCATCTCTACCTACATCACCTAGTCGTTCTATTTTAGTCTGAATTACAACAGAACAGAAGGCACCAGAGCAGTCAGTGTTAACAACTTTTGAACATCCTTGACAGAATTTATTGACTTGTACAACACTTCTCATCATAGATGGGAAGTATTTCGTTATATAGAAATATCTCTTGAAGAAAGTGTTCTTTCCCATAAAAAAAAAAAATTCTTCTCTTATTTCATCCACTTTTGAAGTACGATTGCCATTTTTAAACACAGTAAATATGCAAGTACATTTTGTCTACATACGGGATTGTGCTATCATCTTACGTCATTTTTAGAAAATATATACTGCTATTTTCTCCAGCTGTTTTTTATCAGTTTGTAATCTAATTACC
The DNA here is from genome assembly GCF_047948215.1 of Lycorma delicatula. Classification (NCBI taxonomy): domain Eukaryota; kingdom Metazoa; phylum Arthropoda; class Insecta; order Hemiptera; family Fulgoridae; genus Lycorma; species Lycorma delicatula. The sequence goes on from NC_134462.1 coordinate 99,448,181, forward strand.
AAATTTCCCTAATATGTTGTAACCCTTTTTTTCTACTAAATCTTCCAACAACCATTTCATTATATCTTTTTTAGGTTTTTGGATCATGTTGATTTACATTTTAAACTTCATTTAATTTTTAGGCATGGAGAGGGTTAATAAAAGAATACTACAATGTATCCTGAGATCAATTTTTTCTGCTATTTTGTAATTTGTTAGGTTTTATGTTTCTTTTACTTTATATATTTAAGATTATACCTCGTAATTAAGTGCAGCCCTTTACTTTTATGGGAGCATATTTGCTAAATTAATAGCTAGTTTGTTTTAACTATTCTTAGACCATGATCTTTGGAGTCAGCAAAAACCAATTTTTTGTGTTTCTCTAAGTATGATACCATTTCTTGAATTTCTTTTTTGCGTATATTGCAGATCTGCAAATACAATTTTTCTATCACCCTTAGTTTTAAATAAATTACTTTTTAAAAAGATTTAGGGAAAATATGGTTAAAATCTGTAAAATTTATAATTTTACATGGCCATACCTGATTTAGAATGATTTCACTGATCCTTTTTTTTATAAATAGCCTCAGGCACATCCCAAATTATGTCCAACAGTAATTGGCTAGCATGTTAGTATTCCATTTCCGTTTATAGTGGCTTTCCCACCGAAATGTCTTGGTGAAAACGTTCACCTTGTTCGTCACTTACATCTCCAAGGTTGTTCGGGAAAAATCCAGATGTGGGTGGAGGAAATGTATTTTCAAAGACATATTACATCCCATAGCTCTGTATGAAGTAAGAAGTTGATTAACAATATTGTAGTAATAGTCAGAGTTTTGTTTGCCGAGAAAATTTTTGCAAATGCCTTTAAATGAAGCCCAAGCTGCGCTTTCCACATTATTTAACATTGAGTTAAATACATTATCTTTGATCAACTCTCTTATTTGTGGACCAACAAATATTCCTTCTTTAATTTGTCCTTCACTTACATTCAGGAATTTCTACGTAATAGACAAAAATCCAGGACTATCCTTCTTCATTGCTTTTGAAAGATTTTTCATTAGTTCTAGCTTGATATGGAGAGGGAGTAAACATTTTCTTTGGGGTTTAACTAAGGGCTCATGAATAATATTTTTCCAATTTGGAGTTTGTTGTCTCATTTCTTTCACTCTTTGGTAGCATAATGTTTATCCCTAGCTCTGCTGTCCCATTCACAAAGAAAACACATGTACTTAGTATAGCCTAACTGCATGCCTAACAAAGTAGCTATTTCAAATCAACCACATATGTTCCAGTTATGTTTTTTATAATTTATTTTTTCAAGAATGTCTTTCTTCACATATGTCTCTTTCAAATTAATACTATAAACAATTGGTATTGAAGGATATTTGTTATCGTTGTGTAATAAAACCACTTTTAAACTATATTTGGGCAAATCTATGAAAAGGCACCATTCCTCTGGTGTATGATTTTGCCTAAAGTGCAATATAAGTTCATCAATACTTGTGCAATAAACCAAATTATTTCATCAATAAAGTACTGAGAAAGTCCTTTTTGTCGACCTTGAAAGCCTGAAATTTTTGTATTTTTTAAAGTAAATTCCATCAACCTTGCAATCTTGATCCTAATTGTTCAGCTTGATTTTTTGATAAATTTAAGTCCCTAACCAAACCATTTAATTTACCTTGTGATATAAGATCTGACTTATTGAAATATAATTCAAAATCAAAATCATTGTTGTTTTCTTCAGTACTGCCGGAGTCTTCTTCGCTGCTTTCAAAACATATATTCACAGGTGGCTCAAAAATAACAAAAGTAACAATCGGTTACATGATCCTGTGCTTCATACCAAACCATAGGTACACCAAATGGCAAAGCCTTCCAAGTATCTTTCAGCCATCCTCTTAAATATACAGAACAATTAGTGCATACTATATGAGAAGCCCATATCTTATTCTGATCGCCAATTTTGTACTGAAAGTACAAACGATATGTTTTTTTAATTAAAGGTGTAATGGTTTTTCTACTTGATTTTATGGTAAACTCACCACATACATAACAAAAGGCATCCACATCATTTACATAATTTCGAGGCATTATGACACTGTACTAGTAACAAACTTAAGACAGCAATATAACTGAACAAAATGTAATTCATTCCTAAATGCAGTGCTTAATACAAACAACACAGTTGTGTTTTCAGCTACATGTTTTGGACCTGCACTGACATGATTAATCTTGTCCATGAAGGCTCACTCTTCAGTATTAGATATGATGTCATAATATGTGACTATGGTATGATTTAATTCTTTGTCTAATATTGTTTATTTATAGTTTAAAAATCATGTTAACAAAGTTAATAAAAGATGAGCTAACAAAATACAATGTAGGAGCAACTATACGTTTTGTAAATAAAAAAAACATCCTTTAATTAAAATATAATTTTTTTTCAAAAATGGGGCTTGATAAAAAGATTCTGAGTTCATATTCATTTTCAGCATCAAAAATCAGATTAAAATCATGTATCGCATGTTAGGAAACAAAAATGATGTTTATCAGTGTAATCAAATACAGTACCGATAAAGAAAGCTTTTAAATTTACAAGCTTATTTCAAATAAACATTAGTTTAGTTTTGATAATTGTTTAAAAAATAATGAAAAGCTGATTATAATTTTTTTTTTAAATAAATTCAAAATAAATTTATTCACTAATGTAGATTTATAATTAAAAAAATAATTACACATTTGTTTTGATTAGGTGTAATCCAATGCAATTGCAATGTGTGTATGATATTTATTTATTTTACAAGAAGCTGTTCTGTTATTACTTATCTAATTTATTAATTATAATTGTTATTCAAATAAACATTTTTATAATTCCTTTATAATATTAATCATAAAATTATTTATTGTCTTATTTCACCAATAAGTGCTATTCATAATAATTAATACAACATCTGTTATCAAAGTAACATTTTATATTGTGGTGTAATATAAATTCGGTGTTCAGAAAATTTTTGGTCTGAAAAGAAAACATGATTTTTCAAAAACTCTTTTATATTTTCAGTGTAATTAGCTTGTAATATATTATATTTAAACCAACAAATTTCCATATTTTTGTACTCTTAGTATAATGCAATTTGGCCAGCTCTGCAAAATAAGCTTTGACCTCATCGTATGAGTGAATCTTCATCCTGCGAGCCATTTCTTCAGATTTGGGAAGAGGAGTCACTGAAGAGGAAGAGGAATTACTGGGAGTTAAATCTGGCAAATACAGTGCAGTAATTGTGTGGAAAGAGCCTTTTTTTTTGCTAGATGTGGACACTTAGCTGGAGTAACTTCCTTCAGTACTGCAGTAGTGAAGTGTAATATTCCCCAGTGTGACACTGGGAAACCAGTGATTCCCCAGTATACTGCATTTTCCAAAGTAGCCTATAAACACCACACCACAAGAGTTTCATATCCTTATCCATGACTTTTCCTGCGTGTGGAACCATTTACACTTTATTTTACACACTTTCTCCTCCTCCTCATTGTTTGGACTGCTGTTTGCCTTCTTTGGCATATAATGGTTAATCCATCTGCCATCTTAATTCAAAATGAGTCAGATGGTTTGAGGGACAAAAGTAACTGAATTACTAAAGTATTACCATAAATTTGCAAGGAAATAAAAATTCTTTTATCCAAAGAAAAGGAAACTCATTACTAAAAAAGACTAATAAATCATTTTTATTTTCATTAGTTCCTTTTAATGTTTGTGTTCCAGTTTTTTAAATTCATTACAATTTAATTTTATGTTCTTTAATTAAAAATTTAACCATGTAACACACTAATTTCTTTCTATTTTAATGTCAGATTACATGTAGTAACTTTATACTTACTAACAAATTGTAAACAGACTCCGTTACTAATACTGTTTTTTTTCTTTCAAATTTTTAAAGTATATTACATTCATAAATCCTGTAATTTGATATTTTCCCTGTTTCATCACTCTTAAGGCCACAAACATACAAATTGTAGAGTTTTCGCTACATATTGATTTCTCTGTTAGTTTACTAGAGCATGCTACTACATCTTGGTCTATCCTAAATAAAAACCATATCTGCTAAGGCCATAAAAATGATCAATTAAATTATTATGACAGTTCTCCTAACTTTAATCTTGCCTGTTAAAATATCTTGAATCTGTTGAGTTTTACAATTATTTTTGCTAATAGTAAAAGCTCTTGTACAGAGTTTAATTAACTTTCTTAGATTATTAAATGATGTTATTTGAAAGTTAGATGCCAATTTTATTGATTGATTAGTTTTAGATTGTTAAAAGTGAAACCTTGACAAAAATCAGTTTGTGTTTCTTTAGAAGAAAATTACAAATTTTGGAACAGAGAATCTAGTATAAAATCATATTGTAATAGCTGTAAAATCTAAATTATTACATGTGAATGTTGGTGGAGGGTTTACAAAAAATATATAAAGCTACCTCTTTAAGATAAAAAGCTAACTTAAGATTGACTTACAATCTTAAGAGATTGTAAGTCTCTCTCAATAAAAGAGAGATGATATGATAATAGAAAAATTAAATTATCATAAAGAGCAACTGTTTCATTTTTTCCCTACAAATGTTCAATGTGAGCATCCTCACTCCCTGTATGGAAGGACATCTGCACCTGCCATGTGACAATTCTGGATACCACACCACTTCCTCAATTCCTAGCCTGAGACCAGAGATCATCTTTTAGACCCTCTAAATGTGATTATAATATCACATTCATCAGTTTGGCCGCCGTCAGGATACCACTGATGCAAATTCTTCAGTAGACATTTCCATCGGTGTTTTAACTCATCTTTGCCATCACGTTTGCTATGGCTTCTTAAAAAAAGAAAAAAATTGCTCATTCTTCTGTAATTTAATTCCTGTGCCTCACTCTTAACACCGAAGGAACCAAAATAATTATCAGATAAATATCAAACTAGACTGAACTGCTTCATACATCTGACCAATCGGATAGTTCGTCCCGTACTTTAACCAGCAGATCTGGAATAATGGAAATGATAGCTCTTCAGTCCTGTGTGTTAAATCGAATAAATCAATTGGTAGTGGAGGCAGATACACAAGATGTATTATAAAATACCTTGGACACAATCGCAAACAAGCTCTAACATCAGGTCCATGCTGACAGATCCAGCAGTTCAAAACATCATTCAACCAATCCCGTACAGAATTATGCCTGTGCGGAAGATCACCCGTTTTGTTACTAAATAAAATCTTTTGTTCCATCCTGCATTGAAAAAAGAGCCATGTATGCAGCATGTCCAAGTAAATAACTCAATTTATGCTTAAGAAAATTACCTGTAAACTTGCTATCAGAAGATTGAACAGAAAACATTTAATTTTAGGGAATAACTTTAGTATTGTAAGAGTTCATATGGATTTTCTGAGCCTCAGATACTGACATTATGTATGTTAACTTTTCAAAAAATATGAAACTTAGACTCATCATTAAACATCATATGATTATAATCTTCATCCTGCAACATTTAGAGTGCGAAGTTGGCACACACAGTGTAGTCAGTAGATTTCAAAGCTTGTAACAGATGTAAATGGTATGGATGCATATGTATCTGTTTCCTTAAAACATTCCACTTTGACAATTCTAGTTTGTGATGTGTGACTGGCCTTATTAACAAATTTCTAGGACTTCACAGGAAAGACTCGCTTACATTTTTAACATTTTCTTCAGACACCTTCAGTCACCTCATGGTCTTCCCTTTACACAAACATTAGGACCTGTTAGGTTTCTTTCCAACTATATTTCTGGTTTGGATATAAAACTAAAATAAAAAATCTTTTCTTAATTTTCTAACTGTAAAATTGTAAGTCTTAAATAGGTGTTGGTAAATCAGTCAATCCTAGATTAATATAATCCTGTATGGACAGTTTTTGTTACATCCATTTCATTTTAGATAGTTTTATTTTTAAGAAAATGTTGCATTATATACATACATACTTTCAAAAATGGGCTACTATATAAATGATATTAAAGTTACCATTTCATGAGAATAAAGGAACGAATTTACTTCAGCAATTTGTTATAGGATCATAGAAGATGATATAAGCCCAGGGGATTATATGATAGCAAATTGTTATAGTAAATTATTTAAAAATAGAAAGATAAAAGAGAAAATGGATTGTGGTTGCAAGAAACTGATAGATATATAAGTGTAACGTAATGGTATAAGTATGTTATTGATAGTGTAAAAAGATTTTAATTGTTTGTTTTATCATTATTTCTAATTATAGCATTGAAAATAGACATAATTTATTTCCAAGGTCAGGTAGTCATTGTTCTTGAAAACAAGCTAGATTTTTGATCTATATATTTTTTAGAAAATTAAAATAACATTGATTCATTAATTAAAATTTCATAAATTTTCATGTTTAGAAAAGAACAAAGTCGTGATGAACCAAAGATATTGCACGGTCGTACATACCAGGAGTTGCCACCTAGATCACTTGGTGTATTGTCTAAAGCAGTATTAGTCGCAATGACCGGTCCTAATGGAGGTCTTACCACAGTAAATCATCGTCAGCGGCATCTTTCGATCAGTGATCCTGATGTGCATTTTATTGATGAACCTCAGACTGGTAATTTAGTCCTTTTTCTTACATTAATTTATTTAGTTTTAAGATATAATTAAAATTTTACTATACTCATACAATGTACAGTTGAAATAAGAGTATGAAAGCCTGATAAAAAAGAGAGATGATATGATAATAGAAAAATTAAATTATCATAAATTTTCAGATATTAACATATCAGCCACCTAAATATAAAACTAGAATTATACTGTTACTGCTTGTGCTGTTCTGCCACATATATACAATGAACACTACTTATTTTTATTTTTATGAAAGGATTTAGTGCCTGTTCTGAACTAATTCTAAAGCTAAGCTACAAAGAAAAAAAATTGAAGTTCTAAGCTACAAGCAATCAAATGTCTATATCAGATTGTGAACTCAAAGCTACAAGTATATTGGAAAAACTTATTTTCTTAGTTCAGCCTAAGTATTGACAGTCATATGTATGATGTTAAGTAAGTTAAGTGTGAGTGTTTCACAGTTTGTAAAGTTACGAAAATGAGCAGTTGTAAGGAGTCAAAGGTGGGTAAAGACATTGTTTACAAATTCTTTATCATGTTCTATTTTTCATAATTCCTTTGTATTTCAACCCACTCCTACTTGTTCGTGATATTGACCAGTATACATATATATAATTTCTGTTCTTTGAAATTGAAAGTAAAATGTCAGGTGACAATATTAATAAAATTACTGGTCAATATCACAAACAAGTAGAGGGATGAAAAACAAAGGAATTATATATATATATATATATATATATAAACAAAGGAATTATATACATATAATTTTTGACCTGTCTAACAAATCACATTAATGTGTAATGTAGTGTTTGTTAATATATGTAAATTTGTAACTGAATATCTAGATAACATAATATTTTCATAGTTATTTTATATCGGCAGATTATTGTAAACATGAAAATTCAATACTAGATTGATTTTTGTTAACAATTACAATCTCAATAAAAAGTAAAGTAATTTATTTATATTAACTTTATATAATATTAATGTATAATTACTATGTTTATGTATCATTTTACATAAATATAATTTGAAGATTTATTATCATCATCTGTCATTACTACATACAGTAATAACCTGAAACTAGAATTAACAGGACTACACTTAGCCGGTATTATCCAAAATCGAAATTAACCAGAAATTAGATTTACATATTTCTGCAAATCTGTATGGTAACCAGTTCTGTATGGTACTTTGGTTCAGATGGAGGGATTTTGTTCATTGCTCTAGGCTTTTATGAAGTCTGTATAGTACAATTGCAAGGGTCCATTTTTAGTTTCCATAGTTAGTTTACTACAAAATTTTATATTTTTTAGATTTCATTATACATTTAGAGAATCATAATGATTTTTTAATTTTATTTTTAATGTTTTAACATTTTCATTAACATAGTGATTTATTTTACAATCTTTTTAATTTCTCTTTTTATTTTTCTGTGGTCCAGATTTTATTTTTATAATTATTTTTGGGTTAATAATGTTCTTTAGAATTTCTTTATAATTAACAATCATTGTTTTTGATATTTAAAAAAATGTATTTTCCCGAATTGATATTTGTTACGGTTAACTATTTTTGATAATCCTATATGTGTTATAATTTTTTTACTCCTATCTAGTCTTCCTACTTTGCATACAAATTAGAAACATAGAGAAGAATTTTTAAAAAAAATATATTATACTCGTGCTATTCTGTTTTATGATCATTCATATGATCAGATATCTTTAGTTCGTTATTGTCTTTTTAAAAAACCAAGTAAACTAGAAGCTCTAAATTTTTTACATATAACTGAAAATGCATGATCACACGGATTGAGCATGATCCAAGCCTGAAGTGGGAACACTGGTACTGGGTTGCAAAGAACATGTGATCTTTTTTTTTAGTGATCTGAACGTTAATTTTTGAAAAAAATATTTTTCCAAATTATTTCAACTTCTCATTATAAAATTCATTAAAAAAAAATTATCTATGTTGGATGGTTAAGTAAATTGTAAAATCATCATTATATGATGTATATGCTAACGTCACCTTTTTATTTGCATTCTAACTATTGAAATTTTTAACCTTAAGGCTCTTTATTGGACTAATTAAATAACATTTAAAGTAAAAATTAATAAATTCAGTCTTTTCACCCTTTTGTAAATTTTTTCTATATTTTTAATATAACATGAAAGAGAAACATATGAAAGATATTTTTACATACGTTAATGTGTTAATCATCTGAAGTAACAGTGCATTATGAAAGCTTGTATACTTGTCATTAAAGAAAAACAGCAAAAGGATTTCAAATATTTATTGTATTAAAATTATTCTGCTGCTTGAATTCATTGAAATAATAATAATAACATTTTTTTAAATGTGTATAGTAGTGTATTAATTTAGCTTCAAGTACAGTAGTGGAATGTTTATAAAGAATTGAATTTTTTTTAGAAAATTTGTAATTCACTTACACTCTGGTAACACATTAACAGCACTTCGAAATAGTAAAAGTTAAATCTGGTATATAATGCTCAGAAGGTTTTATTTTTATATTTCTGTTCATTTCTCCCTCACAAATTATTGAAATTTCATATAAAAACTCTAAAACAAAAGAATTAACCAATAGTCTGGGCAGTGTAAGTTTAAATTAACTGGTATTTACTATATGTTAAATGACTTAAAAAGATTATTTTTTAATAACTTTTTTGACTTGTATTTTTATCTCTTTATGATTTTAATCATAGGTAGTTCATCAAGTGGTCATTCTAAAGATGCCAATTCTAACATATCACCAATGAATGCCAATGTTATTCCACCACCCCCTGAGTATGCTACTCCATCAAATGCTGCCAACAATTCTACCTCTATACAAAAATCTGAAAGTGTTCCCAATGCTTGTGACAGCAGATTTAATAATCCGGGTAACTATTAACTTTATTTCAATAGATTTATGTAAATATTAGAATGTGATTTCTATTTTCCTGATGATATCGCCACATAAGCTTGAAGCTTGTGCATGAGATATGAAAATGGAATTTTATATGAAAAATGCCAAGCCTGATCAGGATTTTTGGATGAAAGGCTTACCACTCTGCCCTGGAGATCAGCAGAGTAGTATTTTTAATACCTTATTTACTGTAGTTGGTGCTTTGTAGCCGATAATGGCATATCATATTGAGAATTTACAAAATAGAAGTGAGTAAAGTGCGAGTGCCCATTTCTGTAGCTTTTTGTGAACAGATCTAGGACATCATATTGCATTATTGGCATCAGGTAATCATTGATACTAATCAATGCTTACCTAATATTATGTTTGTTTTAGTATTTTACTATTTTATAGTACATATTTATTTGTCTTAGTTTACTAATTATCCATTACTTTGAAATGTTTAAGTAATTACATTTAGCCACAGAAGTATCATGCCATTCATTCCCCTTTTTATTGATTTGAATAAAATTTAAAATTCAATGTACAAAACTTATACAATAGCCCTCCATCCCCTTGCTATTATAACATATTGATTCCTGTGGTTATAAATAGGCAAGTCACAAATTAAGTCCTTAGCATTGATCAGCCATATTGTATTGTCGATTAGTTTGCAGTTAGATCGTCCAGTTATTTCTTAGTAGAAATTAAATTATTAGATTATGTATTATTTTATATTGAGTAAAAGATAGCAGTGCAATTTGTTGTGGATTAAAATAATTTTTTTTTCTTCATTGTATTCACCCCAATGGCATACATTTCTTAGTAGAGGCCTGTTTCAAGACATTGAATAAAGATGAACTAAATATTTACTTTCTCTGAGGTCTGTTCAGAAAATAATGAACTGTATTTTTTTAATCTTTATTATTAATTTTACAAATTATTGGTTCTTGCTGTCCTTCAAAGTACTCCCCTCCACTATACACCCACTTTCCCCAGCAGTGTTTCCACTTTGTGAAGCAGTCCTGGATAGCTTCATTTGAAATGGCTTTAAGGTCTGTGATGAATTGCTTTAATGTCATCAATAATCTCAAAATGGCATCCTTTCATCACTGAAGAAAAAAGAAAAACTCGCATGGAGCCAGGACTACCAAGTAGCGAGGCTGAGGGAGGATTGTCCTCTGATTTTTGTCACAAAACTGACGAATTGACAAAGCTGAGTGTGCAAGCACATTGTCATAGTGAAGAAACCACGAGTTGTCTCGTCACAACTCCACTCTCTTTTTATGGACTTTTTCACTGTTGTTGAACGCCGATACTCTGGTCCCTAGTGCGTCTCAGAGTATCACCGTGGTATATCTTACCATCAGTGTTCATTTGGCTGTCGGTCGTGTGTGTACCTTCCGACAGTATCGAGGTTAGTTGGTCTTAAGGCTGTATTCACGAACTGGGCATTTTAAATTAGACTCAGCATCCGTAGCTTTGCTACGGTGTGATTGGCGTGGACTTATGCAACGCGTACTCGCCTCAACGCGGCGAAAGGGTGGCAACGACTGCTGGTCATTAGTTCCCGTAACAGAAAAAAGGCTTTGCCTTTTAGTCCTTCTGCGCTCTTGTCAGAGCGAGGGCCGTAAACTGTGGTTCATTGTGGTACGTCTAGTGCACCAATCAATCGTTCCAGCAGCGGCGAAGAGGTTCGAAGGGTGACAGAAGAACGCAAGGGTCCTCCGGCTGCCCGTACTTGCTGCGGGTAGTTGTCACTGTGTGGGCTTGCCCAAATTTGTCAGTAGTAGGTAGACAGCGAGATTTTAGTTAATTCAGCAGGACTTAAGGAATCTTCGGCCATGTCGGAGTTCCAAGAGATTAAGAAGTCCAGGCGGAAGAGGAAACCTGCGCCAGTTCCATCAACCAGCTCCTCCGAGGACGAGGTCAGCGAGGCAATGGATACAGGGGCACCCACCCAGGTGCAGTCCTTCCCTGTAGTAGAGGCTTTCAAAAATGCTAAGGGCAGAACTGCCAGGTCTGCCCTGTTGTTGAAAGTAGTCCAGGAGGACCTGGGCTACTTAGTAGATTTTCTTGCGCTTCCCGGCGGAGTCAGTTCGGGGGCGAGGAAGACGATTCTCCCTCGACTTGGCAAGTTGAGGGAAGCTTTCAAGGCGGTTAGTGAGGGTTTCGAGGCCTCGGCCTCCAAGCCCCACGAGGTCAAGGCGGTTAGTGAGGGTTTCGAGGCCTCGGCCTCCAAGCCCCACGAGGTCAAGGCTCCCAAGGTGGTTGTTCAGACCCCAGTGCCGCCCAGGCGCTACGCTGAGGTCCTGAAAACCAAACGCGAGGCCAGCAAGGCAGCGAAGAAGCCGGAGGAGGTAATCTTCGTAAACAAGGCGGAGGGCTCGAAGACCACGAGTCAAGACTTGAAGCGCGATTTCCGTGAGGCCCTTCGTGGTGATCGGAATCGGCTTAGGATTCGTGATATTAAGGAGACCAGCAGAGGGTTAGTAGTTGTTGCAGACAATAAGGAGACGGTCCAAGTCATCAAGGACTCTCCTGCGGAACAGAAGCTTGAGGTCAAGGTGGACCCCAAGCGGTTGAGGAAGCCCCGGGTCATAATTTATGACATCGAGCGGAGTCTCTCTGATGAAGAGGTTCTGTCTCTCATTCGAGAGCAGAACACGGATTTGGACGAGGCCTCATTCAAAGAGCAGTGTAGGCTAGTCTTCAAGACTGGAAAGCATGATGCCTCTCGGTATCACAGAGTTTTTGAGTTAGGTGCTGGTCTCCACCAGAAGTTTTTGTCCGAGGGTGGGGTCTTCGTTGATTTTGGCTCCTGTCGCATCAAGGAATACCTTGACGTGCAGAGGTGTTTCAAGTGTTGTAGGTTCGGCCATAGGGTCAAGTTTTGTAAGTATGCGTCGGTCTGCGCGCATTGTGGTGAAGAGGGCTACAAGCGAGACGACTGTCCGCAAAAGGAGGCTCCGGTCTGCGTTAACTGCAAGTGGTTACGCAAAAACCGTAGGCACTCCATCAATAGCAGGGAGTGTGGTAGCTATTTGAGAGCGATTGAGGTCTACTTCAACTCGCTCGATGGTTATGTTCGGTCAACTCAATGCCCAGGGTGCCTATGCGGTCCAAGTGGAGTTAGGTAACGTCGTTGAAAAGCGGAGCCTCGATGTTTTACTTCTGCAACACCCGTACGTTGTCAAGGGTGACATGCCAGGTTTTTCAGACTGGAATAAGTTCCATGTTGGTGAAAGTAAATCCGCCGTTCTGTGCAGGCAGTCTATAGATAGTGTCTTTGTACGGCAAGCCTCTGACACGCATCATGTCGTTGTTAAGCTTGCTGTGGATGGTTTCGACCTAGTTGTGGTTAGTTCGTACTTCCAGTACAGAGATCCACTGATTTACATTTGGAAAGATGAGATAGAATTATCAGGCTGATAGCGGGTCGTCCTATTCTTATAGGAGTTGATGCGAACGCCAAATCGCTTCTTTGGCACAGTGGGATCACAGATGACGGCGGTGAACTGCTAGAAGGCTTCATCGCGCAGCACCGTTTTGAGGTGTTCAATATCGCCGGCGAGTTGGCTACCTTCGCCGGCGCGGTGGGACTGCGGAGGACCTTCCTTGGTACCAACATTGATGTTACCATAGGCAAGGATATCCCTGGTTGGATTCTGAACTGGTCTGTAGTCGATGATTGCGAAAGCGACCATCGGCTCATAGTTTTTGATTGGATAGGTGGGCTGCGCGATGTCTTTAGGGCGGACGCCCCTGTTCAGCAGGGGCGCTTCTTGCACAGGCGGGCGGATTGGCCCAAGTTCTCTAACATTCTTGCGGCCAGGATGCGGGTATTCACTCGTACCCTGGACGAGGTCCCTCTAGATAACCTGGCAGAGAATTTCTCTTCTGCGGTGGTTGAAACCGCAGAACTCTCAATCCCTCGGAGTACGGGTCGAGAGAGAGTAGCTGGTTGGTGGTCTCGGGACTTGACTGCGATAAAGCAGGCCGTGGACCGACTCAGGAGAGCCGCACAGCGTGCGCGTGATCCTGACCGGCGCGAGGCCTTGTTTGCGGAGTATCGTCAGAAAAGGAACGAGTATTTTCATAGAATTAGGACTTCTAAGCGAGATTCCTGGCGCTCTTTTGTTCAAGAGCAGGGGAATAAAGACCCTTGGGGTGTTGTTTATCGTGTACTTGGTCACAAGCGGAAAAAGGACAGTCTTCTGTTGGCTCTCTCGACCCAAGACGGCGTTGTAGTTGAGAAAGATCGTGTTCTATTTCTTCTGATGAACAATCTGCTCCCCGATGACACCGAGGTTTGTGAGACCTCGTATCACCGGAGTGTTCGAGCGGCGGTTGTGGATTTCACTACAGACTCTGTGTCTTTGGAGATTGCTGAGGCGGAAGTCCGCCAAGTAATCTGTAGCCTGGCTAGGAACAAAGCCCCCGGATATGATGGTATTACGGTGGAGCTCCTTATTCGCACCCTGCCTGTAATTCTTGGCCCGTTGACTAGGGTGTTCAATAGGTGTTTATTTGCCGGGTATTTCCCGGCTTGCTGGAAGCGTGGAATTTTGAAGTTGTTATTCAAAGGTGGTGACAAGGACCCCACCGTTAGTTCTTCTTACCGTCCTCTGACGCTCTTACCAGTTGTTGGAAAAATTTTCGAGAAGGTACTTTACCTCCGCATTAATAGTAGGCTGACTTCGAATCACATGCTGATGGACGACCAGTATGGCTTTAGACCCGGTAAGAGTACAGAGGATGCGATTCTTAGGGTCCTGGATCTGGCTTCAGGCAGTGAGTGCAAATATGTACTCGGTGTCTTCTTGGACATATCCGGGGCATTTAATAACTTGTGGTGACCCTCTGCCTTGTTTCAATTGCAGAAGCGTGGTTGCACGCAGGATGAAATTAGGACTCTCTCGAGTTATTTCAGCGAAAGAATTGTTGTCCTTCGTGACGGCAGTTCGCAAGTAGGAAAGACCCTGTCAAAAGGATGTCCACAGGGCAGTGTATTAGGTCCACTCGTCTGGACCATCGAGTTTGATTCTCTCATGCGGCTACGTTTGCCCGGTAGCTGTCGCGTTGTGGCTTATGCCGACGATGGTCTGCTGCTGGTTGAGGGTGGCTCGCGTGCTGAGATTGAGCTCAGAGCGGCACCGGCATGTAGGGTTTTGCAGTTGTGGAGTCTTCAGCATAAGATGGTTTTCAGTGCGGAGAAAACCACTATGATTTTTTTGAAGGGCCGTCTAGCTGCAACTCGCCATCCGCGGGTTGTGATGGACGGTCGTTCAATTAGGTATGTCACCCTTAAAAAATATCTGGGTGTTATCCTTGATGAGAGGCTTCTCTTCAAGGAGCACCTGCAGTATGTGGCGAAGAAGGCAGTTGATGCTTTCTTCGGCGTCCGTAGAGTGGTCCATCCCGATTCGAGGTTGAATTTCCGTACCATGCGGATTCTTTTGCGAGGCCATTATGTTGTACGCTGCGTCCGTCTGGGCTCATCGATTGCGGTACCAATGCTATAGGGACATTCTATTACGAGCCCAGCGTCTTCTTTTGTTAGCGGTTGTCGGTGGTTACAGGACTGTCTCGCGAGAGGCAGTAACTGTGATAGCGGGCATCAAACCTGTTGATATTTTGGCTACAGAACGTAGCCAGCGGTATGTTGCAAAGAAGGGAGGCCTTCTTACTTCTGGGCGTATGCGTGAGATCGAAGACCAAGGTTTCGACTCTTGGCAAGATAGGTGGAATACTTCTTTGACAGGTCGTTACACGCGTGGTATATTTCCCAATGTTAGAGAGTTGCGAGCGGTTTGCTATGTATCCCCCAATCGGCACACTACACAGTTCCTCTATGGACATGGTGCCTTTAGGGATAAATTGGCAAGGTTTAGGTTGGTCGATTCCGGCTTCTGTCCGGACTGTAGGGTCGATGACATCGTGGACCATGTCCTTCGCATATGTTCCCGGTACGTAGCTGAGCGTACCATAGTTACTAGGGAACTCGAGAGAGTAAACTCTATTTTGGATCTACGAGTCAACTGGAGGACTCGTAGAGAGTGGACAATAGTTGCTGGCTTCCTTCGCTTCCTCACCCTGAGCAGGGCTGCCGAAGGGATTTAGTAGGTGATAGGAACCTGGGTGGCTAGGGACCGCCTGGGCAGTTGACTGGCCGAAGGTAGGCGCTTAAGGCAGCGTGCCTCGGTTAGATGTATTTGGTGTCTTGTATTGAATTACGCTGTCGGCGGAGTTGGGGCCACTGCCAACGGGCATAGTTATCCTTGCCCGGGGGGTGCGATCGCGCTCCGACGAGGGCATTTATGAGCTAACGACACTGTCGGCGGGGCGTCTCTGGGTACTGCTTTGGTGGTATGCAGGGGAGTCTTGACGGCGGTTTGCGAAAGATGGTGAATGTCACGCGGGACTCTGTGATAGCGCTGTGCGGGAGTAGGCGTTTATTCTCCTCTCCCGGGCAGACCGGAGCGGAGTCAGATAAACTCATTTTGAGTAATAAGCGGGGTTCTTAAGGGAACTAGGTCTAAATTTCGTTGTGTGAAACTTTAGTGGGAAAGTTTGTTATTGAGGCTGTTAGTACGGATCTGAGACATTCAGTAATTGGCTCTTTAATAGTTAGGACTAGGCGCAGGGTCTTCATTCTGCGGTTAGGCTTCTAGCTTAGTTCCTGAGGGCGACGTGGTAGCTGCAGGTGTCCGTTGCCTTCATTCTGAAGGCATAAACACGTAAAACTATCTCGGGGTGAACTTTACCGATGCAGATGTCCCTCGGGGTATCTGCATCGGTGGCATCTCTGCGGGGCCTGGACTGAAAGCTGTGGTGCGCAATCAGTTTGAGGGCGAGAAGATGTCCTCCATTAAAGCCACTACTGGCTAGGAACGGAGGGGGTGGTGTAGCGACCAGACACGCTACGAGGTAGGATCTTCTCCCCTCGGGGGGGAATCGAGATGTTGTTGAACGCCTTGATAGTAAGCATGGTTCACTGTTTCATCTTGAGGCAAGAATTCAAAATGCACAATTCCATTAAAATCAAAAAAAAGAAACAGAGAACATCACTTTGACATTGGATCAACACTGGCATGCTTTCTTGGGGCATGGAGATCCTTTGCCCCAATCCATTGTGACGATTGAACTTATGTCTCAATGTCATAGCCGTAAACCCAGCTTTCATCTCCATTATGATCCTTTGAATGATTGTTTCATCATCATTGGCTTGTTCAAGAAGTTGCTGACAAACATCTACTTTATATTCAGTCATCAAATGAGGAACAAACTTGCTGCAACTCGATGCATGTTCAATTTTTCAGTCAAATTATTTTTGCATGATCTAATTGAGATGCTAACCTCTTACAAGTTCTGTAACAGTCAATCGGCGATTTGCTCACACCAAATCGTTGATTTTCTGAACATGGGTGTCATCAGTTGTAGTTGAAGGCCTTCCTGGTCAAGGGTCTCTTCAATCGACTGACAACCACTTTAAATCATGAAAACCATTCCTAACATTGTGTATAACCAGAGCATCATCTCCATAAGCTTGTTTCAAAAGTTGAAACGTTTCTGTAAAGGTTTTCTCCAGTTTCAAGCAAAAGATTACATTGTATCCTTGCTTCTGAAAATCGCACATTGCAAATATCACTACTAACACTTCAACAAGTTGCACTCAAATAACAATAACATGAAAACTAAACAAGATATCAATAATCCAAAAGCATGTGGTTACAGAGGAGGTTATGCGGAACACAATGCTACCTACCTCACATTACTAAATATCTCCATTGGCACAGAATTAAAAATGTTTGGTTATTTTCTGAACAGACCTCATGCAGTAGTTAAAATTATCTGGGTTGTCGAGAAGAATTCTTTGACAGTTAGTAATTTTTAACAAAACTAATTTTGTCTGTTGAAGCAAAATTTAATACAAACACATGTTTACTGCAGATGTTGACCAAACTTTATCAATGATAACATCATGCATCAAATCAAATTGTATTTTGAAATGTTGCCATTATGCAATGGCACTTGTTGGAACACACTTTGTGAACTGGTTGGTGCACTATTACAAAAATTTATTGTTTTTTTTTTAATACACATCATTTACTTTTAGTGGGATGTGAAATTTATAGTTTGGAGCTATTTCATTTACTTTCATATCTGATTCTCCGGATTTTAAAATTTTGTGTTTCTTTCGCATATTATTTACCTTTGTTTGATTTTGAGATTTTGATTTCTTTTATTTCTGTCATTGTATCACTAAAACCTTTCATGCCCATAAAAATATATTTATTATCCAATGAAAGTTAATAATTATATCAAATTAAAATAAGGTGCATTATATATGTTATGGTTTTTAAACCAGGTAGGTTGTTGTAGTAAACTAGAGAACATTGGCAAATATTATGCTGGATTATTTTATCACTTCTAGCAGTGAAGTATGGAACAACCAGCTTATGTCTGTTTATCATGGTTCATGTGGAAGAAGTTGACATTTCATTGCCTCAATTAATACCAAATAACTTATAAACTTGGTAATAGATTGCTAAAGAATATATTGTTTTTTAATTAAAAAAAAAGTAGTTAGTACTTTGTGATTGGTTTTACTTTATTTTGAGAGTTGTGCAGAGTTCAGCCTCCAGTTTTATTACAAGTGGAAATTATAATAATCTTCTTAACTGAACATCCATTATTTCTATTAAACATTTACTTTTTACTAATTTCATAAAATGTTCATAGGTAAATTTTTTATATTCTTTTCAGATAGTATATTAGGTGTGAACAGAGAAATAGCTGGTGTGAGCGATTGGGGTTCAGGTACAAGTGAAGCATTTGGTTGTTCTACAACATTATATGAACGACATCCTCTTACTGGAATACCTGCTGGTGAACCGATTGCTGATAGTTTCGCTATAGTCACACGCAGAGATTCAGCTATATTGTGCTTAGCAGATGGTGTAAACTGGGGTGTAAAAGCTAGTCTGGCTGCACGAGCTGCTGTACATGGTTGTATTGATTACCTAAATAGAGCAATATTTTCATGGCCAATGTCCACTACCACAGTAAGTAATACTAATTTTTGTGAAAAATCTCATCTAGTTAAAATTATTGTATTTTATCCTTGTAATACATCCTGACTCCCAGAGAGAGAAACACCTGCCTTGTGATAATCAGTCACCACGCCATTCACTCCGATCCTAGCCCTGATGGACTTTACCAGAGGTCGTCTTTTAGACCCTTTATACATGATAACATATCACAGTCATCACTTTGGCCTCTGTCAGGATGTTACCAATGCAAATGCCTCAGCAGTAAGTGGGTTATATTTTCATGTTAATTGGACTTTACTATATATCTTTATTGAAAAACAAGATTAATACATTAGACTTTTGTCATGCTGAGCGGTAAAATGAATGCTAGGTTGAAGAATGGAGGCAAGATGATATTGGAAGTATAGTCAGATGGTAATAATGGTGACAGTAAATTCATTCTTCCTGCCTTTTGTTAGTCCAAAAGAAGTTTCTTTGTAATATTGTATTTTAATGAAGATTTAAATGTATAGTTGATATGTTCTGACCTAATAACATTATGACATAACAGCAAGAGAAACAGATGATATATCATTTAAATGGATATTTAAAATACAATAATGTTAAGTTTAATACCTGTTTTATGAATGAAATTTTTATTATTTTAATACATTTTATTATTAAATGTGAGTGAATTATTTGTTTTATACATAAAGATTTTCCAAACTATTATTGTTTTACATAAAAGTTACTCTTCATTCATTGGCCTTTACATACGCAATAAAATCAATACCTGAATATACTTTACTTAAAAAGGAATGTACTGTATTATTAGTAAAATTTAAAGAAAAAGCTGCATGCAACCACACAATGCTAAATTTTATTTTTTTTACGGTGAGGTGTGGTAAAATGTACATTACATCTGTTACTTAGACTACGTATGGTTCCTGGTCTTGATAGTAAACTTCCTTGGTCCGAGACAGTTCCTTTATGGGCTGATCATCCTCTTCCTTTTTGTTCACTTTTCATAACCTTATTCCTTTTTGCTTAGATAAGGTCAATAGAAATTAGTCAACTGGCACCTTGCTTCTATTTGTGGAGAGTCAGTTTAGCTCTATTTAGTAATCATTATGGCACCCACTTGTTACAAGTGGGTTAGTGATTGATCCACTTTCCAAGCTTGTTTATTTTTTATTTTACATGAAAAGGTAGTATAGTACTATCCGTGTCTGTGATATATTTACTGATTGAAGTTTATGATTACTAAATGTTTAACTTGTTTTCATAACAAAATACCAAAAGTAGTAAAGTAGAAATATTGCATCCTTAATGAATTTATTTCTCATTGTTGTGCTTCCATAAAATTTTAGTACAGCTCAGCTCAGTTCATGCCATTACAAATTCTCAAGATTCCTCTGCCCTGCTTGTCAGACTTTTTAATTCTTTTGAACTCCTTAAACCTTTTGAACTTCCTTAAGTTATAAATGAAGCAGTTAACATATTGTCTTTTTTTATCAAGCAAACTATATGGTTCCATATTGACTTGCCAAGCCCTGCAGGAGACACTTTCAGTTTGTTGCTCACTGAACTGCCTTTATAATAAACGTCATCATTTTCAGAGCTAGCAACTCGTGAGTAGTGCTGTTTCTGCCATAAATGCTTCATATGCATCACAGCCATAATAATAAAAGTTGGGATAGATTGATTTTTACTTCTTTTTGTGGGAATAACATTAATTCTCTTGTCTTTAATCAATAAAAGAATTTTTCATACGCATTATTTAATTTTCATTGTTACAAATTGTCACTGTGAATTTTCATTGTTATTCTGTGTATCATTTTATTATTTTCCTAATATTTAATAGAATAGTATTTATTTTTTAATCTTTTTTATAATTTTTTTTTTATGTTAATTTTTCTTGTTTTATTTCTTATCTATACTTTTTCTGTTTATTTTACTTAGATGTTCATGGATAATTAGAATCATAATAAACTGTTAAATTAATCATTTTTTACAAATGTTATTTACTTTTTAAGATCATAAAATATTAATTTACTGATTAATCTTACCCACTGATAAGATGTAAAATTGTAAGAAGTTGTAATTTTTTATTAGACCTTTATTTATAGTTTTTCCTGTATGTTGCCTAGCTTAAAACATTATCATTGAATAATATTTCAAAATTTTAGATTTTACCATGTCAGTTTGTGGTACTGCTTTATCACTATTAATTACTAATTCCCTTACATTTAGTACAATTTGTGGATGGTACCTTATTTTACCTTATAATGTTATTTTAGCAATTAATTACCATTTTGTTGATTTAACCAATTAAATAGTGTTAACTTTTTCTAACATTTTGATTCTTTAATTCCACAGGAAGTGTTTCACTCCTTGTTAAGATCATTTCATGCTGCTCATACGTTAATACTTCAAGAAGAAGGATTGTTAACTACACTAACTGCTGTGGTTGTTTTGCCATTAGTGACATCTGATAGGTATATAGCTTGCGCATGCAACGTCGGTGATAGTCTCGCTTACGTGTACAGCCCTGTATATGGTGTCAGGGAAATAACACAAGGTAGTTTATGTACAATAAGCTTTATCATACAAATCAGTGGATATATGTGTTTATATGTGTACACTTGTTTTGTGGTAAGATAAAATGTATATAAAATAAATCATTGTTCTTTTGAATTTGTATTATAAAAACAGTAAAATGCTTATTGCTGAACCTCATTTAAAGTGACGCTGTAAATAAAATTTGTGATATAGATTTGAACTTATTTTTATTTTGATCTGTTTGCTGTTTATAGAATATTGCTCTGCTACTTATAATTTTAAAATATACGGTTTAAAATTGCTTTAATGGCTTATACGTTATTTTTTTAAACTTAGCCATAATTATTTAGTATAATTAATATAAAAATAAAAACAAATTATAAAAAGCTTGATTGCTACCAGCTTTCTCACCTTCAACAGAAATAAAAATTAATTTACTGTACAATTAAATTGTCATAGTAAACATTTATGTTAGTTTTTGTAAACTTTTTTTTTTAAATTATCAGTTGACGTATTATTACTTAAACAACTTACTTGTCAAATAATGCATGATTTTGTATTGAATATTTTTAACAAACATGGGCAGAGTTGTTTAACATAAGAACACAATTATGAACATTGATTTTTAACTACTGATGATGACATAAAATCCAAAGCATTATTTTTTTTATAATGATTGTTTTTATTGCTAAATATTTTAAAATGTGTAATGTACTGCTACTACATCAAGTAGAATAAACTTGCAGTTTGTAATTACATTACAAGATATTTCACATTATTTATTAGAATTATAATAACTTCCTTATTTATCAGTCTGTCTCTCCCTCTCTGTCACTAGCTGAAATATGTTTGCTATTATATGAGGTCTGTAAATAAAGTAATGAGACTAGTTTTTTTTTTTTGGCAGCCACGGTGGCAACTCTGTAAAGTTACTAGTAAACAGATTGTTATATGAACAGCTGATTTATATTAGGTGTTAATATCTTCAGTCTATTGTTGCCATGTGAGTTGTAAACAAACTTTTTTGTGAAACAAAATTTTGTTGTGCGTTACAAAGATGAGTGATACTAAATATGAGCAACGTTGTGCAAACAAATTTTGTGTTAAACTCAATGGGAATGCTACTGAAACTTTTTCAAAATTGAAAAGGGCGTATGGAGATGACATCGTCATGAGCCCAAGTTTTTAGGTGGTTTAAAGCATTTTCAGATTGCTGGGAATCAGTTGCAGATGATTCACGTTCTGGAAGACTGTTAATGTCAAAAAGTGACGACAATGTTGGACAAATCAGAGACTTGATATGGTACAACCGGCGATTAACTGTCAGAATAATTGAATTTGAACCGTACCACAGTCCATCAAATTTTGACAAACAAATTGGACATGAAAAAAGTTTCTGCAAAATTGGTCCCAAAAAACCTCAATGTTGGACAGAAAACCAATAGGGTGGAAGTGTATTGCAATCTTCTAGGGTGAATTGAAACTGATCCTGATTATCTACAAACTGTTATTACCGGTGATGAATCTTGGATATTTGAGTGTGATCCAGCAACAAAACATCAGAGTAAGGAGTGGCACACTTCACACTCACCAGGTCCCAAAAGAGCAAAAATGGGCAAATGAAAACCATGCTAACTTGTTTCTTCGATAGTAATGGCATTGTCCATAAGGAGTTTTTGCCTACAGGACAGACTGTAAATCAATGTGTTTTCAAAGAAATTCTTGAAAGACTGCGAAAAAGAGTTGCCTGTGTGAGACCAGCCATCAAAGACAACTGGATGCTGCATCATGACAATGCACCTTGTCACACTGTACTCTCAATTAATGAGTTTTTGGCAAAGAAAAACATTACTGCAGTTCCTCAACCACCTTATCTGACCCACCATCTGAAAGATATTCCAGTTTTTGAGTTCCAACACTGCTATGAAGAGTGGGAAAACCATTTGAAGAGTCACATGGGTTCCCAAGGAAACTATTTCGAAGGTGATAGAGTGCATGTATAATTGGATTGTAAATAAAAAGTTTTTTTGAATCGGTCTCATTACTTTATTTACAGACCTTCTATTATAGAAATCATATGATCAGTGTCCATAAGAAAAATAATCTAAAATCCCAGTTAATAATACAGGTTCATTTTTCGTATTGCATACATACTAACAGATTTCTTCTATCAAATAAATTGTATATAGTTTTTTTAATGTATTTATTTCTGAGTAGTTTTTACAAATGTTGCATAGAAAAATGAATAAATATACAGCTTTGTAAAAAAAAAAACAATTTTTTTAAAAATTGCATATTTTTTTTATACATATACATAATTTATTGAACCATATGTTAAACTTCTGTAAAACTCCAAAATTGTAGTATTTTACAACCTGTTCTGCTGATGGGATAGGTTTTTCTTCTTTGTTATGAGTACCGTGACTGCAATCCAATGGTTTTTGTCTCTTTCCCTTTTTCAGATCAGTAGTGATGTTTCCAGCTTTCCTTAGCTGTTGAAACTGCACAAAAATTATTCTCCATTATATTGAAACAACCCGAAAACATGCTTGGAAATGTTTACTTGTTCACACTTTTGATCGGTTGTTAGCATTCGTATCATCCATCTGTAGAGAGGTTATGCAAATATTAGTGAAAAGTGTCGTGCATCCATTCATATGGGATGTCTATTGTCTTAGCGATTTCTAATATTTTCAGTCTTCTATCCTCCATCACTATATCATGGATTTTTTTCAATATTTTCTGCTGTTATAACCTCAACAGGCCCCATAGAACATTCAGTGTCATTCATTCTCTTATGACCATTCCAAAATTAACTAAACCACTTGTAAACTGTTTTATTCAATGGAGCTGATTCACCATAAAATTTATCCAGCATGGCTTTAATTTTTTGTCCTGTTTTATCATTCAAAAATTCACCACATAAAATTTTCTGCTATCCATTATTCACAAATCATAATATTTTATTAACTCAAATTACGGTCAACAACAGAATTATGAAAGTGTCTGCCTGAAACTTTGTGCAGCTCTTAACATAGATATGGGAAACTAAACGTGACCAAGAAAACTAAAAAATGACCAACTAAAAATAAGCATCACACATTAACTTTGCACAGACTTATAAAATGCCTCTTTTGTTGTTGATGTTTGTATATATGAACCACATTTCTATGATGCCCAATAAAAATAAATCAACATATTTTATATTTAAAAAAGGATTGTGTATATCTGATTCATTGATTAATTTGTTTTTATTAGGATCTCACGATGTCCATCGCATGCGTGATATGAGAGATGCTCTAGGAGCGCTTGGTCCAGTTGATGGTCAGAACCCAGAGCTCGGTAACCTTACGTGTTCGATGACAGAAGTGGAACCAGGTGATATTGTATTTTTAACATCTGATGGAGTGTCTGATAACCTTGATCCAGTTGTTGGCAAATTTACTGGTTAGTATTTTTCTTGAATCCCTTGAATAACTTACTCCAACAACTTGAGAGTTGGAAATTAAGATTGGGTTTGAAAGTATTGAAACTCAGTAACATTAAGGTTTCTGTGAAAGTTATTTTGTGTAAATTTCACAGTAAAATTCAAATGACAAAATGAGGTAATAAATTTTATTCCCTTGTATTCACAGATGATACATTCTAAAAGCTACTTTGGATAGACGTAATCCCAGTATAGCATTCAGGATTTACACACTATATAGTATACAGGATTAAAATATACAGGGTTGCAACATATACAGCAAACCTTCTTCCACTTTCCAACTTATTTGTGATTAATAAGCTCAGTCGATTAATTTTATGTAACATGACATTTTTCCAACAGTAAAAGGAAAACATTTATTTCAATTCCAACGATTCATTTACCAACTTGTTTTAAATGAACAAATATTGTAATAAATAAATTTAAAAAAAATAATAATAAAACTGGCTACAAAATAGCACATAAAAACAATACTTTTTAATTTTTCCTTAGAAGTCTGAGCCTAATTAAAAACAACTTTTTTGAGGTCAGTTTTATTTTTTAAGTTTGTTTTTTCTGGCTTAATTTTTAAAGTTTTTTATCTATCTTAAGTTTTGTTTTCAACACATTCATGCACTGAAGTTTTTTGCAAATTATTTATCAATATATAGGAAAAAAGTGATGGTAATATCAAGATGCAGTTTGGTTTTAGGAATGGTTTCAGAATGACGCTTTGTTTTTCTATCCAAGTTTCAGTACAGAAATGTTTAGACCAACAAAAGATTGTCTTTATGTGCTATATCGATTTTGAGGGAGCTTGCGATAGTGTAACGCTTGAAAATAGTTTGAACTTTTATTTTGTAGTAAAGCTAGTAGGTAACAAGGGTTTTTGGATTCTGGGGAATTTGTAAATTAGGAAGAGCATACATTGAAAGGTATTAAGATATTTAAGGATGTCAGGCAAGAATGTGTGTTGTCTCCTGTATACTTTTTAACTTGTATTTTGAAGCTATTCTAGAAGTTGCTGGAAGAAATTGAGATGGAGTACAAAAGTTACAGGATGGGTTTAATCACAATTACGATATGTCAATGATATCATGTTCCTTGCAAATAATGGTGATCTTTTCTGTTGAATAAAATGAGCATTGTACTTAAATATGGACTTGAAGTAAATGTTATAAAAACTAAAACAATGGTTACTAGAAAATTGTAAAGAAAGACATTAATTTCAAATTATTTTGGAGTGTCAAAACATTGAGAGAATTGCATCTGGTAAGTATTTTGGTTAACAGTTTAATGAGTAATGGGGATAAGATAATGAGAAAAAGGTTTGTATTGAGTTACTCAAATGTACTTGCTTTGAAATAAGGCTTTTATTATGTAATCAAGAAACTTAACTTGTTGGAATGCTGCTAAGCATATATCTTAGCAGTATTATTATACCGAGTTGGCAGATGACATGTTAAAAGCATATCAAGATTGATTGTCTTTGAGAAATGGCTCTGCAGGCATATTTTTTTAATCTCGGGTTGACAGCATCTCGAATGCAGAGGTTTAACGAATGAATGTGACAGAAATTATTAAGTTACATAAAAAAGAGAAAGGTTGTATGTTTAGATCATATTTTTAGGGGTAAAAAATATGGTCTTGTGCAGTCAATAATTGAAGGGAAAGTTGAAGGAAGGGGTTTGTTCTCATGGCACAGTTAAATCTCTTGTAAAGCTAACTCAGAAGAGGGAATAGATGATAGCTTCCAACCTCTGGTGAGGAACTTGTAACAAAAGAAAAGAAGTTCTGTTTCTATTTAAGATCCAACAAAAAGGTGCATATGTTCAAAATAAAATCTGTTAACAAAAAACAAAAAGGCAACAAACCTGCATCTTGATAAAATAAGGAAATTTTAAGTAATAATATTGTCATTTCTGCTCTGTGAACTAATGATTTCTAAAAGCAGGTATGTGCGTAGGTTTTTTTTTACTCTAAGTTTCAAATAATAATTTTTCTAAATTTTTGTCAAAAATACTTAGAATATAAAATTGGATTCAGGCTGTATACCATTATGTTACAACAGTCTAGTACTAAGTGACAACAAAAAATGAAAGGTATCTTCAAATTGTCTATCTGTGAAGTTTTTGATAGAGCTGTCTCTGAGTTATATAGAAAAACCTTGCTGTAGGACCACCGAAAAACACATCTACAGAAAAAAAGTCAATCCAATTGGGAAAGAGTATAGCCTGATATTTTTTTCATTTATATTATACAGATCAATTTGAAATTTCTTCTTTTTTTGAAGTTTGTTGTAAATTGTTAAATCGAGGCCTGATATTAAGATAAAATCAATTTTATTTTAATTTTATTAGTTTTTATTATATTGTCATTATTCTTTTTTTGGATTCGTTTTGGAATGCAATTTGAACGCAAAACATCGTCTTTCATGGTTCTTTTTGGAGAATAGAAAGAAGTCACAGGAGGCCATGTCCAGCAAATATGGAGGTTGAGGCATCATAACTGCATTGTTTTTGGCTCAAAATTCATGAACAAGCAGTGAAATGTGAGCAGATGAATTATCGCAGTGCTATTGCTATGAATTGTTTTGACACCAATCCGAGGAGTTTCTTCAGATTGCTTCATGCAAACAGCATAGAACTTTCAGGTAGTAATCCTTATTGACTCTCTGGTAATGATTTGGTGATTGTCCATAATCATTTTCAACAATGCCATCAGTTGTTGATATGCTAGGATGTCCAGGGTGTTCATCATCTTCAATGTCTTTATGGCCCCCTTGGAAATGTATCTACCACTTGTAAGCACTTGTTTTATTCATAGAAGAATCACCAAAAGCGACATTCAATATTTCCATTGCGGTGCTGCACTTTATTCCATTCTTAAAGCAAAATTTACTGCAAATTCTTTGTTCCATTTTTCCACAAGTTAAAAATCACCATCCATATCAAAAAATTTTAACCATTTCGACAGCCAACAATATACTAAGCATCAATATGATTATAAATGTAAACATACATTAGGGACAAGTGTACCAACATAACAAAACAAAATTGTGACAATTGACCTTATACAGTCTGGGAAATTAAAAATTCTGCATATTTTTTTATCAAACCTCATATTACAGTAAAATATCATACCATTATTCTACAATAGAATGGAGTATTACCTGGATGGATCATAGAGCATTTATGTAATATTAATGCTGTTGTGTTCAGGAACCTTAATATTTTTTTTACAAAATATTAAACTGAAGATGTTAAGATCGCTATTCAGAATGCTAAATATTAGGAATTCAGAGTACCTTATTCTGTGATGTCCCATGTACTTTATTATAAGCATGTTTTCTTGCTGCTGATAAATTTTTTTGTAATAATTGAACAAACAGTTGATTTATTTTCATTGGCTATATAATAATAAAAATGGTTTCTAGTTTATTTTTAGTCTGTCAATATGAATAATTTGTTTTAATTTAACTTACATGTCTAGGTTTACCAATGGTTGAAGCTCATCAGCGCCATAGATTGACTCTTTTAAGAACAGAAGATCTTTTACGTAACGGAGTGTCTGGTCACGGCCCTCCATGTTCAACAGCTAAAGAACTTGTTTCATTACTGATAGACTTTGTCACTCGATTGACTGCAGCTAAAAGGCGTATGTTGGAAGACGTCGAATTATATGCCGACAGTGAAGGCGGACCCCGGACACGAGGTAAGCAACGTGCTCGTAGGAAGGATGTTTGTGCTAAGTTGGCTATGGTGCCTGGTAAATTGGATCATGCTACTGTTGTTGCATATACGGTTGGTGAATTTCCTCAGTCAGGAACATGATATACACAGTAGTTTTTATAACTTAGTTTGTTGCAATATATAAATACACGATTTTCCGTCTTCTAATCATGTTCCAATTTTCATTGTGGTTGCAAATCTATATTTACATAAAGTACAGCATGTATGCCGCCACATTAAATAAGAAATACTATTGTTAATATGTAGTTAAGTGTATTAAGAAATATAGATTTTTAATGGGTACATATCCACATATTAATATCATGAAAGTTGTTTAATTGTTTATGTGTGTGTGTGTGTGTGTGTGTGTGTGTGTGTGTGTTGGAATAATACAGTATGATGTTCTTTTGTATCAGCATAACACCAGAATTAATTAAAATTAGCATAAAATAGTAATTAGATAATTACAGTATTTCTTTTATTGAATAGAAATAGTTGTAGCATTGGAATATATTATAAATCACTAATTAAGACATGTTGATGTGCATTCATAATATCTGAATCCTTTTACTTAAATATGGTATAGATTTCCATTCTTGCTGAATTTGAGCTATTCCTTGTAAATTTAAGTATTATAGAAAAGTAGAATATTTAGTGTTTAGTATTTGAAAATGGCACATCTAAATTGTACCTGTATTTTTTATTTAAATAATTATTAGTCCCACAAATATTATTTTATTTATAATACATTTTTTTTTTTTACTTTAAAAATTGTTGGTGTTAGGCTGGAAGAATTTGGCTGAATTATTATTTCCAGAATTTAGTACAGTGATACTCTTTTAATATTCTGTTGCATTTTCCTCCTTTTTTGTTATGATGTAAACATTCAACTGTTAGTATAATTCACTACTGAGCTTTTATTATAAAAATTATATTATTTAAAATATTTTTTAACTAATCTTTTTTCGTAATAAATCTTTAAAATTATTTTTCTTACTATAAAATAAACTTATTTATGTTTTTTTAGTATTAATGTAATTTTTGATAGTATTCTTTGTTTTTTATTGACTCAGAGAGTCTGCCATATGAGTGATAGTGATTTTTTATTGCTTAGTATACAGCAGATTAGTTCTTTCATTATACATGTTTAATTATAAGAATAAACTGCTAGATATGCTGGAATCATTTTCCAAATCTTTTATTATGTTTCAACAAAAAAACCTTTTAAATTGATTACTGAAAATTTTTTTTAAAATGAATTTCATTTTATAAAATTAATTTTTATTTTATAAAATTTCATTTTATAAACAGATTTCTGTAATTGTGTCCAGTTTTCTTGGTTTTGGGCCTTTTCTTCATTCTTTGTAACTTTTCCTCCCTCTATGAGTTCTGTTGGAATTTCAAACTATTTCTTCTGCTTTATCATTTCAAAGTAAACAATCAGGTTTCTCTTGATTGTTTACTTTAATAACCTCTCTTTGTTTAATTATTTTATTTCAAATATTCCTCACCAGAAGTGAATTCAAGGACTTTAAGTATTTTCCAATATGTTGCATGTATAATTTTTGAAAATATGAGATTACTGATTATTAAGAATATATATATATGTTGTTAATTAAATAATTTTATTATGTAAATTTGATAAGACACCGTTTTATCTTTCACTTTTGTGTTGTTATTATTCTTTGAAGCTGTATTAAGAAGTTATTATTAGTATTTGTTTAACAAGTATGAAATTTGTTCATTTGTTAGTATATATGTTTTAGCTTCCATTCGTTTTATCTGTTGTTGAAAAATAAAACATTTTATTTTATTTATTTATTAATCTTTTTTAATCTCCTGTGTACTGATTTCTTAAATGTACACTTCTTATATTTCATTTATGTCATACGCACTCTACATCAATTTCAGCCTTACTTAATTTAATTTACCTATAATAAATTATTAGAAATTTGAAGATATTACATTGTATATGATTATAATTTGTTTTTTTCTATGTTGGTAAAAACTTGCTTTTATCATTTCTTAAATTTTTTTTTCATTTTCAATATGAATACTTGTGTATAAAAGAATTTATTGAATTTGATATATTGTTCCTTCTCATTCATTGCAATTATCATAAAACAAAGAATTTATATAAAACAAAAATTTTCATTTGTTAAAACAAAATGTCAGTGTAAAGACTGTAAAATCTTTATTGACATTACATCACCAATAAGCAAAGAAAATTGTTTAAAATGACCAGCTGCAAGTAAAATCTATCAACTTTCATTTATAACATGTGATGATAGTGGTGGTACTGGAAAACTAAATATATGCAAAATTTCTTAGAGGGTTTATTATAAACTTGTAATTATATTACTTATCGATATAAATTTGTTTGACTTTTATTTAACTTCACTCATTTTGCAATTGAAGAGTAGTTCATTTGTGTAAGTATATGGAGGTTTATTCTTTGAACTCAACCAATCAATTTTTATTTGTAAATGCAGTGTCAATTCTTATTAATTATGAGGATGCCAGTTTAGATCTTTTAATGTCAGATTTCGAGTAATATTCTGATATTTATTTATCTGCAGGTGTCACATGTTGTCTTATTTTTGGAGTCTACCATATATCTATTATGAAATTGAATTTATACACATCATAAATCAGTAAATAGCCTACCTTCTGTTAAGTAATCTTGGATTGCTTTTAGATTGTTTGAAGTAAACATTCGATTTATCCCAATGACTTAGAGAAAAACATGTATTTTCTGTTGTCAAATGCCTTACAATGGGTAATGTATCCATTGTTACACTATATCCAGCCAGTAGTATATATATATATATATATATATATATAATTTTTTTTTTCTTGAGTATATAACAAAATCTGAACATATCTCTCTTAAATAATTATTCATATCATATTCAATTCACATTATTTCATCAACAATCTGTGCAACCATGAATAAATGAAGCATGTGGCAATTATTAACTGTAATCTAGAACGTGAAAATCAATTCTCAACCTATATACCTTAATACGGCATATATGTCTGTTACACCAGAGACCATTTATATTTAAATTTATCTGGTGTCTATATATTCCATTGGCATAATATTTTTTTGTGTAAATTTCTCTCTAATTTCTTTTTTATTTGGCAGGTCTATAATTTTCAGTTTTAAATGAAATAAAATCTAATGTTGCAATACCGATAAACAACTAAACAATAATAATTTATGCGGAATAAAACTTATCCTTTGCTTGTAGATATGATAATGAGGTAAATAACTCAAATATAGTAAATCATACATTTCGTTGAAAAAAAATTAAATTTATTAAATCAAATAATAAAACATTGAAAAACTAAAATTAAGAAATATTAATGAAAAAATTAAAATGATGATGAATTTAATATCATTTTTAAAAACTTTTTTTTTAATTACAAGAAAATTGTTTTTTCATTACTGTGACAATATTAAGACTATGTTGAAATTAATGTGGAGTACAAAACATGCACTGTATATATAAGCATATTAAATATTTGAGGTAAAATGGTACTTTACTATTAATTGATAATAGCTGTTAAAAATGTATATTAATTTTTAAATGTAATTTGTTATATTAGTGTTAGAAAACATATATTATTTTATGTAACAAAAATGAATAAGTTTTTATTGTGGGATCTTATTATTGTGAATTTTTACAGTTATGTTTTTATAGTTGTAATTTGAATTAATTGTTTGTTAATTTTGCATTAACTAAAGTTAATTTATGAATTAATTATATATATTTATATATATAATTACTTATTTATTTATTTATATTTATCACTTATTTAGAGTTTTACTTTGAATATACAGTATAAATATATGTGCAATATGCATACAAATAACACAAGAATACATTGGGTTCTTCCTATTTTTATATTCTCAAGCACTGAATTTATGACTAATATTATATAATTATTACTTAATGCTGGTCATTAGTGAAAGTACAGTATATTATTAAAAGACAAGTAGTATTTTGTAGAAAAGGAAAAAATCCGTAATATTTTTGTCAGTCAAAACAATAGATTACTTTTCATGAAAAAGTAAAGTTATAGTAAGTAATGTTCAGCTTCTTTTAATATATAATAGTTATTAATATTCTACCTATTACCAATCCTTAATATTTATTCTCAAATATATAGTATACATTACAAGTATTTTCAAACAATCTATGCTCAATCAACTGGTACGTGTGTGTGTGTGTGTGCGTGTGTGTTTTAGGGGTAAAATTGTATTTATGTCGTTAAGTTGTCTCTCTTTAAACATTTCATTCCTCTTAATCTCTTTCTTCTTCCAACTATTCTTAAATTTAAATGCAATGATGATCTATGCCCTTTTAGTGCCAATATTTACATTAAATGCATTTAATTTATAAAACACCATATTGTAATTGGATTAGGCTTATCTTCATTATTAAAGATATTTTATTCTTTCAGTCTAATTATTTTTATGATTTATTCGTTCAGAATATGTAATGAATGAATAAATCAGAAAAATGTTTTGCTATTAGAGATCACACTCCTTTTAACTTTATATGCTTAATTTGTTTTGTTTAGTTACATTATGAAAATTAAATTCTAAATTAAAAAAACTGGCAGTTTAGCTTGTGCAGATTTTCTTATTTTCTAACCCTGTACTTACCAAACATTTTAAAAAGTGTATTATTGCAACTAAAGTGAAGATGATCATTCATTTGCTCTCCTTTGCATTCATACTCATGCTCTTTGTATGTATTTAAATTTTAAAAGATTAATAAAATCTTTTTTTAAATAATTAACTTTTTTAATTTTAGAGAGAAAAAGGTGAAAAAAGTTTTAAAAACAATTTAAATTTTTCAAATATAAATTGTTCAAAATAAAACTTTTCACTAAGTTGCACCTCAATAGAAATAGTAATCATGAATTAACAAGAAGGAAGCAGCTACTCCAATACCTGTCTGGTTTTAATAAAAATTTGGTATTATCAGTACTGCACATACATGTCACTGAACCAAATTCCACGAATAAGGTGAAACCAATTAAATATAAGAATACTGTCACTGATCATTTATAAAATCTAATATTTCAGAGATTGTTAAGTGAAATATATACAAATATGACCCAGAATCATTCTCAGCATCACAGATTTTTTTACAACTTCCTCATTCACTAGTTTGACAACCCTGCCTGGACATCATCATTTTCTAACCACTTTTTTCCTCAGCACCCCCTGGAATTGGATGAAGATAGTTCATATCATTTAATATTTATATTTAATTCCTTCAGTTTTTGTTAGATCCTTCAGTTTATCTGTTTCCTCTTTAAAAAAGTATTTTTTCATATGTATAATAAACAGTTTAAGATTTATAGAATACAATTGTTTTTTTATGTATTTCATAAGGAAATTTTTTATCCAAAACTCTTTACATAATAACATTATATACTGTAAATACACATCAGTCGAACTGATGTTTAAATTATTAACTGTACCATGTTTGAAAAATAAACCATACATGCATTAATATATTTTTGGAGACTGAATTTCAGCTTAATACATTATGTTCAGTTGAAGTTGAAAATTGTCAAAATATTGTTGGATCAGTAATTGTAATCATTACAATAGTAGTGTTGGCACTAAAAGGGTCAGTAATATTAACTGTTATTATTAGGATGTATTAATAGAGACATTTTAAAAGATAGTTTGTAAAATCTAATAGAATCCATCTGTTGCTCATTTAGTTTATAGCTTAAAAAATATGTATGTATAACTTTACTGTATGATTAAAACAAAATGAAGATTTTAATATTTGAATTAATAATTATATACTTGTTGTTAACGCAAATAAAAAAATTACAATTGAATTTAATTTCACATTTATGAAAATCAGTCACATTAAATTCATATCGTTTGGTGGTATTTTCCACATCATGAAATTTTTATATGATAAGATACAAATGTAAAGTGTAAGCAGTTGTTATTAGGTAGGATTTCTTCCTAGTGCACGAGGCCAGTTTTGAACCACAGCAGTGGTACCATGAGCCATTCGTTACCAGTATATAAAGCTTAAATTTCAGAGCTATATACTAAACAAGAATTGTGGAATAAGTTGTGATAATTTTAGAAAACATGGATTATGATGTATCCTTTATTTATAATACTGTAATATTTCCATTAACTTTTCTTTTTTATACAGCAATATTTTTAAAATTGTTTTCTATGCTTATTATATTAATGTTTTTTTGTTACGTTTATGCTGAATGTTTTTATTCTTGTATTCTTTAAACTGTTGTGAAAAATGCTTGTAAAAAGATATATCAGTTATTTTTTTTATACATTTATTTATAGCTATCGCATATTACATTACTGTAGTTAGCAACTAAAAGAAATTTACCTGTATTGTTTTAAACTATAAAAAAATTAACTATCTTTTTAAGATAATTACTACATTCAAGCACAAATGAATATACATTGTTAAAAAAAGTTTAACCTGTAATTGGTCCAAATATACAATTGAACCAAGTAACATAATGTTTCTATTATTTAAGACTGAAATTCTTTAATATGAAAACCATACAAAGGGCTATATTCTAAATTAAACTAAAGTTTAATTTCACAACCTGCAGTAGTTATACTGTGAAAAACTTAGTTTTTGTACTATTTTTTAATATAGTTAAACCTGTTCAAAATGGACCCTGAGCAAGATGGAAACCTTCCCATTTTGGAAAATAATATTCCTGTTAAAAAATGGACAAATCAATGTATGTCATCCTATATAATACGAAACCTCCACAACATGGAAATGGAAAGTTAGGCACCCAGAATAATACAGAAAATATACTATATGAATTATGGGTATTAAGGAAGGAAAATTGATTATTTTATCAGAATTTGTAGAAGGTGATTAAAAATGATAGTAGCATATAAGAAAGCAATGACAGATATATGTGAATTGGCGGTTGAACACGCAAGCAAAGAACAGCTATAGTGATGACGCAATACACATTCCAAAAAAATTATGTCATTGTTTATTGCATAAAAATTTGTCTATGCTTCTTTTCTGTCTATACTGCAGTTGGGTTTACTTGCCTGTAAACTTGTCATGTATGTCGAGTTGCCCAACGTTCTTGAATTTTTTACTGTGTAACAATTAATGTGTTTGTGCTTTATTGTGTTTGTCTGTATCTTATTACTATATTGTACTGTAGCTTACTATGTATACATATCAGTTTATTTTAAATTTATAAATTTGTTTTTGTTTTAAAATTCACCAAAATGTCTCATAAAATACTGCTTTAACACTAAGTGATAAACCTCACTTCCCGATGTAACTAAATAACAAAGATAAATTGACTGTATGTCAGTTAATGGACAATTGTAAGTGCGGTAAACTTAGATCTAAATCTTAAAAAATAAGGAAAAAATTATGGACGAGTGGTTAAAAGGAAATGGGAATATGAAAAGACAGCAGAAAACTACTGGATATGAAGAAATGAACGAACTGTTGTGAGAATGGTTTGTTAGCAGTAGATCTAAACATTTGCCAATTTCTGGCCCTTTATTACAAAGCCAAGCTTTATTAGCTAAAAAATTAAACAAACCTGATTTTAAAGGTACGAATGGATGGCTTGAAATTTAAAAAATAGACATAACATCGTGTGGAATAAAGTTTATGGAAGAGCAACTGTTGTTGATCAAGTCTGTAGTTAAGGAATGGAAGACAAAACTTTCTATCATGCTGGCTTGCTACGATCAAAAAGACTTTTTAACTGTGATGATACAAAAATATTTTTTTAGAACTTTACTGACTAAAACATTAGCTTTAAAAGGAAAAAAATGTGTTGGTAGAAAGGTATCAAAAGAACCTCTTACTGTCTCCTTTATACATACATGGCTGGGGAACTTCTAAAACCGCTCGTCATCAGTAAATCAGCAAGACTACAATGTTTTTCTTACATTAATGGTAATAAACTCCCTGTGACTTGGCGATTTAACAAAGAAGCTTGAATGACTTCTTGTATAATGGAGGAGTGGCTGAACAATTTTAATTCTAAAATGAAAATTCAAAACTGCTGTGTTCTGTTATTCCTCGATAATGCAACTTGTCATTGTCATAACAGTTTGTCTAATGTTAAATGTCTGGTTTCTACCTAACACTACAAGCATCATACAACCACTGGATCAGGGTGTGATTTACACATGAAATCCTCTACAGAAGAATGGTATTGCAATAGACTATTATGAAAATGAATTGTGTGAAGAGTGCTAATGTGCTCAAGAAATCAATTTCAGTACTTGATGCTGTATACTGGATTCATATGGCTGTAAAGAATGTAACAAAGGAAACCATAAAAAAATATTTAAAAAAAACTAAATTCTTATCACAACTATAGTCTTAGATGAAGCAGAGGAAAATATGAGACTTTTAAAAGATCTGAAAAGTACTAATGAATTTGAAATAGACAATGATGATACATTTGTAAACTCTGACAGTGGTTTTACCAGTATTACGGCTAACAATGCAACTGAGGTAGTTTTGTCAGTTCCATGGGAAGATATGACATTGAACCACCTACTGATGAACATGAAGAAGAATGTATCGAACTTGATGATTCAACAAGCAACATTGAAGATCCCGTCAAAATAAATAAGCAACATTCAAGTTCCTGCCGTACTTCGATGCACTCCAAACCTTAAATGACTTAAAGGAGTTCGCCACAAGAAAAGACTGTACTGAATTTTTGGTGTATTTGTGTAAAGTGTTTATTTCTTAAGAGTAGCATGCTGTTAAAGAAAAGACATTGTTTGACATGTGGAAATCACACAAATAATGATGATAAAAATGTAATTTAATCATAAGTACTATATTTTTGAAAAATTATTTTTATAGTTTTTGTAGTTAATTAGTATAACATTAATTGTGTAATAAAAATATCTAGTACGCCTACAAACTGAATTGCTTTAATAAATTATATACTGTATTATTCCAGTAGATTACAGCATTCTAGGTAAGTTGCTGTGTATTCTTAACAGGACACATTATTATACAGTATATTCATCATTACAGTCATAACAGGATAAAACGGAAACCTGTCCAAAATTGAACAAAAATTTTATCCCATTGGTTTCTGTTTTGAACAGGTTTCACTATATATCACAAACAAGTGCATTCAGTAGAACAGAATTCTAGTATCTCAAACAAAAAGTAGCTTATTGTATCGCTACACATAAATATAATTTGTATACAAGTGATTAGTTCTATCTAGATATAGCTGCAGTTATATGAACCTTATGAATCTACATCATCATGATTAGATGAAAAGAATCCTACTCTACATAGTGTGTGCTCTGTATGGTATTAGCATTAAACAATTTGATCATGATTACTGCAGTATGGTATATTATTTTATCAACATTAATATTTTAATGTCTTGAAACTTTTACTTAAAATTGAATTATTGCAATATAATGAAGTAATTTCTTTTTAATAGCAGTTTGATTCTTGTTTTAACACGAGTGACAGTATGCAACTATAATTCATATTAATTTTATGTTGACTAGTTTAAATGTATGTCAATGTTAGTTAAGTATCAATTAGTCATTTAAAAACACTGTGTAATATTATGGTAGTAATAAGCTTATTACGAAAGAATACACATTCCATTGGTTATTATTTTTAAATGGTAGTTTTTCTGTTGTATGTTTAGGTATGATGTGATAAAGATTCCTTTTTTTATAATTTATACATTGTATAATATACAGTATATAAATGTTTAGTAGATATTTTATAGGGAGCAACATGAAAAATGTTCCTGAAATTTTTTGATGAAACTGTTGAAAGATTTTACATTCTAATTATACTACCTTTTGGATTCCCAAGTCATTATGCCATGAGAATAGTCACAAGCATCCTATAAACTACTACTAAAAAAAGTTGTGCCTTCCTGTATTATCTGATATCCAAGAAGGCTAGATGAATTGAGCAGGATATGGAAAAGAATCTAATGAAAAACAAATATTACCAATCCATCTTTATGTGGACACTATCACAGAACGATTGTTCTCTCGGCTACCAGTTCAGGAATACAAGTGGTCAGGTTTTAGCATCGACAAGCATTAGAGCAAACAACAGGCAGAATTTATTTCCTTACCCAGAATTTGAATTAAGCGATTCTGTAAGGAGGGAGGGCCCTTGGTGTTTTTCTTCTGCATAGATCATGGACTCTTCTAAACAGACTGATGACTGGCCGAGGAAGATGTACTAAAATTTAGCATAAATAGAAATATTTTTTCCTGAGATTATTAACTGCAGATGTTACAGCCAAACAATAGAACATTTAGTTAAATTTGTGCAAGACTTTCATAATAGTTAATGAAGGATTGTTTTAATATCACTGACAAATCCATTAGTTGGCTTTTATATTTTGACTTAGATATTTTAAAAAGTATACTGAGAGAAATTCTTTTTTGGAACAGCTATTTCATACAAGATTACCTACCATGGTTGAAATCTATGGTCATTGAACTTCCTAGTCTGCGGTAGTAATTAAATTTATGGTCATATGGTTAAGTACAAAAACTCTCTGCCACTATATTCCCAGTAACCATCCCTGCCAAACAATAAGTTTTATT
This sequence comes from Lycorma delicatula, assembly GCF_047948215.1. NCBI lineage: Eukaryota > Metazoa > Arthropoda > Insecta > Hemiptera > Fulgoridae > Lycorma > Lycorma delicatula. The sequence goes on from NC_134462.1 coordinate 99,487,157, forward strand.
TATATTTTCAATTGTCCCGCCTTTTCATCCTCCATCACCAATTCAGTTTACAAAAGAGTTTGAGTTTGAAAATACTTACCAACAGATAATAACCCACTTAGCTTTTTGTTAACTAATAAATAGTTATAAATCCAATCAATTATTTTATTCTTCTCAGCATGATCTCATAGTCGCAAATGAAGTTTTCTTGTGCAAAAATAGAGAAAATATTTTTAGTTTTTGCAAAACGATTTTTATCTGTAAATTAGGCCATCCTGAACCAAATGTGTTGATTTATTCAAATGTTTTGAATATATTCTCATTTAACTAAACATAATTTGTTAATGAATGCAATTATGCACAGTTACAATTAATAAATGATTTCTTGCTCAGAGAATGAGATTACAATTTCAATGTATAGTATGGACTATCAATTTTTCATACTCTTATAGGCAAAATAAATAAAAAATTGTGGCTTTTAATTATTGTCGCATTTTATCCTTATTTAGTGCATTATTCGAGATACTAATCCGTAGGAACTGTCAGCTGTTTATATGGATGCATTTCTTTCCCTCGGGTAATTTTGTGTGAAACTTGGTTAATATAATTACTTTTTTATGCACTATTTGCTACATAGTTATGAAAGATTATTTTCTTTGCTGTACTAAAAAAAAAAAATATTAATTTAAAAATCTGTAAATATAGAACTTTTTCGGCTTTTTTTTTAGAAAAATCAGGGGGATTGTTCTCTTTATGCAGGTAGGCAGTAATTATTATGTACAGCTTGGAACTGGATGATTTTTATTAAAATTTATATAAAGTGGGAAAATTGTTCTGGTAAGATGAAGTAGTTATAAAAAGCTTATCTTAGTAAAACCAATGATTCACCCACTAGTAACCTCTATCTAGTTTAACTATATCTGTGAATGTAGTTGAGTAGATTGTACACAGCTTGATGTTTTTTAATCTGCCCACTAGTATACAATTAATGTAGTGGATGTATGCAAATTAGAAGAGTTTGTGATAATGTTAGTTGTAATAGCATAAATCTAAATGTAACTACGTTAAAAAGAGAATTAATGTTACATTTTAAATGTAATATATTAAGAATTGATTTTTCCATTGTTACACCTATCCAAGTTAAGGGAAGTTTAGAAAACTCATTCCACAATTATTCAACTGGTTTAAAGTATAGTTCTCCTTCCTAATGTTGTTCCCTGATAGGAAACTATGTACTCTGGATAGTTTTGAATTGCTTTCTTTATCAGTTCTATTTTTTATTAATTCTGTGTATCTTTTACTTTTCTCATTTAATTAGTTTTTAAAAAACTAAATGCATAACAGTTCAGAAACTTTCAGGCACAGTTTTCATTTAAAACTCTTCATACTAAGTGTTAAATGTAAATTATTATACTATATTTTATACCAGATGTATGGTGTATGTTATTGTTGTCTTTTTATATTTTATTGTAATAGATATTTTTTATAAAATTAATGCAGATGTGAAAAATTTATATTGTGTAGACTATTAATTATGTAAATTATTTTGTAATAGTGTTTTTATAAGTGTTGCATAGTAGTATTTCACTAATACTTATTATTTAAAAACTTTTTACTAATTATTTTTGTTGATTTTGAAGTTGTAAGACTTTTTGAATAACAATTTTAACAAAATTATTTATTTTACTTATTGAATTTTTTTTAAATTATAAAGTTAATAAAATTAAATTATCATAAAGTTCTTGTAGGTTGTTATATAAATATCAGTATGCGTTTTTTTATATATAAGATTGTATCAAAAAGTTCCCAGACAGGATCTAGTTTTCTTGGTATACAAAAATTTGAACTACTTAGAAGTATTGTGAGTTTTTTCCCTGAAGGTATTCAGTACTACCTTAGATCGAGTTGGATGATGTCTTTGTTAAAAAGGTCAGCCCTTCAGTTTCAATTTCATCTTGGGGGAACAAGATAAATTCGCATAAGACTAGGTCAAGAGAGTAGAAAGGGATGACTGCCACTTTGTTTTCTGTCAGAAACTGGGGTGTCACTTCTACTGGACGTCCTGAACGATGTTCATCTTTTGTATATGTCTACAGCCATGCTTTAACATATTTACTCAATTGTAAATAGTTGCAAACACAGGAACAGATGTGCCATGAACTTCATCCAACTCAGCTTTGAACTTTTTTGGTGTTAAGCCTTTTAAATGTAAGTGTTTAATCACCACTCAAAACTCACTTTTTTCCATTTTTCTAAATCAACAATAGCTTGTTGCTTCAATTGATTATGACAATGAAACCACATGATTGATACAGCTGAAAATTTAAATGCACTCTAGCAACAAATGATGCTTACTAAAAGCAAACCATTTTCGACACTATGAGCACCATTTCTTGGATTTTCTAAGGACCTATTGAACAACCCTTGTATTAAATACTAACTTATATTTCAGTAACATTGAAAACCAAAACTGAAGACTAAATAGGTCTAATGACTAAATCATATGTTGCAGATGAGTTATGTTCTATAATAATTACATAGTTAATTTATAAATATATTGGTAATCGGTAAAATAAAATGTATACTATGTTTGAATTATTGTAAAAAATTAATAATTGTGTACTCTATTTGATCTCTGATTTCCCACTTTTTTAAGGAATATGAATGATACTAACGTAAAATCGTTTCAAACTTAGGTTTATTAATGTTTTTCTTTTTATTCTTCGCAGTCTCTTTCTGATTTTTACCCTTTCATATATTATGTTCTGCTATTTCTTTATGCTTCATATCTGTAATGAACTTTATGTGAAATCACTGCTGTCTTTGATACAAATAGCACACGGATTACAATATTAAGTTTCCTATTAACTATTCACTGTATGAGAATGATTACTCCACAAGAGAGTATCATATATTATTAGTTAACAGATGCGGGTTAAAAGGTTGACTATAGTTCTATGAACGATAAGTTTTTATACTGAATTTGTTTATTTATTTAAGAGAAAATTGATAATGTTATGTAAAAAAAGTGAAAGTATTTCATTTATAAAAATATTAAAAGTTATATTACCAATTACATAATTGTTGATCATCATTCTAACTCCCACATTCTGCTAAAAACCTTAAAACTATAAGTAGTTTCCATAGATAACACACATTGCTGCCAAGATTATTATAGTTATGAAAAGTAGTAGTTTAATAAGAGTTTACAATAAATTAAGTCTGTTATCACATAATGAATTAACATTGCTGCAAGTTTCCCCGTTAGTTTTGTCATGTATTGAAAAGAAACAACTCCTAGAATCTTATCTGTTAAATAATTTCATTATGCGCTCCTTTAGTTGCCCTGGAGGCATCAAGACAATAGCCAACATCTTATTATGCACAATAGAGAACATCAGATGAGATAGACAAAACCACTTCCTCCCTCCCCTGTTATTGAGTGGATCAATGATCCATTCTCTTTTAAAATAATCCAACTTACACTACACAAATAAAAACCCATAGTGATAATACTGGAAGACAGATTATCTACCCTTCTTGTACGACCTGTTGGTTGAGGTAATGTAGCAATTCCATATAAACATGGAGGTGCTCTGTCTAACTGAAGAATGAAAGGGACACTGGATACGTTAGAAGAGTATTGTAGTGTCCCTTTCATTCTCCAGTTAGACAGAGCACCTCCATGTTTATATGGAATTGCTACATTACCTCAACCAACGGGTCGTACAATCTGTCTTCCAGTATTATCACTGTGGGTTTTTATTTGTGTAGTGTAAGTTGGATCATTTTGTATCCAGCAAGTAGTTTCTGTTATAATTTTTTCAGCAAAATAGGAACTAATAATGCTCGTCAAGTCCAATTGCACATCACAAATTACCTTTTGGGCTGTCACATTGATGTTTCATAACTGACTTATGGATTTTCATTATTAAAACATTATGTTGATCTACTCTCCCCATAACATGAAACATAGCTTCATCACTGAAAAGAAACGAGTTTAAAAACTACACATCATGATCAATCTTTCCAGATTGTGATAAATTCAAATCGTTTAATTTTGTCCACCAGATAAATTTTATAACTGGTAAAGCATTATTTTTTTTTAAATTGTGAGCAATCGTTTGGAATGCCTAACTACAGAACACTTTTGCCCTGATTTTTTTCAGGCTACATAAATAATTCATGTAACTTAAAACAATCTCATCAAACACTTTTGGTCATACTGGATAAACCACTTTAGTAGGCTGTCAATTTCTCTGAATTGTTTGTCCCATCGGCAAATGTTATTTTCATGAGCTGGGTTCTTCACCACATGACAGTATTGATGCACCTACCTACAAACTCAAATTTAGCAAACTACAAAATATTTTGAATCTTCCTCTGCACTGTAATCAGATGATGAGCTTCATGCAGCTATTAACCTTGTAACACAGTACACATGTGCTAGTTCTAAATCTTATTAAACATAAGAAACTTTAGACATTGTCTCTTTATTTTGATGCATACTTCACATGTCACGCTTTGTTCCTAGACTGTTTGAAATCACTGGTAATTTACAGATAAATATCATTTCTTTATTGTATTATATTGTTATAGTTTTAGTGGAAATTAAATCTAAATACATATAAGTACAGGCAACATCCAGTCAAAAAGTAAGATGAACTCCATTTTCAGTAATTTTAAAAGAACACATCATTTCTTGAAAAAGAGCTAATTGAAACAGTCATCAAAAACTAAATATTACAATAAAAATGCATCAATGCTTATAGCAAATGATACCCAAACTTCTCTTACTTACCATATAGTTTCTTCTACCATTTGTAGTTTACTTTTGAACATTTGCAGATAGTTTACTTTTAACAATTTTCTGTGAAATTTCAAAATACTTAGTTGCTGCAAAAAGCAGGATGTGTATTTTGTATTTAATTCCCATTCATAACAAGAAAGGTTGTTCTGACTTATCTGCTGCAATTGGTGGAAATGAATAGGCTAGTCTTCCGTTAAATTAAGTTTAGTTTTTAGGACACAATACTTCATCATTTAGAATTAAGTTTTTCAAGTTAAAATGTTTATAATTATTATAATAGATTAATTAATTAATAAAATATTATTATAAATACTTTAGCAAATACATATTTCTGTCCTAGTCAGCCAGCAAATTTTATAAAAACAACAAAATTACATATGAAAACGCTTACTGAAAATAAAAATGAAGATAATATTTGTATTACTCAGTAATAAAATATTTTTAAAATATTATAGAAAACAATTAATGCATCGAAACAGTATTATTTTTTAATTATTTTATATTAAATCAAATTAAAGATGATGTGAATACAATGATATTTTTATTAAACTTATTAAAATTTTATCATTATATTAAGTTATAAAAAAATTAATATTTTATAGAAAAATAAAAGTTATAACATTTGTAGTTATATTTTATGTTCAAAATAAATATTTTATTTTAAAAATAGCTTGTTTTATTGACTCCCTTTCCCAAAAGAAGTCTTGCAAAGTGATAAAATTGTAAGTGGTCTTGCATGACAGAGTTGACCAAACTTTTTCTAATACGTAGAGCAATCTTCTGCTTCTATGAACAACTTAACTTAATTCATTCCTTGAAACAATTTACAGTTCAGGAAACCAGTCATTGTACTGAAGTTCGATGAGCATTTTAAATTTTTTTAATATGAAGGGCCAAAATCACAAAGTTCATTCACCTCTTTATTACTGGAATGCATACCTAGTCATTAAGATCAATTTTTTTACTAGTTGTTTTTGTTTGCAATTCATATTTAGTAGTTTTTTATTTATCTGTTTTATCAAAATGCTGTCTAATAACATTTAAATAAACACTTAATAAAAGAGATGCAATGTTTACAAACAAAAAAAAAGAACTCCATACAACATGGGTGGTTGTATCAGTGCTTCAGACCTGGGTATTTCTTTTAATAATGTAGCATTTTGGTTTTTGTATGTAATCTACCTTTTATAACAAACACAGTAACAATGTAAAAAACTAATACCAAAAGTCAACTTTCATGGGATCCTGCATCATCCATTGTTAAAAGATTCCAAAATTACATTATAAAAAAGAAATAAAAACTAAAAATTTAGAAACATAAACCCCAATAACCACAAAACTTGAACAATATAATATAACTCACATGGCAACTGGATTAACAAAAATAAAATAAAATTTTAATTCATGACTATTAAATTCCAGTTTGCATAGAGTTATATTGTTCCAACTGTTGTGGTTATTAGGGTTTATGATTTCTAAACTTTTACTATTTATTTTCTATTTTTGTTTGATATAATTTTGGATTTTTTTTTACAGATTGATTATGAGGATCCCACGAAAGTCAACTTCTAGAATTAGTTTTTAGGTTCTGTTACTGTTTTATTTTTGGTTATTTGACACAGTGATCAGTATGTTGATTTTTTTTTTAATTTTCACAATGTACCTTTTATCAACATTATATTTTTCAAGAACACTTCTACTTCTATTTATATATATAAATAAAGGAATTACAGCATCACAAAATGGTATTATTTTAGGCCAATAAGGAACATACGAGCATCAGGAACTCATAATGTTACAACACATTAATCAGAACCAAAGCAAAAAGATCAAGAAAACTGCAGTTGGAATTATAACAGCTATTTTTAAGAAAAAACCAAATATATTGACACAGTATTATTATTATATGTTCAATGAATTAATGTTGTCTATGACAAAATAACACAATGTTTAAAGGATTATTCATTAGAAAGCATTACAAAAATAAATAAAATTCAGTATCAGCAAGTAAATATTTAAAAAAAACTGCTAGGTAGGTGTGCATATATCTTATCCTGTATTATATATGTTCAGAACTTTTACATACATTTTTAACCCACATTTTTAACACCAAACCAAACAGATTATGGAACAATGATAAATCTCAAAATACAACTGAAGTTGACAGATTTTATAAAACTTCTAGGGAAAAAGAATGTGTAGTGAAGGCGAAACCATTAACTAAAATTTAGTTTTTTCAGATATCCCCGAGCAAATAACATTAAAAAATTAAGTTTCACAAGAAATCGGGCATAATGTATAGCGTGTTATTTGCACAGGTCAGTATAAAAATATCATAAGTATAACTGGAAAAATGGTTTCCAGAAAAAGCTTCCTTTAGTTAGGTTTAGGTAAAAATATAAAATAAGAAATAAAAGTAATGCAGTAATTTAATATCAAAAAAAGAATGATCCAGTGATACCAAATTTGCTTAGTATTTTCAAAATATACAGTATAATATATTAATTTGAATTAATTGTACTTGAGACTACAATTTTAATAATTAATAATACACTTAAAATATAAAAATATAGAATATACATGGTAGAGTGCATCAAAGTTATCTTAACGTAAACACAATGATGCGCTTAACATAGAACATAAACACAGAACAACTTCTGTGTTTATGGAGGGGGAAGGTGACCATCGGTAACATTCCTTTCTAGTGCTTCACATGGTTCTAATAAAATAGTATTACTTTTTGTTAAAACAGTATTTATCAATACTCCTTTCACAGGAGTAAAATACAGTAAAAATAGTATTTTTTGCTATTTTCAATGTTCTTATAAAATATAGTATTTTCAATACTAATTCCGCAGTTGGTGTATTTTCAGTTAGAATTATAGTGTACAGAATTATGGTGTGTAATGCCTCAAAACCAAGATCTAATTAATTGTACACTGGGATAGGAGTGCTATAAGAAGTCAAGACTAAAAACAATTTAGCATCTACAAACAATTTCATAATAAAATCTTGATATGTTACGTTGAAAAACACAAGTTTGCAATGCTGATTTATGTGGCATTTCAGTTCCCATTATGCGAAAAATTATAACTAAAAAAATAAACTTGGTGAAAATGAAAATTTCACTACACCAGGAAAATCTCGAAAAAGAATGAAAAAAATTAGTATCAATGATTTTCAAAAATGTGCATTATGGAACATTGTATATAATTTTCATATACACCATTAAAAAATTACCAACGTTAAATAAATTCTTAGCAATTTTGAAAACAGAACATAAACATTTAGATTTCAAATTTATGCACGAAACATTAAGAAAGATTTTACAGAACATGAGTTTTCGGTAAACAAAGACTGCTGATGACAGAAAGCCGCTAGTGGAAAAACACGACATTCGTTTAAAATGCATAAATATTTTTTAATTTACAAAGTTATAGAAACTATGGCCGAGTGAATGACAATTTTTGTAGCATGTGAAAATGCCTAACCAAGAATCAAACCCGGGACCTCTGGATGAAAGCCCACTCACGCCATGGAGGCTGACCAGCTTCTGACAAGTCCTATATTTATTCAAATTGCACAAAACGTTTTTTGGACTGATGACTCTGTTCAAGGTTGCAAAAAAACTGTATCAAGAGGTCAGACTGATTGATAATGGTGCACGCCGGAGGTGAAACTGGAGAAGTCTCTAATGGTATTTTTGTTGGGAAAAATTACAAAATAAAATGACATAGCTCGTTTTTGCCAAAAGAATTGGACTTTAATTAGAAAAAAACAACTTCCAACCTTTTCTTTTAAATCATAACCTTAAAAAAATTAAATGAAATTACAAAATAAACTTAACTTAATCCTACACAGTATTTATACAAGGATATCAGCTGAATCAACATATCTATTATAATATTAAATGACAAATACATAAATATACATTTTTCAATTAATCATTTTGAAAATCTATTGTATTAAATATGAGTCTAAAAACGGTTTAAATAACTAAATACATTATTATTCACACTACAAGATGGGCAATAAATATTACTAGATCAAATCACAATATTAATTACAAAGAAGTCCAAAATCATAATTTCACTTCAGGGATTATTTTCTTTAGATTAATTTAAGAAAAGTAATATGAATTCAGTTCATGAATAAATAAAAATTAATCTCTGCACTTAACAAATTTATGCATTTTACAAATATTTTATAATTAGTGTTCTATTTCATAACGATCAAATGAAGTTCTAATTTCTAAAAAGAAAAATCTACAAAATATTTGAATAATGTTGATTTTATTGACGTAATGGTCCAAATATTTTCATACAAAATAGCTTCCTGTCCGAGACATTTTTTTGAAAATCAAATTATTTAATCATCCATAAATAAATATCAGTAATTGTATTACTTACAAAGGCATTCAAAACACAAACTTTTAAACACATCAAGATCCATGGCAAAATAAAACTATAAATATTTCAGACCGTAGCTGTTAATAAAATATATGAAGTAAAATGTAAATATTTAGTTGTAAAATTATGTTAACATCTACAATAAAGACGCTTGAAAGACAATGTAAACACTGTACGCAATTTATTGAAATTCATTTTATGGTTAAGAGCAAAGTGTAAAAATATTAATGAATCAAAATTCAGGAGGTTTAACATTTACGAATAATACGCAGCATCACAAATTTGTAATAACCAGTTTGGAAAGATCCTGCTTCGATAAATTTGGCTGGTTTGTAGTAACTGAACCACTTTCAACACTAGACATTATCTACTGAATTTAAAATTAACTTATCAAAGAAATGAGGCAAAACAATCATAGAAATGTGTGAAATCACGAAACACTGACGAGTACAACAACACGATATAGCGACCGAGTTTTACCACGCTAAACGAGAGAGAAAACATGACAGAGTCGCAGGCATCCACACACCGTGGAAATTTGACCTGCACTGAAGAAAGGTGGCATGATGAGAAGAGGGGAAACAAACTAGGCCGTAGACAGAAGAGAGTGTGTGTGTGTTGACAACAGGTAGTGTGCAAGTGTTAGTGCAAGAAGGTAACAGCATAGGTTGGTGACGATAAGAGAAACGTGGGGAATTTGGGAACGATAGACATAACAACGATTATTTTTTTTTATACACAAGCAGACCATTAAAAGAATTATGTAAGACTGATAAGAAAATTTCTGAATACGAACAAGTGGAAGAATGACATCATCGCAGACAAAGAAAATTAAACTACTAGGAACTTTGAGAACAACATTAAAATTGGTGAGAACAAAAAACAATTATGATTAATTTGGTTAAATAGAAATTGTTTTTAAGAATCATTATGACTACAGCAGACAAAATAATAACAAAAACATTATTGGATTAAAGCTACTTTACGCATTGGCGTAAACAATTTTAATATTAAAATCAGGTCAGAAACAAGGTGATTGCCATGGCGACTTGAATGCCAATAACTATGAAAAATGGCTGAAAACAAAATTGATTCAAAATCTTCCACCTCATTCAGTTTTAGTTTTCGACAATGCATCTTACAATAATAGAAAATTAAACCAGGTTCTGAACTTGGACTGTTGAAAGCAAATGCTATTAGAAAGGTTGCAAACTAGAAATAGTATATGCTCATCGCAGATGTTAAGTCCAATTTTATCAATTGGTTAGTAAAAGTTAAATAAAGTCCACTACTATGGAACAATTTATTTTGACAAAATAATGGAATATTACAGTCAGAGTGTTTTAATACTGCCACCATACCACCCTAAACTTAACCCGATTGAGCTGATTTGGGCAAGAGTATAAAATCAGATATCTGAAGATAATGTTTTACCTCGGCAAAATATTGGTGAAGTTAAGCAAATGGAAGAAGAAAAATTTTCTGAATTTATGGCTGAAGACTGCAATCATGCTTTAAAATTTGAAAAATCATATTCCAGAGACAGATGCAGTTGCAGATATGCAAACTGAAAATTTTATTATAGTGATGAGTTAATGATAGTGATGAGTCTGAGATATCAGACTGCAATGATACGGATAATGTAATTGACAATAGTATGGATGGCATTGAGCCACTTGACTGACTTAAATAAAACATGGCTTATTAAAAAACAAAATAATATAGCATCATTTATAATTTACTCAATCAATACTATCCTATTTTTCCTTTCTGAAAAATAAAATTGAGAATTAAAGAAAAAAACATTTTAAAAATAAAAGAATACATAAAATATGCAAGAAGAAAATTTCGTGAAAAATAACAAACAGCACACCTAGTTGCCATTCGTCACCTATGTGTATTGTGTGCACCAAAGGAATGCGTGTGGGTACAGGTGTTTGTATGTAATTTCACAGACCCAATCTTACTACCACCAGTCTAGCATATCTTGACCATGCTGCAAGGTGGTTGTGCTAAGATAACTTTGTTCTACTCTACCACACATTTCTTTACAATTACAATTATTACTAACAAAAAATTTGAGTTAAACATTTGTAAATGATTTATATATAATAAATACTAGAATATACGCACATTAATTTTATCTTAAAAAAAATAATTCAAAAGCATTTTTTCCATGCTGAATTCTTAACAAAAATATGACTTGCAACACACAGCAGATCCATGAAAATAAGTTTCAATACAAATTAACATAAACAAAATATGAATAAAAATTATTAAATTTAAATTATTTTAAAATTTAAATTATTAAATCTTCATAATTAAAAATCAAAAAACAAAATTAGTTTCAGACTATAGAAAATAATTTTAATAAAAGATGATATGAGAATGCATTAAAAATATGCAAAGGAAAAATAATAACTATTACATAGGCACTTGCTTCAAGTTAAAACATAACAGTACATTGATAACAAATAAATATGATAAAAAAAGCAATAAACATACATCTCACAATTGTATGTTAATTTATATTTAACATAATTACGAAAAAAGAAACGATTTTTCTATTCAATTACTGCCAAAGCACAACAGCATGTTTAATCTAATCAACATTCAGCAAATCCTTCTTTCCTTCTTCTGTTATAGATAGTCAGTTTTAGACAATCCACTGTTGTTTTTTTTTTGTGGACAAATGAGACAACTAAAATTTATCACCTTGAAGTAACAATCAAAAGATGTGGAAGTGAGATTCATTCTTTCTTTCACACTGGTACAATCTGGGATTTTTAAGAATCAAAAAATTAGCAGCAGAGGCAACTGAGATAAGAACACAAGAAAAACCATATGAGTGCATCCTTCCCCTTTCTTATCTGATTTAAAGAAAAAGTACATTCCTTACAGTAAATGACTGATGAGGCTAGAGTACAGACATTTCATTCCTGTCCTAAGATAAAATACCAATCCATGGTACAAAAGCAAACCAGTAACCATTAAGAGTGAAAATGGTTAACCAACAAAACAATTTTGAGTGGATTTCATATTTAGACACACTCATCAACTAACAATAACAGCGTAGCATAATTATGAAACACAAAATTATAAAAAAAGCATTATATAGGAAACCTACTTTCTGCAATAAATAACTTTCACAGTATTGAAATAGTGTAAATGAAAATTATAATAATCCGGTAACACATAAGAAAAATTAAAATCAGCTATATAATATAAAAAACCTAATTCTTATCAATGTGAATTGAACAAATAACACTGACTCATCTAATATTGAAATAAATTACAGAAAGGAGAATTTATAATCAATTCTAGATATGTCTAGGAAAGGTAGAAGGGAATAAATATGAAAAAGCTTTAAAAGTACCTGAGCACATTCAAATATAACAGTCAACAAATGAATATAAATCTTGAAAATTTGCTGGCTATACATTCCTCCATGCACTGTTATTCAGAAGAGCAGTTGTTAGTAAATTCATCAAAACAATAAACAAATAAAAATATTAATGATTATTGTAATCAGAAATGAAAAACCTGTATAAAGAAAGGTTTATAATCGAAAATAAAAGCTGGTCGATTTTAATTAGCTATGTACTACACAAGATTTTTAGTTAAATATTTATGAAGAATATAATGAAGGCAACGTTACTTAGGACAAAAAAGTAAAGAGAATCAAGAAGATGAAAGAGAATAGAGATGTCAAAACAACAACAAGTCCTACATCACTAAGCGTAGAAATCTTTTCACAGTGACCAAGATGAGTCCTCATCTAATGTTGACAACAATGCTGAGACTTTTATGTAATAAGCTATGTATTCCAAAACAAATCACAAAAAACTTCTAATATAATTAAACAATTTATATAATCTGCATAACCTAAAACTTTTAACAAGTATTGTTAATTTGCAACCAATTCACTTCCTTAATACATGAAAATGTGTTTGTAGATCTTTTCAGGGACTAAGTAGTCACTCCTTCATTACAAGATAAGATAGTTTTAAATTTTTTCATAAAAATTTTAAATCAGATTTCATCCAGCTTATCAAAAATTTATATTATTAATCTACATTTAACAACTTAAAAAATAAATAAAAAATTTCAAAATTCTTTTGTAAAGCATAAGAAACAGAATAAACACTTATTAAAGTATTAACTTAAATTATTTTTCAAAACTGAATAAACTTAATAATTTTAACAACAGAATAAAATTCACTACGTAAAACAAATTTAAGTATATTTATTCTAGAAAAAAATGTTATATATTATTATTGCGTATTTTATTATCATGTCACATTAAAAAAAAAAAAAAACTAAATGTATTAAAAAAGTATGGAAATATGAAAAATATCACCAAAACTCTGATATAACATAAATGCGATGAGATTAGTAAACTATTGGATGACTAGATTGGACATTTTTTTACTGTATAGGCCAATATACTTAAATGAAAGAACTAAAACAAATTGATATGAGTTGTAAAATGGATCTAACAATTTAAAAAAAATGTTAACATGAAACACATACAACACAAATGAAGGTAAATTACAAAATTGCAACATGAAGCACATACAACACAAATAAACCTGAATTACTTTCATAACCTGACCTACCTACAATTTGGAATTATAGATTATCCAAACTTAAAAAGTTGATATCAACCTAGATCAATTAGTTTCTTGGTTTATTACTTCAATGTTTTGGTACATGAACAATTTTTAAAATTATATATTAAATATAACATTTATTGAATAATTGGAAAGATTAAAATTAAATCTAAATTACATATAAAACTGCATTCATATTTATAAAGAAAAAAATCCGTAAATTCAGTACTCAAAAGTATGTTTACAAATAATTATAACATAATAACACAATGTTTAAAACAAATAAAAACTTAATTTCCGTAATATGAACTTATTTCCCACAGACACCTATTTATTTATTTTATAATTTCATATATTTTATTTCATTACTTAACACCTGCAGCATAGACAATTTTTATTAAAATAAAAGATATAAAAATTCATTACAATAGTATAGCCTACTTATCAACTTACCAGTCTTTACTTTGATAATTTATATTACTTTATCGTGCATATGGATGAATTTGTGTAGCAGCCTTAATATTTGTCTTTATTCCACTAGGAGCTTTGCCAACTGGTCCCATTTGTTGCTGTTGCTGATTTGGATTCATTGGACCACCAGGACCTGGTTGTCCAGGTGGTCCACCACTACCAGGCCTACCCAATGGAGCCATCATCATCCCTTGGGATCCTGGTTGTACACCTTGTGGCATCATCTTCAAACCTTTACCTAAAGCAACAGCAGCAACTAATGTATGCGTATCTGTTACTGATGATGTTTGTGTTGCACCACCACGAGCACTGCCTTCACTCTCCCATTCTTCTCTTGCTTTGCTTACTATTTCCCAAACATGACTGACTACTTTACTATAAGCAGTCATCTGTTTCTGAGTAGTTTCAAAAGAAAGACTAGCAGCTTTATGTTCTAACTGTATCATTTTACTTTCTACCTCAGGTTCAGGCTTGCTTCTCAAGTAATCAGGAACCACATCATGAGCAAATGCTGGAACTCTCTGTTCAGTAAGGCGCAATAGTTCTTCATCACGCTCTTGGCTCAATAATAAAGGTAATACAGTCAGATTGCGAAGTGGAGGTGATTTGTCATGCGTCAACATTTTTGAAAGGGATGTTAAATGACCTGATAATAAAGCAAAATTATCTAGGAATGTTGGCCAATTCAAGGTTTCATATTCATGTTCTATTTTAAATATCATGGCAGCAATTGAATTTTTCAAATCATTCACCCGCATAATAATGGCATCAAGTGCCGCTTCCAATTGTTTTTCTTCCCTCTGCATTTTGTTATAGCATTCAACAGTCTAGATATGTACCAAATAATTTGATTTCAATAACTTATAAAATAATAAGGAGCTCCAATAATGTTAACGATTAAATAACCTCAAAACTTTACCATCGAACAAAAAAACATATTTATAAATTTATAACGCATCAAATCCCATGGCTCTTCTTCTGGCGTAACATCCTAAACATGCGCAAATCCCAATGAAACTAATTCCAACAACCAAAATGAAAGCCAAAACATCACCAAAATCAACTCCACCCAAAGCGAGGGCCCGATCACAACATATAAGTAACAGAATGAGAATGTATTTGAGCATTTTTATTTCACTTTATAACACTTTAGAAAAATCCCGTGACTACACGAACGAAATAAATCCGTTCTACACATAAAAACTATAAACTACTTCTTAGACGCAACTAACCAAATGATTACACAACCACCAAGGAATAATAAAATTATGCAGTCATGTTAGTTTATATTCTACGCATGCATACGTTCTCTTTGCATTTTTTTTTTTTTCATTAAAAAACCTTTTTTTCCAAATGTTTCTATTACTTTAGTCAAAACATTATATAACGCATGCGCTTTTGTATTTATTTTAAATTGCTTAAGAGTTATATAATACAACAATTACCCACAAATTAATTAATTATTGCTAATAATATAATTATTTTATATCTGACATTTATATTGTTAGTGTTTATTTTTCTTAACCACAAACTGAATATATATATAAATATATATCTTAGAAGATTTCAGGCCTGAAAATGTGCTGTGTATTAATTAACATGTAAAAAAATTACATTTTTCCCAGTCATATTGAGTACTTAGACGTTAACATGATCCTGAATAATGAATCAGCAGTAAGGTACTGCTTTGTTGTAATTGCCTTTTGTGAGGTAGAAGCGCCAGTAGTCAGATTTGTTAGCCTTTGTACTTCCCTCTTCACGTTTCTACTCCACGGTTTTGACGGTTTTCTCCTTCCTGACTATACTGTGCAAAGTCCAATTTCATTAGCCTCACCAGCCAGCAATAACATCGTTTTATTTTGCTGGTTTGGGAAAATGGAGAAATGAAATGTTTTTTGAGTCGTGAAATCTTTTCATTATTTCTTTACGATACATAATACATGAGCATGTAGAGCTCAGTTGGCAATAGTTGAACAATTGAAATAGTTAGCAATTGAACATATAAAGCTTTCTTTTATTTCTTTAGGTTGTATAATACTAATTATATGAACATATCAAAGTCATTCAATAACAATAAAATGATCCCCGTTTATTTCTTAAATTTTCCTTTCTCTTCTTGACCCCGCCGGGTTGGTCTAATAGTAAAATTCGTCGTAAATCACTGATTTCTAAGTCGAGAATTCTCAGATTCGAATCGTAATAAAGGTGACTGCTTTTATTCGGTTTTGAATTCTAGATTGTAGATACCGGTGTACTTTGGCGATTGGGTTTCAATTAACCACATGTTTCAGGTATGATCGACTTGAGACAAGATTACACGTCAAGAATAATGGACGCGGCTGCCTCCTTCGGTCTGCGATTCTAGAAAGCTACATGGGTTATCTGGAAATTTCTGTAATATTCATAAGAAAAAAGATTCTATCATTATTCTAAACCTTTAAATGGTCTTTTATTAATTTATCTTGTAACTGAGCATTTTTAACAAGATTTTTCAGTGTTTACATAGTATCATATAATTCCTGTTTAGCCCCAGACCCCAACACTAGCCAATAGAGAATAAATAGGGTATGTAGGCTGAAAACCAACATAATGTCTTACATACCCTATTTAAAAATAAATATAAATGTCCTCATTTTATTTACCCTGCTACTAAAATTATTGTGATGGGTGTACAAACTGAGCTGAATTCTCTTCAGTAAAAGTACATAAAATGTATTACATTTTAAAGAATTTAATTCTAAGCTATTAAATAAAAATTTTAAGGGCAGTGCTAATATAAAATAAGAGTGATTCCAAAGTTATAGGTAATGACAGACCTATTTTGTCGATTGATTCTATAACATAGAAGAATTGTTACGTTTCGTTCAGCATGAAAACTTGTTTCTTCGGTTCATAGCTTTGCTTTCAAAACACAAATCTACATCAACAATCCTTTTCTTAGTAAAGGAAATTAGGATGCAATCTAGGAATGGACAGTTGCCCTTAAATTCTGTGATTTGAGCAAAGCATTTGACTGTTTCTGTGATTCTTTTGAAAGGTATAGTATCAACGGTATTGTTTTTAATACTAGGATTACCTGAGTATTAGGCATCAATTTGCATTTCCAATTGGAACTATATCCGAAGCTTTGTGCATTGAATATAGTATTACAATTACCTACAGCTGCCTCCTTGATCCCTTGTTCTTAATTTTTATATGTGATCTAACTGTTGTAGAATGAACATTTCTACATGCAAATATACAAATTGATATCTACAGATAAGGATCTTGCAAAGATGTGTTAACATATGGAATGCTGTTTGGTGTATACCAATGATTTGTTGCAACCAGGAATTTAGTTCAGATAAAATCAAACATGTCTTATAAAGGGTAGAGCAGAGGAAACTAATGTTTTTTAAACTGCTAGTACTCAGCGGCGAGTGGAAGTATTGACCTTTGGCGACCTCTGACGGACAGCTGACACTACGCACTTTCAGTCGCTATGAAGTGTTGGAGCGCAGAACATCGCGTACTTTGCTGTCGAGTAGTTTTTTTTTATAGAAACAATGATTCTGTGGTCATGGTTCATTGTCTTTTCAGTCGAAATGTCAGACGTCGAGGTGCAGTTCTAGATCGGAATGCCATACTCTGATAGTTTGAGGCGTTTGGAAGTACTGGATTTGTGACGAAGAAAAACTCCGAAAAACGTAAACAGAGTGAGAAGGGCAGTTCTTGCTAATCCAAAACGATCCGCTTGGCGACAGGCTGTTGCGTTGGGTATGTCATGTCGTTCGCTACATTGCATCTTATACGGCGATATCAAATTTCTCCAGTACAAAATAATGATTCTCCAGCAGCTAAAAAAAGGGATTTTGTAAACGCAAATATTTTGTGGCATAATGAATGGCATTCTTACAGAAGATGTAAACGCCCTAATAATGATGAGTGACGAAGTCCATTTCCATCTGGATGGCTATGTTAATGTACAGAATTGTCGATACTGGGCGTCGGAGAACCCACGCGAACTACACCAAAAATCTCTCCACACTTCAAAAGTAACGTGTGATGCGGTGTCTCCAAGATAGGGATTGTCCTAACCTTTTTGAAGAGGAGGGAAACCACAGTTATAGTGACATCAGCACGCTACATTAACATGTTAAATAACTTCCTGCGTTCAGAACTGGAAAGGCATCTGGTGAGCATGAGAGAAATGTGTTAACAACAGGATGGCGCTACAGCTCACATGGCGAGAGAATCGATTAAAGTGGTTCAAAAAATGTTTCCTGGACATGTCATATGATTTGGTGATGTTTCTTGGCCCCCCAATCTCTCACGATCTATCGATTTGTAACTTTTTTTGTGGGGCTACCTGAAATCAAGAATGTACATGAACAAGCCACACATAATCAAAGACCTGAAAATTTCCATTTGTCAAGAAATTGAAGATGTGTTGAATGAAATGTTGGAGAAAGCCGTGCAGAGCTTTGAGGAGAGGCTCCAAATTTGTAGACGGTTGTCATCTTACTGACATTATTTTTCAAACCCAGTTAAGGTATGTTGAGTTAAATAATGCAATAAAAATATTATTATTTAATGTAACATTTTTTTTTATAATTAAAACAACTGAAGTTTTTTTCAGTAGTGAAAAAACATGTAAAAAACCTCTGCTCCACTCTTTACAGCATTAAGTATCATACATTGATCTATGATATTCTAAGTGTAGAATTATTTGGCTTCTCAATTAGCCAGATATTACTTTGAAATTATGTTGGGCAAGTCTGCTGTAAACTTTATAGAATGTTTACTTTCTGATCAATTCAAGAGTTTGATAACGTTATTATACATTGACTACAAATCATGCAGTTTTTCAGTCACATTAACCAGGGGCTTATAGTTTGGGTCATGCTCTCAACTTTCTGCTTTAGGATTTAATAGAATTGCAGGAGGTTTCTGCTTTTGCAGAAAAAAACCAGAGGCATTACTTCTTGTTACTTCAGCCTTTGCAAATCATTGTTCAAGTGACTTTTAGTCTATTTGTTTATTGACATTACCTGTTCAACTGCTTAATTCTGTTTATATATTCCGTACCCTTGTAATTCAAATAAAAGACTTTGCCTTTATGACAAAAAAATGAAGGTGAAATTTTAATTTGTAGGTAGAGTTTATGAGTTGAAAGATTTTAATACATTAAAATGGTTCAATATTACTAAAATGTTTCAATGAAAATATAGCAGTAATATAATTTGTTTTTCACACCTCTTTTCTATTTTTTTTCTGAACCTAAATGGGCACAATTTTCCTGAGTCTCATTTAAATACCTGACTATTTATGGATGTCCTTCATTTAAACATATAGAGCTACATGATAATACCAGCACATGTAAATGAATAGCCATTTGTTCATTTTTTTAATGATAAATGTTAATTAACTTTAGTTTTCTTACCAGAAGTGATGAAAAAAGATTAGAACAAAAATGAGAATATTTTTTCTACTTATTTGTGAAACACAAAGAAGGGTCACATATGTTTTTGTGTAATGTAAGTTTAAAGCTTCATAGAAATTAATGCTAATCTTATGAATTTAGTTTAAAAATGCCAATCAAAAATAAAAAAAAACCCTTGTATAAGTATTACCAAATATCCATCCCGCTGGAACTTAACATCATTACAAAATTATTCTGTAATGAATGCTGTGGCAATTAATGCATTTTGCATTATTTAACTAGGACTAAAAACCTAGAAATATTTGGGTTCAAAGATCCTTTGTGGCTGAACTTGCTCTCTTTTCATACTTTTTGTTTTGCATAGTGTCTTGTTTATTGGAGGATAGGAATAATGCAATAAAAATTGTCAGTACCGTATTTTTAGACTCATAAATAATCGCAGTGATAAAGCGTAATAAATTAAAGTTCTGTATATACAAGGAAAACACAGTTAACTATATTCTTACAAGTAGTTCATCGAGATCTGTAACTACATGAACACCGTACTGTATAGGCAAACATAACCTATATTGTAATGAAATGTATCATTATTGGCAAAAAGGGGTTTATCTATAATTTTTCATTTTATGACGCGCAAAAATGGGTTTATGCGATAAAACTATGCTAACACATCCTATTTTCTGTTAGCTAAAGTTTGATTTAATTAAAACTTATAAGTAATAATGTCTTCTTTCAGGTGTATGTTTAAAGTGATTAATAGAATAAGGACAGAAAAAGGGCTTTTAAATGTAAGTGAAATGGTATTTTCATTAATAACTGCTGTAGTCAGTAATTTATTTATTTAATTATGTTCATGAGCGTATTTGTGTGTTGAACGGTCTTAAATAAATGTGTAAAATATAATAAACCGGTATTTCCTTTTGTACGTTACGGTATGTCCAATAGTATCATATTTACGATATTTATCAGTACAAGTTATTTAATTATTTTTCCGTTTATTTATTTATTTCTGTTTATTTTGATATTTGTTCTTACTGAAAGTATATCCAAAAACTTTATTAAAAATGTTCTATCTGTTATTCAAAATGAATTTTTATACATTTTTAACGTAACTGTTTGTCTTATTTGTGTTACTTCTCAGCTGTGATGTGTATGAAGTGCTAATATAAATCTGTTCCTTTGTTTTTTTTATAACTCACTCTGCTATATAATTTTTGGTTTAAATTCAACTCATATTAAATACCCATGGTGATGATGTAAATTTCATTAAGATCAGTTTTCCTAGTCTCTTCTGATAAGTTAAAATAGTTTTAAAAAATCTCCAGACACATATATTTCATTATTTATGAACATGATTAATGCAGGTTTTAGAAATGCTTGTGTAGTTTATATCCTACAGCAGTTTGTGAAATTGTTACCAAATTATTGCAAAGAGAGAATTTTTGTATTTTAGGAGGGATTAAAAGGTCTAGCTTTACTCAATAGGTATTTATGATGGAGCTTATTAAACAGCCACTATATAGGAAGAAGATAGAGGTTTCCCTGGTTGGTCCGCAAGCAATCACCATACCTGAAATGCTAAAGAGTAAAGTGACTCTATTGGTCCAACTATCATGCTTAGTGTAGAGGATGTAGCAGGATTAGACCTACAGTGCATATTGGGAAACAAAATATCAATAATAAGGAAAAGAGTGGCTGGTGAGAAAGGACAGTCTATTGTCTCAGGAACTATGTACAAGACTTGGAGGAAATCTCAAGGATCTTATAAGCACCAGATATCCACTCCACCCATTTCTCAGGAGATTCAAAGTATTTTTACCTAGATGGAAGCATCACATTACTGATCAAGGATTTTGTGTTAACTAGCTGAAATATATATTATAAAAAAACTGTTTTTCTTTCAGAAATTAAAGAGCAAGGATAGCTGCATCATTGTATAGATAGATACATTACCCATTCCCTGAATTACTTAGAATTTGGAAGTATCCCACCAAACTTCACTAAAACTATTCATGTAGCACCTGTTCATTTGTGCTACAGCATGATGATTGTGATCTCTGGGTGTATGTATATATATATCTTAGGGAGATAACAATAAATATGAATAAATTCTGATACTGTTTGGCTACACAACAAAGCTGTTTTTCTTGTTTTATTTATGTCACAATTTTTATTATTTATTTTTAATTTAATTAATTTAGAATAATCTATTTATCTAATTATTATGGTGACCAGTAGATACAGATTTCTGAAGGTTCTCAAAGGAAACAATGTTCTAATTTTTATTTGGTGATGCCATATGAGCTTGACTAGGTAGCTGTCAAGATTGTAGTGTCACACATTTTTTCAGTATGTTGTACGTGTGTACTATTTATTGGTTGGCCCATAAAATTATATGTGTGGACAGTATAATATAATAATTGCAATTATGAAGAATAGCTGAAATGTAATTCAGTCATTCATAACTCACAAATGAAACAAATATATCATAAAAGTGCATTTTATTTACTAAAAAAACTTACATTTATTTTTCCAAATTACCATTTACTACTACACATTTCTTCCAATGGGGACAAATCCATTCAGTTGAGATACCCGCAGCACTAGCAGTTTCATGTATCATCACTCTTCTGTCATCCAATACACTTTAATATCATGAACACTTTATCAATGATCTCTATAGTAGTGACCTTAATAAGCATCCAGAACATTTGGCATCACTTGTGATGGTATGACCACTTCAGAGATTTTAAAACCAGGTAAGTGTTTTAATCAAAGGTACAGATTACCATAATATTTATCAATTTTTTTTTTAGTCTACTGAGCAATTTGGCCTTCATTACGTAATGTTTAATCAACACATAAAAATGTGTCATCAATCTTAAACAATTCATTTTACTTTCTTGATTCAAACAGACACCAAACACCGAGAAGTTAATTGTTCAGGTCAAAACTTGGTGTGCGTTCTTCCAAAAGATGCTACTAACTGAATCACTAATGAGCAGCAGTAGTGCCAACTCTCAGACTTTGCACAGGCTTTTAAGATCACCCAAATATATATGTATCTTGTATAATAATAATAATTAATTTTTGTAAAGAATTTCTGATGAATTAATATGAAACTAAATTTCATGAATTGATAATGGAGAATTATATCACTGTGACATTTTACAGTGTCTGACATTGAAGAACAGGTTAAAGTTATCTTTAATTTAGTAAGTACTGTTTTGTTTTGCTAGGGGATTTATTTTCTCTTCAATAATACTGGTAAAAAAAAAAACGTTTTTTGTGCAACTTCAATAAAATTATGTGTTTCTACTTTATTTTGCAGCAGAAAATTCAAAAGTAACTGCCAAAACACTAACACTTCTTTTTTTTTTTATTAGCCATATTTCACATATCAAAAACTGGAAGAAATTGAAATCAGAACTATGGTTTATTAAGATATTTTAATTTTTTTTATTTATCATGAAATAACATTTTATTTAGCTACATAGGCAAAGAGGAAAAAGCCTATAGCAAAAGAAAATAAAATACTGTTAACATGATTTAACTTTGATAATTTTTTTTTCCTTTTATGTGGAAATCGTTTTTTATAAACCAGCAGCAGTCACCTTTCATTTCCAGGTCCCATCACCTGCTGTCTTCATGATTCTAATGTCCTGGTGGAATCTCTTTCCTTGTTCATCACTACTGCATTCGGATGTCCACGAATGAAACTGTTATGCAAATATAAAAAATGGTTTTTAGCAACATTCAACATCTGATGGTTTGATTGGTCTTAAGAAGCATTCATCCAAAGGTTTTGTAGTTTTCTTCTTTCTTGTTTTCTAAAAATACTTTTGCCACCTTCACGAATGATTTCCATGCTGCTAATTCCTTTTGGTTTAAGTTTTTCTTCAAAACCAGGGTCATAAATCACATCATATTTTCTAACATCATTAGAGTATTTTCTAACACCATGCCCTCTTTATGTTTGCTTTCACTTAATTGTGAAATTATTCTTTTAAATATTTGAACTCTTTGCCTTCTTTATCCATGGCTTTTATAAAAAAAATTATCAATCTTAACTTGATGTAAGTGGAGAAAAAAATTTTTACAGGTTCAACAAGAGGGGCATACAAGACATTATGGTCACATAGTTCAAAAGAATTTCTCTTTAGTTAGGCCCCTTTTTTTTTTTTGAATCTTGCTCTTTGCTATTCTATAATGATCCATGAGATCTAGATTTTTCACATTCAATGCAGGTAACATATTTGAAAATTCAATTTTATGTTTTTTTCTTTTAGTATTATTCTGTATTTTTACACCTAAAGTAGCAATCAGAATGATTCATTGACTCATGCCACAATATAGAAATATTAAATGGCTTAGAGTTCTATTCTTTTTCATCAATTAAACTAGTCATATTACAACTTACATGAAGTCTCAGTTTTTACCCTTATTCCCAATTTTACAGATAAATTTAAAAAAAGAAGCTTTTTTCACTTTTTTGTTATAGATCTACCATATGGCTTTATGTATAAATATACCGATCTTTATCTAGTAAGATTTTACAAGCTCTGTGGTGAAAACTTAATGTTTTGAAAGTAAACTGCCCTTAAAAAACACATAAACAAAGACTGCTCTTTACTTGGAATAAACACAGACAACGTCCCAGTACCCTCACCACTAATCTACTTATTTAACAACGGTGGTTTAGTGGAAATACTGAATGATGGTAGAGGGGATTAATGGTATAGTAACAAAAATGTGACATTTTGGGATTTTTAAAAATTATTAGCAAATATACTAGCTCTGGGATAATTAATTTATTACAAAATGAATAATAAGATTATAATTTTGTCTATGTTTCTAATACATTGTCGACCGGTACAATTATAGATTTAGAATCAGTTCTGAACAGAATACACTAGTAACTGTGATATGTTTACTGTCTGGTTTTGTTAAGTATGTGTGTTATGAAAACTGTATAATGTACAATCTTACTGTAATGACTAGAATTACATAATATGTAATTTATATAATCTTATTTTTTTTCATTTTTATATCTAATTCTAACCAAACTGTTATTATTTTCATTTATGTTTAACAAAAATAGTTGAACTCCAGAAGGTTTATAAAATTTGTTATTTCTTGTTCATAACATCAATGATATTAATTTAAATTTTGAACTTTTGTAATGGTAAGCAAAACCAAATTGTATCAACACATTTTTTAATAACTTATTAAAATGTTTTCAGTCATCTTTGCAAACATCTTCAGTGATTGGTACTGCTGTTTTCCATACTAATGTGAGTTGATGTTAGGGTCGCAGTGTTTTATTAATTAGATATGTATTCTGAATGAAGTAAAAGAGTGTGTTAGATTTGAATTGTATTTACTCATTTCTTGTTTGTTTTTGTACGTTTATACACTTCAGAATGAACTCACAAATTTAGATGTGGCTGAATATTTCAGTACGATTCTGAAGATCATGAAGGAACAGATGATAGTTAAAAATATTATAATAAACTTTCTGTAAGTGTTAGAAAAATTTATTTTATTTCAAGAAGTATCTGTTGCAATCTTTTCTGGAGAAAAGCTATTTGCAAAAAATGGATTTTTGACTGACAGTAATTAGGTTGTTGATCTTAATATTAGTCTGTATCTAGTTAGATTTTTAAGTTAATTACCAATAGAAAGTTTTACTGTGTTCAGTGTTGTGTGCTGCAATTGGTAATCTTGCATTCTACTGATGAGGCACTTGTTATTTTATCATTATTATCTATTAAAATTAATATATTTTAAAATATTTTTGTTTTCCCTTATTTGTGTTTATTTTATGAGTTGTATTTGTAAAACATTATACGACAACAGAAATCAAATAACATAAATAAATGCCCATCTGTGTTAAGGTATGATCTTTTTTATATATGTGCAAGATGGCGAGGTTATTGTTGATGTTGGTAAATGTAAATGTGTGATTTGTGCCTTTGTGGTGGTCAGAAAATTTTGACTATGTTGCAACAGAGTTAATATTCTACAAGTATACAAAAAAATCTACATCTTAACACACAATAAAATACAAATACAAAAACACACATGATGTACTAGATAAATAGACACAGTTCAAATGCACACATGTGCATATGTGTGAGTTGTATGCATGTGCATGCACACACACACACACAATTGTATTACATTCTTAGTGTGAGTATGCCTAATTAAAAAAAAAAAAAAACTACCAGAATTAAATCTGCTAATGCTAGTATGGAAGCAACATCAGTTATTGAGAATGGCTGGAAAGATGACTGAAAATATTTTGAGATGATTAAGTTATGTCTCTTATAGATTACACAGTATCCTTACCAAACATTCATTATTGTTGGGATAAATAATTTGGTTTCAGTGAAATTAAGTTAAGAATGAGAATAGATTCTCTTAAGGCTATATTGAGTTAAGTTAAGCTTCAGGTGTGTATTTTGGTAAACATGCAGTATTCATTATTTATGCAGTAAATAACCTGGTTTAAGTGAAATTTAATTGAGTTTAATCAGGTGTAGGTCAAGGTTAAGGTTAGGTTAAGTTGCTTTATAAGTAAATTATAAATTTGACAGAAACTTATCATTTATCTGATAAATTCACAATTTAAGATTCTGCTCAACTTAAGTAAATCTAACCTTATTTTTACCAAATTTAATTGAATCAAATTATTTGTCAGCAAATAATGTATATTACACGTATATATTGCAAAATAACCAAATTTTGGGTGCAGATGCTGTGTAACTTATGAGGGACTTAACTCAGGTGAAAAAGTTAATAATATTATTGATAAGAGAGCAAGCAAATTTATTACACAATTATTTGTGTTAACATTAATTTTGTGTTTTCATTTTCTTTTTAGGCTGAACATTACTACAATAGTGTTTATTCAAAGCACTTTCACGATGTAAAATCACACTTACCAGTTTCAAACGTACTATTCATTAATAATAATAATAATTTTAATGAAATTTTAAGTAAGCAACATTGTTATTTAAATAAACAGTGCTTAAATAATGTAAATATTAGAGTTATAAATAGAATACCACTGTTCAGCAGCCATAATTCATATAGACAGTTCAGTATCTCATTAGCCAATTACAATAATGATGTTTCTGTTGATGCTAGCTTAAGTAGTTCTCAAGTTACTCTAACTGCTAGTGTAGTAAATCCTTCTGCTACAAGTGATATTACAAATTCAGAAACCAGCTACATTGAATATGTAAGTATTGAAATATTTATTAATTTTGATTTATTGTTGGTAATTTACAGTTACTACTTTTCTGTTTTTGCCATGAAAATGTCTCCTGTATGATTTATATTGTTTTAAAATAAATTATCTTATCTATGTTTCATTATTAGTGATGTAAAAGTTTTGAATTATTTTGACGCATAATACTGTTATATACAGTTGTTTATGGGACCAATATCAGACAAGCCTTTCAAGTAATGAATGCTATGATATAGTCTTTCTAACATAATGTTTTTTTATTTAAGTGAAATTTAGAAGGCCTGCTATATTCAGTAAGATACATAATTATATATTGTACGTACACCAGTTGTAATTTTGTTCTAACTGACAACCGTTAAATTCTGTGAAAAGTACTTGGTCTGTCACAACATGATTGTATACTGGAACAATTGTTTACATGAGAATTTGTGTGTCTAAACTGTTAGCATGTCCTGCAGTTATTAGAGTCCTGAGTGAAGTCATTGAAATAGATGAGTCCCTATTTACAAAAAAAAAAAAAGATTATATATATATAAATATATTTAAGCTATTAGTTCACCAATAAATGTTCTGTGGAATAAGTGAGTGAAAGAAATTATGTTTCTTATTTGCAATTCTAGATCATATGGTGATTATTTGCAATCATATAGCCTCAGAAACTACTAGTGAGTGATAATTGGCTGTTATAACAGATTACACTTTTTATGCTTAATTGTGCTGAAATTTTTTTTTTTATCAAACACCTGATCAATATACACAAACCATTAAAAGATTGTGGAGGTCTGCTATATTTCAGCATAAGCATAACAGTGGAACAACAAATAATGTGTTCGACAGCTACTTGTGTGAATTTCTATGGCACCATCATCTTTCTCCTAACATAAACCCAATTGAACAAATCTTACATGATATTAGTAATTTATTGGCCTCCTTGATGAGCAAGTTTATATTTTTTTAAATTAATTAATGTAATAACTTGAAGAGGAAAGGTTTCATAGTGGATGATAATGATCAGGAAAATAATTTATAACAGTGAACAAGTTTTGCGGATTATAACATTTTATTTACAGTTTCAATATTTTGACTATAACTGTCAGTTGGATTAGTTGTACATTTTTTTTTTTTTTTTTACAGAATGGTACATTACAGAGTGACACAGTAAGTAGTGGTAATGTAACATTGATAGAAGAGCCTTCTTTTGAAAGTATTGGCCTTGGTGGTTGGAGTCCCCCAGGTCTTGTACAAAGTGCTATGGAGTTTCTACACATTTCTTACAGTCTACCTTGGTGGGCTTGTGTTGTATGTGGTAAGTGTTATACAGTTTTGTTAACTAATATTGTAGAATATAAATTATATTGATTGATTTACAAATAACTAATTTAAAGTAACCTGTAATACTTAGACAATAAACTTTTATTATGTGGTTAGAGCATAATAATTACAGATTAATTTAAAAAAAAAATGAAATTATATATTTTTAATCTTGTGTGTGTGCGCGCGCGCGCTCACATGTAATTTATTTAAAAAAGTGTCAAACTTTTCTAATTGTGTGTCAGCTAGTGCTCACAACTTGCCGAGAGGTGCTGTCTTGTAGCAACTTTCAGAAGTATGAAATGTGCCAGATCACATATGTGTCATTTGACACATCATCCTTCATTGTTAGTTCTTGAGCTAAAACAATTGGAGTAAACACATGTACTCCAACCTCTCTTCAGATTTTAAACAAAGTGAAAATGGAAGATATTGTAGAAAGTGTGTTTGTGTTAAATTTTACTTCAAATTCAATAAAATTTTTACATAGACCTTGAAATGCTTCTGCAAACATTTGGGGAAGACTGTCTAAGCAGGTCATAGTTCTACAAATGGTTTAATAATTTACAAGGGGGCAAAACATCAACTGATGAAGATTTTAGTCCAGGACAACCTTTCACGTCAACAATGATGATGCAATCTGTGCTTTTGTTCATGAATGCTGCTTAATTGCTTGAGAGATTGCTTGAGAAATGGGCATCAGCTTAAGATCATGCCATACCATTTTAATGGAAAAATTTAACATACATTGCATCTGTGAAATTGTTGCTACATTTACTGATGATCAGAAAGATAATTATATTAACCAGTTATGAAAACCTTTTGCAAAAACACTATAGTAGGGGATGAGGCTTCAGTTAATGGCTACAATTTAGAAATCAAGAAGAAATTATTGCCATGACTGAGGAAAGAATTGATTGTCCTAGCTAAAAGATAAAGCCAGCATAAGTTGGTCAAACATGGAAATGTTGTTTGTGGACTTCTTTTTGACTGGAAAGACCTGGCCCATTCTAAATTTATTCCAGAATATGGTCAGACAGTAAGCGAGGAGTTCTATATGGAAGTTTTATAGCATTTGATTGTTGCTGTACGTAGAAAGAGGGCTGAACTATGGGAAAAACAAATTTTGATGTTGCATTATGACAACTTGCCAGCTCACATGTCATTTCTTATCCGTCATTATCTGGCAAAACATGAGATACAAGTGTTGTGCTTCACCAACCCTACTCTCTGAACTTGGCCCCAGCACAGACTTTTGTTGTTTTTCAAATTAAAGTTAGCCTTGAAAGGGCATCATTTTCAAACCATAAACAAGTTGAAGAAAATACAACACAATAGTTGTATGTCATTCCCAAAAATTGAAGAAACATTAGGAGGGGTGTTGCCTACACCAGCGACAATTATGGAGAGGACAAGCCTGTTTAAAATTGTAAACACATGAATAAAGGTTTTTTATTACACAAATAGTGTTTTTTTTTGGTTTTTTTTTAATATGCCTCGCATATGTACATATTTGTATTTCTATTTGACAAGTCACATTTAAACTAATGTCTTCAGGCCAAAAAGAGACAGACAAGACCCAATTATATGATTTGATTGCAAACTGTACTCTTACCTATTGAGGTTAGGTTATAGATTGATTAATTTCTTTATGATTGTTGGAACACACTTGGATAATGTGATTAGAGTGCCACTGGAAAATCATCAGTATAAAATGTTATTTAATATCAAGGTCAATGATTATACAGATTACGATAGAGGATAGCCTAAATGATTAGGGATTTCATGATAGTGGGTATCCTACTGTGAATTCAGTCAGTCCTTTGACTGATTTCATGGTAGGGAATAGTGTCAAGAAATGTATTCAAGAACTGAGATGGAAATAACCAGTTGTTATTACATCTTGACAATTTTTATTGACATTGAAATATTGCTTCCTTCACTTAGTTAGAACTTATCTGAAATCTTTCTCACTATAAGGTACTTAAAACTTTCACAGATCATGAGGGATTATTTCTCCAACCAGTCAGTAGTTTTTTTTTTTTATAGTAGGCTGTAACTGTGTTCAAACCAATTGTTATATGAAGTATGTAAATGTTTTAAATATATATTATTAACTTTTAACTTTATTGGGTCTTAATTACCATAATTTTTAATAAATCATACTTCACTTATAATTGCTTATAAAAATGGAATGAATTCCTAATAAATCTGAATCGGTAAGTTTCCTTGTGCTCAAAAATCTGGAACTACCTGAATTTAATATTTGTTTGTCAGCGAATATTTTGAATTACAATTTTTTTGTATTGTTTTTTATCTTATCAATGTCTAATCTTTACATTGAGTATTACATTAATCAAATTTTGCTTATAAATCCATCAGATACCATATTTATTGTTTAAAAGATCTCTTAACATTTAAAAGATGTAAGTTGGTGTGCTGCAATGCATAAACCACCACCCAATCTATCTGCAATCAGTTTATCTTCAAAGCGTTTGATCATTTCATTTGCAAGAAATGTAAATATTGTATTCCAGAAAGTTTGGTAGTAAGAAAAAATGACTGACAGTATTGCCATCAAGCATATCAACGTGCACCGTACATTAAATGAAGAATTAATTTATCTAACATTATTACCAATGTATCAAAATAATTATTATTAACAATAAAAATTACACCACCAGATACAGTTCATAAAGAGTAATGAACACTTACTTATTTGTCTGTAGTGCTTTTAGAGCTTATAGGTCCATCATCGGCAGACTTTTTACAAGTTAGACATAATATGAAATTAAAATTTTATTATGAAATATTGTTAGTTATTATTTAAAATATTAATGTATAAAATAAAACTTCTTACATCTACCATGGCACGGTACAGAATCTTGTGCTATAAAAAATTTAAAAAAATCATGGTCACAAAATCTTTGCAGTTACGTATACTGACATTTTTACTTGCAATGTTTTTCTTTTTTTTTCATGTTTGTCCTCAAATCTTGCATCTTTAATTTAACATATTTCCTGACATTGACTGCTGATGAAATTTTGCACAGTTACTAAGGTCAGGTGACAATATAATATTCCATCATTACTTTTGCAAACATTCCCCCATACAGGGGTAAATTTGTAAAATGTATATAAGTGACAAAAAAAAGTTTTGTTAATTTATAATTGTTTTTCAGTAATCGAAAACTTCACATTTCATTGCTTTGTATAGTAAATGTTTGAAAATTTATTTGATATTTTATAAATGTATTAGAAATTTCAATATGTTATCTTTTGAAATCCAAATTAACTAATTAAAATTTCTAATTAAACTCATGCAATGCATGAATTATCATGCAATTTGATTAAAGTATGACTAAAAAGTATAAAGCAAGATTCAAAATGCTTTTTAAAATCTTTGTTATATTATTTGATAATTATTTTCAAATAACTTGATTGTAATGAATGTTTTAATAATTTATTTTATTTTAATAGTTTTATTTTTATATATTAATATTTTAAATAATAATTTACAATATTTTTAAATAATATTTTAATTTCATAGTGTTCAGTTTTTGGTCAAGGTCGCAGACACAAAGTTGTTCGAGAAACCACAGTTTTGCTGATTTCGCATTAACGGACAAGGGTTTGTCAACAAATCTGTGAATGGTGTTATAAACAACATAATCCAAGGTTGTTTATTGTTACAATTCTAACCTGCGTGCAAATTCCGTTACCAGCTGTCGCCAATCTGCTCTCTGTGTGCGTTGGGTGTGTTAGCTTCGGTGCTGTGTACATTGTTTTTTTATTGACAATATATCGTCGCGTCAAACTCTTTACAAAATTTTAGTTTTCTAAAGACTTTATTTAATGTTTTACTTTCTGCTCATGGCTATTTTTGTATTGTCGGAAAAGCTAGAATTAGATTATTTCTTTAAGTGAAATGTTGACCACGATAAGGCTCGTCGTGCTATGTGTTTTCGTACTATGAGTTAAAATTATATGTCTGCATTCCTGTTTTTTTTTTAATTTTGTGAATGTAATAATTATTCTCAGTTAAGTCTTCTCTTCTTGTGTTTCTAGTATAATTATAAATTAAACAAACTTCAAATAATGCTGATGTGCTGTTTTATTTATTTTTTTCTTATTCGTAATCATTACCCAATCCAGACCATCAGATCCTCTCAGAAGACATACTTATAATTAGTAAAAGGTCTGCTGATGATGGAGCTGTAAGCTGTGAAAACGCTATAGACAGTGTTCTTATTCTTTATGAACTGTATCTGGTGGTATAATCTTTAATTATAATTTTTATTGATAAAATAAAAATATTTGGAAGTGCATTGTAAGTGGCAATCTCGTGTGGATTTTTCTCTGCCCAAGTATGTCTTTTTTTTTAAATTGTCAGTTCTATTTCCTTCAATACACAATTCATCAGTAACTAGAAGATGACTAAGGAAGATGAGGTATGTCCACATTTTCTAACAACCATCAACAGAGATTAGTCCATTTATTATGATTGGCAGTAATGTCTTGTGCATGGATTATGTTAAATGGGTACAATTGTTGTCCCTATATTTTAAAAGTTTAAAACTTAATAAATAATTTTTTTTATGATTTTTTTTTTATCAAAAGGTACATTAATTATTAGAATAGCAGTTTTACCACTTGTAATCAGATTCCAAAGACAAATGATTGTTATGAACAATACTTTACCACAGATGCAAGTGTTACAAATGAAAATGATGAATGCACGACAATCGGGTAATCCTGTTGAAGGTCAGTACGTATTTGAAAATGATTTTATATGTATATATTATTTAATTAACTACAATCACATATTTTCCCCCTTTTTATCTAATTGTTAAAAATAAGAAGCAGAACCTTAATTGGTCAGTAAGAATAGCATTTTAATTCATTGGGAGTAATGAATCTGTAACTATAAATTTTTTTGCAAACATTTATCTTCCTTCAAATTAATTAGGATGCATTAACATTGTAGATGGTTATATAGTTTCAAATTTTCTATCATTAAATAACATTACTCAATTTTCTTGTAAATTATTGAGTATCTTTAAAACATTTATCTATTTCTTGTAACTCGTCAATTTCCATACCAGATGATTGTTTTCACATAAAACTTTACTTTTGAATTGTAGATTAAGAAAAGAAGTTTGAATACACACTGTACCAATAAAATAATAAGACTGATGGTATTGAAAAAAATTGGCAAAATAAAATTATATATATATTTATTTATTATGTATTTATTATATTAGTGATTTACTTTTATGGCTCCTAAGATTTCAGGTAAGTTAAAGTAATTTGTAGAGGCCTGGTCTGGAGAATAGAGAGGAAGGAATTGTGACTAATGCTTTTTTATGCAAAAAATTCCTAATGTTTATAACAGAATGGGCAATTGCTTTGTCATGCCTTTTTTGTTGTTGCTTGAAAGTATGAATCCAGTACAAAATGAAATAATTTTTTCTTTTGTTCCAAAAAAGATGTGTAAAAATCTTTCAAAATTACTTATATGGATTCCTTATTCCTACTGATTATTTTGGCAAACTCATTGAGATTAATCTTTAGGAACAAGTTTTCTAATCCTTTTTTTACAGTCTCTGGTTTTGGAATGGAGATTGGTAGACCTGGTCAAGAAGCGACTTCTATTTATACTCGTTCATCCTGAAAACTAGAACACCTCTTGAGCATTTGTGGTCATGATAAACATTCACATTCATAAATGTTTTTTAATCATTAAATGTTTTCATAGTGTTCTTTTATTATTTAAAATAAAATTGAATTTCTGCTTTTCGTTCCAGTTTTAATTTTTTAATCACATGCTCTGAAGTATCAGTACTATTTTTTGCTGTAAATAATAATAAACTACAGCTTGCACAAGATTTAATTTAATTAATTGCAAATAACATATTGTTGTAACGGATCTTTGCCATCTCACATCATCATGCAGTCTTATTATGTAATTGGCACACTGTGTATTTATTTGACAAAATGTAAAGAAAATGAGCTTTAATAGAATTTTATTGATTAATTAGATTTTAAATAACTATTGTTTATTTAGATATGTAATGAGATAACTTTAACCAGCCATTTTCTGTTTTCAAAATTGAATGCTTAGATATTTCAGTTTGTTTTATTTGTTTCATATTTTATTCCTAGTCCATCAGACTAATCTAATGAAAACTCTTCATCGCAAATCACTTGTTTAACAGCTAATTTTTAAAGTCGAAGGTTTTGAGGTTCAAATCCTTGTAAAAGGTAGTTGCTTCTGTA
This sequence comes from Lycorma delicatula, assembly GCF_047948215.1. Taxonomy (NCBI): domain Eukaryota; kingdom Metazoa; phylum Arthropoda; class Insecta; order Hemiptera; family Fulgoridae; genus Lycorma; species Lycorma delicatula. The sequence goes on from NC_134462.1 coordinate 99,521,706, forward strand.
TGGATTTGAATGCTAAACAGTGGATACTGGTGTATTTTGGTGGTTTGGGTTCAGTTAATCACACATCTCAGAATGTTCAGCCTCTCTTCTTTTTCAGTTTTATCCTCTGGAACTGCCATAAGGTATTACTTCAGAGAATGAATGAGGATGATATATATGAATGTCAATGAGATGTAGTCTTGTGCAGTCTCAGGTCGACTGTTCCTGAGATGTGTGGTTAATTGAAATCCAACCACCAAAGAACAACGGTATTCATGATCTAGAATGTTCAGCCTATCCTCATCTCATCGAGCCATGGGGGGTTGCTTATTGTTCATTAGTTGAACAGATTGCAAAGATACACTTTAGGAAAAAAAATATATTTTATTCTAAAATTAATTGTTTTGAAATTATTATTTTTAATCATACGCATTAATTTTGAAAAACATTTTTTTCAGAAGTATTCAATAATTTAATGAAAAGTTCAGAAAATTATTTCAATGTGAAAGAAAAGAGTATGTATATAAATCTTTTTTTTACAACATTTTTTATTCATGTAATCTGTACAGTTTCAGATTGCATTTTTTTCTGTACAGAATAGTTAATTTAAAGATATTTTATTTCTGAATATTGTTTTTACCTATGTTTTATGAAAATTCTTATAAATCTCTGTGAATGAAGGATTAGATTAAATGGAGCTAAATTAATGACTGTTGTTGTTGAAGAACAGTGGTCAAATATGCATACAAAGTAAGTCACTTTAGTTTTGTTCATTATTTAATCATTTACAATAATTGTTAAACTGTACTGCTTTTAATGGTACTTCAATTAAATTTTAGTGAAGAATGCACACCAAACTTTAAAATGAGTCAATCCATCTAAGGTGACTGAAGAACTAACTTCATCTGTCTCTTTATTTTTTCACCTTTCTTTATTTTACTTTGGGTTCAAATTTTTGCCATCTTGATTATGTGATTAGATTTATAATAGCTTTAAAATTTTTTTATTTTTATTTTTAGAACCTGCAAAGTTAACTATGTATTTTGTTAATGTATTACTGAAATGTTTGTTAAGGACTTTAAAATAACTTTTAATAGAAAAAAAGTCTTATAGATCTTTTCTGAGTTAGTCTCAGAAACTCTCTGAGTTAGGCTCCTTCATCAGTTAGTTTCAGTTGTAGCATTTTTTCCTCAGCTCTCTTTCATAATTTAAACAGTTATATGTATTTTAGAAAAGCATATCATGTTAGTTTTTTTTTTAAGTTTTTAAGTTTTTTTTTTAGTTTTTTTGTCACATTTCATTATATTTATCAATGGAAAAAATTCTGCTTTTTTATAGAGGATTATATTTTTTTATAGAGAATATCTTTGTTGTGCTTTAACTAAATGGAATATTTTCAATTTTGTTATAATATTAAAAAATTTTTTTTTTTTTGTTTTTTAACAGCTGCTCATTACAGCAATGAGTTAGTGAATCTTGTACAAACGAAACAAATCAATCCATTTAAGAGTATTGCTTTACCCTTAATTCAGGTAATAAAACATTAATATTTTGTTCTGTTTAGTATATATTGTGTTTACATGTGTAAATGAAACTAATTTTTGACAATAAATAAATAATAATGACATTTGTTTATTTCAGTAAATGAATTAATGAATATATGCTTTAACTGATGAAAAGTTTGTTTAAAAATAGGTCAATGTAATTCTTCCTTCAGTAAAAGATTATTTATAATTTTATTTAAATCACTGCTAGCAATACAGTTTAGTAGTGGAATCAAAAACTATGGAGTTTTATTAATTTTAAATCATATTTAGTATTTATTTTTTGACAAAGCATCATTTTCATATATTACATATTCAGTAATATTTTTTATTTTAATTAATTTTACAAGAGTTCAGGCTCTAAAGTTTGTTTTAAACACTTGTTTTATAACAGGGTGTAAAAGTGTATTATCATCCTTCTGGAAAGTGGATTAGAACAGCAGTTTATTAGTTCAAAGCACCTTTTAAAGCAGGATTGGATCCTACATAAATTCAGATTTCACTAAATTTGATTTAACAGATCATAACCCAGCCACCATTTGAAATAAGATATAGAATAAGTTCATGCATGAGTTAAAAAAAGCCTTCATGTCACTGAATAAAACTAGTCCTCTGCTAGCTTCTCTTCACAATTTTTAACTTCATTGCTAAAATATAAATAAAAGTAATTTTTTAACATCACATACAAATCCTCAAATATAGACAGCAATCTGAATTCATATATATTTATTTATGTTTAAATGTCTTTTTATTTAGTTATTTTTTATTTTAAGTTTTATTTATATAGTTCTACATTATTTGAATCCAATATTTCAAATATGTTTTTTATATATAGTAGAAAATTGCAACACATGTTTTAAAGTAAGGTCCATTTTGAATTTGCCACTTATATATGTATTGTAAACAGATAGCGCTTGAATAGCTCAATTATTTTAATTAATAGTCATCTGTTATTAACAATAGTTAAGTCATTTCATTGTTAGTTTTTATATTCATTTATTTATGATGAGTGCTACGATTTATGATTCCACCAATTGTGAAGTACCCGTAGTCGTCCAATTTTTTATGGCAAAAGACAATCCAATTTCTGTTCAGTTTTGTTTTTATTTTTTAAAAAATCATATTTTAAAAACACATTTCATGTATTCTTCAAAAATAATAGCATAAATATTTGTATAGGTGAGATGGGAAACGCATTTATTACTTCTTTTGTTTTCATTGTCACAGTCAGTTTCTGATTAATGAATTTACCATCTGAAGTTATCTAAAACTGGCATGGGTGCTGCCTGTGTTACATAATAGAAAATGTACATTGTGAAGTCAAAATTTTTTATTTGTGTACTTTTAATAATTTATTTTCCTTTATTCATTACAGGCCAACATCTAGTTGTAAATTTCATTTTTTTGTAATAAAAGATAAATTTTGTATTGAATAAAAGATACGAGGCCTGACTAGTAATCAAACCTAGAAACCAATTTTTTTATAAAAATATATACCTGTTTCAAAAGGTATATAAATTATTTTTTTAACACAGTCATCATCTTAATTGATGGACTTGTCTAGAATAAAATCCATTGATGAAAACTGTGTTGATATAAGATGGGAACTTATTAACATACATACCTCACTGTACAGTCGTCATCTGGTTGGAATTGCTTACCATAATTTTGTCTCCAGTCAGTAATGGAATAGTCCGTACCGTAACTTATCTCTAGTAATATATTTTTTAAACATTGATTAAAGAAAGATGAATGAGGAGTGCCCCTTAGTGCTTATCTGTCATTTACCAAGTTACCCATCTACTGTGTTCTTTTTTGTACCCGTAAATAATTACGCCAGTAGTGTAAGATGAACATTGAAGTTTGTTCTCTGATTTACAAATATTTTCTTCAATTAACTGAGCTATTAGTCTGGTGCACTCCGAACTATCATCAGAATGATGTTTGCTGTAACATTCACATTATCTCACTTTTAGAATTTGACTATAGTCCTCTAGAATCCTAGAAATCTGTAAGCATAACTTCACAAGTAAGGGTATAACATTCATAAAATTGAAGAAGTTTGTTTCTCTATTAAATCATGCTTTAATTTGGGACTGTAGTGATGCACTAATGATTCATATTTAGTAACAATCCTGTTAAGCATGTTTTCTCCTTTATTGATATATCTAGAAAGATTTTACACATCTCATTGGTGCCCTTTCAATTCATGCTTTGTTCCTCAGTCTGTTGTCTGGGTATCATCATGGCATGCTTTTCACAAATTGAGATGCTCATGTTATGCTATAAGTGTGAATTAATTTGTTAAGCTATGTATAATTCAGATCATCTCCTCCAACTGTCATACCAATGGTTCAACTGCAATCTGAACAGATCTTTGTTAACAATTTTGTGCATCCTTGAGAGAATTTATTGACCCATTTCTGAATCACAACTTTATGCAAGGAATACATCTCACTTTAAATAGGTAATATTTTCTCATTAATATCCTTTGCAGAAATTTTTTTTGCTCACATAAAAACTCAGAGCAGCATGCTACTTTTCTTATATACTTTTTAAACGTAGTCACCAGTTCAAATTGGGATGGCAATGTGTAATTCTGCTACTTCATAATTACTAATTGAATGTCATGATGCTGGATATTGCTACCATCTGAACACCTTTAAAGCAATCATCACTATTAATTTCATGCCTCTACATCAGTTTAAGATCATTTTACTGACTTTCTCATATAAATAAATCTGATTCCCTAGCAGAGAGCAAATGAGCATGCTAAGGGACATTATTATCTGTCTTTTACTTAAAATCTAACCACACTTACTTAGAAAATAATGGAAATAAAACGTACTTACTTTTGAATGGAAATTATTATAATGAACATGGATTATAATAAAGCAGAAATCACCCACTATCAACAAAAGTGAAACAGTATGCTTTTACTAGTGTTTATTCTAGTTAAATTATTATCTGTTCATAGATAGTAATCAAAATGTCTGTGATTTATAGCAGTGCAAAGTATGAAAACAGTTGGCTTATGGCCAGTAGAAATATGAAGACTGTGTAATAAATATTTTCCAAGAATAAAACACATTATAAGTGTGCAATCATTTAGATTTGTTAAAACTAGTGTTCAGTTATTAATGTAATTTTACATATTATTATTTTGTTACAGTTACCATTTTTTTTATCATTTTTCTTTGGTCTGCGTGGAATGACTGAACTGCCAGTTGAAAGTCTTCATAATGGAGGTTTGTGGTGGTTTTCTGACCTGACTGTTCCTGATCCATATTATATTTTACCAATTGCAACTTGTTTAACTCTTCTAATAACTATTGAGGTAATATTTTATTATTTTCATTATTAGTAATAATAATTCACAAGCAATTAAGTGTGTGACAATAGACATAAATATGTATAAAGTGATACGTTAATAAGTATCATTTACTTATTTATTACCTTATATTTACCAAAAATGCAGTTTAAAAAAAGTGTTAAAAGCACTGCTCCACAACTTTGCTTACATATATAAGTACTATGACTATTGTATATTGATAAACTTTCATGTAACACTTAATGGGCAAAATGTACTTTTAACTTCTGTTAGATATAATGAAATTATATGGATTCCACAAAAAATGCTGTTTATCTTAACTTCATAGACATTAATAAAAAGAAAACTTATGTACAGAAATACTATCTACATGAAAGTACTATCTGTAGCATGAAATGATCACAAATTGAGCAGATTTCCAAAATTAGAAGTTTAAAAAGACATAAGAAAATTAAAACTAGATTGAAGAATAACAGTGTAAATTGCATTTTGCAATCACATTTTGGTCAAGTTTGTTTATCACCTCAACTGTTTCCACTTCTGAGCTGGAAAAAAGTTCCAGTTCCCTAGTATAATTGACATAGTAGCTGGAATATAAAAAATTCTGGAAATATAAGTAAACAATATTTTATTCTCTTTGGTACATAATAATATGTACCAAATAGTGATACACGTATAAATCATATTAGGAGTGAGTTAATATACTTCGTGGATAATAAAAGAGCTGTCAGCACTTACCTGGATGGATCAAGGGAAACCATGCTAAAACTTTGGTCAGATCAGCATCATAAAATACACAATTAATTTTAAAATAGAATATAGATGTGATTAAAATCCATATTAATTATTTAAAATGTAAACACATGAAATAATTTTTAAGGTAAATTAAAATACATAAAAAAAATAACTTTAGAATTATTCGCAATTCACATTTTTAAGTATTTTACTTGTTCTTTGGAAATTATTCAACATTCTTGCACACTTTTAACTGGATGCAGAAAATCCAGGGGATTTGTTTTTAAATTGCCAATTAGTATTATTTAAAAACTCATAAACAGAGTTATAGTGTTTTTGTAAAAGAACTTCTTTTAATATTGGGAATAAATTGATGGGAAGAGTTTTTAAATGGTTTTAAAATTTATTAAATGTGGCAATAGAAGTATAATGAAGTTGTGTTGCCTTACATGAAAACAGTTGTGTAATTTGAAATAGATGGATTTGTTGTTTCATAACAATAAGTGACTATTGTTTTTAGCAATAAAAACACATTCATTACACATTCATAAATATAAATGTAAAGATAAGTTAACAACCAAGTAAAGCTGTTTTCAACATAAAATGTTTTAGGTGTCTCATGTAACTTTCCCCAGTTTTTTTTTTAATTATTTTTTTTATGTATGTTCAATTGATATTAACTACTAACAAATTCCAGCATCATGCACTGATGAACCTGCATCTATGTTGTTTAACTTGATTGTCAGTGGGAACTATTTTATTAAATGTAACTTCAGCCATTGACATTTTATACTAATCACAACCTTTTGCAGAACCATCAGGTTCTAATAGTGCATTTAACTGTCTGATCCAGAATCTTCTTTCTTTTTTATTGCCTGTTCTTTGTATTGGGTAACAATAAAAATTGTAATCACTGCATGGGGGCAAATTGCTGAACCCATTGGCAGTGAAAGGATTTAAGCAGAATCCTGAATTCAGTGAAAACTCACTGTTGTTTGGTTTTAATTCTTCTGAACTTCTAATGTGGAATGTTTTGCGGTAATTAATGTTGCAATACTGAAATTAAATTTTTTATTAAGGTTACTTTTGTCTATTTTTTCCAGTTGGGATTGGATTCTGGTGTGTCTGTCAATCAAGTGCAAATACGATTTGTTAAATATGTGATGAGGGCGATGCCAATTATAATGTTTCCTGTTATAATGAACTTCCCAGGTGTAAGTTTATTTTTAAGTAGTTAATTACTGATATCAGTTAGGCAGTCCACACAAAGAGTTACTGAAAAGAAACTGATTGGTAATGTGTGTTGCCTATCATTTACTTATGTCGCTTACGATTTAATTCAATGGAATGCTGCACACTGAACTATCTGTTAGTAATCCATCATAAACCAAGTCCAGGTGACTAGGCTTTCCAATCACCTAACTCTTCATTTTCCTAGTAACATCTTTCTGTTACAGATTATCTCAAATGAATGAACAAATTTAAAAATTTAATTTGTAGGAGAAGTTAAGAAACAATGCTATATGATTATAAGCTTCCAGGCTACTCATGGAAGTACATCACAAAGAAAGGATGAAATTAAATTGGTAGAGAAGTTCAAGAAACAGGTATGAAGCTGTCCATTGGAGCTTGAGCTCTTTGGGTGCTACAAGTAGTCTGCAGTGGGTGGCTTTTTTAGATATAGATGAACCTCAAATCATTTTCTTGTTTCTTTCTCCTTAAATAATTCTTCATCACTAGAATCAGTTCTTACATCATCATTCTTACATCATGACTGCGTAATGAAAAACACATTACCTTGCATGTTGTACTCATTTGACTTATGTGGTTTCCGTCACTATTGAATAGCTGTGTGTAAAGAACCACATCACTAACCAGTTAGTAATTACTTGTTAATTTTGATCATTAACCAATTTCTTTTGAGTTTGTCTGTGTGCAGCTGGCCTGTTTACTTTTCTTTTTGTTTATTAATTATTGATATTTTAATTATTTAGTTATTAATATTTGTGTTTTTTTTTAAATTATAAGTTTGGTTTAAAAGGAAGTATATAAAGAAACTTTGTATAAGAATCAGGTAAGGGAAAGTTTTAAATGGAAATAACTATAATAAAAGTAAAATACTCAAGTCAGCAAATCATTAATATTTTAAAGAAGTTTCAATTAAATTGAATGAAAAAATAATTAAACAAGTAGAAGATTCACGTACTTGGAAACCAGAAAATCTGAAGCTGGAAAAGTAGTTAATATGTTAACAGTAAGAATGTAAAGAGGTTATTTGATTTTACATGGTTTTACTTTGGCATAAGGAAGTACCATTGCATTGTATATGGTTATTATTCAACATATGTGCCTGTAGTTATGTGCTTCAAAAGCAAGATAAATATGAATAGATTGCAAGCGGAGAGATGAAATTCCTGAGAAGTAGACTAGGATAGATGGTGAAGAAATAACATTGCGTGTGCATGCATGCACGCACAGGCATGTGCGAGCGTGTTTGAGTGAGTGAGTGTGTGTATATGTATGTGAAAGAGAGAACAAGTTACTGTGATATTATATTGTGGCTGAAAAAAGTGGGTAAAATTTATTGAAATGATTTGGGTACCTGATTTGAGGTATTGACTCTCAGGAAGGTTGGTCATCATGAAGACCGCCTGCCAAACTGTAATTGTGTTTGTAGCTTGTTATTTGACAGTGTAATAACTAGAAAAAACAATTTAAAAGCTATGAGAAAAGTTATTGTAAAACTTTACCACCATTATTTTCTAAAATTAATTTTATTTTCTAAAAAATCTATTTTTATAAAACTGATTTCAATTAAAATATTCTTTTAACAACCCTTTATTCAGTCATTTTTTAAATTTATTTTGTACACTGATTAATTCCAAATCAAAAAGATTGCTTCTCTGCTGCATATTACATAATTTTCAATACATTTTTGAAAAAATGTATTTTGATAGCTACATTTTATAAAATTCACAATAAAACATTAAAAAAATGAACGTGCATAATCTAGTAACAAATAAGCAATAAAACACTAGCTTGTTCAGTAATTTACATGTGCAATAATGAGCCAGGAGGTGTGCCAAATTATTTTAAATCTTTAAATTTAAATCTGTTACAGTTAAATGAAAATGTATAGTACTTAAGGATTGATTGCTTAATACACATCATAGTTTACATGTCAATTTAGTTTAATGGTTATAAAAAGAAATCAAGTATATCATTTACCTGACACTGTTAACAGTATTTGGAACTCTTTTAGATTTTAATAATCCACTTAAAAAATATTGTGACTTCAATAAAATTGGCATGTGTAAAGTTGGCTCAGGTTAACCTCTTATCAAAGTAAATTGTTAAGGTTAGCTTCTCACTTATAAGTAAGGCAAAACTTTGGTAGGGTCTGTCTTTTTTTTACATATTTTGTTGATTCTATATGAGCTGATACACAGAACATGTCAGTGAAGTGGAAAAATTTTAAACTCCTGTATTTAAATAAGTTTTTATTTTAACTAATAAGTTTTTACTGTTATCTGTTTAGTACAATAACTGTATTTTATTTTTTTAAATAATTTTATTTTTTATAAGTAATGGCTGATTGGTGGGCACATTTGACCTATCCACTTGTGTAATCTTAATAAAAAATCTCTCTCTATAACGTGGCTGATGTAATGCGTGCTACTTGTTGAATTTTTAATTTTAGTTCTGCTAATATTTTTGGTTGCTTACATACAACTTGCTTTAGAGCAAGCTGCAAGGAAAAAAGTCGAATGTGGACAAATCAATAGCTCTAGCTGCCCAAAAAATGTTCCCGTTTTTGGGTATGACATGATTCAAAAAGAGGACTTTTAAAACAGTAATAGACCCACAAGTGATAGGACTTGTAGCACCATCTTTCTGGAACCATCTAATCTGTGTAAATAGAATTCATTCTTGCTTCAAAAGTATTGTGACCATGCTTATGTAACACACTGCAATAACAGTTGTTACTGCAGTAAATTGTAATGATCAAAGAGATTATTTTTTTTCAAAATGATCTTGATCATTTTGAAAAAGAATGGTCTAATAATGTCAGATGATGAAATTGACACACCACACTATGACCTTTAGACTATGCAACGCTGTCTCATTTAACAGATTTGGGTTTTCAGCACTCCAGTTTGACTATTCTGTTTATTTACATAGCCAGTCAGATGAAAGTGAGCTTTATCTGGCATAAACTGTTGGTGGATTAAGTTTTCAGCACCCCAAATGTTGAAACTTTTCTTGACAAAAATTGATGAGAGCAACTAAATCAGCATCTTTAAATTCCTCAACAGTTTAAATTTTATAGTGTGAAAACTTAATTCCTTCTGTAAGGTTCAATACATTACTGATTGATGTTTCACTTATATTTAGTGCTAATGTGTGTTTAATCGCAGATTTATTGTGGACTCCATATTATGGCAGTTTGAATTCTTATCAGTGTTTTCTGTTATTCTAATACTTTTTGCTGCTTGTATATGTTTTAAATTTAATGTGGACAGGTTTCCTCAAATTTTTAATCCGTAAGTTAATTTTATGAATATACAGTACCTGTGATGTAGAATATTGTACTGTACAGTTGTTTCACAGTCACCACTTCTATAAACTGATTTATTGCAGAAGGCACAATGTCCTCTGACAACTGTTATAGTATTAAATGATTGACAATAAACAAGGTCAACACCCTTACCCAAACATTAAATGAATATCAAAGTGTTTAGATTTTTCCGTTTCACTGACATGCCCTTACTTAAGTAATGAGATGGTGATAACTGGAAATATAAAATTCTAAATTCAAGCCAGGAATTTTTAACCTTGGACCTTTACTATATAAATGGGTTGCTCTACTAGCTAAATTTAAAAGATAACATATTTCTAATAACGTTCAAGTAAACATCTTCAGAAGAAAAAAAAAATATCTTTAAACATTTCTAAACTCTAAGAGTGTTCAAAGTTGAATCAATTCTTTTATTGTTGAGAGCAAGATAGTAACATAAAACATAAAGATGTTCCTGTTTTTTACTTTCTTGTATGAAGTAAAGGAAGTATTGTGATCGCGAAAAATTTCGGTTTTCAGATTTCAATGGAAATTTCCATTTTGACCATCCCAGAATCCATTTTGACTAGTTTCAGTGTGATGTCTGTACGTATGTAAGTATGTATCTCGTATAACTCAAAAACGATTAGCCATAGATGTTGAAATTTTGGATTTAGAACTGTTGTAACATCTAGTTATGTACCTCCCCTTTTGATAGTAATTACTGCGGTAATAAGCCCTCATTAAGAGCTCAGTAATAACAGTAAAAAAAATCAGAAGTTATCTATATATATAAAAATGAATGTTTGTCTGTCTGTATGTCTCTTATGCCTTCTTAAACCGTTCATCCGATTGCAATGAAACTTTGATGAGTTGTTGTGGGCACGCCTGCGAAGGTTTCTGAATTAGTTTGGACCCGCTAGGTAGCACTGGGGTAGATATATTTCAAAAAAATGTATTTATGGTCCGATTTGGCTCATATTCAGAATATATGGTACTTACATGGAAAGAAAGCCTCTGCAAAAAATGGACCCACTAGATGGCGCGGGGGTTGAGATATTTGGAAAAATTGTACTTATTGTCTGATTTGGCTCATATTCAGAATATACATTAGTTATGTGAAAAGATAAGTTAGGTGACGCCGGTGTCGAAATATTTACGAAACAAACAAATATACAAATAGATTTTCTTCTATATATATATATAAAAGGTAATGTTCGTATGTATGTCCGCTATAAACTAAAAACTGCTGGACTGATTTACATGCTGGAAAAAGGTAAATAGGGGAGAAGTGAAAAAGGGAAATAGGGACAAAAGGGGAAAAGAGATAAAGTGAAAGGTTAAATTTTGTAATGTTCCGTAATGTTCATTTTTTTAATGTTTTATCAAATTTTCAATTGTGTTCATTTAATATATATATATTGAGTGTATATTGAGATATATATATATATATACTCAAAGCTAGCAATAGCGAAGCATTGCCGGGTCTGCTAGTTAATTAAATAAAATTTTATGTACTCTTCATTTTAAAAAAATGTGTATATGTAATTTAATAGGTGTACAAGGAAGTCATGTGGTGTCCACATCAGATTCTTTTCTTTAGTTTTTAGTACTTAAATGTCTGGTAACCGAGTTCCCTGTATGTACTATTTTTTTTACACTTAAGTGTTGGGTGTTACACCCATCATTATATTTCAACTTTTGTAATTGTCTGTAGTGAGGGCTCTTACATTTGTTGTGGATTTAATTTGTGTTAAGATCTTAAGCATCAGTTTGAGATACTATTCAGATTTGATCCTCTCTATTTTGTAAAAATAGAATTTTTTAATATATTACTTTGTATGGTTTTACATGTGACATTTCATTTATAAACAGCTATTCATCTAATATCTGTACATTTTGCAATGTTACTAATATTATAGTAAATATATCCATTTAAAAATGTGAAATATCTGTTTTTGTAAACAGGTCTTCATCCAAGAGATGTGCTTTGAAAAATATCATACTTTAAAATGTTATAATATTAGTGATAGAAGAGACAGAAAAAAGTATAAAAGCTTGTTAATATAATGGATGAGGATGGATGTATGAGAATTTGAAGTATAAGAGTATGGCAGTAAAATTCAAGGATAAGACCTAATTTAATTGAAGAAAATTGAATGGATCTATAACAACTGACCGGCCAATGGGTTTGTGGATCAGTATCCTGGTTTTCATTCATTTGATCCTATGTTCAGTACCAGCAAAGATCTGGTATTTTTTCATTTGATCTCATTATAAAAAAATTAACAATAATTATCTCTGTTATTGATCATATACCTTTGGAGTGAATAAATAAATAAAATAAACTTGTGAATTTTTCATTGCAGATAATTCTGGTATACTGGTTGTCGAATAATTTAATATCATTGATTCAATCAAATGTTCTAAAAATAACTTCTGTTCGTGACTTCTGTGGATTTGAACATTCTATAAAAAACACAGCCAGTTTAGATCTTATGAAAAAGATGCAAAATGATATTGGATTTAAGCAAGGATTTAAAGATTGTAAGTCAAATTGTACATTATTTTGACTTTTATACTTCTATTGCTGCTGCAGCAGCTTATTTATAAAAGGAAAGTATAGAAATCGACCAAAATTTTGGATATCATGTTTTTGTAGATGTTGACATTTTGAGAACCCAACAGTCCAAAAAAAAGGGTTATAAATATTTCCAGAAGGTGTATTCAGATGCTTTTATGCATATGTATGTTGGCCTGTATTGTGATTAATCTGGGTCGACTCACCATAAATTCTTAGAAAATGGCTCAAAAAATGTCTATATATGAGGCATTGATGACATTAAATTTTAGTTAAAATTAAAAAAAGGAGGTTAGTTTTCACAATTTTTATTTGTTTGAGCATTGAAAATTGAGCTTAATAAGAGCAGGATGCTCTTATTCAGTTATTTAAAATTTTAAAAGTTTTGAGTCTATTAAATTTATGGCTGAGGGATATTCAACCTGATGAACAAAAACGTTGAAATTTGGCATAGATATATATGTATATATAAAATACAATATTATAGCTTCTAGCATATTTATAGTTTCGACCTGATTTTCAATTCCATAAGACAAGGAGCTTAATATTTTATTTTTTAGTAAACTATAATTTTTTTTTTTTAGTCTTGTTGAATAACATTACATCAAATTGGGCCAACTTATTCAAGTAAATAATTACTCCCTTTAAATAAACTTTTTAGCTCCAAACAACATGGTGAATGAATTTGACCCATACTTAAAATATACATTTTTTTTAAACATTAATTTTAAGACTGAAGATCCAACTATATCTAGTATTGATTCAGATGACTATTGTAGCTTCAAAGTTAACAATGGTAGCATGATATTTCAAACAGCGTTGGATTTTCAAAAGTTATCACTAGCTAGCGCAGCTTATTGGAACACAATCGGGTGCACTGGTTACACACTGTTATAAAAGTTTAGTTTTTCTTTTAGATTTCACCTTGTAAAACCTTTTTTTAATTATTTATTTTTTAAATTGTTAACAACATTGAATAATAAAGAATAAATAAAAATATAATTTAACAAAAAGATTAGATTAATTTTTTTAAGTGTAGAATCATTTTAAGTGTGGAATCAATCACAAGTATACTTGTGTTATTATGGATAATAAATGTGGAATATAGAATAAAACAATCAAAATATTTAAAATAGATGGAATTATCAAATTTATTGTAATCGTACTAAACTTCATCGTAAATGATGTGTTTTAAGATTTAAAAAAACATACACTTACTTTTTATCTACGGTTTTTCCATTTATGAAAATTTCAGAGAAGATAACTCTCTCCCACAAATAGGTAAAGTTCTAATTTATTTAAAAATGAAACACAGTTTCTTGTTTTATTTTTGTACGAATTTATTTCATGAAAGTTTAAACGAAGTTTTGTTTAAATAAATGTACTTGTTATTTTTTAATTTGCAAATCTGTTCCTTTCAGCATTAGAAAATATGAAAATATCACAAGAAATGATGGAAAGAATGGCCCTTGAAAGAGAAGAAAAAATAAAGAAATTGAAGGGTGAATTAAAAAAGAAGCATAATAAATAAATTGTTAATTTATTTTTAGGTTAGTAATTACTGTTTTTATTTATTTTTGTATAAAATGTTTATAGCATTTTAATTGTTAAATAGATGAAAAAATTAAAAGTAATTTTTGTTTAGTTTGTTTGTTTTTCTGTTGTATTTGAAAGTTGTATAACGTGATTGTTAAGATAATAAAATCATATTTATGGAAAATATAATTTCTGTTCAAGAAATTTGAATATATGGCATGCAGTTCTGATCAATTCTTTCCTTATGGATTTGATGATTGCCCTTCATTTGACTTGATTTAATTCTTTTATTTTACTGTATACGTATTAGAAATGGGTTCTTCTCAGAAAATTTACTACATCCATAGCAGTATTGACAAAGATCTTATTTGTTGAAATCTCAGTATAAATGTTTTAGTGGAAATAAAATGACAGCATTTTACAGTATGTAAAACAGAAACTGTCAAGTTGATCTCTACCATATCTTTTATTTTTATCTGAGGTCTTCCTAAGGTGTAATTTGCTTTTATTTTGTTCTGTTTACTATTTTTGGTTCCTTAAATAACTTTAATGGGGACAGAATAAGACATCTAATTTGGAATTGAAGCATGATCCTTATAATACTCTGTAAATTAATGCATTAAAGCTTAAATGTTTGTGTAGAGTGTTAATAATGGGATTATTTATAATCTAATCTCAAGAATGCATTCTAGTAATGAAATTTAAAAAAATTATAAAAATAATATTAAAAATACTCTATTTTTGTATATGGCCAGGTTTAGGCTAAACTTTTTGTGTAAAAGCACAATGAAAGTACTGTGTATGGCTGATGGAAGTGGGGTCTAATTTGATGTCAGTAATGAGAGCACCAAGGAGTATTTTGTCCATCATTATCTAGTTCTTTGAACATTATGTGATACAATAGCAATTGCCCCTTCAAGTTTTATGAGCATTTTTATTAAGTATTACAAACAGTTTTTAATTCTTTTATATCCATCAGTATTAAAGTTGTAAGAAGTAATCTGATTTGAATCCTGTGTCTTTTGCATAATTTTAACTGAAGTTAAAAACTCTAGTTAATTCTTTGGGATTTAAAAAAAAAGTACTCTAACATTACTTATAAAAAGCTGTTCCATTGTTATTATTAATAGCTTAATTTCATTTTTGTTACATTTATTGGTATTTTATTCTTATCTTTATATCTCCTTGGTAGCATCTCAGCCTTTCACCCAGAAGGTTCTGAGTTTAAATCATAATCAGATTGGCATTTTTAATACTATACAAATCTCATACTCTTCAAATCGTTATTGTTATGTGCTGTCAGTTAAGACAAAGGATATAGAGACTACACACCTTAAAATTCTTATAAATGTATTATTTATTTCCTTTACCACATTACTATTCTGATCCTACTATGAAATTTGCAATAATTAATACTTCATTAAATAAGTGATTGTAGCAGAGATATTGTAATTACAAAATCAGTAATAAACTTTATACTATTAAACTTTATACTATACTACGATTATTTACTTTTACTATTCACAAACGGTAACCAGCTTATACTTCTAAAAATAAATTGTCATCTATATATAAAATAAATAACCTTGTCATCTGTATACAATGAACACAGACAGCTTTGTGCACATAACTGCAAAGTAGATCACTGTCGCAGTTTACTGCAAGACAGAGTATACTTGTGTTTAAGTCTTTGGTCATATACACTGACTGTTATCGCATGCACACTGTCATTCTCTGGGCCTTGGTAGTGTTTATATTTTCAGGTCTAGAGATTATCCTGATGCAACAGCAGTCAATCCATCTGCTGCTTCATTCAAGCATAATGGTTTCAAAATAACACCTATTGTTCCAACTATTATTTTATTTTCAGAATTCTTTTGATTTTAAAATTTATACTCTATTCAAAAAATTCTTTCCATTGCCCTTCTTTGTTATTATTTCTTGATTTTTTCCTTTTTACATTTATTTATTTGTTTCATTTTCTCTTTTTTCATTTCACTCTGCATTTTTCATCTCTACTCATCACAGTATGTTTCGTCTAACATTTATGAACAAAGATTCAGAAAAAACAACTACAGAAAAATTAACAAGTAGTGATTATCTTCCAGAACAATAAACAAATCAAATAACAAAGTGCTCCAAAAGTTTACATATTGAACAACTCCAAATTTATAAAATTATATATAGATTGCATTAACAGAATGGAGCTTCAAAGGTCTAGTGAACATATGAAAGTAATAACATATGAAAGTAATTCACAATAATAAAAGATCAACACTTTCCATATAACTTGAAAACAAATTTCAACATTAACAACTTACCTAGATATTCTACGTAAACACAAAAAGTAAAAAGGGCAACATCTTAATGCATTGAATGTTGTAAGTGTACTTTGTACAGTTATATACTTTCCATTTCTAGAAGCTTCTCTACTCATAAAGTTATAGTAACTCATATTATAATAACTTGAATAATGTTATTCAAGTTAATTCATTTGCCTCATACTTCAACTTTAATTTGTTATATAGTTTTTTCTTCGCTTTCTTTCTTGATTAACTTCTGTATACATCATGTATTTTAAATAAATTTTTAAAAAATTATAAAAAAGAGGACACACAAATTTTATTTTTATTTTAATGGTAATTGTCACATTTTTTAGGCATCAGTAGTATAATATGTTTTGTTGTAACATTTATTGGTGTTATTGCCACCAAACCAAGTTTTTAATTTCTCTCTGTCTTTGCTATGAAAAGTTTTTTCATAAGATTTATTGGGCTAGTTTTCCAATGAATTACAGCATGACAAACCAAACAGTATGATTTGTATGCATAGGCTGTATGTAGTCTTGTAAATTCCAGTTATAAAACTGGATAAGCTCCAATTTATATTTTGCCTTATAAAAATGGAAATTTGATTAAATAAACATTTTACTGTAGTGGTTACACTATTTGTAACAAATTCTAATAATTATAATTCAATTACATGGAATACTGATATGATATAATATTGTTTTTCTACGATTTTTTTTAAATTTAACCTTACTTTTCACCAAATAGATTGATTTTAATAATTTTTCTGTTTTGGATAGAAAGTCCCTCTGATGGTTTTTTCTCAGATAACTTCAGTGGAAGAATTTTTTTGACAAAATATTACAGTTAAATTGTAAGTGGTAGTATAGTAATCACCATGTGATGCTGTGCTTGGGTGATCAGCCTGGCACGTCACTACTATACTGTTGTTTTCTGAAACATTGGTACATCATGATTAGTTATCTCTTAGAATAAACACAATGTATGATACATTTGCTAGTAATCATCAGTACTCCAAGCTCACCATTATGGCGGCGATGGTAAATAATTTAATTATGTTTATCATTTTTATTAGTATTGAATTACTTTAGCATAGCCTGATGCTATTGTGATATTGAAGTATTTTAATTGAAGAAAATTAGTTGGAAAACCTAAGGGTAAAAAATGATACATATCCTTTCATTCCAGAGAGCCTGAATTTATACTTTGTATCTATCTTTTACATAGTTTCTTTGACTCCTTTTCTTATTTCATGAAGAGTCATGATTTTTGCATTTATATTTCTTGTGAATAGCTTTATTCTGTATGATAGTTTATTTTGCCGACTTATCGTATTTTAAATAAGTTTTAAAAAATCTGATGTAGACAACACGACTTCTTTATACGCCTGTTAAATTACATTTGTTCATTTTTTTTTTTAATGAAAAGTACATAGTATTTTATTTCATTAAAAGCTTCTGATATTTTTTCATATTTTTTATATTTTTTGTTATTGAATTATTATTTATTGTAAAAATCTTTTACAATGAAAAGTTAATAAATCATTATATTTAAATTAAAAAAAGGAGATGAAGTCGGATTGAACTGATATGCCTCCCCTTCTAAGATCCAAATATTTCATTAATTAAAATTTTATTTGGCTATAACTCTGGAACCAGTGAAAATAAATGATTATCGTTGAAAATATCTGTAGTTAAGAAAAAGTCCAAAATCCAAATTTTTTGAATTTTCGATTTTTTGGACACTTTTGGTCCAGTCGATTGCAATCAAAAAGAGAGGTACACAACTAGATGTTACAGCAGTCCTAAATCCAAAATTTCAACATCCTGCGGCTAATCGTACTTGAGTTACATATCGAAGAGATACATATACATATTGGATACATATTGGTACATATTGGATACGGAAACTAATCAAAATGGATATAGCTGCTGAAATCTGGAAACCAAAATTTTTCATGATCACAATACTTTCTTTACTTCGTACAAGGAAGTAAAAATAATAAAATTGTGAAAAAAATTCTAAAAACTAAAAAATAATACTTTTTAAATTTTGTTTTTTGAAGTTAGTAAGTAGGTCGTTTTTCTTCTCATTAATTTAATTTTTTCTTTTGTAATCCATAATTTCTAAAATTCAACACTGTTTTAGAAAGGAACCATTGAAATGATGCAGTTATCTTCAAAAACTTTTTATATTTAAAAAGTAAAAGGTAAGAAGATTTAATTATATGTAGTGTTTAAGCTAGATTCATTGCTGATAAAAAATATTGAAAATTATATTTTTTATTATTACTTAATGAATTCTTATTTTATTTTAATTCTTTGATATTTTATTTTATAAAATGACAAAAATAATTGAAAAAATGTAAATGAATTGCTAATTTTAACATAAATTACAAAATAGATATTGCATAAAAATTAAAACTCAACTATTGTAAAATTTTTATTATTCAGTGAGAAAAAGAAAAACATATTTATCTATTTTGTTTTTCAAGTAACTATAGACCACCTAAATTACAGCTGTTGATAGATGAATTTTTGTAACTTGTGAAAGATACCAGCTTTACTGAGATTTGGACCCAGGACCTGTGCATGAAAGGCAGGGATGCCACCATTCCCCTATGGAGGACAGTGGTGTGGTTAAATATCATGGCAACCATAATATATGATTTTAAAGTTAATAAGATGGAAGGAAACTTAAACTTTAGTAGAAGAAATATGCACACTATATCTTCTCTAGATTTTTTTTTATTAATTTAGTTATTTTTATTTTACTATATATAGGTAATTGTTTATTGTGTATATTGCCAAAGAAAAAATTTAATTAAAGAAAATATGATGAAATGTTTGCACATATACATTTGTGGTAGTCATTTTATGAATGTAAATATTCTGCTTAAAAATTGTACAATGTATGAAACGACTAATTATAGTTGCTGGAATATTAAAAATAATTTTTTAAATATTTAATTTAAAAGGTTATCTACAGAATGTCAATAAAGGTCATCAAGTTCTTATTTTTCCAAAATCATGAGAAATTTTATTTAATTGATCCTGAGTCATTTATAATTCAAGTACATGATTCATAATTATGTGAAGGCTTTTTAAAGCTGGTAGGTACAAATATTCAAGGAAGAATGTTCAAGTAAACATAAAATAAAATATACAGTTTAATAAAATAAAGATGACCAATAATTTTATTATTGCTGTTTTTAGTAACTTTTTCAATTAGATTCTAATGTTTGTTACACCTTTTCTATATTTAATGTTAAATATAAAGAACTTATATTTTACAGGAAATTTGTTGATACATTTGCTTAATATGCCAGAAATATCTTTATATCTAGAGTACTGTTTTGTTGAATTTGTGAATATTTCATTGTACTTTTGACTAGACTGTGGAAAATCAACTAACATGTTATATCTGCAGTGTGGGGTAGGGAAAACTTCCCTGTTTTTGTTTTAAATGAAACAGAATTATATAATTAATATTTTTGTAATGGTCAGTGACCACTGTTTACTGCAACTAAAGCTTGCTTCACTTCATCCTAATCTAGATGAAAGCTTACAGTTAATACTGAAAACAATTGGTGTTTTTTTTTTTTTTTTTCAGTTGGTTATTTCTTTATGATAAACCATAATGAAGTTATTATTTTATTAGCATTATTGAAATCATTTCTGTTTGACTTTTCCTCGTTTTTAGAAGCCATCACATGCTGAAGGTAATTGAAATTTAAAAAAAATAAAATAATTAGAAAAATGAGGTGTTTTATGAAAGAGAAAGATATTGTCATTTAAATTCAGAAAATTTGTTTGCTTATAGACATCTCTTATATTCTTGTATTAAATATACAATTGGCATTTTTTGTATTCTCCATAATTTTTAAAATCACTTCTGTGCATAATTTTTGAGTTTATGTTGTGAATTAATTATCTAAAGAAATAGTAATTAAAATTTTAACAACATATTCTTTCCATTGTGAAAGTAATATTACTTGTACAAGCAGTTTTGTCACATAATTATTTTTGACAGCCAACATTTTTTAGGGGTTGTTCACAAACCATAATAATAACTAAAAAAATAAATAATAATCCTAAAATTCACAGAATTAAAGAGTTTGAAGATTTAAAAAAATTTAAAATTCAAGTTATTTTTAAGATTTAATTCGAGTCTAAATAATAAATTAATAAGCCTCTACTTAATTTCAATTTTAAATTTTTATGTACATAAAAAGTAATACTTGTGTCTTCATTTAATTGAGGTATTGTATTTCCCTTTCTTTTTCCTGTTTAGTCTCTGGGAATTACCATCAGGTATTACTTCAGAGGATGATGTGTATGAGTGTAAGTGAAGTGTAGTCATGTACAGTCTCAGGTCAACCATTTCTGAGATATGTGGTTAATTGAAATCCAACCACCAAAGAACACCAGTATCCACGATCTAGTATTCAAATCCGTATAAAAGTAACTGCCTTTACTAGGTCTTGAACGCTGGAACTCTCAACTTCCAAAACAGCTGATTTGCGAAGACACATTCACCATTAGACCAACCCAGTGGGTTATTGGCATTTCCCTGTTCAGTGCCAATTACACATTTTATTCCTGCAATCTCCTTCAAATCATCTTCGTGCATTAATTTTGCCTTCCTCTTTTCCTTTTCTCATAGAAAGGTTTTCAAGATGTAATTTGTTTTGTCCACCTCTTATCTTCCAGGCAACCAACCTATTTCCTCTTCAATTTTTTGATTACTTTAGCCACATCTGTCTCCAGTTATTGTTGTACTTGGTCACATTTAGCTGTATTTTTACTTTCAGACCAAGGATGTTTCTTTTCATTGATCGTTGGATAACTTTCATAATTTGTATGGATTTCTTCGGTAAGGTAAGCTGCCCAACCTTGTTTTTCCAATTCGTTCATCATTTTTTGTAAAGTTTCAGGAGGTGAAGCAAATAGGACCAGATCATCTGTGATCCTTAGATTTTTCAATCTTCTACTACTGATACTGATTGGAAATATTTTTCTTACTTTTTCAGTTTTTTAAATACTTCCTCCAAGAGTGAATTAAACAGTCAGTAATAAAAAATACCTTCCTGTCTATTTTAAAACATGAACTGATGTAGTTTTCACTATTTTGGCTTTACTAGATGTATATATATTTTCTTATTAAATTGATTTATTTAGGAGGCATGTTTAGGGAACTTATCGCATTGTATAGGAATTGGTGGTTTATGGAATCAAAAATATTAGAATAATCAATGAATGTTATGTATATCTATATTTAAAATTCTATTGCTTTTTTGATAACTGTTTATTAGATCACTTGGATATGATATATTTTAGAGAAACTTAAAGAAAATCCTGCCTGTTCCAGTGATTGAGCTTTTTCCAATTCATGTTTAATTTCTTTTTAGAATTATTTTTCATAAATATCTTGCTTATGGCAGAAGTAAGAGGTTATTGGTGTGTAATTATTTAAATATTGAGTATCTCCTTTCTGTGGTTAAAAATATCAGATAATAACCATGAATGTGATATTTCTTCTGCTTCTAATATCCTGTTGAACAGTTGTGTTCACAAATTTTTAAGTATCTAGTAGGATGTTTACATCACCTTATTAGCAATGGCATCTCTTATTGATTTTTTTATTTTTTTTAGTTCTTTTACGATGGCTTCCACTTCACTCTAATCTAGACATTATGCCAGTATAGTAATGAGTGAATTGCATTTTTCCATGTTTTTTTCCTTAAAATATCTGATATTTCTCTGCCGTGAAATAAAAAATAATAACAAAATCTGTTATTTAGGAGAATAAGGAAATTCTTCAATAGCTCTTAAAAGTATGGGAAAGTACTTTTCCTCAGTTTTGAATTTCTTTAATGTCAGTTAGAATTGGAAATCAGTGTTTCAGGTTCTAGAATCCTCACATTTGGGCTTCAAAGTTGGTTTTTTTTATTGTGGAGTAAGATGAACTGAGCATAGTAATAAAATACCAGGATAACTTCTGTTTTTAGAATCAAGAGTCAAACAATATATATTTTATTGTGATATTTGATTAAAATTATACCTGTTGAATGAGATCTGCTTCTTAACTGACACTTGCATTGTTGATCATAATAGGTGTTACTAGTTAATAGTGATTTCATAATTTTAATATCCATTATCAAATATTTACTATTTCCCAAAAAAAAATAGTTTACTCATGTATCTCGAGATATTGGTGTCCAGGTATCTTTGCATTCAACCTGATTGATACACTTATAGGCTGTATTAATTTTTAATATTTATGTATGAAATAAAAGATACAATAAATGAAATCAAAACATTTAACTAGCATAATAAAATGTTATTATGCGTGTAATAAATAAGTTATGGCACAGATTTATTTCATTGTCATTTGAGCTCTGAAAATTTTATTACACATAATTTTTAGAAGGTTAATTTATTGTCTTTCAGCTGATTATTAAATTTTAATAGAAATTTACATACTGTTATTTTTTACTATAAATTAAAACTTTGAAAATAATGTTTATAAATTTGTGGATGGTTAATCCATATCAGCTTTTTTCATTGTATATTTCTTATATATATATATTTATAAATGTAGCTTTTCTTTTTAGTAATGCTAAGTTTTAACATCCATTAATTACTTCATTTATGTATTAATGTTTTAATTTCCATAGAAGTTGTATTTATTTTTCTTTTTATATCTGTATGTTAAAATCCAAGGTAAATACAATTTGTTTTCATGATGTCATATTAAAAGTAAGTATTAGAATACAGGCAGGATTCATAGCTCTGTCTTATGACCTCACAAGGTCATAGATAGATCAGTGACCTTGAAACTTTACTACCAGTAAATTCTTTAGTGTGTATTATCTCAGTCTGTACTATCCTTTTCTAATTTATTCTTTTTCTCTTTCTTTCTGGTGGTCTTTAATTTCCTCTTCTCTCCTTCCCATTACATAAAAGATGCTTGCAAGTCTTGTCCATTCTATTTTTAAGTTTCTGCAGCAATATTAAAAACATTCAATTCATTTGTTTTAAATTAAATGATGTAATGATTAATGTTTTTTTTGATACATTATTAAAGTATTAACTCATGTTTTTCTGATCTTCATAACAATATAAAGCATTATAAATTGTTATTGTAATAGCAATATAATAATTACAATAATATATTATAATTATAATTGCCGTTATAAAATGCATTCTTTTTTAGCTATTCCAACTGTTAAAAAAGGTTTTACTGAATTATTAACTTATATTCTCCTCTTTTTTAAAAATATATATTCTTACATTGTTGTACTACTACATTAAACTACAGGTGTACACAATAAAATGATATTTTATTTATAAGTAATGGCTAAGAAATTTCAAACAGTAAATTAATCTCATTTTTATGATAAATACTATATTGAATATCTATATGATTTTGATTTACTTATATCAAATTTATATAAATTAATTAATGTTTGTTTACCAATCACATTTTATTTAAATTGATTAATAAATAAATAAATAATTTAAATTGAATAATTTAAATATTTTTACAAAAAAAAAGTGAGTGCACCTGCCCATCCATTAGACCATTCATATGAATATTATAATACCTTAAAAGTGACATTTCCATCATAATGACATTTTGTATTCAGCATTATCTCAGAACAAAATTTACCAGAATTTAGTATAACATATTTCTGTTTAAAATTTACATAGAGAATATTTTTATTTTTCACTGTCCTTAGTTGCATAAAATTTGTTTTTTTTTTTTTTTTTTTTTTTTTTTTTATTTAATATGAATGTGCACCTTGATAGGAGTTTAGGACTAGCATACACCCAATTTTTTTAGCTGAAGCATTAATTTGTTTTCTGCATAACCTGTAAATTTTTTTAAAATTAATATTAAGTTGTTTTATCTTTTATTTGAGTATTTATTAAAAACGAATATTGATTTTTACTTTTTGAAATATATGTAACATGTAGGTGTGAGTCCTAAGTTTAAGATTATAAATATTTCACTCCATTCAAAGAGGTTCAGATTATTAATGCACAGGAAAGTAGGTAACACAAGTTTTAAAAAAAGGAAATTAATATTTCTTCAATTATAAAGTTTTCTGAAATCAGTTGCCAACAATTTACAAATCTGTAATCTGGCACCGATTTCGTAACATCAAAATTTAAAGATCTGAGAAAGTATTTTACTTTTAGTATACTTTTTTGTGGTTTGTATTTTTTTTTAACAGAAAATCAATTTATTGGAACATTTTATTTTTATTTAAAATATGATTAGTCCTACAAAAAGAGGCTGCTCATATGAAAAAATTTATTTGCTGAAAACTCAGAAGATAATTGACCTGTGACTTAAAAAAATTTTAAAAATATGAGAAAAATTTAACATTTTTTCTACTATTCAAGAATGTATAAATTCCAGGTAACTAAATAGTTGCATGAAAAATGAGCCAATGGCTTGGCTCAGTTTAATAGATGAGTGTCTATCAAGTAAGACTGCCAAGCAATATTCTCTTATTGCCTCATTTCTATGCAAGAGATAATCACATTGTTTTATAGAACAGTGTTCAGACCATTCAGTGTTTAGATCATTACATAAAACATTAAGGAGTGTGAAAGTTAAATAATAACTGGAACTGCAGAATTATTTTTTTGTTTTATGATCTTACTGTGATGTCTTAAAAAATTAAAAATGTAAATTAAAAGAAAAATTCATTGATTATTCAACCATTCATTGTTATCTTCTTTGCAGGTGACACAACTATTGTCTATATAATGAAGATAACTATTTACGAAGAAATAAAAATTCTACGTTAGCAGCTCAAAAATATCATTCATTACATGTAATATCTAACTTTAAATATAGATAAAACTATTGCATTGTGCTTTTTGGATAAACATAATATTGCAATTCATGTGGGTAGAATTCCCTATATTGGTAATGATAGTATTTTTGATGCCCATAAAGCAAAATTTGTGAATGTTTGATTAAAAAGCAAATTTTCTTGAAATTATCAAATTACTTTTTTTTATATACCATTTTGTTCTGAAGTGCTTTGATAAAATACTAAGCTTGTCATCAATAAAAAATAATTATTATGTGTATGTATATTCCAAACAGAATATGATATCATCTTTTCATACTATTTCCTAAAGTCAAGGTAAGTTAGCACCCTCGAATATTAATTATATTGGCTGATAATAAGAACATTACAAATATTAACATATTTATTCTTGTGCGTATATTTATGAGTTTGCAATTTTTGCTGAAAAGAATTGTTACTTATTCTAAAAAAAAAAAAATAATATCCATTTCGACAAAACCAGACAGCAGATCTGTTTTTATATAACTCAACACAATAGTTTGGCTTACAAGAAAGAGCTTTATGCTTTCATTGCCAGTTTTAATAAATTACCAAATCATTTATTTTCAAATAATACTAATTGAGGAATTTAAAAAAAAAATAACCACTCTTTTACATCCTATTTAATGTGTACAAGGTCTGTTCAGAAAATAATTGAACTTTATTTTTTTAATCTTTATTATTAATTTTATAGATTATTGCTCCTTGCCCCTTCCTACTCTCCCTTATTCACACAGTTTTCCCAGCGTTTTTTTTCCACTTCATGAAGCAGTCCTGGATAGCTTCATTTGAAATGGCCTTAAGGTCTGTGACAAATTTGCTTTAATGTCATCAATAGTCTCAAAACGGCATGCTTTCATCATTGATTTTAATTTTGGAAATAAGAAAAAATTGCAAGGAGCCAGGTCTGGTGCGTAGGGAGGCTGAAGGTGAGCATTCATCTGATTTTTGGCACAAAACTGACAAATTGACTCAGCTGAGTGTGCAAGCGCATTGTTGTGGTGAAGGAACCTTGAGTTGTCTCGTCACAACTCTTGTCCCTTTTTGCAGATTTTTTCATGTAATCATTATAAAATGCCTTGATAGTAGTACGGTTCACTGTTGCACTTTGAGGCAAGAATTCACAATTCCATTAAAATTGAAAAAACAGAGAGCATCACTTTGGCACTGGATCGAGACTGACGTACTTTCTTGGGGCGCAGGCGTGTAGATCCTTTGCCAATCTATTGTGATTGAACTTTTATCTCAATGTTGTAGCCATAAACCCAGCTTTCATATCCCGTTATGATCCTTTGCATGAATGTCTCATTGTCATTGGCTTGTTCAAGAAGTTGCCGACAAATGACCACTCGGTGTTCTTGGTGCTGTTTGGTCATCAAACAAGGAACAAACTTTGCTGCAACTCGATGTATGTTCAATTTTTCAGTCAAAATGTCATGGCACGATCCAATTGAGATGCTAATCTCTTCTGAAAGTTCTCTGACAGTCAGTCAGTGATTTGCACGCACCAGATTGTTGATTTTCTGAATGTGTGGGTGCCATCAGTTGAAGTCATCAGTTCAAAAGTTGAAACGTTTCTGTAAAAATTTTACCCAGTTTCACACAAAATTTTACGTTGTATCCTTGCTCCCGATAATCGCATTATAAAGATTACTACTAACACTTAAATATGTTGCACTCAGATAACAATAAACACAGAAACTAAATAAAATTTAGTTCATTATGCGCTGGTGTGCTGGCTCCTATGCTATCAGCTGGGGACTCCATGTGTGAAATGTGACGCTTTCTGCTGTGACGACGATCATCTGCACCCGACGTCTTTTAGGGGGGAGTCAAGACCAAAGTCCCGGTGGGGGATCCCCTTGGGGACCGCTCCATTTGAGGCACAAGGCACTAAAAAGACCGAGACTCGGCCCCTGGAGTGGCGATGAAGGTACTTAGTGGGCCAAATCAATAAAGATCGATTGAGTTCGAGTTACTATTTTACACTTTAAATATTATTAATTTATTTAATTCTACCGCTAACCTGTGACGTCTAGTTGACGACTACAACAACATTTTTTGGGGTGGGAGTGCGATTTAAATTTTTTTTTCCAATATTGTTACTTTTTAACTAACAAATGTATTTAAGAAGAATACGATTCGAGGCGAAATCTCGAGATGCTGAAAGTAACCTTGTCTACAGCCTCGCCCCCTTGATCTTTTAAGTTGAAAATTTAATGATTCCAATGCCTCATATGTAGAAGTAATCGGTTCATTAGTTATGGAGATATAAGTTGATTTAAAGTGCGACATCCAATACCGAACACATACACACGTACATACGAATATCCAGAAAATTTCCATCCGGTTTTTGGGTTTTTTGAGTTCATTAAGTGCCAAAACGTCAAGATCCGGTGAAAACCGCATATGTCCAAGTTGGACCTATTACAAAATACTTTCCCTACTATAGCTCTGCTATAGCGCTATCTTGACGGGAAAGTAAAAATTACTGTGTAGAACAATTGAGACAAATATACAGTTTTTCCCATTCGTGTTTTAATTTGTAATGTAGAAATAATAAGAGATTTAAAAAAAAATAAAAACAGAGTAACAATAAAAGACAAAAAAATAAAAATGTTAAAATTTTTTATGACATCTTATTGGCGAGAAATAATGAATTTCGCGGATTCGTTGCCGAGGGAAATATTTAGTTTGTACCTAAATAAACAACTAAAAATACTGATTAGAGGCTTTTGTGATGTAAAGTTGCTAGAAAGTACTTAATATTAAGTATGTTGATAGAATATAAATAAAAAGTCCCTATGCAAACTGTGAAAAAAATGTTTGTGGGAAAGACTTGTAAATAGGACAAGGTTAACTTTTTTTTTGTCTTCATTCATTTGACTGGTTTGATGCAGCCCTCCAAGATTCCCTATCTAGTGCTAGTCGTTTCATTTCAGTATACCCCCTACATCCTACATCCCTAACAATTTATTTTACATATTCCAAACGTGGCCTGCCTACACAATTTTTTCCTTCTACCTGTCCTTCCAATATTAAAGCGACTATTCCAGGATGTCTTAGTATGTGGCCTATAAGTCTGACTCTTCTTTTATTTTTCCAAATGCTTCATCAAATTTCTTCATCTATTTGCCGCAATACCTCTTCATTTGTCACTTTATCCACCCATCTTAACATTTAACATTCTCCTATAGCACCAGATTTTAAAAGCTTCTAATCTTTTCTTCTCAGATACTCCGATTGTCCAAGCTTCACTTCCATATAAAGCGACACTCCAAACACATACTTTCAAAAATTTTTTCCTGACATTTAAATTAATTTTTGATGTTAACAAATTATATTTCTGACTGAAGGCTCGTTTCGCTTGTGCTATTCGGCATTTTATATCGCTCCTGCTTCGTCAATCTTTAGTAATTCTACTTCCCAAATAGCAAACTTCTTCTACCTCCATAATCTTTTCTCCTTCTATTTTCACATTCATTGGTCCATCTTTGATATTTCTAATACATTTCATTACTTTTGTTTTGTATTTGTTTATTTTCATGCGATAGTTGTTGCGTATGACTTCATCTATGCCATTCATTGTTTCTTCTAAATCCTTTTTACTCTCGGCTAGAATTACTATATCATCAGCAAATCGTAGCATCTTTATATTTTTACCTTGTACTGTTAATCCGAATCTAAATTGTTCTTTAACATCATTAACTGCTAGTTCCATGTAAAGGTTAAAAAGTAACGGGGATAGGGAACATCCTTGGACTCCCTTTCTTATTACGGCTTCTTTCTTATGTTCTTCGATTATTACTGTTGCTGTTTGGTTCCTGTACATGTTAGCAATTGTTCTTCTATCTCTGTTTTTGAACCCTAATTTTTTTTAAATGCTGAACATTTTATTCCAGTCTACGTTATCGAATGCCTTTTCTAGGTCTATAAACGCCAAGTATGTTGGTTTGTTTTTCTTTAATCTTTCTTCTACTATTAATCTGAAGCCTAAAATTGCTTCCCTTGTCCCTATACTTTTCCTGAAACCAAATTGGTCTTCTCCTAACACTTCTTCCACTCTCTTCTCAATTCTTCTGTATAGAATTCTAGTTAAAATTTTTGATGCATGACTAGTTAAACTAATTGTTCTGTATTCTTCACATTTATCTGCTCCTGCTTTCTTTGGTATTATGACTATAACACTTTTTTTGAAGTCTGACGGAACTTACCCTATTTCATAAATATTACACACCAGCTTGTATAATCTATCAATCGCTTCCTCACCTGCACTGCGCAGTAATTCTACAGGTATTCCGTCTATTTCAGGAGCCTTTCTGCCATTTAAATATTTTAATGCTCTCTTAAATTCAGATCTCAGTATTGTTTCTCCCATTTCATCCTCCTCAACTTCCTCTGTAACGCCATTTTCTAATTCATTTCCTCCGTATAACTCTTCAATATATTCCACCCATCTATCGACTTTACCTTTCGTATTACATATTGGTGTACCATCTTTGTTTAACACATTATTAGATTTTAATTTATGTACCCCAAAATTTTCCTTAACTTTCCTGTATGCTCCGTCTATTTTACCAATGTTCATTTCTCTTTCCACTTCTGAACACTTTTCTTTAATCCACTCTTCTTTCGCTAGTTTGCACTTCCTGTTTATAGCATTTCTTAATTGTCGGTAGTTCCTTTTACTTTCTTCATCACTAACATTCTTATATTTTCTACGTTCATCCATCAGCTGCAATATATCGTCTGAAACCCAAGGTTTTCTACCAGTTCTCTTTGTTCCGCCTAAGTTGGCTTCTGCTGATTTAATAATTTCCTTTTTAACATTCTCCCATTCTTCTTCTAACCTCACCTCCTCTTCCTCAAGCTTCTCTAAAATTCCACCGATTCATCTGACACCTTTCCTTCAGGTTTTTAAATCCCAATTTACATTTCATTATCACCAAATTATGGTCGCTATCAATGTCTGCTCCAGGGTAAGTTTTGCAGTCAACGAGTTGATTCCTAAATCTTTGCTTAACCATGATATAATCTATCTGATACCTTGCAGTATCGCCTGGCTTTTTCCAAGTGTATATTCTTCTATTATGATTTTTAAATTGGGTGTTGGCAATTACTAAATCATACTTTGTGCGAAACTCTATAAGTCTGTCCCCTCTGTCATTCCTTTTGCCCAGCCCGTATTCACCTACTATATTTCCTTCCTTGCCCTTTCCAATGCTTGCATTCCAATCTCCAACTATTATTAAATTTTCATCTCCTTTTACGTGTTTAATTGCTTCATCAATCTCTTCGTATACACACTCTACCTCATCATCATCATGGGCGCTTGTAGGCATATAGACGTTAACAATCGTTGTCGGTTTAGATTTTGATTTTATCCTTATTACAATGATTCTATTGCTATGCGTTTTGAAATATTCTACTCTCTTCCCTATCTTCTTGTTCATTATGAAACCTACTCCTGCCTGCCCATTATTTGAAGCTGAGTTTATTATTCTAAAATCACCTGACCAAAAGTCGCCTTCCTCTTCCCACCGAACCTCACTAATTCCTACTACATCCACATTTATGCTATCCATTTTTCTTTTTAAATTTTCCAGCCTACCAACCTTTTTTAAACTTCTAACATTCCACGCTCCGACTCGTAGAATGTTATTTTTTAATTTTCTGGTGACCCCCTCCTTAGTAGTCCCCACCCGGAGATCCGAACGGGGGACTAGTTTACCTCCGGAATATTTTACCAAGGAAGGCGCCTCCATCATTGCTATATGAAAATGCAGAGAGCCACATTTTCTTGGAAAAAAAGCAGCTGTAGTTTTCCATTGCTTTCAGCTGGTTAAGGTTAACTTTAAAATATTAAAAGAAATTCTGAATTACTAACAGAGAAATTCAGTTAAAAAATTAGTGACACTAAATATGACTGAATAGAAAGTGATAAATTAGTTATTTGAACAGAAGTTAACAAAATTTTAATATTTGCAATAGGTGGACAAAATTGGGTACGCTTTCCATGTTTTTTCTTCTTTAATTAGATATTAAATGCAATTTTACAAGCATTTGCATCTACATAAGCATCTATCAATAAATTTTTTTCTTATCTTAACTTAATGTTGTATTATTGCTGCTAATGTAGTCTTTGACTTGTGCCCATTTTAATTCTATCGGGTTAAAATTGCAATAATATGGAAAAAGACGCTACACGACACAATTTTTTGATTTTGTGATTTCATCTACTTGATATGTAATGAATATATTCTTATTTAATTAATTCTACTATTTTTAAAAGTTCTACTTTAACATATCTTCGACGTACGCAGTTTTAATCATTTGGCAATTTTCGGTATTCCGGTCGAAGGAATTTTTTGAAGTATTTTGAATTTTTTTTAGTTCTCAGGCAATGGTACGGCGCATTATTCATTAGTATGACGGATCTTTATCAATAATTTTGACAGTTTTTTAAACCACAGCTTAAAATTGTTACCATTCATTTCATCGTGATACTCTTGGGAAAATCTGGAGCACCCATAAACCACCGTTGAAAACCCCATTTTCACTGCCAACGCGCGTTAGTATTAATCGTTTACCTATTCCAGGCGGAATTTTCATGCCAGTTGACAAACCATTCATAAAAAGGCCTTTTGTGCCTTTATCTCTTTATCCACCCGTACCTTTTCTTTTATATGTCCGGCATTTTACCCAAGTTTCATTTAAATAATAAACTAAAAAAAAATTACTCTTCACGAAATCGCTTTAAAAAAATAATATTTTCGCCTTCAATCAATAAAGAACTATTTTTTCTGGACATAAAACAAAAATGCATTGATTTTAAAACACGATATAATAATGGACTTCTATTAAAATTCGACAGTTCAGAATCGGTATTCACGGTGTTTAATATTTTGTTCAAGATAGGAAGCTTGTTATTGAAATAAAACGAATTGACTTTTTTTCTGATAGCGTTTTAGTAAAATTGTCCAACTTTTCAATCATTTTCACAAGCTTTCGAGAGTTTTTAGGGCCAACATGTTTACCATAAATTTTATGTATCTTTATTATATTATTGTTCTTTTGCTAACGATTGTTCCACTACTTGCTTTCCGAACAATGTCTCTGACTGCAGTTTCAGGGTTATCTTGTTTTAAGATACATTGCTAATTTTTTTTTTTTTGGAGCTATTTAAGGATTTTCCCGGTTTATGTTTCACGAAAGAATCGCACATCAAACCTGATTGGCACAAAAACACAGGGTAAATTAAATTTAATGAAAATAACAATTAATTATAAATTATAAATAATGAAACTTATAAAAATGAAGTATAAAACTGTATCAAGAGTAACACGATAACACAGATTCACTGAACTGAATAATTTTGTGAAGCATTACAAATGATATTATCATTTAAAATTCAAACAAAGACTCAACAAAATTTTTAATTTCTTATTATCGGAATGTCATGGCTCCAGACAAGTGATAGTTTACTGCACGTGGGAGTGACAGAATGATTCAACCAAAACTACCGAGATATTATTCATATATATTGAATTCATATTTATATCTGCTTCTATTTCCTGAGATGGACCTTAGATACGTGGATTAAACACATGAGATTGTAGACCACAAAAAATTAGGTGTTTTAAGTTAAGTATAATTATATTTACGTATCCCTAGTTGCATGAATAAATAAAAAATTAAAATGGTACTTATGAAATAGTATAAAATTGAATAAACATTTTTTAATATCTACATAAAAAATCATAGAGAAGATCTAGTCATGCATTACATTTTTACTTAAAGACTAGTTCAGTATCAGAAAGAGCAGTTGGTAGGAAGAGAGACAATCTCTCCCTCAGATTAATTGTAGAAGGTAGGTGTAAAAAGAGTAAAAACCACCTACATGGAATTTGTAAATCTGAAGAAGAGATTTGATCATTTTGAATTGAACAAAATGTTTAATACTTTAAAGAAAATTTGACTGAAATATATGGAAAGACAATTCATATAGTCTGTATAGAACTCTGATACCATTGAAAAGAGTTGAAGAATAATAAAGGAATTAGATAAGGATGGTAATGCATCTTTTTTTTGTTTTACAACTTCTGTATACAAGATTGGAAGAAAATGGTCTTCTGGCAAAAACCAAAAATGGTATAAAAAAAATTTTGAGTATCATAGGTTGTAGCTAAGAGAGAAATTCAATTAGAAAATAAATGACACTACTAAATATAACTGAAAAGAAAATAATGGATAAGATATTCAAGCAGAAGTTAACAGAATTTCAATATTTACACATCATAATTACAATAGATGAACAAAATAAGGTAGAGATCAAAAGAAGACTGGCTGAATAAGTAGAAAAAAGTTGCATCAAATATAGATCTACAAATTAAAAATATATTCTTAAAAATTATTATATGTATTTATTATTATTTTTTATGATCGCATAGGATCACTTTAGTCAGTCCATTATCTGAGTCTCTTCGATGGGACTGTTTGGGCCTTATGGTCCTCCCAGTACTTTTCCATATGTTCTGATCTTTGTGCCCTTTCTAGTATTGAAAATGTTCATGTTGTGAGTGTGAAGCGAGTGTTTTTATTCTTAATTTTCTCTTATCTGTGGTGTCTTCTGGTGTAAGGCCAATTTCCTTCAGATCCTCTCATATTTGTCCGATCCATCTGCTTCCTGTCTTGGTGTTTTTCGAGTCAAGATTGTGCTATAGTAACTGTTTCAGAAGTCTTGAATCTTGCATCCTCATGATATGTCAAAAGAATCCTAGTCTCCTCTTACACATAGTATCAGTGATGGGTTCTAACTATTTGTACATGACTTTTTTGGGCACAGTCCACCACTGCCCATCTATCTGGTACTTTTTACGACTATATCTGTAAAAAGTACTTTCAATTCTTCAGTAAAAATATTTCAATTATATCAGTAAAAATACTTTCAATTCTTCTTTCGATATTCTGGAGTCTGTCTGTCTTCAATTGTTTGTTCAGGTGGAAGGGTGTTTCTGCTCCACAAGTGGCTTCTGGTTTTATAACTGTATTGTAGTGTTTTATTTTTGTGTTTATTGGTAGGCACTTTTTATTGTAAGAGTACCAGGTTAATTTTTGAGTTTTAGCTAGTTTGTTTCTTCTTATTTGGATCAAGGTTTTTTCGTTTAGGTTGTTATTATTTAAATCGGGTAACTATTTTGGG
Source organism: Lycorma delicatula (assembly GCF_047948215.1). Lineage (NCBI taxonomy): Eukaryota > Metazoa > Arthropoda > Insecta > Hemiptera > Fulgoridae > Lycorma > Lycorma delicatula. Next base: position 99,556,353 of record NC_134462.1, read on the forward strand.
TTACCTCCCCCCCATTTATGTATTCTATGCAATTTTACTACACAATATAATAAACATCAGAAGTAAAATAAACCCTATAATTTCAACATTTAAATTGGGGGGTTACTATTTTGATTTTATTACCATTTATGTTTACTTCTTTTAATCATGTTTGTTTTTGAGTCATAATTTCCATCTTTTCAAATGATATTTTGAGGCCAATTTTATTTGCAATGGTTTGAAATTCTAATATCTGTGATTAAGCTTTTTTGATGTCGTTTGCTAGCAGTGCCAAGTTTTCGGCCAAACCAAAACAGTTTGATTTGATTTTTTGGCCTATTTTTACTTTTCGGGGTATTTTTTAATCCATATCCTCATACCATTTCTAGTGCAGTTGAATAATAGCAGTGAGAGCCCATGCAACAAGACTGCACCAAGGTGCAGTCCTGTTTTGATCTCAAAAGGTTCTGAGAGCTGGTCTTTAAATTTTACCTTTGACTTAGTGTTTGTAAGGGTCAGTTTTATTAATTTTGTATGTCGTCCAAGGTGTCTTAGAATTTTTAGTAGGGATTCTCTGTGGATGCAGTCATAAGCTTTCTTGAAATCTACAGATATTATTACCATGTCTCTGTTTTTTTCCTGTTGTAATCCTTTATCAGCTTGGAAATCATGATCTGATCTGGACAGATCAGGCCCTACCAGAAGTCTAGTAGACTTCTTTTATCGTGGGAGGATTGATGTTTTCTGGTGGTTTGTTATTGGGGTGTTGGTGTTAAAGTTTAGAAGTTCTGTTGGTTCTTCGCAATTTAGGAGTTTGTTGAAATATTTAGCTGGAATTTTCACATTGTTCTTTATTGTAATGAGCCAGATTACTGTTTTCATTCTTTATTAGCAGAGTTGGGGGTTTGTATTTTTGGAGCTGATTTTTGAAGGTTTTGTAGTAGTCTCTCGACTGTGTTTTATTGAATTCTTCTTCTGTTGACTTCAGTGTGTCTTTATGGTGTTCCCTTTTTATTCTCATTAGAGTTCGAGTGGTTTATTTTCTTTGTTTTACTAGATTTTGGAAGGATGTTTCTGATTTTTGGGATTGGTGAAATAGCTATGCTTGATGTCTTTTCTCCACTTGTCATCACATTCGCTGTTCCACCATTGATGTTTTTTATGAGATTTTATTGGGGCTAATTCTTCTGTCATTTTTTGAAGGTTGTTGACTAGATCTTCAAGTTTATCCTGTTATTTTTTCAGTTGCTTTTTTATAATTTTCATTTTTAATTAATTGGGTAGGGTCCATTTTTCTTTTAGTTTTAAGGGCTTGGCTTTGTTTTTTCTTTGGGGAATAAATGTAATTTTTTCTGCTTTAGTGTGGGTTGTTTCCAATTTTTGAGGTTTTCTCTTGAAATATGTGATTTCAAGATTAGCTTGTGGTTTCTGCAGAGAACAATGAGTCTTTGTCTGTTTTTGTTTGTTTTCTTTTGAGCAGGCTATTTTCTGATGATGTCACGATATCGTCTTTTTGTGACTAGTTGAGCATTGAAATCTCCCAATTAATTGTTTAACATGGTTTTTGGGAATGTTATTTATAGTCAGGTCGAGTAGATCCCAGAACTTACACAGATTTGAATACTAGATCTTGGATACCGGTGTTCTTTGGTGGTTGGGTTCCATGTCACGATATCGTCTTTTTGTGACTAGTTGAGCATTGAAATCTCCCAATTAATTGTTTAACATGGTTTTTGGGAATGTTATTTATAGTCAGGTCGAGTAGATCCCAGAACTTACACAGATTTGAATACTAGATCTTGGATACCGGTTTTCTTTGGTGGTTGGGTTTCAATTAACCACATATCTCAGTAATGGTCGAACTGAGACTGTACAAGACTACTTCATTTACACTCATACATATCATCCTCTGAAGTATTATGTGAACGGTAATTACCGGAGGCTAAACAGGAAAAAGAAAGAAAGAGTAGATCCCAGAACGCTTCTGTTTCTTTATGGTTTTTTGTAGTGTTATTTTTATTATTAGTGGGTGCATGGGCGTTTATTATAGTGCGCAGATTTTATTAGATGCTTTTAAGGTGAGTTTTAAGATTCTTGGGGATTGTGACTTGAATTCTTGTATGGAGTTTATTAATATGTGGGACATTTAAGGATTAATATGTGGACACAAGTAATTGAGGATATAGGATGTAATAAATACTGCTTTGTTAAAAATTTAGCTCAGAACAGAAAGAAATGAAGAATGTCATAAAACCAGTCAGATGACTCATTAAAACGTTTTTTTTTTTTTACTAGAATGTGGGGTAATAAATAGCCTTTGATGTTCTCATTACTGTTATAATGTGATATCACTCATTGATAGTTGTGAACAGCAAGACGTGATTAAAATTCATTAATAAATTTTACGAAAGAGTATGTTTTTGTTTATATTATTATAATTAATACTAATGAAGAAGTGCAGTTGCATAACTTATAATATTCATTATTTTAAAATAAATGCAAATACTCACATTTTTACTTCCTTGTACGAAGTAAAGGAAGTATTGTAATTGCGAAAAATTTAGGTTCTCAGATTTCAATGGAAATATCCATCTTGACCATTCCTGAATCCATTTTGACTAGTTGCAGTGTGACCCCTGTTCGTACATATCTATGTATCTCGCATAACTCAAAAATAATTAGACGTATGATGTTGAAATTTTGGATTTAGTTGTAACATCTAGTTGTGTACCTCCCATTTTGATTGCAATCAACTGGACCAAAAGTGTCTAAAAAGCCCAAAATCTAAAAAAAATAAATTGGATTTTGGACTTAACTGCAGTAATAAGTCTTCATTGAGAGTTTTTTAACAATATATCTTAAGTGGTAATTATTTTTATTGGTTCATGAGTTATAGCCAAACAAAATTTTTATTAATGAAATATTTGGATCCTGCTTTGTTAATTTAGGGGCTAAAATTAGCCAATTCCCTTTTTTTGTAGTGAATGTAGCCATATTTATTATGTATTTAAATTGTGTCAGATTTATTTAAACAAATTTACAAATTTTTACTAAATATGTTATCGATTTAAGTCTGAGGTATATTTTTACCATACTACGCTGGAAGTATAAGTGTGGATTTATATTTATTTGTTTGTGGCTCTGTAACTCCAGATCGGGTATAACCTTTTATCAGCTTAACTATATAAGTGTCATCGAGAATATATAAAGGCTTGAAAAATTTCCAAAATGGTTAATGATAAACAAAATTTATTCATTAAACAGATTTTTTTGCATAGTTTAATAATTATGATTTCAAATTAAAATTAATCTTTGTTATTTTTTTTATTGTAACAAAGTATTAATATAATCATAATGAAAATTTAAAATTTTAAAAATATTTCCTTAAAAATACAGAGTATTAAATTTATGTAGTTTTTATTCTGTTTAAATAAATACTTATTGTACCTTAAGATATAATTGATGTAATTTTTTTTTAAATTTTGACAACTCTCTGAAAAGGATTTCTATTCTTTTAATTCTAGGCATAAAAAAATTTGTTTGGATAAAAAAAAACCATAACTATACGTGTACTTTTCTAACTGAAGATTAATCGATGGCACTGTTTCTTGATCGAATGGACTGAAACTGGGTTAAGACTGATTGCCAAACCTTACAGATAGTTATCCGTATAGTTGTATAATCTCAAACATTACCTCGAATATGAAATAATACAAACTTGTTAATTTCGTAAATTATACAATTTAGAAATTTTTCTTATGATGTTTGCACGCCTGCTTGAATCAAGACCGACCGGTTTGTTGATATTTTTTTCTCTTTATAATCCAGATGGCAAAACGCCTACCTTGGGGATAATTAGCAATACCCCGACCTCTGTCCAGCATACCAGCTGCGACCGCAGTCGTCTTTTTTCTTTCGATTTACCTTTGTTCCTTGCATTGTAAAATCGCATAGGCTGATTATAGAGAGGAAAGTCCTCTCGGCTCCACCGGATAATAACTGAAACGTATGGATTCAGTCGTTAAACCGGATGTGCTATCGATACCTGCAACTGTAGAAACTAAACGATTCCATTCCTACAATTATTATTACGTTCGCCTCTTTCCCTAATTTTATACTCCGCCTTCATCAAGTCCTGAAGATTTACAACTGCAGCTTACAACGGTATAATTGTATCGTCACTCTAACGACCGCTGCTTCGATATTCGATTTATTAAATCATGTGAAGTTTTGAACTTTTTCCAACTATTGGATATTGTCTTTTAATTAATAAATCTTTAATTCTAATCAATATATAATAATATATTTTATAGATTACTTCAAGCACGAATAGATTTGTTGTTAGACTGATAAAAAAAGGAATTTCTCTAGCATTTGCCTGAATTAGCCATGGGAAACTGTAATAAACCCTTGAGACATCTTATAATAGAAGTTACAAAATATAAGAGAAAATACAAAATTAATTATAAAATAAAAAATAAACGCGAATTAAATTCATATTCCCTACTTCCGTGGCTGAATAGGTAGCGTCTCGGCATTTTGTGCGAAGGTCCCGGGTTCGTATCCCGACCAGGCATGACATCTTTTCACACTCTACCAATTTCCACCGGACTAATGATTATAGCTGTTGATATCCATTATTTCATAACAAAAGAAATTCATATTGTTTAAAATATAAACACATAAAATAATATTAAGATAAATACATGAAGATACTAAATAAAAAATAATTTTAAATTTAGAAGCCATTAATAAAAATTATTCATGTACAGATTGAGCTGAATGGAGAAAAATAAGGGTTTTTTTAATTAGGTTTTTTTTTTAATTAATTCACAGAGAAATATTGTTTTTATAAAAGAAAACCTTTTAATTGTGTGGTAAATAAAGTGGATGAAGATTTTTTTAAAAATCATTCTGAAATTTATTAAAGATGGCAAAGGATAGCATAATAAGGGACTTTCTCATAAGCTGAAGTACTATTGTGTTGAGTTGCACGCGATTCAATTTTTTGCCTCCGTTACCACCGTTAGGTATTGCTTAGAGCATTCGTTCTCAAAGTGGGCGATAAAGCTCCCTTGTGGGTGTTGGAGGCCTTCGGGGGGGGGGGGGCGGTAGAAGGCCCACAGAAAATTAAGGGCGTTCAGGTAGTCTAGGAAGACGATGGCTGATTAAAAAATAGGCAAATATTATGTTTTCCTGATATTTCAAACTAAAATGAAATACCTACTACACTAGTACAAAAAATTAAAGGGACGCCTATATTTTATGATAAAAAATGATCGTATTCAAACTACTTTAACTTTGCAACCTAGAGACTTAGAGAGACGAATAAAAAAAAGAATTAAAGCTTCAATACTCCACTTTTTGACGATATTCAGATTTAAAAAATCATAAAATTAAAAAAAAAATCAGCTAGAAGAAAAGTTTAAAAAATTTGAAAGTTTTTCTTCGTGTTTGATCGAGTGCATGGGGAAAAAGAATTTTTTTCAGTAAACTGCATTAAAATCATTTAAAAGCGTAGGACTTTAGCTTCAATTTCTTTTTTTGAATGTTTCTCTACGATTTTTCTGAACCAAAATATTCCACTTTAAAGAGAAACGGCCACTTTGTCTTTAATGTTGTATATCTGACGATCTAAGTAACATATTGATGCAAATAAATATGGAAATGAAAGGGTTTTGATCTAGCTTTAATGACAAATTGTGAGGTCTTAATGTAGCTTTGCAGTTTTTGGATTTTTTCATTTTGCGCCGAGGTATTGAAATCTTTAAAGATTGAGACTGCAACATATATCACCCGCTCTCAGCTTAACACAAAATCATGTTGCAGTATCAATCATTAAAGATTTCAATATCTCGGCACAAAATCCAAAATCTGCAACGTTACATTAAAGACCTCACAATTTGTCATTAAAGCTAGGTCATAACCCTTTAATTGCTGTTTTTAAGAGCGCATCTTAAAAACATCAATTGCAATTATTATTTTTAACAGATGGTAAGTTAAACATTTTAAGGCACTAGAAAATTTTTGATTCTCAATTTGGGCGGTGGGCGAAAAAGTTTGAGAATCAATGGCTTAGAGGATGAGATGAAGTGAGGATTTTCTAGCGAGTAAAATTGCCATGCCTGACCCGGGAGCTCCGGATGAAAGCCGAGACGGTACCATTCGCACCATTGAGGCCGGCAAGTGTATCTCGAGCCTTTCTTTTTCCTGTTTAGCCTCCGGTAACTACCGTTCAGGTAATACTTCATAGGATGATATGTATGAGGGTAAATGAAGTGTAGTAGTCTTGAACAGTCTCAGTTCGACCATTCCTGAGATGTGTGGTTAATTTGAAACCCAACCACTACCAAATAACACCGGTATTCACGATCTAGGATTTTTTTAAATCCGTGTAAAAATAACTGACATTACTAGGACTTGAACGCTGGAACTCTCGACTTCCAAAAAAGCTGATTTGTGAAGACGCATTTACCACTAGACCAACCCGGTGCGTTAAAACATGTTCTGATGTTTTAAAATTTTAGGTTGTAGCAAGGAAATTTATTCGTAAGCATTAATGAATCGAAGTATTTTACGGACCGGCGGGAAAAGAGTATGATGAGGACAATTTTAAATCGATGGATCGGTACAAACGTTTCTATTTCGGCGACAATCGAACAGAGGAGAGTAAGGTAATAATTTAGTAATATTATTTCATGTTAAATTTTTAAAAAAGAAACGTATTCATTTAATGGTTTGTTTAAAAATATTTATTTAAGAATATTTTTCGGTTTTAGAAATACAACTCTATGATCCATGACATCGATTGAAATCTTTTTATTCGGTTTCAACCAAAGTTGCGTATAAAATTCTTTTGAGAATCAGTTTTTAACAAAAAAAAATTGATTTTGTTATTTCATTTTATTTCTGGTTATTGTATGCGAGTTTTTATTTATGTGTGAGTAATTTCCACTTAATATTTACTAATATTTTGTCAGATAACACTGACAGAAACCTATAAGTCAAGTACATTAGTCATCGTAAAACGAAAGTATTATACACTTACGATTCGCTTTTAATGATTAACTTTTTAATTATTATTAGCTTAGCTTTAATTAATTATTAGGATTACGTTTTGTTTAATGATTCATAGCTTTTAAACTAGGTATACTCTTGCTTAACAAGGTATAACATCTTTAAATTATCCTCATATTGATTGTAAAAAAAAAGATAAGTTGTGTATTTCCAAGACAGTTTATTTCTCAATCAAATACTTGACACTTCAAATGAGAATAGAAGAGGTAAAAACATTAACTACATTCGTGCTAACATTATATCAACTGAATCAAATATTATTATTACACGAATTCTAAGAACAGAATTCATTGGTGAATAGAGATCACTATTTAAAAAAGAAGAAAAATTTCTTTAATGATATTTTTTACACATATTTTTATCTTTACAATCTACGTTTCAAATTTACCATTATGAATTTCCACAGGGTTTTTTTTACTTATTATTATTATTTTTTTTTTTTGTATTTTTTTATGGGCATCGACTGCTAAGGTCATTAGCCCTCGTCACATTCTTAAAAAGAGATTAGTATCACCATCAGGGTCGTCATATGTAAGGGTGTAAAGGGCCCTTACATTTTATTTAAAAGCACAAACTACATAGAAACATTAAAACACAACAACAAGAACAAAACAAAACAACACTTATGGGGTGTAAAGGGCCCCGATATTAAAATTTGAGATAAAATTCTCAAAGAACATACGAGGTGCGACAATAAAGTAATTGAAGCCTTCCAGCGCTGCTACCAGGAGTGGGAACGACTCCGCTGGTGTATAGCTGCCCAAGGGAAAACTACTTTGAAGGGGATAATATTGTTGTTTGAAAAAAATAAAAACTTTTTCTCATTACTTTTCTCACATACCTCGTACATAGTCTAGTCTTCGAAATAGTTCCCTTGGGAACGCTTCAAATGGTTTTCCCATTCTTTATAGCAATGTTGGAACTCAAAAAAACGGGAATATCCTTTAAATGGTCGATAAGATTTTATTTTCTGTTTTCTACTGTTCCAAAATGGTAAACTTTGAGGTGTTTTTTTATTGTCAGGAACAGGAAAAAGTCCCGGAAACTCAAGTTAGGTGAATAATTTGGTCGAGGAACTACAGGAATGTTTTTCTTTACCCAAAAACTCATTAATTGAGAATGCAGTGTGAGAAAGTCCATTATCATGATCCAGTTGTCTTTGATTCCTGGAATTACGCGGGCTTTTCCGCAATCTTTCAAGGATTTCCCGGTAAATATATTAATTGACAGTCTGTCCTGTGGGAAAACTCCTTATAGAAAATGCCATTACTATCGAAGAAACTAAATAAGCATGGTTTTGATTTGCTCATTTTTTGTTTTTTGGAACATGGTGAATTTGAAGTGTGCTACTACTTGCTCCAGCGTTTTTTTTCTGGATCGTACTCAAATATCCAAGATTCATCACCAGTTATTAAATTTTTTACAAAATCAGGATCGGTTTCAATTCGCCCTAGAAGATCGCGGCGCACTTCTACCCTGTTGTTTTTCTGTTCAACAGTGTGTTCTCGTTCTGTTTCTGTCTCTCTCTCGCTCTCTCCTCGGACTCTCCCACAGTCTCACTCTCTCCGAGGATCTCTCTCCCTCTTTGTCACTCTCTCTCTCTCTCTCTCTCGGTCAGTTTCCTACTCTTCCTCTCTCTAAAACTATCTTTTTTCTGTCACTGTCACTCTCTCTCTCTCTCTCTGACTTACTCTATCACTCTGTCTTTCTCTCTCCGAGGATCTCTGTTTCGGTCTTTCTCTTACTGTCTCTCTCTGTCATTCCCTCTCTCTCACTCACTGTCTGTCTGTCAGTGTGGGATGGACTGTCATACGATTCAAATTTAATTGTTTTTCAATCATTTTGACATTTAATCGCCGGTCTTATCTTATCAAATCTCCGATTCGCTCAACATTTTCGTTACTTTTTGACTAATGGTCTTCCAGATCGTACTCAACTGATTCCTGGCCATCTAAAAATGCTTTAAACCATCTAAAAACTTGGGTACGTGACAGACCGTATCTCCATACGCTCTTTTCAATGTTGTAAACGTTTCAGAAGCATTCTTACCGAGTTTAACTTATTTATTTCATTGTTTATTTATGTCATTCAGAGTTTATATCATTTATTTATTGTTAATAAACGTGGCAGCCATTTTGTAAACTAGGAAAGTATTTAAGTCTAAATTTTTAGCTAATTTTAAAATTTTATCCCCAAGACGCTTATGAAATATTAATGTAATTTCTCTCTCCTAACTTGTGATTTATATTTTATATATAAAATTTAAAAAATGGTGGACAGGGGAAGAACGAAGGAGAAATTGCCATTTTTTCCCAAGGATATTTTTTGTTTAGTTTTACAAGTAGAAACCGAAAAATTATAGCCAGTCCAACATTTTCGAAACACTCTGTATATATAAATATAATAAAAATAATTATTGCAAGTATGTAAAATTAAAATTAAAGTAACAATAAAATTAATATAAATACTGTTTCATAGCAACAGTTCAAAACGCGTAACTAAAATGAAATTCATATTTAGTTCTTAGCGCTTGTCGATGGGTGGTTTGTGCCATGGTACCATGGCCGCCAATGGGTGGCTGGGCACCAGTTGAGACACTGGGCTCATTGAGTCATTGGGTGACAAGCAGGGTGTTTCCAGTTAGGTGCCCTGACAAGCTTAGCAACGGATTTTTATATTCCGCCGATCACCCCATCGGGACGCAACAGCTCGTTCGGGCGCTCAACTGGTAACATTTTGCTTGTCAATGGGTGACAAGCCTAAGATGAAAATAATAAAAAATAACGGTAGGCTACGCCGTGGCTTACCGATTGACGACATATATTTTATGTATTTTGATAAAATGTTTAAAATTATTGTTGTAAATATATCGAACCCTGGTTAAGAATTAAAAGTAAGACCGGCTGACCTAGAAGCCACTACATTAATTTAGTATGAACATTTTTCCTTATTTCAAAGTGTGGAATTAGGTCCCAAATTATTTTTCCTTCCTCCTGAATCATTCTATATATACACACAGAAGTCATTTATTTTTTTTATGTAAAAAATATTCACTGAATAATTTCCTTACAATTGGTAGTGAATACATTTGCGCATGAATCAACTTTTGATAAGGAATCGCAGTCCTTTTTAGAGGACCCGAGTGATAAAGGATGTATTTTTAGTCTATTAGAAAATAAACAATTGTATGAATTAATCGAAAGAATAAATGTAATTTATGTGAAAGGGAGCTGCTTATTAAAACAGTTACGTCATTCCATGTAATAACGAAATTATAATATAAAGAGAAGGTAATTAGTAAAAACTAAATATGTATTTATATCTGTGTATGTAGAAATTTAAATTAAGCATCGTTCGACTATAGTGTTTTTAAGCGGACATTTTATTATCTTATTACCTAATAATATACTTTATTATTTGTTTGGTTAAATCGAATACCGGTTAACCGTTAACCGATAAACCGTATACCGTATACTTGAATATGATAAATTGTAAAATTACATCATTATTCTGCTTCCAGCTATTCTATTTGATTCATTTTTTTCGGTTGTTTTATTTTACAGAAAACTTTAATTTTGGCTTTGAAAAATCCCAGAAAAAACGTTTCTGGTGCGGAACTGTTACTTATATGAGCCACGAACCGCAACTGCAACCAAAGATTGATTAAACCCTATTTAATCTCTACATAAAGAAAGGCTCAAACACCACCCGGTTCAAAGAAACCGCAACATCTAAAAAAGGTTGAAAATCTAAGTTTTCAGTGAAACAGAAAAAGAAGGTTGTCAAACTGAATAGATGGACTAAAGAAATGTGACATTTGCAAAAGCAAAAAAAATAATTTTTTTCCAAATCTGATCCTTAGTGAACAGAAGGAAAACATAAAATCCCGTATTATTTACGTCGCACCAATTTATAGATAAAATTAAATAGTTTCTTATGACTTCAAAGTAGTTTTTTTGTATTCCTCTAAGTTACGGTTTTCTTTCGATTAAAAACTTTAAATTTTCCTACAAGCAGCGGTCCTTGATGAACTTTTCTCGTACAGGAAATACGTGATGTGGATACTACATGACTTCCTTCTATGCCTATTATATTACATACGAGGTGCGACAATAAAGTAATGAGACTGATGTGAAAAAAAATGTTGCTTACCGTTTTAGTCATGTTTAGTGTTGTCTCCTTCAAAGTAGTGCCCTCTGATTGCACACACTTATTCCAGCGCTTCTGCCATTGATGGTAACATTTCTGGAACTCATCTTCTGTAATATCCTCCAAGACCCTCGTCACAGCTTTTTGGACATCTTGTGTAGTTTGAAAATGGTGTCCCTTGACCGCCATTTTGACTCTTGGAAATAGAAAAAAGTCGCACGGAGCGATATAGGATATCGCTCCGTGTGACATTTTGTCCGTGCGACCAAAAAAGTCGCACGGACACTTTTGGTTCAGCCGATTGCAATCAAAAGGAGAGGTGCACAACTAGATCTTACAATAGTCCTAAATCCAAAATTTCAACATCCTACGGCTAATAATTTTTGAGTTATGCGAGCTAATACGTACGTACAGACTTCACACCGAAACTAGTCAAAATGGATTCAAGTGTGGTCAAAATGGATATTTCTGTTGAGATCTGGAAACCGAAATTTTTCGCGATTACAATATTTCCTTTACTTCGTACAAGGAAGTAAAAATAATTTGATTTTGAAATCGTTAATTAGATGTATTACAAATTTGTCCTTATTTCTATAAACAAAAATAAATTAATCAATATTAATTGTTAAGGTTTCGTGGATAATTCGGCAATTTTAACCCAAAAAATCGAATCGGTAGAAATTCAACTTAATTTTCTCAAATAAACAGCTGGAAAACTAAATTAATGTAAGTTTTTTTAAAAAATGCACAGAATTCGTTAAACTCAAACTTTGAAAAAATCTAAACAATTTAAATATTTAGGCGAAACGATACTACAGTTTTGATTAAGGTTACATTTTTTACGTCAAAATTGACATTTATTTTTATATCAAAATTATTATTTTTTAAATTATCTTTTAAGTGATGTGATAATCTTTGTATTCTTAACATTTAATTTTTTTTTGTTACCCTCCCCCACTGGGGTTTGAGGGTGTGGTAGATTTATACCGAAAAATAAATCTTTTAGTAATAGAAACATGTGGTAAATTTCATCTTTTTATCTTTGACTGTTGAAAAGTCATTTTAAAGGTTGTCATGCTTTGTTAACACTGTATGTGTGTGTGTGTGTGTGTGTGTGTGTGTGTGTGTGTGTGTGTGTGTGTGTGTGTGTGTGTGTGTGTGTGTGTGTGTGTGTGTGTGTGTTGGAATGCTTTAAAAATGAAAACAGATAATCGGGGTAGAAGAAGAATGTTTTTTAAATTCAGATGTTTTCTGTGGTAAAATAAAATAAAAAACTTTGTTGGAATACAGACAGGGTTAAAATCTCAAAAAGAAAAACACATGTGTAGGGCGGAGACTAAAAGTTGTGGCGGTATTAGAAAATGACAGATGTCCTTAAAGATGAAATTGAAAACATTCATCAGTTCTTTTTGTTGTTATATGTGGTAGACATAGAGCTACCATATATATTTATGTTATAACCTCTATATATATATATATATATATATATATATATATATATAGAGGTTTCTTTTTCTGCATTCCTCTTCTTATTTTATCAGTGGACTAGTTTGTCACTTTTACAATTCTTGCAAACAGCTTTTTCATATGGGTTTTGTTCTTTTATTAAGTCAGTTCATATATTAAAGAAAAACTAATTTGTTTAAATTAAAATACCTTAAAAAATCTGATGTGGATACCACATGACTTACTTGTACACCTATTAAATTATATATACACATTTTCTGCTGTACTTCATTTAAACTTATTTCACTTGAAAGTGAGGTACGATCCTCCAATTCTTTAATAAAGTGGACAGTTACACAATTACACTGTGGCGGACATCACATTGCATCACATTTTTTTTGTAGTGTCCATGTCAGCATTTTATATTAGTTTATGTATTAAATTTGTTTCGAGTTGCTCAAATAGTTATGTGGTGGTATAGGTGAGAACGTGTCGGATCCGTAACCATGCACACACCCATTCGAATCGGACTTCATATAGATATATTTTTTTAAATTTAATTATATTGATTTATTAATAATTATTAACCTCTGTAAAAATGTTTGAATTAAAATGAAAAGTACATAAACTTTTATTTCACTAATAACTTCTGTTTTTTCCCATATTTTTTTTCAATCGTAGGTTAATAATTAATAATAAATCATTAAAATAAATTAAAAGAAAAAAGTTAAAAACAAAAAAAGTAATGAAGTCGGATTCGAACCGATGTGCTTTCCCCTTGTAAGATCGAAATATTTCATTAATTAAAATTTCATTTGCCTATCACTCTGAAATCAATGAAAATAAGTACCGCTTATGATATGCATCGTTAAAAAGCTCCCAATGAGGGCTTATTACTGTAGTTAAGAAAAGTCCAGAATTCAATTTTTTTTATTTTTGGGCTTTTTTGGACACTTTTGGTCAAGTCGATTGCAATCTAAAGGGAGAGTGCTCAACTAGATGTTACAACAGTTCTAAATCCGATATTTTAACATTCTTCGGGTAATCGTTTTTGAGTTAAGCGAGATTCATACGTACCTACGTACAGACGTCACGCCGAAACTGGTCAAAATGGATATTTCCGTTGAGATTTGAAAATCTTCGCGAAACAAATTTTTCGCGATTACAATAATTCCTTTACTTTGTACTAGGAAGTAAAAATAATTAAAATACAATACTCTTTTAATGCTTTAGATTTTGTCTTTATGAAATCAACACCGAATTAAGGATTCCTACAGCTTTTGTATTAGTGTATTTACAATTTTGTGTCGATTTCAAATTGTCTAATTAAAAAAAAAAAAAAATTTAATTTAACTCTTTTTAATTTTAGTAAATTTTGTTGATTTTTTATTTTTTAGTTGATGATTGTTTATCCGCATGTAAACTCGAATCTTGTGCGTGGAAATATGTAATGAAAATTTTGTAGCGAATGACCGGAATTCGATCCCGGGATCTTTCCGGAACGAAAGGATGAGATGCTACCCGTACTAGAGTATCTTTTCATCTATTATCTTTTTAAGCTACAGTATTTGCGCTGAGATTTATTTATCTTCTTTGTAATTGTATTTTGTTTTTTATTTCTGTTGGTTGAAAAAACTATAAATACTAAGAAAATTTGTTAATAATTGCGTATTTTTGAAAATATTTTCTATAAAATCCTTTTAAAGATTTAATATTTTTATTTGCAATTTTATTAGTTTATTAATAGTTTCTAGATCAACCGGCCTCAGGTTCGATTCCCAGAATAGATACATAAATTATTCATTCATGTAAATTTCTCTCATATAAAGTCCTCACGCACGATGTCTGGCGAAAATGAAAAAGCGCATACGATTAAATATCAGTGGAAAGTGGAATCAATTCGATTTTTTATTTAGATGACAAGATTCAAAACGATTAAAATATCGGTAGTGGAAATTATAGAAGGAACGTTTTTTAACACAATTAAATATCAGGTTCGAATCCTAGTAAAAGTTGGCTGCTTTTATAAGGATTTGAACACTAGACAGTGGATACCGGTGTATTTTGGTGGTTAGGTTTCAAATAACCACATATCTCAGGAGTGTCGAAGACTACACTTCATTACATGTAGATGTGTTGAATGTCCATAATTGACTTGAATCTCAACAGGAATTAAACTCATCTATACTCCTTTTTGCCGACTTTTCGAAGAAAAGTACGGTATTATTTTCGGTCGCATGGTGGGCGTTGGGTTGAACATGAATTTTCTATATGGTTTGAGGTATGAGGAGTACGAAAATACCATTATCTTAAATTGTGGTTTTCTTATATATTATAAACGTATGTATGAAACTTTGTGGCTCGAAGATCTCCAAAACTATTGGATCAATTTCATTGAAATTTAGATATGTTATAATATTATATTCATTGGCGGCTCGTAACTAAAATTAGTGTGAGTGCTGCCCCAGAAACTTTTTTCTGAGATTTTTCAAGGCCTCGGTTAAAGTTTTCTGTAAATTAAAGAACCGAAAAAAATGAATCAAATAGAATAGCCGGAAGCAGGATAATAATCTAATTCTACACTTTCACATTCACATTCACATTCACATTCACGAATACGGTACATGGTTTTTAAGCACATTGTGCTTAAAAACCATATAAAATAACAACAATAAAATTTCAATACAGATAATATTTTTTAGTATTATTAGATAATACCTTAATAAAATGTCCGCTTCAAAACACTATAGTCCAATGGTGCTTAATTTACATTTCTATATACACAGAAACAAATACATTAATTTTTACTGATTACCTTCTGTTTCGCCCTTCCAGCATGTTTTTGGACAGATTTGGCAAAGAGCCCTTGCTTTCCGCCATATTCTGATCACTACGGAAAAAACAATTAAACCGCCGCTTTCGTGTTCCTTCCACCGACTAATTAGAAAAGGGAACGAACAAGGAACGTTCCATACACACGCGGAGTAAAAAAAAAACTACCTTCCACAAGCACAGTCGGCATTGCGGGAGGGACAGTGCTCTCCCTCCCGCGCAGCCTTGCGTGCAGCTTCCTATGTGCGCACAACATCCAAAACCACGCCGCTGGAACTGTGAAGAGCACAGTTCTATACAAAGATTTTTGTATATTTTTCATAAACTGGGGGACGTCTAACTGTCATTAAGCTTAACGATTATATATTGTACAAGTATAGAGAAAGAATTAATGAAAAAAGGATTCATTATATGAAATGTTATCGATAATATCACCTGGAAAAAGGGGTGCTGCAGTTTCGTAGTGCCTATATGCGAGCCGCCACTGAGTATATCTGAAGTTGTACAAGTGAGAATTTGATGAAGATTAGTGGAGTAGTTCTTGAGCGAACGTTTGGTTCGTTATGATGCTACAAATTGGAACGTGGAAACAAAATAAAATAACGAAAAGTCGATCTGCTTGCGCAGAATTGCGCAAGATTTTTTTTATTCTGTCTGGCATCCGGTTAACATTTCGATCGATGCATGATGAAATTCATTTTTTAGCTTGTGAAAAAATGTCATGCCTAATCGGATCTCGAATCCCGAATCTCTGGATTAAAGGTAGAGACGCTACCAATCCCGCTGCGGAGATCAGCAGAAAAAACTTCAAATTAAATTTTTTAAGTCTAACGAGTCAGGTTTATGAATAGTTTTCATTATTCTCTTTTATAAAGTTGTTTTTAATTCTCATTATTTAGCAAATATAACGATGTACGTCTGGTTTATCTGTGCGATGCTTTCAAATTTTTTCAAAAATTTATTTTATTGTAATAACTGTAAATTTTTTAGTACGTCTAACATAATGTCGATGGAAGAATAATTTTTAAAAAATTAAGTTTTGTTTAACGGAAATTTAACTTTTTATATAGCTGGAAAAATTTCAATTTACGAAATACATCCAAACAATTTTCTACGTAAATTTCTTTATTCTAGCTTTTCTTTTCATTTCTTTGTTTTTTTTTTAACTATTAAAAATAACAGTTATTAAATTCATATTAAATATGAATAAAATTCTATTGATAAAAATATTTCATAAAACTTATTACAGTGATTGTCAAATTTACCACTACTCTGATCTCTGTAGCGGAGTGATAGCGTCTCCGTCATATATGCGGAGGTCCCGTGTTCGAATCCCGGTCAAGCATGGCATTTTTTATACGCTACAAGAATTCCATTTGCAAATTTCTTCATACAAGGTAAGTTTCTCTGTAAGTTCCTGTGGTAATAATTCATCAAACAAACGCACACAAATAAAATGCAGGCATAAAAGTCGAACTTCGTTTGAAAGGGAGTTTTAAAGATTAAAAAGAATTCGATGAATAAATAAATTTAAAGTATTACGACATTTGTAGTAATACATTTATCTCTCAGGACTTTGACAGCAGCAGCGAGCTTGAATACAAATAATATTAATTCGTGAGAGTGATTAAAATCATCACAGTGTCAGGTTTTTTAAACTGACGACAACGCTGTTATTTAATATTTTATTTTTATTTCATTGTTAGTTTTTATTTTGTAATTCGAGTGTCCGGTAAAACAATTACAGTTATAAAACGTAAAAAAAATTATCCCGTACCAGATTGAATTCGAGAATTTTACACGGATGTATCAAAACAACCACGGCCAAATTATTACAAGAAAATATATAATTAAAGTTTTCAGTTTTGCACAATAAGTAAAATTAAAGACGCTAAATTACAATGGTCTGTCGGCTTCCGTGGCGCGAGTGGCAGCGTCTCGGCATTTCATCCGGATGTCTCGGGTTCGAATCCCGGTCAGGCATAGCATTTTCACGCACACTACAAATCATTCATCTCATCCTCTGAAGCAATACCTAACGGTGGTCTTGGAGGTTAAGCAAAAAAAGAAACAATGGTCTGCAAGAAAAATGTTTTTCTGCTATATGCAGAAAAACACGCTTCAATAAAGCGTTTCTAATAATTTTTGCGTTGATTTCAAACCTGCAAAACAAAATTAATTGGGCAGGATTTTTTTTGATAGTTACACAGATTTAAAAAAAAACCCGATTTTTAAGGAATTATATAGCTTATAGTGTGATATCGTCAAAATGTTTTTCTTAACTCCATTTTCTGGGACAAGTAACTCTTCACAGTGTAAAATATGCATCAGATTTTTAATTTACCTGTGATACCTTTTATTTTCGCGATATAAAGGTAACAGTCCAGTGGTCCTTAGGCTCTCTCTCCTACCGTAGGTACAACAAAAGGCATGTGTCGCGGTTTTCCACATAGCCAGCTGCTTAGTAAGTTACATAAGAATTTCAGCAGATATGAGGGGTCCAAGACTTGTCCAGATCTCCTATTTTACACCCAAAGTAGAGCCACATGATTTTTTTTAACCGAAGGAATAATATTTTTTCTTTGAAATTTAAAATTTAATCCACATAAAGGAAATTTTTTTTACATAAAATATTAACAATACAAAAAAACAACATATATGAAGAGAAGCCGAAACAATACAAGTCTGTATCAGAAAAAGTAATGATAAAACAAAAGACTCAACTCGCAATAGTATTTCCATGAAAAACAAAACGAAACTGATTCTGCTGTGGTCTGGGTTATTCCACAGTAAAAAAAATCTGATGTAACACCACGTAACTTCCTTGTACGCCTATTAAATGACATATACATATTTTTTGCTACACTTCATTTAAACGTATTTCATTTGAAAGTGAGATACGATCCTCCAATCCTTTAATAAAGTGGACAGTTACACAATTGCTGAAATATTAGTTTCTATTAACATCAAATATTTATACAATTGTTAATCCAATAATCTTACATGAAATATTAGGACAGAGTAAAAGTACATGTATTACTCGTATTACTAGATTGGAATTATTCGTATTTTTGTGAGTTGCTAATTAACAAAAGTTTCAGATTTCTGGTGTGTCATATAAATAAAAGTTAATAATAATTAAACTATTCCCTTTAGTGAACTCCTGTATACCGGTTACAAATGTTAATTTCGACCTTACAGTGTAAAATATTAAGTTTTTATTATTGGATTATATGGTGAAGAAACAAAAATGAAAAATAAATAATCATACAGGAAAATGAAAGATAACATGAAGAAATATATCTCAAAGTAACGACAAAAATATGAATATGAAGAGGAAGAAAATGTTAACAAAGGAAGAAAAAAATTTAAAGAAGATGATAAATATAAAGAGGAAGAGAACGTTAAGACCAAGAAAAGAATAAAAAGATTAAGAGAGGTTGATGAATATAATGAAAGAGAAAATTTTAAAACTAGAGAAAGTGTACACAAATTAAGATCAGATGAATTAAATCAAATTAAAAATGATTAAATGATTGGCAACAAAAAACAAATAAACGAAATGATGATCTGATCAACTGCGACTTAGAATATTGTCGGAAAATATCAGAAGAGTAATGATATAAAAGATAGATTTTTTGCAATTTATTAAAGATCGGGCATGTATGCCTCAGTGTATATGTTGTTCTTGCGAGGGTCTATTTTTCAGTCACCTATAGTTAACTTTAATTTAGATAAAATTAAACAGAAATTTCAGAATAATTAAATAAAATTAAACGGAAACTAAACTAGAAAATCCACAAATAATACAATTCCAATTTATAATTTTCGATTAATATTAAATACTCAAATGTTTCATCAAATCTATTATATACAAACACGTATGTAATAATGCCTATTAAATTACATATCCACATTTTTAAAACTACATAAATTTTTTTTTTCACTAATAACTTCTGATTTTTTTCATATTTTTTATTATTATTATTGAATAATTATTATTTATTGTAAAACTTTTTTTTACAATCACGGGTTAATAATTATTAATAAATTAATATATTTAAATTAAAAAAAAGGAGATAAAGTCGGATTGAATCGATCTATCTTCCGGTTCTAAGAACCAAATATTTCATTAATTAAAGTTTTATTTGGCTATAACTCTGGAACTAATGAAAATAAGTACCACTTATGATATACTGTTGAAAAGCTCTCAATGATGGCTTATTACTGAAGTTAAGAAAAAGTCAGAAATCCAATTTTTGGGGGATTTTGGGCTTTTTTAAACACTTTTGGTTCAGTCGATTGCAATCAAAAGGGGATATGCGCAACTAGATATTACAGCAGTCTTAAATCCAAAATTTCAACATCCTACGGCTAATCGTTTTTGAGTTACGCGAGATACGTAAGTACATACATACGTACGTACAGACGTCACACCGAAACTAGTCAAAATGGATTTAGGGATGGTCAAAATGGATATTTCCGTTGAAATCTGAAAACCGAAATTTTTCGCGATCACAATACTTCCTTTACTTCGCACAAGGAAGTAACGAGATATTTTTTGTTACTAGACCACTGGAATGGAATGGGCAAAAAAGATTTTATAACCGTTTGGAGGATTATTGATGAAGAAATATATATGCAAAAAACCCGCATTTACTCCTTTTTGAAGCAACATATAGGTAAAACATTTAAAAAAATTTTTGTTTTTAATTTAAAAAATGTTTTAAATAAATCTGTTTTTAAGAAAGTTAATTTAAAAAAATTATATTCGAGAAAATTACTTTTAAAGATAATTTTCCATTTACGTATAACTTAAAATAAAAGCGTGGAGCGCGCTCTCATATACAACTTTTTAATTAGAGTGTGCTCCATGCTTATCTTTTTAGTTATGCATAAATAGAAAATTTTCTTGGAAGTAATTCTTTTAAAGTAATTTTCTTGAAAACAAATTTATATTTTACATTTTAAAACTGTTTATTTTAGATTTTAGAATTGTTTTTATTTTTTAAAGAAAGGCATGCTTTAAAAATTAAAAAAAAAAATTATTCTCTACTTTTTAATCATAATTAAATGAAATTATCAAATTTTCTTTACAGAAATTTTACAACAAACAGTACTTTTGCATTTTTTTTAAATAAAATTTTGCAATAAATTTTTTTCGTACCGAGATTCGGTGTCTTTCGATATTGTACATTTAAAATAATTTATGAGGAATCATATTATTCCATTTTTTATTTCCTCCACAGAATTGAGTTGTTTAAAATCATATTTGAAGAAATTAAATTCTCTGAAGTTATAAAATCTCTTTGTAAAGCGTTAATTTTCTCACTATTTTTTCTGTAAAAACAAATAAGTTTTTACTTTTAGTTGTTTTAATTCTTTAGCAAACGAAAAAATATTTATGTGCAATTTTATTCTATATTAATCTTGAGAATTATTTTTCATTGTTATAGATGATACCAGTTAATTATAAGTAAATCAGATGATTAACGTGCATAAATTTTAGATGGTAAATTTAAACTAATTATATTAAAATCCGCTTCAACAGCCACTTGAATCGACAGTAAATGTATTATATAAAGATATATTCATATACACACATATATATATATTTCAGGTACCCCCAAAAAACGTAATTCAGAGGAGAAAGGACCTGGCAGGCCGTTCTATGGCTCCTCTGAGGAGCCATAGAACGACCTACGACCTATCTACCGATTTGAAAATTGTCCATTTAAGATTTACCGTGCCCTCAGATAATAATGAAGTAGTGTTCCATCTTTGCTGAAACCATACATTATTATTTAATTGTAATCCAACATTTTCCCAGATACTGGATAAAATCCTACGGTCTAACAAGTTGCAATAAGCATCTTCAGTAAGATTGTCATCTAAAATAGAAAGCCCTACAATACAATGACCGACGATTCCCGCCCAATGTTCACCTTCTGAGGGTACTGTGTATGAACTTTTAATATTCATCTGGGATTATTATCGCTCCAATATCGACAGTTTTGCTTGTTCACGTGGCCATTTAACATAAAAGTCGCTTCGTCAGTAAATATTATTAATTTATATCTATGTCTAATTTTTGCATTATATCACAATACTCAACTCGGCGATCACAATACTCAAAATAATCTTCCGAAAGTTCTTGCACCAGGTGTAGCTTTTAAGCGTAAACTTTATTTGTTTTAAGAATCTTCTGAACTGAAAAATAACTGACGTCATATTGGGCAACAGCTTTCCGGATCGATGAATGAGGGTCTTCAACAAAAGTCATCTAAAGACTTTGCAACAGCTGTGACAGTTCTTGATCTACCCGTGAGAGGACGATTCTTTATTGTACCGATTTCTTCAAATCACTGTACTGACTTGCTCACAGTCGATCTACTAATTGGTTCTCTGTTTAGAAATCTATTATTAAATAAATCACATACCTCTTGTAAAGCCGAACTGTCACCATGCCCGTACATCATTAACATAGTTATTCTTTCGATTTCACTTAAAGAAGACATTCTTATCTGAAGATTTAATATTTAATAAAAGTAAATAAATGAACGAGGAAATTATTAATAAAACTTTCACAAATAACAAATTTTACCGCCAGGCCTACAACTGAATTTTTACTAGCACTATCAAATTTTACTATTACAATTATGTTGAAGTAAAAAGGTGAACTGAGGGGTTAATAAGTTGCATTGTATCAACGTAATACAAACTCAATTGTTGTAAATTAATAGCTGATAAGTAACAAATATTAGTTGATATTAACCCTGAAAGTTAATTTTTATTTGGAAAAAAATATCAGCTGATATAGCCGTTTAATTTGTTGTTATACTGTTAATTATTAGTTATTATTTATTATTATCGACATTATAACACTGTTTAAAGTTCATTATTGTATGCATTATAAACGTATAATGCAATAAAATTGTTCATGCAGCTCGTTTTATTGTTAACAAGGTTTTTCCGTCATTGCAATTTTGAATGCTTATAATTCGATAACGAAGGCAATAACAGAAAAAAGGGTTTCACCATTGTTTTTCTCGTTAAATTTTAAAACGAAATCACGTGTCATATGTTCATCTTCCTATTTAAAAAAATTAAGTTTGATTCAATCTAGGATGGCGGAAAAAAATTAAAAATTCACCGTAATGCAGATTTTTTTAAACTATGTAGAACCCCATTTCTTTCTGCATTGTGCACCTGTCCCTTTAATTGCATTCGACTTAAACAAAAGTGTCCAAAAAAGCCCAAAATCCAATAAAAATTGTATTTTAGATTTTTCTTAACTGCAGAAATAAGCCGTCATTTAGAGCTTTTCAACGATTTATAATAAGTGGTACTTATTTTCATTGGTTCCAGAGTAATAGCCAAATAAAATTTTAATTAATGAAATATTTAGATCTTACAAGGGGAAGCCACAACCGTTCGAATCAGACTTCATCTCCTTTTTTTAAACTTTTTTTCTTTTATTTAAATATATTGATTTTCTAATCTCTGATTATAAAAAAAAAATACAATAAATAATAATTCAATAATAAAAATAATAAATAAAAAAATATCATAAGTTATTAATGAAATAAAATTTGATGTACTTTTCATTTAAAAAAAAAAAAGTGTATATGTAATTTAATAGGCGTGCAAGGAAGTCACGTGCTGTCCACGTCAGATTCTTTTTAAATTTTAAAATATATTAAAAAATCTATTTTAAAATTAAATCCTTCTCGCAAATTACCCATTGCATTTAAAATGTAAAAATCTTAATTTTTAAAACAGTTTAGGCTTGGTAAGTATTTCTTAGAAAAATATTTAATGGTCAAAATATATTTTGTTAAACTATAAAGCCATTAAAATAACTTAATGCTCCTCCCCTGATGAAGGAACCCCCAAAAATTAAAGAATCGAAAAATATTTTTTTAATTTTTTTTTTTTAATTTTGGTTATTGCATTATCTGGGCATTATTATTTGAGAATGTTGGATTCAAAATTTAAAATTTCTAAATATAATCAGTCAAATAATTTTATATTTAATAAGTTTCTTTTTAAATCATTAAAATTTATTACGATTCAACCATGTCTTTTTTTAAATATATTTATGAAGAAATAACAGAAACTGGCTCAATAATTGAACATTTTTGGTTGTTATTTTGTAGCACATTCGTACTTTTTAACCTCCGGGTCCACCGTTAGGTACTGCTTCAGAGGATGAGATGAAAGCGTTGCAGCGTGTGTGAAAATGCCATACCTGACATTACCTGGATGAAAGACCGAGACGCTACCACTCGCGCCACGGAGGCCGGCAGATTTGTACTTTGTAAAAATTTTGCAAATTTGTAAAAAGAATTCATAACTTTGGTTATTCTTTTTCAATAAAATGGGTCTATTGTATAATAAAGATACAAATAAAGCCTAAAATGACTGAGGTAATTGATTGCTTTTCAGAAACGAATTGCCAACTTTTTTTTTAATTCCGTGAATCTTTAAAATTAGATAATGATGTTGATAAAGTTAATATCAACTAAAAGTTAATTTGTTAAATTATTAAGAAATGCTAACAATATTAGCAATAATAGAAATTAGAATTGTTGTTGTTAAGGTAATAATAATTACTATTTTATTTTCTGCTAAGCTCATTATAGTTTCTATCTTTAATCCTGGCTACCTTTTTTAGCTTCATTTTTTATCACTTGACGTGTTTCGGAACCACTCCATTATCAAAAATTATTGTATTGGTACTTTTAAATTTCTGTTAATCTATACAGAGCGTTTAGTGAAAGCCCCTTCCTATATTTGACGTCATGCCTTATCTGGCCTTCTTGGTTATTTGTTTTTAACGGTTATACTTATATTTTTATTTTATTTATCTTCATTCTTCTTCCTTCAACACACATGTGAATTAGTTTCATTGATTCTTTCATTTTCATCGGGTATATCCTTCTTTTATTAAATGCGTTGCGTAATTAGAATCTTTATTTTGATTTTTAAATGATCTCATATGTATGTTATACCTTAATTTTAATTTTCTTCCCGTTTGTCCAATGTATGTCGCATTGCATTTACATTTTATTTTGTATGTATCATTACTGTTGTATATATCTTTTTCTTCTATATTACTATTAAAAATCGTTTTTAGTGTATTATTTGTATTTATAGCCATTTTTATACTACATTTACTAAAAAAATTGTTTAATTGAGTAAATTTCTTTCCCGGAAATGTTAATATACTTCATTCAAAGCTTTCTTTATCGTTTGCTATTTCTATTTTTTATTTATTTTTCTGATTATTTCTTTTTTATACCCGTTATTTTCTACTATTTGAAAAATAGTTTTAATTTTTTTTATTTTCTGGTTTCTTTAATGGTAATTTATGTAGTCTATCTATCATGTATCTAAAAGCCGCGAATTTATGCTCCACTGGGTGAGTCGAATCGTAAGCTATGATGTTATCTGTAAGGTTTCTTTTCTTTACATTTCAAAATCTAGTTGTTATTATTTTTTTTATCGTTAGATTAAAAATGTAATAGTCTTTCTCTTTTTCCATTGTATATTTAATGTTGTGGTTATGGAAAAAGATTTTACTATAGTAAAATTAGCTTAATAATAACTTTTTTCTTGTACGCATATTCCATATAAAAATACGGAAGCTTCCAGTATGTCTAGTGTAGTTTTTAATTCAATCGGAACTTGTAGGCAGCTGCGTCGCCTACGCATATACATTTGTAATAAATCCCCAGTTCGCTACACTAGGATGTGATGACGTTAATATGAATACAACAATTTTTTTTCTAGTCGATGAGGTAATGTTATTTTATTAATATCTTGACAATACCATTAAATGTTTATTCCCTTTTGCAGATATATTATTGTCATAAATGATTTATAGCAAAAAAAAAAACTAGCAAGCCTACTGTTATTAAATCCAAAGTAATTTTCTTTAAATATTGATTTCTAAAATGTTTAAATTCAGCAGAATCGGTTTAAATAAGTCTAAGCACCCTCGAGAAGTTTCCTTTCAGTCGAATACGTTTTTTGTCGATTGTTAATAAACACGGTGAACTCGTCATCGCAAATCAGTGATTTGCGGACCTTTCTTTCTTTTTCTGTTTAGTCTCCAGAACCACGTAAGGCATTACTTCAGAGGATGAACGAGGATGATATGTATAAAGGTAAATGAAGTGTAGTCTTGTACAGTCTCAGGTCGACCATTTCTGAGATGTGTGGTTAATCGAAACCCAACCACCAAAGAACACCGGTATTCACGATCTAGGTTTCAAATTCGTATAAAAGTAACTGCCTTTCCTAGGATTTAAACCTTAGAATTCGAAATCAACTGATTTGCGAAGATGCGTTCACTGCTAGACCAACCCGGTGAATTTGTAGGAATGGTCGACCTGAGACTGTACAAGACTACACATCATTTACATTCATACTTAATATCCTCTGAAATAATACCTTATGGTGGTTCCGGAGGTTAAACATAAAAGAAAGTTAATAAACAAGGCATCCATGTAGCGGAAAGCAAACCCAAAGCATCATGCAAAATGTAGTGGACACGGTCTACCGAGATATTCGCGATGTCAACCGTACCTTCAGTCGGCAATAGTTTAATACGGCTGTACAGCTATTTCAACCGCGGTGTAATTCGTTGGTTGTGGTAATAGCATACACTAAGTAATTGCCGAATAAATAAACTATGGATATTTACACTTCCTTCATTTACTTTTAGATTTACATTGAATTAATTAATTCATTGTAAATTAAAGATAACTTATTAATTGCTTAATAATACTTAAGCTCAGCTGGTTAATTATTTAAAAATAAGAAATTAGAAAATGACAGGATATGTTTGCATTTATCAAAAGTATGAAGAAAACACATGAATCTGAACGGCATTCTGGATTTTTGTGACGATTTTGTCGGTCGTTGCGGTTTTTTGGGGTGTTCCGAGGGAATATATTCTTGAATGGATTTAAGACCAAGTTTAAATTCAGAAACCTACTTTTTTACCGTGGAAAACGAAGGCGAAAAATTCTTTAAAGTGAAATCTAACTCTTTTTATATGTCTGTTGGGGGTAAAATCTTTTAAAACGAAGTTCTTTATAACACTTCGAACTTCAATTTTATCCATTTTTCTGAAAATTTCAAAACTTGTTTGATTTACTCGATCGCCAGAAACAAGCAACTAAACGTACACGTCATATGCTAGTCATTTAGTCACACTTGCGTCATTTCTTTGTTAGACCGAGAAATTTCCGAACAAGCCTGGTACATCCTCAGTTTTTGTTTTATATTTTTTATAGGTTTTCAAATTTTTTATGTAAATAATGTGTTCAAAGAGAAAATGATATGTTTATCGAAAGCCAACGTGAGATACAAAAGCCAAGTATTGAGTACATCTTTCATTAATTGCTGATAAATGTTAAGAAAAAAAGATTTAAATTTAATCATTTTCGGTGAGTTATTCATTATCACAAGTGAGTTATATAAATACACTCCAAAAAGAAGCAAAAAATTAGAGAAGGAAAAGAGGCCCACTAAAAATATTTTTCATTGTGATTACGTCATTTCATTAGTTGAATTTGTTTTGATGATCTACTAGCAGTTTGACTGACGTGTGATATGTTTTTTTTTTAAATGTGCTTCTTTTTAAAAGTATTTGTTAATTCTCTAATGATGGTAACTCACCGAAAACCTTTCACTTGTTTGAAATTATCGTTTAAAAAATTTGTAGCATTGTCAAAAAATAAATAATCGGGTGTACAAAAATAAATATTGGACTTTAATTTGTTATAAGATCTCCTGGATGAGGTGTACATTATTGATTTTTAAGCTAGAATCAAAAGCAAAAAGGACAATTTTAGTTGCGCGTAAGGCAATAGATTGATTTCCAATCTTTCCGTTTGACAATACCACTAACAAAGATGGCAACTCCTGAATAGAAAGTAAAGAAGGTGTGTTCTGTGTTTTACAGTTTGCTAAGTGTGAAACTAGCTACAGTACAACGTGCATTCCATAGAAAGTTTAATTGTAATCCAATAACATTCGTCGATGGCATTATGAATTTTAAACGGCCGAATGGATATCTGTGTAAAGAAAGAGTAAGAGAGACCGAAGGTGTCTGAAGAAAATGTTAAAAGTGTCAGGAAGTCTTTCTTACATAGTCCTAACAAATTTCTAAGGAAGGTCGGCCGCAAACTAACAATAACTATGGCATATTTTAAAGAAACGCTTACAGATGCGTCCGTATCATTTTTAGCTATTACAAGCTATGAAGTCACCATGGATTCCGTATCTCAAAATTTTACTCGGGTAAAAAATTGTTTAAATATATATTTCTTTAGTTATTTACCGCATAATTTAATGTTAAATTTAATTTTTGTCTAAGTTAATTTTTTTATAAATTTTTTCAAACAAAACGTGATTCTGAAACCTAACATATTTTCACGCATTTAATGATAAGCTTTA
This sequence comes from Lycorma delicatula, assembly GCF_047948215.1. Taxonomy (NCBI): domain Eukaryota; kingdom Metazoa; phylum Arthropoda; class Insecta; order Hemiptera; family Fulgoridae; genus Lycorma; species Lycorma delicatula. The sequence goes on from NC_134462.1 coordinate 99,584,307, forward strand.
ACGCAATATATTTTCGCTTTTTTAGATATCTGATGTAGTTTTTTTACCATTATTCAGAATTCTTGAATGCACTTTATTTATTCCTGTTGTGATTAAACATAGATTCAATACTTAACGTTCATTTTTTTAGACTGAATTTATCTTGAACGTGTTCGAATAACTAAAAAATCCAAACCAAAAAAAAATTATTTTATTTAAAATATTTTTAAAAAGTCGGGTAAGGGTTTATAACTTTCGCGGATTTTGCCTTGATAGATATTTTAAATATCTTGTTACGGTTTTTAAATATTAATTATTTTGATATACAGTAGTTAGATGTCAGGAAACGATTTTTGAAAGTATATATTTGGAGTATTGCTTTATATGGAAGTGAAACATGGACAATCGGAGTATCTGGGAAGAAAAGATTAGAAGCTATTGAAATGTGGTGCTATAGCAGAATGTTAAAAATCAGATGGGTGGATAAAGTGACAAATGAAGAGGTGTTGCGGCAAATAGATGAAGAAAGAAGCATTTGGAAAAATATAGTTAAAAGAAGAGACAGACTTATAGGCCACATACTAAGGCATCCTGGAATAGTCGGTTTAATATTGGAAGGACAGGTAGAAGGGAAAAATTGTGTAGGCAGGCCACGTCTGGAATATGTAAAACAAATTGTTAGGGATGTAGGATGTAGAGGGTATACCGAAATGAAACGACTAGCACTAGATAGGGAATCTTGGAGAGCTGCATCAAACCAGTCAAATGACTGAAGACAAAAGAAAAAACAGTTTTTAGAGTATAAATATGAAAAAGATCAAATCTATGTTCAGTAAAAAAAATTGGGTCCGATTTGACCCCTTTAATAATTTTGCAGGTTAAAAGTAAGATTAAGGAAAAAATTAAACTTCTTAGTAATAAGTTTTGGGTCCTAATTGATACTCTCGATCAAATGACGGTTTTATCATCAAAATTATACTGTATTTAGAGTATAATCTTTATAAAAAAAGACACTCAAAATGTATATTCAAAAATATTGAATTTCATTTGATCTCCTTTATCAATAGTTACCTCATATAAAATTTTTGGTAACAATCATAATTTGAAAAACGGTTAAAGTGTCGGAAATTATAAAAAATCCAAACATGTTCTTATTTCTTATATCGAGTCCGCCTTTATTACAGGAACCCCTTTATTAAAACTGCTTTCATTTCGCTTACATTCAGGGCCGTCCTAAGATATTCGGCGCCCGTGGACTACTAAAAATAATGCGCCCCTCTTCATAAGAAAATACATGGGATGGCTAGCGGAAGCAAGGTGACCGGTTGGTTATTTTTGTCATAAAAAGATTTTGAATAAAAATAACAAAAAAATATAACACCAGTAAAAATTGCCGCCCTCAAAAGGCTTGCGCCCCGGAACTGTAGCCCATTTAATCCTGTGGTTAGTGTTGCCTTGCTTACATTAATACTAGACATAGTTGGATTTTCAGTTTTGAAAATTAAAGTTAAAAAGATTTATGTTTTAAGTACGCGTCCAATTTGGCACCTTGTTTTTAGGAGGCTTGAAACAATTACTGGAGTAATTATTTTCTTAGGTAGGTTGACCCGACTTGGTGCAATATTATTCAAAAATTATAATTTTTCATATATATCTGTACTATTATAATTATAGAGAGGAAGAGGGTTTTCGTTTGTTTGGGATTAACAAAAATAACTACTCGATCAATCGCAACCAAATTTTTACACATTTTTCTTGGCATAACTGAGAAGGTTTTTAGATGTATTTCATCTCGAAAAAACAATATATATATATATATATATATTTATATATGTAGTAGTGGAGGGTTGCCGGTTAAATAACAAACTTTAATGAACTGAATTAATGAATTGTGAACTTTTTCTTTTCTTTTTCCTGTTTAGCCTCCGGTAACTACCGTTTAGATAATTCTTCAGAGGATGAATGAGGATGATATGTATGAGTGTAAATGAAGTGTAGTCTTGTACATTCTCAGTTCGACCATTCCTGAGATGTGTGGTTAATTGAAACCCAACCACCAAAGAACACCGGTATCCACGATCTATTATTCAAATCCGTGTAAAAATAACTGGCTTTACTAGGACTTGAAAGATGAATTGTGAACTGTGTGAGTCTCTTATCACTATGTGAGCTGGGTTTGAATTGAATGATTCGAATCAGTAGAATGAATAATATTACAAAAATAATAAAATTAAAATTATTTTAAATAAAATAGTTTTAAATACATTTAAAAAAATTCTGTTTAAAAATAATGGGCGTCCCGTGATGACTGTGTGTGAGGCTAGAGTGGTGAGGTATGCGAGCACCTCGTGGAGACAACTTATCAACATCAACTGGTAACAAACGGGGTGCCCTTGGAGCGCTGTGTTGGAAGGTGCAAGAGGTGCTCTTACAATCGTCCGATTTTCAAAATTCAAACGGGGTATTTGTCAGTAGGTTGAAGGCTAACTTTTGCATGCATCGGGTACACTCTCGATCTAACAGATGACAGTTATTCGGAAATCTATAGTATTATATAAAGTTTGCCTGTTATCGCATCACGCGAGAACCAACTGACCGATTACTTAAAAATTTGCAGAATACATTCGTGTTAACCCAGGGAAGGTTTTAAGCCGTTGACGGAGACCCTAGCTCCATTAAAGGTTAAGATATTAAAAATATTCATTATTTCTTCGCCCCCAAGAAGGGTGAAGCTGTAATTAAAGATATTCATTAACGAAAAAATAGATTAACTCTTTAATTCATTATTACATTTCTGCCATCACGGCCAAGAAATAAGTTATGAATTTTTCGTTGTCAAAGGTGTGCGTACTTTATTTACTATGTTACTATTATTCTACCTATGGTAATTTAGTTTTTTTTCAGGGTATCTATAAATCCTGAATACTACAATTATTATTTATCAGTATTATTTTACAACCATGAGGATAACGTACAGTGTGGTGATCCAGGGGGGGAGCTCTCTAAATAGATTAGAATGGCTACCGAACCAAGCTCTGCGGATGGGCTGGACCCCGAGGGTCCAGGTTCTGGCTAGAGGGGCCGGCTATTACATATATATATATAGAGAGCTATATTCAATTTATAGCTAAATATATGAGCCAAATTTCATTTTTTTGTCGGATTTTCGAGATATGAGGTAAAAACTGTATAAAAGTAACGTTAATTATCCTCCCACTCCTAAAACCGATTGTTTTAAAACTCTGGGATTTTAAATAACTTAATAAGTAATTTTATCGAATTAAAGCTTAATTTCCTACAAGTATAAAAAAAGTCAAAAATAAAAAATTCTATAATTATCTTATCACCTTCTTTAATTTTGTTCAACATTTATTGTCACCAATTGGCCATGTATAAAAATATTTTGAGCGATTTTCAAAGAATTTGTATTGAGCCAGTTCGGAGAGATATTAATCAAAATACAGGCCAACACACGCAGTTCATAAATACATCGTACGGTAATTTTTATAATTTTTTTGTTTTTTGTTCTAGGGAGAGTTTGAAACATCGAAACTTACATAATAAAACTTTTGACCAATCGCTATATTTTCATTTATCAGTTAGACTGCTTTAGCAGCAACAATAGAATTACAGCCGGGAAAAAAAAATTATTTTTTGTATAATTGTTTTTAGATGGTGGATTTTCCCAAAAAAAGTAATAAAAAAGAAATTTTCTCTCTATTTATTATTGTTTTTTCCCTTCACCCACTCAATCATCCGTTATCTAAGGAAATTGAGTAATCAACTTGTAATTCAAAAGGCTATGCCATGAATGTTTGTTTGCGTTATCATTACTTTAAAATATTGTCTACGTACAATTGTTCTTACGTAGTATGTAATAACTTCATACGCTACTTCTAATTAATTGATTTTGATGACGTAATTGTTATTAATAATATTGAGAAAAGTCATTAAGTTTGTGAATAAATAATAATAATATGTGTATTCATTCTAGTAGACAGCAATTTTTATTAATAGTTAATATACGCGTAGTATTCCCTTTACTTATATAATAATAATGTCTAGAAAACACAATTATACATAACTTTTGTTCAGATCTGAAGAAAAAAATTTGAAGTATTATAAAATTATTCTGGAGTAATATAATTTAATTTTTTTGCAGTACCTAAATCGTAATGAATTACTGTAAGCATCAACTACTCATTCATTGAATAGGTGTTATTTGTTATTTAAATTAATGAATTTTTATCAATCGCACTTTGTTTTTGAATGAACTACCAATCAGCAAAGCGACCGGTGGGTTACCATAAATTGGTAAAATAAATCTTTTATTGTTATCGGTAAATAATAATACATTAAATAAATCATCTGACAACCGGGTAGATATATTATTCGATGGATAAAAAGAAAATGTTCCCAGCGTTAGCATAGTTTAAATCAAGGGAAATTGTGATTAGAGCAGTATCAAAAAAATAAAAAATTGACCAGCGGCGGCTCGTAGCTGAAATTACTGGGGAGTGCTGCCCCAGAAAATGTTTTTATGGTACTTTTCAAGGCCGTGGTTAAAGTTTTCTGTAAAATAAAAAAACCGATAAAATGAATCAAATAGAATAGTTGGAAGCAGGATAATAATCCAATACTACACTATCACATTCAAGAATACGGTACACGGTTTTTAAGCACATTATCCTTAAAAACCGTATTACGTTTAACCGAATAAATAATAAAATGTCTACAGACAATATTTTTTAGTATTGTTACATAATAACTTAATAAAATGTCCGCTTAAAAACACTATGGTTCAACGGTACATGATTTAAATTTCTACGTACACAGAAAGAAATTCATAATTAATTTTTAATCTGTTCTTTCGCCCTTCCAGCGTGTTTTTGGACAGATTTGGCAATCAAAGAAACCTTGCTTTCCATCATCTTCTGATCGCTACTGAAAAAACAACTAAACCGCTTTCATATACCTTCCACTGACTAAACTAGAAAACGGAATGAAAAAGGAACGTTCCATACACACGCGGAGTAAAAAAAAACCTACCTTCCACTAGCACGCCAGGGTCGGCACTGCGGGAGCGACAGTGCTCTCCCTCCCTCGCAACCTCGCGTGCAGCTTCCTATATGCGCATGCGCAAAACAGCCAAAATCCACGCCGCTGGAACTGTGAAGTGCACAGTTCCATACAAAGATCTTTGTATCTTTTTCATAAACTGCTACTGACACTAAGCTTAAGGATTATATATTGTACAAGTATAAAGAAAGAATTAAAGTAAAAAGGACTCATTATATTAAATGTTATCGATAATATCAAGTGGAAATAGGAAATGCTGCAGTTCCACAGTGCCTATACGCGAGCCGCCACTACTCGGCAGATAAAAAAGGAAATGCTGCAAGCATTATCCTAGTTTAAATCAAGGGAAACTGTGATTAGAGCACTATCAAAAAAATACGCAGTTGACTAAAATAATTGATAGATGTGATTTAAGTCCATATTAATTATTTAAAATATAAACAAGTGAAACTTTTCCATCTCCGTGGCGGAGTGTTAGCTTCTTCTACTCGTCGATACACGCATGGTATTTTTCCAAATGTTAGAGAGTTGCGAGCGATTAAATAGGTTTCCCCTAATCGGCATATTACTCAATTTCTTTCGGGACATGGTGATTTTAGGGACAGTTTGGCTAGGTTCGGGTTGGTTGATTTCGGCTTGTGTCCGGACTGTAGGGTCGATGACACGGTGGACCATGTCCTGCATGTCTGTTCCCGGTACGAAGCTGAGCGTATCAGAGTCGTTAGGGAACTTGAGAGAGTTAACTTCTTCTTTGATCTGCGGGTCAACTGGAGGACTCGCAGAGACTGGGTAATTGTTGCTGGCTTCCTTCGCTTCCACGTCCTGCCCAGGACGGCCGAGGGGATCTAGTAGAGTAGGAACCTGGGTGGCTAGAGTCCGCCTGGACAATTGATTGGCTAGAAGAAAGAAGCATTTGGAAAAAAAATATAGCTGAACGAACAGACTTATTAAGGCATCCTGGAATAGTCGCTTTAATATTGAAGGACAGGTAGAAGGAAAATGTTGTGTAGGCAGGCCACGTTTGGAATATGTAAAATAAATTGTTAGGGATATAGGATGTAGGGGGTATACCGAAATGAAACGACTAGCACTAGATAGGGAATCTTGGAGAGCTGCATCAAACCAGTCAAATGAATGAAGACAAAAAAAAAATTCTGAGCAGATCACATCTTTCGCTATCTAACAATCAGTTGTTGTACACGACTATTTTAAATACGATTTGGACCTACGGAATCCATCCAGCTTTTCGAGATAATAACGATTCGAAAACAAATTACTGAGGTGCATAACAATTACGTCTTGGTTCGTAAGAAATAGTAAGATCCACCAGTACGGATTACCGTACGTTCGAGATAAAAATACAGCGATTCGGTACAAAATATAAACTGCGGTCAAACAGTCACGTGAATTATTTAGCAATTAACCTTTTAGACAATAGTGATGACGTTAGAAGGCTAAATCGACTCTACATGTTAGACCTTGGTGAATTTATGTGATTCGAGTTGAAGATGATTCAACTGAGTGTTGTTATTTATCAATTCATTATTTCACTACCTTCAATTCTATTTATTATCGTTTCGTTATTAATTTTAGTTTTATTTTAATAATTGTTTTATACTCTCAATGTTTCACCGTTTCTCTTGTTTATTAATCCTTATGATTGTTTTTGTTTTTTGTTGACCTACCAATCACATTGTTCTCTTACAACTTTACGTGTGTATTGAATGTTCTGTATAAGAATATTAGTAATTAATTTTTGAGCCTCTCTACTTAACCTCTACTGAGGGACGCCGGAGTTGATTTTAGAGTTAGGAAGGAGCGGATAACCCGGTCGTGAGGGCCGGTATGCCGAGGCGTGTCGGTTACGATGATCGACCGGGGACTCCGGGGTTCTTAGGCTGGGATGGGGCAAAATAAAAGAACCAGACCTGGCTGCTGGGTGGGTGGCCGGGGGCGACTTGGTCAAGCCCGGTTCTCCCTGCTCAGAGGTTAAAGGCGTGAGGCATTAAAAAGTATAGACCGAGACCCGGTCCCGGGGAGGGGCCCGGGAACGACATAGTGGGGTCCGGAACAGCTCTTCTCGGAGATTAGAGGCAGGCGATAAAAAGATCCACCGGGGAAGGGAGGCTGAACTACCATGCCGGTAGGTGGGGGGGCCCTCTTAGAGTTGAAGGACGCTCTCCTGGGCTGAGCTTTACTTGATTGTATGTCTGGCCCAGGGGAGTAAGGGATAATGAAAAAAAACGTGATTATATTTACTTATGGTTTCTTTAATATTGTAACCGACTGTAAATTTTATTTTCAGAAAAAAAAATTATTTTTTGAATAACCATATATAACGCAACTTTGTATTTTTACTTTAGATAATTAATATTTTTACTTCTGTTTTATTATATTTACTTTAGAATTTACCTTACTTTAAATGCAGATATACGTAAATACATTACAATGTTACGATGTTAGAATATTAATAAATGCAAATAATATATAACGTTATTATTAAATAATTTTGCATTTTAATTAATAAAAGTAAACAGGTTATTTGAATTTCACAAATATTGAACGCAAATAAAAGCTGAAGTTAATTTCATACAAGACATAATCTGTTAAGCGATTACTCAGCAGTACTATTTAATTTTTATTTTATTTATGTTTTTATTTTTTCAACTATTATATAAGAAATAAAAAGGTACTAGTGTCCAGGGCCCAGGGTGCTAATAATATACAGAATGTTCATAAAGGATGGGAACACTTAAACAACATTTCAATGGATAAAACTAGAAAAGTAAAATTTAATAAAGCTCCTACCTCAAAACAATGGATTTTTTTAGTTGTGAGACCAATTTTTGGAATGTATTGTAGGCCGTATTTAAAACTAGCTAAAAATATTACATGGCCGCCATTTTTGGTTAGAGTCGTCATAGTCCGACGATTTTTACGTCAAATTTTTGTTTTTTAAGGGTCCCTAAAATTATTTGTCAAAATAAAATCGTTTTGTTAAGGCAACAAAAAATGTATGGGGGTCCCCTGGGAGTCCTTTTCCAAAGATATATCGATGTAAGAGCATTTGATAAATTTCTTTTTTCTATCTTTAACGGTTAGAAAATTATTTAAGGATTTCATAGTTTATGAACTCTCTTAATAAGCGAGGTAAAATAATTTCACAGATCATATTATTATCCCTGTCCGGATTTTTATATTCTCAATAAGTTAAATATGAGGCTTCGAGATCCTAAAAATAGTTAAATGTGTTTAAATACGTACAATTGATATAAATATGTTTTGATGAATATTTGATTTAGATCTCGGAAACATTTTAACTGGCAATTATAAAATTTGGTTTGGCAGCTCTTTCGTTTGTTCTTAACGTGTAGTAAAATTTTTAACACCAGACCATAACAAAGGGGAAAAAAGGTTATGTGTTTCATCTTCGGAGGTGTATGTTCATGATTTTTTCAGTTTTTATTGCAGCTATCGACTTGGTTCTTTCACATAATTATTTGTCATATTCTCCCGAAAGTTTTTAAGTCATAAATATTATAAACTTATAAAATGTTTAAGTTATTTTTCTTTTTAATTTTTTACTTCAATTTTAACGTCGGGTTTTTTTTTTATTTTTAATTGTACAGTTGTATAAACATCAACTCCAGTTATTGTAGAATTAAAAATAACCATTTAAAAAAAAATAAAAAAAAGAACTTTTTCAACTGTTCTTACTTCCTTGTACGAAGTAAAGGAAATATTGTGATAGCGAAAAAATAGGTTTTCAGATTTCTGTTTCTAATCCATATTACTAAACAAAATTAAAGTATTTTTTATAAGTAGCTTATACTGACATAATTTTAATGAAAAGAATCAGAAGATAAATGAGGTACGAATTTCAGATATGCGTTTTATCTATAGAATGATGAATATTTTATTACAGAAATAAGAGCACATGAATGTAATAATAATAGTAATAATAATAATAATAATAATACTAATAATAATAATAATAATAAATAATAATAATTAACTTGCGGTTTTATCATAACGATTTACTGTATTTCTTTCATGTTTATATTATATATATATATATATATATATATATATATATATATGTATATATATATAGCACTCGACAGGAAGTGTTCTTTACTACTCGATTAGACTGTGGTAGGGAATTATTTGTGCCTCAGAGGGAAAATTATTAAACGAAACATTTTACCAGACTGAACATAATATTAAATATTGAAGTTTCACAGATAATACGATCTATTTAAAAATTATCGCTAGACTTCTTTCCTTATTTTAAACTGAATTAGAAAATAATAATTTATTTTTATTTCGTTGTAGAAATTAGTTAAATACGAGTATTTAAAGATTAATAACTGTCATCTTTGACGTCTTACAACTTTAAAGGCATTTAAGTGGTATTAAAAAACGGTGCATCAAGGAAAAAGCGGATTAAAATTTAAAAAATATTGCGTTTATTCGATGTATGTGAACGATAGATTTTTTATTTGAAGATGTGATGTCTGAATTAAATACCATTTTATTAACTACAATGAATGTACGTTAACGGTTTTTTCCTGTTTAACGGTAATTTACTAACAGGGATTGTAATTTACAGTTTTTATTTATTATTATTTCTTTTTTAAAACCTTTTATATAAAACAAATTTATTCATAAGACAAAATAAAAGTTCTTTAGATCAGTATACATAAATATGAAAAAAAAGGTCACAGAATAATATTTTCATATTTTAGAGTAATTACTAGAATGATACAATATTGTCATTTAGCTTTGTTTACCATTAACGACTAATAATTTGTCTCATAATTTCTTATTTTTATGAAACTTTAACAATTAAGAAAATATTGAATAAAAGTGTACATCACACATATTAAATTACATATAAAAAAAAATTATTTATTCTCATCAGTACATAAGAGTACGCGTCATCATACACTTCACGTCGGGAGTAGGCAGATATGCTACACTGCCTACACAGTAGGCAGATGCTACACATCAATAAAAAGAAGGAACTGCCTCAGCATTTGACAAGAGGAATCAATGGAAACTGTAGGAAACCTTGATAAGAGCAGCATCACAAAATATACAATTAATTATATAATAAAAAAGTAGACACGACTTAAGTTCATAGTAATTATCTATATATATATATAAAAATGAATGTTTGTCTGTCTGTATGTCTCTTATGCCTTACTAAACCGTTCATCCGATAGCGATGAAACTTTGGGGAATGGTTGGACGCATACCAGGGAAGGTTTCTGAATTAGTTTGGACCCGCTAGGTGGCGCGGGCGTCGAGATATTTCGAAAAATTGTATTTATGGTACGATTTGCCTCATATTCAGAATACATGTTACTTACATGGAAAGAATTATCCCTGCAAAAATTGTTCCCGCTAAATGGCGCTGGGGTTGAGATATTTAGAAAAATTATATTTATGGACCGATTTGGTTCATATTCAGAGTATGAATATTAGTTACGTGAAAAGAAATATTTTTGCAAAAACTATACCCGCTAGGTGGGGCCGGTGTCGAGATATTTACGAAACAAACAAACAAATATATAAACAGACTTTTTTATTCTATATATATATATACTAGCTGTATCCACCACGCTTCGCTGTGGCACATTGTGGTTGCATGGATGAGAAATGAGAAACAAAACAAAGCATATTTTTCATAGAAGTTTAATTTTGCAATACTTGTGGATATACAATATTTTTTGTTTTTCCACTGTCTGTATAGATATAAAGGCTATCTGGTTTGCCGACTCGGGAACACGCACATACAGTTGTCCATGTGAAAAGCAACCCGCATCTAAATCTAAACCACACAATTCTAAAGATTGACCTTGAGCTTTATTGATTGTGATTGCAAATGCCAATCGAATTGGGAATTGCAATCTTTTAAATTGAAATGGTGTATCGGTCGGGATCATGGGTATTCGAGGAATGAGGACATCTTCACCTTTGAAAGGCCCCGTTAAAATCGTTGCTTCCACTACGTTATTCATCAATTTCTTAACTGCAAGTCGCGTGACGTTGCAGAGTTTTGGCTGATTAATATTCCGCAACAGGATAATTGGCACACCTATTTTCAATTGTAATATGTGTGGTGGCATCCCTGGCAGATCAAGTGAGTTTAAAAATTCCGTTGGATAATTAACTACTTCATCTGCTTCCACAACAGTGTCTATAGACTTATATGTAATTTCCTCACTTTGAATGCTGGATTGAATAACATTATTAAGTTGATAGACATCTTTATTCTTTGCGGCAAGGATAGCTCGTTCACTGAGCCAATCGTGATTCCTATGATTAATTTGAATATCAGGAAATACTTTTTCGATCAGTTCTTCTTTCGATGTTACTAAATTACAAAAATTATCAGGAAATGATATTCGTCTAGACGTCTCATCGACTGGCAGCTGTCCTTTTCCAATGTCCAGTAACTTTCGTGAGAATACCTCAGCTGATGGATCATTCTGCAACTGGACACGCATATTCGTAGTCAACTGCAATGTACGTGTCGCCACAGTGTTGAATATGTCAGGCAAGCATTTATTTCGTCTGCTGGTGTCGATCGAGAAATTACAGGCAATGTTTGCCTAAAATCTCCTGCATGCAATATCAAAGCATTCCTGAATGGTTGAACGTTTCCACGCAAATCTCGTAACGATCGATCAAGAGCTTTAAGCGATTTTTTATGTGCCATCGTGCATTCATCCCAAACAATGAGTTTACATTTTTGTAATACTTTTCCTATACAGAATGCTTTGGAAATATTGCACGTGGGAGTCTCGATGATTTGATGTTTAATGGCAACTTCAGAGCTGAATGCGCAGTCCTTCCACCTGGTAGCAATGTCGCAGCTATTCCAGACGAAGCAAGAGCTAAGGCTATGTCATTTTTTGATCGAACTGTTGCTAGAATCAATCTAATGAGGAATGTTTTCCCAGTTCCTCCTGGCGCACCCAAGAAGAAGGTCCCCCCAACTCCGTCATTTATCATTTGCATTATGCGATCATAAATGCCTTTCTGTTCACGCGTTAATTTGGGAATGTTTGATTGGACATATGACTGAAGATTACCAATGTTGTAACTCTGTTCACGGCGTAAATCCACATCAAAGCAATCGCAGCTCGGGTGGGTGCTGGGATTCCCAATTGACTAAGAACTTTATTTGCATTAGCTAAGCACTTGTCTTCCATATTTATCAATGCTTCGTTGTAAATGCCTTCTGTAAATTCAGACAAAAGTGAATATTTAACCTAACAAAGGATTTTTTGGTCATTGTGTAGGGATATTATTTTCTGTGTATTTGGTTATTTCGACTTTTTTTATTTGCATAGTCGTAAGCCTATCTGGGCTATAAGAAAGTTGGGTGTTTTAATTCATTTACTGTAAGTCATCCTTCTTGGTGGCTTTTTTTTTTGTTATGGTGTTTTTTTTTTTTAATAAAATACAGATGTTTTAGCTGTTAAATATAATTCAAAGAAACTTGTTACTTAATCAGTTGTGATTTTGTTTGCATTGGCAACGGCCATACGGGCTCTTTGTGATTGGTCGTTGTGTTTGACAGCGGCCATCTTGCATTGATCTGATTGGTTTTCCTTTGTTTACATTTCCAAATTAAAAATGCACAAATTAAAAATAGATAGATAGATTTATTAAAAATAGATGAAAACAATCTTTGTTGCGGGTTATATAACGTGCTAAAATTTGAGCTCAATCGGTGCAGAACATTTTGAGTTTTTGAAGCGTACACAAACGAACTTAACATTTTTATATATATAGATAAAAGGCATGTTCATATGTGTGTCCGCTAAAGACCAAAACACTAATGAAAAGGGGAGGGAGAATAAGTGAAAGGTAAAATTTGTGAAGTTCAGTTTTTAATTTTTTTATCAAATTTTCAATTGTTCAATTGTGTTCATTTAAACTCTCTTTTTCCCACTCACTCTCTCTCTCTCTCTACACACACACACACACACACACACACATATATATATAGCAGTAGTCAAGCACTGCCGGGTCTGGTAGTTTAAAATATAAACACATGCAATAATATTAGCGTAAATGCATGAAGATATAGAAAATAAATTACAATTAAGACGTTAATGAAAATTATTTGAACACAGTTTATGTACACCTTGAACGGGACGCAGATAAAAATAATTTAATTTTTTTTAATCAGTTTTATTAAAAAATTCATCGTCAGAATAATACTTCCGTAAAATAAAATTATTTAATTGTATTTTGAATAAATTGGTAGAAAGATTTTTTGAATGGTTTGGAAAATCATTATTAATGATAACAGAAGCGAAATATAGCCCTTTCTCATAAGCTTTATTGTGTTGCATTATAAAAACAGACTTCTGCTGTATGATTTGGTAGAGGTGGATATTGTTAATTTTTTAAGAATAAGTGACCATTCTTGTAGCAAAGATTCATTCAATCATTTATTAATAAAAATATTCAATGATTATATTTATATGATTGATATAAATATTCAATGATCCATTCATTCATAAATATAAACACAAAGATAAGATATTAATAATGATGACAACAATTTTAACGTTTTATTAAGACATTTCAAAGAAAACAGTACCGTTTGATTTTGTTACAAACGAAATCAATTTTATCATTCCACCAAAACTTTTTATCTAATAATACGCTCAGAAATTTCGCTTTGTAGGCAACAGAAATATTATCGTTATCGTTAATGGGGATTTTATCCACGCGTTCAGCAATGTCACGCCTACTTTTGAAGTACAACGTAATACTATATACATATTTGAAGAAGATGTTACAACCCATTCTTCTTTCTTTTTCCTGTTTAGCCTCCGGTAATTACCGTTCAGATAATACTTCAGAGGATGATATGTATGAGTGTAAATGAAGTGTAGTCTTTACAGTCTCGGTTCGACCATTCCTGAGATGTGTGGTTAATTGAAACCATACCACTAAAGAACACCGGTATCCACGATCTAGCATTCAAATCCGTGTAAAAATAACTGACTTTACTAGGACTTGAACGCTGGAACTCGACTTCCAAATCAGCTGATTTAGGAAGACGCGTTCACCACTAGACCAACCCGGTGGGTTATGTTACAACCCATCCGGTAATAACTTTTGGAACCGCTAATGTAGAATTTTCAAGTAAGTAAGAGAATACTAAATCAACGTTGAGAAGGAATCCTATCCGTTAGAACAAGCGAAAAAACACATCCTTTATGACAATACAACGACGATTTCGAACAAAATTTCAGAAGATCCATCTGTTTTCAATACTATGAAGTGGTACATAATTCTTAGCTGTCTTTGTATCTGGGCTGAGACGTCGGGCTGGCAGAAGAAATTGTGGATCGTTTTAAACAAGCCTACAATCGCAGTTCCGCAAATCCCACAAGAGATGTAAGTTTCACTTCGGCCAACTTCGTAGCCAACAGTTTGGCGAATTCTTCCGTTCCATATTCCCATATCAAAGATTCAAGCGTATGTTCTGAATTAAACATAGAATAAAGATTTATGGATAAGCCCGGTGATCTTCAATCGCCGCATCGATGGATTTTCAGCAGAGAAATGCGTATTCATTTTTTTATCAAAATGCTGAAAAATCTTAAGGTGAATAATTTTTCGAAATCACTCATCTTTAGCGGTGAAGCCCTTTTCGGATGTGTGCGACTAAATCGACGTATGAATATGAGGATTGAAAAATACTCAACGTTTCTAAAATTTACCAAAGGTGAACGTGTTTTATTCTGTTTCAAAGGGTTTAAAGTAAACGAGTTATCTTCCTTTGTAAATTCTACTATCACAGAAAAAATGTATTCGGAAATGTAAAAAAAAAAAATAGGGATACTGCGTCTTAATGAAGAAATAAGTGGTTTTATCTAGCAAAAAGATGTATATCTATTTGATTACGACAATAAAGTGAAGCATTACCTCAATGAAAGCTTACAATTACGCTGGATAAAACGTAAGGTCGTGATGATGAAATGTTAATGTCATTCTCGCGCCCGATCATCGGAATGATTATCATACGATTTCAACATGAATCTATCGTGAAATTCTCACACTTGTGTGAGGCAAGAAATGCTTACATATTTGCCTCATCTGAAAAAGTGAAGGCATTGAACATTTGCAAGGTGTAAAAAAAATTTGGAAGTTTATCTTCATTTTAAAATAATATAAATTTAGTTCTTAACACCTAAAAAGTTTGTTTTTAACTCGAAAACATTTTAGAGAGAATTATCAAGTAACTGATTTTTATCAGAGAATTTAATTTAAGTTTATCATTTAATCTTGCTTTATTATACACCTTCGTGTTAGGAAAAAAACATAATTTAAACAAATATCATTTTATTATTATTTGTTTATTATTGTAGGAACACAAATTTCAAAATTTAGGAAAATTTGAAATGAATAGGTAGCTACCGAAAAAACCAACGTTTTAAAACGAACCTAATAAAAAAGTTTTTATTTTAAAAGGTTTTATTTCATTATTAACAGACCGAATAAAATTTCTAAATAAAATGTTTTAAAAATGTATGTCATTATACTTAAGTTGCTTTTTATGAGGATCTGTTTGTGCTGCTGTTTTTATCATGAAGTATTCGCGATTTTCTTGGGTTTTTTGAAAGAAATATAGTTATTTCGAATATGATTGAAAGTTACTTTTCTACTAGGTCTGTAAATTTAGTATGTAATTGTGTGCGCGTGCGAGAGAGAGAGAGTGTGAGGATGAGCGAGAGGGGGGAGAGAGAGTGTGTGTGTATGTGTAGTAATAACAGTAGCTGCAACTGCAGTAGTAGTAGTAGTAGTAGTATATCAAGCTGTGGTTAATTTTCTGGATTTATAATTTGAACGTAGAAGGTAGTTAGCAAATTTGATTCTGTGTTGCTGTAGAATGCTTCTTAAAAGTTCATTGTGCCTTTGTTTGACACTAAGTCCCGTTTGCCCAGTGTAGAATATTTTCATATCAAAAAGATTCAGTTTATATAATCCAGGAGAACAATGTGTTTATTTGGTGTTTGTGTTTCATCAATTAAGCTTTTAGTTTTTATTATTATTATTATTTTATTTTACTTTTCGTTCTAAAGGCTATATTATAACCAGTGTTTTTTTTTCTTTTTTACTTCCTTGTACGAAGTAAAGGAAGTATTGTGATCGCGAAAAAATTAGGTTTTCGGATTTTAACGGAAATATCCATTTTGACCAGCCCTGAATCCAGTTTAATTAGTTTCGGCGTGACGTCTGAACGTACGTTTGTATCTCGAATAACTCAAAAACGATTATCCGTAGGATGTTGAAATTTTGGATTTAGGACTGTTGTTTTTATTACATTCGACTGAACCAAAAGTGTCTAAACAAGCCCAAAATCCAAAAAAAAATTGTATTTTAGACTTTTTCTTAACTGCAGTAATAATAAGCCTTCATTGAGAGCTTTTTAATAATATATCATAAGTGGTACTTATTTTCATTGGTTCCAGAGTTATAGCCAAATAAAATTTTAATAAATAAAATATTGGATCTTATTAGGGGAAAGCACATCGGCGAGAATCCGACATCATTTCCTTTTTTCTTTTTTTTTTTTAATTTAAATATATTGATTTATTAATAATTATTAATCTCTGATTGTAAAATAAAATTTACAGTAAATAAATCTTCAATAATAAAAAAAGATCAGAAGTTATTAGTTAAATAAAATTTTATATACTTTTCATTTCAATTCAAGAATTTTTACAGAGGTTAATAATTTATTTTTAATAAATCAATCAATGTATTTAAATTTTAAAAAAAAGTTTAAAAAAATGTATATATGAAGTCAGATTCAAACCGATATGTCCATGGTTACGGATCCGACACGTTCTCACTTACATCAGATAACTACTTGAGCGACGTGAAGCAAAATTAATATAAAATGCTGATACGGACATCACAGAAATGTGATGGATGTGGTGTTCACCACAATGAAATCCTGTAACTGTCCACTTTATTAAAGAATTGGAGGATCGTATCTCACTTCCAAATGAAATAAATTTAAATGAAGTACAGCAAAAAATGTGTATACGTAATTTAATAGGCGAACAAGGAAGTCGTGTCGTGTCCACAATAGATTTTTTTTGTTTATGTACAAGTAAATCACTGTGATGTATTTTTTTCTTTTTAATCTCGTGTAGGAGCCAGTTGTAGCTGATTGTAAGTTTGCGTTAGGCATTTTCGTTTGTTTATTTATTTTGAAATCGTCCTTTTATTGTTAATCTTTGTACTTGTGATTTTAAAAACTTTATTTGTTTATTCGTATATGACGTATTTTGTTTAAATATATTAATATATTACTGTATTAGTATTAGTATATATTAATATATTAGTTCAAACTTTCTGGTCTTGATTTTATACAATAAGATATGATGATATATGAACATATCAGTAATTATATTTTTTGGTGACTTTTGTTGTTTTCTATGTTGTGTTCTAAATTTTTCCTAATCGCAAAAAAAAGGTTTTTTGAGGCCACATTAGAAAAATATTTTTAAACATTTATTATTATTATTATTTATGTTTTCTAAAAAAATCAAAGAAATAAATGTTATATCGAGTTCTGGTTTTAATCTATCCAATAAAAAATCCGCTTTTTATGTGTTACAAAAGAAAAGATTGCTTTGCTTATTTTAAAAAGATATTTATTGTTGTAAGAATGCTATTAAGAATTCTGCCAGTATAGAATGAGGTAAACAGAAATTTACTTCGTTCTTTCCAACATAAAATGTGAATGACCTTTGGAATTGTTGACTGTTTATGAGTCCGACTCGCCAGCTTGTAACCAGTAACTGGAGAATTTCAGTCGGCTGCCGGTCACCAGACACCATTCACTACTAAAGATAGATTTAAAAGTAAATAAGTAAAAACAATTATCTGAAAAAAAAATTCTTTGTATAATAAATCACTAATAATAGCTATTAAAGAGAAATGAAAATAAAATAGAATTAAATTCGTTGTTAAGATTATATAATAATGTACAAATTACAGATGATAATATTTTTTTTCTATTTTTTTTTTATCACACAACAAAAAAGGAAACGTTTTTAATTCAATCTTTATTTATTGTGTTTTTTATTTGTATTTATAAGACTTATTTTTTATCAAATTTGTCGATTTCGATGTTTTTTTTACTTACTTATACGAAGTAAAGGAAAATTGTGATCGCGAAAAATCTAGGTTTTTAGATTTCAACGGAAATATTCATTTTGACCATCCCTGAATCCATTTTGATTAGTTTCGGCGTGACGTCTGTACGTACGTATGTATCTCGCATAACTCAAAAACTATTAGCCGTAGGATATTGAGATTTTGGATGTAGAACAGTTGTAACATCTAGACGTGCATCTTATTTTTTGTTTGTAATCGACTGAACCAAAACTATCCAAAAAAGACCAAAATCCAAAAAAAAATAATTTTGGGCTTTTTCTTTACTGCAGCAATAAGCCTTCATTGAGACCTTTTCAACGACATATCATAAGTGGTACTAATTTTCATTGGTTCCAATTATAGTCAAATAAAATTTTAATTAATGGAATATTTGGATCTTACAAGAGGAAGGCATATCGCTTCAAATCCGTCTTCATCACCTTTTTTTTACCTTTTTTTTTAATTTAAATAAATTGTTTTTTTAATAATTATTAAACTCTGATTGAAAAAAAAACTTAACAATAAATAATAATTCAATAATAAAAATAAAAAAAAGATATCAGAAGTTATTAATGAAAAAAATTGTATGTACTTTTCATTAAAAAAAAAAAAAAAATGTGTATATGTAATTTAATAGGCGTACAAGTACGTCAAATGTGTCCAGGATCAGATTTGGTGAAACATATGATTATTCGTTTTTGTTTTCATTTTGTTGATGGTTACAGTATAATAATTTTTAAAAAAACATAGAATTAGATAGATATAAGACTTAACATTTATTTAAAGAGTAATAAAAGTACTTTTACTCTATCCTAATATTTCAGGTAAGATTGTTGAAATATAAATGTATAAATATTTGATGCCCACTTTATTAAAGAATTGGAGGATCGTATCTCACTTTCAAATGAAGTACATAAAAAAATGTGTAAATGTAATTTAATAGGCATACAAGTAGCCGGCCTCCGTGACGCGAGTGGTAGCGTCTCGGCCTTTCATCCGGAGGTCCCGGGTTCGAATTCCGGTCAGGCGTGGTATTTTCACACGACACAAAAATTGTCATTCATCTCATCCTCTGAAGCAGAGTTAAAAAAAAGGCGTACAAGAAAGTCATGTGGCGTCCACATCAGACTTTTTATTTTCTTCACACTAGAACAAGTCTTGAAAGTTTGTAACATTCTTCATGAATCACGCTGTATATACGATAAACTTAATAGGAAAAAAAATGGTCAAAAAAAGAACTGTTTGAGACCTTTACTTATTATAGTTAAATTTTGAGACTAACTTTGAAAAATATTAAGTGACCGCCATTCTGATTAATTTAGGATTGTCTAGCCCGATGCTTTTAACGACAAAATTTCTATTCTTTAATACTCTTTAAAATTATTTGTCTCAATCACGCTCTCTTTTCTTTTTTTTTTCTTGTTTAGCCTCCGGTAACTACCGTTTAGATAATACTTCAGAGGATGAATGAGGATGATATTTATGAGTGTGAATGAAGTGTAGTCTTGTACATTCTCAGTTCGACCATACCTGAGATGTGTGGTTAATTGAAACCCAACCACCAAAGAACACTGGTATCCACGATCCAGTATTCAAATCCGTGCAAAAATAGCCGGCTTTACTAGGACTTGAACGCTGGAATTCTCGACTTCCAAATCAGCTGATTCGGGAAGATGCGTTCACCACTAGACCAACCCGGTGGGTGCTGTCTTTTCATTTAATTTTTTTTTTAGTTACCCACTTCCCATGAAGATTGGCATTGTTTTGGTAACTCGAAATCATATTTTGATACGGGTATAAGACTACCACTACTGAAGTAGCTGAAAAATTTATGTTGAAATTCTTTATGTTGAATAAGCCGTCTGGTTTTTCACATAACTACAAGTAACGTACAAATTTCTTGTGATATCATGCTTTTAGTGTAAAAAATATGTTATTTTTAAAAGAAATATTTATATGTGTTCAATATTAACATTTATTTAATTATTTTTTAATTAATTGATGTTAATAATGACTGATTAAATCGTTACTGAAGATGACTAATTACGATTTTAAGCGACCTATAGATGCACGGGAAATCCTTTGAGGAATAACTAGACAAGCTAGGCCATGAAGATTTTCGGAACGTGTGTGAGGAGAAACGTTACCGTAGAAGGGTCTGAGTACAAACGAATCCATTTTATAATTGTGCATAGACCTGAACTTCGTAAGCCAATCGGAGCATGTGTGTCACTTTGATCTGTTCAGATGTCAGGCCTTTCAAATATTGTTGCAGTTAAAATATAACGCGATGTTCAGAAGATTCTATCAAAATTTTTGATTTCGAGGCGTGACTTTTGCTTGCAAAAAGAAACGAGTGAGAAAAAAAATAAGCCGTCTACTCGCGATTAAATAAAAAATTAAAGATCATTGAGTCAGGATAAAAAACTGAATAAAAACATAAATAACTCTAGAAGTGCGTTTAGGAAAGAGAAAAAATCATTGATCTTCTTCCTTAAATTTTAATGTCGCAGTGAGTCTCTGGTGAAGTGAGATCGCTGCTCGCATGGTAGTTTATTTCTTAATGATTGGTGTAATCAATGATAAAGATTTAAATAAGTTTCATCGTCCATCGTAATTTCATTCATCGTAATAATGTCAATTTTTAAGTATTAACTTTAATTCAGAAAGCAGGTTTATATGGAAACTTCAGTTACTTTTCTTCATGTAAATTGTTAAAAAAAAATTGTTGCCAATAAACATCTGAAAACAGCCGGTAGACCATCTTAAGCCATAAGCTAAACTGACTACGCTCAAGGAGGAATTTCCTTGAGTCTGTGTGGGCGACAGAAAATCGAGGCGACTTGAGAAATTCTCATGGTCTAGCACAGAAGATTTCTCGTGCGTTTTTTGTAATCTAATAAGTAGTTCTGGTTTTCTGAAATAGCCTCAAGATGTAATATTTTTTTCTAAACACTTGTATACATATACACAATAAATTAATTTAATGAAGTTAAACTTATCGATTAATTGAGACGCTTTAAAACGATACAATATGAGATGATTATGTGGCAAATGGACCATTTCGATATCTAACGGAAACTTGTAGACGCATTGAAATTACAAGACTCCCAAAAATGTTACATGTAACTTAGATACTATTAATATTATTAACGGGAATATATTATTCGTTTTGCACAGCCAAAACCTGTCGATAAATATTTACAGTTGGAATATCTTCTACAGATGCAAAAAGTGTCTTCAAAATACTGAAAATTTTCATTTCATGGAGTATATTTTGTTGTATCTTCAGAATTATTATCTTTAACATGTGGTACTAAGCTTAATGAAATATCAAATTAATTGTAAGAGAAATAATTTACCTAACTACTTATTATGTTTGAATCAATTAACTGATAGCACCTAAAAATATATCAAAAACTTTTGGCTTAGTTACAATCTAAATTTACTAGTCTAATCCATTTTACTCGGCAACAGTACAATAACGTTTGAGATCAGGGTTAAGAGAAATACAAATAGGTTAGGATGACCAAGGTTTCTTTCATCATTAGTTTTATAATTAAAAATATTTTGCAAGATATAATTACTGAAGAGTAGTTGCTCACTCGACGACCAAAGGTGAAATCACGTTTCGACATTTGCCGGTAATGAGGTAAAATTTTCAGAATGAGGGGAATTTCTGAACAATAGCTGGGATGTTTGCTACACTGTGCAGCTACAACCCATTTAGCTCTTCGACTCCGGGAATTGTCTGTCAGAGAGAGGTTAGGTGTGTGAGGGAAGTTAACGTTGTTGTGCTTAGTTGTAATGTATATTTGTTATTAAAAAAAGTTTCCTTTCAAGTTGTGTAGTGTCTTTTTTTGTGATTTATTAATTTTATTTGTAATGTGCAGTTCTTGACTGTAGAATTGTTTGTTATAAGTGAATATTACAAATTATTTTTTAAAGGTAATTCTTTTCATAATTTCTGTTATTAAAGTAGAATTTACTATAAAAGTATTTTACCGTTTAGTGTATATACCTTGCTAAATGCATCACGTGATGCATCTGTATCTAGAGGGTTGTACTGATGACCTGCTTGTGTTACATGCGGTTGTAAACCGTACATTTGCTCTTTTCAGAGCTTATTATTTATATAACTACTTATGCTTCATTATTAATAACTGTATTTTTTTATACTTACTGACTTGAATAAAATTAATTATTTAAAAAAAATTAGTTTATTTAATTTATTTTGTTAAAAATGTTGCTTTTCCGGTGTGCACATTTTTGTTTTTGATTAGTTTATATGTAGTGATTTCAGACAGGCAAGCTAATTGTCATTATTGTATTACTATTTAACAATTCTTTTAAATAACAGCATATTTTATTGAAGAAAGAAAACTAATGTTGTATATGTTATTTACATTTTATTTTATATATGTATATAGATATCCTATGAAGTAACTTTTTTGTAATATGCAACATTCATATATCCATATTTTCCTTATTTATTAGTAACATTAAAAGCAAACGTTAGCATAAATCATCATTTATGTGATAGTGAAAGTTGGTTATAATTTATTTAAATAAGCCTATTAACTGTTGCGGAACATAAATAGTAAGTTTATTGAATATTACACAGATCAGTTTTCCTATACTTTCTGCTGTTTTTTCCTTTTTTTTGTATATTTATGAATTCATATTAGTTATTTATAGGCTGTTTTTCTTTTAGTAAACAAAACATTCATTACAATTAACTAACATTCTGTTTATATTAAACAACAGTAATCTTAGGGAATGATATCCTAATTTATCAAATTATAAGCATCACAATACAAAATTATGTTGTTTACTATCATTTGATTTCTTAATTGATATTCTTTAGGTATACTTTATGTATATTTGTTTGAATGTACAAAACGATTTTGGATTTAGCTTTATAATAAATGTTTTAATCAGCGACACATGAAAATTTCTTTAATAATTAAAAATTAATGACTCACTTTCAGATTATTTGAACTTTCAGTAGAGTTTTTCAGAACTAACTTCATGGATTCTTTATTACTGGTATTACCGGTTCTCATATCACTAGAAACTACCTACAATAAATTTTGTACTTACAATCTGTTAATATTTCTTAAGCATTGATTAAAGATGTATTTTGCATGCCCTAATGTATTTTTTTATTAACACTATTGGAAAGGAGAGAACTGATATTTTTAATAACATAATTAATCAATTTTACTTCAGTATTGTAAAGTTAACAGCCTGAACAGCAAAATCGAATTATATATGTTGAATAAAAGTTAATTGAACTGATTATTATACAATATTTTTATAGATGCCAATTAAGAAGATATGCTGCATTGGAGCTGGTTATGTAGGTGGTCCAACGTGTAGTGTAATTGCATTGAAATGTCCAAACATTATGGTAACTGTTGTTGATAAAAGTAAAGAACGTATTGCTCAATGGAATTCTGACAAACTGCCCATATATGAGGTAATACATTTTATTAAATATTTTTTTTTTAACATTCAGTTAAAGAATGAAAAGTGATGCAAAAATTCTGTAGAAAACAAAATTAAAAAAAATTAATTATTGACTGAGAATTGTACACGAATTGAGAACGATTTTACGCTAAGCCTCTTTTTAAATTAAATATATGCTTTGAATATAACACAGGATATATGGTATATCCTTCTACATGCTATATTAAAATCTAAAATAAAAGTTAGTAACATTAAAAATGTTAACTTATCCTTGTTTTTATATTCATAAATGTGCAATCTTTGCTATAAAGAATAGTCATGTTTTCTTAAAAAATGACAATATCCACTTTTATTAAACCAGATAAAAGAACTGTTTTAGCCTAACTCAAGACATTATTTTGACTTATGAGGAGGCGTTATACTTCCATTGCCAATTTTAATAAATTACCAAACCATTTTAAAAATGTATCCATCAGTTTATTTATAGATTATTTTTATAGAAATGATATTTTACCTTGAGAATGAATATTTTGCATCCTGTTCAACGTGCACATTTGATTCTGAGGGTGATGAAGAAAAACTGATTTCATTTTAAGATTCAGCATAAAAAATGCATTCTAATGCGCCTACTTTTATATCAGTTCCAAATTATTTTTTTATCGACCTCTGAAATCTAATCTCCTTGAATTTCAATTTAATTTTTAAAATGATTAATACACAAAAAATAATTTATAAAAATACAGACTTGCTATTGTTCAATAAATTCCTGAATTTTTATCACTATTTTTAATAGCAAGATGGGGTAAGTGATTATAAACAATATAAAAGAATCATCTGAAGACTGTGAAAAAAGTAATGGTACTAATTCCAAAGAAATCCGGTACCAGAAAATCTACAGAAAAGTGTAATAACCATAATCCATGTCACTAAAATATTTTTTACAAATCTTAAACTGGAGGTCAGTAATAATAATAGAAAAGAATGCAGGAAGGAACAGTTTGCAGCAAAGGAAATCAGAAATGCCATCAGGCAACTAGAGATGTTTAGAGACAGGAAGAGAAATGAGTCTGTGTTTCATGAATTTATAGAAGGCATTTGAAAGAGTCAAATGGGAGAAATGATGGAAATTCTTAAAGAGAAAAAAGAACGGAAAGACAGAAGGTTAATTGAAGATGTTTATGCGAGATAAACAACAGCAATGAAAGTAATAAAACATGACTGACTTGGTGGATCTAGGTCGAGGTGTTAGGCAAGTATGCTGTTGTTCTACATCTTCATTGATGAAGATCTAGATGTCTTCTATTACGAGGCATATTCATAAATTAAGGGCCGTTTTGGTCATTAAAAAGAATTAACTCATGAGAAAAGGTTTTTACTTACAGTTTTAGTTTACTACATATCTACTTCACTTTTCCACATAATTGCTATTAAGTTATGAGCACTCTTTGTAACGCTGCACCAGTTTCTTTAACCCCTCTGCTTAGAAGTTCGCCACCTAGGAATTGAACCGGTTGACAACGGCAGTCTTGAGTTCCTCATCGTTTTCCACCAAGCCACTTTTTCAAATGCAAGAAGAAGAAGTAGTCCCTAGATGCAAGGTCGAGACTATATGGAGGATGATCAAAAAGTTCCCAATGAAAATCTTGAATCTTCTTGGTTAAGGTAACGGTGTGAGGACTCGCATTGTCGTGAAGAAGGATTATGTCGGATGACAGTTTCCCGCTTCGTCGATTTTGGATTGCATTTCTCAGTTTGGTGAGTGTTTCGCAGTACACGTCGTCTGTAATCGTTGATCTACGTTCCATGAAATCAATCAAAGTGACGACCTTTTCGTCCCAAAAAACGGTAGCCAACATTTTTCGACTGGAGTACGGAGATTGCTTAAACTTTTTCGTTTTTGGGGAACTTGAGTGGCACCACTGCATTGACTGTTGTTTTGATTCTGTGTTGGTGTAGGATATCCACGTCTCGTTGCCTGTAACAATGTGGGAACATTGAGATCTGCATTCCCCAGCAGACAAACGACTACTATGTCAAAACAACTGCAGTGGCTTCGTAAATAGCCTGCATTCATGCGTAAAACTGTGTTCAGACCCGCTAATATTTAAATATAAGCTGACGGCCCTTGCTTTATGCTATGCCGCCTATTGATCTCTAGTTTAGGACCTGTATAAATACTTATTGTTCTGTAGATTTTCTGGTGGTACCGGATTTCTTTGGAATTAGTACCATTACCATTTTCACAAGTCTTCAGATGATTCTTTTTGTATTGTTTAAAATCACTTTACTTATCTTATTAAAAACAGTGATAAAAATTCAGGAAATTTATTGAACGTTAGCAAATCTGTATTTTTATCAATTATTTTTTGTGTATTAATCATATTTTAAAATTGAAATTGAAATTCAAGGATATTAGGTTACACAGGTTGACAAAAAAAAAATGGTACTGAGATTAAAAGTAGGTGAATTAGAATGTATTTTTATGCTGAATCTTAAAATGAAATCACTTTTTCTTCATCACCCTCAGATTTTTAGTGTGACCCTTTAAAATGCTGAGAAACGTCTAAAATAGTAGAATAGAAAAATAATTAAAATTCTTACCTTTATTTTGCAGACATTTTCATTTATCTTAATTTCTTTTTCTTATTTTCCTTTTTTATTCAGTGAAGTTTTCTCTTTTTATCATCCAGTAGTAATCATCTTAGATTCATCCCATCTGCCTTGATAATGTTGTTCCATCTGCAAATATATCTTGGTGGAACCTTTCTCCTTGTTCATTGCTGATGTCACCCAAGTCCAAATAGAATGTAAAAAATAAATTTTCAATGTCATTCTGCAACCTAAATTTTTTTAGTTCACTAAGAGTTCATTTTTAAGCTGATCATGGTTTTCAGCTTTTATTGTTTCCAATAAAACCAGTAATGACATCTTTGAATGACTCTATGCTGCTAGTTCTTTAGGATTATATTTTCACTAATTAATTTTCTTATTTGTGGCCCAAAGTATATTTCCTCTTTTAATTTTTCTTCTAACATCATATTTTGCCCCTAACATCATTGCAGGAACAAATTAAATCATCTCTTATAAAGTATTTCAGTAAATTTTTGTTTAGATTTCTACATACAGAAATTTTAGTATCCTTGTTTAATAAATTTCATTCTTTAAGATGTGAACCTAGGAGTTCTGCATGCTGTTTCGACAAATACAAGTCACGAATTAGGTCCACAACCTTACCTCATCGCTTGTGCGATGAGGTGTGGTTCAGTATTTGATTCTTTTGGATTGTAATTAATATCTACTGAAGTTAAAGATTCATTGGTTGAGCCATTTGGGGAATCAGAAATTTATTTCCAAGATGCTGGATCGATTGGAATTGATAAATCAATACCATGAAGTGCTGATCTCATAGCTGAACAAACATTTAGGTATACAATACTGTCTTTATTGTTTGAATTGAAACCAGTAACATTTGTTAAGCAAAAATAGCAGTCGTCATAATGATTAGTAGGCTCTTGCCAAATCATAGGTATGACAAAAGACATGTTTTTTTTTCCTTTTAACCACTGGGCTAGTTTACCTTGTTGGATGCTATATGTGGAACCCAAGATTTATCTTAGTCTCCCAAGGGACAGTTAAAATAATGCTTGAAAGCAGTTTTCAGCAGAACTGATATTGGTTTATGTTGACTTTTCTTGGTGAGTTCTTCAGAAACGTAACAAAAAATATTTGGAGAATTTTTACAAGACTGTTTTTATTCATTGTAAAATTCAAAACATTTTATTGAATGAAAGTAGTCTGAAATATTACAGAAATGCTTATTTAATTATAAAAATAATTACTTAAAGTACTCCAAAAAATTGTTTCACCATGGAGTGCAATAAAACACAGACATACACACAACTTAACAAATCTTGATGTTCAATAAAATAATTCCAAAAGTGTTCTGTCGTAAAAATCTTTCACTAACTTTATGGCATCACTTATAAAACAATCTTTATAATATGTATTTGATAAAACCACTATCTCAACTAAAGAACACGGCAAGTCATACCAAGAGCTGAAATCATACTAAAGAAAGTTTCATCATATTGAATTACTCATACTTGACTCACTGGCATGTTTATACATGCCAGGCTTGACATGAAATGACATCATTAGACTGTTATGTATCAAATATAGGTCTGCAGGATGCATCCCAATATAAATCAGATGTGAATAAGCAAATATAGAGATGACTAACTTATTTGTTCAACAAATGATGGAAAAAATAAATTTAAGGGGTTGAAACTTAAGAATTTTACGTGATGGATTTTTTTTAGAATATATATTCAGATTCAGCATATAGAATACTATAAAGAACACCTACTTTCTTTTCAGTTCCAAATTTTATGATCACCATACCATGTTGACCATCATCGAAAACATGCTACCTTGTTTATTCAGTTATTTCTAATTATGTTTAATGATAGACAAATTTTCAGGTGATATTTAACTTTTATTCCATTGTCAGTTTTACCTTACCAATTGATTGCATTTTTTCTATTGATTATGCAACATTCACATTTTATTTTAATTAATATCTTAAGATATGATCACCTGTTTAGCAACCAGGTCTACACAACTCACAATATTTCTAACTGAAATATGTTTTTGGCAGACCCAAATTGTAATGTGTTACATTTTGTATAAACTTTTTTGTATTTGATTTAATGGAACAATTTTTTTACCTGTTACCTACTATCCCAAAATGTATGTGTGTTATGAAACAGAACTATTTATCGCTGTTTTCTTTTGCGTTTATTAACTTGTAACATGTAAATTGACAGTGTTTGATAAACGATAGAAGTATAGTATTATTCTGATGGTTTTGTATTAATATGAGTGGAATACACTTAGTTATGGTGAGTCACATTTGTTAACACTGCTGACATGGTCAATAATAATGCTGCCTTTGAACATAAGAATGTTTTTCATCTCTTTCAATCACCTCAGTAAAGTAATGAATATATAACATATAGAAATTTTAAACAAGTGTACATTTTATCAAATATAATATTCATCAATATACAAAAACAATAAAGTCAGTGAAGCTTATATGTTTGCATATCGTATAGTTCTAAAGACATTATGGTTTTACAAATATAACTCAAACCAAACACTATTAAAGATATCAGTTTGAAATTTTATTGTTGGTAAGGAAATGAAATGGAATGAGCTAGCTCATGTGTAATTTTTTTTTTTTTTTTTTTTCTTTAGTAATAAGCTAACAAAATCATACACTACAGAAAGCTCATCAAAAACTACTACACTTTTCTCCATTCTCGCCATGATAACATATCTTATAGAATTAGTAAAAAAATAAAAGTTTAATTTAATCAAATGCAGCATAAAATAATCAAAAAGATGAGGCAGTATTTTTTTTTTTTAATTTGGTGATTGTTTTGTTTAAATCTGGTTATTTTTATACATATTCTTACTGCACCAATAGTAGATGAGTTACTGATCACTTGTAATTGGTTATATCACATCAGTAAAATTTTCTTAAAATCTTAATTATTTCATTGCTTTTACAGATTTTGTCTTTTGAATTCGATTTTGCCATATACTATTTTAACAAATTATTTTGTTTTGAATTTTCTGATTGATTCTATTAATTTAGATTATTATGTAACATAAATTATTATTATTGTAACATAAATTTTATGAAAGTTTTGGTTTAATAGATCCCATTATTTCTATCAGTGGTAATTTCATTTAGTTTTTGTATTATTTTGATTTGAATTAGAGGGGAAAATTCTCAACCACAGCTCAATGTTGGTGATATTTTCTGCCAGTTGGTGGAATCATTTATTTTTGTCTATCCACCATATTGATGACAATTTGATAAAAACTTTATAAAATCTTATCTCTTCATATTCTGTCAATGTCAATAATTTTGATACTGACTTGGTATTTATTAAAAGCTTTTATTTAATTCGCTTTAGGAATAAACAAATCTTGCCACTGCTATATCTTTTCATCTATAGTATGAAAATCAATGAAATTTGGTACATATATGTAACTTCGATGACAATACAGCACTACGGTGTTGAAATTTGATATGACCCACCCTCACGCGCTACCCCTAAGCTAAAATCATGCATTTAGTTGAAAATTTTCATTTCTCATGAACTATCGTATGAAAATGATTGAAATTTGGTACGCGTATTTAACTTCGATGTGTAAAAATAAATATTTTTACTTTTTTTTAGTCTTAAAAAACATACAAAAAAACAAAAAAAATTACAAAAATATATTTGATTACATATAAAAATTATTTTTTAAAAAAGCTTTTATTTAACTAATATTAATATTAACATTAATAAAAAACAAAAACAAATTAGAAAAACCCTCTAAAAAGTAAAAAAATAAGAAATAAATCAAATTGAGAATTTAAAAAAAATATATATATATTAACAAATATAAAAATGCACTGAGAAGTAAAAAATAAATTATATAAATATCTAATAAATAACCAATAAATAAAAAATAAATAAATGTAATAATTATTAAATTTTAAAATTATAAGTAATAAAAATATTTAGTTAAATAAAAGCGCGGGGCAGTTTTTATACAATGTTTTTGAATAAGTATTTATAGACATTTGCTGTATTTTAAAATTATTTTTTTGTTTAATGAGGTTGTTTAGTATATGTATATACTTTATTTATCTGTAATAAAATAACTCAAGTTTTAATTCTTTGATGGTTCAAATTTGCACCTGGATGACCTTAAAGGGTTAATCAGATTAAAAATAAAAATTAAATTTAGAAATCTTGCACAAAGTTATTACATTTTGATGGTAATCTGAAAAATTATTAATTATTATCATTATTATAATTGTAATCGTAATTATGAATTCATTAAATAAAAATTCATAATTAATTAAAATTAAACTTTTAGCGGAAATAGTGCATTCAGTTTGGCTTAGATTACAAGCAGAATTCGAAAATGAACTTCAACTATGTGAGAACACGTACAAAGAAAGCGAGTGAGTGTATTTTCCCAGATTGTTACTTGTAGCCAGTCAATCTCAATTGGCTACAAGTAACAATTTGGAAAAAAGACCTTTCCGCCTCCTCGCATCGTTAATGAAGATGAAAATGAAGATTAATTGTTGTAAAAATAAATGTGTTGTTTTAAATAAATTATAAAAACTGTGTCACGCTTTTATTTAAGTAAATATTTTCATTACATTTAATTTTAAAATTTAATAATTATTACATTTATTTTTTATTTATTGGTTATTTATTAGATATTTATATAATTTATTTTTTTTTACTTTTCAGTGCATTTTTATATTTGTTAATATATATATTTTTTTTTTTAATTCTCAATTTGATTAATTCTTATTTTTTACTTTTTAGAGGGTTTTTCTAATTTGTTTCCTATTTTTATTAATGTTAATATTAATATTAGTTAAATAAAAGCTTTTTTAAAAAATAATTTTTTATATGTAATCAAATATATTTTTATAATTTTTTTTGTATTTTTTAATCAATTAAATTGTAATTTGAAAATGTTTAGATGTTCTCAGTCGACCCTTATTTTCTACATCTATCTGTCAATTAAGTTATTTCAAGTAACATAAAATTTTGCTTTATTTTAGGTTTTGTTAAAAAAATAAAACAAATTTATTTTGTGTCTTTTGCAATTTCAATGAATTCTAGGAAGAAATGCATAGTGGAGGAAAATAGTTTGTACTATTGATTGACTGGAATTGACTATCCTGTGTCACTAACCCATTAATAAAATTTCTTTTGAAATCTTATTGATACATTGTACTTTTATCAATCCCCTTATTCTTATCAAATTCTGATCACATACATTTTATCAAAATTGTGTTTCAAAGAACTATTGATATTTCTAATTGAAATATCAACAGCTCTTCGTCTGTTTCATATCAGTTCAACTTTTTCAAGTTTTACTAACATGGCTAAAAATTTTTGAAAATAATATTTTAATTAGGTGGCGAAGAGAAATGTGAAGCTGGAGAAATCTGAGATGTGGCAAAAATGTAATGCACAGTCACTCATAACTTGTAAATGAAAAGAGGTAGTCAAATGAAACAAATATACCATAAAAGTATATTTATTTGCTACAAAATCTGACATTTATTTTGCTACTTTGTCACTATTTACAGCTATACATTTCTGTCAACAGTGACCGGTGAACTAGTTTTCTGATTTTGTAAATGAAGAATGTTGGTGATCTTTCATTGATCCACAACTTACTGCATCCTTCAGTTCACCATCTTTGGTGAAGTGAATCTTAATATCTCTTTTAATTACAGCAAGAAGAGAAAAATGTAGGCTGCCAAATCTGGTGAGAATGGTGTTTTGAGGAGGATTGTATATGTCAGTTTCTGTACACATCCGGCCTAGGGACAGAATCAAACCCTCATACTGACATTTTTTTCAGAAACCATTGTTTTATTTCACATTGTGTCATTTTCAATTATCACATTGTTTCATTTTCAAGTTATCAATCCAAAGAAATGTGGAAATCAAATTTTTTCTTTAATTATTTTTTTTATACATATTTTATCTAGGTAAAATGATATATTAATTCTGTCTCTCCTTTTTCATCCCAAATTTTCTTTTACACGGTACCATATTGACACTTGTCTGTGGGCAGTGACTGACTACATGTGGTAGGATTATATAAAAAGAAGTGATTTTTTTTTTTTTTTACAAGGACTTGACATGTGTTATGATATTTGGCTTAGTGAAGTAGATAGCCAAAAACTATTTTATTTTTGTTGTTTTTTTAATGCCTGCAATTGTAATGGTTATGAGAAAAAAACTATTTTTATCAGATAAAAAAAAAATACTTTTGAAAAGTATTATCTGACATTTTATACAATGATATTATGTTAGATATGTAATTATCTATATCATTAAAACACTACATTGGAACTCTGCAACAGTATGTTTTTTTACATTTATAATTATTTATTTTAAAAATAATTTGAGGTTTGTGATGTCCAGCCATTACATTCCAGTATTAAAATAGAAAAAAATTTAATTTATTTTATATTTTTGTTTGCAGCCTGGATTAGATGATGTTGTAAAAAAATGTAAAGGTGTTAATTTATTTTTCTCTGTTGATATTGAAAAAGGAATCAGAGAAGCCGATCTTATATTTATATCTGTCAATACACCAACAAAAACATTTGGAAATGGAAAGGTATGTTATATTATGAAAATTATTTAATATATTGCATTATGTTATGCTCTGCTTTCAGTCATATTTTTTACAATTAAATACATGGTAGATGTTCTACTGTAGGCTACTTTGAATGTAGCTGTGAAAAATATTAAATAGCCGGAATTTTGGTTAGGATTGTTATAGTCTGAAGCTCTTTATGGCAAAATCTTTATTTTACACTGTCCTTTGTGTCACAACCATTCATTTAATTTTACCCTTTCCACTTAAGATTTTTGTTGGCCGCCTTTCCTGTTGGGGTTTGAAAATGTGGTAGACTCACATAAAAAAATAGATTGTTTCAAGATAAGATTTGCTAAATTTAATTTTTCTGTGTTTGACTTTTGAAACCTGTGAAAGTCAACTATTGGTATTAATTTTTTTAAGTTTCTGTTACTGAATTTTGGTGGTAATGTTATTTTATATATATATATATATATCTCAAATGAACAAAATAACCACCAAACACAGCAGCAGAAAACCTAAAAAAACTAATACCAAAAATCAACTGTCAAGGGATCCTGTATCATCAATCTGTACAGAATTCCACAATTATATCAAACAAAATCAAAAAATAAATAAAAATTTAAAAACGTAGAAAACATGAACCCTAAAAACCAGAAAACTTGGACAACGCAACTCGCTGCCAACTGCAATAGTAATAGATTTAAAACATCATGCAACTACGTACGTAAATATTGTTGCCAACTGCTACAACCCACTGTGTCTTTAATTAAAGCATCATCTTCAAAAACAATCTGTTGATTAATCATTTCATACTTTTGTTTAAATTTATAAATATAATATTTTTCAAATATAGCCATTCTTTTATTGTTGTTATAAATTTCCAAACTTTCTAAATTATTTTTGTAATCAGTAGTACTATATTTACACAAAAAAAAAAATGGCTGGCCATATTAAAAAAAAAACCTGTCTTCCTGTTTCTGTAAGCATTGTAATGTTCTATAAATAGTTTTTTTAAAAGATCTGTTAATTTTACCAATATAAATTTTATTATATTCATTACATTTAATTTTATATATTCTCTGTAAATCCTGTCCATCACTTTTGGCACAGCAAGTGGTCTGGATCTTTTACGCTTCCAGCATAGCGGGTTGCAGCAGTTGGCAACAATGTTATGAATGTAGTTGCGTGACGTAAATTTATCATTCCAGTTGGCAGTGAGCTGTGTTGTTCAAGTTTTGTGGTTTTTAGGGTTTATGTTTTCTAAATTTTTAAGTTTGTATTTATTTTATATTTTTGTTTAATATAATTATAGAATTTTTTGCTGATTGATGATGTGGGACCCCGTAAAAGTCTACTTTTGGTAGTAGTTTTTTAGGTTTTCTGTTACTGTTTTGGTGGTTATTTTGTTGTTATTTTAGGTTGATTGGCACAGAGGTTGTCAGTATTTTGATAAATTATTTGAATTTTCAGAGAAAAAAAAATATATATATATTTTTTCTCTTCAATCATTTGACTGGTTTGATGCAGTTCTCCAAGATTCCCTATCTAGTGCTAGTCTTTTCATTTCGATGTACCCCCTACATCGTACATCCCTAACAATTCGTTTTACATGCTCCAAACGTTGCCTGCCTGCACAATTTTTTCCTTCTACCTGTCCATCCAATTTTTTTAAGCCACTACTCCAGGATGCCTTAATATGTGGCCTATAAGTCTGTCTCTTCTTTTAACTTTTTTTCCAAATACTTCTTTCTTCATCTATTTACCATAACACCTCTTCATTTGTCACTTTATCCGGCCATCTGATTTTTAACATTCTCCTATAGCACCACATTCCAAAAGCTTCTAATCTTTTCTTCTTAGTGACTCCAATCGTCCAAGTTTCACTTTCATTTAAAGCTATGGTCCAAACATATACTTCAAAAATCCTTTCCTGATGTTTAAATTAATTTTTTATGAAAACAAATTATATTTCTGACTGAAGGCTCGTTTCGCTTGTGCTATTTGGCCTTTTGTATCGCTCCTGCTTCGTCTATCTTTAGTAATTCTACTTCCCAAATAACAAAATTCCTCTACCTCCATAATCTTTTCTCTTCCTATTTTTACATTCAGTGGTTCATCTTTTTTATTTCTACTACATTTCATTACTTTCGTTTTGTTCTTGCGTGGGTCTTCATCCATGCCATTCATTGTTCTTTCTAAATCCATTTTACTCTCAGCTAGAAATACTACATCATCAGCAAATCGTAGCATCTTCATTTTTTCACCTTGTACTGTTACTTCTGATCTAAATTGTTCCTAACATCATTAACTGCTAGTTATATGTAAAGATTAAAATGTAACGGGGATAGGGAACATCCTTGTCGGACTACCTTTCATATTATGGCTTCTTTCTTATGTTCTTAAATTATTATTGTTGCTGTTTGGTTCCTGTAAATGTTAGCAATTTTTCTTCTATCTCTGTATTTGAACCCTTAATTTTTTTAAAATGCTGAACATTTTATTCCAGTCTACGTTATCAAATGCCTTTTCTAGATCTATAAATGCCAACTATGTTGGTTTGTTTTTCTTTAATCTTCCTTCTACTATTAATCTGAGGCCTAAA
Source organism: Lycorma delicatula (assembly GCF_047948215.1). Taxonomy (NCBI): domain Eukaryota; kingdom Metazoa; phylum Arthropoda; class Insecta; order Hemiptera; family Fulgoridae; genus Lycorma; species Lycorma delicatula. Next base: position 99,619,861 of record NC_134462.1, read on the forward strand.
ATTGCTTCCCTTGTTCCTATACTTTTCCTGAAACAAATTGGTCTTATCCCAACACTTCTTCCACTCTCCTCTCAATTCATCTGTATAGAATTCTAGTTAAGATTTTTGATGCTTGGCTAGTTAAACTAATTGTTCTGTATTCTTCACATTTATCTGCTCCTGCTCTCTTTGGTATCATGACTATAACACTTTTTTTGAAGTCTGACGGAACTTCCCCTATTTCATAAATATTACACACCAGTTTGTATAATCTATCAATCGCTTCCTCACCTGCACTGCGCAGTAATTCTACAAGTATTGCATCTATTCCAGGAGCCTTTCAGCCATTCAAATCTTTTATTGCTCTCTTAAATTCAGATCTCTGTATTGTTTCTTCCCTTTCATTCTCTTCGACTTCCTCTTCTTCCTCTGTAACACCATTTTCTAATTCATTTCCTTCGTATAATTCTTCAATATATTCTATGGCTTTCAGCTATATCCAACTTTTCTTCTTTTTTTTTGCCTCGGAGGATGAGATAAAATGACAATTATGTAGTGTGTAAAAATGCCATGCCTGACCAGTATTATGTCTGACTTGATATTAACTAAAATATTTACTTATTACAGTTAAATTAATTTGCTCATCATTATTTGAGACTGAATTAAACTGAACTGACAAATTATGGTTCAACTGAAACACTATATTACAGGAATCATAAAAACACTACTGATCGGTGAAACAGATTTAATCACGTTTATTTAAATTAACATATAGTTAAGTGAAAATAACCCCTACAGTCACCAAGATAAAATTTTTCTTGACTTATATTGTTAATTCATTTTCATCACATGCCACAATAGCATTGTATTATAAGAAAAAATTTAAAATGTTATGGCAGGCATGAATAAACAGAAAATTAATTAATAAAGAAAAAATAACTTCAGTTATAATGTCCGCTATTTTAATATGTGAAGTCAGTTTGCGATCCACAAATGTTATCATATAGCAGATACATCTGTTCAGTACAGTTGATGACAATAAGTGAAATCAGTTGTCATAATCATAAGTTACCAATGAATGAAATTAGTTGTTCCAAATGATGTAATTACAATTAAATATAAGAATAAAGAAACTTTCAAATTCATAATGCCTTTCAAAATCATAGAGTTTTAGCTTCCTAATCCATATCCTGTAGATATATTAGATCAGTTGTAATATAATAAAGTTGTATAAAAAGCTTAAATTCCAGTCATATATTTTCACTATTTGCTATTATGTTATTGACAAAAATAAAATATCTTAGTAATAAACATACTTATTAATATAGATATATTTCCAGTCAATGATTTGTTGATGCCTGACAGTTAATTTAGCACAGATGTTGAACAGTGCAGTAAATATACACATCATTTAAAAACGAAAAGATTTATCATCTTACATTGTATGTTGACCACTTATTATTGATATAAATAACTGTATAATAATTGTTTCATTTATATTGTTAAGATTATTTTTATTTTAACTATTAAAAATAATAGTTATAATAATAATAATTATTATTATTTAGATTATTGTGATAAAATAAATAATAAATAAAGTATTATTATTAAAAAAGTTATTAAAAATAGTAATTTCAACCAAAAATTTAATTGATTCATTTTCATGCATGATAGTATTTACATTTTATTTTAACATACAGTAGTATTTACATTGAACAAGTGCAACCAAATCAAAATATAGTGAATCATAAAACACATTGAATTCTCCTCTTCACCATAATAATGGTAACTAACAAGCTTCAACAGTTTAATACGGTTCTCACCGACCTTGTAACACTGCATCCATGCACTGATAAAAGTATTTGTTTACGTATTGAAAACAATTTGGACAGTGTCTTTTCATTTTGAAGTGTACTTCATGTTAATGTCATGCTTTGTTCAAAACTATGGGTGTTTGAATCCCTACCATTATTTTACAGACACCTATATTAAAGCTACTGTGGACAGTGTATAAATTTTAATTCTTTTATGTAGGTATACCTACATAAATAATAGATTTGAATATGGATTTTTTATATATATGTTTTTTTTTTTTATTTAATAGGGTCGAGCAGCTGATTTAAAGTATGTTGAAGGAGCAGCAAGAATGATCGCTGATATAGCTGATGAAGATAAAATTGTTGTTGAAAAAAGTACTGTACCTGTTCGAGCTGCAGAAAGTATAATGAATATTTTACGAGCAAACCATAAACCAGGTGTTAGTTATCAGGTAAAATTATAAAAGCAGATATGTTAATACTTTTTTTGATACATTGTATTGTTTGTCACCATTATATTGGGTTCCAGTCAACAAATATATACTGGCCTGTTAGTCTGCAGATGTAACAAACACCTGTAGCTTGTTACGTGCATGAATTACACAATTGCTTATGGACCCTGAATCAAGGTAGCTAGCTGCACTATATATATATATACACACACACATCTGAGAAGACGAATTGGCTCTATAAAATGTAGAACTAGGCACAGGGTTCATGCTTCCACGAACACAGTTAGCTAGGTAAGAGGGCAAGGATGTAAGACATTCAAGATGTCCAGATGAGACCTGCAGTGAAGGCAAAAGCTGAGTTTATAAAACACTGATGTAAATGTCTACTGAGGCCTTTAAATCATTGGCATCTCAACGATGCCTGGCATGTTACTGTAAGATGTAAAAAGTTGGAGGGCGAAAGACGACTCCTGTTAAAGCCCATCAGGGCTAGGAAGGGTGTGACGACTGGAAGTGTCACAAGGCAGGTGTCTTCCCCTATGAGGTTGGGATGTGTCATGCATATCACTCTTTAATTAAAACAAAATACTATTATTGACTTTCATCTAGATATTTCTGCATTAACAAAATCCATGTGTCATTCCTATCCTTAGCTCAGTGCCTTCAAATTTTAAAAAAATAAAGTATTTTATTTCAATTTGTTAATCCAGATAAACAAATAATATAATATATATATATATATAGTGTAGCTAGCTACCTTGATTCAGGGTCCATAAGCAGTTGTGTTATGCACAGCTGACACTCATGGATGTAACAAGCTATATATATATATATATATATACATACATACACGAGGTCTGTGAATACAGGAATGAGACTAGTTTTTTTTGGCAGCCAAAGTGGCAACTGTGTAAAGTTACTAATTAACATATGGTTATATGAATAGCTGGCTTATATTAGGTATCAATATTTTTAGTTTATTGTTACCACATGAGACATAAACAAACTTTTTGTGAAACAAGTATTTGTTGCGCGTTACAAAAATGGGTGATACTAATTATGAGCATCGTTGTGCAGTCAAATTTTGTGTTAAACTTGGTGAGAATGCTACTGAAACTTTCAAAAAGTGACGACATTGTTGATCAAATTGAGACTTGATACAGTACAACTGGTGATTAACTGTCAGAATGGTTGCAGAACAATTGAATTTGAACCATAACCACAGTCCATCAAATTTTGACAAACAAATTGGACATGAAAAAGTTTGTCCAAAATTAGTCCCAAAAAACCTCACTGTTGAATTGAAAAACAACAGGATGGAAATGTACCAAGATCTTCTAGGGCTAATTGAAACTGATCCTGATTTTCTAAAAAATGTTATTGGTGATGAATCTTGGATATTTGAGTACGACCCAGAAACAAAACGCCAGAGTAAGAAGTGGTACACTTCAAACTCACCCCGTCCCAAAAAAAGCAAACACGAGCAAATCAAAACCATGCTAATTTGTTTCGTTGATAGTAATGACATTGTCTATAAGGAGTTTTTGTCTACAGGACAGACTGTAAATCAATATGTTTACCAAGAAATCTTTGAAAGACTCGCACAGGCTCACGTGGTCTCATGCGGGTGGAAGAGATGCATCATGACAATGCATCTTGTCATACTGCACTCTCAATTAATGAGTTCTGGCAAAGAAAAACATTCCTCTGCAGTCCCTCAACCTCATTCATTCACCTGACTTGAGTCCCTGCGACTTTTTCCTGTTCCCGATATTAAAAATCACCTCAAAGGACAGCATTTTGGAACAGTAGAAAACATTAAAAATGTAACCGACCATCTGAAGGATATTCCAGGTTTTGAGTTCCAACACTGCTATAAAGAGTGGCAAAATCATTTGAAGCATTGCGTGGCTTTCCAAGGGAACTATTTTGAAGGTGATAGAATCCATGTACAACTGGATTGTAAATAAAACGTTTTCATGAACCAGTCTTATTACTTTATTTACAGACCTTGTATATATATATATATATATATATATATATATATATATATATATATATATATATATATATTCAAAAAATGTAATTATTAGAATTTTCAACAAAAAATATACACACACATACATTTTGCTATTTTTGGTTAAATAATCACAAATTAATAGTGAAATGCAAGCTGGAGCATTATGGTGCAGAATCAAAGAATTGTTTGACCATGTTTATAGTCATTTTGTATGAATTGCTTTACATAAATGGTGTTAAACCGCTAAGCAATACTTGTACACCTTGTGGTAAGAATTTATAATGGACAATATCATCGTAACCGAATAAAAGGACTAAGAAAAACCTTAAAGTCAATCAGACTTGTCATTTTTTTCAGGAAGCTTTGATTGAGATAACTAAGCTTTTGTCTCAATATCATAACTGTACGTCTACATTTTCTCACCTCTTTTGACATATTTGAGTAATTCTGAATCATCAGCGATGTCTGCTAACAGTTATGCATTTATTCAATTTGAAACAAATTCTGCTACTATTCATTTCATACCCATTATGTCAGTCAAAATTGTTTCATTTGAGCCGTAAGATATTTCCAGCTCTTTAGTAACTTCTCTAATAACAACTGTTGATCACAGTGTCCTTTTATATATGTAATTTATTTCTCTTGATTTAAATATTTTCTCTTTTAATGACTAATCCTTTTGCCTAGCCTGTTTTTCTGAAAAGACAGATCTGGCTGAAACTTCAGGTTCATTATAATTTGAAAATATTATTTTCTTGTATTGCTAACGAGGCAGCTGTAAAGACTAGATCAGGAATTCTGTTTTTCCAGTTTAAAAATCCACTAATTTATATTTTGATTTACAATTTTTAATATGGAAAGTACTAAACTGTTGAATAAAATCTAATTTTGAGTAATTAAATGGTTACCATCAAAATCATATTTACGTGTTTATTAGATTTTTTCTATTTTTAGATATTATCAAATCCAGAATTCTTATCGGAAGGTACTGCTATAGATAATTTACTAAATGCTGATAGAGTTTTAATTGGAGGTGAAGATACTAAAGAAGGATTAGCAGCAGTTGAAGAACTGTGTTGGGTTTACGAACATTGGATACCTAGAAAAAATATATTAACTACAAATACTTGGTCATCTGAATTATCAAAATTGGTATGTAAATTTATTCACTTTAGGTTGCTTTTTGTTTTGTTTTTTCTTTTTTTTATGCAAGTGATGTATTTTATAAGTGCCATATTTATCTGAAGTATTCTTTTTTCTATCATTACAGTGTCATTTATTTTATGTTTTTGTTAAAAGTATTACTATCGTAATTATAATTATTAATTAAAATAACATGTTTTGTTTATAATATAAGACTAAAATCATTTATAATGTTGATTATAAATACATTTGTTGATACAGTTGTTGATAGTAAGTACATTTTTAAAATAATTTTTTTTTTTAGCCTATTAATATCTCATTGGTGACAACATTTTTTATGATACAATTTAGGATCTCAGAACCAGGTTTTTTCCATTGTAAGATATAACTTTCCCAAAACATGCATGCAGAATAATAAAATAAATACAATTACTTCAGATATTCTTAAATCCTGTATTCATACTGTTTAAATTATGTTATTTACTGGGATTTTTATTATAAATTTGTAGTAATTGTACAATTACTAGTTTGTGATAGTAAAATACACATGAAAGTATGCAAAGGAACTTTCCATACTTATACTTTACATAAAAATGATTTCTGATTTTCATCCTTTAGTAATTCTAACTTTGCACCAGTTAGAGAGATTTAATTCTATAATGTGTCCCCGATGTTTGTTTTGCATTCATAATGGTGTATCTCCTGATGACAGTAGCCAACCCCCTAAAGACCTGTCAGGTAATTAAAGAGTTTTTCAAAACTGTTTGGCTAAATTTACTTTGAACTTTGAGATAGTTTGCTTTTTTCCTGCCTGTGGTTTTGTATACCACTAACTTTTTAAAGAACAAACATCAAGAAGATAAAAAAAATATTTTTTCTATCCTTTTATACATCTTTACATAACTGGATGGACAGTTTTCTCTGGTTCTGACCGTGTTCTCTATATACACATACACATTATATATATGTTATATTCTAATAACAGGTTTAATATTATTTCGTGTTCTGTGGACAAAAACCTTTTCCAGAGTTGGGTTGTCACATTTGATAGCATCATTACAGTCTTTACATCTTTATACTTAAGGAAGATATAATATGTTGTGGCAGTACCTGCATGAAAGTTCTTTAATTTTTGAGTTAAAAGGCACATTTTTTCAGATGAAAACTACAGGAGAGACACGAATTTAACTGAACTCGTATAGATTTATTAAATCATTTCTAAAGCCTTCAGCATAATGAGTAGCTTTTTCTGTTTCAAAAGCCTTGAAATTAGGGTTTAATTGCATTTCTTTTGTGGATAAAAAATGGCACAAGTTGATTTTTCTTTTAAACTATAACTGGCATTAGTGATATTTTTATTAAGATATGGAAAATTATATTTTTTTTTTTTGGGCGAAAAACTCCTGGGCGTTAGGAAAATTATATGTCACCTAAAGAATATAAAGTAGTCAAGAAAAAAATAAAAGGAATTTTACAATTTTTTCTAATGCTATTTTTATTGTATTGTCTTTTATATCAACCTAATGAGCACTGATAAAAATATAGGCTTTCTTTCTTTCTTTTTTGACAATGAAAAATTATAGAACAATTTATAAAATTAAACAAAACCACAAATAAAACTGTTGAAAAAGATACATAAAATTACAATGCCAAGAGCAGGTGGAGTGGAGACTAGTTCATAAATTAAATCTTAATTCAAGAAAAAAATAAAGTCCACTTTCAAATTAAAAACTGCAACAAATAATTTCAATATTTTAAATGAGATGAAGTCAAAATGAATTTATATCCATGCAGAAAACAACTGTAAAGAATAAAAATACAGTTTAAAAATCAAATAAATAATAATAACATTTAGCCATACATTAGCAAACAAAAATCAATCATCATGAATCATTCAATTTAAAAGAAATGTAAAAATTATCAAATAAGCAGTAATAGCATTTAAATGACATCTCACAATGACCATCCAACTAATCATTACACAATAATTGATTTAATAACAGATTTTTAATAATAAGTTACTCAAAGTTAATGAAAATTTCGCAAAAGTGTGAAAAATACAAATACATTTACGTCCATAAATTTTCAGTAATACGATTTAAGAATTTTGCCTAGAATGAATTACCCTAGAAATTAATGCTGAGTAATAATAACATTTTGCCTGTGGTATTATAGGAAATCTTTAAATGATGCTATTTCTACAAAAGGTAGACTGATTTTTTTTTTTTTTTTAGATTATCCATTTAGATACAAATGAGTAGAGTATAGATTAAAATACTTTTTTTTTTATAAACAAATTACAAATTTTTACATAGACATATTTATAAATCATTGATATGAAAGAGTGAATAAAATGATCCAGTTGGATTAAGGTGCAATTTTCATAAACATTTTCTTTTCTTAATGAAGAATTTACTAGCACAATTAGAAATTCATAGTACATGTTTTCATATATTGTTTGATGTATCTTATTTATTTATCAAATTATAGAATAATTACTAATGAATTGATAAGATTAAAGTCATCACTTTTTGCAAATTTTTCATTACTTTTCAGAAGTAAAAATAACGTATAGTTTCAAAATTACTAACTCAAAGTTATATTACAATTAAATTTTATTAATTTATGATAAGTGACTTATTTGTAATATTTGGTTTTATGTTTCAGGCTGCAAATGCATTTTTAGCGCAAAGGATATCTAGTATTAATTCTTTATCAGCTGTGTGTGAAGCTACAGGAGCTGATGTGTCTGAGGTTGCTAGAGCTGTGGGTAGAGATTCTCGTATCGGTCCTAAGTTCTTACAGGCATCTGTCGGTAATAATCTTTATTATAATATTATATCTAATAATAGATATAATATAATATAATAGATATAATAATAATTACTTTAATTTTGTATTTTCAGGTTCTCATAACACTTCTGATCGCATTGATAAAATTCTCTTTAATGAAAATGATAGTATTTTTTACCCATAAAGCTAAATATCTGGGTGATTTATTAGTTGAAAAGTCCTCGTACAATGATCCAATTGATCTCATTTGTAACAAAATCAAATTGTACTATTTTGTTTGATGTGTCTTAATAAAATGCTAAGCTTATCATTATTACTATTAAATATTTATTATGCTTATTTGTATTTCCATTTAAAATATAATGTCATTTCTTGGGGCTCACTCAAAAAATCAGAATGACTAATTTATCCTTATATTTATATATGGTGCAGTTTTTCAAAAAATAATAGTAATTCTTAAAAAATAATTTTATTCATCCCTACCAAACTAGTTAACAGAACTGTTTTCATACTTTAGCTTCTGAGAAAGAACTTTATTATGCTTCTAATGCCATTTCAATAAATTACCAAACAATTTGAAAAATTTTCCCATCAATTTTTTTTAATTACATTAAAAAATTTCTTCCTTATTAAATAACACTAATTAAAAAAACTCAATTTTCTACATCTCATTCAATGCAACACAAATTAGACATCTTCATTCATTATAAAAGACTAGTAATAAATGCAATCTTTGAAATAAAACTTGATTTTTATTAATGAATAAGGAAGTTATTTACATTGTATATAATAAAAATATAACTTAAAAACAATAAACTTCCAAAATTAGAATGTTTGACAATTTGGATGTCTGATATTGTAAAATCTACTGTATTCTATAGAAAATGACAGTATTTAGGTTATATTAATTTTTGATAACAGTAAATATGATCATAATATACTAAATATCTGATGACAGTGTGGTAAATATGAACAGAATATTTAATATCTAATGATTAATTTCCATCATAATATAAAAATATATAAATTTCAACCAGTGCTGCTAATAATCAATAATTAACTGTTAACTTATCAGCAATTATAATATTGGGTGTCACTACTATTATTAGGATTTTAACACACTTAAAATGCTCTTATAAGCACTATTAATATATAACTTTTTAATCTTAATTTATAAACAGTTCATTGAAAATTTAACTGTGTTAAAATGTTTTAATTGCACTCAATAATTATTAAGATCTGTTTAGGTAAAAGTGTTAATCCATAAATTTATTAATGTTAATATTAATATACTTTAAAAAAGTATGCAATAAAAAGCATTGATCATTAAGTGAATAAAATTAGGAAAATATAAAATATTTAGTTACTGTGAGGAGGTATCACTTAATTGAGACAATCTTTTATATATATATATAACACACACACACACACACACACACACACACACACACACACGAGGATGGATGAAAAGTTCTAGGCCTCACACAGAGATTGTGTTATTTCTTAATTTCTCTATAACATCATATGATTCCATTCTTCATTAGTTTACTGAGTTTCAAGTCATTGCATCATTGAGTATAGTATTTATAGTCTATCAAATGGGAGAATTGGGTGTTTTTTTTTTTTTTTTAATGGATAAATCTAGAAATTTGTGCAATGATTTAATACTTTTTTCTAAAAGGGTTAAGGGCAAAGGAAATTAAAGAAGAGCTTGATATGATTTGGGAGACTTCTCCATTAAATACAGTAGTTAAACGCTGGTTCACAGAGTTTAAAGTGGGTCGAACATGCACTAGCAATGAGTGAAGTGACTACATCAGAAATGGTAGAAAAAGTGCATAAAATTGTTTTGACAGATCAACAAATGACAGTAAACAAGTTAGCAGAGTCTGTAGGCATGTCAGCAGAACATGTACACAATATTTTGCATGAACAAACTGTGCATTAGATGGGTGCCACATGCTCATGCCTGACCAAGCAGTGTCAAAAAACATTTTGGGTCAATTCAGAGGAATTTTTACATCAATTTGTGATTGTTGATGAGACTTGGGTTCATCACTACACTCTTGAGACAAAACAGTAATCAAAACAACAGGTTGAAAAAGGTCAACCTGCTCCAGTAAAAGTGAAAACAACTTTTCACGTAAAAAATTATGGCAACTGTTTTTTGGGGATGTATGTGGAATAATTTTCATTGATTATCTAAAAGAAAAGGCTAAAACAATAATTGGTGAATATTATGTGACCCTATTTCAGTATTTCAGCAACAAAATTAAGGAAAAACAACTGCATTTGGCAAAAAAAGTTCTTTTCCATCAAAACAATGCTCCAGCTCACACTTCAGTCATTGCAGTGGCAAAAATCAACAAACTGATATTTTAATTATTTGTTTGAATTGCTACAACACCCTCTGTAATCACCTGATTGGCTTCCAGTGACTATCACTTGTTTCCTAATCTAAAAAAAATGGCTTGGAGGGAAGAAACTTTTACCAGTAATGAAGTTATTGCCACTGTAAATGGTTACTTTAAGGAGTTGTATGAATCGATGTATTGAACTGGCAGATGTATTGAAGTGGAGCACTGCTAGATGTACTGACCTTATTGGTGACTATGTTGAAAAATAAATCGAAATTTACCCAGAAAAATTTTTTCTTATCCAGGCACAGAACTTTTCATCCTACTCACATGTATACATATATTTTAAAAAACTCCCTGGAATCATGATAAAATTTTATGATAAAAAATACAAACCTGATTTATCAGTATGACTGTGATTGTTGGTTTTTATAACATAGACCAAACCTGATAACTGACATTTTAACCACTTATCCTGCCAAAAGGTTTATCACTTTCATGCTATTTACATTTATGGTAACTAGGAAAAGTTTCTCAATTATATTTAGGATCCTTAATTAGTTTTATAAAAAAACATTATTATTTATCGGTATATTTTCAGATTTCAAGAGATATTTATAAAAAATTTACTAAGAATGCCTTCAGTTTGGATTATTTAAAACTTGACCACTGAAATCAAGTCATCACTCCCATTTATGACATATTTAAAATCATCTCTATAACAACAATGATTTTAAAAGTGTTATACATTATTGGCTGTCTTCACAAATAGCATCATTTTATAAATAGTTCGGCAATAATATCTTTTACTTGAGGAATCTTTGTTGAAAACTAGTTTAAGACATAATGGAATTGTTTAAAAATAGATTATCATTATTTTAATAGACTAACAGTACTTATTTTCTGAACATGACTCAAATTTATTTTATGGACATAATATGTTTTTGTCTTCAACATATGTTGAAAGCACTGTTTTGTCATGTACAGTTTTATTTATGTTTTAACATACCATTCTTCAACTCAGACTTTGTCATATCAGACTTCAAATCAGATTCATTCTGTATATAGAAAATTTAATAGTAATCCACAGCAGGCATATGTATTGTATCCTAATTTTTAATATTACTACATTTGGGTTTCTGTATGCCCAATAAGAGTGGGAGTGCTCCTGCGCTAATTAGACTTTTGTTAATTATGTTTTGATAATAATTTGCCAGGTTCATAAAATTTATTATTGTTTCTATTTTAAGAATCTTTAAGTTGTAGAATGTAACCTTAATTTTCTTCTACAGCATTTTTTGTATAAATGAAACAACAGTTTTTTTTTAACTGCATTGAAACCACTTAAGATATAGATAACTTGAATTATTAAAGGTTTTTATTAGTTCTCTTGAGTTCTGCTGTAATGCTAATATGTAACTAAGTACGTTAAAAACTAAGTCACGTTAAAAAAGTGAATGCTGGTTAATTCAAAGTTTTCACAGTTAATTTTATCATTTTTACTATGATAAAAGAATACTGATGAAATAAATAATAATTAAAAATTTGTTTCCTTACCTTTAGCTAGTTTTGGATGTAGATCAAATCCTGGTATATCCATGTTTGAAGATGCCAAAACCAGTGCATTCATGTATGATCTCATGTCGACTGTAGATCATTGCAAAACTCTTTATTTCATGTCTTGGGGTCCCCTAGACATGTCAAAGATAGGCGGCCTCATAATCTCTTCTAAAATTTAGTTACAGTATTATTATTTGCCATTTAAAAAGATGGCTGATCCCTTATTAATTTGTGATGTGCAATATTGTCATGATTAAAATCAATTTTGGTTAAAAAAAGAGGTTGTTGATATTTTTGCTCAGTACCCATATTTTCTATTTATCTCTTAAAATCAAAAGTTATTAATCTCAGTAGTTGATCTTATCTTAGCATATGTATAGCTAACTTTAAAAATAATAATAATAAAGTTCATTAGTAAAAATAATAATAAGTAATTAGTATAGTAATTAGTAATAATAATAAGTAATAATTCAGGATATGATTTTGCAGGTTTTGGAGGTAGCTGTTTTCAGAAGGATATTTTAAATCTTGTTTACATATGTGAATGTCTCAATTTACCGGAAGTCGCTGCTTATTGGCAACAGGTAATTTTACTTCATTTTGTTCTTCTTTTCATAACTTATTTTATTTGTAGAAGAATAATTTGTTTTTCTTTAAATATTTTTTGTGTTTAATTTTTATTTTCAACAGAGATGAAAAATCAAAGCTGGGCGGTAGTCATTTAATAAATCCTAGAATCTTCATTCCCCAGGAAATCACCTGAAAAATTCAGTTAAATGCACTTTTTTAGAGCATTTCTTTTTTTTTAAAGGAAATAATTATAGTATATTAGATTGGTATTGCCAGAAACAGATAATTTAATGGCTATTGATTAGTGTTGTCATCAGTTTTATTTAGACTTTTCTGTTTAAACCCACTGTAAATTCAGTTTAGGTATAGTTAATTTTAATTAAATTTGAATGAATATGTTTCCTTAATCTTTGGGATGTAGTTGAAGAATACCAACCTTAGAGGTGTCCACTTGAAATCATTGACAAATAATTATTAAACTCTATTTAGCATAATCTTAAGGTGTCAGTTATCAACGCTGAGGAAGGGATTAGAAATCCTTCTGGAAATTGAATCATGTATTTTAATGAAGTGAATGAGTTAGACAACTGATGGATATATGAAATTAATAACTTAATGTGTTATCAGATATATCTACCTAGTTAAGGTAGATTAGAAAATACATGTTTATATAGAACCAGACACTACAGATTAAACATTTACAAAATATTTTATCTAAAATAATAAAATGAATAAATAGATGAAATCATACCAAATAGTAACAAACATAATAATGGTGAACAATTTTGATTTAAATAAATACAATAATCACTTATAATTTAGAATTTTTAGTGCAAGTATTTGCAGTCTACAGTTACTGGAAACGTAAATGTTTACCAGTTAGTGCAAAATAATAAATATTAATTATGCAAGAAGCAGCTGAAATTTAATACACACTGGAACGTAACAGGGGAACAAAATGTTGCACAAAGGAACAGGTGCTGCCAACTTGTAGTTTCATTCTGTTGTAGTTACTAACATTCCAAAACTCATTGCCTACACTCTCTCATGTTCTCTCAATTACCATTGTTAGGAGCAGATTATCCCTGCTATATCAATGCATTTTAAAAAATGTAGTGATTGAATTCTTAACAGCAGAAAAGTGAATGCTAATGACATTGATTGTCATCTATAAGCCATTTGTGGTGATGAAACTGTTGATTAGAGTATTGTTAATAGGTGGGCAACAAAATTTTGTGCATCAGAAACGGGTAAAGTGAATTCTGAGAATGAACCTCGTAGTGGTTAACTGGTTTCTGTGACTACAAGTAATGAGAAGCACCAAAAGGAGATGGATGAATTGATTCAAAATGACCATCACATAGACAACAACATATTACCATCCATTTAAGCATATTGAAAAAATGAATAGTACATATTATTGTAAGAGTGTGTTATTGTAAAATTTTTTTGTGGTGGATGCCACAGAAAAGAAAAAGGCATAACAAAAAATATGTTGTGAAGAGGTTCTGTCTGAAATGCTGTCATGATGAAGGAGATGATTTCTATTACAATATTGTGACGGGAGATGAAATTCAGGTACATCAATACAACCCAAAAGAAAAACATCAGAGCATGAAATACCAACACTGTTAGTTTCCACAATTAAAAAAATTCAGAACAACCCTCTGTAAAAAAAGAAGTTCTCATGGCAGTATTCTGGGATTCAAAATGTGTAGATGACTGATTTACGTGGAAGTTCGACTTAAATTCTGTGTGATGTATACAGACAATAAAAAACCTTAGGAGACATGCATGTTGTGTTTGACAATCGTTGGAGCTGGTAATTCTGCAATGCAATAATGCTCAGCCACACACACATCATGTGCAATCACATAGGCTGTTGTGAAGAAATTGAAATTCAAACTTATTCCACACCCAAAAATACTCACCAGATTTGGCACCCTTCAATTTCCACATCTTTTTACAATTAAAGATATATATTAAGGCTATTCATTTCACTGCATTTGATGAACTGAAAAATGCAATGAGTTGTGGTCAAGGAAAAACTACCAGCATTCTTTACTGATAGAATGACTGGTTTACTGTTGGAAGAAATGTGTAGGTGTAAATGGTGAGTACATGGAAAAATAAATATAAGTTTTTGTAATAGTAAAATTTTCTTTTATATTTCATATTGGCTGTTTTTTGTGTGGGTATTATGAGCAACTGCATTACATTTCTCTCACCCCTTGTAAACTATGATTAATTATAAAATGAGTTGTACAATAACAGTAATATGTAGTAAGTAATAATAACAATATAAAAACCTGATATAATAATACAGTAAAAACCAATTATCATTTTTTACCATATTAAACAAATAAAAAACCATTTTGCCCTGTTTAAAGCCTGATCTAACATTTCTTTTTATAAAACCTTTTCTATTAAATATAGTTTTAACTTTCTGTTAAACTCACTTTCATAATCATTGTTCCTTTATAAGTGATGATAATTTGTTACGTAGTCTAGTTTCTTTAATATATACTTTTTTTATGTTTACTCGTATTTATATTCACTTTATAATAATCAGATTCATATCTCATTT
Organism: Lycorma delicatula; assembly: GCF_047948215.1. Classification (NCBI taxonomy): domain Eukaryota; kingdom Metazoa; phylum Arthropoda; class Insecta; order Hemiptera; family Fulgoridae; genus Lycorma; species Lycorma delicatula. The sequence continues at coordinate 99,635,139 of NC_134462.1, forward strand.
CCCATGAACTTTTGAGTAACAGTTTTCAGTATTGTTATTATTACAACTCATACAATTGTCCTATATTTTTACAAAGAGCATATAAATTATTTTATATCTCATCTCTAAAAATATACCTTCAGTATCAAATATTTATCTAACATTTTATTTTGTAAAACAAGTTCTATCCATTCTGTAAGCCACCGCATGTTCTTAATGTCAAGTATGAATGTAAATGCTCAAAGTAAATGAATTTATTAAGGATCTGTTTCAAAGGATGATTGAATAAAAAAAATAAGTTTTCTATAAAAATTTAAATGGACACTTTTTTATTAAAGATAATTTATTAAAGCATACATCTCATTTAATTTTGTTGATATATGAAAATATGGACTATATTATATCTTTTTAACATAAATTTTAGAATTGGGGATTAGGAATTATCCATATAATGGGTAATTTTTAATTCATTTCTTTTGAACTACTACATATGCAACATTAGCATCCACATAGTTATTACTGTTATAAGAATAAATAAACTACGGGAATTGTTCAGTGTGATGATAAAACTCATAAGTTTTTTATTCTTGCCACTTTTATGTTTTATAATTAGTTGTTAAAACTTAGCTTATGTTTATATAATTTTTGTAATAGGTAATCGATATTAATGAGTACCAGAAATCAAGATTTTCGGCTAAGGTTATAGGATCATTATTTAATACTGTTACTGATAAAAAGATAGCGTTGCTTGGTTTTGCATTTAAGAAGGATACCGGTGATACAAGAGAATCTCCTGCTATACATGTTGCTAAAACATTATTAGATGAAGGTGCAAAACTTCATATATATGATCCTAAGGTATTTTTGTTTTTTTTAAATTTATTTCAAGTATTGATAGTAATAATATGCTTTAAATTTGAAAAACTAAAGGTATGAAAAATTTTTTTTTCTTGTAACCATGTGATATAAATTAGTTGGGTGTTTAACATTTTTATTCAGCTAATGGAAGATAAACATATTGTTATGATGTTTCAGGCTTTCACCATTTTTTAGCTTGTAGAGAAAAATTATGAGGGGATTCTAACATAAATAGGAATTGCATTGTTGTAATTAATTTATTGAAGACAATATGTCAACTTGCATATAACTTGATTTACACACTTTTTGATGTAAGCCTCCTCTGCCACTGCAGTATAAATTTCCAGCATTCAGGAAACTTTTTGATCTCAAAAAAGAAGTCTACATGTTTATCCAATCTTTGCTAACAGTATCGGTAACTTTCCCATTCAAGACAGATTTGTTTTCTTCTAAAAATCACTTACATTGAAAAATAGAGGAAGATAGAATAATGTAACATCTAAAATGTATGGGAAGTAAGCATTTATACTTTCTTTGTTAGTAGTGGAATGTATATCAAAGGGTTGCAAATCAATTTTGTAAATGAAAAAAGATATAAAGTTAAAAAGTTGATCATTTATCAAGATTCTTTTAAAAAAGCCAGCAAAGGGTTGCAGAGTTAAGGTTGCTTAACTTTTGCCCTTGACAGATTTTTATTTCTAATACACCATAAAGTTTTTAAATATTATAGACTTAATTATGCAATATTAAGAGTATAACTGCGAAAAAGATCAAAATGTTCAGTAAAAAAATTTGGGTCTGATTTGACTTCTTTGACCAAATAATGTTTTTTATCTTAAAAATTATACCATGTTGAAATTAAGATTAAGAAAAAAAATCTGGCTCTTAGTTGATCCCCTTGCTTGCCAGCTACTTTATAACATTTTTAACAACATTCACACAACTGGAAATGCAAATAAAGCATCAGAAATTCTAAAAGATACAACAAAAAAAATTGTAATTCTTAAGTTGGATCCCATTGGACCTCCTTTTTTAAAAAGCTCCCATATTATCTATATTTATACAAGTTATAGCTGGATTTTCAATCTTGAAAATTAAAATTAAAAATTTGATATTGATTACATTTGATATTAAAAATTGATTCACTCAGCCCACTTGTTTTTTTTTTTTATGGGATTTAAAAGTTTATGTATAACTAATTTCAGTTAGTTGGCTGAATTTGGTTCTTCATACTTTAAATATAAAAAAAAAAATATTAACAAAATGGACACTAATAGAGCAAAATTAAATTTACTTATGGTAATGCCTAGAAATTTATTTTGCAAACAGTTCTCAATTTTTTTTTAAAAATAAGTAAATTCCTTTTTTGTTCTTAAATTACAGAAACAACATATTTTCAGTGATGCTGAAATATCTTGTTGACAAAAGTGTTTCCTATTGTTCAAATTATGAGCTACAGTCAGCAGTTATCTACAGTGTAGGAATTACTTTTTCTGTACAGTGACAACATTACTTGTTTATAAGCATAATAAACGGATGCTAAAATTTACTATAGGTTATGTATTTAATTTGCTGAATATTTTTAGCATGTCATTTTTTTATTTTTGGATCGGTCAAGAAGTTTAAAGACCTATAATTAGTTTTTCAGCTTGTCTTCAATTTGAATAGATTGAAAAGTTTTGATGTTTGACACAAACATTAATTGCCTTACTGGGGTAAAATACATTACCATATTATATTTCCCTATATGATAGTCTAAATAAATAAATACATATATTTCAGCATCTGCATTTCTAACTGTCTACAAGAAATGTGACACAAATCTATTGTTATTGGTACAAATACAAGATTAATTGTCCTTATTTAAATACAAGGTACAAGGTTCAAGGTAAGTACAAGGAAAATAAAATAGCTCTATTACAGATTGTTCAAAGCACATTGCATAATAATTCTTTTGGTGATTAGATATAAACAAATAATGTTGCCATCTTAAAGAAAAAGTAATTTTTACACTGTAGATAATTGCTGACTGTTCCTCATAATTTGAAACGACATGGAACACTTCTTGTTAAGAAGATATTTGCTTTGTTGATCTCTATCCTCGATGATCACTATTGAGTAACAAACGTTTCTGTATTCACTATTACTTTGTGTTCCTGGTATGTTGAAAGATGTACACAACACTGTTTTTTATGAGAAAAGAATATGTTGATTGATTGCTAGGGTGTCTTATAGGGTGTCTCAATCTTTCTTATGTCTGTAACGTGTGTAAAGCACCTGAATTGTAAGAGGCATCAGTGAGAGTTGCTTTATTTAAGAATAGTGATGTTTACTATATTATCAGTCCTGTAATGAACAAAGCGAAGCTGTCACTTTTAGGTTTGAATATCATTTACATTTCAACAGCTTAGTATGCTGATATTCTGCTGTATATTCAGTTTAGTGAAGAAGACGGTAGAAAACCACTTTACTCCTCTCTTTTCATAATAAGCCTGGCTTGGAATGCCTGTTATTCATTGAGGATTCCTTTGTCATTTTTGAAATGACTTTTGAATCATGTGACAACTGTTAAATTTATATACTATATCTAAGTAAAACATTTCCACTTTCATTTTGCAGTTTATTTAAAGTTGAAGATTATTTAAAATTTCTGGTACTGTAATTTAATTTTTTAAATGTATTTTGTTTTTAAATGTATTATAAATTTTAAAGACATTTATTAAAATTAATTTGTTATCTTGTAGGTTGAAAGCGCCCAAATAATTGAAGATTTAACGTATGCAATTGATGATTATCATGTGAAGAAATCAGTTTCCTTGTATAATGATGCTTACAGTGCTACAGCTGGTACTCATGCAATCGTTGTATGCACAGAATGGGATGAATTCATTGTATGTATAATAAGACTATATTATGTATTAATTTTATATCTTAATTTATTTATGAATCTTATTCAGTAATGATATAAGAAGGAATATCTTAAGTTAACACATACAAATATAAACTAACATTATGACTTGTATTCACAACTGTAACCACAAGTTTTTTGTCTCTTTTAATTTGTTGAACTGTAAATAAACAATTTGTCTCACTTTATTCGATTTCTTTTTTTTTTCTCTATTAAAATGAGTGAGGATAAAAGCTTCATAAAAGTATAGTCCAATTAAAAGACTTTGGTAATGTTGTCTAAAAAATATTAGAATGGTTGGTTACTGTTGTCACTATTAACTTCATAATAATTAACTGTTTAGTTTTCATCGTTATATAGCCTTATTTAAAAAATAAAAGTAATTATATATTTAGTATTTAAAAACCACTAGATAAGGATTTGAAAAGGTCTAATTAGAATGAAGGTAAGATCAATCTTGCTTTATATGCATGTTCTGGTGATTTATAAGTACTAATTATAATTCAACATGCAGGACAACATGTTTAAAAAATTAATATATAGTTATCGATAAAATAAAAATAATAATAAAACAGTATACAATTAACCAAAACAATAGCAGAGCAATAAATTAAAATTGCTATGTTTGCTCTCAAGCATCCAAGCAGCTACATTGGGATTGCCATCCATGGTTCTTTAGAAGTCTAGTATTATAAATTATTTATAAGGGAAATTTTAGGTAATTAATAATTTTGATTAATATATCATTTCTAAATAAATATTCTTCAATGTTATAATTTTTTATACTACAGTTTAATAACTAAGGCTAATAAGAATTGGTATTATTATAGTTAATTTTATCATAAAAAAAGTTGCAAGTTGAAGGAAAAAGTAGATGAATGAGCTTTATTCCATTTAAATTTGGTTATGCTGGTTGGCCCATGTTGAAATTATAGGATTTGTTTTACTTCTGATGTTTATTATATTGTGTACTAAAATTGCACAGAATGCTATAAAAGGGGGAGGGGTAACCCAAAATAGTTACCCGATTTAAATAATAACAAACAACCTAAACGAAAAAAACTTGATCCAAATAAGAAGAAACAAACTAGCTAAAGCTCAAAAATTAACCTTGTATACTTACAATTAAAAAGTGTCTATCAATAAACACAAAAATAAGACACTACAACACAGTTATGAAATCAGAAGCCACTTACACAGCAGACACAATCTTCCGTCTGAATGAACAAAGACAGACAGGCTCCAGAATATTGAAAGAAGAACTGGAAATACCTGTATCAGTAAAAAGTACCAGAAAGATGGACAGTGGTGGATTGTGCCCAACAAAGTTGTATACAAGGAGTTAGAACCCATCACTAATTCCAAGTATAAGAAGAGGCTAGGATTTTTTGAACATATCATGAGGATGCAAGATCCAAGACTTCTGACACGGCTAGTGCAATACGATCTTGACTCGAAAAACACCAAGACATGATGCAGATGAATCAAAGAAATAAGAGAGTATCTGAAGGAAATTGGCCTTACACCAGAAGACACCAGATAAGAAAAAATTAAACAAGAAAATCAAGAACAAAAACACTCACACACAAGTAAAAACTCACAACATGAACATTTGCAACACTGGAAAGGGCACAAAGATCAGATTGTATTAAAAAGTACTGGGAGGACTGCAAGGTCCAAACAGTCCCATCGAAGAGACTTGGATAATGGACATTAAAATGATCCTTTGTGGTCATAAAAGATAATAATAATAAAACTTGGGAGTTAAACCTAATATTACCTAAACTGATGTGTATCTATCAAACAGTCAGAGTAAAAATCCCTAAGAAAAAGTTTTTGGCTTGGCAGGTAGGTAAAAGATGATGATGTTTCAGAGGAGCTAGGATATATAGTGGCGGCTCTGCAGTTTGGTTTAAAGGAGTCGATGTCTAAACGTTGGCTTTGTCTGAAAAAAATCATGAAGTAAGTTACACCTCTACATGTTAATGTAGAAGTGGTTAAATAAATATATGATTAATTTATTTTTTTTGCTTTCAGACCTTGGATTATAAAAATATATATAATGCAATGATGAAACCAGCCTATGTATTTGATGGGAGAAATATTTTGGATCATGATAAACTAATGAAAATTGGCTTTGAGGTCCATAGTATTGGAAAACAAATGCAACGTTGTGGTGTAAAAAGGACATGGGGTAGCATGAATCAAATGTAAAATGTTTTAAAATTAATTTGCATTTTTAATTTAAAAAAAAATGTATTTATTTATTTATTATATCTTGCCTTGCGAGTGTATATTATTTTTTTAGACTGATTTTTAATTTATTATTCAAAAAATATAAAAATTATATAATAAAATTCATATATTTCCTTTTTTTATATATTATTTATCATTGAATTGACATTCCTGTGTTTAATAATACTGAACAGTATTGAAATTTGTCTTAAATTGTGTTAATTTTGAATGAAATATTTTTTTATTATATTTAAAAATTTTGAGCTTTTTCTGTTATATGTATATTTTAATTGTAAATTTATTCTACTATAATTTATTATTAAGTTTTATTTTTTTAATTTCATTATAGCACATTTTTTGTAAACCCGTGATTGTCAAATTGATTTTTAATTATTTTAGGTGTAGGGTTTCTTAATGTAATACTGGTAACAGGTCTTCATTAAAGATGTGATTTATTCTTTATTCTATTCCCGTAAAGTATTAAAATACTTAATTCAATAGATTTATCTTATTAAAAGAATAGGAAATAAATCATTCAGATATGAATAAATTAAAGAAAAATATTTTTTAGTGTACTGTAAAAAGGATGAGTTATATCAGGACACTTTTTTTAATTAAAACACTAAATGATTTACTGCTATTTTGTTATATCTTAATCATTCTTACTTTAAAAAATGATTCTTCCAATTATTGTTATTTAAAATTTATTAATCGCTAATCTTGTATTTTACAGACATGCAAATGTGTATTATAGAAATTTAATTATTGAACTATTATGTTGTTAAAAATATAACAAAGTTTTATGTGTTTTGCTTCAGTGTAATATGTTTATTTTCTGAGACATCCTTGTTGTTTTGGAATCATCAGGTTGTGGACTAAACTGAGTTTAAATTCCTAGTCCCCCCAAAATAGAGTTATTTATTGACCTGGTTTTCCACTGAGATTAGATACCCTGCCTTTCACCAGGATCCTCATTTAACAGACGCAACTTTTGAAAGTCAAAATGAGTTAGAATTGGTGGAGGGGAGAGACTAAGAGTATTCTTCTGATATGAGTATGTTCAGTGGCAACACTCCCAAATGCCAGAGCTGAAGCTCCTCCCAGGTCCCTATGTAAAATGAGACCTAAAGTGATAAATCAGAAAAACTTCTAAGATACTTATAAATATTTTTTTATAGCACTAATTATAACTTACAAATATATACTTATGGTTGTGTATAATTATCCTTTTAGAAACAAGTGTATATACTACAAGTAATAAATTTGTTTCTTAATAGTTGCACGATAAACACAACCTATTTACCACTAATCCTGCTGATTGATATGCAAACTGTACCAGGTTCAGTTATAGCTTGAGCTTCTTATTAATTTTCTATCTAATTCATTTTATAATCTTTTTCTAGTCAAACATTTATATAATGGATAATTAAAAGTTATAGAGCTTTAAGAAAACCCCTAAAATATACATAATAATTTTTTACACAATCATTTATATCATCCATCATTTATTGACCTTTTAAATTCCGCATACATTCTTGCGCTGCATCAGTGACTTCCTCGATGTTTAAAACTTGTTTTAATGACAAAAACTAAGAATCACTTAATGCTGCATGAGGTGCAAGAGATGAAATCTCTTAAAATGAATGATTTTTTTGCCATCTTTATGAAATCATGTACTGTCTTAGTATTATTTCTTCCATGCATTTTTTTTTTTTAACTTTTTTCCTTAAGATTTAATGTAACAACAGATTTTGTATAGTTGTCAATATTTCCCAGTATATATAAACCAAAATTTAATTTCTTGAAAGATTTTCTCCATTGGTCATGGAAGTGGAATATCTGATTCCAACAGATATTTCCTTACTTCTACTTTCCACTCTACATATAATCTGTAATTTCACTCCTGAATGTCAAAAAACAAAGTATGATTTCACTTCTACAACAATCTTTCTAGATTAGCTTATATATACTAAGAAATATAAATAAACTTTTTAACTATCTTCACAAATGAATTACTATAGTGCATTCAGTCAGTCTTATCACCTGTTTAATAATAAAATAAACCATACATTTTAATTTACTTTGTACGTGGGCAAGATATTAATATTAAATGTGTTTAAAAATAATCAATTTTTTTAATAATCAAGGGTTTACTTTAAATGTGTTTAATTATAACTGTTGTCAATGTTACTATAATGACATCATACATTCACGTATTTATTATTATTTTCATTTTCATTATTTTTATATTTTTTAATTACTTCTATCAACTTTTTTATGTTTTTTTCTTTTTTAATTTTTAATTTGATATTGTAAATGATCAATTATCCATGATCAGATTTGTTGTTTTTTATAGTTAAAAAGAAAAAATGTTATTCATAACATTTCATCTGTAACAGATATTAATTAAGTATTAAGCAATCTTATACTTAATTTGTTAAGTGTAATAAACAATTTTAAATATGTGATAAAGTATTTATCTTTTTTTTTTATAACTGAATGTGTTTACAAAGAAATAAAAATTAGTTATCTGCCACTTTATAAAATAATTAATTTTGAATAAATATTGCTGATTTATTTTGGTTATTGTACGTTTTAACACTCGCCCATTTTCATATTTGTCCATAGAGAGTTTTTTTAACATTTTTAAAAATTTGTAAAAATCATATTTTCAAGGATATGTACTGTACTAACAATTTGTATATTGTTAAATTAGTTTTTTTAAGTAGGTTATTTAAATTGAATATCAAATAACTTTCATTAAAGTAATGTTCCTTTAACAATATATATTACCAAAGCAAAAAAAAACTATTTTTTTCATAACTTATCTAAGTGTAATTTAAAATTATAAATAATTTTTAACCGAATTTTGATATACAACTGTTTAGTATATAAACTTGTCTTAATATACTGGAAAAAAAAGAAGAAAAATATTTGTATTACTTGACAAAGTTTAGAAATCATAATACATAGCTTACAATAGTTCTATTTGTAGTATCTGAAGTAGTAGTGTTGACACTGCTTATGTAGTAAGCGGGGGAGATAATGTACTGTGACAGGATATCCTAGATAGTAAGAAGCTATCTAGGGTGTATCTTCTTGCTATTAGTACAGCAATCAACCCTACTCTTCACATCAAGTAATTTTCTATATTTTGTTAAGTAGCAAAATAATATATTAATTTTATATCTAAATCAATCTAATATGTCTTGTATTGAAAAACTTATTTCAGTCATACAAAGCCAAGTTTTCATGACATGAGTAAACAAAGACATCCATGTATCAAAGATCATACAGTCTGTAAATATTATAAAAAGTTCTGATGGTTATGTGAAATATGAGTAATGAAAGATTCAGTGATTGTTTGAATATTTATTATTATTCAAATTATATGAGAAAAAGGGTAAATTAAAGGCCTGTATGGTGTACAGAACTTATTTCGTATTAGCAAGGTATGGTGACTGTGTGTTAAAGGGTTTGGTGAAAGAATTAAAGAAACTAGGAAATTTGTGTAAATTCATGTAATATATTTTTATTTATATTCTGCATAATGCATTACATATTTTCTTTATTTGCTTCTTGCATTAGCTGCTGCTTAAATGAATCTTAATCTTAAAATCTCCAGTTTTTTAGTCATATTTTTTATTTCATATTCTAATTAAAAAAATATATATGTTATTTGAAAAACAAAATAATGACACTAGTCACTTATTTGTTACTCTATTCATTATCTATTTAACAAGTTCATTCATTGCCTTTCCAAAATTGTAAGACCCAATAAAAACAAAATTTTTCTTGTAATGTTCTGAATAACTAAGCAGTAGGTAAAATTTATAGAAAGAAATATATAATGATTGAGTTACTGAAGAATCTGGTTGTTCTCTTACGAATATTATCTGTGTTAGTCTTATTACTGTATTTCCTTAAGTGAATCCAATATTCAACTGCAGTTTTGTTCATGTTGGACTGTACTTTATTCTATCCAGTTAAATTTCAATAACAATTTAAGTTATTTAATTCTTACATTTGTGATAAAATTGTAATTAAAATATTTTACTTTTAATAAGAAGAAAAAAAATGCTAGACTGCTCGAATCAATAATACAGCTTTTATCCTGCTAACTGAATTTTATTGTTGCATCTATTTTTCTGTAATATTTTATTTGTATGCCAATAGCTAGCGGCTAACAAGACTAGGATTTATAAACTGACGTCTTGACTGTCATTCCAATTCTCAATGGTCTGTGTCAGGAGTAAATACTAATTTAAACTCCAAGTCTTCATTATCTAAATAACAAATTATTCAATCATTTCAATTCAGCTGTAAACAGTTTAAAACATCTATCTACTCCTTAAAACTTACTGAGTGGTCTGTTTGGGATTTAGCTTGATTATATACATTTATTATTATTATAATACTGACCTAATGGTGAGGTGGTAACATCTCTTGTCTTTAATCTAAAAGGTTTCAACTTCAAATCCTGCCCAGACTTGGAGTTTTTCATACTCTTCAAAATTAATTTGTACCCATAAAAAAAGAGAAATCTAACTATAATTAGGTGTATGAATACATACTTTTTTTATATTCATATACATATAATATGTATTGCATGCATTGTACATCACTTCATATACAATAAAAACATTTTACAAAGAGTGAACATATATAATATTATACATTTATAACATTATAAATTTAAATGTTTAACCACTTTTTTTTAAACTAATCTAACAGTGATTAATTCAAATGATGTTCATCAAAATCTGTATTGTGCTAGAGTAACCAATATTCTAATTTTTAATTATTTTATTAATTAGTGATAAGTATTGATTTTTTAAAAATTGTTTTCCCTAATTACTTTTTTATCTTTATTCACTGTAAAATTTTTAATTCATTTTTGTAATTATCTGTCTTGGAGGCCCAGTGAGAAACATATTGTATGTTAATAGCAAGAATATGAAGTAGACTGTAAATCTGATAGCTATTACAATAAAACTCACTAGGATGAATTAAGATTAATTAAATATGTATTGAATAAAAACATAATACATGATTTTATTTATTCAACAATCACTATCGTACTCTTGTTAAATGTATTGTACACTTGCAGTATGTATCTTCCAAGAGTGTTGTAGCTACACTGTCCATCACTAGCAGTGCCACTCTAAAACTCTTCTAGCAGCACTAGTGAACCATTAAGTGGTTGAAATCCGCAGCACTTATGATAAACAAAAATATTTGTTTGTAATTTTCAGCTGATTATTAAGGAATGAAATTTTTAATTCAAAATGTGATTTTACTACTGGAAACTAGTATCACTGTATAAAGTATTATACATCAGCCTAAGTAGCACTTAATGAGCCCATGGGCTGGAATTTTTTAAGACCATTTTTTAAATATTCGTTTTTTTATTTATTTTAAGTGGCATCAGCTAGTCATTAATTATTAATAAATGTCAACAGCTTGCAGTAAAACTCAACCTAATTTTGAATGTGACTTAGCCCATTAATTATTTAACTTTGTTTTTCAGATCCATGAATTCTCATGATCCTCTCTGTATTTTCCAGTTGTTGTAGAAATATTAGATTATTAGTGGATGCTATTACTTTTTTAACTTGTTTCAATAATGTTAATAAAAAATAACTTGTTCTGTTGGAAATTTTAGGATAAAAACTGGCAGCCAAGGTGTTAATAGTTGTTTTAATTTTCTGCATATTTGTGTAGTTTTGATAACAAATATTGTACACATATTATTTGAAATAATTTTATTGCATGATAATTATAATATTATTTCAGCTTTTTGGTTTATTGTGATTTCAAATTATATGATTATTTATAGGCTTTTTGTTTAATACGCACAATATTGTTGTTGATTGTAGTTCATAATGTTTATTTATTCAATGTTGTTCTCTCTTCAGATTTATTTTATTGTCATACAGACTATAGATTATTAAAAATGAAATGTTAATATAATAAATATTGGATTTGTGATTTTTTTTTGTAATTGCAAGAAAAATTATATTATAATTTATATGCTGCTTTAGTACTATGCCCCAAGTTCATTCTAGTTTTTTTATGTTTTCAATTTTTTTATAGTATTTTTTTTTAAATATAGGTTATTCCTAATGTTTGAGTTTCTGCAGTGATAAAGTATGAACATGTGTTTGAGTATTAGTTCAGGAAAAATGTGTAAAAATTCATTAGCAGAAGAGAAAATTTCAAAAATTAATGAAAATTTTCATAATTACTGAAAAATATTTACATCTGATGAACTGAATCCCCTTTAAAACAGTTTTAGTTTTTTTTTGTTACAAGAAAAGAAAAGCCAAGTGGTTTTGTTGTAAATATATTAAGAAATATTGCTTTTCAAGAAAATTGTTACACATATCTTTTTAAAACTGATTAAAAATGAATTACTGCATGACATTATAAAAACAATTTGTGCATGTAATATTATATTACTAAATAATACTGTTAATGTGAAAGTAATACATTTCTGATCAAAGTAATATATAAAACAGTAAGAAAACTGATGCATTGAGCATGTTAATACATTTTTATTTAATAATAATTAAATAAAAATGTATTAATAATTATTACATCAGTAATACATTTTCACATTGTGTTTTGGGCTAACTAAAAGTTTCATTCAAATGCAAAAGCAAATATTTCTGAGAAAGCCCTTAACATAGAAAAAAGAGAAAAAAATATTAATCTTAAGTAGTTAGTAAATGATAATTTTTATAAATAATTATATTTTGCTATTAGAATGCACTTTGATTGACTGTTGATAATATGTAAATAGGTAATATGGTACTCAGCCATATTACCTATTGAATATGAAAAATTGAATTTTGTTCTTGTGCATAGAATATTGTTCTTTTTTATCTTACTTTTTAATTGTATATAGTTTTTATTGCTTTTTCTGTTAAGGTTTATGTATGTCATTTTTTGATAGATAATAATCTATGGTACATAGATTATTATGGTCTTGTAGATTAGGAAATTAAAATAAATGTGAACAATAAGACCTACAAATAAATCAATAATGATTTAACAAATAGTAGGACAACAGTTTAAAGTACCATTGAAGAAATTAAAATGAATCCACAGAATTTATTACATTTATCTATCTTACAGTATGCAGTTATTATAAGTGAATTAATTAAAATTAAATATAGTAAAACCTTCACTAAATTAAAATCTGTAATCAAAATCCAGCTGAAACTGCTGGCAGTATAATCATAATGGTTAAAATACAATGCCATAGTAGTAGCACTGATTAAAGTAATAAAATAGGCATAATAAAAATTTCTAATAAATTAATGAAGATACAGTTTTTATATTTTATAACATTTTTAACCTGCATATTTTAGTTTTCTTTGTTATTGAAGATGTTGGTCATATAATTTGTAATGCTGAACCCACAATCAGTAGCCTTGACCTGTCACATGGTTTTGCTCCACTACTAATGAAGTCATACAATAATTTTTTTCATGTAAGCAAATAGAAACAATAATTTGAGCAGTTTTGGTCAAAATAACAGTAACATTAAGTTGAGATGGCATTCCAATATTGCAGTTTGCTCATATTACGCCATACACTCTAAGTAATTCTTTACCTTTAATATATCTTGTACTTTCTTTCTTTAAATATATCCTTGCACTACTTAAAAACAGGTTTTCCCTTTTTATTTCAGTTAAGAGAGGTTTCAGTCTGAATTATATATAAATTCAAATGTTCTTGAATCTTTTTCTCTACCAAGTTGAAACAGTGTAAATATTTTCCTAGAGAAAGGGGTCATTCAATTTTTGCTTTATTCTGTCTGACTCGGTTTTTTAATAGTATGTGGGAAACATCTGAGGTATAACCAGTGTGGTATAGCCAGTGTTATTTTCTCTTGGAATAATGATATTCATAACACAATCAGATCCTGTAAAGAACAGAGTGAAAATATCACTTATAGGGCTGAATGCAAGTATTTCAGTGAGCTTAACATGCTGTTATGTATTGTTTATTTGGCTAAATAAAGAAAGTGATGAGAAACAACTTCACTCCTCAGGTAACAGAGGTAAGAGGATACTTATTATTCTTGGAAATGGTTTTTTCATTTTTTTGGCATGTCTAGTGCCTCATTAAAGTCTCCTTCAACTATTTGGTTATAGCATCTAACTTGCATACATATAAAATAATAAATGTAATAGTTCATTATGATTTGAACAACACATTACTTAAGTCAAGTTTTTATATTAATTATTTTATGTTATTTAATTTATTAAATGTCAGATTAATTATTTATTTATACTATTAAGTTTTAAGTTCTTTTTATATCTAATATTCTATATTATACATAAGATCACTTTTTTTATAGCCTTTTCCTTTAAATTTTTTCTTGTTAAAGAATATATATATTAAATTTTTTTCAATGTGTTATTCTTTCAAAAGTATATTAAATTTTTTTATATACTACTTGTCTGTTTTATTTTCAAAATAACATAAATCTATTATATAATTAATTATTGTTATAAATTAAACTTCTGTTTCTGTATTAAGTGAAACTGCAACTTCTTTTGTATGGAGAAAATCCTGAATCAAAGATTCTGTGAGTATATAAATAATGTTTAAATCACCAAAATGCAGGTTGTAGGTGATTAAAGCAATTACCATAATACACTTCTCCATATTGTGTATGTACTGGTAGCAACGTTTATATCTTACTCTGTAAGTATCATCAGTACTTGTCTGTTAGCCCCCTAATTTTATGTAATATTTGTTTTTCCAAACTTCAAATTACAGTACCATAACTACATAACATTTTACAACATATACATTTTTATAATCGCTGTTTTACTGCTGCTCTGGAGATCAAAATTTCACTATAGCATTTTGTGTAGGTCAGATAGTGCATTCTGAGAACATTTTCTCTGAGCATAAATTTAATCAGGTAATTCTTTGTATAGTTCGTAGTTTCTCATTATGTTTTTTATGTCACTTGAACGATCTTATGTACAATCATTATGTTGTACATAAGCTCCAAACAAGTAGTTGATGAAGCTGTATTTACGGCTCACTATCAAGTATATAAATCCTGCAAATTCCAGCTTATTGTGATTGCATCCTCTTTCACCAGTCTGGATGTCTGATAGATCTGATATTTAATTACCTAAAGAAAGTTGAGCACATCAGGAATTAGGTTTGTTTGACACATCTGAGGTAGAAACGACATTAGCCAGAGTTCTTTTCTCTTTGAATAACACAATCAGACCCTGTAGAGAACAGTATGAACATTTGGTTTGTTTCTTTGTATATACTATCAGAAATCCTTCAGGATGCAGTAGCTTTCCTGTAGAATTTTTGCAGCAATTAAATAGAATTTTCTTTATTTCTACAATTAACCTTGAACTATATTCCTGACTCTCTTTTTGAATGTAGTGTAGGAATATACTTAATAATGTCAATTTTCATAAACCTTATGAAAATGGAATTAAATAAAACATGACTTGAATAATGAGAAAAATAAGGGAGGTGAACATAGCAGACAAATTCTATTTAATTTTTGATATTCATGCTCTTTTCTTTATATGTTACCTCCTTCATCTGACCTTTTTTTTATTTTCTCTACTTGCAATTTTCATTTCTGTCCATTTGCGTGTAAGTTATTAGCGAGGCATTGAGTTTCATGACTGTCTTTATCTATCATAAATCAGTTTTTCAAAATTACATAACCTTTATAGTATATCAGTATATCACCTTTACAACAGTATATCTCATTATACTGATATCTCTATAAACTATTTTAATCGTTTTTTTTGTTTTTTCTTTTCTTAAATTGATGAGATAGAGAATGTAAATAAAACTGTTATGGTAATCACCTAAATATTTGAAAAAAAATTTTCAAATGACAGTTTTGCAAACCCGTGAATAGTGAAGTTACCAACAAAGAACTTTTTTTAATACAAAACTAACTAATTAAATTTATTTAATTTTTATTTATAATTATTATTCATCATTATACATTTTAAAAAGCTAACTAAAATAGTATGCTGCACATTTTTATAATTCATTTATTTAAGTAATACTTCACAAGAAAATATAAATTCCTGAAAATAATAAAACATAAGAAATTTTATATTTTAAAAAACAAGCTTAAAAAAGAACTTGACAATGAAGACCTCTAATGAAAACTTTAAAATGCAGATAATTTTGTAATACCATAATATAATGTAATCAAATTTGTGCAGTTTTGTTATTTGAGAAAATTTACTTTTATTTATTTACATTTATATATTCCTGTCAAAGTAATCCTCATCAGATAAAACAAACATTCATACAAATTTTTTTTGGGCTTCAAAACATTTCTTATCTGGTGTCTGTTATAGTTGCTCAATAATTTCTTATTAATCAGTGTCATAAAATGTTGTCCTACCATAGTTTTCCATTTTTGAATAGAGGAAATAGTCACATCAAGCTATTGCTGTAGTATATGACAATTATAGTATCATTAAAGTGTTGTTTTTAGTTAGAAATTTCTAAAAAAGCAATATGTGAGCTTGTAATTTGTCATATATTGTTGTATCTATTTCCATGTGTTATTCTTTCCTAAATCTGCCTGTTGTTTCTTTTTAGCTTCACATAAACAGTATGAAATACTCAAAGAGCATTTTTTACTTTTTGTAACTCCTCATTCGTTAAACACAGGCCACAGTTAACAAAAATGAGCCAAAATTTGCTTTGTACAATAAAAACAAAAATTTATGTTACTTTTTGGATCTATTTAGACATTTTATCTGATTACTTAACTAAATAATTTGTGTTTATTTGTTAATTTTGCCAGAAATCATGTAACGTTTAATTAAAACTCAAGGGTTTATTTTTGGACTTCTGACTTGTTAGCTTTCAGTGAGGGTGATTAAGAATTTGATTCAATATTGTAATTCTATACTCATGATTCGTCACCAGTTTTGATGTATTGGAATAATTTGATTTATTAATGACCTAACTTTTTATTTTCTCAGCATTTTCATGATGATAGTTTCTATTTGGACATTTTCAGCATGAGAAATTAACAAATCACATAAATTCCATTCAAGTATTAAACACATTACACAAGATGTGCAATACAAAAATATAAATCACAGTCTGAAATTAAACTTTATTATAAATAATATTGTTATCTTTAAATATTAATAAAAAAAATTATATATATATATATATATATGTTGTAAATGAATTACATAAACAATTATAAAATAAAATCTCAAAAATAGATAATTTAATTTGTAAACAATAAAAGTGACATGAATGGAGATAACAGTACCACAAAGAAATCTTCTGATGTGTGTGTATGTGTGCACGCACGCTATGTTTAGAGAATAATTTGATCTCCCATTCATATTTCAATAATATGTGCAAATTATTCTTCAATTAAATATCTATATAGGAAAACTATACCTAGAGATCATTTAAAATTTTATACCATCACTGTTCAGATCAGCTGACTAATAATGGTTAATTTAATAAATTATATCTACCTATTTGAAGTTTCTAAATGGTATTTATGTATTTTTAATGCAGTTTGGAATTCTGTTCTATCTTCAGAAAATCACACACTGGAGGTCATAATCGCATCAAGATAAAATGAAAATGAAAAACAAACACACGTGTATATACACCAAGTCATAACACATGAAATCACGCACAGATGTGAAGTATGCACACCATCATCCACATAAAACGACTGTAGAACTCGTGCAGTTCAGCCATTGCAACTGCCTGCCACCACCCTCTGATTTTATTGCGTATTGTAAATCTAATTTGACTGGAGTTTAAATGATCATTCAATACATGAATTGAACTACCTCTATATGCTTTATAAAGCTCATATTCATCAAGCACATCCATGTATCTACCTTTCTTATACTTGTATATATGCAGTGGTAATAAATGGGTTTTGAAATCAGAGTACATATAACCGCGATCCATGATTTGTTGTGATCCATGTATAGTTAGATTTAGAAAACAACATTATGGTTAGGCAGATGTCCTTTGAACTGTTTTTTTTAAATGTCTTCCTGTCTGGCCTATAAAAAATATTTGTAATCATTAACATTTAATCTTGTAAAGCCCTGATTTTAACTCTATAGGTGGTGTGTTTTTAGGTTTCAGCATTTTCTTTACATTGTTATTGGTACAAGAGATTCTTATATTTAATTTCTTAAATGCACTGGTTGGATGCTGGTGGAATGTTGCCATATTCTGTTGATCTGAATGTTTGTTTAATTTTCACTTTTGGCAATTTTGTCTAGTTTTTCAGATGTTTACTGAGAATCTTTTCTACAATTCAACTATTCAACCGTTACCTATTTTTATATAATTAATTGTATCCAGCTTATTTCAGTAATCAATATCATTTAATGGAATTGTTGCAAATCTACGAATAAAGCTAATTTATGCTGCCATTTCTGAGAGAATGAGTGGTGGAAATCGTTGTGGATCATAGCATCTGTGTGGACTTTCTGCATTGTAATTCATCCAATCTAATCAGTGTGAGATCTAGAAAATTTAACATCCTGTCTGACTGCATTTCATGGATGAATTGATGTATTTGATTATTAATAGCATTCATGTAGTTTTTTAAATTTTCTATTTTCTGAATGGTCCCATTAAATATGATAAAAGTATCATCATGTAATGAGAATAACTTATTTTGTTCTTGTACGATTTATTTTCTTTAGATAACAGGTGTTTATTTTCATATTCATTTAAATAAATATCCCCTAATAATCTTAACAGTGATGATTTCATTGTTAGTCTTCTACGTGGATACAAAGATTAACAAATGTAAAATACTTCTGACTGAGTAAAACCTTTAGTAACTATATTAATTGATTAATGGTGTCAGAACCCACTATTTTAATCTTGGCAAGTCAATTCTGCTGGGTGTGTCGGACGTTTGTATAAAGGTCAACTATGTTGAAAGTTGCATTCTTGTAGGTGGGCTGCAATTTAATGTCTTTTATTATGTTGATAAAATCACTAAGATTCTTTTTACTACATTTATGTTTGAGATTGATGCTATTTTTTATAATGGCTGTGCGGGAATTTAGCTGTTCAGTATCCTGGAGCCTTCATGAAATTTATTAGAGGTCTAATAGGTTCTTTTTTATGGCTCTTTGGAAGACCTATAAACCAGGATGCTTGAGTGTTTATAGACTTTAATATGTGTCTTGTGATATTGCTAATAGGTGAGAGCAAGTGTTGATGGCTTTATTCAGGGCTTTTAACACATTCATTAGTGGGATCTTTATGTAACATTTTAATATTATTATCAATTTTAAACTTGTTAACCTTTGTTTTGTATTCACCCATACTAATTATAACTAGGGTATTACCTTCGTCGGGTTTGTTTAAGATAGCATTGTTTTCATTGATTTTATCTTTAAAATGCTTTAAGATTTTCATTTCTTTTGTCCATTTGTTATTTTTTTTTTTTCTAATCTTATCAATAATATTAACTAAGTTTTTTAAGTACTTATTAAGTTTGTCATTAATTAAAACCCATATATTATTGTAATCTAGTTCAGGTAGTGACTTTATAACTGTTTCCTTGTTTACTATTTCTTTAAAATTCTTTATTCCTCTTTTGTTAGGGAAGTTGTAATTTAATTAAACCTTTATTAAAAAGTTCCAATTCTTTATCGCTCAATTTTATAGCCATTAAATTAGAAATTTTTTTATAAAATATATGTTGCCAATTAACCTTATCAACCAGCTATTGTTTACTTTTAAAATTAACAATCTTATTATTTTTTTTATTGCGAATAAGTTCTACGGCGGCATTAATATTTGCATTGACGTCCTGTAGTACGTTGTATATCACGAATGGATGAATATTATTAAGTGATTCCAAATGGGCCTTGTATAATGCTCTATTTAATTCATTTTTTAGAATATAAGTATTTGATTTCTTCTTTTATCCAAATTATTTGTGCTTGTTCATTGTTAATTCTTACGGCCTTCGATGTATTGATTTTAATTATAGCTTACTTTGTTATTATTTTATTTAACAAAAAATTTTTGTTAAATAATCTCACCTTAATCTTTTGGTATTCAATACAATTCATGCTTGACCAGTTTCTATTTTAATAGTGATTTGGGTATGTTAAGATGAACTTTTAACTAATAATGATTTTACACCAAACTAATAATGTTAAATGATGACTATTTTTAGTTTAATCTTGTAACTATCATTACTTTTTGAACACCTATAATTCTGTGCTTTGCTCCAGTAAGTCAAAAAAAAGTTGAAAAGTAAATAAATATTGAGGGAATAAAATATTAAATTACTTCACTTCAAACATCTCACAAAATTACAAGTTGTCATATAAGATGTGTGATCAAAAAGTATCTGACCTTGTCTCATAAAAACAAAAATACCTATCCTATTTAGTTCAATGACTTTTCCCATTTAAGGTAGGTTCTTGTCTTCTGATGTAACATTTATCTCAATATTGTTTCCCTTGGTGACATTTTTTAAAGTTATTTTTAGTGACCACCATAAATCCTTTCGTCACATTTCTTTTAATCTCTTCTCTGTCTTCAAATCTCTTTAAGCGGAATTTCAAATCTTAGGAAATCACAGGGAGTTATGTCTGATAAGTAAAGAGCCTGCTTCTTCAATCTGATGTTTTGTAAAGAATCTGTTTGTACGTTGAGATAGATGGGCTGTTGCGTTGTCATGATGAATTTTCCAATCCTCATATTCCCAAAGTGTTGGTCTCTTGCGTCAAACAGCATCTCACCCAACAAAGAGTAATTATGTAGTGCCCTTTATTGACAGTTTATACTTGAGGAGCATACTTGTGATGAACCATGCCTTGATAATCAAAAAAGACTATCAGCATTACCTTCACGTTCCTTCATGATTGCCTGGCTATTTTGCATCATAGATCTTGGAGTTTTGCAGAGGAATTTGCCTTTATCTCAGGTTCATAGTCATAGACTCATGTTTCATCTCTGGTTATTATTTTTTTCATAAAATCAGGATCACTATTAGCATATTCTGTCAGTTTTCCTTTTGTTTAAGAATGAGAGGTTTTGGGACAAATTTTGCTGCTACGAATCGTATCCTGAGATCTTCCATAAATAGTATTGATTGGATTAAGCCAAATGAAATTCCTACTTCATGTTCAAGTTCTCTAATTGTTATCCAATGATTGTTCACCACCACCTGTCAATCTTGATTTTTTCAGAATGTTTGCTGATGGAAGCTGTGCCAGAGTGTTTTGTCATCTTTTACAGACATTTTTCCTTCTTGGAAAGTGTGATACGTCTCTTTAATTTGTGAAACACCTGTAGCTTAATCGCCAAGATCTGTTTGAATTTTCCTTATTGTATCTATGTCACAAAGATTAATGTGTATATTGAGCAGATTCTTTGCTCAAGCCTTCAGTCATTTTGAACAGCAGCAAATATATGGCATGCAATTCTCACATATTTTACTTTCATAGCTGCTAAACAGCAACTGGAAAGCAAAGCAGTCAATCATATAAATTCAGTATGTCAAGGTCACATTCCATGATGGTTCCCTTCCATGCTGCAACTGGTTACTGCAACAACAAAAGTAAGATTGGATACTTTTTGCTTACATCTTTTAATATTCAACAGTAATGTACATATTACTTTTACTAGGAATAAACGGGTACTTTAAGAAAAAAGAAAATTATTTCAACAGGTAAATATTTATCCTTAATAAAAATAAATAATTTCACAGATTTAGCAGTTAAATAAGATCATTTATATGTTTTATTTTTTGTAGTAGAAGCTTCCATACATCGATACTACACTCATGTGAAAATTAACAAGTTGCCATATTATGATCTGAAGCTGGTTTTTTCTTTCTTAAGGTTATAGATATATTCAGCGCACATATCTTGTTTAATAACCATTTTCAAATGCAGAATTGTTGTCAATTTCTTATTTTTAAACTGCAATGTCTAGCAGTATGAAAATATTAGAATCACTTAAATTTTTCATATTAATTATTGTGCAGTAAATTAATAAATTAATTCCGTTCAGTAAATTAATAAATAAATTAGTTCCTTCAGATCTCAAAAAAAGTGTTATAGTCATGATACCAAAGAAAGCAGGAGCAGATAAATGTGAAGAATACAGAACAATTAGTTTAACTAGTCAAGCATCAAAAATCTTAACTAGAATTCTATACAGAAGAATTGAGAGGAGAGTGGAAGAAGTGTTAAAAGACCAATTTGTTTCAGGAAAAGTATAGGGACAAGGGAATTAATTTTAGGCCTCAGATTAATAGTAGAAGGAAGATTAAAGAAAAACAAACCAACATACTTGGCATTTATAGACCTAGAAAAGGCATTCGATAACATAGACTGGAATAAAATGTTCAGCATTTTTAAAAAATTAGGTTCAAATACAGAGATAGAAGAACAATTGCTAACATTTACAGGAACCAAACAGCAACAGTAATTGAAGAACATAAGAAAGAAGCCGTAATAAAAAAGGGAGTCTGACAAGGATGTTCCCTATCCCCGTTACTTTTTAACCTTTACATGGAACTAGCAGTTAATGATGTTAAAGAACAATTTAGATTCGGAGTAACAGTACAAGGTGAAAAGATAAAGATGCTACGATTTGCTGATGATATAGTAATTCTAGCCGAGAGTAAAAAGGATTTAGAAGAAACAATGAATGGCATAGATGAAGTCATACGCAACAACTATCGCATGAAAATAAACAAATACAAAACAAAAGTAATGAAATGTATTAGAAATAACAAAGATGGACCACTGAATGTGAAAATAGGAGGATAAAAGATTATGGAGGTAGAAGAATTTTGTTATTTGGGAAGTAGAATTACTAAAGATGGACGAAGCAGGAGCGATATAAAATGCCGAATAGCACAGGCGAAACGAGCCTTCAGTCAGAAATATAATTTGTTTACATCAAAAATTAATTTAAATGTCAGTAAAAGATTTTTGAAAGTATATGTTTGAAGTGTCGCTTTATATGGAAGTGAAACTTGGATGATCGGAGTATCTGAGAAGAAAAGATTGGAAGCTTTTGAAATGCGGTGCTGTAGGAGAATGTTAAAAATCAGATGGGTGGATAAAGTGACAAATGAAGAGGTTTTGTGGCAAATAGAGGAACAAAGAAGCATTTGGAAAAATATATTTAAACGAAGAGACAGACTTATAGGCCACATATTAAGGCATCCTGGAATAGTCGCTTTAATATTAGAAGGACAGGTAGAAGGAAAAAATTGTGTAGGCAGGCCACATTTGGAATATGTAAAACAAATTGTTAGGGATGTAGGATGTAGGGGATATACCGAAATGAAACAACTAGCACTAGATAGGGAATCTTGGGGAGCTGCATCAAACCAGTCAAATGACTGAAGACAAAAACAAAATTAATAAATAAATCTTTTATTCTGTTCTGTATGCAATATTAAATCATGTAGATTACATCAATAATGAGTTGATATGCTAATACTTGTTTTTGTTGATAAAAAAAGAACTACTCTAGCATTCAGTTGGATGGATCAAGGAAAACGATGGTAAAACCTTTATCAGAGCACAGATATAATTAAAAGATAAAAAAATAGATTTGAATTACATATCAAACAGATATTGAAGTGTATATCAGTTAATGACAATTGTTTGAGCACGCATTTATGTATACATTAAATTAGTTTTTGTTTTTTTTTTTAATTAGTATCATTTAAATATCGTCTTCAAAATAATATTGTTTCTGTAACAGAAAATCCTGTAAACAGTTCAGTATTATGATAATGTTATAATAGAATTCTTTGTGAAATTAATTTAACTAGCATTAAATTAATTATTAGTTTCATTACAAAATCAGCTGATTTTCAAAATCAAGAGTTCTAAGATTTGAGTCCTTGTAAATGCCATTGCTTTTATATGGATTTGAATGCTAGATTATGAATACCATTGTTCTTTGGTAGTGGGTTTCAGTTAACCATACATCTCAGGAGTGGTCAACCAGAGTCTGTTCCAGACTACATTTTTACTGGTACATTTACACTTTTATTGCAGCTATGTCAGGCCTGGCAAGCTGGTAGAGGTGATTACATTTGCCAGTACACATTGGGTCTAGTTTAAAATGGTTTTGTTATCCAGCCCAAAAAGTAACTGGATAACTGGTTGAGAAAAACTTATTTAATAATTTTAACATTTCCTTGATTTAAAATGCAATGCCATACTTGTTATTTTGGCTAGTTCTAAATTTATTTTTTATTAAGATATATCCACATTTGTATTATTATATTTTTATTTCTTTTATAACCTTCTTGTTGAAGATAATGGTACAGTCCACATTTTATATTATTTATGGCTAAATGAAAAGGATTGATACAAGTTGATTTAACAGCTTATAACATGTAGATGAAATATATGTTAAATAATGTGATACAACTTATACTACATATATAGAGTTTGACTTCAATAATTCAGATTTTAATATATTGTTTTAACTTTCTTTTCTATTTAGCCTCTGGAACCACCATAAGGTATTAACTTCAGAGGATGATACATATGAGTGTAAATGAAATGTATTCTTGTACAGTCTCAGGTCTATCATTCCTGAGATGTATGATTAATTGAAACCCAACCACCAAAGAACACCAGTAACCACAATCTGTATAAAAATTAACTGCCTTTACTAGGATTTGAACCTTAGAACTCTCGACTTTGAAATCAGCTGATTTGCAATGATGAGTTATTCACCACTAAACCAGCCCAATGGGTTATGCTGTTTTAACAGTGAACTGATAATACTAGTCTCCTAAAAGATTTTATGAATCTTTGTATCTCATGCATACCTAAAAATTAGCAGCAATTCAGATAAACACCATAGTACGTGTGATGATTAGAGGAAGGATCTTAAGAATGATTTATAATCAACGTTAGTGCCTTCAAAGATTTTTAATAACTGTAATTGGAAGATGGACCATAGTAAAATTACAGGATATGATAGAAATCCATACTTAGTAACTGGCAGTAGGAATTCTAATACAAATTTTTTGTTTTGTGAGGGCTTGATGATATCACCATACAAGCATGAAGCTTGAATTTGGAATATAGAATTGAATTTTGTAGCTTGTGAAAATGCCATGCCTGCCTAGGTTCAAATCTGGACCTCCAGATGAAAGGCCAAGATGCTACCATTCCACCACAGAGTGGTGGATTTTCTTCATGAATTCTGAATTTTATTAACTACATGCAAAATTACTGACTACTACTAGCTTCCTGATGAACACTGATGTTATCTGCCATGAAAAAAATGCTTTAGTATATTACATTCTTATAATATGTTTGTTAAAAACATTTTTATAATAATTCATGAAGATGTCAAATGACTTTTGCAAGTATTTAATTCTCACATGTTATTAGATTCACCTTTTCATTGATTTTAAGCCTTGAAAAATTAGTAAACATTTCTATAACCATCAGTTACAATGAAATTATTATAATGTTAGAAACTGCTTCCTAAAGTAGATTTTTAAAAATTGGTTATTTAATATAACTGGTTATATGGGTAACCACAAATATGTTAATAGAAGTAACAAAATATGCCACTTTTTTAAGTACTCTTTTAACATGGAGGATAATAACACTGAAAGTAGTAAATTTTGAACTTTCACTCTCTTAATTATTAATTGGTCAGAGATGGATAAAGATATCTAAATTAATTACAAGCCATACTTTTTGGGTCTTAGAATGAACATTAAAGCCACTTTCTGGTTTATGTAGATTAAATCAATATGATGCCTTTTACAGTAAAATTTCCATATTTTAATTGTGTAAAATACAGTCATTTAAACAAATTATCGCCAAATAAGTTTCAAAAAAAAATTCTAATTCTTTTTTATGTAATTGGACTGATAAAAAAATGGTTACATTAGAACAGTGATTTTTTTCTTTCACACCAAATATCCAATCACATCTTTCCATGTACGCCTGTTTAATAATGGAATTATGCAGCTGTATTCTACGGTACTTTTTAAAAAAAAAAAAGCTGGTCAAAGTTCATGACTTACAAATTAAAGATTACGTAGATACCAAACCTTAATGAAAATAAACTTCCATTAATTATAAATATTGCAACATTATTTTTAAAATATTCAAAATAATTAATAACATTAAGAAAACAAAACTAATATAAATTTTTACTTAGATAAAAACATTTTCAACTATACTTGTATTGTTTAACAGTGCAACAAGTAGTGGTTTCAGCTGAAATTGGTGATTTTTTTTTTTTTAATGGGAAACGTAATTACAATATAGTCAAACAGTGTATTAGACATCCAACTGAGTTCATTTAGTACCATTGGTATTACATATGTTTATATCTAAGAAATTTAACTTGTATAATCTCTTAATATTCTTTGTTGAATCGATAACATGAAACAATACTGTTTATTTATTTTATTTTTGTTTTTAATCATTTTGTGTAGGCGTGAATCAATCAGTGGTGCAGTTTATATTTGTTGTCACAAAATATTAGATGGCAATTTTATTTCTTGCATTGTTGTTTGTGTAATAAAAATGATTAATTCACTAAAATTATTCATAAGTACAACAAACCAGTGGAAATATTATTGTAGATGTTTTATTTTTTATAATATCCTTTCTGTAGAATTTTTTATCTTAGGAGGGATGTTTTGTTGTCAATGGCCTTTCTGACACCAATAATCATCTGGATGTAATTTTTTACCCATTTCTATAATTATTAATTATAGAGTATAAATAAAACTTAAACTCTACCTTATTCAGTATAGTTAACCCATAAATCAAAATAGCACATATATTAAGTAATATCTTTAACCAGTTATATCTTATAACCATTTTGTTTTTTAATATTTTAGGAAACAGTCTTTATCTTTATAACAATTTCTCTATAACACTTACAGAAAAGTTTATTAATTTAAAAAGCCTTTGAAGTCATTGGATGGGTGAAGCTAATAGCTATTCTATTGCAAATTCCATGGTCACTATTCACTGGCTTATTTCACAGATATGTAAATAAAGACAGAAGGTTTTAAGGATGATTGGAAGCTCTGAAAAATAAAAAATTATTGGATTGTTCTTAGAAAGCAGATAATATAGCTGAATTACATCTGTAGCTAGGTTTATATTTGTTTTGTAGAATTACTGTTTACTGGCTTGATTGGTTCTTCTCTGACTTGTTATATTTTATTTTTATGAGCTTAATACAACGAATGATATTCCATAAAATGAATCTCAAGTAGCCATTTGCAATTGGTCATCTAGCATTAACAGAAAATTATATTGTAAATTAATGTTTGGTTCTTGTAGGTTTAAAAATATTAATTTTTGCTATGTAAAACCACAGAAAAATATTTTTTGTATGCTTTTGGGTATGTTGCCATTCAAATTCAAATGTGATACCATGTCAGTTTTCTGTTCAGTTATTCTCTTGTGTTAAAATTTTTTATTACCTGAGGTACATGACACATCATTTTAAATGTAAGTTCTTCTATAACATTTAATGCATATATAAGGTAAATTAAATGTAATAAAATAATTAGTTCTATTACAAACACACCATTTAAGTACCCAAAAATAGTTAATTTTCACATCAAAAGAATTTATTCATGTATGTATAGATTCAGATAACCTTTACTCAACCCTTTGCATACTGTTTAACAAAGACATTAACCATAACAAACAAATTTTACAAATAACTCATAAAACTAAAATCTCAAAAACAGCATATTAAATAAACATAACAGAACTAATTTGATTACTTACGTAACCCATTTCCTAATCTTTTTAGGACAAGCACTTTTAATAATAGTGCTACCAGAAACTCCACTGAAGAAGATGCTTAAAACATTAGTCTATAAGTTAAAAAAAAATATTTTGGAACTAGAAACATAAGTAGGTGAACTTAAATCTATTTTTAGTTACAACACTTCAAAAATACTTAACTATATCTTCTCAGTGTTATAAAGGTTGTGATATTATAAACTATGTAATCACTTTTTTCATACTTTTTGTAATAAATAAAATCTCAGAAGTGCAAAAAATAAATTAAATGGAAATTTGTACCTTTCTTTTTTTACAGAAATTGGTGTCTATATAAGTGAGAAATAACTTTTTCATTTATCTAGCAAGAAGTCTTCTTTTTGTAATACTAGAGCAGTACTTGCTCAATATAGGTTCATCCCATCTACCGTGATAATGCTGTTGGTTCTGTTTGTATAGTATCTTAATTCTCCTACTTTGTTCTTTGTCAGCGGCCAAATTTGATGTGAAGAAGTCAAGATGACAATGTAAAAAATAAATTTTCAGTGTTATTCTGTCTAGATTTTTTAATCATTATGAGTTTCTCTACTAACAGATCATTGTTTTCAATTTGTTTGTTTTCAAGAAAACTCGAAAACATCTTTGAATGATTTCCATCATGCTAGTATGTTAGCTGCAATTTGCTATCAAATATAAAGTTACATATTAATTTTCTGATTTCATACCTGATGAACATTCAGTTTTGCTTACTTATTTGTAGTAGAAAAATATGGGTGAAATATTTAGTATTCCCTAGCACAAAATTCTTCATTAGTTCTGGTTTTGCAGGTAAACATGATAAAATAATTTTTGAAGATCAGCAAGTGGAGTATTCTTAAGATTTTTCTATCTTGAAGAGAAATTATCTCTTTAACCAGTCTTTAATTAAGTAATATTAACTGAGAGCAGGACTGTTCCAAAACATAAGAAAAACATATTATGTAAATTACTATGTAGATCAAGAAGCCAACTAACTTTCAGGTCACTACAGATCTATCATCATTAAGTGTTCATCATAATTAATGGTTTTCAGAATAAATGAGAATACATGTACTGTATATACTTTTATAAGTTTCCTTCAATCATACCGCATGAGTTGCTAGAATAAAGCCTAATTAGAATTAAATAAAAATCATTTCAAATATTAAAAATATAGAGAGATATATTTACAATCTCAGTTACTGATAGATAAAAAACTCTTCTTCTGGCATTCCAGATTTATGAAGATAATGAAACTATTATTTTTTATACAAAACCAACTGCTGTGATAAAATCATAACACCTCTCTACCTCTCTCTGTCTTTCATAAAGAAGATTATACATTTGAATCCTGATCAGGTTGGCATTTTTTCACAATTTAAAAAATTAATTTCATAAAAAAAAGGAGGAACAACGTAACTGTAATTGAGCACAGGTCTATTATTACCAAAGAAACAATTAAAAAAATAAATAAGTAAAAAGTAATGTAGTATATTCTTTAAATACAGGCTGAATAATTTAAATTAAATGTTCTTAATCTAATCATTGTTTTTTATTTTTTTTATTTAATGAGATATGGGGCCATTGACTGCTATGATCATTTAGCCCAAATGGAAATTTGTAGAGCATGAAAAATACCACGCCTGATCAGGATTCAAACCCAGGACCCCCAATGTTCAAATTTTGTTTGTTTCAAAGTTACTAAAGGTTTTTGCTAAGTTTTCTGTTTGTCATTCCTAAGCAGATATTTTACAAGTTATTATTTTAAGTTATATAATGCTCTACAAACAAAAATTTTAGCAGAATTTGTAAATGCCTTACTCTTGAAAAAATACATGTAATAAGACAGCAAGAAAAGTTTATAATTAATGACTACAAAAAAATTGAACTGGATGACAAGATTAAAATATATGTATATAAAGTGAATAATTAAGATTTTTCCTATATATATATATATATATATATACTCTATATATATATATATATAGAGTGTTTATAAAAATCATTTCAAGAATTCAGGTGATGGTCTGCCATTGATATAAAGAAAAAACTTTAATCAACAAATGTCTGGAAACATTAGTTTACTGACTATTATCCACCATTTTGTATTTTAATATAAAAATTTATTTCCCAGCGTATCAAGTTGAAATCTCGTGTACTGCTAGAGTATACTCTGATTTACTTCGATAAAAATAATGAACCTGACCTTTCAATCCATTTCAAAATGGCAGCCATGTGTACCTTTTTAGTTGCTATATCTTCATAACTGCTAGTTTATATTAATGTTATGTTATTAAAAAAAAAATTAAGTGTTTTATGACAAAGAACATGACAACTTATTTATTCAAATTCGTTCATAAATAACAAAGTTATGGCAAAAATTCTTGAAGTCACTCTAGATTAATAAACCACTTTTCATTTCCTCCTGAATAAATGTGACACAATCTCATAAAACACTTAATTTTTATTATAACATAACATTAATATAAACCAGCAGTTGCAAAGATATAGCAACTAAAAAGGAACTCATGGCCGCAATTTTGAAATGGATTGAAAGATCAGGTTCATTATTTTTATCGAAGTAAATCAAAGGGTACTCTTAACAGTACACGAGATTTCAACTTGATATGATTAACCATTACTGAGAAAATTTTTATGTTAAAAATACAAAATGGCAGATAGCCAGTAAACTAAATGTTCCAGACATATGTTGATTAAAGTTTTTTCTTTATTTCTATGGCGGACCATCTCCTGAATTCTTGAAATGGTTTTTATAAACACTGTATATATAAAATATATACTGTGTGTTTAAAATATAGTTTCAAAGTATGTTACAAAAAACAACAGTTTTATTGTCTGCTACAGATTTTATGAGGAGCAGAATAATTTATTTTATATTGTGTTTTTAATTTAATCCCACATAAAATATTCTGATCTCTGAGAAAGTGTTGCAGATGGAGAAAACAACCCTTGATTTCTACAGATATGGAAAACAGCATCACATCTTAGCACACTTGAACATTACATAATACATAAACACACAAAAATAATTTACTAAATGAACAACTCAAACATGCAGTACATTATTGTCCACATTCTAAATCTGTGTGGCTATTTCAAAGAAACTGCCACTAATAACATAACTTGACAGTGTGGTAAGAATAGCAGCATCAGTCCTTAAGATGGAATGACAAGTTTTTAAAATGATTTATTCACTAAATTTTATTACCTTTGTTTAAAAATAGTTTTAAATAATATGTATATTCATTAAAACATTAAAACTATCTTCTTGCTAATTTTTTAACAAGATACTACTTATTAATTTTTTTTCGTTCAGCCCATCTGTGGACCACATACAGTAGTACGCAAATTAATCTAAACACAGAAAAATTTTTGTTTATTTCTTGTTGTGGCTACACTGCTTGACCATACCCATTCTTTGCACGTCTGCATAATGTGAGGTTATTGTTTTTTAGTTTATTAGCAATTTTCATATTATACATAGTGTTTTGTGAAAGTTTATTTCAAAATCATGTTTTTTTGTTTTGTTTGCCTTTGATATATAATATTGTACATAACTCCAATAAAGCATTTGAAAATTGTTTCTCTTTCTGAACATGTCATTATGACAACAACAAGAATCTTCTGACTGTGTTGTTGAGCTAGGGACAAAAAAGTGCTACTTTAAAACAATTTAAATAAACTTGTTCCTTTTCACCTCAAAGAAATTAAAAATGAGGCAGTAAAAGAAAAGCTACTTCAACACAAGATCAGGTTAATAATGAGAAAAAGTAAACTTGATCCAAAATTTTCAGCTGTGGACTTAATTCGAGAGTTAGCAGCCAGTGGTACAGATTCACACGTGACAACTGTTAGTCGCTGACTTCTTGCAGCTGAATGAAAAGTTTGTCAGCCAGCGTTTAACACCAGCAATGTGCAGAAAAAGGTTCTTATGGAGCAATGTACATGCTAGCTGGACCAAAGAAGACGGGAAAAATTTCATGTTTCCCGAATAACATTTTTTTGTTTAGGGGCATACATTAGAAAAGCATCAGATAAAAATATAGCACCAGCTTTTATCCAACAGTTAGTAAGATATTTCCAAAAAAATATTTTTTGGGGTTGTTTCATATTTGAAGGGTGTTGTTCATTAGTTCCAGTAGATGGTATGTTGAAAAGTGGCAGCTATCTCAGGATTCTGAAGGAAAGGGTTGTGATGCAACTTTAATACAGTCCCACAAGGCAACTATTCCAATATGATTTGGCGCCATACCATACTGCCAAAAAATTGGAAAGATTTTTCAAAAACTGAAACATTAAAATGCTCCTGTGGCAGGCAATTCCTCAGACCTTAAACCCAATTGAACATCTTTGGGCAATAGTCAAAAAATTAAATATACCACAAAAATTAACCTCATTAAAGCAATAATATTGGTATGGTTTCATGATAAAGAAATAAAAAAAAGTGTAATAAACTTGTTGAATTGATGCCAAATTGAATATGTGATGTGATTAAAAATATAGGAGTATATTATTACTATTATTTTGTTTATTCTAGATACTCGCAAATTGTACAGGTATGGTTTTTTTCTCAATAACATCTGTGTTTGGATTAATTTGCATGGTGTTATTATTTAGGTTTTACTCTATCACTCTTCTTCCTGATCTTACATTCTCCCAGTACTTCATTCTAACTCCCCTGCTTCCTTTCTCTCCTGTGATAGCCCACCCCTTCTCTTCCGTTACTATCCTAAAAACCTTCTGTTTTACTGTGCCTTTCTCTGTCCACTAAGTTTATTCTTTAATATCAATCTCTTCTGTATCATTGAAGAGTACGTCTTTTCGTTTTAGAGATTTTGTTTTCGTTTTTCGACGATCTTCAACGCCGTTGAAGTTCGTCTTTTCGTTTAGAATATGGCCGTGATCTTCCTAATACTCTTAGATGCTGATGTCGGCAATTTAAGGATATAGGAAGTGTAATACACAAAATAGATTGGCAAAGCTTCCATCTCCGAGGAAGTTGTGGAGCCAGTAAGAGAAAATTTTCAGAGAAGCCGAAGTAAATCAACTCATTGTGCAAGTTTAAAAATGGGAGGAATACTGCAGTCGACAATTATGAAGGTTCTACACAAGTGCCTAAAATTTCATTCATACATAATTCAGTTGGTGGATGCAACTGAAGATGACAATAAACCACACCATTACAATTTTGCAAGACAATTTGTTTTACGAAAAAGTAATTTTCTCTGACGAAGCTACTTTTCATGTTTCTAGTCACGTTAATTGTCGGATTTGGGATAGCGAGAATTCTCATGCCGTTTTTCAAACACAACGTGATAACCTGAAAATTAACGTTTGGTCTGAGTTGACTGTTTATGAGGTACGAGAAATCGGACCATTCTTCTTCACTGAGCCAACAGTTACTAGCTTTAGTTATCTAGACATGTTACAGGAGTATGCAGTACCCAAATTGAACATCGGCAACCCAACATTTACTTTCAACAAGATAGCGTCCCACCACACTGAGGTTTACGTGTTAGATACCACCTATATGAACAACTTCCTCAATGTTGGATTAACCGTGACCAATTCCCTGGCCACCTGAATCCCAAGTTGTTACGCCACTCGATTTTGTTTCTTTGGGCGTTTGTCAGAAACAGGGTGTATGCAAAGAAGGTTGTCAGCGCCAATGACTAAAAAGAAAAATCGAAGGTGTAATTAATGGAATAATTCGAGGCGTGAAATTGAATACTGCCTAGATATTTTATGTGCCACAAAAGGTGCTCATGTGGAACTTGACTAAAATTAATAAGCGTCTAAATAAAACTGTTTGAAATGACCTGTTTAACAATAAAAATGTGCTTGGAAGTATATTACTTTGTTACTTTTTTATTAATATCTAAAAAACACTGAATAAATTATTATCACTCTGTATACTGTTATATGAGTCACTAGGATTGTTTTCAGTTTATAATTAGAGATACATTTCTTCATAGGGAATAGTAAATTATATATCAAGATTTACAATAATTGATCTCTAAGCAGAATTATTTTATTATTGTCACATTAAATTTACATGTTATTTTAGTAATAAAAATTACATTATACAATTTATAATTAAAATTTTTATCGTATTGAAACATTGTGTAAAAATGCACATAAAACGTAACATTATAAATACTATGAAGGAATTATTTAATTATCTTAGGAGATATGATTATAAAGAATTATTAAACAATAGTTAAAACATTTATAATTAATATTTAATTAATTGTCACATTCACAAACACATGAGTGTGTGTATATGTATTTTTATAAAGTATTCCATAAGTTGGATAAATAAAATAATTTTTTTATAGTTTAGTGACGTTGAGCTATTGTTTCTTTGACCCTTCTTTAAAATAGAGTGTACTTATCTGTTTTCTTCCTATCTTGGTATTGTTCTCACACTATTGTTGTTGTTGTGCTAAGATAAAAAAATATGTATACGTATAAAAATAATTTTAGTGATTAATAAAAAATGATCCAATAAAAAATTATATTTCATGCATTAACGCATCATGGAAACGTATAAGATTATTAAATATTAATCATTGATTTTTTTTGATGAAACTAAAAATCAAGTATTAAAATACAATTTTAATAAAACCAAATATTTTGAATGTGAACCAAATATCACTAATAATATAACAGTAAAAATAGATATAAATACCAAGGAAAAATAAAAATATAAGTGAAAAAAAAACACATTTTTTTGAAGTAAAAGAAAAAAGCTACTACACACCAGCGTTTCTCAACCTGGGGGTATAATATTTTCAATACCTCTGTGACTAAATTTCCATATTCACTTTGACAGCAAACCAAAACGTATCTAAATGCTCAGAAATGAATTGTAGTTGTAGCGTTTTATTAGCAGATATTACGATGAGCATGTGAATCTCAACTGGTAACTTAGCAGTTACAACAACGTTTTCATTAAATGGATTCAGTACCATCTCTTCAAGAAATCGTTTTTATCTACCGGGAAATACCCTGCCAACTGAATTTTTAGCCCACGCAATTGCATTTTCATGCTATCCAAACTGTGGTGAATAATATTGTCTTCTTCATCCTAATTTTTCTCAATATAATCGGAAGTGAGTGGAAACATATTAAAGATTTTTTGCTTTGAAGGCGAATAATCCAGACATCAAGCTTCTTAATGAAAAATGAACATTTTCTGTCATTAATAAAATGTTTTTATCACGTCCTTGTAAATTCACGTTCAACTTGTTTAAATGCGAAAATATATCAGCTGAGTAAGCCAATGCAACATGTAACCCATTATTCTGTAAAAACATTAGAATGCCGATTGTTTATCCTGGAAAAATATTATTAATTCATCTTGAAATTTCAATAACCGTGTTAATACTTTCCCCGCGATACTATCTGACTTCTGTATGGAAAAGAAGAGATTTTTCTTTTCGCCCATGTCATCTCATAGTTTAGCAAACAGCCTATTCTGTAATGGTTGACTTTGAATAAAATTAACTATTTTTACAGCTTTACAAAGAATTTCTTTGAGATTTTCCGGCATATTTTTTGTGACAAGAGCATGTCTGTGAAGGAAGCAGTGCATCCATTCTGTCCTTGGTATAAGACAATTTTTTAATTTTTTCAGAAATCACTGTTTTTTCCTGTTATCGCCTTTGCACCATTATAAATACTGCAATATATTTTGTCCATTTTGTGTTATAGTTTTTGGTAGCTTCATAAAAAATATCAAAAAGACATTGTCCTGTTGCATGACCAGGTACTGATTTACAAAACAGCATATTTTTCTTGCTTGATCTGTTCCTATCGCATTCATATCTCAGAAGACAAAAGAACTGAAAAAATGCTTGCCCCATCTGTAGATTCGTCAAACTGAATGCTAAAAAATTCTCTTGAATTCACTTGCTAAATTATCTGATCGCGAACATCGGCAGCAATGTCATCGTCGATTCGCCTTGATACTGCGTCGTTAAAAAGCGGAATTTTTTTCAATTTTTTCCCCTCTTCCATATCTATTAAAACACTGACTACTGCAGTAGGCAATATGAGGTTTTCTGTGATTTGGACATCTTGGCTGCTCTTAATGCTACAAGAGATATGATGCTTCAAGTGTACTTTTATCAGTACTTTTATCTTGATTTACAAATAGAAGATTGTTGATTTCTTAAAGTATGTAATTTTCTTTTGAAAAATTCCAAGAGTTAGATCTTATTATCCAGATGTTTAATTTCCAAGTGTCAAATTACTACTTTCTTTAATTTTTTTTTCCTTTTGTGAGCACTTTTGCAGAGATCTCTCTTTCATCAGAATGTACAAATATATAAATTGAGTTAAAAAATTTTAAAAATGAAGAGGTATGTTTATCAACTCAATCACTGATACATAAATGTATAAAATGAGTTTTTCTAAAATTGTTATAATTTTTGGTAGATAAAATAAAATTGCTTTTTAAAATTATTGTATTATTTCCCTGGTGCAGTCATTTTTTTTATTTTTTCTTATTCATTAATTATATTTTTGTTGTGTCTTTTATTGTGATATATATGTAATAATAATAAATGATAAATTCTCAGTTGGATGTTAAAATAACAAGAACACAAAATATTTAGATCTAAATAAATCATCATGCAAGTAATAGAAATAAATGTAAATACACAGATAAAATATTTAGAACACAAATATTCCATATTATTATTTTTCAGGTAAAAACTACCATTTTACAATAGCAGATATTGTTACTTAAAATAAATCAAAATACACTATAACAAATATCTAGATTTGTGATGTAAATATTTACGAAGTGATTTTGTGTTCTTGTTTTATATATATATATATATATGTGCATGTATATTCTCTAGGGTCAATTTATTATTATTTATGTGTAATATTTGCACGTTATTTATACTTGGAAATAAATTTTTATTTTAATTATATAATCAAGAAAATAAAATTTCTATTTATTATATTTATATGCATATAAATGCTCATGAAAGTGTTAACGTGTTATATACATTTAAATTTTAATTTGTAATTAGAGAAATTGTATATTTAATTTTAATTTAGATTTAAAAATATATTCAAATTATGGTGCCAATAAAATTTTCCAACACAGATTGTAAATAGAACACAAAAGTTCATTTTATGTCAGTGACTGATGTAGTAAACATACTTTTCTGAATTTTAACTATGTTAGGGCTCATTTTAACATAATCTTTCAACTATGTTTTCAATTTAAAATTTATATATAAATTCTTTTTGATGAAGCAGTCTACCGGACACATTTGTAATAATCCACATAATAAATAAATCATGATCCACATAAATAAATTGTGACTAATAATCACTTAATAAATAAATATTTTATTCTGATTGATATGTAATAATACATTTGCATAATTATCCATGGCTAAAAAATGAAATTGCTCCAGCATTTGCCTGGATGGATCAAGGGAAACTGTGATAAAACCATGATCAGTCCAACACATCACAAAATTTACAAACATAAAAAAAATTATACATGTGGTTAAAGTCCATATTAATTATTTAAAATATAAATAAGTGAAATAATATTAAGATAAATACAGATGAAGATACTAAGTATAAAAAAAAACTACAAAAAATTCACAATTCGGTTACCGTAATGAAAATTATTTGAGCATTATATTTATGCACATGTTGAACAGAACACATCAAATTCAGATTTTTAAATTGTTTAATTGGTATTATTTAATTATTCATCCACAGAGTAATATTTTTTCTGTAAAAGAAATCTTTCAATTACATTTTAAATAAATTGATAGGAAGATGTTTTTAAATAGTTCAATAATTAATAAAAATGTAAACAAAAGCATAAGTCTCTTTCTTGTCCATTGAATTAGTTATGTTGAGTTACACAAAAACATCTTTGTTGTCTAGTTTAGTAGAGGTGAATATTATTTTTTTTAGGAATAAGTGACTATTCTTTTTAGTGAAGGTTACACATTCATAAATAAAAAAAAGAATAAGTTAAAAATTTTAATTTTCTAAATGTGTTGTACCACGATATACACCATCTTGGTGTACCATGATATATAGACAAAAATTATGTGATTGTATAAGAGCTTTAAAAAATTACAAATTTGTATAAATATAAATCTCCACAATTAGTAGAGATTTAATATTAAACTTATTATTTATGAAAAATAATTTACTACCATTCTTACTGTTAAAATCAGGTGATATAAAAACCCTTCAAATTTTGTTACTGATCCATAGATATGTAATAATTAATTATCAGTACATTAAAATGTTTTTAAATTTGATGTATTTATTATTATAAAATAATTACTATTATGTATTTACTATTCTACAAATAAAATTAAAACGTGAAATATATCTCTGAAGCATCATTTTTTAATTGAAAATATTTTTTACAAAAGTAATTAATTTTATCATTTTTAATTGCCAACTTTTCTTATAAACTACAGTAAATAACCTTTTTTGTACAAATTGATTAATTGTGTATATTTCTTATAACTCTATTTTCTCACAAATGGAAAGATGTTGAGAGATCATGGAAGAAAAGGTATGCAGTACTTTTTAGCAAAAAAAAAAAAGTAAATGCTTTGACTTTTTTATTATTATTATTAGAGCTGTTTTCCTCCAAAAGTTTTATCTAAATAATTAATAATTGTTCTAAATTAACATATAAATCCATTCACTAGCAAATCCATTATGTGATTATTATTTGTTAAATTTTATTTTGTCTATAAAACAGATTATGTTTCATTCACTATACTGATTATGAAAAGAAATGAAATTGATAGTTTTTACATTTTTTAATGTTGTTATTCATGATAATTAGTGGTTTATAAGAGACTGATTTTAAACATTTTTTTATTTTTGTCTTTTTTTTTATTAGAAATAAGATAAATACATTTCTTGTAGAACATATGGCTACCTTTGAAGTTTTTTCTTAGCTAATGAATCAATCAATTTTATGACTAAATATATCTTTATTTATTTATGTTTTAATCATTTTTCCAATTATAGGAAAGAATCAGCCTTCTTGTCCAAGGATGGAGTACTTATTGTTACTGGTATGATCAATAGCTGATTAATTTACAATTAGCAGATGTATAAGATGAAATGTTACAACTACTTGTATGTCTCTGATGTTGTCCGTTGAAAATTGATTGCTAATAATGATTTTAGATCTCATAAGTACATTTAATAATTTCAATAAATAATTTAATTTTTATTATTTTTTTTAAAAATAGTTCTCTTTTAGTAGATAATAAAATTGTTATAATTATGTTTTACTATCATTAAAAAATAAGACCGATAAAATACAATTAAAAAATAATAATTTTTCTTTTTCTTTAGAAAAATTATTTCAAATGTAAATAATAATTTTTCTTTCTGATTTTCATGGGGACTGGTAGTATCTTAACCTTTCATCTGGAAGTTCTGGATTTTGAACCATATTCAGACATGACATTTTTCATACATTACAAATTTTCATTCTCATAGGGCAAAATGACCAAAGCAGTTGATGCCTGTCATCTCAAAAAATATAAAAAATAATAATCTTTCTCTAAAATAGCTTCCTAAAATAGCATGGTCAACACAAAACTATGAAATAAAAATAAAAAAAAAGGTTACAAAAATAACTTATATTAATTGTTTTCATTATGACGATTTACATTCTTGGAATAATTAATTTGTCTTCTTAATTGCCTTAATAACCTTTTTGTATAATAATAAATGTAATGAAGTGTATTTATTAAATTCACATACTAAAAATATATCTTAAAGATAAATTATAAAGAAATTTTAGAAAATAATTTGGCATTTTGATGGAGTTCATCTTGTTTTTTAAATTAGTCCTGATAGAATAAAATCGTGACGTCCCAGATTTTAAATTTTGCGCGAATAGCAATGCGCAGGAGGGGAAATTTAACTGGTTCCACCAATCATTTGTTCACGAGAGGGGCGACCTGCCGAAACAGAGAAGAATGGCGATTATGAAGAGATGTGTGAGGAACGTCATCAAATAAATGTTAATTATTTTTATTTATTATAGTGATTGTGTGTTTTCTACAAAATGTACCTAATTATTATTGATTTAACGATGTTTTTAGTGACGTGATCGCTGTTTTAAAGTTATAATATGTCTTCCTACTTAAATAATTTACTGAAGTTGTCAATACTTGTTTATTTGCAGACAACGGTGATAGAAGGTGAGCAATGCACTTTATAAATATTTTTTTCTTTTTATTTCACAAACATTTATATGTATTAATGACATTGAAATTAATACTGTCTGAAAACATCAGTTTAATGTAAATTGTTTTATAATTCTTATGTTAGAATGTATTGATTTCGTTCAGGTTTAAATTATTCACGTTGAATTTAGGTTTAAAAAGTTAACATTTAATAGCGCGGATTTCTTGTTCTGACAGTGAAAGTTGATTATAATTCTTTACTCATACCTTGTTTTAAAATGTGTTTTGGTTGTATTTTGTGAGTTAGGTAAATTTGTTTTAAAAACAACATATTAATAGCCTAACCTGTGTATGGTAAGTGGATAACCTTGAATAGATTTCTAACCTTATTTTTGAACTCTGGAATATTTTATGTTGTTGTTTATGTCTGTTTAATTTTGTGTGTGTGGGAATGTATATGTTTTATAGCAGCTGAAGTGTAAAAATATTTTGATACTGAAAACATTAATGTTACATTCTTGATTGACAAATATGTAATCTGTTAACATTTTTGGTTGTATGTGAAATTAACTTTTTTTAATTCAGTATAATTCGGCAATTATTAGAATAATCGGTAATGAAATCTGATGAAAAAGCCTGAGTACTTATTATTTAGTATATTACTTTTGTTGGGTTTATTTTCGGAACTGTAAAGATGTTTATGGCACTTTTAGTTTATGACAATTTTCCAACTTTGTTGTTAAAGCGAGTTTAACTATTCAGAAAAACTTCATAAATTTCATTTCATGTATACATTTAATAAATAATCCCTCTTAATTATAATTAGTTATAATATCTTAGTTATAATTAGTAACTGTAGAATGTGGTGGTATACTTATACAACAAAGGTGTACCATTTTTAATTACTGTGATCTGGGATTAAATTTTGGAAAAAAGTGAAATTGAGATGTATTCCAGAAGAATTGATTGTTATCAGTTATACTTTATAGCATTATCTTATGTAAATTGTATGTTACACTAACCACTGATATGTGGAATGAGTGATCTATTATTGTTATCTAAAATTGTAGCTGTCAGATGAGGTAGAATGAACCCGCTTTGTCAATCATTGTTGTTTAGTATTAAGTTCCTATTATTACTTTTTTACTTTTTTTTAAACTTAAGTGTGAAGCTTAATTTTACTTTAATGTCATTAAAAAAAAAAAAAAAAAATCAGTCATTATGTTACTTTTTGGTAGTAGAATATTAATATATGTTTTTATAGCTTGTAAAATGTAAGAGATAATGAGATTTTTCCAGGATATCACTTTTTTAATTAAAATGACTGAAGAATCACTTATCTTGCCAATAACTTATAGGATTATATGTTAAATTCAAGCACTTCTGATTGGTTAAGTTGTTTGATAAAGCTGGTGTGTAGTGTTTACATAAAATTTTTGTAAGTGCTTTTTTTATAAGTTGCTCATTTATGTAAGATAATTATTTATTTTTTTGCAGTTTTTCTATCACTTTATAGATTGTAGATTAATTAGAAATTTTATCAATTTATTATATTTTAGTTATTATTTTTTTAATTGAAGTTATGTATAATTACACAGAAAAATTATATTATCATTGACAGTTTATTTTATAATGTAGTTAAATTTATCGGAGAAGTATATTTTAGTTATTTATTCCGTCTAAGAGAAGATTTTATTTTAAAAGGTCTTAAATGAAATCATCACAACAGACTTTACAACAAAAAAAGTTAGATCTAATGGCATTTCCCACAGGATTAAAATTTTGACAGAAAATAGCAGAAGATAAAAGAGAAGCCAGATGGAGGTTTATTTTTTGTGTACTTTCAATTTCATCTGTGTTTGGTATAAGAATTACAACATTTGTTCCTCACTGGTGATTACTGATCCTTGTATAAAACATAATTAATCATGTATCATCTAAATGGAGATATTGTTTGTTTTACAGCTAATATTTTGCATCTTGTCATCTTTCATTTTAATTTTTTCAAATTTCTAAAATTTTGATGTCAGATACATGGAAAATTAATTTTACAAGATGTAAGAGTTACTAGAAGACTGTGAAGTTATCGTTGGCTCTTGGTTGTATTATGTCTTTACGTATGTTTTGGAGCAGTTGTGATGTAAGGAAAGGAGGTTTACACAGAAGGTTTACTTTCATTTGGTGAAAGTAATTTAGGAGATTTGAACGTAACAACACATCAAAAAAGACTACGAGAAAAGTGATTTCTGGACAGATATACCCATGTGAAGTAAAATATTGGGGAGGCAGTTTTAGGTGTTTGCCTGTGTTAAAGGAGTGAAATATATTTGTGGTTAGATAATTTTTTTTCTGAAAAATACAAGAGAAAAAGAAAGTTTTTGTAGATTATTTTTAAAGATGATGCAAGTCATTGAATCAGAGGAGGTTGAATTTGGAGCTTAAGAAGAAAAAAGTAAGAATGCAGAATTGTGGAAGAGATACGAACATATTGAGAGTGAATCCAGGAGTGATAAAGCTTATAAGACATCAAAGCTAATGACATAAAATAACATAAAGTAGATGGAAAGAAAAAAAAATTAGGTTGCTGCAGGATGATAAAAGATTTATAAAGGTTTGCAAGCTGGATTCTAATGATCATATTTGTGACTAGATTTGCTAGAGGTAAAAATTTCTGAGAGAAAAAATAAATAAGGTTGTTGGGGAGATGTGAATTTCTCTCTCTTTCTTTTTGTGTCTGTGTGAAATTTAAAAAATGGACTTTATAAGTTATTAGATAATTTTTTTTTAATGAATATGTTGGAATAGTGAATGAATATATAGGAAGGGCAATGAATATATAATGTAGGTCATGTAATATCTACACCCATTCAAAAAATTAACTGAAAGTTGATTCTGAGAACTGCGGATGGTTGCCAGAATCGGGAAAAAAATTTAAGTATTTTTGTTTATTGGGAGACTACATTCAAGTATCCTAAGGAATTTTTAAAGAGAGATAAAAATATTTTCTCTATTTATGGAGGAGATACAGCAGGATGGATTTAGACTTAGGAGACCAAGATTGGAGGGATGAGTTTTGCTCTGGAAAGAAGTGCAAGTAGTTAGATTGATTTGCTGAAAAGCATATCGGTTGTTTTTCTTTGGAAGCTATCTATTAAGATAGATATCAATTTATTATTGAGAGCTTTTAATTAAGAAATTGTACAAATATGTGATTTACGTTGAAGTTGGAAGTAGATTGACCAATAACTACGGTCTACTTGTAACCAACAGCTATAATGTGAACATGTACTATCTTCATTGCTTTTTACATTATATCTTAGGATGGT
This sequence comes from Lycorma delicatula, assembly GCF_047948215.1. Lineage (NCBI taxonomy): Eukaryota > Metazoa > Arthropoda > Insecta > Hemiptera > Fulgoridae > Lycorma > Lycorma delicatula. Next base: position 99,678,526 of record NC_134462.1, read on the forward strand.
TTTTGAGAAATGTTATCACAAGTGTATAAGTATAGAAATTGTAGTAGACGGGAAGTAGGATGTTCACTTTATATTTTGGGGATGCCAGGTGATAGAAAATGATTTAAGTTATGGTAAGAAATTATGTGAAAGAAGGAACTTGATAACTAGTCAGAAGACAAATTTGAGAGAGAGTGTTGGAATTGACAGAAAACTGGATTCATTGCTTAAGAAAAGGATTATATTATTTGGAGTGGTTAAATATTTAAAGCTGTAATTCAGTATAGTTGGGAATAATTAGGTTAAAGTCATAAACCCAGTGGGTTGGTCTAGTGGTGAATGTGTCTTCCCAAATCAGCTGATTTGGAAATCGAGAGTTCCAGCGTTCAAGTCCTAGTAAAAGCAGTTACTTTTATACGGATTTGAATACTAGATCGTGGATACCGATGTTCTTTGGTGGTTGGGTTTCTATTCACCACACATCTCAGGAATGGTCGAACTGAGACTGTACAAGACTACATTTCATTTACAGTTATACATATCATCTTCATTCATCCTCTGAACGGTAATTCCTGGAGGTTAAACAGGAAAAAAAAAAGGTTGAAGTCATAAAAAATGTTTATAAAGAAAGGAATGTGATTAGAGCATTGAATCTTGTAGTATGGGACAGAAGATTATGAAAAAGTATTATAAAAAAGGATATAAGGTATTTCTTCAAATTATGGTATGTTGGGATTTAAGTTTGATAAATGATGATGATGGATGATGTTTAGTTAAAGATTAAATAGCAACAAATAAATTTTCTTTATAACATTATATATATATATATATATATATGTATGGCAAGTTGTAATAGCATGTAATATAATAATAGAAGTGATGAAGTTTGATCAAGATATGATGTAGATCTTGAGAGCTCTGAGAAAAAATAGTTGCTATGATTTAGGCTGAAGGAAGAATATTTATCCAAAAAAGTGGTCCTAAAAAGACTAGAACAAGAAGAAGAAATGCCGTAATGTTAGATGTTGGTTATTAGAACAACCCAACAACATTTATGGGGGCCTGGGATAGTATCAAGATACTTCCATGATAGAATTGAATGGGAAATAGATATCAAGTAGGCAGCAAGGGAAATTAAAAAAAAATATATAACTTTGCAAAAATAGGTCTTTTGTTATATCTGATGATTTTTTTTTTTTAATTAGGGCACTTTTAATAATATGGGAATTTTTTTAATAAAGAAAGGCTTTCAAATTTAATTGCTTTTTGTAAGAGATTGGAATATTTCTGGGGTGTTACATTTAATTATAACTTTATGATTCCACAATCCTGAAACGACACAGGAAGTAACATGTTTGAAAATAAAGAGTGTGAAATAAGGATAAAATTCCTCAGATAAGCTTAAGTTAATACTGGGTACAGTTTCATTGAATGCTTTTGGCTTTTTTTAGTTGCTAAAGTCTGTGTCAGTTAAAATTTTTATTAAACAAAAAAAAAGAAGAAAACAATGCCTTAGGATACTGTAAAATGTGTTAATATATATGAAATTTTTTGGTACAATTAACCGACAAATAAAATAAAATATATATTTCCTTGTTAATAATATACATCCGATTTAATTGTTTAAAGCAAATATTTTGGCTCGCTGTAATTTGTTATTAGATAGTAGATAATCACTTTTGTAATTGTGATTCGGTTGTTTTTCTGTAAACTTTCCATAACTGTACTAGAGCTAAATTAAATTAGATTGAAAATATCCTGATTATAATATTTACAGAACATTTTGTTTCACGTTGTCCAACAAAAATACAAATGAAATTAAAAATTTGTGTGCTATAACCGCAAGGAAAATATTTTCACTGATCTAAACCGAGTGTGGTCCATCGAGCCCTAATTGGGTTTCACTGTGTACATTATTTAATTATGTAATAATAATCAACCCAGCAGCCAACGTGGATTTAATCATCCGACTTTATCTTGTTATTAATATCAATATATTTTCACATATGTCTGGTGTTCATCTTACTTAAATTTATTTTTGTATGAAAGCTTCTTAAAACATGCTTTCTAACAGATCATCAAAGTTTTCTAATGTCGCAACCCAGACTGTTTGAAAAAATCTGTTATACATGTAAATTACTATAATTTTGAAATTAATATTCATCTTATTGCATTATAGTATATTAAATGTTTCACAAACTGTATAAGAATGTTTCTATTCATGTTTATGAATTGATCCTTGACAAATGGCTGACTGCTGTTATAGAGATTAGTTGGAGTTTACATATCAGTTGGTTTTGAGTTTGATTACTGAGGAGAGTTTAAGTATCTTTTTCTATAGATTTCATTCATCTCATATTCCTTGTCAAAATATATTTGTAAAACATTTGAAGTTACAATATAAAAATAAAATGAGTGTAAAAACATTTCTGTTATTGTAAAAAATAATTATGGGTACAGCCATCTGGTTTTTATTTGACGTTGTTGTTTTTTGAAAAAGGGTTGAAAAATTGAAAGCGCACTATATTTATAATCTGTACGTCTTAAAAAAAAGAAATATTGTTAGTTTAATGTTAAAATAGTTTTAGTTTAATATTTCTCCAGTGACGTTGTATAGTTTAAAATTTTATTTTATTTGGTGAGGTTAAAGTATAAATTGATTTCAGTTAAAATCGCTCCATTAGATATGGACTTGAAATTAATTATAAAATTTATTTTTCAGGTTATGTGTGAGATTCAATTTCTCAACACGGTTACCACTGCTGATATATTTAATAAATTATTAATAAATAAAAATTCGCCTTACCAGCAAATTAAGTGTGACTAGAGATCTTTCGGTTTATTTCAAAACCATCATCAGGAGTTAAAATATTATAATTAATTTAAAAATTAAAATAATGTCAAAGGTTAAAGTACTTATACAATCGTGATTGTTTGCATTCTAACAGTATATACTGTGTAGATGCTGTTAGAGTGCAAAGCTCAAGTCACACTTAAATTTGCTAGTAAGGTGGAATTTTATTTTTTAATAAAATTTATTTTATTGCCTGTTGTTAGTTTGTTTAATTTCATCATTAGCCAGCTTGTTACCTCAAATTTATGTGATGTTGCACGATCCAGATTTAAATATAATTAATGTATTTGATTATGTATGATAATCACCGATGTGCCATACATCGATTACGTGTGATACACTGATCAGTGTACTTTGGTCTTTGGAATACGAGTAGTACTTTCTAAGAACTTATCTCGCTGAAAGTGGACATGATGGACTGCAAAATTGAGGTTGGCTTATTGTATGTTGTGAATCAGGATAATTTATAGAAGAAAAATATCTGCAATGTAACAGCAATTGACGTGATATCTGTTACTGGTTTTTAATAAAATAATGTTGTTTTGACGCTACAAAAATAAACTGCACAATTTTTTTTTAATACTATGCAGTGCAGAGGTGTATTGTTTTGAAAAAGGTACTAAGTTTTTCATTCTTACTTTCCCGGCTTAATCTGTATAGCTGCTGCAGCAGCATAACTAAAAAGGGGAAACTATAGAGATCGGAAGTAATTCTGGGTATTAAGGGTATTTGAAAATGTCGATATTTCAACACCCATTTTGCAAAATAAAAAAAAGCTATAAAAATCTCCGAAAGATATATTTACTTGTGTTGGGCTGTAGTTATATAATATCTCTGGATTGGGTCAACATGAATTCTTAGAAAATTAATTGAAGATTGTTTAAATATGGAGCATTGATAGCATTAAATTTTAGATAAAATTAAAAAGACGGAGTTTTTGCCATTTTTTATTTAATGCATAGTGGTTGCAGAAAATTGAGTTTTAATACGATGAAAATACTTCTTAAGTTATTTACAGTTTCAGAATTTTAAATTAATTGGATTTACGGTTTGGAGGATAGTCTATATTATTACTGAACAATTTTTGTCTCGTCTCGAAAAACTGTTGACCAAAAAAAGTTTATTTTATATGCATATCTTAAATTCACTCCCCAAGGGAAGTAACAAAACCAAGCTCCTAAAACCAAAAGAAAAATCGACTCTACCCGGCTAATCAAGAATGAACATTTTCCAGAACGTAACCGAACAAATAAAAATCATCGATAAACTCCTTGATAAACTTTGTCAACAACCTTAAACAACTTTCAAAAGAATTGACCCCAATGAAACCCCGTAAAAAGCATCTATAGTGGAAAATCGAATACGATGAAACAGTGAAGAAGAGACATTAGGCATGGCTATAACACCAATCCTAAAAGTCGGAAACATCCTTCCAAAATGTAGTAAAACAAAGAAAAGAAACCACCCGAACCCTAAGGAAAATAAAAAGATACACTGAAACCAATAGAAGAAGAATTCAACAAAACGCAATCGAGAAACTGCCACAAAACCTTAAAAAACTCCAAAAATATGTACCCCCAACCATACTAATAAAGGATGAAAACCATAATCTAGCCCATAAGAACGCGGAAATACTAGCTAAATATTTCAACAAACTCCTAAATTGCGAAGAACCTACAGAACTCCGAAACTTCGACTCCAGCACCTCAATAACCACCGGAAAACATCAACCCCTCCCACAATAAAAGAAGTCTACCAAGCTCTGGGTGACATGAAGTATTGCAAAGTGGCGGAAGAAGATCAGACCTTTATATAGACCTGGAAAAATGCAGGAAGACCAGCAAAAATCTCTCTTTCATCAACAGCTTGTCAACATCTGGATCTAGGAACTACTAGAACACTTGACGACAGTCCTCATCGATACGCTACGCAAAAAAACCGGGCAAAACAGATATTTGCCCGGTTTTTTGCAGGGGTACCTAATAACTGCAGGGGTACCTCACTTCTAGACACAAGATTCAAAATTCTTTCAAGAATCATCCTCGACAGGATCGGTTTACAACTAGAGAAAGAACTAGGAGAATACCAGGGATGTTTCAGACCCTAAAGGAGTAGTCCAGACCAGATCATGAGTCTCAAGCTAATAATGGATTACAACAGAAAAAGAAACAGAGATATGGCGATAACATGTGTAGACTTCAAGAAAACATGAATCTACAGAGAATCCCAACTAACAATTCTAAGACACCTCTGATTACATCCCACATTAATAAACATGGTAAAACTGACCCTCATAAACACCAAGTCATAAGTGAAATTTAGAGGCGAACTCTCGGAACCATTTGTAATCAAAACAGGACTACGCCGTGGCGATAGACTTTCACCGCTACTACACAACTGCGCTCTGAAAATGATAATGAGGGAATGGCTCAAAGAATGCCCCTCAAAAATAAAAATAGGCCAAAAAATCAAAATAAACTGCTTTGGTTTCCCCGACGATTTGGCGCCGCTAGCAAACGACATCGACGAATCTAAAACACAAATATTACAACCTCAAAATATTGCAAATAAAACTGGCCTGAAGATATCACTCGAAAATATAGAAATTATGCCCCAAAAATCAATTTGATTAAAAGAAGTAAACATAAACAGTAATAGAGTCAAATAGTAACCCAATTAAATTACACGGGAGAAATAATAACAAACAACCTAAATGAAAGAAACCTCAATCGAATTAAGAACAAACAAACTAGTTAAAGCACAAAAATTAACTTGGTACACCTACAGTAAAAAAATGTCTATCCATAAATGCAAAAGTAAGACGCATCACAATTATAAAACCGGAGTTTACATATGCAGAAGAAATACTCTTCCACCAGAACGAACAGTCAAAGACCGACAAACTCCAGAAAATCGAAAGAAGAATTGGAGAAACCTGCATCAACAAAAAGTTCCAGAAAGACGGGGCATTGGTGGATCATGCCCAACAAAGTCGTGCACAAAGAGTTAGACTAAGATACTATGCGTAAGAGGAGACTAATATTTTTTGGACACATCATGAGGATACAAGATTCGAGACTTTTGAAACGGTTGGCGCAATAAAATTTTGACTCGAAAAACAACAGGATGTAAATACTCGTAGATCAGAGAAATAAGACAGAATCTGAAAGAAATTTGCTTTACATCAGAAGACACCACAAACAAGATAAAATTAAATTAAAAAATCAAGGACAAAAACTGTCGTTTTACAGTCACACGAAGAAACTCACAACACGAACATTTCCAACACTAGAAAACCAGGAAAATTTACGACCAGGAAAATTCATACTAACACGAAACGTGCGGCCTTCGATTTTATGTAGCTGTGAGAAGTACACAAATGGCATTAGATATTGTTTGACGTCACAAGTGAACAATAACGCCCTGATAACTTGGTCGCCACCTTCGAAGGCTGGGTGTACACCCAGGGACAGAAAGATCGGATTGCTTGACGCAACGATGTAAATTGATCATTACGAAGTCACTGCTAGGCACAGAGATCGGAACGTATGAAAAAAAGCTAACAACACAGTTGTAGAACTTTCCCGCCAGTCCCAAAGTCGTACAACTGTGGGTTGTTTCTGATGCGCGCGCGCACACACACAAACTTAATGTAAAATATTTGTAATTTTATTTAAATATAATATTTTTTCGTTTACTTAATTCAATAATTCTAAATAAAGCGCGCGCGCGCGTATTTAATTCGTGTGGGTGTGGCGGTACTAGTGGCGACGGTTGGCACTAATCAAAGTAATGCAATTCCACAACTTACATAGAACGAATGTACGGTTGGTAGACTGGTGTAGCCGCGGGACTGAACGCACCAGGTACCCAGTCGACCTGGCGATCGAGTTTGAGACCTAGCCAAACGGAGTTAGTTTTTCACACAAATATTCATCTATTTAATTCTACCGCTCTGCTGTGACGTCACAACATAGTAGATGACTACAACTCTTCCCAAATCAGCTGATTTGGAAGTCGAGAGTTTCAACGTTCAAGTCCTAGTAAAGCCAATTATTTTTACACGGATTTGAATACTAGATCGTGGATATCGGTGTTCCTTGGTGGTCGGGTTTCAATTAACCACACATCTCAGGAACGATCGAACTGAGACTGTACAATATTACACTTCATTTACACTCATACATATCATCCTCATTCATCCTCTGAAGTATTATCTGAACGGTAGTTACCAGAGGCTAAGCAGGAAAAGAAAGAAGATGACTACAACAGCATTTTTTGAGATGGGGATGCGATTCTGCAAATGCACACACACACACACACACACACACCGAAGCTTGAAATTATGCTTCGACTTGATTTTCTATTTGTTGGACAAGGGATCATTACAGTAATCAAATTATTATATATTTTTTAAATTACAATGTTTTTAGCTTTGTTGAATAAAATTGCATCAGATTGGGTCAACTTCTTTAACTAAATATAAATAATTAATCCAATAAATAAAATTTTAAGCTCCAGAAACAAGAGGGTTGAATGGGATCCATTGTTACAATTTTTTTTAAAGTTTAATTTTCAAAATTGAAAATCCAACTATCTTGTATTAATTTGCAGTAATACAAGATACAGTAATGTAACTTGAAAACTTTTAAAAAAGGCGGTCCCATGGGACCTGCTCAAGAATTTTAACATATTTTTAATTTCTTATAATTTCTGATAGTTTTTTTTTTTAAGTTATGAGTGTTAATAAAAATTTTACATGAGGTAGTTGCCAATTGAAAAGGTTAGATGGAGCCAAAATTTTTTATAAAAAAATCTTTTTTTTTTTAAGCGTTTATACTTTAAATACAATATAATTTTGATGAATAAAACACCCTTTGGTCAAGGGTGTCAAATAAGAGTCAAATCTTTTTACTGAACATTTTAATCCTTTTCGCAATAGTGCGCTATACAATGGATAATTAAATTGTTGAACTGTATTTTAAAACCCTGTGGTGTATTTGAAATAAACACTTTTCAAGGGAAAAGCCGGCTATCCTTTTGTAGTTATTTTTTTAAGATTAAGAATGTTTTTCATTATTTTCATGAGATTTAACTTTGCCAAAATTCGTCTTCTAATTAACATTTGTAGTCTTATTTTTAAAGTTAATCTATACTTCTGTAGCAGATTATATATGTTATATATTTACATCATATGTTCGTTTGTATATATATATAGACAGGTTGTATAATTAAGTTCTCCCGGGACTTTCGTAACCTATTTTAATCGAGAAAATAATGGAAAAAGTTCATATAAACATATGTCCTAAAACGCTTCGTTTGTGAGTTCAGCTTGTGAAAGATTTCGCTCGGATTTCATTTACCCCGGTGAAATGAGGTCATACAGAAATTTTTAGAACGTTAATTAAGGGACAGAATTAGTGATTCATTACTGATTTTAATCCGAAAAATAGGTCCCAGATCCGTATCTGCTGTAGTTTTTGAGAAATTTGGTGTTAAAACCAATAAATTGGGGTAAAAAAACCCGTGTTTTTATGTTTGATATACAATAACTCTGTTGAATGGATAATAAACACATAAATCTTTTAAACAGAACTTGCAGAGAATTTTATTCTGAATAAAATGGTGTAAGATAAGATGAATGAACAAAGAAAAGTTAGATAAATTCGAATTTTATTAAGAAACAGTACGTTACTACATATGTCAGAAAAGTGTCTAATGTAAACAAAAAAAAAATTCTTTTTTGTTGATGTGAAAAATTTATAATAAAAATTACCGTTAAAAAATTTAAAAAAAAACTGGAATTTACACTATTGTAAAATAAATAAATAAAAATTACTTAGTTAATCATTTTTCCGTTAATGACAAATACAGTAAATTATTATTTCAAAGTTGGCAATAAAATAACAGCTGATCAACAATGCGCAATATTGTATTAAGTTTTAAATCATTATGTAAGGTACGTTAAGGAAATCGGATACTGTGAACAGTCGTAAGCGAATGTTTTCTGTGCATTTTTGTTTGTACGTGATCGGTTTGGCATTGCAATAATGCCAAATAATACCAGGCATTACGCAGGATTCCAGATCCCAAAACTATTAGTGCGACCTTTCGCAATCTTCGGGAAACAGATTCACTACCCAATATTCGTAGTAGCTACGAATGATCTGATCTGTCCAACACGACGCTGTTATTGATGAAATTATTATCGATGCAGTCCACGTGTCAATACAACACGTCTGCCTAAGGAGAGTTTCGCATTCGATGGTTTGGAGGGCACTTAAAAAAAAAACAAGTTTTATCCTTATCATAAACAGCCAGTACAATATCTATACCTAAGAGGCGGTCCGCTTCGCTTGGAGTTCTGCAACTGGTGGAATACAAATCGACAACTTTACAAGAATGTTTTGTTTATTGACGAGACAAATTTCACTTGAGGTGGCTTCAAAAACTTACGCAATGAGCATACATGGGCAGAAGTAAATCCTCATGAAACTGTGGAAGGCAATTTTCGTCACCGATTTATCGTCAATGTATGGTGCGGCCTTCTTCACAATTAGCTATTTGGACCGTTCATATTACCTGCCGCTTAAATGCTGAGGTCTACTTACACTTTCTTGATGAAGAATTGCCGCAGCTGCTTGAAAATCTTCTAGCGCTGAGACGCAAAGTATGCTTCCAGCATGAATGCGCGCCTCCCCACTTCTCTTGTGTCGTTTCCATTCGCTTAAATCATCATTTCCCTGGATCGGTCGTGGAGGGTTACATTCCTATCCACTAAGATCGCCTGATCTAACACCTTTAGATTTTTGCATCTGGGGATGGATGAAAAATATTGTGTACAAAACAAAAAAATTATTCTCGTGAGGAATTAATCGTTCGCATTAAGATGCGGCTGAGCAACTTAAGGACAGCCCGGAAGAACTCTAAAGAGCAACAAATGCACTACAGAAGTGTGCCAAGAAATTGTTGAAAATGGCGGCCTCGTTTTTGAACATTTATTATAAACTGATACGTATAATGCAGTTGGTCTAGTGTGCTGTTTCTAAATAAAATTCGAATTTTTCTAACTTTTCTTTGTTTTATTCAACTTATCTTTCACCATTTTGTTCAGAATAAAATTCTCTACAAGTTTTGTTTAAAAGTTTTACGTTTTCATTATTACCCATTTAACAAAGTTATTATTGCGTGTCAAACATAAAAAGAGGTCTTTTACCCCAATTTTTAAAGTTTTCATCCCAGATTTTTCAAAAACTACAGCAGATACGGTTCTGAGACCTATTTTATTTGACTTTTCAGGTCAAAAACCATAAGAAAAAACTAATTTTGTCCCTTAATTAACGTCCTAAAAATTTCAGTATGACCTTTCACTGGGGTAGCTGAAATCCGAGCAAACGTTTTACTAGCCGAACTCGTAAACGAAGCATTTTAGGACATCTTTATGAACTTTTTCCATTATTTTTACGAGTAGAATAGATTATGAAAGTTTCTGGGAACTTGGTGACACACACACACACACATATATATATATATATATATATATATACACACACACACACACACACACACAGCGATTCCAAACTCCACGGCAATCTCTCGGGAAAAGACTCTAAACCAAAAAAAAAATTAAGAAAAAAGTTCAGAAAACGGTTCTTTAGAGAGTTTCGGCTCGCGAAACATTTAGCCTTGCTTTCTGCTCCAATCTGTAAAATTAAACCATACTAAGATTCTTGGAGCCTACCTATAAACATTATTCTTTGTGTAGTAAAAGAAAAGAACAAAATACATGAAATGGTAAATGGTAACAGAATAACAAACCTCAGTTACAGTAACTGTTGGAAATTTCCTCTTTCACAATGAACACAGCACTTTCCCCAACATTAAATACTTCCAGTCGCTTTCCGTGTCATATCGGGATTGTTTCGTATAAATTCAACAGCATTTTGTATTTTAATGAGTAACGCTTCTTAAGTATTAACTTTTTGTCGGTATATTGTAGCTTTCATATGGTCCCAAATGAAAGTAATCAAGTTGCGTTAAGTAAGGTGATCGTGGTGGTCATTTGATGGGTCCCCCACGTCCAATCCAGTTTAAGAAATTAGCATTAAAGGGATTTCGAGCTATTAAAGAAAAATGTGGCATTGTACCATCGTACTGGAGAATCATTTGCAATCTAGTTTATAAAGGAAAGGTACATCCTCCAAAAGAGCTGGCAAATTATTTTTCAAGAAACGAACGTTTGCATCTCCCATGAGGTTTTCATTGGAATAAATGGCCTTAACATTTTGTCATAAATAATGCCATACTAAACATTAATGTGAAATATACGTTGGAATCTAGTTTCCGCTGTATCACATAGATTGTCTTCGCTCCATAAATGACTATTTTTAGAATTGAAGACTCCGTTTCTCATAAAAGTAGTTTCATCAGTAAATAAAATAAAATTTACCTTATCAGCATTGTCTAGAAGCCAATGAAAGGAGTTTAACCGCTGGAGGTAATCTGTTGGCCGTAAATTTTGAACCCCCTACTGGCAGAAAGTATTAAGTATTAAGACTTTCTTTCCGTACGATGCGCCGACTTTGGTTTTTGACAAACCAGTGCGACATTGAATTCTCCTTGTCCTAGAGCCTGGGCTACGCTTAATAAACTGAATCACACAATGTTCATCATTGGCACGATGATTTACTTGGCGGTCAACAGAAAACGAACACGTTAAAAAGGATTCTTTCGTTCGTAAATACTGATACACCGAAGAAAAGGTTTTCGTATTTGGAATCCGTCTTCCAGGAAGTCTTTCCTGATATTCACGTCAAAGGAACAGCTTAAGAATTTCTGTTACAAAATCCATAAACAAAAATTGTATTGGCATATTCCTGGTTTGAAAATTGAAACGACATTTTTACACTACGATATGATAACACTAAACTTCCTTTATCTGTATGATAATTTATGAACAACAGATTCAAACGAAGTATACAATTTTTTATTGTTGACCAGCTGTTGGTATTGCCAACCTATAAAAACTTTTTTCAAATTTCTATATTAACATACATTTCAATTTAGTTTTTTACGGAATTATTTCGTTTTTCCTGTGTAAATTTTGAATATACAGAACTAAAATATTGTTTTTTAAATTTTCCATTTCTTTTAAAATTATTTTCAATAATGAGCGGTTTTTAAAAAAATAATGTTTATTTTATTAGATACAGAAAGAGTAATACGATTATCTGTATATATTTTTTTGTTTTGTTTTGCTTCAATAAAAAAACAATTTTTAAAAGTTTTTATTAACTTTTTATTGGCCATTTTTCATTAATTTTCTCAGAATTAAGTTCTCTACAGGTTTTGTTACTAATACTAAATCTTACGCATTTATGAGCCATTTAACAAAGCTAATGTATTACAAACCTAAAAAAATTCATTTTTCGATACCGAATTTTGTTTTACGTCGAATATCTTACAAACTATCTGGGACGTGTTTCATCCTACCTCTCAGCTCAAATTACATAAGAAACTACCAAAAATTACAGTTGTCTTAAATTATTTTCACTAGTAGAACATGCCCTGAAAGCTTTTCCATTTTTTCTGTATTCATATATATATCATAGATCAGCCCTAAGTACAGAATAATTGAAATAGGATGACTTCCTTATTTCATTACACAAACAGAAGCAATTTCATGAACTAAATACATTTACATTTGAACTAAATACATTTACATTTCATAAATACATTTATATATAAATATATATATATATATTACAAAAAACATCATTAACTTGCAATCCATGATAGCATACCACTTATTATATTATATGTAATTCTACGTTAAACATATTTTTAAACCAATTAAATTTTATTAAAAATCTTTAAATTATTATTTTTTTAAATAATAATCAAAACAACAAATAAAAAACATAAAATATAAAAAATTGTTAAAATTATAAAGATTAATCAATTAAAATCAATAAAAATAAAGACCTAACCTAACTGAAACAATTTAGTGGATTTTTTTTTTTATGTATAAAGTGATATATTTTTTTTTTAGTTAAGTTAAAATAAAAATGTAAAAATATATAATTAAAACAAAGATAAACATTAAATAATTAAAAATTAAAACTTTTAAAATAAAAACAAAAACTTAAGCAAAGCAAAATCATGTGCCAGCCATTTTACTGAATTTACTGTAATTATTCAATCTGAAAAAAAACAAAAATAAAGAAAAGTGAGTTTTTTATAAAAAAAATTGTCTGATACACATCAAACTACTTGGCGATAAATTTCTGAACTTAGGAATTAAATTATTGTTAGGTAGTGGTCACTCTTATTAGATAACACAATATTTTTAATTTGGTACTTCACAGGTTAAGAAGTTTTTTTTTGTGGAGTGGTAGTGAAAGTAACTTTCTTAGTCGATTGACTTTTTTTACACCAAAATTCATTTTCTTTCACATTGTAAAATGTGTAAGAAAGTGATAACTATATGGTTATCAGCATTTAGTTGCAACATGAATAATATAGTATTTTATTTGCCATTTGTAAAAAAATTGTTTATCTTCATTAACATTAATAGGTTAACTTTTTTCTTTTTTTTAACTTCTGGGACCATCGTTAGGGATTGCTTCAGCGGATGAGATGAATGATTTGTAGTTTGTGTGAAAATGCTATGCTTGATTGGAATTCGAACTTGGGACCTCCGGATGAAAGGCCGAGATGCTACCACTTGTGCCACAGAGGCCGGCATAAGAGGTTAACTAAAAACACATTCTGTTTTTTTTTTTTTTTTTAGTTAAGTAGGTTAACTAAAAAAAACCTTTCTGTTTTGCAGAAATGTTTATTATTACATTTTAGTACACTTCCCACAGAAATTAAAAAAAAAATTGCAGGTAAATAGTGCAAAAGATTTGTTGTAATCCTGTGAAGGAAATTATAGTTGGTTAAACTAATTTATTTTATGATACAAATTGTTTTTTGTGAATATATTTGTGCTTTTATTTATTTATTTATTTTTTTTCATTTTTAAGAACAAAGTGCTAAGATTTTAGATAAAAAATCAAATTAAAAAAAAAAAACAAAAACTGAGGAACAAAGTTAAGTTATTGTGCCTCAAATCTTTGAAGAATATAAAATGCCAGTAGAGTTCAATCCTTTACCTTTCTGTTTTTAATTCTTTTTATTTATTAATTTTACTGTATGTATGGAAATAGAATGAAGTGATGAATATTTTATGAAAATATTTCACAAATACATTTGTTTAATGTTTTACGAAATCCATTTTGTTGTGTCATTTATATACTCAAATCGTTGTGGTGCTTATTTTATTGAAAGTTCTTAATTGTTGTATCTCAGTGGTATAGTACATCATATTAACATCTGTCTGACATCAGTATTACATTGATAATAAGTTAATGTTTATGAAAAAAATATGTTTGAATGAAAATTAAGTGGATTTTTGTTATTAATTCATTAGTTTGCTGCACTTTTCGTTTATTATTTTTTTTATGAACTTCATAAAAAGAGAAATTCTCAGTCTGATATATATATATATATATATATATATATATGTATAAATATTGTAATCTTATATATATTTATATAATGTTTATGTATGTGTGTGCACATGTGTATGCATATATACCTGTCAACCTGTGTTGAACCGATTTTGATGATCTTATTTTGCATTATAGAGGAAGTTCCTTTAAGGATTTCATTGAAAGTTTTTTTTACAGATAAGCCAGAGATTTTTTACATAAAAAACAATTACTTTACAGGTAGACAGTTTGAAAATATTTTCATTGTTATAGTTTGTTCTGTTGTTACTATAACTGTCATTAATGTTCTTAATTTTATTTTGGGTATAGATTTCTATTTGTTGTTCTTATAAATATCTTTCTTATATGATCAGTATTTTTGTATTATGTTCATGGGTGTTTTATTCTTTTGTACATACAGAAGATGTAAGATATTATAAAGGTGATGTAAGATATATAATTCCTGTGGTAATAATCCCTTTCTGTCTGTAATGACGGTAATATTGTACAAAGTTCTTGGATAAAATTCTGTTAAGATATTAATTTTTTAATTTTTTCTTCTGCTTTGAGTTTACAATTTTTAAACAAAAACTTTCATATTTTGTTTTTATTTTCATTTATAGTTCTTTTTTAATTTTAATTTAGTCATTGAGGAAAAAAATTGTAAAAAAATACTTTTTAGTTTAGAATGGGTTTAGAATGGGAATCATTAGAGAAATGTTTTAGCCAAGGTATGATTCAGTAATGAATCAAATTATGTAAGGTCATCTTGGGTTACGGATATTAGGCTTTTTAGCTTTTTAATGCTAGTATTAGGTTATTGAATATTTTTATGCAAAAGTTAATTATTGATTAAATTTAATATTGTTATCAATTTTATAAATTCAGAATCAAGATAGTAAGTTAAATACAAATTTTATTTTGTTTATTCACTTTTAATCCAGTTGAAAAAACTAAAAAAATTTAAAAAAACACTAAAATCACAAAGATGACTAATTTAATGTAATACATCAAATTATTTTCAATAATCAAATTTAAATAAAAACTGTTTCCTACCCAAACGATGAAAAATATTATCTTCATTTATGTTTGTATACTCTTGTCGTTAGGAGGTACAGGTACAGGGTTAAATTACAGTTTATTTATTTTACAGTTTGATAACTACATGCTTATATTCATTTGATTACAACTATCTTCCCACTTTTTTTACTTTCTAGAAAATTAATTTTGTAGCATGTTAAAAATGCCAAGCCTGATCAGGAACCCAGAACCTTTTTGATGAAATGTAAATACTACCTTGGAGTACTAGTAATGGTAATGTAAAATCGTATAATTTTAAGGGTTTATTGTATAAATGAAAAATACTCGTATACACAGTTTATTTTAATAGTGTTGTCTTAATGTAAATAGTACATTAATTTTACATTTTGTGGCTGCAGCGTATCTATTAAACTAAAATTATTATGTTGAATGACTGATTCATCTAAAATTAACTGTATTTTGACATGAGCTTTGACATTCATAATTACTTTGTGTAAATGTTATGACATTTCATTTTATTGTAGGAACTTGGTTTACTTTGGGTTTATGTTTATGTATTAAATAATCTATTATTATAATTAAATATATATGTTAAATTCTGTTGCACGTGTGGTTGTATTTATTTAATAAAAGCATCTAAATGTACTTTTGTGATCGCACATTTGTCAGGATTAATTATGTTAAATGTATATATTATTAAAATATTGATTAGTGTTATTACAAAGTAAATAGATAAAAATTAAATTTTTAGAGAATAAAATCTCTATTGATATTAACTGGTTAAACTTCAGCAATCTAACGTTGTTAAAGATCTCTGTGCAAGTGGTAACTTATATTTTCTAAACTTATTTTGTTCCTTTTTTATTTATTTATGATAAAATTAGTATTAAAGTGTTTACATATTGAAGAATCATGGGAGATGTGTATTTGTTATGGAAATACCATTTTTCATGCTTCTCCTTCTGTGGTGGACTTGCTGGCTAGGAATTCACTAGAATTCTTCTTAGGCTGATAAAATAATAATAATAGCTTATTATTTTATAGTAATTACTTTATTTATTTGATAAAACCTCCAAAATTATTGTTTAAGCAGTAACCTGTATAAAAATATAATAATTAGTAGCCTGCTAAATACAACATTTTATTAATGAAATTAACAAAGTAGTAATAAAAATAATTTTGAACGTAACCCTGTAGTTCTTCTTCTTCTTAACCCTTATCTGTTGTAATGAGTCTGGTAGTGCATCAGTAATCACCATTTACTTCTTTCCTTCCATCATTGCTCCTCTGTCACTCTTTCTGCCTCTTTAAATCTCTTGACAATATCCTCCTTCATCTTCTAGGTTTATTTCCACATACTGATTGATGAAAATGAATACACTCCAATTGTGGTATGAAGAACTGTGCTCCATGTAGTGATTCTTGTGTAATATTTTATCTCCAGTCTTACTTACCCTGTTATATCATAATTCTTTTAATTCCCAAATCTTATAAAACATTTGAATAGTTTGTTTAATCAGTGTATGTGGACTGAGATAAATATTTTATCTGACAATCATTTGCACCCTGTGGGCTAATAACCACTTTATATGGGGATCAGTCCATTGTTATGTTATGGAGAAGTAATTCTTTAGAAATTATAATTTTTTTTGATAACTCTTATTTTAATATAAAGAAAATGATCTGGTATGTTCTTTATTGTAAATATCTTCCATTAGTGTTTAAGGTTTTTTTTTAATATTGCCACATAAGCTTGACGCTTGTGTGTAGAAGATATGGAAATGGAATTCTTGTAGCGTATGAAAAATTCCATGCCTGACTGGGATTCGAATCCAGGACCTCAGGATGAAAGGCCGAGACACTACCACTCCGCCACAGGGATCACTCTATATATAGATAACCATTCCTTTTACTCCAAAAATAGGAGTTTGTTAAGATTGGAAATTTATCAGAATAAAAATTCTAAACATTTGTACATAAAGTTTAATTTTTTTAATTATTAGACATTTTTAATGAAGTCACTTTTAAATCTCCATCTCGGTTAAAATAATAAATTCATCTACTGATCCAGAAGTCATCACATGTTTGATTTCTGGCTAGGTATAAAATATTTTAATTATTATCATCATTTCCTTTTTACAGTGTCTAGGTTTGTGTAAGTTTATCCTCCTAACATGATGTTTGTTCTTTTTTTTAAGGTATTCTTGGTTTTTTTAGGTTATTTGCCAGAAACATTTTTATAGCGTACTTTTAGCCACCTTGATAGAAAATGCATCCAGCATTATTTTTTTGACTTTAATGATACACAGAAACTATTTTGTTTAAAACAAAACATAACATTTGTTTGTTTAAATTTTATTCCCTCTTTGTATATTTTTATTTCAAAATGTTATTCCCAGATATTCAAAACTGTAGAACAACATCTCCTTACAACCGAGTTAGTTGTAAGGTTGTTGAGCCTCTATGGAGAAAAAACTTAATATATTTTCATTGGTGGACTTACTTGAACTAATAGGAATGTTGAAATTGTATGGAATATTTGCTTTATTTTCTGCTCAATTTTTAATTTATACTGGCATTATAAATTGCTCCTCTTTATGAACAAAGGAAAAAATAAATCTTTTATCCTGGTCGGTATATAATAATACAGTATGTAATATTCAGATCATGTCAGGAATGTGTAGATATGCTACTCCTCGGATAAAAAAGCATACTACTTCAGCATTTGTCTGAATGGATAAAGGGAACTGTGGAAAAACCTTGTCCAGAGCAGCATTACAAAATACACAATTATAAAACAGAGATTGGATGTGCAAAAAAAAATCTGACGTGGACACATCATGACTTCCTTGTTCGCCTATTAAATTACATATAAACATTTTTTTTTTAAATGAAAAGTATATAAAATTTTATTTCATTTATAACTTTTGATATTTTTCATAATTTTTTTAAATTTATTATTGAATTATTATTTATGGTAAAAGTTTTTTGCAATCGGAGGTTAATAATTATTACTAAATCAATATATTTAAAGTAAAAAAAAAAGGAAATGAAGTCTGATTCCAACTGATGTTTCTTTGTAAGATCAAAATATTTCATTAATTAAAATTTCATTTGGCTATAACTCTGGAACCAATGAAAATAAGTACCACTTATGTTATATCGTTGAAAAGCTCTCAATGAGGGCTTATTACTGCAGTTAATAAAAAGTTCAAAATCTAGGTTTTTTGAATTTTAGGCTTTTTTGGACACTTTTGGTTCAGCCGATTGCATTCAAAAAGGGTGGTGTACAACTAGATATTACAACAGTCCTGAATCCAAAATTTCAACATCGTATGGCTAATCGTTTTAGAGTTACGCGAGATAAATATGTACATACAGATGTCACATCAGTGGATTCAAGGATGGTCAAAATGGATATTTCCGTTGAAATTTGAAAACCAAAATTTTTCGAGATAATTCCTTTACTTTGTACAAGTAAAAATACAAAACATAATAAAAAAATTGGGACACAGTCTAAATCATTAAATTTTTAGATTTTGTATTTGCTGATGATCTGGTAATTTTGGCAAAAGACATTAAAGAGAGGAAAATCAAAATTTAGGAATTAAGATGATAATGTGCAAACAAAATTGGGCTATAAATTTCACAGAAAAAACAAAATGATTTTCACATAAAGGAAAAATCAAACTGATGGAAATTTCAGAAGAATCAATCATGAGTCCAAAAATTTTATTATTGAAATGAAATAATTACCCCTTAATGTTTTAGAAAAAAAGGAATTAAAGGCAGAACACAAAAAAATGAAAGTGCCTTACGAGAAACTTTTATAATAAAAAAAATTCTTATCTAAAGTTTGAAATTAAGACATTATAAAATCATAGTTTTACTGGAAGCATTATATATAGCACTCTATATAAAAGTCTACAGAATTTCTCAGTAAAAATCCTGTAAAAGTTGAAAAAAAGTTTTCAAAAAATTCTATAGTTCAAAACTCAAAGGTAAAGGTAAACTTATATATTAAAAAAATTGGGCTAAAAACTTGTTTTCAGTCTTCTGTGGCTGGGGATTCTACTGGATGGATCGGGCTGACTTTTTTTTATTATTCTGCTTGGAATGACCCACAGGTATAACAAGCATAATCTAATCCCAAACTTGAGTTTCTTCTGAAAAATCTTCATTTACTCCTTACTTGAGGAACTTTCTTAGGTTATTACTCACAGGTCCTCAGATGCTTGATGACATATCTGTGGGACATTCTGAGTAGAATAAAAAAAAAATCAGCTCAGTACGTCAAGTAGAATGCCCAGATGAACTGGAAATAAGTTTTGAGAACACATTTTTATCAATGGTAGGAAAGAAAAAAGAAAAAAATGGGGTTGGAGGAAGAGACTTGTTGTAAAATGGATAGGTTTTTAGCTGATTTTTTTACAAGTATTTATAAATTACTTTGTAATAATAATGTTTTGGAGCAGCACGGGTCCACTGTGTTTTTAGCCAATTTTTTAAAATAATTACATGTCTTTGTAATAATGCTGCAGAGCAGCAAGGGGCCACTATTATTTATAAATAAATAACATTAGAAGAAATTTACCAAAATGATGGAAAAAATAGCCTATCACTGAGAATAAGAAAATTCAAGTTTTATTGTCACTTATGTAAAATGTATGCAACTAGGTTAACAAACAAATATTTAACATTTTTGCAAAGAGAAAACCAAAATAAGTTCAAAGAAATAAAAAAAGGTCTAAAATTATTAAATATTCCAAAAAAATAATTTTATCTTTTGAAAAACTGGTGCTGAATCTTACTTTCCACAGAAACAGAAAGAGAAACAGTGGTTGGATCAAAGAAAGAAGAGAAAAGTTAAGAGAAAGAATGATAGATTTTTGGAAAAAGAGAACACTATGTATGCATGAACTTTAGAAGGTCCAGCCGAAAACATTTTTTTATATATGTGTATATATGTATAGATATATATACACATGTATATATGTACTCATACAAAACATATATATATATATATGTGTGTGTGTGTGTGTATGTCAGAGGGTACCCAAAAAAATGAAAATTATTTTCTGTAGGCAAGTGGGTTGGCAGTGCTGCCATCTCGCCTAGGTACATTTACTAGAAATTTTCCTTGCTTAGTTGACCAGGTAGCATTTATGAGAAAACATCGCAGTGGTTTGAGTAATTCTTAAGCCCTTCCCAACACTCTCAGCGATTTTGTGATGGGAAACTTTAAGGAGCAACATGCCAACATCAAATTCTGTTTTCTACTAAAGAAAACAGTGGCAGAAACAGTTCTTATGCTTCGGGAAGTTTATGGGAAGGGAGCTCTAAGCCAGGGAAGAATTTATGAGTGGTTTGCCTAAGCCATTCAGAAGTGGTCAAATGTCATGAAGATAACCCCATTCAGGTTGCCCCTCAACATCCAGAACAGACGACAATATTCAAAAAGTTCACAATGCCATCATGTTTGATAGCTGCAGAACAATCAGCAGATTGGAGGAAATAACTGAAATTTCCTGGAGTTCATATCAAGAATCCTAACTGCAGATTTGAACGTGAGACATGTCGTGGCAGAGTTTGTTCCACAGCTGCTTTCAGATGACCAGAGGGAGAATCATCAGAAGGTGTGCCAGCAATTGAAAGGACAGGGATGAACTAAACCCAGATTTTTTGTCATAACAGGGGATGAATCTTGATCAACTGTGACCCTGAAATAGAATAGCAGTCCATCCAGTGGAAGATAGCTTCATCATCTAAACCAAAAAAAATCTTGGCTAGTGAAGTCCATGATGGTTTATTTTGTTAACGTCAAAGGAGTTATTCACATTGAATTTGTTACTCAGAGAACCACAGTGAACCAACATTACTATCTGAATTGCTGAAGCAATTGTGTGAGACAGTTATAAAAAAAAAATCTGAATTGTGGTGATAGGGGGACTGGCTACGTCATCATGATAACATGTCTGCCCACACAGCATTGATAATTAACCAGTTTTTTTTACAGACAACGGTTTCTCACCTGACTTAGCCCCCTGCGACTTCTTCTTATTCCCAATAATGAAGAAAATCTAAAAAGAAAGCATTTTCAGAATGTAGAAGAGGTTTAGAAAGAATCTTTGGAGGTACTTAACAGCATTAGTTCAGAAGAATATAAAAAAGTTTTGAAAAATGGAAAAACCATTAGAATAAGTGCTTCTAATGAACATTGTTTTAAAGGGGATTAATATTTTTAAGATGTCACTTATGTAAAAGTGACATCTTGTCACTAAATAAAAAAATTTAAATAAATAATTCTCTCTTTTCTTGGTATCCCCCTCATTTTGATGTGTACAGTTATTAAAAGTCCATATTAATTATTTAAATTATACCATGTGGAATAATTTTAATGCACAGATGAAGATAAAAAAATAAGTACAAAATAACTGACAACACAAAAAGTATTAATGAAAATTATTTAATTACATTTTTATACACAAAGTGAATAGAGTGTAGAAAGTTTAAAGTTTTTTTTCAATTGATTAATTAGTATTATTTAAAAATACATCAACAGAGTAATATTGCTTCTGTAAAAGGAAATCTCTTAATTGTATCTTTAATAAAATGGTAAAATGCTTAATAAGACCCTTTCTCATAAGTCGAAGAATTATATTGACTTATACCAAACATAAGTTAGGTTTTAGGTATATGAACTAGCCAAAATACCTGGTTTTCCATAACCATTAAATTTAAACTGGTTACATTTAAATGTTAAGATTGCTTGTTTATTTATTCTGTAAAAAAGAGACTATATCATTTGTCATTTTTGTATACGTGAAAGAAGGATTCTCCTTAACATAACTAGAAAATAGGACCCTGTAATTGTAATAACATTTAAAAGTAGGTACATTATACTGTTTCAGTGTTGATCTAACTTTACAAAATTTCTGTTCTGGTCAAGGAGTATTTTATAATCTATGTGTAGTTTATCAGCTGAAGGGCTGGTTTGAAACTTGCTAGTGTCACTAATCATCTGTTCTGCAAACCTAGACAACTCTGGAAAATTACCAGGCTAAAAGTATAATAACCAACTAATTGTAGTATATGTAGTATATGCAGCTGATTAACTGATAAAAATTATTTTGATGATTTTTTTTTAGTGTTTTAGCAATATACCATTAATTATATTTTTATTTCAAGATTATACCAATTCACAAAAATATGTTAATTTGAAGGCTGGCAGATGACCTTACTTGGACTCAGACCCATCATGATATTTATAGTATCCAATTAAAAGCAGTTATAATTTATTTTAATTGTGCTTAGTCTGGAGATAAATTTCAAATGAACGTGCATCTGTGTACCATATGTTTTTCATATCTATTCAAGTGTTCATAGTCAGTGGTTAAATCTTTAAATTAGTCATGGGGTTCACTGAAAAAACAAAATGAAATTACTGAGAACATTATGTAAAATAAGTTTAAAAAAAGTTAAATCGACTTCAACAAATATTCTTAAAAGTAAAAAAATGTTATTTAAGTCATTTTAAAATTCTGATCCTTTGTTCTTTGAAATCAGCTCTGAGTTAAAAAGAAATGCCTAATTGCAATTTACTGACTGTTTATTTGGTGCTGACTTAAAAACATCAAAATTTAAAGAAACTTACAGTATTTTTTATTTTTTTAAAACTATTTTTGTAGTTTTTGTTTTGTTTCTTTTTAAATTGTGGATTTACCTATTAGAGAACCCACTACCTTTATTAAATGAAGGCATTCATAAAAAATACAAAAGATGAGAAACTTATGTATAGATAAAAATAATCAAGGAATACATAGAAAAACATTAATTCAATGGCTTTTTGAAATCCAGTAATATTTATTATTTTTTACTTCACTTTCTGTTTTTTTCTTGGAAGTTTCTTGTAAAAATATTTTAACTGTCATAGAGACTTCATTATATAGATTAGTTGACCACCTTCCAGAAAAATTTGTAATGAATATTCATCAACTTCATGGTTGTTGCTAGCAGAAGATTTATGTTTTGTTGAAACATACGTTGTAAATCTAATGTGGGTGTCAAAATAATTTGAACATGTAAAAGAGGAATTGAAATTATCAAGTTATCACAGGAAATACATACATCATTGCCTGATGTCCTTGTTTACTTATAGATGAGTTACAATAAAATTATCCTGCATTTTGCAGTCAAATTTACAGTCATGCATGACTTCTCCTCTTACCTACAGTCATACATGAAACCCTCCTTTTAATTTTACACTTGAAAACTTGGAGTAAATGCTTGTATAATGTCTTTCACAACACCCAAAATAACCTAAAGTAATCTTTAAGTAAATTACTTTTTTTTTGGCCATGTGTGTATATTTGTCTGTGTATGTATGTATGTATGTGTGTGTGTGGGGGGGGGGGGTATGCACGCACGCACCTGCATGTGCAGATGCATGCAAAGACAAAAGAAGCTAGTAAATTTTTTTTTTTAATTTAGGTTCTAACTTCAGTTATAAATTTCTATTTTTCCATTTGCATCTTTCAGTATATGTAAATTATTTATTAAATTTTTTTTTAATTACTGCTTTACATTCATCTTTGTTTGGGACTCCAAAAAGGGCAATGCATCATATCAGATTTAAAGAAAAAAAATTTAACATAATTTTTCTGTTTGAATTTAAGTTCTTTTATTTTGAGGAAGGGCAGTGGATTTATCAATTATTAACTGATAAATTTTTGTACAGACAAAAATACATTCTTAAATTAAGCTTATGGTATTTGCTAGTGGCCTCTTGAAGTCGCATCTGAATTTGCTAGTAAGGATTTATTTTTATGTGACCGCATAAAATAATCAAGCATATAATAATAATTCATTACAAAACAGATAATAATAGAAAAATAATCTTGTGCAGTTCTGACAAGATTAACTTTTCATTGTTTTATTTTGTTTCCGTATTCCAATTTGCGCCTCATAACGAAACATGCTTCTAACTTGCCATGCTTAAATTGAGTGTAACCCAAGAATGACTCGACTAATCTTCATCAAATTCTCACATGCACAACTTCGTGCATACTACTTCAGCATATCTAAATGTCAATGAATTGATTGATTAGTAGTCTTGGAGCTTTTTAAGCGACAAAATGTTATATTAAGAGGTATAAATAAATAAATATATGATTTTATGTATATATATATATATATATATATATATATAGAAGAAAACCACAGAAAGTGAATGGTATTTTCATACTCATACCTCAAAATGTAAAGAAAATTCATTTTCACTTCCCACTCCCACCATACGACTAAAAAGAGTATTGTACTTTTCTCTGAAAAGCCGGTAAGAAAACTGTTTTCAAATTATTTATGTAGACAGCAATATATTTTTTTATTTAAAATATCTTTAACTTAAGTTATCTAGAAAAACTTACAGCAGGATCAGCAAACAAATGTTCCATAAAAAATTGAACATTTAATATCTCAGCCTTTCATCCAGCAGTTTTGGGTTTGAAACCCAGTCAGGAATGGTATTTTTCATATGTTACAAACTTCCATTTTCATAGTCTCATTTATAAGATTCTCTGTAAGCTTCTGTGGTGAATTAAATCATCAAGCAAAAATCATTGAAATCCGCCAATTTAGTGAAGAATAATGGCTCAACTCTGATAAAAGATACAAAAATGTAGGGTGAACTGAGAACTTCCTCCTTTTATATAGAAGTTGGTTAAGAAAAATGGTTGATTTGAAAATCTTCTCCTTTATTTGGAATGCATTACAAATCTGAAAAACTAAAAACTTAAAAAAGCTATTACATCAAATTAATGTTCTATGTTTTTTGTCATAATTAATTTTTTATTTATTCTTTTTGTAGATGTATTGATATAATTACAACATCAAAAAGTGTGATGGTCTGTTTAGTTTCTTATCAAATTGAAATCACATTAAAAGAAAGATGTCAAATTTTTGAATATATTTTTAAAAATTCATTCAAAATTTTCTACAGATTAAATTATTATCTTATTCCCTTTACTTGAATGAATATGTTGCCTCTCAGTAAGAAGTGAGCAGCTTTCTACTGCAAATTATTTAAATCTTACACACTCTTAAATCAAATCAAAATCAAGACTGAATTAATCTTTTAGTTGCAATTTAAAATGTATTAGATTTAAAAGATTTTTTTTTGTATATAGAGCAAATCCTTTTAGCATTTTAATGCTAAAATTCTACATTGTAGGTAAATAACTGTTGTGAAAATAAACTGTTTGTAAACAAATTAACAATGACAGCAGCGGAAACTTTGAAAGAGATGACAGTATGTCATTCCAAATTTACATTATTTCTAAATATATTTTATTGCATTAATTCCTAATATTATTATTGATATACATTATTTTCATAATTTAAGATTACTTTATAAACTAGTTATATTAAGAAAAATATTATATAAATAAATTTTTATTATAATAAATTGGAACTTTTTTTAGTGGCTTTGACCGTTATGGTCTTTTATCTTATATTAAATGCCTGAGACTTATAATGTGTATTTACACTTTGCATTATTTATTCTTGGTGACCCGCAGGGATTTGTTGATTAAATGTTGCTATGCTATTGAGATATTATTTCCTTAAATTTTCTGGATGTTACGGATCCAGGTTTTTTAGGGGGTTTATTCTACTAAAACAACATATTTTAATTGCAGATGTAAACAAAATAGATATAGTTAATTCAAAATCCAGAAGTGAAAGTGATAATTATATGTAGAATTATTATTTTTTGATAATTTACTTTTCATTTATTCAGCATTAAAATGATGGCTGTGTTTCAGGGTGAACAAGCTTGTTTATATCTAGGAATTCTGATCATATTGATGTATTTTATACTATACACAACATGTTTTAGTCTTCTTCCTGATGAATGTGTATATACAGGTTTTATTCAGACCTGAGTTGTTTTTGATCCCTACAAATATTTTTAAGTGGTTTTTTTATTTTAGGTTTTGCCAAATAGGCTTCTATAATGTAATCTTATACGTATCAAAAGTAATTTCTTGTAACACATATAAGATCAATTATTAAGTTTTGAAAGTAATATTTTTAAATGAATCTCAAGTTTTTTATATATTTATAATATGATCTTTGATATGCTTTAAAACATATTTTTATGAAAAAGGTGATACGGATGCAAGGTAGGTGAAAAAATCCAAATCCTTGCTAGAAATAAAACGAGACCAGATTTTCTTCAAGTCAGCATTTATTGATTATACATCAGTTACATGTGGAAGTATTATTTTATTAATTTCATTAAACTGGTTTTGAAGTTCATTTATGTATGCTTAAGCAAGAATGTGAAAACAGATAAGCAATCTGCTACTCTGTTATCTTTCTTCTTATACCTAAAAAAGGGGTGCATTGGATATTGGTTTAATGAACATCAGTCAATTTTTTTATCATCTTATGGATAAAAAATTTATTGGAGCAATTTTTTATCTTAGTGAGCCTTGGTCACAGAAATTTGTTTTCTTCTTTTTTTTTAATTAAAAAAATTGACTTGATTTAAAAAAACTTGTATTTTCACACGTTTATTATGCTTTCAGTTAAGTTTATACCTTTGTAGTTTATTATTTAAATATGATTAAAATTTCTACAAAATTTAAATTGAATAGAAAAAGTTTAATGTTTTATTTATATTTAACATTTACAGGAATATTAAAATATAATTAAAATTATACGCAATTTAATCTACACCATATAGCATTTATTTTAGGTATGTTTATTTATATTGAATCCAGAACATTTGTGTGTGTATAATATATATATATATATACACACAGTGTATATAATATATATATAATACAGTGTATATATATATACACTGTATTATATATATATACTGTATATATAATACTGTATTATTTTTAAACAATATTAGTTCATGATAATGTCTACGTTTTTTCAGTAAATATGTCAAATATTTGCCTTAAAACCAATAAATTATTAAAAATATATAAAAACCTTGCATATTTTTGCAAGACTTAAAATTTTTCATTCTGAATTATCAATCATATTATTTTCTGAACATAATATTTATGAAAAGAATATAAATTTTACAATGGGAAAATTCATAGTATTTGTTGGATTTTTGACCACATTTACATGTTTTTTATAAACATAATTTAGAATAAATAATTGCAATCACCTTTTGATAAACTCCAAAAAATGAGTATGTTCTCAGTTCAATCTGGCGTGTACTTAATTTTTTATTTTATACAAATTTAATCCTTACTCCTTTTAATCGCCTTGTTAATGAAGTCACAGAAAATGTCCAAGCTTCCATTTTGTACAAAAGTGCCAAAAAATGAATCGTTTTACTAATCTCATTCTTAATTTTGTTTTAAGACTGCTGCAAAGAACATTTTAATTTTTGTAAATGCTTAGTTTGTTTTATACCTAATTTTGAGCGTGTTTATATTTTAATTTATAAATCAACTAATGTATTTAGTTTTTAGTTTTAGATACTAAGTTTTCAATTTGTTAAAAATAAAGATATTTACCAGCTAATATATAAACTGGACTAAGATATGTAATGGCTTAATCAGGCAGTTAATCCAATCTAATCCAGATAGTTATTTGTAATATTTTGTCTGCTTATATTTATTAATGATCTTTTCAAAATCTATCTTAAGAAAAAATTCATAGTGGCATTTTGTCTCTGAGCAGCTGTAAGTGTTCATAAGAGGTTTAATAAACATAACTGTTAAAAATCAGTTGAAATTAATCTTATTGAAGTTGAACATTTTTTATCATCACCTGCGTGAAATCATGTGAACTGTTATATTAATCTTTTAATTACTTAAGACTAAAAGAAAAATTATTGACTGCTGTTAAATAATAAAATAAGTGTTATTTAACACTTATTATTAAGCTTTCACATCATGCGTATAACGATAATAATTTATTTACTAATGCAATAATTTATTTAACAGATAAGTTAAAAAATTGATTTCATTTTTTGGGAGGCAATATCATCTTCACTTTATGAAGGATGTATATATTTGAAATTATAAGTTTTAATATTAACATTTTGTTTTTTTGACCTATAATTATAATGTTTTTTAATACACTTTTAATTTTAATTTTATTTAAAAAAAGAAATAGGTTTTCAATTTTATCTATTGTTTATATATATAATATTTGTTAATAAATAAAATTTATTTTCATTAAACAAAATTAATGAAAATTTACTGTATTATCTTAAAGCTTGTGCATGGGAATATGAAATAGAAAATTCATAGCATACAAAAAAGTGCCATGCCTGACTGTAATTCAAACCTCTGGATATATTATATGATTTTCCTTGGAGATTCTAGAAAATTAGTTGGAAAACTTAGGATAAAAATAGTATGATTTCTTACATTCCAGTTAGTCTCTTATGTTTTTCATTTCTTTTACATTCCTTTTCTTATTTTTATTAAAACATGTGATTCATCTGTGGGTTTTTACTTTATAACAAACAATTAAAAAAAAAAAAATATATATATATATATATATATATACATATATTTAATGTGGACAGTGTTTTTACTTTGTCTGTATTGAAGTAAAAATAAAATTAAAAAAGTTAATAAAATAAACTTTCTTAAATAAAAAATAAAACCGACTTTAAAAAGCCACATTAAAACTAAACATAATATATTTTAGATAGTAATCAAAATTTCAGTCTTTTTTGAAGCCTATGCCTAATAAAAAAAGAGCCTTCCCAAAATCTTTTGCTGAAGTTAAAGACTAGAAATTTAAAGAAAAATTAAATAATTTTTTTTTTAGTCTAGCTTTTTAAATTCGTTTTATATAATTTGTATTTGAATTTTACTTGATGGTAATATTTTTCATAGGACTTCTGTGTCACTGCGATATCTGTGGACCAGAAACAAACCATACGTGCCAGACCGATGGATATTGCTTCACATCTATATCACTGGACAAAGAAAAAAATGTTCCTCGCCATGCATACAGGTATGATTATTGCTATAAGTTAACATAATATTATATTTTTTTTTGTTGGTGTGCTTTTATTTATTTATTTATTTTTATTATTGTTGTTTTTCATGGTGATAGGAAAATTCTAAATGATTGCTGTTGATACGAGTTAAAATTTGTTATTATGTAAAACTTTATAATTGTTTATTTAATGTCGGTTTAAAATGCGCTTTAATTGTAGAAAATAAGAAATATATTTTTTCTGAAATTATTTTATGTCGATAAGGTATTCTCTAAATGATTAACTTTAAATTCTTTTCTTTTCAGTGATTTTGTTTTCTATTTTGGACAGAATAGTTTTTCCATTGATAAACAAAAACTGTATATTTCATTATCCGAAAATCAGAAGATATTATATTAGCTCTATCAGCGTTGTAGTATATTGTATTTGTAATAGTTTATTGATCGTTTTTTTAAGGATTTATTGAGTTAAAATTTCTGTTTAAAGTAGATTTCTGTCATTTACTTTTAGTTATAACATGAATATGAAAATTGATAATTATTGTATTGAACACACACACACACACACACAGAGAGAGAGAGAGAGAGAGAGAGAGAGAGAGAGATTTTAATAAAGTTTGGGAACCATTAAATAACTTAATAACTTTCAACAGTAAAAAAATAGGATTCTGCTCCTCCCTCAAAATTATTATTTTTTGGTATAAGATGAACTCAAAAATCATAAATAGAAAGGTTAGAGTTATCAAGTTGATTTTTAGAGGGCATTGAAAAATAAAAAATGTCGTTTGAGTTGCTCCCCCCTACTGGGTGGTCTTGTACTACAAAATATATCATTCTGATTTAGTATCATTCGCTAAATTTTATTCTCATATTGTTTTACTGTTGGCCAAAAATTTTATTGGCATTTTAGACACTTTTGAAACTAGCCATGAAAAACATTAAATAACTGCCACTTTGGTTAGGGTTGCTATAGCCTGAAGTTTTTTGCCTGTTTCTTTTTTCTTGGAAAATTTTTGTTTTCCAATGTCCTTTAAAATAATGTAAATGTAAAATAATGTAAAAATATGTATATTAACATTCCTCAAATGTTATCTTTTTTTTCTAGTTAACTATTTTATTTTAATTTTATTATTTTCCAGTTTTTTCATATTTTAAATGTATTTGTTTTTATATTGGATTTGAGACTTAAATGACTTTAAAATTTAGTAACATATTTTTTTCTCATATATCCTGGTGTACTTTTATTTGGTCTTAAATTTAACATTGGAATGTTTATTTGTAGTAAAAAATGTTTATGTCTCACTTTCAGAAAATATATTATCCTCCAGTTTTTGGTAAGGTATGTTAAAAGCACTGTCTTTTAATGATTAAATAGAATATACAGAACTCTTAAACAGATTGAATTTTATCCCTCAAAATTGTTAGAAATTGCATTGGATTACTCTTAAATAATTAAAAGTTCATACTTTTGGCCTGGATTTTCAGGTTTGTGTTTTACTGATGATAGATTACTTGACTTCCAGAATCCTTTTGATGGCCTAGCTAGGGTTTAATTTTTGTTTGGTTTGCTAATTTGTGATAGCAAAATAACTCATCATCCAGAATTTTAGAAGCATAATTATAACGTATATGCTAAATGTTTATTTACAGATTTTATGAAAAGTTATGTCTCAAATCTCTGATCAATCTTTACTGATTGTTATTTTCAAATTTTTGGATCCCCGTATAGGTCTTCAAAATCCCAGCAGTCTGAATTAAATTTCTGGTTTTGTAAATGTATACATTTACATTAAAAGTAAAAAGTCTACATTTTGTTTAAAATGTAGACTTATTATGTGTTTATTATAATCATACCGAATTTTTAATCTTTATTATTAATTTTACAGATTATTGATCCTTATTCTCTTCAATGTACTCCCCTCCCCTATTTACATTCTTTTCCTAGCGGTGTTTCCACTTTGCGAAACAGTCCTTGATTGATTCATTTGAAGTGGCCTTTAAGGTCCGTGATGAATTTGCTTTAATATCATCAGTAGTCTCAAAATGTTGTACTTTCATCACGGATTTTAATTTCAGAAATAAGAAAAAATTGCAAGGTTCCAGGTCTGGCGAGTAGGAAGGCTTAAGGAGAACAGCCATCTGATTTTTGGCATAAAACTGATGAATTGATAAAGCTGAGCGTGTGGGCGCATATTACAAAAATCGCTACTAACATTTAAACACGTTACATTCAAATAACAATAACACAAAAACTAAACGAGATATCAATAATCCAAGTACATGTGGTTACAGAGGAGGTTATACGGAACACAGTGCTGTCAACCACATGTCACTAAGTATCTCTGCTGGCACGTAATTAAAAATGTTTGGTTATTTTCTGAACAGACCTCATAGATAATAGCTAGCATTAATTTTAATAAAACCATTACTGTTTTTTTGTGATTTTATTTTTTTAATTTCTTGCAGTTGGTTTTATTTAACAATAAACTTTCAAATTTATATTTTACTCATTAAATTTAATAACTTTTATCACTTACTTATTTCAAACTTGGTATAGTAATTGCTTTCTCTAAATGCTGTTGGTTTTTTAACGGTTTCAATAAAAAAAGATTTTACTATCTCTCTCTCTCTCTCTCACTCTCTCTCTCTCTCTCTATATATATATATAAAATATTGTATACATTTTTTTATTGATAACTTAGAAAATTTTCAAACAAAAATACATTGTCTATCTTGATTATGTTAAGGATTTTTATCTTTTTCAATTTTTTTTCCCTTAGTATTAGCATTAAATTATGAAAGGATTATTGCATAATGATATATATCCACCTATTATGTATTCAAAAACAATTTTCATGCGAAAAAAATTAGTCAAGAAAATGCAAAAAAATTAAAAAAAAAGAAAAAATGCAAGAAAATTAGTCAAGAGTACTAAGAGTAAACAAATAATTCATATTACAGTCCTGAGAGAGTTATTGGATTAGTTCATCTCATTCATAAGTAGACATTGCAGAGAACTTTAGTTAGGCTCAGTAGCCAGCCTTTTCATGCTGTTTCTGTACATTCCTTTTTTTAATTTTTATTAAGAAACATACTTTGCATCTTTTTATTTCTTTGAGTACATTTTTACTTATGAGCAAAATGTTTGTAGGATTGTTTAAGTTTTAAATTAAACAAAACCATAAAATAAAATAAATTATTTTAAAAAGTTAGAAAATCTGCATTTGAAAAAATATTACATGACAGTTCCTTTTAAATTTTGAAATGTACGTAGAATGAGGTATATTAGAGTATTGTTAGGCATCTGTTTTTTAATTTAATGCTGACTTTTAAGATCAAGGTTTTGAAAGAAGAAGAAGAAGAAGAAGAAAGTATTTTGAAAAGAATGTTAGAATTTTGAATTATCAGGCTTTTGAAAATTATAAAAAAAAGATTATCAAGATTATTTACTAATTGTTATTAATATTATTTATAACTTTTTTGTCATGAATTATAGGTAGATGATTAAGATTATTATATAAATAATTATTGTGTGAGATATTGGAATTTGCATTCAGGAAGTCATGCTAACAGTTCCCGGGCCTAGTTCTATAAAGCCTAACTTCTACATCTTGAACTTTAACTTGTATCATTATATAACGCCTAAATTAAGTTAAGTAAATGTAGTCCTTGAACTCGAATGAAACATTTATGGTTAGATATCTCTCTTTATAATTGTGATGTAATCTAATTTGTGCTGCAGCCTCAAGTTCAAGTTGATTGGTTCTTCAGCACGGTTTCTAGATATTGATTAATAAGTAAACTATTTTATTGTTATTTGAGTAGAATCTTCCATTTCCATTTATATCAATTAATCTGTGAACTTTTTTATATCTTATTAAATTTGAATAATTTAAATACACACACTGATGAGGTTTACACATTTTTCTGTTAATATCAGGTATCCGTTTGAAATGATTGTGTCATAAAAAAGATAAACTAAAGTAAAATTAGTATCAAATGTTCATTATATTTACTCTATACTCTTTTCTGAAAATTTACATTGTGTTATAGTTCATTTACATGGAATTTTTTTTGATCATGACTTTTTGTTAATAAATGACCTACTTGGTCATTCATCCATAAGAAACAGAAGTTTAGGTGACTGAAGATATGGATTGACAAACATGAAATAACAGTCCTTACGCTGTAAACAGTAAGTTCTGGTATTTGAAGTCATCATTGAAACCACTGCTATTAAATTTGTGTTTTTAAACTTTTCTTGTTTTAACTCCTTTGCTTGTAATATTTTATTTATTTATTGTTATTTTATTTATCAGATGTTACCAGGTTGGAATAAATTTAAGCCTTTGTTGTACTGGTTGGTATATATTTTTAAAATACTCTAAAAAATTAATATTTTGATTAAATTGTTCAAATTATTCTAATTAGGTATTTCTAACTATATTTTATTTTACCTTACAACAATGTCTGAGATAGGGTTGAAAATGCATACTAATTTTTACTACTATTTTAGAACAGTTTTTACTATTTTTCTTTTAATAAAAAAAAATATAAGAAAATATTAGGTAGTTGCAAGAGTGGATATCTATCTGCAAACATCCTAGAGGGGGAGAGGCACCTACCACAGGGAATATCTTTAGTCACACTTCACTCTGACTTCCCTACTGTATAAAAAGCCTTACTGTTAATTATATATTTTTTTTGAACATCTTACTTCTGTCTAAAATTAAGCCATTTTGCCTGGTTATAGATTCAGCTATATCCAGCCTATATCCAGGTACATAACTGAAATTCATTGCCGAAAACCAAGAAGATCAGAAATGAGTGCAGTAAGGGCATCAGCAGAGTTTTCAATCAGTATTCAAATCAGTATTCAATCAGTACCCTACACTATAGAAACAAAACAGGAAATTCTATACTCCAGCACTCCTTTAAATTAGAAGTTAGTTATAATTAATCCAACACCCCTTTCTAATTAGAAATGCTGCTTAACCATACACTTAAAGAATTCTGCAACAATTATTAAATTAATTAAAATGTGCCTGTAGATAATGATTGATCCTTTAACAATCAATCTAAAAAATTTCACAGAATTTTTAATGTTGTCCTACTGTTATTTATTATCTCCAACTGCATCCGCATATGTTGTCCTGTAAGTATATTCATATAAACTCTTTACTCTAAACTTTCCCCTGCAAAGAAATCGTAATGGTGTGATAGGCTGATTTCATATGAACTTAATATAACCTATGTGAATTATCATTTTATCTTTCTTGATTGATGTTTACATTTACCATGACTTATCATCATATGGTTCACAGTCATCCACCTCATACAGTTGATGTCTAAGGAACAATGTTAAGAGGCATTGTGTAAAAACCTTATTAGTATAGATATCCCCCTTTCCTGCTATACCTGCACCATATTCTGTTCTGTAACACTAGTGAGTGTTGTATTGTAACTACATAATTTTGTATTTTATTATGATGCGACTTTCATATTGCAATTATAGTTATGCGATATAAACTTCAGATCAGTCAGGCATATCCTGACAGAATGCATGGTGCATAGTTTTACACCATGCACTTAATGAAGTGCTATATGACGGGTCTCATGAACCAAAATTGATATTAGTAATTGCATATAAGGTAAATGTGTAATGTAATTAGCAGAATTTAACACGTTGGTTCAAATAGTTGCACTACACTACCATGCCAATTTACAGAAGTATTGGAATGGTTGCCGTAGGAGAAATAAGTCTACTCCCCATTCCAACATCTTTCTACTTTACTACTTTTAATAAATGAAGTCAATTATGCCTTAAAATGTGAATTTTCATTCAAAATTGTACACTGTTATATGTTATTGTTGGAAGCATAGTAATAAGTATCAACTTTTATAATTGGAGGGATAAGGAAACGATTAAATTTTAACTTGAATTCTGAAAAGTTCAGCATTGTGGATGCTTTTTATTTTAATTAACTTGAAAAAAAACTTCTTTGAACATTATTGCAGGTGTAAGTTACATACATGGGATTTTTTCATGTAATTTAATTTATAGAAGTAAGTTGGCTTTACATGAACTGTTGGTTTGTAAAATGCCTTACATTAAGTGATTTTCATATGCTTGACATTTCATGAATAAGTATGGATTTAATTATGTACTTTTAATGATATGAAGAACGTTTTGAGTGTTTACATAATGGTATACGTTTTTATTTTTTAGTATCATATATATGTATACTACTTGTATATTCACTTCTAATAACAAATTTTAAACTTATTGATAAATTATATTTAAAATAATTTATGAAGATAGAAAGATAGAAAAAACAATGTACTGAGTAAAAGATGTTAATTTTATGAACTTTGATTTTTGTGTAGCTTGGTTAAACAAGAAAAAAGGTGCTATTATAATATAATGGGATGATTCAATTTTTTCCCTTATACGATAAGGAAAAAACACCCACTATAAGTTTGAAAATTAGTATTCAAAATTACTTTTGGATAAGTAATAAGATACTTGTAGGTTTTAGATAAAAACTCATTTTATGCAAAAATAAACTTTACTGATTTTGATAATATTTTTTGGATCAATTTTAAAATAAAAAATAATGTTTCTCACCCAAAGTAAAATTCAATATAGGTTTATTTATATACTGAATGAGTAAAATCTACAAGTTAATTTTGATTATTAATTTTATAAATTTCAGTTCATTATTTTCCTTGTCACACAAAGAAAAGAATTGAATAGATTTCTTTATGTAAGCATAAATGTCCTTTTTTTTAATAGTGTATTTAAACTGAGCTTTATTAAACAAAAAACTAAGTCCATAAAATTAACAACAGCTTTTGGTCTGTATATTTTTCTGTCTTTCTAACTTATTATTTTTATAAAAGAATCTGTTAACAATTATGTTTAGAATGGGTGTGTTTTTGAAGTATGATACTGATTAAAGTATATTAGTTGAAGAGTGATAACCTGAGCGAATATGGAATTTTCTATTAATAATGTGATAAAATGAACTCGCTTCTAAATTTCAATCTTGATAACCATCCAGACAGCAACATATGTTTATGATTACTGATTATGCGGTGACTAAAGTCACCTTGTATTATATATAATATTTGTAGTATTATCTGGATTTAAAAAAATATTTTAATGTTCATATTTTGCATTAAAATTTGTTCTTATTAAAAAAAGTAAACTTAAAAAGGCAAACAAGAAATGTTTAAGCAAATAAAACAAATTTTTTTAAACTTGAATAGAAAACTTACAAAGAAAATAAAAAAAGTCTGATTTTAATATAAGTAATAATATAAATATTACTTATATTATATTATAAAGATAATAATTGCAATATTATATTATATTATTTTCTTTATATTATAAAGAAAAGAATAATAGTAATATTACTAAAAGAGTATTTGTTCATATATATATAAACAAATACTTTTTTGTTGAACATATTGCCTAATATGTGCTGTGATAATTACCAAAAACTACAGAGAAACACCAAAATAACAAGCTTTCTATAAAAACATTAGAGTATTTTATACAATAATCTTTTTAAATCTATGGATTCATGTTCATTTACAAAATATGAGAGTTGTTCAAAATGATCTCAGTCTGACACAGGGATGGCGCAAAAAATCAACACATTAGTATTTAATCATACTTCTGCCATATTGGTCATATTATTTGACAGGTATGATCATTTAGATGGTGTGTTGGAAAGTTTTAGATGTATGTGTTTAGTTGCTTATGTGTGGGTGGTCATGTAAAGCAAACAAGTTTTGACATTTGCTGAAAATTGGATAAATTCAAATTTTATCTGTTATAAAATATTTTGTTTTAAAAGGTTTACCCAATGAACATACAAATAGAGTTAGTTTCTACTTTAAAGGATTCTTCCCCTTTGTTTTTTATAGTAAAAAGTCGGCTGTTGAATTTGAACATGGTCATCCATTCATTGAAGATTATGAACACTCGGGACACCCAAAATTAACATCTTGACAGACTGTGTTCATTACATTTTACACAATGTTTTTGAAAAAGAATGTTTTCCGCTTAATGGACGTCTCATTTATTAACAGTCAACCAAAAATGCATTTGACTAAATACCCAAGGGCATTTAGACTTATTTAAACACGATTCCTTTGACGATGTTTTATAACACTAGATGAACCTTGAATTCACTGTTACACACCAGTGACCAAAAAGCAGTCCAAACTGTGATTGGGACCAGGTGAAAGTGGACTAAAATAATTGAAAAGTTTCATTTGCAGGAAAAGTCACGGCTAAGATTTTTTTGGGATTCTTGTGGTGTAATACTCCTAGACTACTTTGAAAGAGGCAGGATCATCAACAGGGGTACTGCGCTTCACTACTGGACTGATTAAAGGTTGCTGTTCAGGCTAAATATCCAGATTTGGCCAAAAAGAAATTCTCTTTCATCATGATAATGTACTTGCACACACATCTTGGGTAGTTGCTGCAAAATTTAATGACCTGTGTTTCAGTGTGCTTCCATATGTGCTGTATTTGCTGGATTTGGCTCTCAGTGATTACCTTCTCTTCTCAAATTTGAAGAAATGACTTACTTAATAAGATTTACCTCAAATGATGAGGACAAAGCTGAGTCAGACCCTTATTTTGCAGCGGTAGAGAAATTGGTTGACAAATATTGAGGATATTAAAAATTTGAAAGTCGTAAGTCTAAATAGACTTACATAGATAGACTTACTTTGACATAGACACCTTGTGTCTATGTCAAAAAATAAATAAAAACTTTTTGAAAAATCTTGTGTTTTGTTTATCAGGTTGAATATTTTCTGAACGGCCGTTGTATTTTATTAATGATGATGAATACGTAGATACAAAAAACTTATTGTATAAAATGCTTTAATGTTTTTATAGCAAGCTTGTGATTTTAACACTAGATAAACATTACCATCATAACATGTAAAATCTGATAGTTGGTCATGACTCAACCAAAAATGAAAAAAAAGACCTCATTAATCTTCATCAAACACTGTACTAAGAACACTAGTAAACACAGTTATAATGATGTGTTTTAGAAGATTAGAATTAACTGACAGCTTCCATTCTGTATATATAATTGGAATGATGCATATTAAAGAACAAATTGTTATGACATTTTAGGTTCATTAGTAGCTTGTGAATTTTATGGAGAAAAAAATTTACTAAAACATATTTTAATGTTATTTAGTTATGATCTAACACCTTTTGTCTATGATATATCTGAAGTAATTTTTGGCAATGGCGTGTATAAAAAATAATCAAAAGCTAGATGAGACCATTTGTTTGAATGGACTGGTGAATTTACATTCTCTAATGAATTTTTTAATTTGAATTAAATGTGTACATTTTTGGTTGATCGACAGACTATTGAGCTTTCACATATATCAGATTACAAAGGTGGCCAAGAATAACTTATTAAGTAGAAAATGCTGAAATTAGGTAAAATTTGTTAATACTTGTGCAGTAATTTCCAGGTTCTGGACTGTTTTTTGTTTTTGTCTAAACAAAAACAAGAAACAGCATTAACAAAATCGATGATGCTTAACATTTACAATTAATTTTATTAATGTGCATTTAAATGACTACTTAACAAATTAGATATTTGCCAAAACTTATTGTTTGGCATGAAGTTCTATTACTTTTTAAAATCATCTTCTTGACTATTTTTTCACCATCAGGATGTTTAATTACTTTCATTTACAGCTACTTTCTCATAAATCTGTTGTTTTGTAATATTTTGTAGATCTTGGTAATGAATTCTGTATTGTAATGTTATCATTTTTTTGCTTTTTATTTATTTATTCATTCCATTTATTATTAATTAATAACAAATATGTTAACCTCTGCATTTATACATTATGGCACAACATTCACATATATGTATGTACATTTTAACAAAAATACTTATTTGACTATTTTTATACCACTTTTAATTCATTTAATTGTAACAACCAGTTAAAATTAAAGTATCAATCTCCATGGCACAGTGGCAGCATCTTCTTTCATCTGGATGTCCTGGGTTCAAATTCCGGTCAGGCTTGTCATTTTTCATATGCTTCAAATTTTCATTCTCATAAGGAAAAACTGACCAAAGCAGTTGATGCTGTTATCTCAACAAAAAAAAAAAATGCATTTAGAAAATTATAAATTGAAAATTATCATTCGCCATTGTAAATTAATGGCCAATCTTCTTTTTCTTTTTCAATTATTTTAAAGCAGTTTTCCATTATTTCACGTGTTACATATTACATTCATGGTTTTATTTTAATTATGCATTTTTTAACATATTAAATTTGACCAATACATGAACAAAAGCTTTTCTAAGAATCCATTTATCCTAATTCACTTGCTGTTTTTATAATTAATTCTTCCCCAGCCCATTGATTGATGTCATAAAGTGTTGACTGTGTTTAATATACTTATTAAATTTATGTTTATTTGCATTCTTCATACAGATAGGATTTCCTCCCTATTTGTACTTGAGAAAAGTATAAAAAACATAAGCAGTAATGTTTCTATAATATTAATATGCCTTTTTCATATCTGTAATTTTTATACATGTTAGTCATTGTATGTTTTTAATTTGTATTTATTGAAAATCAAAATAAAATTCATTGTTTAGAACTTAACCTTTTTCTGTAGGGACAGTTACAACATATTTTAAACTACTTAAAAATGAATGCGTTTATATATGTGTATATATATATATATCTTCTTTTTTAAAAAAATATATAAATTTCTAAGTAAATAAAATAAGATTTAGTATTTGTAATTATTGAATTACTGTTTATAAATGAAATAAGTATAAATACAATTTGTTTTTCAAAAGTTCATTTTTATATGAAGTATAAGTGATCACATATACATTCCATGTGATCAAACATGAATTGCTAGTTTATGTGATTACTATGCAATATAGCGCGGGTTATTGATGTTAAACAATAAATTAAAATATAATTAGAAAAAAAAATTGGTCGTATGTAATTTGTTTTCTATGTGCAAAATTCCATCAATTTATTCTTTGTTGTGTTTACATTAATAAATTATCAGTTCATTATTAATAAAACATTGATAATTAGTGTTAACTGTATAATATCTTAATTTATATATCGTACAGGGTTAACAAATATATTATTTTTATTTTGTTATTTATAGTTTTAAAGTAATAGATAACAGCAAATTGATTTTTGATGGTGACTATTATTTTAATGCTGTTGACCTTATTTTGAAATTTTAATTGATAAATTTGCAAAATTTTATCTAAATGACATATAACCTAGTTTATAGGAAATAATATATTTTATGAAGAAAGTGACATAACTTTTATTTAGTACTGTAATAATTTTGTAGAATGTGTTTCTCATTTACCAATTTTTTAATATTGTTGTAATTCTGTACGGTATTCATGTTTTAAATTTGACTACTTATTAACACATGTAAAAAAAAAGAAGAAAACTAGTCAACAATTAATCGCAAATTTTTTTTTAATTTGAATTTATAATTGAAAATGACTGGGATTACCTTCCTTTCCTAACCGTAAGTTTCTTTTATTTGTGTGTCGTGATTCTACTCCAGTAATTATAAGATTGTTGAATTAGCATTCTGCTGAAAACCTCATTAAATATGAGATTTGGAAATCGTTTTGAATTATTTTTTATTTTCTCTTTTCATCTGTTTATTAAAAACGTAAGGTTTTCATTTTCTTAAAGCCAATTATTTCTGATGTTATTTCAGAGTGATTTTAATGATTCCTTATGATTTTAGAAACATATTCTTATCTATATTGGTTATAAATGCTGAGTTACTATTTTTATTTTTGTAAAACAAAGTGACTCGTGTTCAACAAATATAGCTTATTTCTAACACAGCTGCTCTATGTTTTGATAGCTCCCAACTGTTACACTGTGTTTATTATGCTTGCTGTTCTTCTAATTGTAAATATATACTTGTTTTCTGTTTTAAATAGTTCAAAATAATAATTTA
Organism: Lycorma delicatula; assembly: GCF_047948215.1. Taxonomy (NCBI): domain Eukaryota; kingdom Metazoa; phylum Arthropoda; class Insecta; order Hemiptera; family Fulgoridae; genus Lycorma; species Lycorma delicatula. The sequence continues at coordinate 99,719,954 of NC_134462.1, forward strand.
AAATAAGAAAAAATAAAATCATTGATTAAATAAGGAATCGATTCCAAAAAAAATTTTTGATCAAGAATTTAGGTATCAGAAATCTGTAAACTTTTGAAGAAGAGTGTAAATATAATTGGATTTTCAGTTTTTATAAGCTAGCTAGTTTTTACTATTGAATTCATTATAATGTTGCAATTTATGTTTTGCTATAAAATTTTGGTCAGACTATTTTATTTTAATATAAACTTCTTATGTTAGATTGTAAACCTGGTAACAATCGATTTGTTTTTTCTATAGTTACTAAAAATAGATGAAGAGAAAACAGACTTTCTATAATGAACTGAAGAAAAACATATTGCATATGTGTGTTCTTTATATAAACATGTGCGTGTGTATACATACATAGTCACACATACATATATACGTATTATAAACAAAAAAATAGTTTGATTAAAAAATAGAAGCATTGAAAACTTGTTTTTTTTTGTCTTTTATTATCCGTTTTTTTAATTTTATTTTTGAATTGAACTGTAAAATATTGTAAAGTTAAAAACAATAGCCTGAATGTTTTTATTACATTTTGGGAACCCAGACACTTAGAAATTAAATTAAACTCATGTCGTTTTTTTTCAGAAGTATCTTACTCTATATCTTGCTGTGGTATAACTATCTAATTCGGACAGTCAAAATCATGACTGAAGGAAATTAATTTTCACTTTACAGTATTCTGATTTTGCGGATTTCCAAAATTTGGCGCATTTTTTTATTGTTTTGTAAAATAATACCTTAGTTTATCTGATTTAAGAAATTATTTTTATGGAGAAAAAATATCAAATTAAATAATTGGATTCTATATATAACTTTTATTTTGTACAAGAACCTTGTAAAATTAAAATGATTAATCGTATCTCCAAAACTTTTGGCCAAAGAGTAGGAAATACAATCAAAATTTTTTAATTAACAATATAGAAAATTTTATAGATTTGTTTTAATAACTTGGATTAGCTTGTAAAATTGGATTATTTTGAATTATTTCCCATGAAACTAGTAATTAATTTTTTAAAATAATTTTTATCACATGAATAAATTTGGTTAAAACTGTTTTTCTTTTTAATTTTGTTTACCATAAGATTATTAAACATGTTTTTAAATGCATTTATGAAATTTTTATCAAGAAAGAGTTGGAACTCCAATTAAAAATTTAAAGAATATCTTAAGTCACCCAATTTTTGTGTTGTAATCGTTTTTTTCCAAATGAAGGAAAAAATGTTAAAATGCATCCTGAGCTGGTAGATCTCATAAAACCTATCAAGAAGAGAAGTAGTTTAAAATACATATGAGATTTCGATTTATTAACTAACAAAAACACACACACATATATATATATATATATATACATATGTGTGTGTGTGTGTACATATATAGTCACACATACATATATATGTATTATAAACAAAAAATAGTTTGATTAAAAAATAGAAGCATTGAAAACTTGTTTCTTTTGTTCTTTATTACCCACTTTTTTATTTTCTTTTTGAATCCAACTGTAAAATATTGTAAAGTTAAAAAACAATAGCCTGAATGTTTTTGCTACATTAATTTAATTTTAATTACATTAATTTAGATATATATATATATATATATATATATCTGAAATTAATGCTTCTTTTACATTCTAAATAACTAGAAGGGGTAGCATCTTTAAAGGGTGTGAAGTAAGATAAAATGCAAAGTGTGTTGAAATCTTGTTAAAATAAATTGGTTCTTATAATTTACCTAATTAAGATAATATACATTGGGTTACAGTTTCACCAAATGCTGTTGGCACTTGAAATTTATTATGCTTTAAAGAATCTATTTGTATGAAAATATAAGATATTTGAAACAGAATTTAAACTACATTTTTTGGAAACTGATAAAATAATAATATGTAGTGGGTTAAACCAAAGGAAATAACAAAAAATAGTTATGATTAGGAAATTCAGAATTTTTGTATTGAAAAAGATTGAGATTAAATAATTTTTTTATTTATTCAAGAATATTTAAAAGCATTAAAGAATTCTTAAATTTATTAAGAGAATATTTAAAAATTTTTCTTTTAACTATCATTCGAGTGATAAAATAGAAAAAAATTGTGTAATACCTCCTTCCTTGGCCTGCTTTCAAAATGCTATAGAATCTATGTTTGATTCACAAAAAATGAATGTGCGAATCTTATTAAAAGTTAATAAGCTGTTCAAAAGCAATACCTTAAAACTAACAAACAACATTAATTTTTCATATCTGTTGAGCAGTACACTTTTTCAGTCAGAAATCAATCATGACAAAGAAAGGATTAATGTGAAAATATTTTTTTTCTACTTCTTTTGTGTGTGTTTTTTGTATAAAAATTTGATTGAGATGTTTTTGCTTCAGTCCATTATTGAAATTTAAATTTCTATTAGAAATCATACACATATATGTGCACACAAGATAAGTAACAGGTATTGAAGCGAGCTAAAACATTTTTGTAGCTTAATCAGTTCCTAAAGTTTGTGCACTATTTCTTGAATACTGTATATCCATAATTTTTGTACACAAAGTAGAAGTAATTTTTCTAATTTCTGATACATTAAGACATTCAATTTATCTTAAACTGTATACTATTTTGCAAGCCCTTATCACAGATTAGTTAGATTATAAAATCACTGTAGACAGAATAAAAATAGTTCTTATAATTTTAAAGCATATTCATTTTAAATGTTAATTATAATTTTAAGAGTCTGGTCTTAAATAAAAATAAATTGCAGTAAATTAAATCATAACAATAACACATGTATTAAATAGTGATTATAAAAATAATTTCACTTACCGATCTTTATTTAAATGGTATTGACTACTAAATGTATCTACAGTTGACAGTTGCAGATGACTCATTTGGGTCTTGCACATCAATGACATTTTTCCTATTCTACCATAGTGGTAGTGATAACTTCACATGCAGTTAGGATATTAAAACATATCCTCTCTGTTAATAATAAACACTCTTATTGATCTGTATTTATCATAGTATTGATTGTTAACTGATTTGACTAGTTCAAATTTTTTGCACCAGAGAAAACTAATTTTATGTTTAAAATAATGATTTACAAATTTTTGTCACCATCATTATTATTATTATTAATAATAATTATTCTCTAAAATAAAACAAAATAATCTTTATTGGAGGAAGAGAGTAATTTGCAACCTAATCTTACTGGTGAACTATAATATTAGTTATCAAAATAAAATGTAATACCATCTTTGTGGCTGTAAAAGTATTTATCATTTATTACAGTATTTAGTTAATGAATATTTATCTGTTTAACTGTTAATATTTATTCCCTTGATCATGGTGGCCTACGAACCACCAAGATCAAGGGTCAAGGCCCTCTTGGCCCTTTGTCCAATAGCCGTGGCTAAAAAATAGTTGTGGCTATTTTTTTTTTTTTAGATATCTAGAAGCTCAATAATATTTTAATTCTTTCTGAATATATCCAGTTAGTTGAAATCCAGCTCAGAAATATTTAGTTTCACCATAGATTTTTAAGGTTTTTAAAGAGTTACTAAATTTAATGGTTTTAATATCTGGCAAAAAAGTAACAATACAGAACAGCGTAGTAATGTTAAGTTTATTTATTGATGTTTATCTGCTAGATATAACAAATATGTGTTAAGTGCTTATATTTTGAATTGAAATTAGTTTAAGGATCATTACAAAACTATTGAATACATTTGAAGGTTATAAACGAGGGCAAGTCAAAAAGTAAAGTGAATTCAAAAAATTAATATATTTATTTTTACTTACATAAATGATACATGCATTATTTTTCAACATAATCCCCTCCTATTTCTATGCACTTAGTCCATCTTTTAAGAGCTTTTCAATTCCTTCCTGGAAGAAAGTTTTTGGTCTGGTGTGCAGAAAATGTTTCACTGCTTCTATGGTCTCTTCATCAGATTGATTATGATTTCCTTGCAACTCTTCTTTTAATGGTCCAAAAAGATGAAAATCGAAATCGCTTGGAGCCAGGTCCGGACTGTATGGAGGGTGGTCCAGCAGTTCAAAACCGAGATCTTGAAGGCAAAGGATGTTTTTTTAACTGTATGAGGTTAAGTGTTATCCTGAAGAAAAAATCATGCGTTTAGAAAGTTTACATCCTTTGGATTTGATTTTTGGTTTCAGTAAATGCAGTAGCTCACACTAATTGTCACTGTTTACTGATTGACCTTTAGGTATGAAGTAAACCAAAAGTTAACCTTCCACATCCCAGAATATTGTCATCATCACCTTTCCTGCAGCCATCTGAGTTTTAACTTTTTTGGTGTGGAAGATAAAGGGCGTTTCCACAGTAAACTTTGTTACTTACTGTCGAGTTCAAAGTGATGGACTCATATCTCATCAACGGTTATTATTCGCTTAAGAAATGAGTCTCCTTCATTTTCATAACTGAATGTATTGTCTCATTGTTAGCTATTTGTGATTGTGTTTAAAAGTCTATTTAAAATGAGTGTTCATTTGTCTGATTGCATCAAGGAAAACGCTTCTCTTTTCCTTGAAGAAAGCTTCTGGAAAATTTTCAAACAATTCTGTTTGTGAATATTGGTCAACTGACATGGAACCCAACAAGCTCAGACTTTTCGAAAGTTTAAAGAATCATGGATGATTGAAAATGCTTAGTCATGGCTTATATTCAGCTCACTTGCAATGTCAACAACTTTAATTCGTCAATTACCGAGAATATTTGTTTAACTGCTTCTATATTGTCATTAGTCTTTGAAGTAGATGGCCTATCTTGCCGCTGATCATCACAGACAGAAATCCTATCATTTTTAAAGTGATCAATCATTCGTAGATCTTGCTTCCTCTCAAACAACTCTCTTCATATTGTTGCTGCATTCTACGAATAATCTCTGCTAGTTTCACCCCTTTTGAGCAGAGAAAACGTATCACTGCTTGCATTTCTTCCTTGGTGCAATCAGACAAATGAACACTCATTTTAAACAGACTTTTATACACAATCACAAATAGCTAACAATGAGACAATACTTTCTATTAACAGCTGTTAGAGGTTATGAGTTATAGCAGAACAGTCATTGCTGCCATACATAGCATTGGGAGGGAAATCAAAATGTTCCTTTATTTTTTGAAACCTACATATATATGTATATATAGATATATATACATATTATTTTTTTTCTACTTTCTGCCGTATTTTTAATCCATGCTTAACGCATTCATAGATATCTCTACTTCATCAGAATGTTTTATGTGGAATTACATTAAAAATATTGAGAAGTATGTTTTAGTGTACCATTTCAATTGATCATGTGTGAGATTGTATTGTTTTTAATTTAATTGTAGTATTGTATTGGGGAAAAAGTTTTTTCTTATTCTCCCAGTAGATGGCTTTAGGATTGCATAATACTGGTAATATTAATTGAATCTAACAACACTCGCGTGGTTTCGAAAGATAACATATCACACGCATTTTTAGAAAGGTTATGATTATATTATTTTATTTATTTAAAAGTTATTGGGTCTTGAAAATTAATGAAAATAAATAAGAAATTTGATTTATTTTAACATTTTATTACAAAAAGGGAAGAATGGCTTAGGCTGCTATAAAAATCTGTGATGTTAATAGACATTATGCAGTATCAGTATGTATGCCACAAAGTTAGTTCAAGCATTTTCAAGGAAGTTTTTATGTCGATAGTGCACCTTGCTCTGCTTGGCCGATAACTGAAAATGTCAAAAAAATGAAATGAAAATGTGAAATCTTGGGAAAAAATTGAACAAGACCACACACTAGTGGTCATGTTATCATCAGTAACAAACTAAACATCAACCCCATTATACTTTTAAACTGTTTGAAGAAGGTGGATACAAAAAAAAATCAATATTTGGGTGCCACGTGATTTAACAATGAAAAATTTAATTGGTTGAATTTCCATTTGTGAATCGTTGCTAAAGTAGGGAAAATCAAACTGTTTTTGAAACTGCCCATTATGGGCATTGAAAAAGTATCACATACGACAATAATCTGTGGAAAAGATTATGGTTGAAATGAGGTGAAACTTCACATGTGGTGTTAAAACTCGGATTTCACTAAGAAAAGCTCTTGATGTTGTGTGTATGGTGAGAACAGAATGGAATTGTTCACTATGAGCTGCTGCTTCTTGTCAAACTGCTGCTTCTAACTTCTACTGTTAGCAACTGGAAAGATTAAGCCAAGCGATCAAGATAAAGTGACCAGAATTGATCAAAAGGAAAGTTGTCATCTTTCATCACACCGACACAGACCCTCACAACAGGCCATATCTTTAGAGACCTGTCAAAGATTGAGAGAGCTTGGCAAGGAAGTTACGATGCATCTACTTATAGTCCTTACCATATACCATCAGATTACCATTTGTTTCAGTATCTACAGAATTCTCTTAATGATGTAAAGTTGACTTTAAAAGAGGCATATGAAAATCATTCACAGTTTTTTTTGTTGAGAAAGCAGAAGTACAGAAGTTTTACAATTACTAATTATGATTTTATTCCAAAATTGCAAAAGGTGGTCAATCAAAATGGTACGTATTTGGTTTAATGATATCATTTGAAATAAAAAAAACCTTGTTCTACTTTTGCATTAAAATACAAAAAAGCTTTTTCCTCAACTCTTTTTATGTATATTTAATTATGTTACTTTTAAGTATTATTTTCAATTTTTTTCTGGATTGTATGTTTTTTTTTTTTTTTTGTTAAAAAATAAATAAAAAAAATAATTTAATTTTAATAAAGAAATTTACAACATTTATTTTTAGAAGTGCCTAATAAAACGATGCTGATTGTTAACACTTGGTTTCCTGTACAGGAAATTAACAATTCAAGAATTGCATTTCTGGTTTTGTATTTTAATTTAATGGCTCCACGATTTTGTTATTGAACTCTAATTAGCAATAAATCCTGGCTTGGTGATCATGGATTTGATAAGCTACAATTATAGTTGATACTTGAGTGATACAGCTGCTTACATGTATAGTTCATTTACATTCATATGTATCATCCTCATTCATTTTCTGAAGTACTACCTTATGGTGGTTGTGGAGGTTAAACAGACAGACAGAAAGAAAGAAAGATCCTTAATAAAAAAACATGCCCTATATTTTTTTAGGATGTACAGAATATTATAATAATCAATCAGATTGTTAAAAATATTGCAAAACTATAAATAAAAAATATTATATTACATGAATAAATGACAATTAAAAATGCAGCTTACTTTCTAAATATATTGAAATATTTTTTCTGAGGTCTTTTATAATTATTGTTCAGTTTTTAACAGAATTATTATAGTTGGTATTACTGTTGGTAATGGTGCTCATCTTGATGAGGTTAAGAGACTTTTAATGTACAATCTCCGTAGAATAGTGTTTACTCGATTAATGTTCTTTTTTTAACAAATTAAGTGTAAGTAAATTTTATTTTACATTGATCATGCATGGGTGGCATTACATTTAAATGTTATTTTAAAAAATGTTCATGTTTTTATTATGTTTTAAATAACAAAGTAGTTTGTTGTTGAAAAAAAAATCAGTTTAATAGTGCACTATTAGTTTATAAAGCTGGATCCTAATGATGAGGCTATATATACACTCAGTAATGTATATGTTTATGGTAATAGGATGGACGCACATGCTTACCTGTGTTTATGTTAAAAATAAGTAACAGTTATTTTTATCAGTATGATTTTTACAATTATCTAAACTTGACTTGGTACATCTCTCTTTAATCCTCCAATCTATCCTTCAAAATCTGCTTGGATTTATGACTTTTCTAATGTTAACTCAGGAGAGAAGGTTTTTACTTTTTTACTTCTTCATTTAATCATTATGTTTGCTGGAATAATGACTGAAAAATCGTTAGTTGTAAAATGTGTATGCATACTTCGTGTCATACAAGTGTAATATATACTCTTCAGTGTATACTCTCTTAGAAATCATTTTTCTCTAAGATACAGTATAAAATAATATATATCTAATTATAATGATAGTAGTGATTATATTGAATGGATATGTTAATAGAGTAAAAAAAAATTATATTTTTTATTAAGATTAGATGATTTTGTTTGTCAGGTGTGTTCATTTAATAACTTGTTTTATCTTATCTGATAGGCTTATGTTGAAGTGCTTAACATTAGGAAAACAAGTTTTGTACAAATGTATGTTTTTAAGCGCTTACTGTTACTGAATTCAACATTTTTTTTCATTTATTTCTTTTTACTCGATTAAGCAATAATAGTTTTTTTCACCGATAAGAGATTAACAGATAATTTTATTCCGTAAAACCTCATTATTGGAATTTCTTGGGCTTTGAATAAATTTTCTGTTGTAAACAGGGACTTTTTTTTGATACATTATTGTCTTGATCTTTAGCCTATTCTTTAAAAAAATAATACTGCTTCGTATTATGTAATCAATAAGCAGTCAAACATTGCACTTACAAAGATTACTTTTGTGGACAGATCAAGAGATCTACTCATATTATTATAAAAACATGAAACTTAAAGTAAAGTACGAGTACAATTTAGGTCAAAAAGCATTTTTATCCTAAATTGTACTAGAGTGCTGTCTGAATTTTTCTAACATTGTATTATAATCATGCTAAATTTAATAATTTTTTTACACACAGTAATCTTTAGGTTCAGTGTACATATTGTGCTTTAAAAATAATTCATTCTTTATTTAAATTATAAAAAAAAAAACTTAAAGTGAAGCATTGTGAATGTTATGAAAATAATGTTAATACAGAAATTAAAATGTCTTAATTATTTAAAATTTCCTTGGCAAATAAGTTTTAAATTAATATAAATTATTTATTTTATGCTTTTGAGTGTTTGTGTATGAAAAAATTACTTAATTTAGTTTTTACTGGATTTTTCCTTCTCTACTCTATTTTCATCAAGATGTGGCCTTGAAGATGACATTAAACTATTGTAAATCACTTTTTGTGAGAGAAAATTTCTCTAATTTAATATGCAAGATAAGGGACTAAAGGAATTTGGTTTATGTATCTGTCAGTCACCTCTGTTGTAGAATCATTTTTGAAACCTTCTTATCTGATTTTTTGACTGGAGATAGTAGTTATCTAGTCTGTTGAAATGATATTTATTGATTTTCGTAGCCATTTTGAAAAAAAACTTTATCTAATAACATAAACACAACAATTTACATAAAATAGTGAATAGTGTCACCTTCAGTTTTGCTGACACATTTTCCTTCCTTAGTTTTACAGCTTGCAGATCACCAGCTTCAGCATCCAGTATCAGTTTCGATTTCTACCTCTCTTGCTTATAAACCATAAAAAAAATCTTCTGGTTTCCTGTTTCAGCTATTTTTTAAAAATATGTAGAAAAATTTCTTCTTTCTTTTAACCACCTTTGGTCATAGTTTTTCTTAAAAAAAAATTTAATGCTGTACAGTGCAATTCATGTAGCAATATTTTATGTTTTCATTGTTATCAAAAATTGAAAAACTTCATTTAACACTTGTTTAATGTTAATTATCTATGATTTACTGTAATACGTTATCTACATAAAACAAAAATTAAATATACTGTTCGGAAGCTACAGCACAGTAAAAGTAACATTTGTTCTCCTTACAATAATAAAAAAAACTTGTGTGCAGGAAGACTGAGTTTTTGTTATTTTTTATTCCCGTTTGCACCGCTCAAACATACACAGTCATCATGACTCTCAAAGTAGGTAATGTTAACTGAATACGCTAAACAATATTGATAACAATTAGTAATGCAGGTAAAGTAACGTCAAAATTCCAATTTGCAGCATCATAATGAACCATGCTTCTAACTTGTCCTACTCAAATTTTTTAGAACTTAAATTAACCATAACTTAAGAGCGACTCAACCAGTCTTTATAAAATTTTACATGCACAACTTCAGATACACTACTACAACATATCTAAATTTCAATGTAATTAATGTAGTAGTTCTGAAGATTTTTATGCCATAGACCTGTAAATAAATAAATGTATAAGGAAACCACAATTTAAGTGAATTGTATTTATTTCATACTTCAAAACATAAAGAAAATTCATTTTCACAACAATGGTATATAAACAATGTGTAACAATGGGTGTAAATAATTTACACCCATAGGGTGTAAATTGTTATATGGGTATATAACCCTATATGGGTAAATATACCCTATGGGTAACATAAATTTTTACCCATAGGGTAGTGGTGGTGGTGTTGGGGGGGGATTTACTCTACTTTTCTTTGAAAAGTCAGTAAAAAAAAATATACACTTCATCCTTCCTATGCTTATAAACAAATATTATTTTGGCATACATTGAACATATCCTAACTGTATAAAAACCAAAACCACATAAAATAAACCTTAATAAATAGATTTAATTTACAACCAGAGATCATATAATTCATCTGTATCATCTGCCTATGTGATCAGGCAAAGCCTTTTGAGTTGAAATTGAGATGTATGTAACAACATGAGATTTGAACAGCTAAATTATTGTTATATTTTTTTCAATGCACTAATGTCAGTAAAAGATAATATTAGAAAAATTTTCTTGAAGACTAACTTTTTTTTTTTAGTTTTTCTTTCTTTGTTTTTTTTTTTTAAATTTTCAATAAATAATTATTTGTGTACTGTTGGTAATTTCATCAAGTTATCTTGAAAAATTACAATGTTTAATTTTGTAATCATTGTTTTACTTTAGAATTTTTAATTTTAATCAAGGATTTACAGTATTTATTATTAAGCGTCATTTATGTATGATTTACTTAATGAAAATGTTTACATTGATAATATAAAAGTGAGTTAAAGAAATACATGAGTTTAAACTTGATATAACTAACTTTTTGTTTGTGCCATGAACCTATTATTGTAGGTAAATTAAACATTAAAAACTATGTAAACATACTTTATGTATATTTGACATCAATAAATTTTTAGAAAATATTTTGCACTCTGTTGAAAATTTTTCATTTATTGGTGTTCACTTTTCTTTCTGTATTTGGAAGGTTTAGTTATTACAGGGAGGATTAAAATTAAATTTTTTATGATTTTATGGGTCCATGCAGATATTTCATCATATTTCTACCAAATAAAGATTCTGTTGTCAACAAGTTTTACTCTGGACAAACAGTCTTTTGTGCTCTTTAAATGTGTACTGATTTATATGGACTTCTCAATATGAAAACTTTTGTGCTTCTTTTATATCTGTTATGATTTTTATGAACTTATATAGAACAGATATTATTCTACTTTGTATAAGGCATGAATTCATGGGCATAAACTGCTCATAATAATTGATAACCAATGATATACTTGGTCAGGTAGTTGAAAGTATACCAGAAACCTTTTTAACTAACCTGTCGGTCTTACGGCATGTTCTACAGATGACTAAGAATATCTGAAGTATCAAGAATATCTTGTACAGTACAAGGTGCAGAATAGTAGTGTATGATAGAACAATGTACGAAGTATTTGTTTACAAAGTACGCAGTGTACTGTACAGTATTGCATCAATAAACAATTATTTTTATAATTGTATTTTGTGCTTTTTTAATTGCTTAATGATAAATTATTTGATGGAGTTTTTTGTTTAATTAATATAAACCATTAACAAAAATTGTTTTCAATTTTCTTATTCGTCTTTGACTTTTACCAATAGCTTATGTTTCATACAGTGTGTATATTTTAGATGGTATTAGGATAGCTGATAAATCTGTTAGGTACTTCAGTCATTAGACTTGTTTTGTAGATTCTAGTCAGAAAGAAACAGTCTCTGGACAGGTCTGTAGGTAGCCAGGCCTCACTATATCACACTAAGAATGGATCAGCTTTGTAGTACCTTCATTCTTAGCAGAGACTAAAATAACAATAGATTAAAAATATAATACCTAATATAAATCAGCTGTTCATATAACCAATGTTTACTAGTAACTTTACAGTGTTGCCACTTTGGCTACCAAAAAAAAAATTGTCTCATTACTTTATTTACAGACCTCATACATTTTCATTCAAAAGTTTATAAAAGTACTCCTGATAAAGATCATATTAATTTCATTGAGTTTACAAACAATATATTTGAGTAAGTTCGGTTTTATCATTTGAATTTGTCAACAGCTGATATATGACATCGGTAAAAGTTATTTGTTGACTTGCAGGTAGATGACTTCATCGACTTGTTATCGACCTTATTAGCAATTATGTTAAGTTGAACTTCAATATTAGTTAATTTTTTGATGTGATGTAATAAATAATGACATTAGTGTAGGAATCACTTATTTTGAACAAAAAAAGAATCTGTGATGATATATTCTGAGTAATGTTAAAACTTATTGTATTTTTACCATTTGATGATATTTAGGCATTAATTTTTCCCAGCAGAATGGTGTCCCAACTCCATTGCAGTAATTTTATACGTACTTTAGTAGATGTTTGATTTTCCAAACGAGTCGGAAAGGGAGGGCAAGAACTTTGATGTTGCAAAGTGTAGCCATTAAACCACTTTGTTTTTAATTTTTATATAAGGATATATAAAGAACATGATCCATCAGAAAAGATTTACTATGTTGATGATCTGTAGGAGATGATAATTGCAATCATAACATGCATTCCATCATTTAGACTGGCACGAACATAAAAAAATTAAGTAGCATTTAGACTTTCAGAAAAAAATAGTTAAATTGTGACTTTCTGTTTGTTTGTGATAATTTATATTTGTTGTTTGTAAAACTGCATTTGATAAAATCCATGGAACTCTTTTATGTGCACTACTATTAAAAATATTTTACATTATTTTGTTGAACTTATTAAGAAATAAAATCATCTTACACTACATTTTTATTAAAATGCATTATCAAAACTCACATTAAAAATTGGATAAATGTTTAAAGAAGCTTTTGAATTTCATTTATTATAAAGAATTTTTTTTTAATTTGGATTATTCAGTTAATATACTGTAATTTGAAATCCTTTCTTTTTTTATTGGTCTCTTGCATTTTGGATTAGCAAGTTTCACTACATGAATTGTGTGGTTTTTAAACATACAACTGATCTAAGTAATTTTATGTACAATAAAATATTCCTGGTTCAGTTTTTTTGTTCCGTATTACATTTGTATATTAATTACCTTCAAAATATGCTTTTGTTGTTATTATTATTATTTATCATGAGTATTTGATTTTCTTTCTTAATAATTATTACAAAACCTAAAGGTTTGTTTTTAGTTTAAGTTTAATCATAAGTTAATAAACTGATATACAATATTTTGATTACAAGTTTATGTTCAAACTTTAGTAAGACGTAATATGTATACATAAATATTTTAAACAGTGTAATTATCTTTTTTATATTTGCTCATTACCAGTTGGGTGTGACTAATCCAAGGTTCACTGAAATTATTATTATTTTTATTTATTTTTTAATAAAAGAGGTCTAACTTACTGCCAGTTGAAAAATATTTAATTTATAAAGTATTAAATATTTTTTGATGCGATTTTTGAATTGGTTTGTAAAAAAATTGAAAACAAAATAAATTATCTACTAGGTTTATATCAGAGGAGGAGTGGTGGTGGTGGTTGTTTCTAATGAAATATAATATAAAGTGACTGAGGGTTAAGTTTTAGCCTTTATTTTATATAGCAATTCACATTTTTGTCAGACTTTTGAAATATAATCATTATGTTATAGAAATCAACATGACTATACTAAATTCCATGTAAGAGACTGTACTACAGTGTTAGATAAAAATGGAATATTTTAGACACGTTTTAGTATTAATTGGAATACAAGATTTATTTAATTTATTTTTTTACTTTTTATTTATTTATTTTTTGGTTGATGAAATTACACAGAAGCCTTAACAAAGAAGCTTGTTTGTGGAATATGAAAATTAAAATTGTTTAGTATATGAAAAACACCATGCCTTACCAGGATTCGAACCCGGGACCTCCAGGTGTAAGGCCAAAACGCTACCACTTCACCGTGGAGATCAGATTACAATCAGAAACTTAATAAAAAAATTACTTTAAAGGCCATTTTAATTATTTAACAATCATAGTTAGTATATGCTGATAAAAAAAGTACATATTAATAAAATTAACGAAAAAAGGAGAAATAATATAAGAAATGTTAGTTGATAAATTAACAGTACTTTCAAAACTGTCTCGAAAATTGGGCTCACCTAAAATGACACCATCATATTTATTTTATTTATTTTCTTGCATAAACCTTAGTGTTTACTGATGATAATTATTTAACAGTAGAAATGGCTGTTTAATTTTAGAGTTTAAATAGATCTTTATAAACAATTTTCAACTGTATTCTTGTTTTTGATTGATTTCAGTAACTGTTTAATGTAGCCTATTGTATTAAGCTTTGGTTTAGTGATGCTTGGTGTTAAGTGATTTGTTATTAGAATTTAGCCACATTGAAAAATATCTTTAATAATGAACATTAATTAGTTACTAATTATCACAGTTCTTTATATAAAAAAGACCAACAAAGCACACTGTGTCTTTTACAACCCAGTCTGAATTATCTGATATTTTACAATATAACAGTGAAAAAAATAGTATTTAATTAATTATTTACCTTTTTTTAACATATAGAATGGATTTAGGCATGCATTACATTTTGAGTAATGGGATTGTGAAGATATAACTTTTGTTACTTGAAAAAAAAAAAAAGAGTCCAAAATGTCTTAAATTCACTATTTTAAACAAAACAAGGATTGTTTTGTAGACAATCATCTGTGAAATTTTTCATGTTTATATTATCTTTGATAAACTGTTTTCTTCTTTTATAAGTTTTCTTCTATAAGTTCTTTTTTAAGTTTTGTTTTCCATCAAATTTTTACATTCCCTTTATGTTCTGTAGTATAACTTCTGCGACAATAACTAACAGTAGTAATAAGAGTTTTTATTTCATGAATGCTAAACTGAGTGTAATATCAGTCAGTAGTAATGATTGTGTAAATATTCATATGAATGATATGTAATGTTTACTTATTTTCAATCTACTTGAAAAATAAACAGTCTCATTGTTTATTGCAACATCACTGTCGATAAATATTAGCCCTTTTGTCAACATGTTCTCTTTAATAATTTCCTTTTAATTAATCAGTTTCTTCTGGTTCACGTCAGGTTATTCAATTTACTGTACAGGTTTTAATCTTCTTAATTTCTATTGAAGTCATGTTTAAAGATTGTTATTGAGATCTAGTTAATGCCACTTTTGGGATTTATTGTTTTAGTTTTTGATAATGATTACAAAAAATTAATACATGTTTTTATACAGAATTTTCTGGTCAAAGAACAGATGCTGTTTCCTTAGTTTTTTTTATTTTCCACTCATCAAGATAATGCTTTTTGATGATTTGATTTAAATTCGTGACAGTAGTTGTACATTGTGTATGAGGTGTGATAAAAGAATGAGAATTTCAGTTTTTATCAAAAATAATTTTTTTTATTCTTCTATATTGTTTCCTTCAAAGTAGTCACCCAGAGATGTAATACAGTTATCTAGTGTTTCTTCCAATCATCAAAACATTTGTGTAAAGCATTTTTGGTATAGCCTTAAATTCACTTAGCGATTCTTTTCTTACATCTGTTGTCACAAATGGGTTGTCCTTTTAGCATTATCTTAATCATTGGGAACAAGAAATTGTTACAGGGTGCCATGTCTGGGGAATAAGGAGGCTGCAGCATCAGTATGGTGTTATTTTTGGCTAAATAATAAATTAATACTTAAGTGTGAGCTGGAGCATTATTGTGGTATAAAATCCAAAATTGTTTGCCCATATTTGGGGTAGTTTTCTTCAGATTGCCTCATGTAAATAGTGTAAAACTGCTAAGTAGTATTTTTAGTACAACCTTTCAGTAAGAATTCATTTGAACGACTCTATCATAAAAAAAAAAAAAAAAAAAAAAAAAAAAACAATTAGAAGAATTTTAATATCTGATTGAACTAGGAGTTTTTTTTAGTCTTGGTTCTTCAGGAAGCTTTCATTCAAATGATTGGACTTTAGTTTCAATATTATAATCATACACCTGCATTTTGTCACCTGTTAAGGACACATTTTAATCAATTCTGAGTCATCAGTGTTATCAGCTAACAGTAGTTGTGCGTTGTTGCTTTTGTTGGAAATTCAAACATTTTGGAAAAAATTCTGCTGCAATTCATTTCATACTCATTATGTTAGTCAAAATTGTTTCACATGAGCCATAAGAGATTCACACCTCTTCAGCAATTTTTTTAATTGGGATTTGATGATTATTGATCACAATATCATTAAAATATTTTGTTAATATTTTCATCAGTTGTTGATGTGTTAAACACTTTTGTCACCTTCACCATCTTCACACTTTCTTGAAACAATTTGTACCTCTCATAAATTGTTGGTGTCAGCATAACATCCTCGTTAAAAGCCTTCTCTAACATTTTCACCATTTCACTGCACTTAAAAGCCTTCTCTATTCATTAGAAGCCTTCTCTATTCCTTCTCTTATCATTTTGTTAAAAGCCTTCTCTAACATTTTCACCATTTCACTGCACTTTATTCTATTTTAAATGCAAATTCTTTGTTTCGTCATTTTCAAACAGAATAAATCCTCACTTGTAATAAAATACAACCTAATTACTCAGCTGCAAAATTTTAACTACACATCTAATATAGCTGAAAATATTGATATACATTATTGACAGTGCTGGCATCACATTGGAAAAAGATGAACTCAGTTGAAAAGGTATAGCACATAAAATTTTAAAAGTCTTGGTTATTTTTGATTACACTTTGTATACATACGCAACATATTGGAGTTAATGTGGAGACATCTGGCAGAAAGGGTGATTATTTTTAAATACTAATTAAATTTTGATTTTGTGGAACTTATATATTATGTTTTATTAGTCTTAAATTTAGTAGTTTACATTATTGTATTGCTTTGTAGTATTTAATTCACAAGAAGCCTTTTTTGTTTTTGATTCTGAGAATTTTGAAATTTTTATTTAGTATAAACAGTGTCAGTAAAATGAATTAGTTATCTTGTTCGAAAAACTGAAAGTTTAATTTTTATTGTTCATTATTTAATACTAATTGAGGAATTAATCTGGAGAAAGAGTAATTATTAAAATGTAAATTTTCCAGTGTGATTGTTGATTTTAATCCGTGATAAAACATTCTCTAAACAACAGAAAAATTGACTTAACTGTAATCAATTTATAAAATGTGATTAGGATGAAGTTATAAGAAAAAAGATTTATAATATTAATGATTTATGAAGCACAAAGTATATGTTGTAGACACTCATTGTTGATAGTGACATTAGGTAGTAAGTAATTCAAGTGTCTAACATTGAATATTGTATAATTGACAGCAAAAATATGTTAATAGATTTTTTATTTTTTAATAGTTTGTTTAATATATACTTACACACATGGATGTATATAATATATATATATATATATATATACAGGATGTTAATAAAAACCATTTCAAGAATAGGAATGGTTCATCCCCCATATAGAAATAAAGAAAAAGCTTTGATATAAATAAAGCTTTTTCTTTATCAACATATGTCCAGAAATGCTTAGCTTACCGGCTATCCTCCATTTTGGATAATTAACATAAAAATTTATTTCTCAGAAATGGTTAATCATATCAAGCTGAAATTTCATGTACTGCTATGGTACTTCTTACTTGTATAAAAATAATGAACCTGATCTTTTAATCCATTTCAAAATGACGGCCATGTTAACATTTTAGTTGCTAATACCTTTGCAACCGCTGGTTTATTTTAATGTTATGTTATACAAAAAATGGTAAGCATTTTATAACAAAGAGTATGACATCCTACTTGTTCAAATCCATTCATAAATAACAAAGTTATAAGCAGATGTTCTTGTAGTGAGTTGCTTTAAATTAAAAAACCAGTTTTCATTTCCTCCCGAATAAAGTTAAATAACTTGTCACGATCTCAAGTCTAATAATCCTATCAATGTTATCATGTAACAAGATAATTATTTTTTCTTTGTAATTTACAAGTAATTGTTGTAGTGTAAATATAAATAAAAACTAACACCCAGTTTATCATTTGTTATTGACAAGTGAATACATTGATCTGTGCTGTATGAGTAACACCACTCCATAACAATTGTGACACTGTTACAACTGTAACAATTATTTTTTTACCATTTTTGTATTCACCATGGTTAGATAATGTGAATCATATTTATACTAACTTAGAAATGGCTGACGTGCATTTAATGTATGGTCTCGCATATTGCAACACCCTTCAGGTGAGACTGCTGTATCAGGAATACTTTTCCAATCGAGTGTTATCTTCTCACGCAATGTTTTCATCCATTCATAGACGGCTCAGAGACACAGCTAGCTTAATACCTGAAAATCATGGTGAATCAGGACAACCACATTCAATATGTACATCCAGATTCAAGGAAGGTGTGTTGGCTGAAATATTTAATCACCTCCAAAAAAAAAAAACTAGAGCTAGCCTAGGAATTCAGTGTTATTAATGCAACAGTTTGGAAGGTTTTGTACAAGCAGCAGCTTCTTGCCTATCATTGTCAGCAAGTACGAGCTATTGTACCTGAAGGTTATGCTCATCATGTTCAGCTATGCCATTGCTTATCTGAAAATGTACTAATTCAGATTTTTTGAATGATATTTTCTTTACCGATGAAGGCAAATTTACAAGATCAGCCATTCTTTACACCTACAACAGCACATGTGATTAATTGAAAACCCTCATGCCATTTCAGAGAACCGTCATCAATATCAGTTTTCTGAAAACATATGACCTGGTATAGATGACCTATTTTTTTTTTTTACCTGCAAAAGTCAATGGTGAAAGATATTTACATTTTTTGACAGCTGATTTTTCACTTTTACTCAAAAATTTATACACACACACACAAAACAAAATGTGGTTCGTGCTGGATGAATGGGGCACTGACTCATTACCAATTACAAGTTCAAGATAAATGAAGCAGCATATCCAAATAGATGGAATGGTCTTAACTTTTTCTTATGGGGCATTTAAAGACAGTTGTATACAACACCCCTGTGGATACAGTAGAAAAATTGTGCACAAGAATTCTAAATGGGATTGAGAGGATTCTTCAGACACCTGGCATCATCTTTTGAAATAGTCCAGTAGGTAATGAAAAAATGCTTGGATACATGTATTTTGAATGAGACCGCATTTTGAACAGCTGCTGCAGTTTCTTTTATTAATTTTTATTATCTGATATGATAATTTATTGTTATTAAATAAATTTTAATTGAAAAAAAAGTTTGAGTAATAACCACTGTCTGTTCATTAAAAGAAAAATATGTACCTAATGCAAATTATTTTTCAATATTGATGTTATTTATTATTATTATATTTTTATGTTATTATCATTAAATTATTGTAATTTATTACATGATGATATTAATAAAATTATTACAATTGAAATCGTGTCAAGTTTAAATAGATTCGGGAGGAAATGAAAACTGATTTTTTAACCTAGTGAGACTCGCTTGAAGAATTTTTGCCATAACTTTGTTAATTATGAATAGATTTAAATAAATAAGGTGTCATGTTCTTTGTCCCAAAATGCCTAACATATGTTGTGTAACATAGCATTAAAATAAACAAGTGGTTGCAAAGATATAGCAACTAAATAAGGTTTACACGACTGCCATTTTGAAATGGATTGAGATATCAGGTTTTTTATTTTTATGCATAAAACCTCTAGGTACCATAACAGTATATGAAATATTTCACCTTGATGCGATTAACCATTTCTGAGAAATAGATTTTTATATTAAAAATCCAAAATGGCGGATAGCTGGTAAACTAGTCGTTTCTGGACATATGTTAACATAAAGCTTTTTTCTTTATTTCTGTATGGGGGATCATCCCCTGAATTCTTGAAACAGTTTTTATAAACACTCTGTATACTGTACATATATCTTTCCAACTTTGATAAAAAAGTACAGATTTGAATTGTACTGCTTGTATACACTGTTTATTGTTTATAAAATTAATTTACAGGAGTTAGAGAAGATGTAAAGAATTGTTATTTTGTTTTTGAATTTTTACATGTTTGGTTTTTATTTTTTTTTGGTAGTTAGTAAAATGGTTTGTAATTTTGTTATTATTTTTAATATATACATTGCAAATAATTTCTCATTCATTCATAGATGTCACTCTCTTTTTTTATTTTTTGTATTATCAATAATAATTAATGTAAAAAGGTGCCTGCACAAGAAAGACTATTTCCCACCGGAGTGGCCACTCAAGTGTGTTCGGCCGCGTCCGGTTGTGGACTCAGCGTTCGAATGCTGCAATACAATGGATCGATGCAACTTGCTACTGGATCCTCAACTAGCGACGACACCTAATCCTTATTCAGGTAAAATATTTTTAAAAAAAGAAAAAGGGGATATTGACTTCCTCCTACGTCGTTATTCTGATGATGATAATAATATTGATTATAATTTTGTAACGATTATTATAAAATTGTAATTTTTTTTTAATAATTATGATATGGTGTGACATTTTTTAACATGATTTTAATCCCTCTCACTCTTTTTTTATCTCCTTGCTTACTCACTGTTACTACTACTACTACTACTACTACTACTATAACTTCTACTACTTCAACTAATAATTACAACTACTAGTTAGTGTTGCCAGTTGCGAGTTGCGAGTTTATTTTACTGACAAAACCTAATATTTGCTTGTGTGTTGCGTGTGATCCTCGCAGGTGTCTCGACAAGATGATATCGTATCCCTATGAGAATCCTTTCGTGTGTCATTATGCAGATCCTCTTAACGACACGTTTGTCATAGAATGTTGCAAGGATCGAGATATGTGTAATAAAGAATTGAAACCTACGCTACATAGTAAGAGAGGTATGTTTTAATGGTCAGAAACCGTCCCGTTATTTTTTTCTCTTCAAACGAGTCTGTACAAAATATTGTAATTATCTTTTTTTTTTTATTTTAGTATTGTACTACTCGGTGATGGTAGTTTATTTTGTACTTTAATGGTGATGCGTGCATGAAAATTTCATTAATTCTTATACTGTTTCCGCTTTAGTATTGCTGCAGTGTAAAAAGTCACACTTTTTGCTGTTGTTCTTCACAGTATATTTATAATGGATATCGCACTCTTCTCTCAATGCTCTTTCACATACTTTTAGTTTACTTTTGACTTTTTATTTTTGTAATTATTAGAGTAGATGTATCTGTGTATATATTTATCTATTTATTAGCTAGATGTTTGTCGTAACGATCCTTATATTTTTAATTGTTTATTAAAGCTTATTCGGTTGTATTTTTTCCTTCTTGTAATCTTATCAAACTGTCTATATACTTTTCTTTTTTAGGGACAAAATTATTTACTCGCATGTACTTTTGTAGAGGTATAATTTTTTTTCTTTCTTATTTCTTTTCTATCACTTTCTTTCTCTCTTTTTAACCCTTAACAATTTCTCTTGATTGTTTCTTATATAGGTGTTTTGATAAGAAAAGTGGGTTTCCACCCGATGCACCGATGTATTGTATCACTAATATGACTGGAACTGAATGCTGTAATAATGAGGACTTCTGTAATAAATATTTGAATCCACAGTTGCCAGAAGGTAAGTTAAAATGATCGTTTAAATTATAGGAAATGAAATGAATTTAAAAAAAAAAGAAATTAAAACGAATGCATTTAACAAATGCATTCTAATTATTGGGGAAATATTTCCGATTTGGAAAGAAATAATCAGCATGCTTTTTTTTTGTAAAAATGATAAAAGTGGTTAGATAAGGGAAAACAAAAAACAGAACAGTAACAGTTTTTTTTTATTTATATAATTTAAAGCATTTAAAAATTTGGAAGAATTGGGATTTGTATGATTTGATGAGAAAGATCCTTTGGAACTACTGTTCAGTTGAGCGTGATACTTTTTCAGCCTATCAGGTGATATAGATATTTTTATAATAATATTCTAAAAGCGGCTAGTAATACAGTAACAGACTTAAAACTATAAAATTAATTTTTTTAATTAACGGTTATAAATTACTTTTGAATGAACTTGTATGATGGATAACTTTATATCTATTAATGAAAATTGAGGGAATAATACGTACTTAACTACATCACATCTACCAAATTGCCCAAGTGTTTCTGGATACTAAGAAATTCTGGGAATTCCTATCTTTAGATGTAGGTAGTGTTTTTTTGTTATTGGGAAGGGGGTTTTGCTGAAAGTGGAATAGTTAAACTGAGATCTTGTCATTGACCTTGTGTTGCTAGTTTTACCGTCCTAGTATTACTTGAGATCTTTTTGTAGTATTCTTAGTTTGCAATATCTTCACTTAGTTTTTCATACACTGTACTGCCGTTCATTGCTTTGTTTAACATATGCATGAAAGAGTCTGTAATAAATTCTACTTTTAATGGTATTTTCTGACCTCTTCTAACTTTGTGAAAATTATGAAGTTATTTTTATATTTTAATATCTCTGCACGTGAAATAACTATTATTTTATGTAATCTGTTCGTAATCCTACTATAGATAATGATGCAAGTTATTATTAGTTGCTAATTATCTTGATAGGAGTAAGATAATATACTTATTGTAACATAATTGTACTTGCAAGTAGGTATAATTATCTTAAACGTACGATGAACAATTGTTAGTAATACCCCGTACAATTATACATCATTTTATAATTTCATTAAACTTGTTTAGTGAATTGTAATTAATAATCATAAAAAAAGTTATCTATGAATGTACAAAAATAACAAGCTTTAATTAAACATACTGTATAAAAAGCATTTTGAATCTGGATTCATCAGTCATACAACAGTATCATTACCAATGGAATGTATTACAATGCACACAATAAAAACGAAATTAGGCAAAGAACTAACACAGTTTAATTTTAGCATAAAAACCAATTGGATTTAATGATACTTTTACATAAATAAATAAATAATACAGAAGAAGTAAATACTTCATTAATCCATTTGAAAAAAATATAAGAAATATGTTACTATGTTAATAAAAATGCTGTAAAACCTGTCTTTAGCAGAATTGAATGGGTCTTCTGGTATGGGACAAAAATTTCCGTTAAAAGATAGTTTTCCAGTTAGCGAAGGTAGACCTGTGATAAAAAATTAAACTATGAACATGCATATAATGGACATACTGATAAAATAAAATCCTGTACATACCTTTTTCGATTACTGTATTTATTTCTACTACAAATTAATATATGCAAAACTTACAATGAACAGAAATAAAACTGCACACACATTTAAAAAATTTTTTCCACTAGTCAAGGAGAGTTTTCTGTATAGTTTGCTGCTTGATTTTTCACGAACACTTTAGCCTTAGAAACCACACTAAGCACATCAGTCATTTTGCCTAGGACAAATTGCTGCAGTTCTTTTACACTTTTGACAGAATTTTGATAAGTCATTAGCCTAACCTTCTTTTGACTAGATGCCATATTCCTCTTCTTCTTTCACCATTTCACTTCTCTTTTCTGACTTTCTGTAAAATTCTCAATTAAGGCATCTACATCCATTGTATCTCTATTTCAATTGTCACATCACAGTCTATGTCATTGATTCTCAAACTTTTTCACCCACCGCCCACATTGAGAATCAAAAATTTTCTAGCACCCCCAAAATTTTTAAACTTACTGACTGTTAAAAATAATAATTGCCATTATTTTTTTAAACGTGACATATCTTATTTCTGAGGTGAACCTTACATTTTAGTTCGAAATATCAGGAAAAAAAATTTGCCTTTTTTTTTTAATAACCATCACCTTCCTAGACTATCTGAACACCCCTAATTTTCAGTGGGCCTCCAGCTCCCTCCTCCTGAAGGCCTCCAGCGCCCCCACAAGGGGGCATTATCGCCCACTTTGAGAACGAATGGCCTATGTTGATATAGTCCTCGGGCATTGCAGTTTTTGAAAGCAGATTCATTAATGTAGTTTTGCAAGTCCTTTAGTTCATCCTTATTTTCCTCACTAACAATAACATTACCCATGGAAATCCTGATTTTTTTTAAACACTATGTCCCTGTTTCTGGCAAAAACCTCTTTTGATCAAATTTAGTTAGATAAACAACTTACTATTTTTAGCTAGTTCAGAGATGGATGATGTAGAATTAATATTGGCAGCAAATATTATATTAACAGTTTACAATGGTGTTCTTTAACATTCTGACCGATGCCCTTGTCCATTGAAAAGAAACGCTTGTGGGGTTTGGAGAACACCAAGCAAGTTGAACATTGGAAAGTTTGATGTAGGGGTAACATGTTGCGTTATTCAAAAAAACAACACATTCTGCCATTAAACACCTTTAACCATTCTTCTATGATTTCTGATACCTATGTCGTTTTGTTGGATCTCCAATCTGCAGGCAGCTTCCATATGTCCATGATTTTGAAGCATCTTGGCTTAGCACTTGTACTGATTACTCTCCATTTCACCTGACATAAAACCACATAGAAAAACAGTCAATCTTTCGGTGCATAATTTTCTTTCTGAACATTTACCTTTCAAACATAATTATTTATTTGGTAATGTGTAGAAAAATAGTCCTGCATCATTGCCATTTTCTCTGTTTTCAGGTTCATATCCTTCAATTCATCCAAAGTTTTCTGATGTCTTTTACAGAAATTTTCCAACCATCCATTAGATGATTTGAATTCAGTCTTACTCAGTTTTTCAGCTACCTTTTTAGGGAATTCCTGTAAAACACCCAATATGCAATGATATTTCACCCTGATGTTAACAAACCACTTCCACGCTATCATTAATGTCTTGGTTTTCAGTTTCCTTAATTTCTCTCATTACTTTTCCAGTAGCACAGTTTTACTACTGCTTCAAAATTTCCATTTTCTCTTGTATGCTTGAGTTTTATCTATGTTGAAAATCTTCATGAGATGCTTTACATTAAATTTATCTTGTTCACTAGTCTGAATCACTTTTATTCTCGTGAAGATCAGTCACAGTACTTGTTTTCAAAGCCATAATGACTAGTGCCAAACTAAAGCAAAAATGTAAGTGTTTAGGTGTGCTATTAAAAGTTAAATTCTATTTTAAGATGATTAACAAGTCATTAAAGTGAGGATTGAGAAGGACCGAGGCAGCTGTAGACAGGCAATTACTGTACACTTAAATGAGTAAGTAAAGTAGTAAAAGAACAAAAACCTTTTTGTCCATTCTTTGTTAGCTATGCAGTCAATGCAGTTCTATGGTGAGTAAGACAATGTAGTGTATACGAGTATACCTGACTTCTCATGCAGTGCCTGAAGATTTTCCAAATGCTGCATTCTGGAACTTGACATTTTTCTATGAGGCTTATTTTCATTTCTGTTGTATGCATAACCCAGTTCCAATTAATGAAGTGAAGTTAACACATTTTTACTTCTAAATTCATTGGACTGTGAAATATTTCTGTTTTAGATAAATTTCCATTTATTAAGGGGTCTGTTGAAGGCAGTTTTTACTGTATAAATTAATAGTTAATATGTACAAAAGTGAAAATTATATTTTTTAAATCAATAAATAATTTAACCGAGTGTTTAAATCTTAAAAAAATTACATAAGATAAATCTAACAGTAATGGATGACATTTATAAAATTAATTGTGATGGTTGTAAACAAATATTATATATATTGATAAAAGTAATAGATCCTTTAAACAATGGTTTTGTAAATACTTATACATAAAACTATAAAAGAATAAAGTTTTTAAATGCTGATCACCATTACACACAGACATATAACTATAGAAAATAATCTAGTAATAATACTTGTAATAAAACAAAACAATAATTTTTCAGTATTTAGAAAAATATTACTTTTTTCTTGATGAAATTCTCGAAACTTGTGCGTAGGAATATGAAATTAATTTTTGTAGTGTATGAAAAATGCCATGCTTGTCAGGGATTCGAGCACGGGATCTCCAAATGAAAGACTGAGATGCCATTGAGGCTGGGAAATTTACTATCACTCTGTAAATGCAGGTGATTCTAAATTGCATTGCAGTCTCTCAAGAGATGATTCTATAGCCAAAAATAAGAAAAAATGTTCATGTTAACATCGGTCAGAAAACGGTTCATTAGCGAATTTTTACTTGCGAAACATTTAGTCCTGCTTGCTGCTCCCTCTGTAAAATTAAGCCCTACTAAAATTCTTTGGATGAAAATCGGCAGGGTAAATTTGGTGCTTCCTTTTGGATTTTGATCTAAGAAATTGAATAAGAGTGATTCCAGATTCTATCTCGCTTACATTTTAAGAAAAATGGGGTAAAACACAGACTTCATTGAATTATCTGTATGCAAGGTCATTAAAAAAATCACCTAACATTATTAATTATGCACCAATGGAAATATTTAATGAAGTTCTGTAGGCAGCATTATGTTCTGCATAATCTCCTCTGTAACCACGTGTTCTTGAATTGTTGATATCTTGTTAAGTTTTCATGTTATTGCTATTTGAGTGTAATGTATTTAAGTATTAGTAGCAGCTTTTGTAATGTGACATTTTTGGGAGCAACGATGTAGCTTAAATTCTGCATGAAACTGGGGAAATCTTTCATGGAAACATTTCAACGTTTTAAACAAGCTTACAGAGATGATGCTCTGGATTGTACGCAATGTTGCGAATGGTTTTCAGAATTTAAAAGTGGTCATCACTGAATTGAAAATGACCCTCAACCAACAAGGCCTTCAACCAACTGATGACACCCACATTAAGAAAATCAACGATCTGGTGCGTGCAAATTGCCAATTAACTATCAGAGAACTTGCAGAAGAGGTTAGCATCTCAAATTGGATCATGCCATGACATTTTGACTGAAAAATTGAACATGCATCTAGTTGCAGCAAAGTTTGTTCCACGGAACAAACTTTGCTCGAACAGCAGCAAGAACATCAAGCAGGCGTTTGCCGGCAACTTCTTGTAGAAGCTAATTACAGTGAAACATTCATGCAGAGGATCATTACTGGAGACAAATCTTGGTTTACAGCTGCGATATTGAGACAAAAGTTCAATCATCACAATAGATCAGCAAAGGATCTCCACACCCCAAGAAAGCATATCAATCTCGATCCAGTGTCAAACATGCTCTCTGTTTTTTCAATTTTAATGGAATTGTGCATTTTGAATTCTTGCTTCTATGTGAAACAGTGAACCGTATGTACTATCAAGGCGTTTTACAGTGGTTACATGAAAAATATGCAAAAAGGGACCAGAGTTGTGGCGAGACAACTCATGGTTCCTTCACCATGACAATGCGCCCGCACATTCAGCTTCGTCAGTTTTGTGCCAAAAATCAAATGACTGTCCTTCCTCAGCCTCCCCAATTGCCAGACCTGGCTCTTTGCGATGTTTTATTATTTTTGAAATTAAATTCACTGATAAAAGGACACTATTTTTAGACTACTGATGCCATTAAAGTAAATTCATCATGGACCTTAAAGGCCATTTCGAGTGAAGTTATCCAGGACTGGTTCGCAATGTTGAAACACTGCTGGGAAAAGTGTGGGGACTTTTGTCCACTTTGAAGGGGACAAAGACCAATAATTTGTAAGATTAATAACAATTAAAAAAATAAAGTTTGCTTATTTTCTGAACAGAACTCATATACTATTCTATAAATAATGATGAATCCATAGATTTGAAAATTTTTATATAAATTTTTAAGTTTTCACTTGCCTATTTGGGTAATTTTTGTTAATAATCTATATAATTATATATATTACACACACATACACACACACACACACACACACACACACACACACACACACACTCACACTGTACTTGGAGATTAATATTAATATACATATATACTTGTATAATCTCCAGGTACAACGTGTGTAAAATAATTTCCTTAAAAATGTCACAATAATGTGATAAACTTAACTAAATAATAATAAACTATCCAGTTTGCCATTTGACATTTTGAGTGTTTCTAATGAAAAGAGGAATAACACAAGCTTGTTCATTTTAATCATTAATTATAAATTTCAATATCATATGATGTCCAGAAGAAAAAATTTTACTCATAAAAATAAAAATAAATTAGAAATGAATGTTACATAGTTTATTATCATATTCTTTCAGAGTGGCATAGAGGGTTAGAATCTAACTTCCTGTACAGAAGGATGACTATTCTGAAGTATGATCTGTCAATTATATTTTAATTTTATCACCTCCTCAGTCCTGTTTTTTAGCCATCCTTCAATTAGATACTTATTTATTTAATTGTGATCATAAATGCAATCAAAAAAGGCAGCTGTCCAATTACAGCTGCCTTTTTTTTTTGGGAGGGGGATGTTACCCCTTCAGTGTGTGAAAAATACATACAAAATTTTAACCCAGAACATGACAGGTGAAAGGCAGAGATATTGACAGTTTAACTAGCTGTTAAGATAAATTAATAAAAGAGATGCAGTTGTTTTCAGTAAAGTTGCAGCAAAGTATTCAGAGACTTTCAGAATATCATAAAAGTCACTTTTCAGGCTTTACACAAAATAGAGTAATAAATTAATTGAATAAAATGTTTCAAAAGTATTATATTTAAAGTACAGTTCTATATTATAAACTGAAGTTATTTTATGACATCAATTGTGTGCAATAACTTCAATGGTCAGGTAACAGAAGAAAAATTCAAACTTCTTAATCAGCTGGTCTTGTGTTCATTTCGTATAAAACATTTTTCTTCCCCTCATTAAATTCATCTATCTTCCTCATCAGAACTTGTGTTCAGATCTGAGAGTGTAAAAAAACCAGAGTTTATTCTTCCAAATATAAAAATATTTATTTTTGAAAGCAATATACTATGTATTTTATTTGATCATACCTATTTTTTATTTAATGTGGTACTGCAAATAAAGTGCTTTACAGTAAAATTCATTTGAATATTAATTCAGTTATGTCAAACCGATGAGGCTGCTACCCTGTATTATTTAGTTTAATTATTATTATGATATATAATGGTAAAAATCATTTATCATTATATCTATTTTCTGATCTTTAATTTTTCATTACATCTAATGCAAAGAGTCAAATTGATCATTTATAGTCCATTTATCTGTACATAAATTTGCTCAGTTCAACTTATGTAATGAATTCTGATATCCCATGGT
This sequence comes from Lycorma delicatula, assembly GCF_047948215.1. Taxonomy (NCBI): domain Eukaryota; kingdom Metazoa; phylum Arthropoda; class Insecta; order Hemiptera; family Fulgoridae; genus Lycorma; species Lycorma delicatula. Next base: position 99,749,180 of record NC_134462.1, read on the forward strand.
TCCAAGATTATTTTTATTGTATAGTTAAGTAAAATTAAAATTTCTGAATTTACTTCACCCATATTTTAAAATTAACTGTACAGGATAGCTTTTACCTATTAAATAGTCATATCTATATTGCATTGTTTTACAATGCACGCTTAATTATACTTTGCTATATCTGTGTAAACATTTTTTAAGACTACTCATGTTTGGAATCCCAGAACAGTCGAGAGAATTTTTTTACAGAAAGTTTTATTTTGAATGTTTTTTATTATGGTGAATTTCAGTGCTGATTTTCCATGCTCTGCCATTTTTCTTCTGGATTTTAATGATGCATCCGAGTTTCATCTCCCAACTCAGTATTGAAAAGGAAAAATCCCTCATCATAATATTTCAGAAGCTGTTCACAACATTCCTTTCATTGTTATTTTCTGTTAGTTTGTTAGTTTTTATCATAAAATCTGTTCACACAGATTTTATAATAACTCAGTTGTGCAGTAATGAGACCTACTCATTCTTTCAACATTCTATCTGGGTGGCAGTGCATTGTTGCAATAGTCACTTCGAATTGATTCAACCACTTCCTTTTGGTGCATTTTATCAGTCACAGAAACCAGTAAACTGCTATGAAGTTCATCTTCAGTATTCGCTGTACCAGCTTGTAATGTACAAAATTTTATTCTCCACCACCTCACACTATTTCGATAACAGTTTCATCACTACAAATGGCTTTAAGATGCTTATGATAAATGTCTCAAGTGTTCCCTTTTTCTGCTATTAAAAATTCAGCCACTGCATTTTACTTTAGATGCATTGTAATAGCAGGCGTATCTAACTCTACAACAATGGCAACTGACAGAAAACGGGAAGTCGTAGGTCAATATGTTTTGGAATATTAGTTGTAGTAGGTGAATGAAATTAAGATGGCAGCACCTGTCTTTTTGCCTGCCATTTAGTTCTATTATGCTTACATTTATGTTTTACATTTTAGCCATAATTCATAATTGTACTCTTATACTATTTTTCTTTAACGTTACTGACTTAATCTTACTGTAGGATTAATTGTTAACTACATTTCACTGGGCCTTACTCGTCTGTAAGAGAATATTTGCCCAGTGATGGAAGAACGGAAAATCTCTTTGTTCTCATATTTCTCCCTAGTATGCCTACTATGGCATGAGTATTCTTACCAGGGCTTCACTTTGTTTATGGTTTTACTGTGCCATGATGTTTACTTACAGTCTTATGATTATAACCCTAACAAACTTAACAGTTACTATGTGAACATTCAGATGTACTAATAATACTTTATTATTTTACCCTTGAAAGAAGGGAAAATTTTGAAATGTACCTAAATATTAAATTTATTTACATATAATTATAGGATTTCATATTAAGATTCTATATAAGATAGAATTAAAACTTAGGCACAATGTTACTATATTACATGCAGCCAGAATAATTATTTAACATGTAATATTATAAAAATAAAAAATTACTTCATTACAGTCAGCTAGAAAACAAATTTGAACTGACCATTTTATGTATATAAATTTAAAATTTATCATTAAAATTGTATAATAAATCACTTTTAAAATTTTAATTTTTTAAGGCTGCAGTTTGTGTAACTCACGTTTAATTTAAAGAAACAGATTTTACATTTATTTTTGTTATTTGTCGAATCATTTTAACTTTTAATTCTTCCATTCTTAAAATTTCATTAAATTACTTCTATAGATTTCCTCTGTGTGAAGATCATTTCTTTTAATTATTGATGTAAATTATTTGTTTTACTTTTATTTATATAAATTTAACTATAAATATTCATGATGGGAGAATATCTAAAATTGCTGCACAGGTAATATTGTACATAACTAAATAATGTCTGTGCCAATGTACATTTTTAAAACTACATGGAATTATAATTTTTTTTCATTTAATGTACTTGCCCTCTGTACCTCTGCAGTTTAATTTTTGTATAAATAGTTAAATAATATTTCTAAGCTTCAAAGATACTTTCTCCCAAGCCAAGACCCCTGTTTTCTAATCGAGATACTCTTTTTTCCTACCAAATAAAGTTAGGTATTTTTTCTAGGAATACTTTGTGAAATGATATGAATAGGAAAAAAATGTAAAACCATTAAATGATAAGTTTGAAAGTATGGAACTTTTTTCCCATGGTCTGTTAGAGATAACTTATCAATTTTAATTATAGTAACCAGTAGTACTGTTGATGACAACTCTTTATAAACTTTTCTGTGTTCCTTTTGTCTAGATTAATATTATACTTCCAGTCTGTCAAAAACAATAATAAAACATACAAGATCCCTAAGTAAAGTAATAAAAACACATCGTGTTCACAGCAAACCTAGGGTTATACAAATTAAACAAGTATGATCGCAATATATTATATAGCAGATAAACCACACACAATCACCTACATATATACAACTGAATTAAGTTTTCCAAGTAACAGTATACATGCAACACCATACATGTTACATGTGACTACATGTAACATGTTTTGATTGACATTAACTACAATAAGGAAATTTTTCACATAGCAGCATATAAAGAACCAGATCTCAACACATTTAAAATAAACAAAATTTTTAAATACATAGAATTTGATCATAACAGTATATTAAATGAACAAACACATTATACATTGAATATATTATTTAATCAGATAAGCTCTTTTTAAGATGACTACCGTTAACAATAGTGTTACAGAGATTCTACCCTGAAAGATGCTGATAGCACTGAAAATGCTTTGGAAGAAAAAATATTTTAATTTGAAAGTGGATTGTTTAATTTTTAATCATTTTAAAGTTTTACACGTTGTTTAAAGATGAATCATCATTAACATAAATATGAAGTTTAAGATTGTAAATTGTTTATGATGAAAATTTTTATGATGTAAATGATTATTTTGTGATGGAAATTTTTATTGAAACAATTCATATCAGTATATTTTTAGAATCATACTATATGTTAATGATAATGTCAGTAATGCATTTAAGGTAAGTTACTTTAGTTGGATATGGTTTATGTTTAAAGGACTAACATTGCATGTTGTGAAAACATCTTGTTTTTGGATTGATTTTTTTTATTAGTGCATGAAATTTAAAGGAATTAAAGTACTATTCTATTCTTTCATATTTTCTTTTTATCTTTTACTTCGTTTGGTGAAATTTTCATTTAAAAATGAATCTTTAAAAATCTATTTCACTATTTATTATTTATTTAAGCTTATGTTTTAATGTTAGAGTATTTTCTTACTATTAATAACATTGTAGTGACATAACGTCAGTTAAACATAATCTTAACTTACAGTGTTTAAATTTGGGCCAAAAAAAAGGAACTACAGTTTTCAGTCATTTATGTAAGTAATGTTCTACGAGTCCTGTCCAAGGTAGTACATCACACTAAACTCCACTGTTGGGATCACTCTTTCTCACAACCTGCCACTTTTCCTTATCCCAAGGTAATATTGAGATATTCTTTAAATAATGTTCTGCCCATTAAATAGTAATAGTGTTTGTCTTTCATTAAGTGCATCTCATTGTTTAAAATACATATTCTAAAAAGATACTAAACTTTATATTGGGAAAAAAGGAGCAGATAAATGTGAAAAACACAGAACAATTAGCTCAACTACTCACCCATCAAAAATCTTAACTGGAATTCTGTATAAAATATTTGAGAGGAGAGTTGAAGAAGTTAGGAGAAGACTAGTTTGGTTTCAGGAAAAGCATAGGGACAAGGGAAGCAGTTTTAGCACTCAGATTAATAGTAGAAGGATTAAAGAAAAACAAACCAACGTACATAGCATTTATAAACTTAGAAAAGGCATTTGATAATGTAGACTGGAATAAAATGTTCAGCATTTAAAAAAAATTTAGAGTTTAAGTATAGAGATATAAGAACAGTGGCTAAAATTTGCAGGAACCAAACTGCAACAGTAATAATCAAAAAACATAAGAAAGAAGCAATAATAAAAAAGGGAGTCTGACAAGGATGCTCCCTATCCCCATTGCTTTATAATCTTTACAGAGAACTAGCAGTTTAATGATATTAAAGAACAATTTAAATCTGGAGTAATAGTGCAAGGTGAAAAGATAATGATGCTATGATTTGCTGATGGTATAGTAATGGTAGCTGAGAGTAAAAAGATTTAAAAGAAACAATGAATGGTGTAGATGAAGTTCTACGCAAGAACTACCACATGAAAATAAACAAAAGTAATGAAACGTAGTAAAAATAATGTAAATAGACCATTGAATATAAAAATAGGAAGAAAAAATATTATGGAGGTAGAAGAATTCTGTTATTTGGGAAGTAGAATTACTAAAGATGGACGATGCAGGAATGATATAAAATGCCGAATGGCACAGGCGAAACGAGCTTTCAGTCAGAAATATAATTTACTTACCTCAAAAATTAATTTAAACTTCAGGAAAAATTTTTGAAAGAATATGTTTGGAGCATATATTTAAGTGAAACTTGGAACGATCAGAGTCACCCTAAAGCATAAGACCGAATGTCTGTGCCACAAACGGCTACTGAGCCTCGAAACAGTTTAGTGACCAGTGTCCTAACTAGCTCCCAGAGCTTGAGTGGAATAAGCGTGGTACCATCCACCACTCACTTGCGTGTCCCACCGCCCACTTGTCATATATCACTAAAATGGGTAGGTGCACCCAGTCAACTACTAAAACATATATGACTATCAATATATTTTGTTAAAGACAGCAATTCACTGCCATGCCTAAGCCGCTGAATGCCAGCAAGTACCTTTTCACCATTAAAGCGCTTGGAGCCTTAATCTGGCTGGTAGCCAACCATACCTCTCGACAAGCTTTCTACAGTAGCGCGATAGGAGTCTTTCCCCTTAGGCAAACTACTGATGTCAGTTGAACACAGCAACTGCATCAAGGAACTCCCACACAGTCCGAAAATGCGGCTCTCACCACATTGACTCACCGCTTGTTAGTGGCCAATTTTCCCCTTGACCTCTAAGTTCCAGGGTAGCCTGAGTTCTGGCCCCCCAAGAGCTGTGCAGTCGAACATCATGTGTTCGTTAGACTGGACCTCCCTGCACATGCACAGCTCATCAGCTGCCAGGTGGATCCGAAACAAATATTGGTTTAAATTTACATGGTTGGAGAGCGCTCGGGCTCCCTTTGCCCTTAAAAATGAAGGAGAGGAATACCATCCCCCCAGATCCTGTATAAATCTATACAAGGACCTTCGCTTAGTTGTGGCATGTCATTCTTGCTGCCATGGTTCCATCATGAAGCTGTAAAGCCTTCTCCACGGGTGGGAGATGGGCAACTGTTCGAAATTTAGAATCGGTGCATTGAGATCACTGCTCCGCTCCGGTACATGCCCTGCTCAAAATCGCATCTCTAATACCTGGGCATCCCTGCCTCTTCGCAATTTCCACATGGCCGCTTGAACTTTCACCACTAAATCGATTGGAAAACCTTTTCCAATACAGTGGTAGCCTTGTAGGAGGTTGCATTAAAAACACCAGTGCCTACAATTAAGGCTCTGCACTGGGCACTCTTTAAATTTTGAATAAGTGCTTGATTTCTTTCCAATCAATGTGCTCAAACAGACGTCGCATAGGAGGTCATACTTTCGGAGACACCTCGATACACCATGTACAAATGACGGCCCAACAGCCCGTATTCCTTTTGAGCAATCCTCCTAAGCTTGTGCATCACAGAGATTGCATCCACCGCTACTTGCCTAACAGCAACTTCTCATCAAACAAAACACCTAGGTACTTATGAACTCGAACTTGGCTGATTATACAGCTTTTATACTTAATACTGGGGTTACGACTGTATGATAATTTGTCTGCACCCTTGAGAAGCAAAAACTTTGTCTTGGGCACAGAAGTCTTTAAATTTTGAATGTCCATCCAGCCCTCTGCGGTTGACAAGGTCGCTTGCACTCGGTCTTCTAGCTGCAGTCATGGGTTACCATGAACTAACAGGATACAGTCATTGGCAAAAGCCTGGGCCATGATCCCTTCCGTGTTTGTCGTAAGGTAACTTGATCATCAGCAAATAACAAAGTGAGGATTCTTTTTCACTTCCAAAAGTTATGATTGTACTTGTACTCAGATATAAATTTCTCCATTCTCATCCAAATAATATTATTCAAAATGAGATCGATCCTGTATTCTTGTCTTAGTGCCCGGTTAGTATTCTATTAAATTTTATTCCCAGTAATAAGTATCTGAGAGTTGTTCATGCTTCATCTCATTATTGTTGTTTTATACAGCATATCAAAAGCTTTAATATAATATATAAATTCTAATTAAGTTTGATAATTCAATTAAGCATAATTACTAGCTAATTTTGACCATTAAATTAAAAAATAATCTAATGTTGCATGATAGTATTTAATTAATAACAAAGTACGAAAGAAGATAAAAATAATCTCTGGTACATAATAGAGTCTTACCTACCATTAAGTTATTTTATTTTTTCACATTTGCTGTATAACAAATCAAAATACTAATAGATTATAATAATTCTAGCAGAGTAGATGTAAAATCATTTTTATTTTAATTTGTATTTGTTCAAATTTATTATAACTTTTAATAAACATCTGAGTCATAAAATTTTTAAATTATACAGTATTTTATTATTTATTTATTTTTTTACTGCACTTAATACATTATTTTTATTGTAAGATGTATTTTCATAGCAACTTGTAGTATTGGTACTACTACTGTTGTTGAGCATAATCTATATTGATTCATTATAATTTTGTTTTATTTCTGTCAATAGTTGTTTACAAAATTTAGTACTTGTTGATTTACTACTGTTATCATAGTAGAATAATACTTAATGTTATCTATAACGTATTTTATTTTACTTTTGTTGTTTTATTGTTATTATTTAATAAAAACTTTTTTAAATTCTTTTATTCTACCACTTTTACTTGTTTATTATAGATATTACTTTTTTATTTGTACTGTTGTAGACACAACTGAAAAATGATACCATTTGATATAAAATTCAAATAACTATTGCATTAAAATTAAATAAAATTATTACTTTTGTTTGTTAACCAATATAATTAATTGTTTAGCAGTTTGTATGCCTCATCATCATCTTCAGGGTACAGATTAGCATTACTGTAAAAATAAAAATTTTAAAACATTCATGAAATAATTAAATAATGGATGCAAAAAAATTTGAAATTAATACTTATAACAAACTTAAGTGACAAAGCATTAATGAAAACTTTTTTAATTATTCTTTTTATATTTTTACTTCAATGCTTCTTGAATAATTAGGCTAGCTGTCAAAAATTCTAACAAATAATATAACAGTTGAATCTGTATCAGTAATAAATTTTAATAGTTTTATATTTGTCTATTCATGGAAGAAAGTGACATATTAAATATCATATCGCTCGTAATACCGATTCTTTGTACATATATTTTATTTTTATCCAGTGTTTTGTATTATTATACCAACTTTCTGTGCAACCTTGTTTATTGGGACAAGCAATGTTGGCACAGTCAACTTAGATAAAATTTTTAATAATCTGGGTCTTTTATTTTGAAACAATAAAAGGATAAATTTAAAGATAAAAAACATTTTTTTGTAACATAAATAATTTAAAATTTTGATAATTGAATATTTCTCTCGTTAATTCTTAGCAAAATTGTGACCATGATAATAGAATTATGCATGACAGATCATATTTAATCTGAATTTTGAAAATAACAAACCTTGATGACTTGATAGTTCCATTCCACTTTGAACAGGGAGTTGCATCATGAAAATCACAGGGTGTGAAGTAAGTTAAACTGTGAAAGGGCAAAGATATTTTATTGAACCGGTACCCATATTTTTTTTGTGGTTAACAGTCACCACATAATTGCTGATATCACATGAAACCAAATTAAGAACATTGTTAGCGAAGAAATTTTTCTGAAGTATTGCTTAATGGCATACAATTACGTTTGTTCAAAAGCAGTCATAAATATTGGGAAAATTCATATACCAGATTAATATATATATATATATAAGTGGAAACAACTGCCGTAGTCATTAGCCGCTGAAAATGTCAACAGCAATTGAACTGTACCTAGCATTCCTAATTTCAGTAATTTCTAGGAGCAGGTTCACTAAATGTGATTCAGCTCATTGGCATTTCACCTTACTTCATATCATTTAATTGCAGAGTTGTTTTTTCCTGAGTGATCCAGATCAGTGTGTACAGAGTTCAAAATTTTAATTTTTATATAAAAAGTAACATTTATTATGTAGCAAAAAATAGAGACAAATTTTTTTCTCGATAAGTTCTGGCATATTTGTCATCTCTTGTCATTATCATAATTAATAGTAATCTTAATTAGCCCCCAGCATGTTGTTTTTGTTGTGGAATTGATTCAGTATGTACATCAGCCAGTAATAATGAAACTACATACAGGGTAGTTTAATTTTGATATTTGAAAAAAGGTAGTTTATTAAATGTAATTTTTCCTTTTTTCATTCATTCACTTTTCATAATGTTTTTTTTCTGAGATTTTCTCATTTTCTGGAACCAATGAGTCTGTAAAAAGGATACAATTTTCTTTTTATACAAAACACAGCAGTCAAGCCTGTTATTACTAAAAATAAATAATAATAATCATAATCTCAGAACTTTGAAAATCCCCTTAATCCTAAATCAGTTACTTAGATCAAATTATAAAAGTTACTTCTTTTTGTTTAAACAAATGAAATTTAGCATTTATGTTTCATTGGAACATATTTAATTTTTTCTAACTTATGTAAATTATTTAATTTCTATTTTTATAAATTGAATGAAACAAAGATAATTTTGTTAGCTTTGAAGCAAACTTCTTTCAAAATTAAAAAAATATTTTTATACTCTATTTTTTTATATTTCTGGCTTATCATTTCCCCTACAGCCATTTCTTATGGTGAGCAAAGCTTAGGTGTTAGATTTGTTGTAGGCTGAATGCAGCCTGAATTTCAGTGTGAAGGATTGGCATGTTGATGTACAACATTATATTTAATTCAACTGGGTGTTAAAATAGTAAATCTATTACTCTTCACTATCCGTAATAAATTTGATACATGATACTTAACACTGTTGAACACAATTGTACCTTTCTCAGGGATCTATTGACTTAAAACTGGATGCGTACAATTGTTTTGGTTTTAGTAGCTAATAGTAAAGAATTAATAATAGTAGTAATAACAACAACCACTAGCTTTATTTTTTTAAACTGCATGTGTTATGATTGTAATTTATTCCAATTTACTTGAAAATATTTAAATATATAATAAAAATTCTACCATGACTCTGCATGACATTAGTTTATCACATGATTGCGTATGCTTTTGTACATAAAGTTGTTTATCTTTCTCTTCTCTTTTAGTTTCTTGTTATTTCATAAATGCTGTAAAAATATTTTTTTCCTTTTTAATTTTTTAATAACTTTATTTGTTAAGAATAAGTTATTATAAATTATTCCACTGTATGTATATATAATATAATAAATCATTACTCAATAAATCTATTTTGTAGTAGTAGCATACTTAGATTCAGTTTTCTAAAAATACTAAAAATGTTTCATTAATCTAAAGTAAATTACTATATGTATATATATATATATATATATATATATATATATATGTGTGTGTGTGTGTATGTGTGTGTGTGTGTGTGTGTGTGTGTAGGAATTTGGAATTTCTTTAAGAATTTAAAATTCTGTTAAAATATAATGACATTTTGACGTGCTAAGTTTATTAGAAGATAATATTCTAAAAATTTATACAGATTGAATGCAGGGGATAAAGATTCATTCTATCTGATACTGTATTTAGTTTTTCGTGTGATGCAAACTAAACAATGAAATTTACTTCTGTTTTTATTTTAATAAATTATTACCATAAAACGATACCTGGGTGTTGATAAGTCTAAAGAATTATCAGTCTTGATAAGTGAAAAGAAAGTTTTCAGCTTCTGTACAATAAGTTCCCCAGCCACAATCAATTATATTTTGATCGTTCATCAGTTTCAAGTCTGTAGTGTGATGTATCCAAGTAAATTCATTTACTAAAGTAGTGCAAAGTTCATCTCGATTTTGTTAAAACAGTTCCAAACCATGTTTAGAATTGTCTGCTTGTTCACACTATTGATCAGTTGTAAGTGAACACGGCACCAATTTAGTACACAGTTTTTGCATACATAAATATTCATGTAAAATATGATGCACCAATTCATTTAAGATGCCTGATATCTTGTGACACCATCCACTTTCATTCTTCCATCCTCCATCATGGATTTTTTGATTTTGAAAAATAATGGATTCATGATTTAAAAACATCTTGAATTTTTTCAAAATTTTCTGAATTTGTAAATTTAACAGGCCATCTAGGGTTTCAGTGTCTTTGACTGCTCCAAAAATAACTAAGCTGTTCATAAATTTTTCTAATTGCAATGGTGCTAATTCAGTAATATTTATTCACCTTTAGTTTCCTTTGTAGTTTTGCCTCTCAAAAATAATTTTAGATTGCCATACAAAATTCTCTTTTGTTCATTTTTCACAAATCACAGTTTTTGTCCAACTCAAATGACTGGCAGTGACAAAATTACGAATGTACTGCATAAAACTTGATATATGCTCCTAGCAGAAGTGTAGAAACTAAAAATGACCTCAAGTAAGTTATCTCTTGACTTGGCATGGACTTAACCAGCTCTCATATAAACATAACTTTTATTAAAGAATGTTCAGAGGTTATCTAAAGAATTGTGACAATCAAGATAACACAAATCTTAATTTAATAAGATTTGCTGTATTTTGTAAAAATAAAATATTTAAAAATAATTTATTAATGATTTAATCAAATTAATTTAATAATCTATATAATACAGGTTGTCCCATTTAAAATGCAACCCATCAATTAGCCTTCTATAGTATTTGAATTAACTGCCCAACATCCCTACATTTTACTGGAATAGACTTGTCCAACATGTGAACATCGCATCGATGCAGTCCACTGCTACTGATAGCCGTGACAAAGTGATCATAATGCTCAGTGCATTGTTAGAGAGAAGATAATGTTTTCAGGAAACAAGATAAACATGTTTTTTTTATTCTTGAATCTTACTTTAGCATGGATCAGTGCAAGAATCTTTTTACTATAAATACCATGATAAACCAGCACCTAACAAGACATCAGTTTTTGAGTGTTTAAATTTAGAGAGACAGGTTCTGTTAGTAACAAGGAATACAAAAGATCAATGACAATGTTGAATGCAGACACAATCACTGAACTCAAATATTAATTAACTGCCTTGCCAAAAAAATCAACTGCTTGTCAGCTGAAATTAATTTATCAAAATCAATTGTTCATCAGACGACAAAAAAATTAAACTTACAACTATGTCGAATTTAAACAGTTCATCAACTTCTAGAACCAAAGAAAAATGGCTAGACTATTGTCATTGATTTCTTCAATTCATGCGTGAGGGTATTCATGTTATGGACTCAATTTTTTTCACAGACAAGGTGTGGTTTCATGGGGACGACTGTGTAAACAGCCATAACAGTAGAATTTGGAGCGCCTTAAAATTCTCACAGGTATCATGAAAAACGATTGACCTGCAAAATATATGCGATATTACAAAAAAATTATTGGTCCTCTTTTCTTCCAGTACACCATTGCTGCAGACCATCAGAATATTTTATTGCAATTCATTGCACTCTTGGAAGAGAAAGATCGATACTGCTGGTTCCAAAATGACAGTGAAACATCACACTATGCACATTCAACTTCTGATTTCATTAATGAATTCTTCAGTGATCACATTACTGGTTGTGGCTTATCGCCACCAAGATCCAGAGATTTTTTTTATTTGGAATTACCTCAACATTTGAACAAGTAAAGGTCAATATCGAAACAAGTTGTTTTAAATATCAACTCATAAACTCTGAAAACAGTTACAAGAAACACAGTGAAAAGGGTGGAAGCATGTATTGATGAAGATGGCGAAAATGTCCAGCATTTACTCTAGAATTTAAGGTATTGAAAAGTTTGGAAATAAAATATCTAATTTAATAACTTACAAGTGACTTTTTTATTTGTATATATCTGCTAACATAGATGGGTTACGTTTTATATGGGACATCCTGTATAATAATTTATAATGTACTAAAAGATAAATATTCTGTTAAAATAATTAAGAATTAACAAAGTTTTAATTATAATGTTTCCAATTAAATTTTCAAATAATCATGTAGCCTACACAATACATCACATCTATGAATTTGCAAGAACATCAACAGCATTTTCTTATTTAGTTAATTTTTTTCCCATAAGACTCAAAAAGGGAGTTGAAATTGTCAATAATTAAATTAAATTATTCACACCTCTGACAATAGATTATTATCAGTTTAATAGTATTTTCTTTTATAAATAACTTCTTATGTCTGTTTGTTACATTTAACAAATTTCCCATAAATATTTAAGCCAACAAAAAGTTATTTTTAAAGATTTTTTTAACCTTTTTTTTGTATTTAAATATGATATACAGTTATAGACCATACAGGTATAGTTGTATAGATACAATTATATACCTTGTGACATTATGGATTATCAATTTATAATTATAAATTGATAAATATAATATCAAGAAACGTATAATTTTAGAATCACAATGTATTACTTCATCTAGTATGATTATCAACAATATTGTGTCAAAATAATACGAACAGCAAAATGAAGATCTTTAACACAAAGAAAAAATAATTTTATGTACATAAATTTTTTTAATTTAATAATTGTACAAATCAAATTACTATTTTATTTGTAATTAGCTAATTTTTAATATTTGTTCTTTCTTTAATATATTCAAAATAATTTAAGTCTTCACAGTCTTGACGGTATTACATTTAACATCTTCACGGTCTTATTTATTTATTTATTTATTAAGTCTTATGGTCTCGATATTTGAAACACCGATGTCATGAATTATTTAAACAACTGCATAAACAGGTATGATATATTATCATTTTAGAATAAATAATTTTGTGTGAATTTTGATTATTGTATTGCATTTCAATAGTTATGGTCGTAACAATTATTTATTATTTTTAAACTGAGGTTTTAAACAGATTCATTAGTTTAGTACCATATTTATCTTAATTTTATATTCTGAACTGAATTTTTGAAGATTTAACAACTGATATTATTAAGTAAGTAAGTAATATACTATATTAGACTGAAATTAGATGTTTTTGATTTTTTATGATTTTATAATTTGATTTTTGTACACATTAATTATTAAAATGCATGTTTTGTTAACTGTAGTAATAAATATATACATTTTTTTTTTCATTTACTTATTAACGTTGTTAAAACTATTATTATAATAATTTGTATTTGAAATATTATTTGTTTAAAAAAGTGAATTATGAAATTACTTATAATTTTTAATTATAAGGTATAAAAAAAAGAATATTAAGGTTTTGAAACTATTTAATATTTATAACTTACAGTAATAATTTTATTATTTTTTATAATAATGACTTATAAATAAAATAAAAGATTAACTTTTATAGTTTTTCCTTACAAATGTTCAATGTGAGCACTTTTTGTCATGCGATGTACACAACTGATAGAACATTTCATCCTGTACTTTAACCAGCATGTCTAGCGTAATGAAAGCAACAGCTTCTTCAATCCTTTTCCTCAAATTAAGTAGATTAATAGGTAGCAAAAGTGTGTACCCAAGGTCCTTTCAAAAACCCCAAAGGGAAATATCACATGGGACCAGATCAGTAACCTCAGAATCCACCGCAAACAAGCTCTATTACTGGGTCCATGTTAACTGATCCAGAAGTCGGAAAAATCTATCATATAATCCAGAAAAAGTCATTCAACCAATCTCATACAGAACTCTATTGAGGAGGTGGACCATCATGTTGCCAAGTAAAATTCTCTGGTCCGTTTTGCGGAAAGTTGAGGAAAGTTTATATAACATATCCAAATAAACAACTCCTCTTACACTTGCTTCAGCAAGAAAGAACAACTTGTAGACTTGCATTTAATTGCACAGACAGCATTTAATTTTGGGGAGTCCCTTTTATATTGTAAGGTTCACAGGAATTTTTTTCTGATTCCCAGATATGAATATTATGTGTGTTAATTTTTCCACATAAGATGAAATGTTGATTTATCACTAAACACAATTTGCTCAAGAAAGTCATCTTCATACAACAACATTGCAAGTCTAGTCAGCATGCATAGCGTAATCAGTAGGCTTCAAACCCTATAACAGTTGTAAATACGAGGCTCGGCTGATAAATTTTGCACACACCCTACATGGAGACAAAAGGTACTATTGAGTTGGGCATGGCAGCATGATAGCTAAAATCCCCCTTTTCAAACCTGCAATAATGCATTGAAATCCATTTACCGGTTTGTTTTCAGTAGCAGTTGAAATGGAGTTGAGTATGGCCAGTATAACAACACGGTTTAAGCACAGCACAGTGATCAAATTTTTAACAGCAGAAAATGTTAATCTTACAAATATTTTTCATAGTTTAAAAGTGCTTTACGGTAGTGAAACTGTTGACAGGTGTACTGTGAATAGGTGGGCGTTGAAATTTTGTGAATGTGAAGCTGGTAAAACAGCAATTGAGGATGCATCTTGCAGCGGACAACCAATTTCTGTGATTGACGAAAAACATCGAAAGGAGGTGGATGATTTGCTTCGAAGTGACTGGCAAATCATCCAGCACCGCATCGCTATTCAGTTAGGCATATCTAAAGAACGAGTAAACCATATTATTGAGCAATTGGGTTACTGTAAAATCTGTGTGTTGGGTACCGTGCAAACTCTCCGATGGCTCTCTGCAAGCTGAAGTTTAAGCCTATTCTACATCCACCATACTCACCGGATTTGGCTCCATGCGACTTCCAATTTTTCCCTCATCTCAAGAGGGATCTCACAGGTAATCATTACACCACCGACAATGAGGTGAAGGAAGGTAAAGGCCACTTGGATCCAAGAAAGACCACCAGAATTTTTCATTAATGGAATGTAAAAACTTGTCACACGTTGGGAAAATTATATCAGCATAAATGGGGATTATATTGAAAAATAAATACTGCATTTTGTAACTAAGGTATTCTTTTTTTTATTTCATTCCAATATCTCTTTTCATTCCCATGCTATGCATATATGTGCAAAATTTATCAGCCAAGCCTTGTAGTATGGATACTTGTGTAACCATTTCATTAAAAATTCCACACTTTCATTACGAGTATCATTAGTTCATAGCTGGCTTTCCTAATATGTTTTTAGAACTGTAGAGGAGAGACTCCCTGACGCATTCAATAATTTCTTCAGACACCCTCAGTCTTCCCATACTCTTCCCTTTACACTGACCTCCAGTCATTTCAAACTGATCATGCCTTTAGCTAATGTTATTGTCACTTCATGTATCACAATTAAATTTTCTGCAGAACGCATGTTGAATGGTAACTGCAGATTCACATTTAGCAAATTGCAAAACAGAAGGTTTTCTGTTGAGGAGTCAACATCTTTTCTAGTGTTACTGTCAAGCAGAAAAATTGGGAATCAATTTACAGCCATGCACTAAACTAAAACTGTCCTTTTTGCTCTTAAATTCTAGCCTTAAATCAGTACTGTACATCTTATCTGACAGATATAACAGATTAAAATCCTGATATTCTTTTTTATACATTTGATATAATCTTTCTTTTGTGATTTAGATTAAGTAAAACAAAATTACTTTATAATGACTGAAATAAGGTTAATTGCAGATTAAAACATGTATGAAAGCCATCCAGTAGTTATTTTACAGCATATTCAAAATAAAACCTTACAGTAAATTATAGGTAGTAAAACCAAAGAAAAAGCTTATTTTTAATAGAAATATTTCTTTGAATCACCAGATGAAAAAATTGTATTTTATATTGTACAAGTAAAATTTTAACTGAAGAACCAAATCTTATCTATGCATCGAGAAAGGAATTTTAAATCAAAATATCAAAGTTTTTGTATGAGAATTTTTCAAATTTTGTTTTTTAATTCTTGGCCCTGAAACGTTTTCTGAGGTACTTCCTAATGTACCTCATACCTGAGGTAAGTATGTACCTCATACTTTTTTTTTTTGAGTAACTCAAAAAAATTCTTTCAACAAAATAGGAGCCCTTCAAATTTTGCGTACTTTTTCTTTGCTTGAAATTTTTCATTATAATCTATTCTTGGTTAGTTAATAATAATAGAACTGTTTTGCAAATTCCACTTTCAAAATGAGAAAGAAAATTTGAATCGTTTTAATTATTTTTGTATCTCTTGAAATATTTATTTATTAAAATGAATTCTGAGCATTTAAGTTCAGAAAAAAAGTGCTCTTTGTTTAAGCTTTACTGCTCACATACTAATGAAGTTATCTTTATAAATTTACACAAAAATCATCCACAAACTTCAATAAAATTAATGGTAAGTTGCCATTTTTCCTGCTATTATTATGACATTTATTTATGTCTAATGATCATAGTAGTTAATCCATAGTAAAATCTAAAAAATAACGTGTTTCAAAAAGGATGCAACCCGTGTGTTTGATGAAGTGAATTTGTTACAAAAATATTAACGTTAATAAAATACGTTTACAACAATATTCAAATTACTTTACAGTAGATGTCAAAATGATTTCCTGTGATCCTGATGCAGGTTTATACACATTTCATAACATTGCAACCACTTTTCATAATGGTTGCTCACTAATGTTTGAAATCTCACTTTCAGTGTTAGCCTTCAATTTGTCAAATGTATGAGAATTGTTTTTAAAAACTACACTTTTTAAATACTCCCAGAGGAAAAGGTCTGCTGGTGTAAGATCTGGGGATCTTGGAGGCCAACAACCCTTTTGATATCTAATGATGGGCAAAAAATTCCTGTAACATATCCAGCATTTCATTAGCAGTATGACACGTTGCATTATTCTGCTGGAACCATCATTCTTATTCGTGTAAATTTAACATAGCAATAAACTATTTTAGTGAGTTACAATAAACTCACTAATTGTCAAAAAATAAAGTCCCTATTACAAAGTTCTGGAAGGTTGCACATCACACACCAATTTTACATGCATGTAGTGGTCATTCGTGAAACACATGAGGATTTTCAGTACTCCATATTTTGCAGTTTTTGCTGTTAATGTAGACATCCAAATGAAACCATGCCTCGTTGCTGAAATAAAGACGTTCGAAAATTTCAATACTGATGTCATCAACAAGAGAACAAAACTAATATAAACATCTTCTGTAGTCTACTTCTTTCAGATCTTGAACGACACTGATGCGATAAGCATGCGATTGTAATTTTTTAGTAGCCCTGAAAGCTGTAGGTAGTGAAAGTCCAGCCTGTGAAGATAACTTTGTGAGTGACTTTCTGGGTGAGTAAGTCAGCATTCTTTCACATCTTGCAGAACTTCTACTATTAACACTGGCAGTCGACCTGTGCTTTTCCGATCATATACACACTCAGTCTCATGAAATTTATTAATCAAATGCAATTTTGTCGACTTATTAGGAACTGAAGAATTGGGAAATTTTATCCGAAACTCATCTCACTCGTTCATGAGATTTATATGCACAATCAGTCTCAATAATAAGCACAGGTTTGTCCTTGAAAAATTACATAGTTAACACAATAGAGACAGATTTATACTTGTGTAGTACTAATACATAAGAAGAACATTTCAATTGTTAAAAGCTGCTAACCTTGAGTACAGTGTTGCCAACTGACATGTAGGTAGAAATAAGATTTACCTTTGGGTGACTACTACCTTCTTAATCTTAGGGTTGCGTCCCTAATGAAATTATAGTAATGAAAAAATTGGAAGAATATGAAATCCTTAGTTTATTAAGAGAAAGTGTGCTTGTGTGATAAACCCGACATTTGTTTTATCTTTACCACTTACAGTACATACATGTTCAGTATTTCATGCAAGGTGTACATGTTTGTGGTAATCCATAACAATTTTACCAACTAACAAATAGTTATTTTTCCACTGAAGCATTCACTGCTATATAGCAAGAAGGCTATTCCAAAATTGTCTTCCAAATGGCTTGTAAAAAACAGAAATAGAAATCTTTTTATTTCACACACACATAGACATACATACATACACACACACCCAGCTAGGGTAGTACCCTATTAACACTTATATTAACCTATCCATGATCTGTTGGTTTCAAAGTTCTTGGTTAGAATGTCTTAACACTTGGACATACTTCTAGATTGTTAAAGATGGTTGGGCATAAATCTCACTTGAATTGCTCAAGTAGTCTTTTTACTGCCTGTAGAATGGGACTGTGTGATGTTCAATAGATACCTTTTTTAGAATATTCAGCTGATCTTAACAGTTAGATAAGTTTTGCCATTTGCATTCTGAATAACTCTTATTCTGTAATGTTATTTTTATATATAAGTTTTGGAAAAGGTCACATTGATGGCTTCATGTCTATAAAAATAAGCCTTTAATATTGTTGTACTAAGTACATTGATTTAATTGTATCAGTGATGTTAAGAAAAAATATGTTTCCCCGAGAAGCATGATTAATCTCTTGGGATCCTTTTGTTGGTTATTATCTACTAAGGACTTGTAGAAATAAGATTACCTATAATATTCCTATCTATCAAGCCTAGAAGAACCTGGAAATAGTTAGCATTAAATACCAATTAAATTTTGTTCCTGGTATAAATTTCATTGTTACACCCGCCAATAGAAGATTCTGCACTTGATTTACAGAACTGTAGATGGAAAACAGTTAATTTGCCATAATTTGTATAGGTTTTCTTTAATAAATCGGAACTTAATCTTTTTTACTGATGATTCATTGGATAAAATTAAAATTTTTTATTTATTTATTCATATTGCACATAAAATACTCTGAAGGAACATTTTGAATGTATTGTACAGTGAAAATGATGTAAAATTTAGAATAGATTTACTTAGTTTAGAATAGATTTACTAAGTTTAATTGCTGATCCCACGGTAAAAAGTAAAGTAATGTTTCTTCTAAATTGATGGTAATTTTTGTTTAATGTTCAGTCAGTAGCGCAACTGCTTCCTATCAGTTATATTAATTTTGCATTGAGCCGTGTACAGTGGATGAAATAAAAAATAATCCAATTAACTGAGATTACATTGTTATTGGACTTTTTTTTTGTTTGGTTATGATAAAAAAATAATAAATCGTAGTTAAATATTTATAAATGTTAATGAGGCAGAAAAATGGAAAAGGATTGGTTGATCAAATTAATCTCCATAAAAAATTAATTTTTGGTAAAGGTTTTTATAAAAACAAAAAAACAAAGTATGTGAGAAATTTTTTTTTTAAGTAACTTTTTTTCTGTAAGAAACTTACAAATTTTTGTGCCATTATAAAGATGGTATTTTAATTTATAATTTTTCATCTATTTGAATTTATATGTATGAAAATATTGAAATCTGTGAAAAAATAATAAGTATGAAAATACTGTTAAAAAACATAAAACCGTTCAAAAGCCTCTGTATAATTTTTTTTTTAAGTAAGGCTTATAAAAAAAAAAATAATAAAGCCTTTTCAAAGATATTTAGCTTTTGGGGATACTAATAATCTACATTTATGCAAAAATTTACCTTAATGATATTTCATTTTCTAGTGATATGCGGTGGGTTAATAAAAATAAAAAAAATTATATCTTTCAAAACAAACGATGAAATAAGGCTTTACTATAAATAGTAAAGCTTTAGTTTGTTCATGTGTGGAAGTTCAAATAATTAAAGCTGTACTCATTTTTATCATCAAAGAAATGTAATTTTCAAAAAGATGTTTCTTTATTAATTCTGGAAATTTTTTTGTAACAAGAATAATATTGGAATTAATCAGATTAAGAAAGGTAAGAAGCAGCAGCAGCAGCATCTGTTCACAAATAAATAATTATATGTTATTAAACATTATTCTTTCTTTTTTTAATTTGAAGTTTATAATTAACTTGAATAATTTAACATTTATTCTTATCACCTAAATAGTACTTAGTATTTTTGTATCAGTTTATTTTAATATCTATTTAACTATTTACCTGTTAATAATAGTTTAATATAAAAATATTATTTGTATTATTTTATTTTTCATAAATAATAATAAACATTACCATTGTGTTTTGTAGAGAAAACATGGGCAGAAGGTACACCTCATCTAGGAATGTGGGAGTTAGTAGTAATCATTGCCGGTCCCATATTCATGATATGCGTATTTGTTTTTGTTGGACTCACATTGTGGCAACACCAAAAAAGAAGATTACGTTACAGCTGTCCACCAGAACCTGATGCTCCTGATCAGCCTATATTAGGTGCTGTATCTTTGCGTGATATGATTGAAATGACTACTAGTGGATCCGGCTCAGGTAAATTCATTCATAAGTTTTATGCATTCTGATTTATATATGAATTTTCTGAACAGCAGATTGCCTGTTTCTATCACACCATCGATATAGGACAGAACTGTACTTCATATGGCACTGTTTTAAAATCCTTTTTGCTAATATATTGTTTTTTATTGTGATATTTTTAAAACCATTTTATTCTGGATCATTATATATAAAACATTATTATATATATATATATATATATATATATATATATATATATAAAACATTTATGTAACGCTATTTCATTATTAGTTCTTTTAATTGGAAATATTATTTTAAAGATGACCTCACTCTAACAGCCAATCCAATCAGTTTTAATTGAATCTCTAGTGTATGAGATATAAATTACAAAGTTTATTTGAATTATATTCAATTTTATTTTAAAATTTGGCATCAACTTCAAAAAAATAGATTCAGAAATCATATTGAGGGCATAGTCAACGAATTATTTTTTCCTTTCCAGTTTAATATCTTTTCTAAAATGTTTAATTTTTTTTTGTTTTTGGAGTCAGTTCAATTTTTTTGTTTGTTTTAGTTTTGTGACTTTTTCAAAATGGAAATATGAGCATGCCTGTAAAATAGACCGCTTATAACAGAAAAGTGCATTCTCTTGAAACAAACCACGTTCATTCAAGTTAAAGATTTGAGAGAAAGGATATATAGGATTCAGAGTTGAATTGGAGTCTGTGTGGGAATGCATGAAATTTTAATTTTCAAAAGAAATGCAGTTTAAAAGGGAACTTTGACACAATTTGTTCCACAAGCGCCTTTCAAATGAGACTCAAGAGCAAAGTCACGATGTTTTTTATTGATTCACAAATATATGTAATGAAATGCCTGAAGAACACTCACACCGAGTACGTTTTGTAAAAGAGCATGAAGTGAAAAATTGCTCAACGAAAGAACTAGAAGACATACTCATTTACAGAGAATGCATCAAGTATCGAGTAATCTAAAGCATGTATTCATTGTGGAATCTTTTTAAAAAATAATAAATACATTCTACTGCCTAGAACATATTTTTTTAAAAGTACAGTACCACTCTGTAAGATGTAGGACAACCATGAAATTGTTGGTGCTCTTCATGAAAAATTATGATCAGATAAACAAAAAAAAAAGAAACATAAAAGTTGAATTGAGAACCTCCTCCATTTTGAAATCTGTTAAAATGAAGAAAATGGGATTATCTGTTCAACCCAGTTTTATGAGGATATTAAAACCTCTTCACCAAGTAAACCTCTTTTAATAATTAATTTTATTTTTTGAGAAGGTGGTCCTACTAGCAACTTTTTTCATTGGAAGAATTTTCAAATAAAAATTACTTCTTTATTTTTATAGATAATTTGAAAATATTTTCTTCTATTTTTTTATGGTCATTTCCTAGTATTCACATATTACAATGTAATGAATAAACCAGCATTATTTAATTTGTATTATATTTTCGAACAAAAATTTATGAAAATTAATTTGAAGATGTAGTATAAAAAGTAATATACACTGTTACATTCCAGAGAGCCTTGGCATTATTAGTTAATAATTAAAACATAATTTTTCATTAAAAAAAGTTTTTGTTATTAATCTAGTAGGTGGACAATTGAACTGACTCTACCTCTATAATTAGTTAATTAGTTCTTAGATGACGCCACTGAAACACTATATGAAATAAGAAAATAAATACAAAAAATATTAAGAATAAATTAACCTTGCTTATGTTATAATTGTGTACTTAAAAATATAATCTAACCAATTTAACCTATGCTTGCTTTGCTCTCTATCTCTAACCTTGACTAGTGAGCGTAAATCAAATTCGGTTATTATTTTTAATTTCTGTATTAAATAAAAATAAGAACTAAATACAGAGGTAGATTGCCTACTACATTAATACCAATTTTTTTTTTTTAAATCTTTTAATTAATTTTAATACAATAATCCCATTTATTCTCACTCATAGGAATGGACTGCTTTGTATAGAGACTAGAAAAAAATGAGCATTTTCTGTAAAAAATTCCTTTTTTATTCTATCAAAAGAAATTTTTTAAAGTTAGTTATTTTAACTGAAATCCTTTAGAAAAATGTTCATTTAAAACAAAAAATAAACAACAATTTGTTAACAAAGATTCAAAAATAATCAAATATTTTAAGTTCTAAAAACTGCAACACAATTTTTTTTTTGTAGAAAAATCACATTAAGTGGTTTTGATTATTTACATACATATGTATGAAATATTTTTTCATATTTTTTTTTTAAATAAAAATCTGATGACACCACAGTGACTTATTTGTATCACTATTAAATTACATTTACATTTTTTTTTTTTTTTTAATGAATTTTACATAAAATTTTATTTCATTAATTTCTGATATTGTTACATTTTTTTTTATTGTTATTGAATTATTATTTATTGTAAACATTTTTTTTACAATCAGAAGTTAATAATTATTAATAAATCAATATATTTAAATTTAAAAAAAGAGATTAAATCAGATTTGAGCCGATGGCCTTCCCCTTGTAAGATCCAAATATTTCATTAATTAAAATTTTATTTGGTTATAACTCTGGAACCAATGAAAATAATTCCTACTTATGATATATTATTGAAAACCTCTCAATGAGGGCTTATTACTGCAGTTAAGAAAAAGTCCAAAATCCAAACTTTTGGATTTTGGGCTTTTTGGACACTTTTGGTCCAGTTGATTGCAATCAAAAGGGGAGGTGCACAACTTGATGTTACAACAGTCCTAAATATGAAATTTCAACATCCATTGGCTAATCGTTTTTTAGTTATGTAAGATACATGCATATGTACGTACAGATATCACGCTGAAACTAGTTAAAATAGATATTTCCGTTGAAATCTGGAAACTGTAATTTTTCATGATCAGAATACTTCCTTTACTTCATAAAAGGAAGTAAAAATTGGTGGCGAAGCATGTGGCTAATGAACTCAGTGCAAATAAACAAGTAACATTTAAAAATGACCTATCCAACTTCTATTAAACTTTATTATTACAGGTTAATATCTTTATTGGCTGTGTGTATATGATTTACAACAGCTGTAATTTAGATCTCTTTCTAATATTCTTGTTTCAAAAGCTGTGTTTTACCCTGGATATAGCAGCTGTCATTTTTCTGCAGATATGGTGCAGTTGAAAATCAACTGCATAAAAAATCAAAACTTGTTTATTTGTAATATCTTTATTTTATGAAGTTCTAAAGAGCAATAATAATAGATGATATTACAAACTAACTCCTTATATTATATATTTGTTTATTATATTAAACTGCAATTTTTACTTTTTATTTATTAATAAAGGTTATGAATCATTACAAGAAAGTGGTAATGTGTTTTTTATTCCATGAATTTAATGATTATGAAAGGAATGATTGGAATTTTCTCGACTTATCAATTATAATAGGTGTGATACTACATTTTAATAGTTATAAAAAGATAATCAATCAAGAAATAAGTTTTAAAATTGTATGTAATGTTGTATCCAAAGTTACCAGCATTAGGTAAAACTTATAGAAAATTCAATGGGGCTATCATTACTAGAGTTTATTAGTGAACTGCAATTTATATTATAATGGATGACTAGTTCTTATTTAATTAAAATATAGTTAATATTTATGAGGTTCAGCTAAATACAAACTGAAGTTTTGTCTTCATGAGTGGCCTGGTGCAGAAGGATGGTGGAAATGTGGAATGGAATTGGACACTCCAGCCACCTCAGCATTCACATTTCTTTGGTCAGTAGCATCATATCAGAGCAAGAGATTCCATCATTGGTCCCTCAGCATATTATCATGAAGTTTCTCTTTAATAAGGATGTCAACCTCTGAAATTTTGTCTAGACTGTATGCACAGTTTGGAGATATGACATTGTCATGTTTCCAAGACTACAAGTGAGCCACCAAATTTAAAGGAAGGTGTGAAGCTGTAGAAAATGAGTCGCAATAGTGTTCAAGGACAAGTTTGATGATAACATTCAATCGACACGTAACTTCATTGAAGACGATCTGCATGTTACAGTTGATGAAATTGCTTTGTAAGCGGGCATCTGTCATGGAAATGTCAGTTCCATTATCACAAAGCATCTTGGATTCTGCAAAGATTGTGCGAAGATGAGTTCCAAAACTTTTGACCCAAAATCAGAAACAGGCCTGACAGGAAATTTTCCAAAGGCTCCTAAATTCATTTCAACTAAAGAGAAATAATTTTTTCATCAGTCTCATGAGGTAAGATAAGGGTCCATCACTACATTCCCAAGTCAAATTTGGTGAGTATAGAGTAGTGTAGGAACGGAAAGCTTCATAATCTGTAAAGACAAAAATACATCTGTCTGTTGGTAAAGTCCTCACAACCATTGTTTGGAACTGGAAAGCCGTCACACTATGAATCATCTGTACTATTGCCAGGTTTTGGGCAAAATGAAAGCTGGCTACAGGAACAAATGGCACTGTCAGCCAGAGATGCAATTCTTCTTCATGACACCAGGCCTCACAAACTGTTAGCAGTAGAACATCCCCTGCAATACAGTTCAGATTTGTCCCTCTTTTTGTTTGGGCCATTGAAGGAAACATTGGGAAAACATAGATTTTAGAGCGACAACAAAGAAGAGGAGTTCATGTGCAATTGGCTTCTGACACATCCGCAATTTTTTTTTGAAGAAGAAGAGATCTGCTAGTTCCCAACACATTAGGAAAAACGTGTAGAACTTAAAAAAATAAATATATATGTTTTGTATTTTTATTTTGTACTAATAAGTGTTAAAACAAAAATCCAGTTTATATTTGACTGACCCTTATACATCTCTGATTTGAGGAATTATTACTGTAACATGCATTTTCTAGGAATAAATTTATTCTACAAAATTAACATACCCTTTTATTTATTATTGTATAACTAATTGAGGCTTATTACCTGTATTTATTGTGTATCAAAATATTACAATATAAGTTTTGATCAAATTTAGCAAAATCACCGTAGCTTTAAATTTTATTGTTGTTTGTAGTTTTTTTTTATGTTTTTAATGTAGAATATTTTAACTTATAAATAATCCAATTTCATTCATAGGTTTGCCACTGTTAGTCCAACGCAGTATTGCTCGTCAGATTCAGTTGGTAGAAACAATAGGTAAAGGAAGATTCGGTGAAGTATGGAGAGGTCGTTGGAGAGGTGAAAATGTTGCTGTTAAGATATTTTCATCAAGAGAAGAAAGATCATGGTTTAGAGAAGCAGAAATCTACCAGACTGTCATGTTACGACATGAAAATATTCTCGGTTTTATTGCTGCTGACAATAAAGGTAATTATTTAATTAAAATTACTTGAAATCCAAGTTCATGGTTGTTACTTATTCCTTAGTAATATAAAATATGATGACTTATTTTAAACCAAACTCCAGTTTTTATGGATATAATTGATTGATAGTAATCATATATCTATGTAGCATTCAGAAAAATAAAAAACAGCTTTCTGGATTGTACATAGAATACCATTGTTAGGGAGAGAATTAGACCAAGTGTTAGAAATGCTCAGGTGAAATTGTTGGGAAAAAGTTATGAAATGTTTTTTGGAGGAAACGAATATATTGACAACAGTATTAGAGGAGATTAATTTTAGATCATTTTGATAGAACTCTAAAAAAAAAAAGACTAAAAATGAATCACCAAAATTATCTTGTTTAAGAGGTAGGATTGAATATATTATACAGAGTTTATGTGACTGAATAAGTGCCCACAGGGTTTTGAAAAATTTAACTTACCATATCAAATAAAGCAAAACACGAGTGTAAAAACTATCTCATTATCAGCCTAATATCTTGTGTATTGAGAATATACACTATGCAGATACCACCAGTTGGATTTCAGAAAACGTATGGGTGTAAGGAGTCCATTCTGGTCCTTAAACTAATTTTGATTTGGTTTAAAATTATGTGTTTCTGTCATCTTTTGTTTTAAATAAAAATTAAATAAATTTTCATAAACATTTGTTTGTTTTCAACTGAGTTTATTTTATCAGTTTTCATAGAATTAAATTCTCTATAATTTTTTTTTGGCAGTTTGGAATCTAAAAAGTAAATTTACCCCACACCTTAAAATAGTGCATTTTTTTTCAATTTTACATGGAAAAAATAAAGTTGAAGGTATGGTTAAGTGAGATTCTTTACATATATGTAATTTTTCAGTTAAGAAAATTTATAAAACTGAATCTGTCAGTACACGAAAGTGAGTATACTGCAAAACTGACTAGTAGGGCTATACTATTTTGGTGACATGACGTCAGCATACTTGGATTTCCCCCTCCTCTGTGACAGGAGCCAATAAAATTGCAGGCTCTGCTCACCTGCCATTTTGGATTTCTCTCTCCCTAACCAGTGGCAAATATGTATGTAGGCTCTAACCATCTGCCATCTCAGATTCCTTTTTTCTCTGTGGGAAATTCTCTTTTCCCTCGCAGGATCACCAACTTAATTATTTTTTCACACATTAAATAATTATTTAATTTAAATATTTCAAAAGTTTGGTAGAATTGTCTTCGCCTGCTAAGACAAGAGAATCATCAGCTGTTGTAGTCATCTGCTAAGTTGTGATGTCACAGGTTAATTGGAGAATTAAATAATATTTCAAGTATAAAAAGTAACTGGACTGGACTGGACTGGATTAAGCCTTGCACTCAGTATGTCATTCAGGCTATCTGTAAATTTTGTTCTACACAAGTGTGAAAAAATCAGTAAATAAAATAACAATATTAATAATAAAATTAAATAATGATAATAATAATAATAATACAATTAAATTTAAAATACATAAAAAATTTAAAAACAAATTTAAAAAATATATTAAATAAAACCAAGCTATTTTATTTGTGTGTGTGTATGTGAGCGCACGCGTGTGTTTTAGGTAGTTCTGAAAAGGACTGATTCTTTGAATCAGATTCGGATGGATCTTGGTCTTTCAAATCCTGCTGTTCTTTCAGGTATGGTGTGGTATGTTATAACTCATCACCAAATGTGTCTGAAAGAGGTTTGTGTTGTCCATATCCATGTTTTGCTTGCAGTGTTATGAAATATAGTTAGATATGCACTAAGTGCACAGTTTCCTTACTGAATTCTGGATTTACGCTGCTGATGGCTAATATATCATTTTCATGCTCATGTAACTCCTGTCTATCATAGCCCTCACTAACACTATTGTATATGAATTGGTACGTGCATGTTCAGATTGGTTTTAATTAACATTCAAACCGTGCTCTATAACTTGTTGCCAATAATCAACAATGTCTAATAACATTGCAAAGATGTGACAGTTACAATGATGAATTACAAATGATATGTTACCAAGCAGATGACCAATGTACATGACCATACATCTGATGATAGTGCCTAGAATTATAGCAAATCTTTTCCCGCAATATGCCTCACCCTAAACATGATGTATATCAGCAGTCCGTTTAACAGCCTTATCAACTGGAAACCACATCCGTTGGCACGTACAGTACCTAGTATATAATTTAAAAAATTACATTCTATAAACATTTGCTACATTTTCCCTTTCAGTAGATCACCCATTCTTCAGTACATTTTTGCTACATCACCCTTTAAATATGTAATGTGGTGTGTTGAAGTTTTTTATTAATGAGTGAAATCTCTCTTCGGGAGGCCTAAAATAAAACACTTGAAATAAACAATTATGTTCTTTTTTATTTTGTTTTTTGTTTTTTTTTTATTTTTAATTTTTTTCATATGAATGTTTGTTACATCTTATATGAGAGAATATATTTTTATTAATTTACAATATACATTGTCTCTTTTCAATTGCTTACACAATCAATTTTACCATACCAACATTAGAATATATTGCATCATACAATTAGTAATTATCGGACAGTATGCAATTTTCTCGGGGATATTCAATAAAGACTTTAATTTGATACCTTTGGATAACCAGAAGGTTGATATTCCTGAAGAAACGAAACCACATTAGTGAATGATTTTCGATGATGTTTGTAAAAAGCAAAACAATATTACAAATTATTTTGCTATGGGACATAATAATAATATCAAAATGTTCTATTTATGTAAGGTTGGTATTCCAGCAAGATGAGCATAATTTAAGACATGTTTAGCACAATCAAATAGCTATGGACATGATAGTTGACAAAATTTAAAAATTTATATGATTGTGCATGAAATTTAAAGAAAGTGCAAAGGCAAAGAGTCACTACAACTTTGATGTCTACATTACAGAATTTGTTATGGTGTAAAAGAGCCCATTCACTAGCTTGAATACTTTAGAAAGAGTCTGCATGTCAGTGAACTTACATTTTTGCTAGCGCTAGTGGGTCGGCTTCCACCCTTTGATTTCAGTATACCACAGTACACCCACCCACTTTCATATTACTTCTGTCCATAATTTGTGTTCCAAATACTTCAGTATAGCCCTTCTTCATTGTTGAGGAAAGATCAGAGTGAAAATTGTTATGCATAACTTAAAAATATAATGGTCCCATACTATGTTCATTTGAACATTTTTCTTTATTTTTATCAGTAGAAATTATTTCTGTTTCTTAAGAAATATTATTTTATTAAAACCTTAAAACCGAAGTTGTGAAGTGTCATATTTGCGAAGTATATTTTTTACACAATGGTTAAATTAATTTAAATAGATTTTTTGTTTCAAAACCTCTGAATATTCAACAAAAAAAAGTATTAGTGGTAAATTAGCCATTAAGATCAACCTAGTGATTCCTAACATTTAAAAACATCAATAAAATGTTTATAATCTGTTAAGGTAACCATTTTCAGAATGCTTTTTAATCATTGTATTTTTTTAACCTCTTTTTATTATAGTTAATTCTGTTGTGTTTTATCTTTTATTTTTAGATAATGGTACATGGACACAACTCTGGCTCATAACAGATTATCATGAAAATGGATCTTTATTTGACTTCTTAAATAGAAGTACAGTTGATGTGCAAGGTATGATTAAAATGGCGCTATCTATTGCGACAGGTCTTGCTCATTTGCACATGGAAATTGTTGGAACTCAGGGTCTGTTTCATATGTTTTTTTTGTAACATTCTTTTTGATATTATGTAAAAATTGTTATTAGAATTTTTTGTTCATATTAAGAAGAGGTTCTGGCCTCAATTCTCTCTTTTTTTTTTATCAACACTTGTTAATGAAAGTATTTATAAAAAAGTATTTAATAATTCTGATTTATTACTTGTTAATCTTAACTGATTATTATAAAGTTAACTACAGGTTTGGTAAACAGAATGTTTAGGATTATTATTTTAGTTTTGAGAAATTATTTTGATGGACTTTGCTTTATTTTTTACCTTAGACGTTGTCAGTTATTCTCTAGTATTAATTTATTTCTTTAAAATTAAGAATAAAGGTTACTAGTTTAAAAAATTTGGTCTAGGTGTTATTTTGAAGTTGACTTATGATTTACGAGGGGGCATCGTAAAGTTTTAATTATTACTAAGAGATAACCAAGATATCTGGATAAAATTTATTCTGCATATTAATTGATCCTTATGTACATAACGTAAATAACAGCTATTAATGTTGATTTGTTTGGTTGACACAAAGGTGTCAATAGGCTGGGTTTTACGATTACTGACTCCTTTTCAGAAGCAAACACAGCACGACCAAGGGAGATGTTAAATCTTTTGGAACAAGATGAAAAGGAGTTTTTGGTTACCTGGTAACTGTGGATGAATCTTGGATCTATCAATATGATACTGA
Organism: Lycorma delicatula; assembly: GCF_047948215.1. Lineage (NCBI taxonomy): Eukaryota > Metazoa > Arthropoda > Insecta > Hemiptera > Fulgoridae > Lycorma > Lycorma delicatula. The sequence goes on from NC_134462.1 coordinate 99,779,419, forward strand.
GACCAAAGAGATGAACAAGGAGTGGAAGCACAGTGGTTCACCTCCCCAAGAAGGCTAAGGTTCAGAATTCTGCAGAGAAGGTTATGCTGTCTATAATTTGGGATTGTCGTGAAGTCATCTTAACAGACAACCTGGAGAACGGTTAGACCAACACTGGTGCCTGTTACTGTACACTGCTGAACAAATTCCGTGATGCTCTGATCAAGAAATGGCATGGTATGATGATATGTAAATGGTATGAAATTTTCACATCATGAAATTTTGCCACATCCTCCCTATTCTTCCGATCTCACCCCAAGTGACTTTTTCTTATTTCCAGAACTCAAAAAATCATTGTGGAGTCAGAGATTTGATAAAACAAATAAGGTCTACAATGGCGGCCTTCAAAAGATCAAGAAATACTGAGAATGTATGGTGACTATATAGAAAAGTTTTAGGAATAACAAATACAAATTAAGTTTCTGTCTCGATTATTTTTTAGTATAATTAAAACTTTACGATACCCCCTTGTATTTATAGTTTTCCTGCAACAGACCTGCTAAGATTAAATGTCAGTAAAACATCCCTTTTATTGAAACTTATGATTTTTAAAATATATTATACATGTACATGTATTAAGAATGTGTTTAAAAAGTATATGTGATTTTATTCATGTTTGTTCATTTGGTATGTCATTGTTGAATGTTTATAAATTTTTGTATATCTCATAATGTTCAAATGCATTAAGATGTAATCCTTTTTTGTATACCTATAGAGTGTCAGTGCCAATATGTACATCTTTGTATAATCAAGAAGCCGACTGAAAGTCTTTTATTTTACAATTCTCTTCAGTTTATCGATACAAAGTTTTAATTTATATTCCTGGCTTTCATGGACATACTTATCACAAAATTATAATTTTCTATTGCTGTTGCAATAGATCACCTAACACTCTGTATGATATTTAGTATCTATTTTAAAATGACTATATCAGTACAGTAATATATAGTGTTTCATAAATATTTTTTTTCTTTTCAGGAAAACCAGCGATCGCTCATCGTGATCTCAAGTCAAAGAACATTTTAGTTAAAACAAATGGGACTTGTGCTATCGGTGACCTTGGCCTTGCTGTACGACATGATGTTGTTACAGACACTGTTGATATACCTCTTAACAATAGAGTTGGAACCAAAAGATATATGGCACCTGAGGTAATATATTTCATTTTTTGTTTGTTTGACTCATCTACATCTTATTGAGTTTTATTTAATCATTCGTGCAGATTTATTTAGCATCACACACATCTACTTTGTAGCTGTTATTAGATTTTTTAAATTTATGTTGTTTCAACCACAAAATTGTAAGCATACAATTATAAACATATTTTTGATTAAAATTTCTTGACCGTATAAATGGGTTTTAATGAAAGTTTATGGATTTGTTTTCATCCATAACAACTTTTAAATTTTGATTTCTGAAATTATGATTTCTATGAACTATAGGGATATTTTTACCACCAGAAACTGGTAGAAATGATATATCTTTACTGGACTAAAAAATTAGTCGGTAGTAGGTGCAAGAATGTTTTTCCTGAGCATTAAGAGAACTCCTATGTGTGAGGAAAAATATAAAGAATTTTATACATAATTTACATTTATACCGTATTTTAGAATGGAAGAAATGTTTTTTTGGATCACAAAAAAAGAGACAAGGAAGTAAATTACAAGTTTTGGAAATTAAGTTCTTTATAAACATGATGAACAAGAAAAAGAGGATTCATATGAGGAATGTTAAAGGACTGTTACAAATACAGAAAGTTTGTCAGACAGAGTAGGGAAGGAAAGACTATGTGATGTGAGTTTATTCAGAAAATGAGGGAAGAAAGATTAATAATACTGGGAGGTAAATGGAAGAGGCCAAACGTAATATGGAGAAGGTGGTTAGATTAAATTAAGGGGGAAGGAACATATACAGTAAAATAGTGGAAATAGAAAGAGTAATGGAGTACAAGTAAGAGAGAGATAGAATAATATTGTTATTCATCACCTGACCCAGACTAGAGTAAAAAAAAAAATTATTACTCAGTATTTTTATATTTCAGTTTTTAATTGTCTGATATTACACAAGTTGATTAGTGTCATAATGAGGATCTGTCAGAAAACTTTACAATTATTAATTTAGGAATTGCTTAGAATTTCAGTATGAACATTAAGAATAACGGTTATGAATATGATGGTGACAGATGTAGACCTACCTAATTTTACATCAAGATTTATTTGTTAAACAAGTTTTGTGTTAATTATTATAAACTTTATTGGGCACTTGTCTAATAAAGTTTCTGATTTAGATCCATCATGAAATGGAGTTTAAATTCTAGAAAAGCCCATAAAATGGCAGTAAGTCTATATTTTAAAAAAAACTGTAAAGAAATGGGAGGTAATAGAAAGTGTTAGAAACTAGTAAATATTACATTTTTTTCACCACTGACAGTATATAAACAGGATTATCATCTCTTTTTATGTTTATTCTTTGCTTAAGTAATGTTTTCATATTAGTTAATGAAAAGTAAATGTACGCCTAATTATTAAACGTAATCTATGTTTCATAAATAAAAAAAAAGCTAATTACTTGCATAGTTGCAGTAATTTACAAAATATTCATTAGCAACAAAATAAGTTTAAGTACGTGCATATTTTGCATCTCTTACTAGTTGATGGTTCTTAAATGCTCAGAAGATCTCAAGGAGTATTAAATTTGAAATTGAAAAGTACAAAGCAAGGATAAAATGAAATTAAGTCACATGTAATAAGTTGCTTCCTTTAGATCAACATAATTAAGAGCATCAGGTAGTTTCACTAAACATTGTTGGTATTTTTTAATGACTGTTGAAATTATGATTTAAATTTAAAAATTATGATCATTATACAAAGTATTAAATATTTTTATATCAAAGTGCATATTTAAAACTACCAGTAAGAAATTATATTAAACAATAACCTTTTTAAATGTAATTAATTACAAACAAAAAATTCTGAATTATAAAAATAAAGAGTTAATATTACTACTATTAATAAGTATACACACACATACAGAATGATTCACAAAGAATGTAACAAACTTTCAGAACATGTTCTAATGGTGAAAATAAAGAAGAAAGTTCGTATAAACGTGGGTTCAGAAACACTTCGTTAACAAATGTTGATTGTTGAAAGATTTGATTCTGATTTTTGTGCCTTCAGTAAAATTAAGACATACTGTAATTCTTGGGACTCAAATTAAGGGTAATTAGTTTTATATCAGATCCATCTTAAAAACTTTTTTTAAAAATAGCTCCCAGTACTGTATTTTATAGTAGTTTTTGATAGATCTGGTGTAAAAACAAAAGATTAGGGTCGAAAAACATTATTTTATGTTTGGCATAAAATAAGTTTGCTCAGTGGGTAATAAACACATAAAAGTTTTTAGAAAAATTTATAGAGAAACTGTGAGTAAAATGGTATGAATAAAGTCCACAGAAACTAAAAAAAAAACAAGAATTTTGAAATTTATTAAAACCAAAATGTAATAGATTTTAACTAGGTATTAAATGAAACATAATTTTCAGTATTACAAAACAAAAAAAATAAAATAATTTAAAAAAATGTATTAGACCCACTATTCTCTTCTGAAAAATTGCACCTCAAACTCTGATCTTTTCTGAGTGGGTAATGTATTCTCTTGGAAAACATGAGGGTTCTTTTCATTCTAATCTCAGTTCTGGCTGTTTACATAGCTATTCAGATGAATCCATGCCTCATCACTAAAGGAAATATTATCTAAGATCTGAATATTACCGCGAACAAAATGCATAAACTGTTTCCAATAATTGAGTTTTTCTGTGATAATGTTATCGTAATTCCTGCTTGATATGATTACAGTATGGTGCAATTTTAATTTTTTTGTTTCTTTGCAGTCATTCCCGTATGACATTACAATCTTCTGAGATAGCGTTCTTATTAACTTGTGAGGTGATCTTTTAAAGGATATACTTTCATGTTCTAAAGATTTATCATTTAAATCTGTTGGCCAGCCAGACTGTTTTTTTTTTAATCTACATTACCAGTTTATCTGAAACAAGTGACAGTAGTTGAAATTGTTGACCTACTGGATATGTTTGATTGAAAAATAGCTACAGCAAAATCTTTCTGGCACTTTAAAAAAGATTGCAGTTTAAAATAATTCTAGAATAAATGAACTTTGAGACTATGCACAACACTTGTTACTGTGTATAGCACATCTGCTACTGATAGACAAAAAGGGAGAGATTACTTGATCTTTGTGTGTCTTATGCTACAAGGTCAAGTATTACCAACCCATCCATTAGTCCCAACCTAAAAGTAAATTTGCCACTTCAGTGGCTTAATGAATTTAGGATTTTGAATCTTTTTGCTCGACTGTATTTATATATAATATGATATAACATTACAATTTGTTTTTCAGGTGCTTGATGAATCTATGAATATGAATCATTTTGATTCATTTAAGAGAGGCGATGTATATGCTTTAGGCTTAATCCTATGGGAAATCGCTAGACGATGTAATGTAGGTGGTATTTATGATGAATACCAATTACCATTTTATGATGCAGTGCCATCAGATCCAACAATAGATGAAATGAGAAGAGTTGTCTGTATAGATAGACAAAGGCCATCAATACCAAACCGGTGGCAGTCATGTCCAGTAAGTTTTTACCGTTTTACATTTTTTACTGTTTTATAAAAATAATTAATCTCTTCTTTTTAGTTTTTAGAAAAGTTACATTTAGTCTTGTATCAACCTATGCAAATCAGCAGCTAGGCGTACTAGAGTCTGTAAAATAATCTAGTGTTGGTGATTAATCTATGATTGTTTATTTTCTAATTTATTTGACTGATGTTTATTTTTAAGATATCTTACTAAATTTTTAAGGAGATTGATCCCCACTATTTAATTAATTTTTACTACTATATCAGCTTCCAAAACAAATTAGTAGTTTAAAATTCCAGTGTTATGAAGGGATGCCAACATGCATACTTGAATTATATTGTAACCGAGATATTTTTTACCTTTAGGAAAGAGATCTGTCTAATCTGGATTGGTTATTTTCTTCAGTAGCAATATATTCTAAGTTGCATATTGTAACAACTGGTCCCTGGGCATGATGATAAATTATTCCAATCATTAAAATCAATCTTATTGCTGATTTTTGTGTGTATTATGACCAGCTGCATCTAAAACAACATCCAGATGTATTTTTTTTATTACTAATAAAACAGTTTTTTTAAAGTTCTTTATTTTTATAATACATATACTGTTGTTTTTTTTTTTAATGAAGCCAATTTATTTGTATAAAATGAATGAATTAAAGGAAAAATTCAAACAATGTTGGTCAAAGCCGCTTGCATTGCCAATAAATCTCAGAAGAGAACCATAACCACTCAAACAGAACCATCAAACAGCTTTTGTGCAGCACAAAGCTGTTAAGATGTTTAAATAAAGCTGTTTGTTTTCTATTTATTTAAATAGAGAAATGTTTTGTTATTTTTTGTCAGTGATAAGTTCATTTCATATTTTTTTATCTTTTTAAATAATTTATTTAACTCGTGAACTGCAGAAATTTTTTGTGGATCATTGTGCATTATGGGGCTCCCAAGTATTTGTATGTTGCAGCTTATTACTCAAATGACATTGTTGACAATTAATAAAGCTTATTATGGTGTCTCAGTTTCTTTTTTTGTTGATACTAGTGGTTACAAACTAAATAATTTTGTTACTGTACTAGTTATTTGTGTCTTAACCACATATGACAGGAAGAAATTTTACATCAACTCCATGATATCAAAATTCTATACCTGCTTAGTTCCTATACCTAACATTCCTCAAATTAAACCTGATATTATTATTGCACAAACGTCATCTATGTAAACCCAAAGGTCATCCTAATTAAAACCTAGCAACTACTCTTTTGTTCACCATTTGTAGAATATGTCCTATCCAGTGTAATCTACAACTTAATCTTTCGAACTATTCAGATTCAAATATAATCTATGTAGCCCAAAGTTGTGTTGCTTTCTTCACTGTCTAGTATATTCTTTATTATAGGACCAAATATCTTTCACTGAATTTTATTCCCAAAAACTAAACACTTCCTTTCATCCACTGACCTTACAATCATACAAGAAACTGGTACAATTATTATTTTTTATAAATGTCCTAATTGTAATCTGTTTTGATAATAAGTGAGAGCTCAGTAGTTTAATTATAAAATAACAACACTCGTTTTCCGAATGTAATCTTTCCTGAATTTCCTTACCAATTGCATTACAGCTCATTAGAATCGTCCTTAGATATAGAGTGTCCAGGCTAATATTATTCAAAAGTAAAAGCTTGTATTAAGAGAACCAATTATTATAGTTTAATTTTTTTTAATAAACTCTGCAACTCACAGAGTTTTACTGTAGGTTAGTCAAGTTCAATATCTGCACCTTTTGTAGCTCAGCAGATGTCTAGACAATCACCTGACTCTTGCGCGGTGTTTAGGAGCACCTACAGTGTTATTAGACCAACACCTTCGACGATTCTCTGTTTTAGATTATCCAAATGTTGAACTTTTCTTTGGTAAACACAATTTTTAATTTATCCTCAAACAAAAAAGTCCAAACAAAAACGTCTACAGGAATCTGAGGAACAACAAAGTTCTCAAGCAAGTCGCGATATGTGTGTCCTGTCACAGTGGCACAATGAAAAAAAAAACTGATTTTTTTTCAGACATTGATTTTCAGTGTATCCCTTTCATTTTTGAAAGGAACATGGGCATTGAGGTCTTCAGTACCCCAAATTGGACAATTGTTTCTGTTAACTTTCCTGCACATATGAAAGGATACCTCATCACTAAATAACAATGTATCAAGATAATTAGGATTGTTTTCAACATAGTGCATTACCTCTGCAGCAAACTGATATCATAGGCAGTGATCGTTCGGTTTAATGTGATTAAGGATTTGTGACTTGTATGTTTGCAAACATTGCTGCATAAGAACAATGTCATGAACAGTGGAATGTGGAATTTGCAGTTCATAATTAGCTCGCCTAATTGACTTTCCAGGACTGGCAGTAAATGTGTCATGTCACATGATCCAAACATCATTAACTGAAATTTTTTGATGATTTCCAGTTTGTGAAACCAAGCTTCCAGTCTCTCTTAAAGTCATATCCCACTGACGAATAAACTTGCATGTAACCTCTTACATGCAATCAATTTTCCATTCAATTCGTACACGCATTGAACACATGTAACTGAGTGAAACCCTACTAACGAAAGCATGCACTGAACCTTCTGTTGTGATGGTTCGCATCTCAACTGATTACAACTGCATTGTGAGTTGGCTTGCCTGCACATGTTTATTTTGCTGACCTTGAGAATATATACAACAAATCTTGGAGTTATTTCCTGTCGATTGAGCATGTTTTTAAGCTATTACAAATACTGGTTTTCTAAATATAGACTATTACTTTCGGATATTGTTAGCCGGGACTCTCTGTATTTAAATTCATCAACTCTTTCAAAAAACCGTCCATTGACATAAAGACTAACATTTGAGAGCTTCTATCCATCACCATATACAATTTTTCCCCACATATAATAATGATTTTGATATTGTTTTCAAACATATTTCTGCTATTGCCTACTATGTTCAAGTTGTCCGCATAACGTAACACGTGGATGTTTCCGTTCAAAAATAAACCTTCTTTTATCAGTTCTATTTTTCTGATGACATATTCTATTATAAAAATTAAGCAAAAGAGGAGAAAGTGCAGTCCCCGTTTCAGCCCACACAAGTATCAAAATTATCTGATAGATTCCCCACAAGAACTCTATTCTTAATTCCTTTCAAACAAATGTGAATCATTCCAACTTCCTGGGAGTACAAAATTGAATTAATATCACATATAGCTTATCTCTTCTAACAGAATTGTAAGCCTTTGAAATTTATTAACTGGTAAACCTTTTTACCATACTTTTACTTGTACTTATACTTCTATTTCTATTATGTATTTTTCTATTTATACTTATACTTCTTTTTTCTTATATTTCTATTTTAATACTTCCTATTTCTTAAAAATAGAAAAATTATACGTGTAGCAGTATAAGTATATATTTATGTTAAGTATACTTATATAAGTATTTTCATTATATTAAGAAGTATAAGTACTTCTTAATATAAGAAGTATATACTTATATTTAAACCTATTATACTTTTCAACACATGTTTGATAGTGAAGATTTTATCAATAGTGGATCTATTTCTTCAAAATCTACACTGATAATTCCCAGCAATTTTGTAAATAAATATTTGTGCCTTTAAAAGAAATTCTTAATCCTGAAAATTATTTTTTATCTTTTTTTTGTAAATATATATTTCTTTTAAAAATAACTATTGATTTTTAATCAACAATTTTTTGTGGTGTAAAATAAAATTATCTAAAGCTGTGGAAGATGTTCAATTTTGGGAAACTTATAGTAGAAAAATATAAAAATTTTAATAATAATGAATCTATTCCTTAATTATAATATTTTATACAAATTTATATCTCCACGATCCTTTGAAAATATAGGTTATGTTCAGTATATGAATTCATCCTATTCTCAAAAATATTTCTGTGTAGTCAGTTGGTTTCTCTTTTTTTTTAAACATAATTTTCATTGCGAAGTTATTGTTTTCAATTTTTTTTTTTGTTCAGCAAACCAATTTGTTTCTATTACTATTAAGTTTAATATATCACTAGTTATAAAAAAAATCTGTAGGACTAACTAAAATTAATAAAGCTTTTAAATTAAAATAAATTTAGTTCTATGATTAAATAAATAACTTTTTTCTTTTTTTTTTTTTTTTGTATTCCTTCAGAGTATGAGATGAATGACAGTTTTTGTAGCATGAAATAAATAATTTATTATTAGATAAATAAACTGAATATTATTTATCTGTGGGTCACGGATAATTTTCAAAGTCTGTTAGAACTGCTACAGTGACTATCTATGAGTTAATACCATCAATTTTATTGTCGATAAACAATTTAATAATTTTTAGAATCTGAAATAATCATTTTTTCACAAGAGTATTTCACTTTTCAGATTTTTCATCGCTAGAAAATTAAAGTTAAACTGAAGTTTTATTCCCGTTAAAGTTATAGCTAGCCATCAAAATATCATCAAGAAAACCTTCTGATTTCTTGTTATTCGTTCCTTCTTTATTTCCTGTGTTACCTTTTTTAATTCTATCCAAGCTTGAATGGCTATGCACTTAAAACAAACTATTCATTGTTGTTCCATAAAGACAAAATTTTATAAAATATGACATCAGTTTTACAAAACCAATAATAAACATCGATTTCAGCAATATATTTTGCACAGACTAACTGCCAGAATAACACTAAATACTACACCTCTTTAAGAAAAAAAGATATGATACAAAGTAACTTTTACTGGTGCACGGTAATGTATTCTTATTCTTTAATACATCAGAATACCTAATTGTATTCTTTAATCTTTTATCAGTTCAGATATCTTTTGTTATATTAATTTTATAACAAAAAACATCATTTTCAACTTCAGTTCTAGAAATATGAGAAAGCAGTGAAATTAAGCAATATGATGTTTATTTATTAATTCATTTTTTACTATTATTTTTTAAGAATAATTATTTAAAGTATTAACATTCTTATAATTTATAATTGAACTTGAAATTCCAAAAGATTTTGTAATGTAGTACTTACATAAATTACATATTGAATTAGATTTTTTTTTAATGTTATTTTTACATTTGTAAAACTTGGGCATTTAAAGTGACTTTAATTGCGCTTCATTATCATTAGAATATGATGTATACTGTTTCTTAGACATAGCATTTGAAATCTATGGACTTTATAAAAAAATATTCAGTTCACAGATTTATAGCAGTAATCATTAAAGAAAAATGTCTTTGTAGAGCTACTATGTCTTGCAAATCCCTAGATGAAAAAAATTTGAGTCTTACATCATATTAAACTTCATTTTTTTGCATTAATCACCATAATTTCAATTTATTTTGAAAAAAAAACCTGAAGGAATTACAACAAATTATGCATAAATAGTGCTTAATTTTTCAGCTGTATTTTTTTTATACAGTATCATTATTCTTCATAACTTCATTAATGGATAATGTCAAAAAATTAATATTTGAAAACAGAGTTTTACTAGTCATTTAAAAGTGGTTTTAAATTTTTCAAATCAAACTGTATGTTCATTATTATGTATGTGTATAATTCAGTTAACAATGAGATGGAAAACAGCTATGAAGGAAAGAAGAATTTCTCTTAAACCTCAGGCTTCTTTTTTAGGGAAAAATATATAATAAGCCTTTCCTTTCTTTTCATCAAGACATGTGCAATGTACATCATGCTTATGTGAAGTAACTGTACGTTTTCCTATCTGTTATTAAAGAAATTCTTTGCTTCAAAACCTTTTTTTCCTTGCTGTCATTATTGAAATTATATGTGCATAGTAATGTTTTTTTTTTTAAATTAAAACATATTGTTCATTAAAAAAAAATTGTTATATTTATACCGAGCTGTCCTCACAGTATTCTTAAAATTATATTGATACCAACAACCGTTGAATAAATTTTAAAATTGTTAAATCACAAATTCTTAGAAATACTTAAAAATTAACTTTTACTTTCCCAGCTGTGTAGTTATGCAATATAATATATAAGGGAAATATGTATGGTGTCAAACTTTGCACATCAGAATATTTACAAGTCTTACATTTCATGACCTCCTCAAACCAAAAATTGTAATTTTAGCCTTGAAAAATGTCAGAAGGATATATGTACTTATGTTCATGCATGTTGGTCTGTCTTTTGCTTGATATCTCCAAATTGGATGGTTCAGTTTGGGTAAAATTTGGTATGATGTCATGAACATTGTTTGTCATAAGTTTGGTCACAATCAGTCAAGGGGCCAGGGAGAAGTGGATCTATGGATTTATGGGTCCCATAAATCAAAATTTTACCCAAAGGGTAGGTAATTTTTTCATGTAAATTAATTTCCTTTAGGTAGCTATATTTTAATCCACTAAGTTGGTCTAGTGATGAACGCGTCTTTCCAAATCAGCTGATTTGGTAGTCGAGAGTTCTAATGTTCAAGTCCTAGTAAAGACAGTTACTTTAATACGGATTTGAATATTAGATCGTGGATGCTGGTGTTCTTTGGTAGTTGGGTTTCAATTAACCACACATCTCAGGAATAGTCAAACTGAGACTGTACAAGACTACACTTCATTTACATTCATACATATCCTCATTCATCCTCTGAAGTAATACCTGAATGGTAATTCCCGGAGGCTGAACAGGAAAAAGAAAGAAAGGTATCTATATTATTTTTTGATGATATTAGATTAAGAGATGGGGGCAAAAAAATTTTTTTTTCTTTCTGTTATTTCTGGATTCAAAGTCAAATTTTTGTGTAATTAGATTCTATTACATTAATATGTTACTTTGGTTACCTATTTGGGCAATTTCATTGAGATGTGTAAGTTAATAGGCCTTAATTCTTTTGCTTTTTTCTTCATTAGTTATTGTTTCGCTTGTATCTTCACATCAGATATATGAAAAATTGAATGACTTTTGTATACTGGTCATGTATGCTGGTAATGTTGCTTACAATTGGTTCTGATTTCAATAAAAAAACTACAACAAAATCCAAAATTAAAATAAAAATGAAAACAAAAAATATAATTAGAGTTATATATTTTTACTGGCAAATTTCAGAAAGCTTTATTAATATATTAAAAAGTTGATTAAACAAAAAACAGTTGAAATGGATGTACAATTATGCATTATTTGTCCTTCTTCTTCAAGGTTTTCTTCAATTAATTTAAACTTTCATGAAAAACACAGAAAATAAAAATATGGTATAAAACTAAATTTTTTTCAAGTGGTACAAATTGAAACAAGCTTTTTCTTTCATAACAACTTATACTGTAAACTCTTATACTCTCATAACAACTTATAATTTATTCATGATCTGTTATTCGATTAATTTAATCAGGCTTATTTTTTTCAGGCTTTACATGTCATGTCTAAAGTAATGAAAGAATGTTGGTATCATAATGCTGCTGCACGCCTTACAGCTTTGCGGATAAAGAAAACTGTTGCAAGTTTAGGAGCATCAGAAGATCTCAAGATATAAAGCATTGTATTATCAACCTTATATATATATATATATATATATATATATATATATATGTTTCATAAACAACGTACTTTACATTATTATAGCGTGTTATTATAATAATTTGTTTATTTTATAAGTTGACAAAAAAAACTTTTTTTGTAATATTTAACTGATATACCTCTTAGTGCAGCTCATGCTTATATGTATTCATATATATATAAATATTTATGTATACATAATTATGAGTGTAAATAAATATAAGATATTTGATATAGCCAGCCTGTAATATAGTCTTTTTTTTTAGTTTATTTTAATTAATGTTATTTTTGTAAATAATTAAATGGAATTTTTTATATCTAGTTTAAATTTGATTGTACTTTAAATATATACATGTGTAGATATTATATAAATATTTATTATTAGTTTTATTTCTGATAAATAAGTGTAAAAAATATAATTTTATTTGACAGTTATAGTTGAGAAGCAGTGTTTCTTTTTTTATCTCTTACTTTTTCAGTCGGTTGAACCAGCATTGTAATTATATTTTTTGACATTAATTTTTAAAAAACTTAATTGAAAATTTTTTAACGAATTGATTTATAAGAATGTTTATAATAACAGTGTGATGTTTTTTTTTGTGGTGACTGACTTTTATGAAATTAAAGAAAAAACTATCTCTTGATAGAAATTTTTATAAAAATAGTGAACTTTTATAATAATAGTGTTTGCTAGTGTGTTATGTGATTAATTAATTTTTTTTATCTGTTATAAGTGTACAATTAATATTTTATTAAAATAATAGTTGTGCTGTTAATAATTTAATAAAATTAACTTTATTGTTCATTACTTTTAACTTTTTCTCTATGCTAAATAAGTACAGATGGAAAATTATAAAACTGTAGCAGTCATTTCAGAAAATGTATCCTAAAGTAATAATAGTTTATAAAATTGTGAGGCTAATTCTGCTGATTTAATATTAATGCTTAATTCTATTGAATTTGAGTTCAGTCTTAATATTTATTTGAAAAGTGAATTCGGTTCAAGCCATGACATCTAGACAAATGTTTTTTTTTATACATCTGTTCTATAAATCATTTTTAATTGTTTTATGATGATTAGGAAATTGTTAGATGAGTTTTTTTTCTTCCTCTTATTTGGTGCTACAGTTCTTGCTGTATCTTGCATTGATCACCTCAAGTTAAACCCTCCGATGTTTCGTTCTTATCAACAAATCCCTTTGCACCTTATCTCTGTCTTGGTTAAACTTCTTTAATAAAATGTTTTCTTATACTTATTATCATTCTTAACTTTTCTGCTCACTTACCCCTCGGCTGACTGATCCTTTGCACTTTCATATACTTTAAAATATTTTCATCCTTGACCAGAAGTTCCAGCTGTTAATCTTTACACATATTCTTAAATTTGATCATTTTCCTTTCCTATAATTTTGTTTTTATACCTCAGAATATGGTAGAATATTATTATTCACCAAAAATAGATATTACAAATCTTTTATAACTTATCAATTTAATCAAACACTAATGCTAATTGTACAGATTTATAGAAACGGAATGTAAAGGGATCGGAGTAATTAAAATACCTGAAACTACAAGGTAAAACATTTTAAAATTATTTAACATGATGTCAGGTTTTAACTAAGACTGGTTTCCTATAAGATTTATTCTTATGAATGTAGGCAATAGACATTCCAAAATTACATACGCTCTAAATTCTTTGAATGTGTCAATATTCTTTAATTTTTTCAAGCAGTTATTTTGATTTATAGAGCTGGTTAACCTTAAAATCCTCTTGCAACTGTTCAGACCTCAGCTAGATTTGAATATCAAACAATCAATATAAGTATATCTTATTATAATAAGATATACTTATTATAATATAATTATATTCCTTAGGTTTTTTAAACTTTAAAATTTATTTAAATGAATAAAATTATTTTTAATAAAATCCTATTTAATTTAATTAAAAGTTATTCTTAATTAGATCCTTATGAATTAATTATTTAACTAAAAATAAGAATAATTTTTATTAAATATCTTATTGATGCATTTAATTAAATAATTTATTTTAGATGATTATCTTTACAAAAACTATTTTTTTCAAACTGTAGTTGTTTTAATTTGCTTCCTTTTTTATGTGAAATATTACAAGAAATGTGTTAACTTCAGATTAAATTTATTAAAAACTTAACTGATTAGAATTTATAGTAACTTTGAATAAAAAATTACAGAAAAAACATATTGTATATTTTCATTATAAAAATACGGGTTTACAACGGGTTTTCTGCAGTTCCTATAAAAAAAGAATTTATGTCATAAAATACTGTAATATTACCATGTAAAAACTAGTTTCCATGAATTTTTTTAGTGCATGGTACCCCAATTGTTATTGTTAATATGTTCAAACATTACTATAATTTTCTGTCAGTTTAATTATGATATTGGTCTTGCATCTGTACTATTTTAGTGTTGAGAAATTTGTTATTTTCGTAATAGTATTTGTGTTAAATGTTTTTTACTTACTTTGTAATGTAGGGGCCCATTTTTGTTTTTTATTATTATGCATGCAGTGGGTCATGCTATTTTTTGTACATGTTGAAACTGTCAATGATAAACTTTATTATATTTCCATTTTATATTTTTATTTGTTAAAAAAATGTTATTATTGATTTTTAAATTACAGCATATATAATAAGCCATACTTATTGAATATTAAAACTTCACTGATATTTATAATTACAATGGAATATTTATATTTTCTATAGTAATTATTTTTATTAAATATCGTAATTTTATATGTGTATAGTAAAAGCTCATCCAGCATATCCTGAGGGGAGCTTTTGTTGATGGTTATCAGAATTTAAATGGGTTTCATTTCCTGCATTTTAGTAAATGTATTGTTAATGTATGTGTATTATTTTATATGTAAAATTTAACAGATTATATTTTCACACTGATTGTGAGAAAAAACCCTGATCAAAATTTAATAATTTAAATGAAGATTTTGTTTCCTATCAGTAACATTATTAAGGACTGTTATACTTTAATTACTTTGAGACCAGAAGCTATTTTTCATGTTTTCCTATATATATATATATATATATATATAGTCTTGGAGAATAAATTCATAAATATACAATCCTGTTCCATTGATGTATTAATAATAAATCTTATCAGGTTTTTACATTTTTCTAATCGACTAATTTATTAGAAAGTGTTGTAGTACTTCAGCTGACATTTTAAATTCTGTTGCACTTTATTCATATATATAATCTAATTCAATATTTTATATCATAAAATGTTATTGTAACCAAAGTTATTATTTACAAGCATTTTTAAATTCTTAGTAATTATCTTTTTATTTTAAAATTTTTATTACTGCATAGCTACATAAGTAGCAAAATATTTTACCTACCTGGCTACAGAAAAGAAATTATTTTTTTGACTGCTTTTATGTAAAGAAAATGTAATAAAAAAGTGCTAGTTTGTAGAATATTCTGGTTAATTGGATACCAAATATATCAGAGGTTTTATTATATCTTTAAATTTTATTACAAAATTTTTTAAAGAATTTCTTACAGATTAATTTTTCTATTAATATTATTTAAAAATTTGTTTTCCTATGTTGAATTCAAGGTTTTGGACCTTTTGATTGTATATTTGTTACATTATATAACAACACAGTGTTTCAGGTACAGTGTCTCTTTTGTCCTTTTATATAACCACAGAAATCTTGCTAGTAATTTCTGACCAAAGTTTTTTTTTTTTGTTTATAGCAATATTTCTATAAATATATAGTAATATATCAGGAGAAAAACGTTTGTTGATAAACAGTAATACTTAATTACAAAAAATCCTAATTATGGAAAATCCCAACTAAATAGTCAAGTTTTTCCTTGACTTTTCAAAAAATGGTATTTTATAATTTCCAAAAATAAACATTTTTATGCAAAATATTTAAGAGATAAATTATACCACTGTTTAGTAGAGGAATTTTTTCTGTAATTTGACAGTAAAATGATTTCTTATTTCTAAAATTGGACTGACTCACTGTCAAATATATTACATTGTTTCATGAAGCTAATAAAAAAAAAAAAAAAATACTGATTTTGTCTTCTTTAACACTAGACTGAACAAAAAAGAGGTTGTTTTTTAATGTTTGCTAAATTAAATACCATTATCTTACTCAATATTTTGTTTAATGTAATATTTTAGGAAACATTATCAACTAGTTAACCATTTAGTTTATATTCAACGTAAAAAAATAAAAATATGCATCAAGAAAAAGTTATTCCATAATTACCTGTAAGAAATACATAAGAAGCCAGTATGCAAATAATATGTTTATCACAGGTTAATAACATAACAGTCATTAATTTCACCTGCTTATTTAGTGCTTAACAGATTGATTTTCCTTAAAAATGTTAATCACAGGTGTGTGTGTCCTAGAATAATATTTTACAGTTTTGTAAAAAGCATGATTTTATAAAATTAAATAAATGGCTATCTTAAGATACAAAATTTATAACAATTGAGGAGGATTAGTAAATTAATAATATTTTACTGTAATTTATCATGCGTGATACTGTTGCCTAATTGGAAAAAAAGAATGAAGTTTAGGTCTTGAATTTTTTTAAATAAATTTTTTTATAATAAAAAAAAACTATTATAATTCTCTAGCTGAATAACAAATTACAAGACTAAAAAAAGATAACCCTAGGTTTTTTCTGGGATCACCGTTAAGTATTGCTTCAGAGGATAAGATGAATGACAAACAGCATGTGAAAATGCCATGCGTGCCTGCAATTCAAACCCGGATGAAAGGCTGAGATGCTACCACTCTTGCCACAGAGGCCAGTAGGTTTCATTATACCTGCACAAGACATACTTCAGAACATCTAAGAACTTATTTTTATGTTTTTTATAATAGAAAAGTAATGTTGTTGATGACTTACAAAAAATAATAATATTTCTTTAATTCAAATCTCCTTTTTTTGAATCAGAGTAGAGACTGTTTACTCAGGTGCAAGCAAAGGATGAACATCATGGATTTTTCACCAGAGGTTTCCTAACCAATAGTCAGTTCTTCAGTGGGCACATGAGGACAGAGAAGATTTCTTCTATTCCTCAAAAACTTTTGATGTTCTGATGTAGATACTCTTATGAGATTCTAAGTCCATATAAAATGCAGTTTACTGCATTTTATATGGAGATTTTATATTGGATTTTATATTCAATTTGGAATGTTGTTATCTTCAAATATATTGTGCAAAATAGTTGTTGCTTGCAAGAAGTTTTGCAGCTACCTTTTTCAATTCAGTTTTCAGAAAATTCAAAATGCCCATATTTTGTGAAGCTTTCTAAACCGGCTATATATATGAATAAGAGCAGTTCTTCTTTCTAGGTTCTTCTGTCTAGTTGGGCTTGCTCATAGATCATACAGATCGTGTTGTCCTAAAAACTTTTAAACTAAAGTGCAGCGAGTTCATTTGTGCAGCCCACCTTGTTAAATAAACTTGAAAAACTTCCCTCAAAAGCGGTTGAACTCATCGTGGACTAAAGAAATCCAGTTGCCCTTCGTCAAAACTAATGCTAGAAAGGGAATTTTTATTACACAAATTAGAAACAGAATTTGAATGCCGTGATCAGCCATCAATATGGCAGAGTACAATCTCCAGTGACGACCTGAGGGCAGTGAGTGACATTGTTTTAATTATTACCTGGGAATAAATCCCCAATATCTGCAGGTGTTGTGCAGTAAAGTTCGGCACCGCTCCCCTGACCGACCATGATTGGAACCACTTCACAGCAATCGCCATGGTAGTTGAGAACCCGAGCTGCCTCAAGGAGGTATTTTACAGCTTTCTCCTTCGCAGCTGTGTGTAACAAAGCCTCCTTCTCAAACCAAATAGTTACATCGACCACAAAGAGACAGGAATCGTTTTTCACGATGATATCCGGCCTCAAGCGATCTCCACTCCTGCCAGTTTCAGGTTCAGTGGGGCTGCAAAACATTTGTTCTACAGCGACCACATTCCCCTACAAAGAAATCAAAGCATCAGCAAGAAGCTTTTTTATCTCGTTGTGCCTTCATATGTACTTCGCCTTATTGGTCACACAGCTGCCCAAGACATGACCCAACGGCATCCTTGCAATTTCTGAGATTTACACCACTTTTGGGCCCTAAAGCCCATGTGCATGTGACTCTGGCTCTGAGTGTGTTCAACCTCAGTTTCAGGGCATTAATGAATCAGGAATCTGTGAGGAGACCCTTTTCATACAGCCAGGAGTTTCCCGCCTATTATTCTTAAAGTACTTGACGCCTTTGCCCATCACTGGCAGGCACACCTTATGACAGTCATTATTTGTCAAAAATCCCTACCAATCAAATATAATAGCTGCAATATCACTTTTTTCATTAGCTACTACAGCACATGAAAAGTTTACTTTTGAATCTGAAATAGATTTTTCTGCAATATGTCCAAGTTCATTCATGGAATCTATATAAGTTCTCTTAATTATCTCTTACAGAGGCTAAATGCCATTATATGAGATTTTGTGTTTAAACAAAACACAAAATATTCCTCCTTTTTGTGAGGAAGGGAAAAAAATCTTTCTGTTTTTACCAGTTGCAACTTGCCAGCCTAGGTACCCTAAAATAACAATATTTTTATTTTAAGCTGCACAGTTATCTGTATGAATAAGCATGTAATGTTCACTGTTGCTATGATTTTTCAAACAGTAATCAAAGAGACTTTTATCATATTCACATCCTTAGTGATATTTATGCTTTCTGGTATGAGGAAATTACACTGCTCGTAGTTAATAGTTTTGCACATAATACCAAAAATTCCAACTCTATCTGGCACCATGAAATAAATTGGTCCAAACTGCAGGGTATTGTTTGGGATATGGACCTGTTAATCCATATAGTATACACAACACAATCCAAAGATGATGAATTTTGAGGTCCTTTTTTTTTTCAAAAACCTCTTTGCTCTCTGAGATTAGTTAGTGTAGTAATATCTCTCTAGTAACAGTTCTAAGGGAAGTTGACATTTTTTTAACTTTTAAAATTTTTTCTTCCTCAGAAACAAGGGCTAATTGAGATCCAGACTTGTAATATTTCTGGCACATCTTAAATAGATCAGATCTTGGCTTCAGAACAGCACTCGCCAAATATTGCTAAAGTGATTTGGCTGTCCTTCAAATCCTTCTTTAAAACTAGCCTTATAGTTTACATAAACAGAACTTTTAGAATCACTTGGAGGAAGCAGTTTTAAGGTTGAGTTATAAGCAGTTGCACTTCATTCCTGAAAAATAGCAGCTTTTCCTCTGCATAGCTGTATAAAAACCATACTGCATGCTTAGCCAAAACAAATTTGGTGGAATTTGTTGGGTTTTCCCAGTATTTCCATGTTCTGTAGTGACCACACCAATGTCATTATACATTTTTTTCAGCCTTTTGAACCTCTTAATTTTAATGTTGTAGGGTTTTTTAGAAACACTCGAGCCCTTGAGAGAGAACTTAGTTCTGCATTGTTTTCTTTCCATCTGTTTTTTTTTTTGTTGGGGTTTTTGTATGAACTGTCATAGGAGTGTTCACAGTTAAACATGATAATTGCCTTTAGTATAACCTGGTTTAATTTTTTAATATTTTTGTCGTACAAATTTACCTCTGAGCATGCCATTCTCATACATAATATATTACTTACAGAAAACTGATTAACACTTTGGGCTTGACAGTCATAGGTATCATTGAAATTTTTAACTTCTGATTTATTTACGTCACAAGTTACATCATAAATTTCTACAGCATTTAAAAAATTAAGTTACTTAATTCAATCTGAATTAAAACGTTTTCATCAAAGCCTAAAACATCAGCTTAGAAAATATCCTCCTATAGTAAAATATCCTTCAGAAACTTCTTAATCAGTTCCCCTATCTATTACTAACAACCATTTCATTAACTGATTTTAAAATGCAATCCTCCATCTTCACAAAAATACCAGAAACAAAAAAACAATTTTTATAAATTAAAAAACATACAGATTATAGAAAAGCTTGCATTACTGAACCGAAAACAGAACTAATGCTAACCTCAAAGTTAATTACAATACAATAAACTGATTGGATGTGTTAATACAATAACTATTTTTGTAAGTTAAAAAAAATGAGTGATCTTTGTTTTTTGCCTGTACTGTAAAATTTACTTAGAAGACAAGAATACCCTTTTCCTTTTCCACCTCACATATATTAGTCGATGGAAAAAGTTGAGTTTTGTATTAAAAGGTGTTTCTTTCTGGATTATTGTGGGTTTCAATTTGTTTGGAGATCACCTGTGGGAGTTATTTTCAATAATTTTGTTAACAGATTTATAAAAAATTATTGTATAAGTAAGAGGCTCAGAAAGAACTACCATTTAAAGCTTGATATGAAAAATATTACTTAGGTATTTTATCTTTAAAGATTAATAAATGTAAAAGTAAGCAGATTAATATGTAAAAAGGGCGGTGATAATTATTTTATTACTATTAAAGTGTAGAAACTCCTTAATCTGCATTTCAGTCTAATCACCATGCAAATTAAAATTTTTATCATAAACACTATCAGTCAACACTAATTTGGAGATACATTATTAATAGAACTCAGACAATCATTTCTGGACACTCTCTTTTGTCTTTTCATTGATGCCAAACATCTACCCAGCGAAACTGACCTATCCTAGAAAAATGAGTTGAAACAGTTATATGGTATGTAGTCGTGCAACAACACAGTGCCAGAACTTTGTAGAGCATGGCTTTTGTTTTGTATCAGTGTCATGAGTTTTTCAGAGCTTGTCAGTATGCTTCTATATCAATTGATATATATGTCTTATGAATTCCACATATAAGATTTCCTGTTAGTCTCAGAAAACAGTTCACATGATTTTACTTGCAGCAATTGCTTGCTTTGTGATGTCATGCGGCAAACCTAGTTGCATCACTAATGACAGTCTTTTTCAAAAAACTTTCCTTTCTCCTTCATATTACTGCAAAAAATTCTTTGGCTGCTCTCATGCATTTCACTTTTGTGATATAATATGATTAGAAGTTAAAAATCTACCTGAATGACTATTTTCTTCAACATTTTGCAGAAAGTATTCACCAATTAGATACAGGCAGGCACGACACTCCTTAAATAATTCTCCCATCCTTCATTATTTGCGATACTGAAGGTATGGGAGAACAACAACCCATTATGGGTTCTCTCCCATTCTAACTCGCTTTCAATTCATAGATTTCACAAAATTTATAAATTTTGTGTGGTCAAACGTTTTTATGTTCTAAGACCTGATGCCAATCTTCGTCGCAGAGAGGTAGCATCTCAGCCTTTCATCTAGAGGTCCTGGGTTTGAATCCTGGTCAGGCATGGCATTTTTATATGCTACAAATTTCTATTTTCATAGAGAAAAATGATCAAAGCAGTCAATGCCTATCGTCTCACAAAAAATATATGATTTTTTAAATTCTGTTTTACAGCTGACATTCTAATTGAATATGTAGTGATCTTCAATACAAATATAAATCAACAAAATGGCTGGGCTCCTACATTCTTGAATGAAAGGAACTACAGGCCGATAAGAGCAATCTCAGCATATACACTTATTACTAAATACCTCCTTTCCCTTCTGAAACTGCAATTCTCAGATTGATGAAATGTTGAGAATTTTAAAAACATTACCAAAGCAGAAGATAATGTATTTTATCTTGTATGGTTGTTGTAATAATATTAGAATTTTGGATGATTGAATTTGTAAACTACTTCTTGATGGTCTATTTGATATTTAGTAAATCTCATTTGTATTATACATTGGATTATTTATATAGTAATTCATAAACAAAGCTATAGAATTTATCCAATATTTCTTACATACATATAAAAAAATTTGAATAAGATAACTTTTTAGTATTATAAAGCATATAGTACTTTATATATCTAAAATGCCTTAATCTTCTTCAAATTAAATAGTGACTAAATAATAATGCAGAGAAAGTTTTTAGTATGACATAGAAGTCAGCCATTTTCATGAACTGGCTTAGGAGGTATGTCTGTTTAAAGACAAGGTTTTTTATTGTGCTGAATTTTACAATTATTTTATATATGAATTTATCTTCTTTTTATTTGGGAAAAGTAGTATAATAATGGTATAGATAGAAATCCATCTTTTAGAAGAATGATATGGCTTATTTATTTTTTTTTTAACTATATATTTTTTTTTAAATTATAGTAATGAGGCATTGAGGCAAGAAAGTATGCCTTAATGCCTCATTACTATAATAATTATGCCATATTTCCAATCATACTCTAATTTTAAGCTTGGGAAATAATCTTAAAAAATGTATATCCTGTTTTTACTCTATACCGTTCATGTACTTAGATGTTTTGTGTTTTTTTCCCCCCAATAAGTGCCTGCTTTAGATTAAATGTATTCACAGTACATTTAATAATAAAAAAAACAGTAATATTGTTAATAGTAATCTATTAAATTCCAAATCGACCAGGGATAGCATGATTTGAAGTACTGAGTTGATGTAATAAAGTTGATTATAAAGATTTGCTTGTGCTTTGCAGTGCTTTATTACAGTCAGTAGTTATGATCATAATTTCCCATTATAGATGTGCGTTTTATAATTTACTTGGCAGTCAGTCAAGGTTCCAAATTATTTAACAAGCCAAAATGAATTATACATTTGAGGGAGGTTGTTTCTTGATATTGTATTTACATTTTATAAAGCTTAAAGAATAGTTATTTAAATTCCTAATTTTATATAACTTTTCTGTGGTCGATGGTGTAAATTCAATTTAAATAATATCAGAGATGGTAATGAAGTGCATCTCTGCATTTTAAAGAGGAATGCCTTCTATTTGATATACTAATCTCTTGGCTTCTAAAACAGCTATTCTCATGCTCAGCTTCCCCCTCCCCAAATATTACCTTTTTAATCTTTTCTTAATTATAAAAATAGTATTTTAATTAAAACACATCAGAGATAATAAGAACAAAAATATTTATACATTTTGTGATGTTTTTATTACTTCAGGAAAAAATTATTTAGACATACTAAATAAATAATTACTACTTGCGGATGCAACATTTTCTAAGCAATTAATGTGTAGATCATATGACTTTCAAATTATTTTTTTAAACTATATATAAAGCAAATTTGTTTCTTAAGTTTCATGGTTTCGTCTTACTTTGCCATACTATATTTGACTGTATATTACATTTCTCATTTGCAGATATTTTTAAGTTTAATATAAATGTATAGTCTCACTAATCTGACACATATTAGACCACAGTAGCCCCAGATTACTGGAAAGTTATTTAATATGAATCAGACTCGTCAAAATTATAATAGGCTACTTATTTTTCCCCCCAAAAAAAGTTAGATAAGACAGTAAACTAAGATTAAAATATATTTCTTATTAAAATTCATTTATTTGTTATCGAGCAACTGAATATTTGAATTATATAGTTCAATATTTTATTTGTAAAAACATCCAGTCGTAAACAGTAT
This sequence comes from Lycorma delicatula, assembly GCF_047948215.1. Taxonomy (NCBI): domain Eukaryota; kingdom Metazoa; phylum Arthropoda; class Insecta; order Hemiptera; family Fulgoridae; genus Lycorma; species Lycorma delicatula. Next base: position 99,803,207 of record NC_134462.1, read on the forward strand.
TAAGCGCAGGCCCACTTACATGCAGGATATACAATACTTGTTACAACTGAGGAAAAAACTCAACTGTCAAACTGTCTTTTGTTTGAAAAGGATAATTTTATAGCTGTCTCATGTAGTCATTTCAAAATTAGAAGTTCACAAGCTGTAGCACCATTTTCTTCCACCCATTTAATGTTACAATAGTTTCACGATGCTGGAATAACTTGACTGTGAGTAGGGTGAGGGTTAGTATTTTGGATCTTCCCATCATCATCATCAGTTCCATTTTGTGGAACATTGTGATAATTTCATTTTCTGTCTTGAATTATTTTTTCCATCTTCCTCACCAATTAGCCAGGCATTAATATCATCTGCAGTCAGATTATCAGGAATGTTGACGAGTTTTTCAGCAATTGCATCCTGAAGTATATTAATTTCTCATCTACAATTGCAAATCCAAATTTAACAAATTCTCTAGTTCTGGGCTTTTTTCTTTCACCAAAACATTGTCTTTCGTTTTTTACATGCCTCCAGCAGCAGAAGATTGGTGATAATTTCCCCCATGAACAAATGACTGTTTTTTCACCCACATTGTCCCATGCATTTGCTAAATTAAAAACATTTTTTAGATCTGTATCTTTTAAAGAGTGGACAATGCTCTCTATAGGTAATTCTGTCTTTAGCGATGTTACGTCCAGGAACTGGCTTCATTACAGTGAATAAAAGTTTTCTTTGGTAGGGAGCCTGCTCTCAACTGCATTGTAGACTTGGTCTGGACTTAAATTCATTTCTTTTACAGTGGTTTTTAATTTTTCTATGTAAGGTTCAACCACGGCAGCATCACAGGAGAGCTGTTCACCCATGGAAGAAAATAGCCTAATGCCGTATCATTTTGTAAATTTGTCCAGCCACCCTACACTTGCATTAAAATAATCTTTCTTCATAATTTGTTGATAAAAAACTTTGCCTTCTCCTTGGTTATTTCCCCAGAATTAGGGGTGTATCTGCTTCCTCTTGGACAAACCAAGTGTAGAGGCTTTCTTCAACATGGGGAACTCAACTATTTTTAAATTTAAAGTCTTTCTGTCATTGGACAAACTATTATTGACTTTTATAAATGATTTAAATTTGTCACAGTACCTTCTAATGCCATATTCATCTAAAAGACTATACTATTATATAAGACTAAACTAATTTTGCACCAAATTTTTTGAGAATATCATTTTTTAACTGACAGTGTCTTATGTTTACGTTTTATTTGTACTGACATCTTGACACAAATGTAACACAACATTAAAACAAAAGACAAACTAAAGTAAGGAATAGCATAATTATGTTTGTCTAATAATACTGAAAATAAAGAGTAACATTTTATTATGCACTAATGCACTTATTAGTGCATTTATTATATTATGCACATCCTATTCATGCTACTCTAAGGCAGAGAGACACTGACACATGTATTGCTTCTTGAAGAGTAACAGATTGTGATATGAACCTCCCACCATTACACCAGTCTGTTTATAAAGTCATAGGCAGCTAGGAGAAATTTAGATAACTGGATGTGCCGGATTATAGAGATTCAACAGAATTTTAATTATTTATTATTTACATGTTATTTACTTTATACATTATTTTATATTGCAAACTTATATTTCATTTTCTGTTTTCTTTTTTTGTTCTAAATAATTCACAGGATTTGTATTTAAGCACCATCTATGAATAAATATCATTATATTGATTACTTATTAAAAGTGAATGTCATTTAAAAAAAATAAGTTAGTAAAAATTATCTGTGTAAGTTTTGTTTATTTTTGTAAAAAATTCTTAAGAATAAATGTTATAAGAAAGTTAGAGATCTATAATTATTGTTATTTTGAACTCTATTATGTTTGTAATTAAAAAAAAATTATTAATTACTGATTTTTTAAAATACAGTAAATAAAAACAAAGAAAAAGTATTATAAAGTTGTTAAAACAATGAGTGGTTTACTTAATTAAATCTTTATATTTAATTGCTATTTTATTAATTTTTCACTAGGTATTTAATCATTCACTGAAACTCATGGTTGAAAAAAAATTTATTTTAAGTAAAGATTGCTGTCTTTACTTTCTTGAGCATCCTTTTAAATTTTTATTGTAGATTTTTTTTCAATCCATATTTTAAATGGCGTTACTTACTGATTGAACAGTAGCGCTGCTTTAGAAATTTGTTAAAAAACTTGAATACAGTAATTTCTCACATTAATCATCTTACTAAGAAAACTGCCAGGTTTGGAAGGTTTTGGTTAATTAAAATTTTTGCTCGATACTAGAGAGACAAGGAAGCTAGTTTTTTATAATATTCTGTATTTCAAAGGAAGTTTGTTAAAATGCTTAATTCAACTGCGATAGCAATTTTCCAGAAAGATGAGTAGAATTGCAGGTTTTCTGAATAGATGAAAAAAGTACATGTAGTTTCACACAGAAAAACTACGATAATGTGTATAGGAAATTCATTATTTTCTAACTAATAGTATTCCAAACCTTCCAGAACAGGGTGATACTCATTATCTTAGCTGAAATATGTAAAAGATTGGTTCTAAAACAAATGTTGAATGTTAATCAGAATAAATTGTATAAATATTGACTCCATGAAATATAAGACTGCTTCTTTGATTTTTGTTTTATTAATCTTAACTTTGTAAAATATAAATTATTTAATATTTATATTTAGATATATTACCCTGAATGAATGTGAAAATTTATGATTAGTTTTAAAAAATATATGTTTAATTAAAAAGAACTACCAGCAAAGATAATTTAACATTTTACATAAATTATTACATAATAGTAATAATTTATGATATTTATCAATATAATTCTGTGTTTGTCACGTGGCAATGCTTTACGCATAACTTTTTCTGACATCTCATTCATATTTTGCGCTTTTACTTTTGTTGTGTTTTTTATCCTTAAAGTTTAAATCAAAAATTATTATTTTTTTTTATTATTATTATTTTAGCTTGTTTATTTATTGTTTATTATTAAATCTGTTATTGATAATATTTGTTTAAAAATTTATAATAATTAATTATTGTTTTTATTAAATGTAATTATCACCTTAAAATTTATTTTATTACCTGAATAAGTAGTTGATTTAAATAACTACATATTTGTGTAATTTACTAAATTTCTATTTCATAATTTTTTTATATAGGCCTTTAGTAAATACATCTTGTTATATTTTTTTTATATTAAATTTAATCTAGGCTGTGTCTCTTGTTATGTGTACTTCACATGTTAACCTCTATATAAAAATGCAGCTACCCTATTTCAAGGGGAAATAGTTATTTAATTATTAATTGCTCATATTTTTTTTTTTTAATTATAACTAATTTTTCCTATTTACAATAAAATTATTATAGATTTATTATTTGATGTTTATTTGATTTTTTAACCAAAATTACCTGTGTTAAAGTCTTGAATTATTTATTTTACTTTCCTTAAAAATTAGGCTAAATTAATTGATTATGAATGTGTACTTCTCTATAGTTGTTAATTTCAATTGTTGATTTGCTGAAATAAAAATGTGATTAGATGATAATTTTTAACAGACTTCAAATTTTAAGAAAGGACAGGTTTACAATTTGATTCTTTTTGTTTTTTTTTTTCAAAAAAATTTTACTTGGAAGATGTTTTTATCTTTGCGTAGTATTGTATTGTTTAGCTTAATATTATACTACCTGATACTATTCTGTTATTCTAAGTATTTTCACATGAAAAATCATTAAGATTAGTTAGAAAAATTAAGATAAAATAATAATATGTATGTATTCTGGTATTCCAGTATAAGAATTATTTCTCTGGATTCTGTCATTTTTAACAATGCAGGTTTCTCATCTTTGCATTTCTTGCAAACAGCCTTTTTTTTATAAGGAAGCTTTTTTGTAGGTCTATCCACATTTTGAGTAAAATTTAAAAAATTTCCCTAAAACAATAACATACTTTTCCAACTCTTCTTTAAATTTTGAATTTTTAACTCGGTATCTAATGAAGGATGTTATTTTTTAGTTTGGCACTGAATTCTGTTGTCAGAATTTAAATAAGAAATTACAACATATTTAAACTTATAAAATATCAGTTGTTTTTTAACTCTGCATTTATTTTTATTTTTAAAAAAAAAGTTCATTTGATTAAAATAACTAATAAAAAATATATTTGGTTAGTTATTTAACATTTAAGCTATGATTGCTGCTTGATATGTATAAACTGTGGCTTACATTATTCAACTCTACAGTTTCATGAGGTTTGACTTGTCAACCATCATTAATCATTTGGTCAAATAGTTTTCATTTAAGTGTGAAGTCAAAAGGTTATCTGAATATTGTTCATCACAGAGCAAAATCTAACCAATTTACAAATAATATGCAGATTTTACCCTCTTTGATCGAAGAAGATTTAACTGTTTGGTTTTTTCTGCAAAAAGAGAAGTACTCATTTTAATTAACTTAATCACTGTAAAAGAAAACTAACCAATAAACTTCAAACTGCTACAGATTATTTACAGTTATAGAGTTCAGTTTTATTGACCTCATAATCACAAAAACTTGATTATGAAGTATGATCAAATTAAAACTTTCCTTTTAACTTTTGCTTTTATATAAAGAAAGTGTTTTTTTTAATTTTATAAATTAACAGCCAAAAAATTCACATAAAATGTGAATTTTAATTACTATTTACTATAATTACTATTTTAATTAATAATTTTAATTCACTCTAAACTATGTATAGCTGAGCAGTTATAGCAAGGTGCTTGTGGAGGGGAGTAGATGTTCGGCTGAAAGTAGAGGAAAAAGCGCCTTGCTAGAATGGCTCTGCTATACTAATGTTTTTTTTATTACAGTTCACTTGCAAAATAAACATGACTTCAAATTTGAACAAGTATTAAATATATGTTTCCATTTATAACTAACTGATTTATTACGAGGGTAAATCAAATATAAACAGTAATTTTTTTTTTATTATTTTATTGATTAATAATATACACAATTCATACCTTCATCATTTCTCTATATAATCTCCTGCTCGATCTACACACATTTGCCAATGATTTGGAAGTTTGAATATTCCTTGTTCATAAAAAGTTTGAGGATGAGTTGTCAACCAAGCTTCTCGATGTCTTCATTGTTTTCAAATCATTACCTTCCAAGCGATTCTTTCAAGGATGCAGATCAAAAATTGTCACGGGGGATAAATCTGGACTGTAGGGATGGTGGTCAAGGGTTTCCCAATGCATTTTTTCCAATTTACCCCTTGTCAAAATCACACATGGTATGCAGCCTGGTGTTGTCATGGAGAAGGATGACATCTCTGATGGGCATATATCATCTTTTATCGATTGTAATAACTGTCAATAATAAGCCGCATTCACTGTTCATTGATTGTGAAGAAAATCAATGAGAAACACCCCTTGATGTAAAAAAAATTGTTGCAAGAACTTTTTAACTGACAGATGGGTTTTGACCTTCACTGGGCACTTTTCATCTTCCATCGCCACTTCTTACTCACCAATTTTGACTTGGAGTTTAATGATATCTCATCATCATATGACCATGTCTCATCATATATTATGATGCACCTTAAAAAATCGTCCTCTTGCCAAAATCAATTCAGAAGTCTCTCAGATCTCCAACCTGATCTGTTTTTGATTTTCAGTCAACAACCTCGGAACCCATTGAGCACTAATTTTTCTAAAGCCAAGATGATCAGTGATAATGGATTGAGCACTCCCATAGCTGATACCCACTTCCGATGTGATTTCTTCAACAGTGAACCCAATGATCACTTTTGATAAGCTCTCAAATAGCATAAAAGTCAGCTGTAAGACTTGGATCTTGGGCGTCAATCATGACTTTAATTTTCTACACTTTCTCGCCCACCTTTAAATTTTCTGCCCTCATATACACTTGGTTTTGGGACAGTGTAGCATTCCCAAACTGTACCTTTAAATGAGGTAAAATTTGCATGAGTTTAACACCATTAGTTAAAAACTTTATGATATGTTGTGCAACACACAACGGAACCTCTTGTTTACTGATGGCTGTACTGACAACCGAACTGAGCAGAGGAGCTAATCAACCTGGTTCCTCCTATCTACCACACCGAACATTAACCCCCACTCAACCATCCAGCTCAAAACTGCTTGCTGCATAGAATATAAAAATTACCGTTTAAATTTGATTACCCTTGTATTATTAAGAAAATATATCAAGGATTGTGCAAAAAATTAGAAAAGACAATACTAATTATGTAGAAATACAAGTTTTCATAACTAAATAGAACTTAAAAACAATTTTTTTTAAATAAAGTGAAATTATGAAATAATATCAGATTTAAACTAATTTTGATACTAAATTCCATAATTTTTATTAAATACATTTTAAACAAAATCAAAAATCTATCAGTAACAGAAATAAGAAATTTTGGAATGAAAAACAATTCACGGATATTAAAGAAGGAAAAAATTACAAATACTGTTTTCAGACTTACAATTTTAGAAGACATACCTAATTAATTTTAAAGTTCTCTCATTTTTATTTATTATTTTTTTTTATAACATCTGTGTTTTCTTTAAGATTGTAATCAGTTTTTGGGTTCTAGTAATAAAAAAAATATACTAATAATCTCCTAAATTATTGTTCTGCAGAGCAAAAAAGAAGGTAAAATACTGTGAAAATCTAGAAACATTTCAAACTTAAGTTTTATGTTAAGCATTTTTTTTATTATAATAAAATTGTTTTTACAACTAATGGGGAAAATTAAATAGATTGTATGCTTATATAATCCCCATAACTAGATGGCATATTCAGTTACTAACTTAAAGGACATTTTGCTCAGTTTAGATTATAATGGCCAATGTTTGATAAAGAGGTAAATTTAATTTAAATCTTTGCTCATATGTCTGTATTTTGCATTAATTTTTACATTACATTTCAAGGTTAACAAACTACAGATGTAGTGTACTCTTTAGCCCAGTTCCATTATTACGTTACTTTCATACTACATGAATTAATTTCATAACTTTATGTTTGATAATAGTTATTTTCTTTCAATTGAACATTCCAAAATATTCTTTCATAATTTTATTATTGATATACCTTACACACTTTAATTAAAAATATGGTCCAATTAAATTGTGTTCTCCTGATTATAAACATTATTTATTTATGTGTATTTTTCAATTGTTCGCTGAAATTATATAATACAGTGAAATTATACTATACAGACTTGTGAAATTCAAAGGAAAATGGTTTTTTTTATCTAATATTTCTTAGTTTTAAGTTAGTATGCTCAGGAGATTTGTATTTGCATGCAAGAGCACTTTCATGAATTAGTCACATCATCAGTTGCTCCTCACAACTTTTTACAAATATTCGTATCAAATTACATATTAAAATCACAATTAAAACTCATTTTATATTACACTTAAGATTTAAAATTCTTAAAAATTCCTTCCTCCAAACTCAAATTAAAATTAAAATTAAAAATAAATTTATTTTTAAATCTTAAAAAGTAAAAATTGCATATATAGAAATATGAAGTCATTTATTAAATAAAGTTTAAAAATAGAATAAATAATTTAACAAAATAGAAATTCATGTGGACTAGCTTGCGAAAGTTATGTGACTGTATAGAATTGAAGTATTACAAATTATCAATGTCTTAAGAAGTGCTGCTATCTACAGCAGCTTTTATGATTGTGTCATCTTCATACTCTGTATGTAGGTTGATAAAAAATTAAATTTTCTTTTATATATATATATATATAAGCTTTCAAAAATGTCTAAACCCCTATTATTTGAATTAATATTGTATTTCTTAATTCCCAGTATTTCTAAATTTATATGAATGTCTGATATTGAATGTGTATTATTAAGATGATCAGAAACATTAGAGAAACCCAATTTTCTGCTTTTATAGTATCTAAAGTGTTCATCTAGAGGATCTACATTTAAAGGATCTAGTGTTTTTACCTATATAAATATGGTCGCATTCATTGCATTTTATTTTATAAATACCACACAAATTGTACAAACCATATGAATCAGTACATGTATTATTTTTTAAATGTTTTATTAAAAGGTTTATCTGTCTGGTAGGTAGGTTTAATTAGATTTTTACCATAAACCCTTGTTATATTTTCAACAATGTTATCAGAATATACATATTTTAAATACACATTACCAATTTTTTGTGTGTTATTTATTGGTATTAAATATATATTATAATTAATTTTTGACATTTGTTTTTTGTATATATTACCTATTAAAGATTCATTGCAATCATTATATTAAGCAATTTGTTTTATTATATCTATATAATATCAAGCGTTTATCAGTATCTTTATATATTTTTTATTATTTTCATTTTACTTTGTGTAATTAATTGCTCTTAAAACTATGTTAGTATATGTATTAACTTTGTGCGACCACAGATGATTTGAATATCTATTATGGCGGTTTTGTTGGTTGTGGGTTTTCTATATACTGAAGTTACTAATTGATTATTTTTATTATTGGTCTCGATATTAAGTAATTTAATACCAAGTAATGATTTCAATCTAAGTAATTTATTCTTCTATTTTTAGCAATTTCAAAAGTAAATTTCAATTCATTATGGTAAGAATTTAACTTGTTCAAAATTATCATATGTATATATAACGGGATTGTAGACCATAAAAATATCGACATACCTAGTTGAAAGTAAAATATCACGAACATGAGTAATGCTATAAGCAATTTTATTTTCAAAGTTTTGTAAATAAATCTCGGACATGATGGCTGATAGTGGAAAACCCATTGTTAAGGTATTTTCTTGAGTATAAAATTTATCATCAAACTTAAAATAATACTAATAACAATAATAATATTATCAATGAATAAAGGGGTAAAACCCCTTTATTACTAAAACCTAACCCCTTTATTATATATTACTAATATCATAACTAACCATCTTGGTGTTATCCCCAATTTTTAAGTCTTAATTTATTTACATGTTCGTTATCCATTCTTTATATTATATTTGTAATCTAAATTCATTTTAATCCTGAGTATTTTAACTATTATTTTGGAGATGACGTAAGAAGGAGCGGTTGTGAAATTAATTAAAGGTTGCATAGGTATACCAGGTTTATGTATTTTCAGAAGTCCAGTTAATGCAGGTGCCCTTTGTTCAAATTGGTAAATGTAGAGTGATATGCTAAATTATTATCATAATCAAATGTGTTTTGTTATTAGGCTTTTAGTTACTCTTAAAAATATTTTATTTAGGGCCATTTATTTCTTTAAAATTATTTTCTAATATATATTGTTTCATCAAATTTTTATATTTTTCAGAGTACATGATATTAGGCATGTTTGATTTATCTGATTTTAAAATAATGCTGTTATTGTTATTTAACTTATTTTAAAATTTTATATTAATTTTTTTATTAAAAACAGGTTTGTAAGTTAAATTTTTATATTTGATATCATGAATTTTATTACTAATGATATTACATCAAATTTCTTTATCATTAGGATTTATTTTCTTAATATTTAATTCAGAGTCCATTAAAATATTCTTAATATCATTATTTTTCAGATTAAATTTAAACATATCAGCTGAATTAGACTGTTCCTCATTATCAAGGACAACATTTGTAAATTTATCAAGACAAGTATCAGTAAAGGAACCTGAATTCACCCGTAAATCCCCAAATTGTAAATTATCATAATCACTATTCCCCAGTAAATCGTGTATTTAACAAAGTTAATACATATACTAACACGGTTATAAGAGTAATTAATTACACAAAGTAAAATGAAAATAATAAAAAATTAAATAAAGAAGTAGATATTATAAAACAAATTGCTAAATATAATGATTGCAATGAATTTTAGTAGGTAATATATACAAAAAAACTAATGTCAAAAATTAATAATAATGTATATTTAAAATGTGTGTATTCTGATAACATTGTTGAAAATATAACAAGGGTTTATGGTGAACATCTAATTAAACCTGCCTACCAGACAGATAAACCTTTTAATAAAACATTTAAAAAATAATACATGTACTGATTCATATGGTTTGTACAATTTGTGTGGTATTTATAAAATAAAATGCAATGAATGCGACCATATTTATATAGGTAAAAACACTAGATCCTTTAAATGTAGATCCTCTAGATGAACACTTTAGATACTATAAAAGCAGAAAATTGGGTTTCTCTAATGTTTCTGATCATCTTAATAATACACATTCAATATCAGACATTCATATAAATTTAGAAATACTGGGAATTAAGAAATACAATATTAATTCAAATAATAGGGGTTTAGACATTTTTGAAAGCTTATATATATATATATAAAAGAAAATTTAATTTTTTATCAACCTACATACAGAGTATGAAGATGACACAATCATAAAAGCTGCTGTAGATAGCAGCACTTCTTAAGACATTGATAATTTGTAATACTTCAATTCTATACAGTCACATAACTTTCGCTATCTAGTCCACATGAATTTCTATTTTGTTAAATTATTTATTTTATTTTTAAACTTTATTTAATAAATGACTTCATATTTCTATATATGCAATTTTTACTTTTTAAGATTTAAAAATAAATTTATTTTTAATTTTAATTTTAATTTGAGTTTGGAGGAAGGAATTTTTAAGAATTTTAAATCTTAAGTGTAATATAAAATGATTTTTAATTGTGATTTTAATATGTAATTTAATACAAATATTTGTAAAAAGTTGTGTAGAGCAACTGATGATGTGACTAATTCATGAAAGTGCACTTGCATAATGCATAATGGAATAAGGTAAGTGTCATCCTACTTTATTTTATTTATTAATGCTGTACTTAGGTTGATCAGATAAATATAATTTGTATAGTACGGAGGGATATGATTCTCAAAGGAATTGACTTTATAAAAATAATATATATATATATATACTGGTTATGCATATATACATATATGCACTAGTTAAAAATAATATAAATAATTTATTTTATTATTAAATTTATTATCTTTCTGTACTAAATAGACTTTTTATTAGTTACTTACCTTAACTGAACAAAATAATATGAAGTAATCTTTAATTACATATGGGTATAAGTAATAATACTTGAATATCTTTTACCATAATGTGTTAACCATATTTTACCAAATTTATTTGTAAAAAAAATGTTCTATCTGTTTCTATAATTGATAGTTTCATACATATAGTATTGTGGATGTCTTTGAAGGTATCTAGTAGAAATTAATTCAGTCGAGACAGGTGAGCAGATATGTTTACTAATTAATTTAGTGATTGCATAAATTGTTGGTGTATTGAACTAGATCATCTAAATACATTTTTTTGTTAATTAGGCCCTAGCAACAGGTATCCTAGAAGACAGTATCAATATGTAATAAAATATAACTTTTTTTATTTATTATATAATTTTTTTACTTAATTGTATATCCTTGGTATTTAATTATGAGTTTATAATGTAGTTTTGGAAATAAAAACGTATCTCATGATAAGATCAAATACAGTTAGCTTCTTATATTTTTTTTGTGTCAGAGGTTCAAGCCACATTTTATCATAAGTTTAGAATAAATATGTCACTTAATAAAAAATATAATTAAAAAAAAAATATATTGAAACTGTAAAAATAAGGAAACATAATTTCCTAACAAATACAATACTTAACTTCATAAATAATGAATAATACATTCTCAGAGGTAACCTTACAATACATGAACAGCACCTGAGGTAGTGATATCAAATTTTTTTCATATCAATTTTATTAATAGCCAAATCTATACATTGCTTCTCAATGAATAGTTATTAACAAACTAAATTCATATGCGTAGACCGTCTTAATATTTCAATGTATATAAACTTACAAATAGAATATTATTTCCGTGGCACACATTTTGATAAAATACATCTGAATGTATTATTATTATGTCAGGATGTGGAGATAAGTTACTATCAGCCTTTTATGTGAAGAACCAATCATTCATAATGTGGAAAGTCTGTTCAGAGAGTGTTCATTTACTTAATCTAATATTACTAAAAGTATTTTTATTATTTTGAAGCAGATTTTGTTATGAATTTTTCTAACTGATTGAGAGAGAGTCGCAGCAGATTTAATTTCATTTCATAAAAACTTCTCACCAGCAATAACAGTTTCAAAATAAGCTTATAATATTAGCTTAATGATTAGTTTCCTAAACTCAGATACACCATGGGTAGAAAGAATGCAATTCATTACTTCACTTGCATAATTACTTTTGATCAAGCAAAGTAAGATCCCAGTTTAATTATACCTTTTTTGTATTTTGAGAGTTTGTAATGCAATTATGACCAAACAACAAGTTTCAAAGTAAACTTGTAATATTAGGTTAGAAGTTTATCTTAAAATTATTTCTTTTAATGACTTGATTGTAGATTGGATAGTTGCATTTACTTAAAAATATTTAGGATATATATTTAATAATAATCGTTTTTTTTTTTTACTAGATTTTGAACATAATTAACACTACCAGATCGATTACAAAGCTGCTATATCACCTGATCCATTACATCCAGGAAGTAGATGTAATGGATCAGGAAATTCCACTGCTTGTGCAGAAAAATGGTAATGATATGGAGATTTGTTGAGTGAAAAGTGCTAAACTTGATGGGGATTTGAACCTGGAAAGGTTGACCAACCACTCTACTATGGAGGTTGGTAGTCTCTGTCAATCTAAAGTAAAGTTTTACTTTATATTGACAGAGTTTCAAGGGTTGTTCAATAATTAATGAGATAAATAAATATAGAAAAAACTATTATTCATTCAATGACAATGAAACTAAGACTACTTTTCAACATATTCCTAGCTACATTTAAACACTGGTCCCATCTTTCTGAGAATTGTTCACCTCAGTGTCTGAGCTTTTCTTATGCCACATTCTTGATCCACTGATCCACTCATTGTCATGTGGCAAGTAAAAACTCTGAGAGAACCAAACAAAAAATTCTGTGGATGATTTGGACTGTAAGATGGAGGCGGGCATTATCATGCAGAAGAATTACATCTTTTGAAAGAGGACCAGGATGTTTCCTCCTTGTTGTGGGTTTTATTTTATTTTCTAGCATGTCACAAGAGTACTCACTGTTAATTGAACATTCTTCCAATTAATCACAACAAATCAGACCTTTATAGTTAAAAAATGCTGTTATCATCCCTTTACCGATTAACATATATGATTTGGATTTTTTCACGGCAAGCAAACTCAGATGTATTCTCTACTCTAATTTGGATTCTGGCTCAAAATGATGAATCCAAGTTTCATCACAAATTATTATGTGATCTAAAACCTTCTGCCAAAAATCGTTGTTTAATTTCCACACAAATGTAAATTCAAGTGTCTGTGATTTTAAGTAATTATTGCAATTTTGTGAAGCATCGGTTGAAACTTCCGTAGTCTTCCCCTACAATGAAAGAAAATCAGATATTTTCATTGTTCTGTCCAATTTAAACTGTTTGATCGACTTAAAAGTTTCCACAATGACCTTATAGTCCTTATCAATAGCCATAAACTATCAATTTAGGAAAACAAATTTTTTTCATTTTGAAACAATTAATTGTTGAATTTTAATTATGTTTAGTAATATCAATTAATACATACTGATCACAATTTAATTCTATTGTAGACCTAAGTATCTTCTCAGATGTATCTTACTATTCTCTCTGAAATCATTCTCTTTGCATATTTGGATTTCATGTACTTAAAATAAATAATTTATAAAGTAACAAAAATAGCAATAATTGATGACAGAAATAGTTGTATTTCTACATTTTTTCTTTTTATCCTAGAATATATAGTTATACATTTTATAGCAAAAATATGAGTAACTTTTAATAAGTTTATCCATTAATATTAAAATTTATTTTAGTTTCATAATTATTACTTTTTTAAATTTTATTATTATTATTTTGACACATTTTTATTATAATACTTATGGAATGATTTTGTAATTAATATATTTACATCTTTTTTTGGGGGGCTCCTCAAAAAATCAAAGAGTTTTCAAAATATAAAAATGTGGTGTTAGATCATTTTTTAGCATCTTTAAGTAAGAATATGTAAACTGATTTTTAGAAAATTAAGAATGTTAACCCATGAATGTAAATCTTTACTAAAATAAATTCTTAAAAAATAACAATATCCCCCCTCTGTTAAACCAGACAACAGTACTGTTTTGATATAATTCAACATAATAATTTGGCTTAAAAGACAGGCCTTGTTATCCACCTATTGCCATTTTTAATAAATTACTGAATCATTTAAAAAATCCCACAATTTATTTAAAATAAAATTTAAAGATTTTTTTTACAGAAACAATTTTATTCTATTGTTCTGTTGAATTTTAAGTTCAGGGTTATTTAATGTATATAAATAAGTGCTCAAATAATTTTCATTAAGGTTTTCTGAATTGTGAATTATTTTAATTGGTTTTTTATATTTAGTAACTTCATATATTTTCCTTAACATTATTTTATGTTATATTTTATGATGCTGCTCTGATCAAGGTCTTGCCATGGTTTCCCTTGATCCATCCACACATTCTGGGGGGTTCCTTTTTTTAATTATGTTGAAGCATATGTACTAATGCTGATGCAATCTATATAATGTATGATTATTTACCGATTGAAATAACTATTTATTTATTTACAGATCATGTAGCATAATATGTCTATATGCTTGTGAGTCTACTTACTTTCTTACATAAGGACATTGTTTGTTTAAAAAGTGTTATAAATAAGGCACTTATAAGCATTGACCAGTATTTCTTTTCCATAAACAAATAAACAAAAACTTTTACCTTAAAGATTACAGCTGCATTATGAAGTTACACACAAAATTTTATTAGTAATACAGAGAGTTTATTGCCTTTTCTTTATAAATGTTTTTCTTTTGAAATAAACATATTTGTAAGCAAATTTTATTCTTATTTACTTATTTAGCTTCTATTAGCTCTATTTTTTTTTCTTTTAATAATAAAGCACTGTTCTTGATGTTTTATATAAATATTACAAAACTGTTTTCTTTTAATTTTTTCTAAATGTCAATACTGTTACTTTCATTGTGTGCCCAATTATTAATGTACATTTAATATTTTAATTTAATTTTGTATGTAAAACCAATAATTTAATGTTCAAATATAACATATAGACCTCATTTCATTAGTGTTGTAGTAAGGCTATATATATTTTATAATAATAGGTTTAATATTTTTCTTAGCAAACTATAAAAATACAGGTTTTTTAACAATAAATGAGAAATTATTTTATTTTTTTTATTATGTTTATCATTTTATATTAATGTACAAAATAATGATAATTCAATGTACAATACTAATGACCTCTGTGTTTTTTTCTAATCAGAATGATGTTTTATTTATTTCATCATCAGTTTAGTAATAATTTGAAATTATTTACTTTTTATTGTATATATTTATCAGTTTTTCCAGTTAATCATGTCACAGTTAATGTGTCATGCCTACATAATATTCTTTTTTTTATTAATATTTTAAAAATCATATACTTGTTTAAATCTCAGAGATTTTTTTTGTAATTTTAACTAGTTAAGAGTAAAAATAATAATAGTAATAATAATAACTATAAATGTTTTTGCATTTGAGTTTTTAATAGAGTACAAAAAATATCAACTTAAATCCAAGTTATGTAACTTCATGAATTTATTTTTTTTTAGTTACATACTTAATCTCTACATTACACTTTTTTGAAATTTTTCCACCCTCATGATGCCTCCACTATTGTTATCATCCATCCTCTCCCAGTTGTTTCTAGTTTTCAGTCTCTTCAGATTATCCTTTATACAGATGGATATACTGTACTTATCTCTTTCTCTCTCTCTCTCTCTCTCTCAAACATAGATTTCTTACTCCAATTTTATTGATGTATCTGTTACTTTTATCCGTGACCTTATTAATTTTACCTGGCTATAGTAAATAGTCAGTTTTTATTTAATTATTTTACCTTGTCTGGGGAAATCAACTTTGACAAGTGATGTCCGCTTTCTATCAGATTTGAATTTCTTCTTTTTCAAAGCTATATGGAATCAGTTTAAAATATTCCAGTTTTAAAAATAATTAGAAGTTCTACAAAGCAAACAAAACTAATTGTGCTGACAAAACTGTTCAGCAACAGGTTCCAAGGAATGATTTCTTTTATTATTATAATACTATATCCTGACATATAAGATTAGATTCTGTATCAGAAATATAATTTAAAATATTTTTTACCCGTAAACTTATAATTCCAGCTTACCCTCCTAGTTTTTTTCTATATCTGGTCTGAATTGAAATATAACAATTATTAAGGGTAACATTTTACTTTGCAAATATTAATTATAACAGTCACTACCACATTATTGTTGTCAGTTTCTTGGAATTGTTATTTTGATTTCTCTCCTCAATCTAAAAAGATTGAAGAGAGAAATAAAAAGATGTAAGATCTTAGATGTAAGATTTAATAAAAATTAAATCTTACATCTAATTTTTATGAATAGCTGACCACAACACCAAATAAGATTTCTGAAATACATTTTTAAATAAATCATTGAAGTAAATTTGAATGTGAATTTCACAAGAGATTACATGAGCAAAAAGAATACAAAGTGCTTTGGTTTTTAAAAAATATGTTTCACACTTAAATTTATTGTTATTATTGCTATTATGTTAATGCTTAAATTTTCTGTGAAATTAATTTAGATTACTCTTTTTATATTTTTTGCTCATAAAAATAATCTCAATTGAATTCATAAAAAGAAATTTTTTTAATAAGAATTTTAATTTAATCTAACATTTAATCATAATTTTTGATAATCAGGAATTTTACGGAGTGTAAGTTTACTTTCTGTTTAGTTCATTTTGAACTAAACGAGTGAAATTAGTAAAGCTTTCTTTTATTTTTATTCAGATTTCTGTTACTGAAAAGCATCTGTCATTAAATATGGTTTATCAATAGCTATTTTTTCTCTAATATAATAGGAATCAAAGATAATAACCCAGGTGGAGTATTTTGTTCTTTATTAATTAATTTAATTTAAATATATTTTTTAAATTCATTATCATTTTGAGGGTTTATTCATTCATTGTGAGAATATTCTCAGTTTCTTAGTGGTATTTGATATAGTTGGAATTTATTAGTTGTATTCAGTCTTAATAATGACTACTAAAACGAAAAGTTAATTTTAATTACAATTCCAACTTAATATGACTGAGCATGATTCTGGATCTATTTTAATGAGGAAGCTATTATGAATACAGCTGCAGGCTGACACCCAAAAAAAAGTTAACCTTCTAAGTAAAAGACATTAGTAATCATAATCATGAAAAGATTAAACCTCTAGATATTTTCCTTGAATATAATTAATTAATTTTTTTTTAATTTAACTAAATTGATGCTATTGTATCATGCTGTTATTTCTGTTGTCAAAGAAACTGTTCTTTGAATGAAATAGAAATAAAATTCCTTCTGTTTCTCAGAATTAAAAACAGCTATTGACTAAGGCTGTCCCAGTTGAAAGCAGAAAGATATTTTGAGTCTAAACCCTTGAACTTTAGGACTCAGATTGTCCGCTATGAAATAATTAATATACATCCATTATATAGGTTTGTATGAGATAATTTATCTCAACAAAGACATGAAATTGATTAAAGATCTGATTCAAGAAATATTTCCTACCGTAAACTGATTAACCAAATTATTTCATAAATCTCTCTTTTAATTTTTTGAGAATCTTTTTGTTTGCAACTTGCTGCTTCTAATTATATTTGTTTAAAAATATTAATTTATCATTAAACATTTTTATGAACCATAATTTATTTTTATTGATCGACCAGCAATTTTGAATAAAATACAAATATATATATATTGATGTAACAACAATTTATGCCACTGTTCTGATTGTAGAAATTGCTTTGCTAAAAAATTAAAAATAAAGATGTAGTTAAAGACTATACCTCATTTACATATCATCCTGATCTCATTGGGCCAGGATTTTACTGTTACATTACATTACTGTTCACCAGTTAAACAGATTGCAACACAAGAGTGCACATTAGGAAAATAAATAAAAAATTTAAATATATCTAAAAGTAACTAGTCTTAATGTTTTAGTGTATCTAAACTGATAAGAAATATTAGGATAATGACTTTCAAGTGAGGCTATAGAAAGGAATATTATTGTTCTACATTATTAATTTAAACATTTTGAAGATTAATCTATTTTAACTTAATTTTTAAACAAATTCTAGGACTAGCTTGTATATAAAATCAGAATAAATTCTGAAAAATAAAATCAAATCGCAGAATGCTTTATTGGTTCAACAATTTTTAAACAAATAATTTATTGAAAAAACCGCAGAAAAAATAAGAAAATGAAAAAAGTTGTAAAAATAAAAAGTAAGAAAAAATTTGAAAAGTACTCATGTTTTTAATAACAATAATAATGACAAAATAATTTAATATCAGAAGATTTCTCAACATTACCAGAATTTAATTTTTTTGAAGTTCTGTCTCATATCTTGAAAATATTAATGCAGTCCTGCTAATAGCTGTTAAATGGTTCTGATCAGATTAACTACAAATCATGTGGTAAAGGTGCTCTTTTTTATGATACTGCTGAAAATCTAACCTTTAGTAACCAAACTGTTACGATGGCTGAACGAAACATGTTAACAAAAAAAAAAAATTATATGGATTATAATAAGGATTGTTGTTCTACATATAGATTTTCAGGTACAGGCAGCCTGCCTTGTGTTAATGGTACCCACAGCTGCTTTGATTGGAATGTTTATCAAATTGATAATCAAGTATACATCATTCAGTTGTCCTGTGATACAATAAAACAGTTAATGCATTTACCAAGATGCATACAGTGGTGAGCACCATCTACCAGTTTTCTAACCAACTTGATGGATGGAAAAGATGACTGCCCAAGTTGGGTGCCAGTATTTTAAGCATTATTATAGATTTGTTCCGTCAAACACTTTAGCTTTTACTGTTTTTTTTTTTTAATTTTTGTATCCTCTATCATTTATTGTTATTTCTTTGATTTATATCTTTTTACAAAATTGGAGAGTATTTTTTGTTAATTAAATTTAAATATCATTGAAAAAATGAAAAAATTAATGAAGAGAATTAATCAGTAAAATCATTTGTAATAATCATGAGTAATTTGTGGAAAGTAATTGTTAACAACAGAGTAAATTTATAACATACTTCTTTGTCTTACCTTTTTTTTGAGAATAGAACATAAAAATTACTTTTCTTCCTTTCTTTGATTTTATTTCCACAATTGGGTGTACCCCCTGTATATGTCATTGTTTTTTTATTTTTTCCAGTAATGATAATAGAAACATTTTAACTTTTTATTGTCACACATTTTTTCCAAATTTCAACATCACTTTCTTCCATGATCAGATTATCACTGAAATCTGACATGTTAAATGTAATTATTAACAATAAATTTACCACTGCTATACAAATGCTAGTAGTGACACAACAAATGCTTCAGTTGAAACACCTGAGTATGACATTACCCTTACAGTGTGATTTCTTCACAATTTTTTGTACCTTTTTCTACCTTTTTGTTTAGCCTCTGGGAATTACCATTCAGGTATTACTTGAGAGGATGAATGAGAATGATATGTATGAATGTAAATGAAGTGTAGTCTTGTACAGTCTCAGTTCAACCATTGCTGAGATGTGTGGTTAATTGAAACCCAACCACCAAAGAACACCAGTGTCCACAATCTAGTATTCAAATTCGTATAGTAACTGTACCAGGACTTGAACGCTGGAACTCTCAACTTCCAAATCAGCTGATTTGGGAAGATGCATTCACCACTATACCAACCCAGTGGGTTAATTTGATAACCTGTTATTAAGTTTTTTAACTTCCAAACAAACTCATCAAAATCTTAAGATTCAGTCAAGTAATTTTATTAACGCTAAAGAATCTCTGAATCATATTTACCATAAAATATTAATAAAGAATGCATATATGGTACCAAAGGTAAATATGACATTCTTTGAAGAAAATGTGTACAGAAATTACTTACCTAAAGTAAAAGTATAGGTCTATTTGGGAAAAATTATATCTGATATGAGTATTTACAATGAGGCCTATTTATTCTCTCTTTGATTTTTCTTGTGTGTGATAGAAAGGTTAATATAGCTGGTAAAAAAGATAAAATTTACCATCACTTGTTTGTGATACCAGATGCATATGGTTGGTATGGTTGAAGCCTAAATTAATAGACAGCTACACAATTCATAACATTGCTAACTATCACAAATAGTTCTATCAGTAACTGACAGAGATCATTAGAAAAGATGAAAGCTTTGAAGTACAGGTGTCACAAGTAAGACAGTGGAAGTAACAGACATACGGGATCTGAAACACGCAAAAAATGACATGCATTAAAAAATAAAACATGTTAAACAATGATATTTGATGAAAGCATATTTAAATAAAATTTTTAAATACATTAAACTAATTATAAGTCTTTTAATCGACTAATCAATGTTATAAATTTTTTTCTGTTAATAATGTGGTTAAAATTAGGGTCCAATTGATAGTTGAATAGCAGTTTTCATATCTATTAGCACTAAAAATAAAAATGATTTACCCTTCATAGTGTCATGCTATCAAGTAAGAATTTTTGCATTGCAAAGAAGGAATTTTTCAATAAATTGTTATAATAGGATTAATACTTTTAAAACCATATGATACATTTATTAGAGAACTTAAAATGATATTTAATTAGCAGATAACTGTACTTGCTGAATGATTAATGATGCATTCATTTTTTTATTTTGTTGGTTATTTTTTAATTAACTTTAATTTTACAAAGGTTGGTATATTACAGAAATATCAATGAACATTGAGTAAATTGTTACTTTTAACGACTTAAGTAATTAAATATTAGGTTAGGTTAGGTTACCTCTGCACTAATAATTTAAATATATAATATAAACCAACTTAATCCACCCAAGTACAGAAATAAGAAAACTGTTACCTTATTTTCTATTTATTATTTTTATTTTCCTTTTCTTTATAATTTCTACAATAGTTCTTTTGCTAGCCACATAGGGGTTATTATATGTTTTTTTATTTTATTTTATTTAATGACTTCATACACCTTTGCAATATATATATGTAAATGTAATTTTAATCTTTTGTGTTTAATATGTAATTGTATACAAATTTTATGTATGACTGATGATGCGGGATCCCGTGAAAGCACTACAATAAAAATTATAAAGAAAAGGAAAATAAAAATAAATAAAAAATAAGGTAAGAGTTTTCTTATTTCTGTACTTGGGTAAGTTGATTTATATTGTATATATTTATATATCTACGTTACATTACACAAATACATATGCTAGCTCTTAACAGTGTATGCCATCTGACAGACATTTGATTGATATTATTCAAGAAATAAGTTTTATATATATTTTATTTATATATTTATTAATTATTTTTTTATTTATATTTGTAACTTATTTATTATTAATTATACAGTTTCTTGGCAATCTGATTTTTGAATTGAATATAAATTATCTAATACAATAAAGAAACATGGTGTAATATTTCACAGAAAAAGATTTTATTTTTCCATGTTTTATACATTAATATTTTATATTTGAATGACAAGGAAATATTTTCTTTGTGTTTTTTTTTTTATTTTTTAATATATTGTTATATATCCTTGTTTTAGATTAATTTCTAAATGATACATTTGAATAATCTAATATAAAAGTTACAAATATTATAAATGCTACCTTAATATGATAAAACATATAGTAGACGTGTATCTTATAACAAAGATAAAGTTAATTACTTCTACTGTTGATTCTGAATTATATTAATCTTTGCTTCTCCTCTTTCCATATTATTCTTATTCCATTTTTTTTCAATTTAGTTTTCAGGTATGACTACATTTAGTCTATCATAAGCCATTTTTGACAAACCATCAACATTTGCTAATCTGAAACTGGTGTAATTAAATTTAAGAATACTAAGAACACGATCAGAATTTTTCAGTTGTCAGTACATGTCAAAAACCCAATATCGCAATAGCCAGCATCAGCTTAGCCATTACATGGCTGTGAAAATGGAACAGTAAGCTGAAGTGCTACTAAGTTCATTCATTTAAAACAGCCTTTTACTAATGGCTTTATTTTATTTAATGACCTTTTACTATGTTTTTAACATTTAAAATGGCTTTTTACCAAGCAATTCGAATAAGCATGAATTTCATTAAATTATTTACCTTAATATATGCTCCATTGTAATCGAAGAAGTATTAAAATGTCTGCTAATTAAGCATACTTTTGAAATATATTTGGCTACATTCTACCATTTCATGAGTTTTTATTGAATTATTACTAATGTTTTATTAAACTATGTCATTATATACAAATTCAGATAAAATTTTTCAATCCGTCATCAAATTCAAATTTATATTCTCAATTTCAAGCTTCCTGTATAAATATTCTACCTACAGAAAACTTCAAACTTTAGATTTACATATTTGTATTTATATATATAAATTTCTTTCGTAGGCAACACATGTATTACATGATTAATTAATTAATTAGCTGCTTTACACAATTTATTCCAATTTTTCTTGTATGTATGATCCATGTGAAAAGCTGAAGTCTAAAAGATCAAAGTTACTTTCTCAATAATATTCATTGTACCACTGGTCTAGTTATGGTGATACAGTCCATTATAGGTATATTGAATTAATTCTTTAGACCTCCATTTCTTACATCCTATCATTTCCATTTCTTTAGACTCTGTATATTGATCTATAACAGTATATTAGGCTCAGTAAAGAAAGAAATGGGAAAGAAATACTTTTTTGGACCTACTTCTTTCTTTACATAGTAGGCCCATTGAGAGATATTTATTGTTTCTGAAGTCAGCTGTTTCATTTTCAGGGAGACTCAAGTCTTGTATCAGAGCGCCTAAATCAGTTAAGTTTGTTCAGTACTAACAGATTAAGTAGACTTTTAAGCAATGAATTCTATTAAAGATATATTTAATCTCTATTTGTTGACATTTCCATCAGGAAAACTTCCAAACATAATTATAAAGTATGTATCGAAAAAGATATTCTCAGTTGTTTAGATATATGTTTCAGAAAGGAACTCGAAACATTACATGAATTGTAATTCACCATCGATCCATGTTGATGGTGAAAATCATCCATTGACACACAGACAGTGTTTTGGCACCATTGGCAATGGTTCTAAAAGCCCTTGGAGATTAGATGCTTTTAAGAAAATTACTGTTTCCATTTAAATTTGTTTTATTTATCTTCATTATATGATGTTATTTACGTTTATTCTTTACAATCTTCTCTGCTAATTTTTTGTTCACCACCATAAATATCTCTTATTAATATACAGTATCATAATATTTATCTTTCTAATTCTTTTCTTCTTTCATTATGGCTGCCTAAAGACCATGTAACAATTTAATTTCCTTCTCCTTATTGTTTCCTTATCTTCTAGTATTCTTTCATCTTTTCACCATGTTATTTCTTTCTAGATCTTTTTCGATTTCTTGGATCCAGCTTGTTAACTTTTTTCCCAAAAGTACTTGAAAATTTGTTTCATTAACTTGTTGTCATTACATTCTGCTTTAATTATAATGTTATAATGCATTATTTTTGATTTTTTGTTATAGACATTCTTAGTCAGAATTCTTTGAAATCTGTCATCTATGGCAGATTTCTCTAATTCATTTTCTACGATTGTCTCTGCTAGATATTAAAATTTTTTAACCTTTTCTATGTGATCAATATTTGTTAACAAAAATCTTTGTGCTCTCTTAATATTTGATAAGAATTTATTTTTTTCTACAGAAATTCTTAAACCTGTTTTACTAGCCACTTGTAAAAGATTAATTTGTAATGCTGCATCTGTTAAATTTTCAGAAAGTATGGTAAAATCATCTGCAAATGCTAGGCAGATTATTTCTAATTCTTTAATTATTGATTTTTTTTATATAAGTTTTTATATAAGTTTTATATAAGTTTCATTAATAATTTTATTTTGCATCATTCATTATTGCCATTTTTTATCTTATTGTAAATTTAGAAAAAAAAAATTGATTAGATTTATCCAAATACGTGTAATAAATTTGTTTTTTTTTTTTTTACTCTCTGTGTAAGAAAATAAAATATTTTAAATAAAAATTTCATAATAAAATTATAATGATTTAGAAGAGATTTATTTTTTATGGTGTAACATAAAATTATTATTGTAATCTATTTCTACTCTCAAATAGGAAAAAAAAATATATTAGTACCAAAATTAATCCATATTTTTACATCCTTGTACGAAGTAAAGGAAATATTATGATCGTGAAAAACTTTGGTTTTCAGATTTCAATGGAAATATCCATTTTGACCACCATTTCCAATCCATTTTGACTAGTTTTGGCCTGATGTTTGTACATATGTATCTTGCATAACTCAGACGATTAGCCGTAGGATGTTGAAATATTGGATTTAGGACTGTAACATATAGTTGTGCACCTCTGTTTTTGATTGCAATCGACTAGACCAAAAGTATCCAAAATCCAAAAAATTTGGATTTTTTTTTAACTGAAAATTTGTAATTTTTCTTAACTGCAGTAATAAGCTCTCATGAGAGATTTCCAACAATATATCATTTATTTTCATTGGTTCCAGAGTTATAGCCAAATAAAATTTTAATTAATGAAATATTTTGATCTATGAAGGGGAAGACACATTGGTTCAGTCCAACTTCATCTCCTTTTTTTAACTTTTTTTTAATATAAATATAGTGATTTATTAATAATTTTTCTCATTAAAAGAAAAAATTACAATAAATAATAATTCAATAATAACAAGTTAGTATTGAAATAAAATTTCATATACTTTTCATTTTAAAAAAATGTGTACATGCAATTTAATAGGCATACACGGAAGTCATGTAGAGTTGACATCAGATTTTTTATAGATAGATTAATAGATGATTAAAGTAGTATGTTTTTTATAAGAAAATATTGTACAAATGCATGTATGAATGTTGAATTAACACAGTGTAGCTGTTGATTTAATATTTATTTTCCTGTATTATGCTAAAAAAAATTTGTGTATGAACATACTATAAAAATATCATATATATAAATATACATTTAGGTAATCACTGAGTAATTTAATTGTGCATTGAATTTCTATGTTACTTCAGTAAATATTGTATGTTAATAAGCAATAATAAACTTTATAGATAAAAAGAATTTTTAATACTTACTTTTTAATTTTTTTCAAAATTATTTATTATCTTATAATTGCATGTATTTTCTAAGTAACATAGTTGTATGTAAAATATATTTTTAAGCCTTTTTATATATTTAAGTTTGAAAAATGCAGGTTATGTTAAATTTAATTATTAAAATTTGGCGACAATATTTTAAAATAAATTAATAATAGATTTATGATTAACCTAATTTATTTCCATTATTTTTTGTATTATACTTTATGAATACCACATGAATGTTTTAGGAAAATGTTTATTTTGGTATCTTTAATGTTCATTTTTTTCTTTTAAAGAAAATAAATCTGTTAACATAGTGCATAAATTTATCAACTGGAAGTTGAACCCTATCTTTTACAAAAGCTTTACTGCATTGGAGTTGCATTATGCTTCATATTAGTGATGTTATAAAATTTTCATTCATTTAGCACAATCTTTAATTTTGAGAAATGCCAGAAATCTCATTAGGCTCAGTCGGGCAAATAAGAGGGATGACCTAATTATTCAGTTTTTTCCCAGAAACTCTCTCGTTAGGAGCTCACCATGACTTGATCATTCTTATGATGAATTATCCACTTGTCACGCCATAAATTAGTCCTTTTCTTAAGAACAAATTCTCATAATATTCTCAGCATTATTAATCTTTTTATCTTAATCAACCACATGTACACACACACTTAATTATATTTATCAGACCTTACCAACCTCGCATACTATCAGTAATTGCATTTTTCATTTTTGTTTGCTCACCTCTGGTGATATTATTCACATCTTCTCAGTTATCTTTGTATCTGTTATGCTGCTTTTAACAGTTACAACATTTCAGTTTTGTTGATTTTTCTCGCAAAATGTCATGTTAATGTACTGCTCTCAATTTTTATAATTTATTTTTATATTAAAGATTATATGCACATCTGTATTGTTTTCAGAATATGGTAATAAGTGGTTTTATCAGTTTATGCATACATTAATTAAAACATGCATATGTTATATTACTGATGGGATTCCTATCAAATCACCAAACAGATGATACTACATGTCTAGTTCGGGAATTAAATTGTTACACATATATTACAATGAACATGAACATTATACAAGATATTTTCTACACCTACCTGTATGTATAAAAGTTTACTGATTAAGGTACTAAATTTACATTTGGATGCCCCCTCCCCCACATTCAACAAATAGTGCATCACTGTTTGTAGAAATTACTTTCTTAATTGCGGTAGACGTACAACATTACTGTATATGATAGACATTTTCAGCAACATGATGTTATCAAGACCACTTTTGAAATTTTGAGAATTAGATAGTTGGAAAATCAGTCTTATATGTAAATTTACTTTAGTTAAAAATTTTTGATTAATTAAGGATTCACTACCCTGATATTGAATTGGGCAAGATCATTTAAAATAACTAAAATGTCTGGTAATCAATGTCACTTGGTAATCAATTAGCCATTCAAACTAGAACACAGAGATTTATTATTTTTTTAACATAAACAGACCCTGTAATTTACTTCTTTTTTTTGTAACTTTTTTTTAAGTTAGGGCTAATGACATGATATCTGGATAAAAGTACAGATTCAGATCTTAGGTAGTAATCAAGAAACAAGTTAATAATCAGACTGCAAGCAGCAGTCAAGGGATCATATGCCAAAATTTTACTTTAAGGTTACACATAATTAATGCCTCTTAGGTAGTTAAGATACCTTCAGCTGATATTTGTCCATGGGATGGAGAAAAAAACACTTTTCTTGTTTTGTCTTTCTGGACTCAGGCACATTCTTGTTCTAATTATATACTGATCTCATTATATTAGTAGGTCACTTTGGTTATTTATTTGAGCAGTTTCATTAATGGGTAAACTATTGTGTTAGGCCTACCTCCTTTTATTGTATTCTGTCATTAACAAAGCCCTCAGTAACCAGAATTTTCCAGAAAAGGTATGCGCTGGAAAAGGTAAGTTTTTTTTACCTATTATTAAAATTGTGCTATTTGTTTACTTTACTTTTTAAACAAATTAAGGTTTGTTAATTTGATACCAAGATACCAGCATCAGCAATGGTGATGCTGGTGAAACACAGGAATTTTCAATATTTTTTTAATATGAGAGAAACATGTTATTGTTTTAAAGAAATTGATGGTCATTAATATAATCTTAAGACAGTGAGATAAATTAAATTAAATTAATTCTATTTTTCTAAAAAGCAAAGTTTGTTTAAAAAAATAAAGTTGAATAAATTTATTCTAACTCTTGATTACTAGATGTTAATTTACCAGACCTTATTTAAACTTAGACTTACCAGACTTATTTAAGAAATTGAACCAGCTATGGTAGATTGTTTAATCTTTCATATAATTATGACTAATTCTCCAACGAATCAAATTTACAAATTTTTGAATTGTTCCCATCAATTCAACATACATTTAATAGAAAAAACAATATCTGATACCCATCTACTATATTAGATCAAGCTTTGTGTACCTGGAAAATATATGATAGGAAGCCATCAGTCAAATACAATAAATCTTTTTAAAATCTTTTCTTGTGTTAATTTTTACTATTTATTTATATTATTTTTCTAAAATCAATCCTTTTGAGAATCAAATTGTTTTTATTATTGATTTTAATTTTGACTTTTTAATTTAATTTTATTAAACGACTTCATATTTTTTATATATATGCTATTTTTAATTTTAATTTAATTTAAAACAAATTTTGATTAAAAAATTTTTAATTTTAATTTCTGTTTTGATTTTAATTTGGTAAAGATCTTTTAACAATTTTAATGTGTAATTTGGTACAAGTGATTTGAAAAATTATATAGACCAACTGATGATGTAAGGGACTTGCAAAAGCGCTCTTGCTTGCATTATGGAATAAGGTAGGTGTCATCCTATTTTATTTTGTTATTCTGTACTTAGGTAGATCGGACTAATATAATTATTTACCTTAAACCCATATTTACTTTAAACCCATAGAGTTGCTTTAAACCCATATTAAAAAAAAAAACCAATAATAATAAATAAATAACTGACATGGCATCTGCATTCTAGATAAGTTCCTAATTCGTAAGGTATTAAATATTGTTAAAGTAAATCATGATAGATCATTAAATTATTTTCATATTAATGTATGACAAATTAATTACATGGTAATATTATTTATTAATTAGAAAGATTTCTTACCATCTTATAATTGTAATAATCATGTTTAATTTAATAATAAAGATATTTTCTTTTATTATTTATTATAGAATGCAATTAATAGCCTTTATAGAAATTTATAAAATTAAAGTTATGAAAGAGGAATGTTATTTTTAAAGAGATATAATGTTTTATATAAGAATATTTCTGAAACTGTTAATTTATTCATTATAATTATGTAAAAATTGTAATTACGAACATTATAATAATCATTCGTTATAGTAGTTATATTTAAAAGTAAAAAATATAATGCTCGGTAATGATTTTTAATTAATAAATTAATATTTATAATATTAACTAGATTCTGTTATAAATGCCTTTTTTGACTTAAATAACTGAAATAAAATTTATTAAAAGAGTATTATTTATTATTATAATATACCACTATTAAAGTTTTTCAACCCAGGGAAGCTTACAATTTTGTGATGTATTTAGCTTTGTATTTCATTTGAAGAGAAATGGTTTTGGTGTTAATATTTTTAATATTCATAATATATTACTATTGAGTGTAAGTTGATAAATTTTTGTTTTTTTATGTTAAATGCACATGTGTGTTGTAATGGTTAGTTATATTTCCTGATTGTGTAAATTATAATATTTTTATTAGCATTTATGTATATAAACATCTGCACTTACTTTAATCATTATTAATTTTTTGTTGTCATTATAATGATATTCTTACCATTAATTACATTTATTTTTTAATATTATTGTTGTCAGAGGTTTACCCATGAATTTGTAGCAGTTGATTTGCTGTTCCTGGACCCAGCTCTTATCTTGCATACTGCAACTTATTTTATTTTCATTTGTTTTAAGATAATAAAACTAAGGGTGATTATAGTGTTATAACTAGCTTGTTGATATTTTGTGTAGTCTAATATTTTTCTTAATTTCATTATAAGTTGTATATTTAGATATACATTTTAACATAGATGTACAGAAAAAAGAACACATCTTGAAACCACAGTAATGTATTAACAATAGGGGGTTTTATGGTTCAAAGCTCTGATCAAGGCCTTATTAGGCTGTGACTGAAACTGGTCTTATATGAGTTGTCTGCTTTTTAATATTAATCTTTTTTCTTTTTTTTTTTTTTTTTTTTACAAAATATTACCTGAAACCTCTATAAGTGTTCTCGTCAATTTTTGTGGGTATAGTGTTTTCTCTGGCTTTTACCCGAAAAGTTCTGGGTTTCAAACCTTATCAGGCATGGCATTTTTAACTCTTTAGAAAATTTATTTGGCATATATAAAAAATAGAAATTAACTATAATTTTATATGCGGCAGTTATTTTTAAATAAAAAACTAAGTAAATTTTAAG
This sequence comes from Lycorma delicatula, assembly GCF_047948215.1. Classification (NCBI taxonomy): domain Eukaryota; kingdom Metazoa; phylum Arthropoda; class Insecta; order Hemiptera; family Fulgoridae; genus Lycorma; species Lycorma delicatula. Next base: position 99,833,123 of record NC_134462.1, read on the forward strand.
ATATTTTTTCATTTATAAAATCTACATGAAAGTCACAGGTTTGCATATTATAATATATAAGAAATTAATTTAATTTCTGATTTGTTCACACTATGTGTAAAAAATCTTAAAAAATCTACAGGAAAGCCTGCCCTTCCATGTAAGTTATTCACTTATATGGGTATTAAAATAATTTCAATTTTTGAAATTATTTTAGTTGATTTGAAATCAATATAGTTGTTAGTTTTATTATTTATTATTAGTTGTTAACAGATTAAGTTATTTTATTGTTTATTTCAATTTTATGGTATTTATTATTAGATTCATAAGTCATTTCCATTATTTACAGATAAAACAAATAATTTTTTTATATGTTATAATTAATAGATGGTATATTTATTAATATTACTTATGGCTGGTACAATTATTTTGTATGTCTGTATAGATTAATAGTATATGATTACTTATTAATATGTTGTTAATTTATAAAAATATCTGCATTAACATAAAATATAATTTTTGATTAGTATATATATATATATATATATATATATATATATATGTTGTATATAGTATTACATCTTTGACTTCATTATTTTTTTTACTTAGTATTTTTTTCATTTTTTGTTTGATGTACTTTGGTTAGAATGAGTTATTAATTTTTTTTTTTTATTTTATTGTTAAATGGTATTTTTATTTTAATGTTAAATGGTTAATGGTTTTATTAAAAAGTTTCATTGTTGGTCATCCTGTGTACCAGTTCACATGACCAAACTTGTTAGTCAGTAGTTAAAATGAAAAACAGAAATTTTAATAAAAATAAACAAAATGAATTATATAATCATATAATGCATTTATAAAAGCAATTTATCTTTTGTTCTTATCCTTTATAAAGGATTCTCCCCAATGTTTGAAAAATTGAAATTACCTTATTATTTGTTAGCTTCACTATAAGTACTGTGAAACAAAATTCTGAGACTTTGTTTTATCTAATTCAAAAATAAAAGTTTCTGGAATCGAATCATTTTCAAATAAAATGTATACCACGTTCATTTTGTTTGAGTAGTTCATATGATTTTGGATAATTGCACCTTTTTGATCTCTTATTTCTGTAATGCTTGGAACAACTCATAAATAATTTTCTAATATAAAAAAATCAAAAAATCTACTGATTTGAATAAAGAATAGCAGTTTTAAAATTAAAGTGTGTATTAAAGATATGACACCACTGTTTGAAGCCATTTAACCTACCATTTTAAACATAAGTCCAATAACAGGCATTGGTATGAATTTGAGGATGACTATTTTTAAAGAGGAACATCTTAAAGAAATTTTAAAAGTAAGATTTTCAATGATATATAATTTCACATGTGTTTAATGTAGAAAATGGGATTTTCTAATGTTCACTTCCTAATGGGATTTAAGAGTAATTGTTGCTATTTGGGCATTTTTATGATCTAAAGGTGGCTTATGTTTGTGTGATTTTCTTATTTTTAAATTTCAGTCCTCCATAAGAAAAAGTCCTGTAATTATAAACCTTCCAGATATTTTATTGAAACACAGCTTCATTCCAAATCATTTGATTTTTTAATACAGGTAGACTTATTTTTATTACATAATTTAAAAATAAAATATTTATTGAGATTAAATTTACTGTTTAATTAATTAAATTTTTAACTCAATTGTTCTTTTATTTGTACAAAACAAAAACTTTGCTAACAAAATTATGTAAAAAAATTTTGATTTATTGAAAAATATAAAAACAAAAGTATCCAAGATTCTAATCAGAATTTAAATCATTTCTTTTTTGTTTAAATATTCAGTTATTTTATATCCTTGGATGCATTGGATCGTTTTTTAGAGGGATTTTTACTTTTTGCCCTTCTTGTTAAGTATATTTTTATTTTTTTAAATAATAAAAGATCTTATATCTTCCTCAAAAAAAGGAAGATATCGTTTAGGATTATCTAAATATATTATCATGAACTGATTGTAAAGAAGTTTTTTAGAAGCCATTTATTTGCGATTCTACCAGTACATTAAACAGTTTTTATACCATTATACATATATTCTAAATATATATTTTTATACAGTTGCTCAAAGCGTTATATTTATTTGAATATAAATTCAGTTTTAATATAGCACTTCAATTCCTCTTAACAATATTGGTATCAATATAATATCGTAACTAAACTGCCAAATTCAGGAATTTTGTTTATCTATCTCTTTTTATTATACCGTTTATAGTCAAGTATTTTTTATTCATTTTAAATAAATTTTCTGTTTTTTTGATAAGTTAATACAAAAAACAACTGGGCTGGTCTACTGGTAAACTCATCATTGTAAATCAGCTGATTTCGAAGTCAAAGTTCTCAGGTTCCTTCCTTTTTTCCTGTTTAGCCTCCAGGAATCACCTTCAGGTATTACTTCAGAGGATGAATGAGGATGATATGTATGAGTGTAAGTGAAGTGTAGACTTTTACAGTCTCAGGTCGACCATTCTGAGATACGTGATTAATTGAAGTCCATCCACCAAAGAACACCGGTGTCCATGATCTAGTATTCAAATCCGTATAAAATTAACTCGGGTTCAAATCCTAGTAAATTTAGTTGCTTTTATTCAGATTTGAATACTAGATCGTAGAAATTGGATATCAGAGTTCTTTGGCGATTGGTTTCAATTAACTACATGCCTCAGGAATGTTCAGCTTGAGTTTGTTCAAGACTGCATGTTTACTGGTACAGTTACATTACAGTGATAAGTTGTTTATAACTTTAATTGTTGATGCGACTATAATTAAAAGTATTAAAAAAAAATAGTAATAATGTTACTTTTTGTCACATATTGTTTAATAAATAGAAGAAATTTAAATCTAGAACTTTACACATTTGTAATTAATAACACTGTTTATTATGTTTTTTCTCAGAATTATATTATTATTGTTATTTGAACAAATTTTCTTTAAATACTATGCACATATTAATTTAATATACTAAATATTTATTAAATTGTTTTATCAGTATTACTTGTAATCTGTAAACAGAATTATTTGTTATTGAAAAACAGGTCTGTATCACTGAATGAGGTAATAATTTTATTGTAAAACGATAATTTACTATACTCTAGTTCTGTTTTAATTTTTTTAAATAATATTTGATTAACAATTATTGTATTTAAACAATATCTCATAAACACCAGTGCATAAATATTGATACATTGATTGAATTTTTAACTAATTTCAAAAAAAGGAGGAGATTCTTAAATTGACTTACCTTTTTTTACATGTCTTAAAGCCTTACTCTTACAAAATGGTCAGATTTTGATGAATATTTCTTTATTTTGTTAAGGAAACTTCTCTGGTGGTCCCAATATAAGTATTTTATAAATAATTTATGATGGAAAATTAAAAATTCCCTTCACTCGTAGGCTTATTTACAATAATAATTTTAACTTTGAAGGTTAATAGTTTTTTAACTTAAATTCTTCTTGTGTTTTAATTTAATTTAAGAATTATTATTATTGGAATTCCTATTGGGTTTAAAATAAGAAAAGATTTTTAATTGTTTGTTTATTATTAATAGGTTTTAGTGTAATGTTTTGGTTATATGTTATTTTGGTATTCAAGATATTTCTATACAAAATTCATGGAAATTAATTGAAAAGTTAATGTAAAGAAATAGCACATATTCCACACTCCCGCATTCCAGAAAGTCTTACTTATATCTTGACAAAAGTCTCTTTACATAATTTTTCTTCATCCCTTTTGTTCTTTTGTACCAATTGCAAATGGTTTTTCTTATCGGCAACATTTTTTGCAAGCCTATCAATATTTAAGATAAAAAATAAACTAAAAACTTAAAATAAAATTTACAAAAAATAAAAAAATAATTATTTTCAAATTCTATTTTAAATTTCACTTTTTTGAAGTTGATGCCAAATTTAGTTATAATTTTAATTTGTTGCCAACTTTAAAAATTTGAAATTTAATGAAAAATTGGAAAGAATTAACATTTATTTTTTTAATACATTTTTTAAATGCATTTGTATGTTTTATTTTATTTTTTAAGTTTATTTTAATTATTTGATTTTACATGAAGAAATCTCTACTATATTCATTATTTTTCACCTACTGTAATAACTAATATAAAATTATTCTGAAAAATGTATATAGAATTTATGTACAAAGTATAGTCTATTTATGAACCAAGCAGAACAGTTACTTATAAATATTAATTTTTTTATTCACCTGTGGAGTGTGCTAGTAGAATTAATATTCATGTGTTCAAATCCGCTGGATTGATCTAGTGGTGAACTCATCACAAATCAGCTGGTTCTGAAGTCGAGAGTTCTAAGGTTCAATGCCTAGTAAAGACTGTTAATTTTATACGGATTTGAATACTAGATCATGGATACGGTGTTCTTTTATTCAATGTACTTCTTGTGAAAAATTAAAATTTACAATATGACTTACCATTATACTTTAATTACGGGTCTTTTAATTTGTGTTTAAATAATCCGAAGAACTGAATTTTTCTTTAATTTGTATACATCCACGCACATGATACAGTGAAATCGTACGTATATTGTTAAATTATTACCTCATTTATTTACAATAAAAAAAGATTAATTAATTTTTTTTCACCACATACTTTTATTAAAGAGTTAACAACGCATTTGACCGTAGTTTAAAAATGTCAGGGTTTTATGTGTTTAGCAGGTCACTGAATATATATTTTTTTATTCAATTTACTCACTAATAATTTTTTTTTTTTTTAGTAATAGATGAAAGGCTATATTTTATCAGAAATAAATTTGATAATTAATGTATAGTTATATTTGTAGTTCCTATTATTATAATTTACTGAAAATTAAAAATATTGTGAAAAGTGTTTCATTTGAAAAGAAACACTAAAATTTAATACTTTAATGTAATGAAAAAATTACATAAAAAATAACTGTATGAAAAATTATTTATGTTAATAGATAATAAATTCATATTTAACTTATGGTTTTTAGCTTACCAAAAATTGATTATACGTATAAAGTAAGGTATAATAATAACATGCATGTATTAATATAAAGATGAATAAGAAAAGAAAATTTTCATTATTTTTGAGTAGTTTGTTTTCTGTTATTTATGTTTTCTTAAGTTTTTTTTAATTTATAATAAAAAATTCTTGATTATTTTGAATCTACTGTTATTTCTAGCTGTAAGTTTTGGGATTTAAATTAACCTGAAGACCTTTTCCACTGTTTTTTTAATTTTATGTAATTGTCACTTTACTAGGTTATATGTTGATTTTTGAAGTTTGTTCCAGATTTCAGTATCAATAATGCAATTAAACACTTAATAAGTGCAGTTGTAATAGGATAGCTGTAGTAAAAGTAATGTCTTATTAATTATTTAACATTAAGGTGCTAGTTTAAAAAAAAAAATCTAAGAACAAATTGTTTTTTTTATTGCCATCTAGTTTTTGAACCATTTTAGAAAAAAAATTGTCTTTTTACACAGGTTTAACTAAGTGGATAGCTTAACATGCAGTATTTTTATGAAAATTTCATTTCAATTGAAGAGCTCAAAAAAAATTACTCAATATCTAAACATATTTTTTTACAAGGTGGAGGAACTACATTTACAGGAGCCTAAGCAGTGTCGGGCTCGCTAGCAGGTTCCACAAGATGTTAATAAGTGCATATATGTTCCTGCACACTACCGACTAAACCTCCACCCCTGGCTATCCGCCTCCCTGGCATAGCTTAAAGAAGCATTACTTCAGGAACGGGGAAATCGTCCAAACCCACAGTTATACTCCAAAGTAGCTATAACACAAAATACAATACATCATAATATACACCTAGGATCATACATACTTACAACAAGAAGCAGCGAAGACCTATAGCATCAATGTACACTATACTCAAACAATAATATCAACAGGAAATAACTTCAATCATTGTAATATAAAACATCAAAACAATAAACACCATAGTTGATGCTGTAAATACATACGTATTTACAACAGGAAGCAGCAAAGACCGGCAGCATTAATACACACTATATACAAACATCAATAATAGTAATAAAATCAACAATATAATATATCATAATATACACCATTGATCATATAACAAAGTACATTCTTACAGCATCAATACATATAAAGCAGTCATGATCAGGCACCCTTGTGCACAATTTATATCTAACAAGAGAACATAATGATACAATTAGATACAGTAGCAAAACTTAATGAATACAATACTACAAGTACAGTGAAATAAACAGTAATAACATAATACACAAAAATCATAAAGCAAGCAAAAAAAAACTGTAATACTGTGATGCAATCATCAGACAAGGTGACAGACTGTCCATGGTTTCATCGTGTCCAGGCGATCACCTTAAAAAGTGTGAATGTGTCTTTATATTGGTTTAAATTTTACTGGATTTCGTATTCTGATTTGATAGTTACTGAAGTAATTCGCAAAGCCAGGGAAAGATATGTATAATCTGCGATACTGAAGATTGAACGTGTGTTGGTCATTGGTTTAATTTTTATCCGCTTTCGTATTCAGATTTTATGGTATTTGAAGAAATCTGCTAAGACGGTGAATGGTAAGTGAATTCGCTGATAGTGAAGCGTTCTCTGATCGTGTTTTCTACGGTGTAATTTTTATCGAGTTTTGTATTATGATTTGATAGTAATTGATATAATCAGTGAATGCAGTGAAAGGTAAGTATAATCATCGATATTAAAAGTGAACGTTTGTTGGTCAGTGATTTAATTTGTATCGCCTTTCCTATTCTTATTTGATAGTTAATGAAGTAATTTGCGAAGACGGTGAAATTTTCCACACTTCACTATCACAGATTTCAATTATCATATACGTCCTTCGCAGATTATTACAGTAACTATCAAATAGGAATACGAAAGTCGATAAAAATTAAACAATCGATCAACACAAGTTCACTCTTAAGTATCATAAATATGCTTAACATTCAAAGCCTTCGCAGATAATTTCAGTAACTATCGAATTAGAAAACGAAAGGATTAAAGCGATCATTAAACGTAATCATTATAATATGATAAAAATTAAAGCGATGACCACCATCTATTAAATATAACAGATATTTTACCATTCACCGTCTTAGCATTCGCCCTATTCTAAGATCATTTCAAATACTATAAAATCCGAATACGAAAGCCGATAAAAACCAATGACCAATACAGGTTCACTCATAAATATCGAAGATTATACTTATCATTCTACGCATTCGTCAATTATTTCAGTTACTATAAAATAGGAATACGAAAGCCGATTAAAATTAAACCAATGACCAACTCACGTTCATACTTCACTATCAGAGTATACACTTACCATTCACCGCCTTTGGCGATTATTTCAGTAACTATCAAATCAGAATTCGAAAGGCGATAAAAATTAAAGCAATGAAATCACAAATTCACGCTTCACTATCACACAATTCACTTATCATAAACCGCCTTCGCAGATTATTACAGTAACTATCAAATTGGAATACGAAAGTCGATAAAAATTTAACAATCGATCAACACAAGTTCATTCTTAAGTATCATAGATATGCTTAACATTCAACGCCTTCGCAGATAATTTCAGTAACTATCGAATTAGAATACGAAACCATTAAAGCAATCATTATAATACGATAAAAATTAAAGCAATGACCACCAACTCTTAACTATCTCAGATATTTAAACATTCACCGTCTTATCATTCGGCCTATTCTAAGATTATTTCAAATACTATAAAATTCGAATACGAAAGACAATTAAAACCAATGACCAATACAGGTTCACTCATAAATATCGAAGATTATACTTATCATTCTCAGCATTCGCTAATTATTTCAGTTACTATAAAATGAGAATACGAAAGCCAATGAAAATTAAACCAATGACAAACACACGTTCATACTTCACTATCAGAGAATAAACTTATCATTCACCGCTTTTCAATGGAAGGTCGAGACAATACCACTTTGCCAAGGAAATCGGTAAATCAACACCTCAATGAGTGTTAACTACTAGAGTGGCATCACAAAATAGTTAACGATATATAACGATAACGATATATAGATATCGATGCATAGTTAACTATAAAGTAAAAAATAAATGCGATTATACTCCATATTATTTAAAAATATAAACACATGAAATAATGCTAAGGTAAATACGTTCAAGATATTAAACATAAATAAATAACTACAAAATAATTCATGAAATACCGGGTATACTAAAAAGAATATCGGGGTTTTAATTTATTATAATATCTCTTGGATAAGATTTACAATGTTGATTTAAGAGCAAAAAGGTCAGTTTCAGTTTCACCCGTGGCCGTACATTGACTCCTTATCTTGATTGAAATAATATTTGAATCGCCTTCAAAACATTTTCTGTCAACTATTAGAATTTAATATCCTAATGAAACTATTAGATTAAGCTACAATTATTTAGGTGAAATATGTACAAAGTATTTCAGATGAATTACGTTATTTTCAATGAAAAGAGAAAATTTAATTAACCGATATTTTATTTCTTTTTATATAGTGTATCCTAATTAGAAACTGTTACTGTTAAAGCAAGCTATTAAAACGATAGACAAGTTATTTCTCCTCAGACGTGTTTTTAGGTGGTTCACCTTTTGATTTGGGTCAACCAAAACGACTCAAAATGTACTTGTTTAATTTATTTTACTTCGGTTACACTCCCACGCAGCCGTTAAGACAGAAATCTTAAATAGTCACACCACTTATCAGTAGCCATCATCAGACGCACGAGCAGAGTGTCTCCAGCCTCATCGTACCCAGGCAACCCCCACACGTACGGGGGGCTCCCTAGGCACTCACCCGAGGACCTGTCCGCCCCTGCGCCCTCCGACGCCATTCTCCTCTGCGGGACTCCTTATATAATTGGAGTTTCCTCATGACCGTCAGTCCACAGTCTTCCACTGTGCCTCACCTTGTAATAAGGACTCGTAGGATACCTTCAGGACGAAACATGTACTCACGTCTCAGGTTACCGAGCATCTCTCTACGCTCTGTGGCGAATCGCGGACACAATAAGAAAACATGTTGGGGGTTCTCTTCCACCTCGCAATCCGGACAATTTTCAAATTGATCGAGCCCAAATCAATACAAATACGACCTAAATCCCCCATGAGCCGCTAGGAATTGCGTTAACTCAAAACTCAGCGTGCCATGGGTCCTGGGGCACCACGCCCTGATGTCCACCTACCCTTCGTAGGATAGGTGGGTCCACCTACCCTTCGTGGCCCGATCCCATCGCTCCTGCCATGTTTGTGCGATTTCTTCTTCTAATTCTTCAACAAAACGCTTCCTTTCCTCTAATGGAAGTGTTCTCAGTTCCCTAGTTCTGCTACGTCGCATTATCATCAAGTCTACAGGAGGGAATCCAGCAATCACCTCAACTGCCTCCCTGACACCGTCCTAGGCGGCCGCTACTCTTATGCAACACCTCCTATGGATGGATTCCAATTTACCCCTGTACTTGACAAATCTAACAACGACCGCCCACAACTCAGTGCCATATAGCAGGATTGAATAGACCACACCAGTAAGCAATTGCCTCCTATGTTGGGAGGGCCCTCTTGTTTTTGGGAGTATGCTACCAATAAGCCTCCTCGTTTTCTCCGCCTTCTCACAAGTCCGGAGTACGTGAGTACTAAATCTTAGTCTGGAGTCAACCCAGATTCCCAAGTATTTTATAGCCACCTGAGACAATTTCTCTACTATCAAGCATCAGAGTTGGCCTCCTCCTGGCGGCAGAGATCACCACCATCTCCGTCTTTTCAGGAGCCAACTCCAGTCCTACCCCAGCCATCCACTCACTAATCCTTGTATACGACTCAGTTATTTTGCCTACAGCCTCAGACCTTACCTCTGGGAGTAATTCGTCCCCCGAGAGGAAGAGCCATCAACTATGTTCAGAACTTCTTGTGGACACCTCATAACTGCAGCGATACTTGACGAGCCTAACGATACCCTTGACGATACTTGATGTTGTTAATAATGTAATCTTTAAAGAGATGTTTCAAAAGATTGGAAACTGGCACGTCTGGTGCTTATTAAAAAAGAGGTCAATAAGTAATTGATAGGTGAAGCTTATCCGGAGAACAGTACGGAATCAGAAAGCAGCGATCTGCGGTTTACGCGATAACAAGAGTTATGGAGCAGGTAAATGCAGCAGCGGCCGACACAGTAGAGAAATTCTGCTGATAATTAAGGTAGAAATACGCATTACATTTAACAGCACCTCTTAAGGTGCAATCTTGGATTCGCTGGTTAGAAAAAGGTACCATCTGCCTCGTAAGGATGGTGCAACAATACTTGACGAGGAGAGAAATGCAGGTGGTATCAAGACAGGGAGAAAAGGCCATCGTGGCTATGGATCGGGGAGTACCCCAGGAGTCAATACTGGGCCCTCTGCTCTGGAACGTGGCCTACGACGACGTTCTGAGAACAAGGATGCCATGGGGAGTGGACTGACGACCTTGCCATTGTTGTCAGTGCACGGACTGTGGAGGAGGTCAAGCATTTGGCGGAAGATGCCTTCGGCTCTCTGGTAAGAGCGATGGCGTACAAACGTTTGGTAGTGTCTCCCCATAAATCGGAAATTATATTAATGGCTGGCAGAAGGCACTTACCGACAATTACAGTGGCATTGGAGGGAGTGGAGATGACCCCCTGTAGGAGGGCCGGATGTCTGGCTCGATCGGACGAGGGGGGTCACCGCCCACGTTGAGAAGTCTGCAAGAAGGCGGAGAGGTTTACCTCACTGGTGGTCAGATTAATGGCAAATGTCAGGATCCTCAGAAGCGAGAAGTGTCCTATTGAACAAGTGGCAAGAAAGGTGGGATGCTGCAGAGACTGGTAGGTGGACTCAGTTTGATTCCACTTATTAAAACATGGATTGGCAGAAGACATGGGGAGGTGGACTTATAGACGGTCCTGTGGTTTACGGGTCATGGATTGTTCGGTGTCTACCTTCACTCTAGAGGGATTTGCGGATAGATGAGATGCCAAAAGACCGTTGGATTGGCAGGTCACACCAAAGAGGTGATGACAATTATGATGGGTTCAGACGCAGGCTGTAGACAATGCACTAGCTGGTTTCAAAAAGTGCTTGCTAAAAAGTTAGAAGAGAAAGCTAGAGCATGGGTGGTGGTTGGTCTGGAAGTGGGGGTGAAGGCCAGCTCCCAGGGATGGGCGGTAAGGGTCCAACTGGATCACCGTTGCTGGGAACACTGGAGCTCTCACAAAAGGACAGCACTGGTAGGTCTGCAGACGCACGTGGTGGCGATGCTATATCTTGAGTGGTTCTGCCACCTTGTTGTGTGAGAAGTTTTTAGTGGGTCCCTGCTTCAGCAGGAAACCCCACACACCCAGCAGTACAGGCTACTGGACATCTAGTTAATAGCGATTTTTTACAGACTTTTTATGTATTATTCTATTTGTGACATCAACATTAATTAAAATAACATTAAAATCCCTTCTACTGAATATATTTCTATGCAATTTTTAACTAATTTTTATTCAATAAATTATTAAATAAAGCAAAAATTAAGAAATGTTAGATTTAAACCTATTCTTTCCAATACTAATAAAGTAAAATAGTTTCATCAGTATTTTAATAATAAATAAGAAGGAAGTAAGAACAGATTTTTTTTATGAAACAAATTATCTTGAGTTATCATTTTTTTATATAAATTGGTTAAGTGTATCTCAAATTATGCAATAAGAATACCATTCTCCTCCACTGCTTCAAATCTACTTACATAAAATTTATATTTGGGTGTTCATCTAAGTATGAAATTCTTTTCATTCTAAAGAAGAAAATTAAGTCTTAGGATAGAGTATTAATCCCTATTGTTACATATGACCAATTTCAAACCCTTTTTGTCACACTGATGATTATAACTCTTTTAGAAAAGTTAGATAGAGAAAAAATTTAGATATCAATTTTGGTCCGACATACAAATAAAAAGACTGTGCTGTTAAATAAAAAGACTAATGCTGCTGCAAATTACTGCACACACGCCAAATTCGTGCAACCGACAGCTGTGTAATGTAAACCTTCTCTTTCAATTGTTGCCACTCCAATTTCTGCAGACATTTTAATTTGGCCGTGATCTTCATTTGGATAACATCTATTTTTTTGTTTTGTCAAAAAAATGATTGTTTTATTAGAGCAAAGAACTGTCATGAAATTTCATATGAAACTTTGTAAAACCGCTACTGAAACTTATCTTTTATTAAGAAAAAGTATATGGCAATGAATGTTTATCATGTGCATGGGTTTTTGAGAGGTTTAAGCGTTTCCAAGATGGCCGAGAAAATGCTAAAGATGATGTTCACCCCAGGTTGCCTTTCCACATCAAAAACGGAAAAAAAAATTGAAAAAATTGGTAATCTGATCTGATCTGACTGTCGGTTAACTATTTGTATGAGCTGAAACTGTAGAAATTGATAAAGCAATTGTAACATGCAAAAAGTGTGTGTGAAAATGGTGCCTAAAATTCTCACAATCGAACAAAATTAAGCTAGTGAAAATGTTTGTTCTGACACTGAATGCCATTGAAAAAGACCCAAACTTCTTCACAAGAGTGGTAACATGTGCTGAATCTTGATTTTTCACTTATGGCCCAGAAACTAAGCGTCAATCCACACATTCGAAGGCCCTAACTTCACAGAGAGCTAAAATAGCTCAATTGAGAAAATTACGCCACCGCAGCTACAGCTTTATTTAAAAATAAAGTAGTCAATCGCATTTCGGTGGAAAATGGGCCAATATAGAGTTTAACATAGATTCAAAATCAATCTCTTTATTAATTTTAATAAATGGTTATTTATATTTATTTATTTTATAAATATAATTTAACCAAACTTAACCTACGCTCGCTAACCTTGACTAATTAACAGGAGTGTTTTGATTATTTAAATAATAAATAATTGCAATAAATTTATTAAAAAATACTCAAAAAATTACGGTATTAATTAGTCAAGGTTAGCGAGCGAAGCGAGCGTAGGTTAAGTTTGGTTAAATTATATTTGTAAAATAAATAAATATAAATAACCATTTATTAAAATTAATAAAGAGACTGTTCATTTTCCACCAAAATCCGATTGACTACTTTGTTTTTAAATAAAGCTGTAGCTGCGGTGGTGTTAATACGTAAGTACCGAGCTCACAGAAGAAGACTTCCAGCACTGTTTCAAACAATGGGAAATACACATTGAGTGTTGTACGGATAGAGGAGGGGTGTATATTGAAGGGGATAAATAACTAAATATGTATAACTTAAAATATTTTACAGCATTAGTCTTGTTATTTTATAGCCACTTCTCGTACAGCTGTGAGTTAAGGCATAATTGTTTAATTGATCTCAGTTAAGCTGAATTCAAGAACTTATGTAACAGTTGTTTATCTCACTTTTACTTTTGTGCATCATTAAAATGCACTGAACAACACTACTGCATCAAGCTTTGTAAAAAATCTGGTGGAGAATCAAAACAATTTGTACGGTTCTGAAAGCTTTTGGCAATGACATTATGAGGGATATACAAATTATTAAAATGCATAACTAATTTAAAAATGGCCAAACTTCAACAGACAGTGACCAGTAGGCTTTCAACAAGAAGAATGTGGATATCAAAACAGTCACGGCTGTTTTGTATCAAAATGGACAGCTGTCAATATTGTTATCAAACAGAATGCTGTTTTATTAATAAATTTTCAGATGTATTTCAGTGTAAGAGGTGGGTCACGTGTAGAAGTCAAATGGATTGGCAAATGCATCATGCCAGTTCCACTGTCTGATTTTCACATATGATGCAGGATTTCTTGGCAGAATACTGGATTTACCAGGTTTACTAAACTATACTATACTCTCTATACATGACCCTGCATAATTTTTGGTTGTTTGGTTGAACCCAAAAGGGGCTCTATCAAAACAGAAGAGGGTATAGATAAGAAAGTGTGAATACAACTGTAGCTTTACTAAAAAAGGACTTTCAGGAATACTTTCAGCAAAGGAAGGGCTACTGGGTTGAAGTATGTAAAGTCAGAAGTGAAAAAATTGACAATTTTTTGTTGCAAAGTGTACCATAATTATTCTTATCTCAACAATTATAACAAGAATAACTGTTAAGTAAATTTTTTGTAAATGGTTTATGTGTAATCTTGTTTTCAAATTATTTCAATAAATGTTTTGCATAGCTTTTTATTTTAATGTTACACTTAAATAATTTCTCTCATTATTGTGAAAGAGAAATTAGTATTTAATGATACACATTAAATTTTTAATTCACAATTACGAATGAATGAGACAAATAAACAATAAATTCTATCCGACCTGTACGGGCCATTTTTAAACTGATTCACTAATATTGCATGCAACCAGCAAAGTTTTTGTAGAGTGGAAATTTAGATCTATTCCACATACTTACCAGATTTATCACTCTGCAATATTTTTTAGTTCTGAAATTAAAAGGGTATGTGTTTCACCATGGAACTGAAGGATGCAATGAGGTCATAGGTCAAGGAAAGACCACCAGGCATTCTTCACAGACGAAATAAGAAAAGTTGTTCAGGCAGGAGAAATGTGTAGCTGTAAATGATGACTGTGGAAAGATAAATTTAAGTTTTTGTAGCGAATAAAATGAACTTTTATGCTGTATTTGTTTCATTTGACTATTTCTTTTCATTTGCAAGTAATGAGCGACTGTGAATTACATTTCAGTCATTCATCATAAAATTACATTGTTTGTATATTGTATGAAAAATGAATAATAAATAACTCAAGTGTACTGAACAAAGGATTGATTAAACAAAAAACATTTGATAACAATCACAGGTTGTAATTTTTTTTTTAACATATTACAATAATATTAAACCATGATTATTTATCATTATAATTACACATTAATTATAAATAAAAAAAAAAGTACTATAATGTAACATTTTTCTTTTTTACTTAGAGACTGAATAAAAAAAGCAGTAATAATTTCTCGGAATATAACAAAAATTATATCTGAAAATAACAAGTTAATTAATGATAAAGTGCCTTAATATTCACAATTCAGGGTTTAAGTTCTTTTTACCATAATGGTCCCAAATTTAAATTAAATAGGACAGAGGATATTCTCAAATTATACTTAACATTTTTATTGTACTTTTCTTAAAAATTAAAATACATTTTAAATATTATTCAATGGTACAAAATAATCTAGTTGATATTATCAAAGAAAATAAACTGATATCCGATAATATAACAATAATAATTTAATAGTGTTTCATTATTACATTAACAATATTTATGAATACGGTAGAATGATCACAAATATTTCAAATATTTTTTTACTTTTGTATAATTATATTAATAAATAACTAATAAAATATAACATCAAACTTTTCATAGACAATTTGATGATAACATTAGAACAAAATGTAGATATATTTACACTTTGAAATGCAAAGAAAAACTTTGTACTCGGCATATAAAAATAATTAAAAATTTTACAAAGTGCGGTATAATCAATTCACACATAAAAAATATGATTATTTTAACGTTAATAATTAACAAGCTTTTTCATTAACATTATTTTATAACAATAATTAAATAATTGTCCTGCAGTACATAGTATCAAAAATATAGGTATAGAAACGGTAGCAACAAATTAATAAAATTTTACAACCAAGGTAACTCAATACGATTTAGAATATAAACTTTTACCGACGTACCTTACAAATTAACCACATTAACGATCAAATATTTTGTCAATAAGTGAAATACAGTATTTCACTTGCTTCAATTGGTATAATTTTTTAACTTTTAAAACTTATATGTTTTAACCAAATTAGTTTGAAAAAAAGAAAAGAAAAAGGGTTTTCTCCACTGATGGCCCATGACATTTTAGAATTTGAAAGAATTAATATTATATCATTCAAAATTTAAACGTTTAGTGTAACTCCTTCCTCTACCAGTCTGTATTACTCAAGGATAAGTTTCTTTTATTTATATAAATCATTAAAATTAAGAGCAGTTCCTGTTAATTATTAATAAGTACTAATAATTTATACTCGGAACAGATATTGTAAACCGTTAGAAAAACTAATCTAAAAAAATAACTGAAAAACTCAATCAATAGTAACAGAGTTAATGCATCAGATTTTCCTTGACAGTATATATAGTATAACCATGATCTAAAATATTAATATAAAAATATTATAACTTAACTATTTTCACATTTAAGATTTACTTATTTTAAAAGTTTCAGCTTTTAACATCATATCATACGTTTTAAAATTAAGCAGAGTAGTGTTGTCATACTTAAAAATCTATCATCAATAAAAATGTGGAAAGTAGGTAAATAAATTATTAATATATGTAAAATTTTTAATAACCAATATGATACTTAATTATGAATTTTATTTCTAATTAACCACGGTTCTTTACTATTAAGCAATTAAAATATATTTCACACACAGTGCCTAATTTAAATTAAATTTAACAGCCTGCTTTGTATGGTTAATAAAAAAAAAGAAAACCATGATTATTTTCTGAAGTAACAGTAATAAAAGTGGTGAATCAGTGCTCACTGCACAAAGGGTATTATAACCATTACATTTCTGAAAATTAAAAAAAAAATATGAAAACTATTAATCATAATTAAACACTATGTTATATAATCTGTTACTAATAAAAATTCTTAATAAAATTCATATATATCTTACAATTTTAGAGCATCTTGTAATTAAATTATATGGTGGTAACCCAATGACTAACTAAAATATACTAAAAAAACTGTCAGCAATTAACAGACACTATGAACTGTTTATTAATAAAATATTTTAATTTTTAATGAAGGTAAAATATTATTTTACTTCTCTTTCAGCTTTCTTTATTTTATTTAATAATCATATCAACAACACACGCGTGTGCAAACACATACACATCAATTTTTCATCATTTTTAAAATGGTAAATATATACCTGAAATACATCATACAGCAGTTACCATTTTATGAAATTCTCAAAACTATGAAAAAATTTAGAAAAAGAAGTCATATTATACATAATTTTTTACCTTTTGGAAGTTATGGAAAGGATTCTTAACTTGATATAAAAAAAAAAACATAACTCAAGATTTAAAATTAAATAAAAAATGGGTGTTTAAATTAATTTAAACACCCTCTTTAATGAACCATCAAGGTAGAATGTGAATGAAAAAAAAGGTTATGACAAGCAACTGACAGTTTCGACAATAATAATTTTGTAGAATTCTCAGTTACAATACTCATAATATCTAACGCTTGATTTTTGATTTCTAGTTAAGACAATTAATTTAGGAAGAGTGGCGGAAGTCAGTTGATTAAAATGATCAACTGACTTACTCTCCATAGGTCATATAATTATTTTATATTTCTAGTTGACTCGGTTGTAAATTATCTAACTTCACTTTACTAGTTAACTACTGGATGCACAACAACAAAAATATAGCAAAATACAGTAAAAAAATAAAATGATACATTTTTGCTAGTTTTTTATCACTATAGTATTGCTTTCTGCTACTGGAAAAGTAGTTCTGTTTTATGTTATAAATTAGTTTCAAATTTTAGAAAAAGTTAAAGAATGTTTAAAAAGTCACTATTTTCATTAATATTTTACCAAACGTTTTACTTACTTAAATTGCATTCTATATCTTATGTTTTAAGTAATTTTCAAAATCAGGCCTGATGACTATGCTGAATAAAATTTTTAATGAATGTATGTAAATTATAAACAGGTTTGGTTAAAAGTAAAATTTTAACCAATAATCTATCTAAAGTATCGACTTAAAATTTTGTTTAAAACATCTGTTATAGTCATCTAAAACTCATGATGGTTCTTGCATACTGCATTAAAAAATTTCTAGTAACCCATTACAATTATAGTCCAATATCAGATGCTATCAATCAATCCATGTATGTCAAAATAACCAGTCTTTCCATTTCAATGACAAGACATTCATTAGCAAATACTAATCAAATGCTGAGCATCAAATAATATCTTAAGTATTCTATTGCAAATTGATAAGAATTACACTAATAATTTACTCAAACTGTAATAAAAGTATTTCATGTAAATAAATATGTATTATTATGCCATGGGACGATTCATATGAAGATAAATTATTTATAGAACCTAACCCCCTGTGAAATAAGTTTTTTATTCCTTTTCTTTAATTAAAAAAATAACCATGATAAGTTGAGACATACCTAAGGCACATTAAATAGCTGAAACAGTGTAAAAAACATACTCCAACAAAATGCATATAGCACATTATACTATTATGGAGACATAACATATAATATTATTATTATTCATTAATTACTCTCCATTCGCCACTTACTTAATATAACGATATTTACTTAATTATGATACTTATATAAAGCGGAAAAGCACTTTAACTGTTCACTTAAAATGGGAATTGTATTTATTTTATACAACTTAACTTATTCTTATACACATACGTACTGAAGAACACATTTTCAACTAATTAATTAATCCATATTAATAATAATAAAAATAATAATACAGTAAAAATAAGTTTTAAATATATTTTTTTTAATTAATAAATTTAAATAGTTGTTTGACTTAATTCAAACATCAAAATTATTATTAAAAAAAAATCATTGAAAAAAAAATATATATATATTAACAACATTCTATCCCAACACGATTTAATAAATTAAAAAAAAGAACAAACATAAAAAGTTTTTTAAGGATATATTTAATATATATTTTTAATTTTTACATTAGAATATAATTTATATTAGTTTCAATTTTCATAAAATAAAACATTTATAAATAATTAAAAAAAAAGAACAACCTTCACCGACAATGAAAAAAAAAAAAAAAATTGGCATAATCATATTAATAGCAAACTGAATTATTCCTTTATTAAAAAAAAAACACCAAACAATGAATATTTTTAATAAAAAAGAAAAAATTTGAAATTTTTAATAGTAAGATTTATCAAATAATGCAAAAAAAGCAATTACCAGAAACAAAAACCTACACACACATATTTATAGCAAAACTAACCAAAACCAACCATTTATTTCTTTTATGATAATATAAACAACAACAATAATAATAATAATAATAATAATAATAATAAAGTGAGTCTTTGGCAACATGAAACAAATTTATAATTTTTAAAAGAAATAAAAAAACAAGTAATACCACACTTTTTTTAATATTATTGCACTTATATTAATTTATTACATGTAATTATAAATCTGTATAATTTTTTTATTCTATTTTAATTTTTCATACTCATTATACAACTATGAAAAAAATGCTATTATTAAACTCTAGGTAACATACATATTGAGTCCATATAAATAACACTATCAATATATAATAGCCTTTTAATTTATATTGTTATTATTATTTTTATTTTATTATTATTTTTATTTTATTATTATTATTATTATTATTATTATTAAAACACCAGTGTTATGCCAAATTATTAAATAATAATAACAATAATGATTACTATATTTTTATCAACAATATTTATGAATTCAATGTAAAAAAATTTAACTTGCATTTGCATATTCCACATGATCATTTTTTGTATCTACTTAATCATAAACAGTTCAATGGGGCTTTCATTACGCATTTCTTCCTGGCAGATGGAAACAAATTATTCAGTAATAAAGTTTCAAGTTTCTTTTTTGTCATATGGTAAAAATATACCGCAGAAAATTAAAAAAATACTATTCTATAAAAAAAAAGTTTGCTTCCTTTTTTACCAAAATGAAGTTTCAAGAAAAAAAATGTAATTCTTTTTATAAAGAATTTTGTTGTAGTTTATTTTATAAATAATATAATTTTAACGTCATGAAAAAAAGAAAAATAATTACTACAGACTTAAAAGGAAATCTAATAAATTGTAGATTCAAAAAATATTAAGGTAAGATCAAAATGAAAAAAAATATTAATGTTATTTTTTTTACTTTTGGTCAGTTTTTCAGCCTTTCATACTGAATTAAAAGACCTACAATTGTTTTTTTAAATCATAAATTTTAATGAATTACTGTAATTGAAAAATAAAATTAATCATAAACTAAATTTACTGGCAGTGCAGAATAAATACATTTGTTTTTTTGTCAATTTTTTCAGTAAATAATTATCTTTATGTATAATATAATTTTATCTAAATTTAGCATAAAAACCTACATTATAGTAATGAATAAACTATCATATGATCAATAACAATAGATATAACTTAATAGTTTTCTACAGTAATTATATATTATACTGTGTAGTGCATAACACTGGCTGCACTACAAATTAACCAGATGCTAATCAGACAATGCGTACAAATACTATTTATGAATAATTCAATCCATTAGCCTCACTACTTTTATGTTACTTAACTTTATTGAAAATCTACTATTATTATAATGATAATAATAAAAATAATAATACCGATAATATATTCAATAATAATAATAAATATATTACGGTAAATAAAACACAAAAAAATAAAAATAAATAAATGCTTGGAATAAAAATGAAACAACATTATTTTATACTGACACTGTTACGATACAAAAAAGTGAACTAAACAAAGGTATTGTAATGTTTTTTTTTGTTTTTTTTTTACTTTTTTCAGCTATTAATCTTAACAACTACAAAAAGAATAAGTATTGTTATTTTTAGCGAGCCAAAATATTTATTCTTATTTATTACTTGTTTATTAGGCCCTTTGTGTATAATAAATATGTTTCATTTTTAATTATAATATAATATAAAATAAGAACATAACTTATGAAAAAACTTCCCGTATATTATTTAAAAATAAAAATTATAAAGATGACAATATTCATTATTCTTTTTTCCTTATTTCAGTCGCAGCTTATCAAAGAATTCTACAAAATAAATATTTTCTATTCAATTATCAAAAAAAAAGAAACAAAATTTTTACACACTTAAAAATTGTAATTCATAATTTATATGTTTTGGAAAGACAAATATGTTTTATATACACTTCTTCCATAATTTATTTATTTGTCATTTTATCACAAATATCAACATAAATTCTTTTAAAATAACCACCACAACCATTTAATTAATTTATCTTTTAATTGAAAAAAAATTAAAAATTGGATTAAAATAAGGTAACAGTGAAACTCAAATATTTATTTAAAAGGAAAAAATAATTTATATCCCTTCAGCAAAAAATTAAATAAATACAAATTTAAATAAATAACACGTGTAACTTATCTGCTGTTTCAAATTGAAGTCTATTCAAATTTTATTACATTAAGAATACTATATTTTTCTTTTAATTAAGTCAAAATCTTAATTACTTTTAAGGTATTAAATGAATAAATTTGATCAATTTTGTTTTTTAAACGGTAGAAATTAAATATTTGACGAATAAAAATATAGAATATGTCATATAATATAGTAATTTATTTTAACAAAATAAGCAATAATAACAAACTATGTTTCTTCATTACATTTCCGAAAACAAAACTAACAACAAAACAGAATTACAAATAAAACAAGACTAAATTTTTTAGTTATAATTAACTTTTATTTTTTAATAACTTTACTAATAAAAAATTTAATGTTATCTACTTTTAAAAATTAAAAATAAAATCACAAAAATTTTTGATCGATGTTCATTTATCTGATTACTACTGACTTTTGAAATAAAAATTTTAAGATGCATAATTACATAACAGAAAAATATTTATAGGGCAAAGAGTTAAATATCTTTTATGAAAAATTTTCTACAATTTTACAAACACAATTGAACAAATTTATGATTTTTTTTTGTAATAAAAAAAAAGAATTAATTATATTAACACCAATAATTAGTATTACGAAGTACTGTACCAAGAAAAACACAATCGCCATATAATTTTCTATAACTTTCAGACTAACAAACAATACAGTATCAACAAATTATGATTTTGTGTTTTGTTAAGAAAATAAATTCAAATTTATATGAGCAGTTAAAAAAATTGACAAAAAATAAAACTTTTGTATGGAGAAAATATAAAAAAAAAAAAAATCACACATTATTTCTAATAATTTAACTATTTATTAATGAACAAAATATCAAAGAAATAAATTCAATTTTAATGTTTATTACTTAAAACAATAAATAAAATAACGTTTTCTTCTCTGCAATATCAAAAAATTTTACAGGTAGGTAGCGATATTACAAGTAGGATTCAGAATTTTAAAAAAACTAGGATGTTAAACATTACCACACAGAAATAAACCAAAGCATGATAATACTTTTAAAATCATAATTAATATAGTGTTTAATCATTAAAGATATTGTTGAGCAATTAAAAGAGTATAAATATTTCTCATTAATTATGCAGCTTATGTTAATTATGTTAGCATTACGATTTAAAATATCAGATCTGCCAAAAAGAATGTAAAAAATAATTGGAACAATAAATAAATAAAAATAAAATTATGGGATCATTACATCCTTATTTTATAAAAGAGCATAATATTTAAGTGTGATCCTAAATAACACATCAATAAATACTTTTATTCCAACATACAGATTTTAGTTTTACACAATATTTTTAATCAATTCTTAACCTGTTATAATTTCAATAATATAAATTTGTAATATTTATTTTTATTACAAATATTTACAATGAATATTCAATGGATAATGAAGAAGTTCATTTAATGCTACGAGTAATTAAATTAAACAGACGGAAAAATAAATGTATTAAGTAAATAAAATATAATTTTTTACATTATTGTTATCTCGGAAGACTCCATACGAATTTAAATTTTTCACACAAGAATCTTTGAAGAGCTGCAAGAAAAATCGTTTAAACAGTCTTTTAACTCTTGAACAATATATTTTTTAAATCCTCAAAACAAAATATCTTATCAATAATACTTGTGATGAGCTCAAAAAAAAACTGAAATTAAGATTTTTTTTTACAAACAATTAACAGTAACAACACGAACAAAACAAATCAAAAATAATAATAGTAATTAATAATAAAAACAGATACAGTATAACAAGAAAACATTTGCATACATACAATATAATTGCAAGCATACATAATTCCAATTTCACATGCGCCCTTGTCCACAGAGTCCATCAATATATTTGACTTAGACTTTGACCTGGTGACTGCATTTATAAATTAGGATGTTGTGCTGAAATAGACAGTTAGATAGAAAATCAACAACAAAATGCAGAAAATTTGATTCTGAACTTAAATTGGCACAATGGTTCAGTCTTCTCAGTCAAAGCTTTTACTGTTCTTCTTCTCAGACCTTCATATCGATCCATCGTATTCTATTTGTTTTAAACTTTTAAGCTTATTAAAAATATAAAACACAACCGACAAATGTACTTAAATAATCTTAAAAATACTTTTTAACAATATATAATAACATATTAAAGAGTCTCATCGTAGATTACACTAAAACATAACTTCATTGACTGGAACTCTGTGTATAAAGGGGCAAACTTCTATCAGTTTGTACAGTTTGGTTTATTGGATGATGCAACACACACCGCATGGGAATGGCCCAGCACGGCGAATGTGAACAGCAGTCTTGATCACTGAAGGAGAGGAGGCCATTTTATCGTCGAGATCCTCAGTACCAAGGCGGTAGTATTTGTCGACAGACGTAGCCGGATCGCATATTGCTCGGGTATGACTTTCATGATCATACATGTCCCATTCTCCCGCACTTGATACTAAACTCCCACAATCATCTGAATCGGCAACCCTTTTCCTTGAACCACTAAGATATGGCGCAAGGAAAGGGTTGCCTTCTACGTTTTTTTGGTTCGTTGAGCCTTCACCTTCTTCTATACCTTCGTCTTTATCATCATCCGAATCAGCAGGAGAAAGAACAGCGGGTCCTTGGCTTTGAAGCCAACGAGTAACTGCTTCCGTGATCGGTAAAGAGTGTTGACATTTTACACATGTGGCTTCCTTAATTCCTTCATTTATCACCTCATCTACAACTTTCTTTGCCACTTTTTCAGCCGCTCTATAAAGTGAGCGCCTTCTTCTTGGAGGTGGTATAGGAACATGTACTTCATGACATGAAGAAAACTGATTAAGATTGTGTGATAGAGTATTAGTGATCGGCATAGTAACTTCAGGTAACTTGATTTCTTCATTTATATCTTCTGAAATTTCATCTAATAATGCTTTATTAGAATTTAATTCCTCGTTTTCAATCGCTCCTTTTAAACTATCTTCATTAAACAATAATTCATTATCGATAACCTCTAGTTCTTTATCTTCATTCTCTATTCCTTGTAAATCAAACTTTATTTCTCTTTCTTTTGCTTCCTCAACAATTTCTACGATTTCCTCTTTAATTTCCTTATTACCTTCATTTTCATTTTCATTTTCTTTTTGGTCTTCCACTTCTTCTAGCTCCACACTTTCATTCTCTAAATCGCCATTTGTATAGTTAATGTCACTAGAAATTTCGTTAAATGATGATGTCTTTTCATCAACAGATTCATGATTTTCATCATTTTCTTCATTTGAAGGAACATCGTTTACAACTGATAAGGAGTCGCTAAATTGTGAACAACAAGATATCGATTCAGGCTCTATTTGTTCAGAAATACACAAATCAACTGGATTCTCACTCGTTTTTGAATCGCACGAGTCGAGTTCAGTCTTGCTTTGTTTTAGTTCACATTTAATATCATTTTCATTACTTTCTAAAGTTGAACAAGGTATAGGTTTGGCATTGCTATGTTCTGAATTACAGGAAATTAATTCAGAACTACAGGAAGTTAGTTTGGATTCATTTAATTCAGAGCTGCAACTTAACTCCTGCAGTGTCTCACCATCCTCGGAAGGAAGAGATTCAAGAGTATGTTTGAGCGCTTCAGGAGTAGAAACACTACTGGAAATTGGTTCAAGTTCGGCTTCATTTTCTAAATCAGATGGTGGTTGTATGCAGTCTTCAACCGGTTCAGATTTTTCAAAATTTTGAGCACTTGATAAATCTACAGGAGGCATAAGTGGAGGTGTATTGGAACCACTATCTGGGGTTGGTTCTGTATTAATTCCCGAATCAGAATTTGTTTTAGAACAGCTGGATCCCTGGCCAGCATCACTGCTTGCTCCTGACTGACTGCAAACTCCTGCATCACAGCCAATAACTTCTTCACAACTTGACTCTGAACCTTCATCAGTTACCTAAGAACAAAAAAATGTAATTGAATCTAATTTTAAATTACAATAAAATAGGAACAGTCATAATCTCAAATAGAGTTATGTTTTGATTTTAATACTGGAACCATAAAAGTGATTGTATTGACCAAAAGAGATTTTTAGGGCATTACTTTTTTTTCAAAGAATAGTTGTTTCTTACTATAAATAAGTAAAATAATTAGATTTATATTATGTGTGTAATACATAAGAAACACCAGAGACCACACACAAGTTTACTCCAGTCTTCTCTTCTTATTATTTTGAATTCTTAACATGTGAGGTAGAACAAAAATTAATAAGTTTTTAATTCTGCGTAAATGTATTTTCGACTAAGTTTGTATTTTTTCCAAACAATGACCGCTGTCTATAATATATATCAATAGGTTCAACCATATTAAACACATAGTTAAAATTTGGCAGCTGAGTAAATAGGCTGTATTTTATTACAAGTGGTGATTTATTTGAAAATGAAAGAACATCAAAGATTTGCATTACATTTTGCATTAAAAGTAGAATGAAGTGCAAGGAAGATATTAAGAAGGGCTTTGACAAGGATGTCATGTTGACATCAAGAGTTTATAACTGTACAACAAATGGTTTCAAGAAGGCCATGAAGATTTTGAAGATGGAAAAAAGGGTTGGGCAATGTAATACATCAATAACGGATGAAAATATTGACAAAATAAATAACATTGCTATTTGTTGAAACATTATTAAAGAAGCTCCTGCAAAGGTGGGAATCTCTTACAACTAACATAACAGAACAACTGCCAGCTGACATTGTTGATGATTCAGAATTACTCAAACATGTCATAGCAGGTTTGGATTTACATGGATGAACATGGATTTACAGTATTGATAAAGGTTCAGTTACTCTGATTGAAGTTTCCTAAAGAATCAAAAACAAAAAAAAAGAAGAGTTTAATAGAGCATTAAGGTTCTCTTTACTGTTTTTTCAATAACAATGATATTATAATCCACTACAAATTCTTACAAGAAGTTGTACAGACAATGAAGCAGTTTTACACCATCTACATGAAACTGAACCTCCAGCTTGCACTTCACTATTAATTCATGATTATGTAGTCAAAAATAACACCATACTAATGCCATAGCCTTCATATTCTCCAGATATGGCACCCAGCAACTTTTCCTTGTTTCCATTAAGATAATATTAAAAGGATAATGATTTGCAAGAATAAATGAAATAAAGAAAATATCACTAAGTGAACTTAAGGCTATACTAAAAAATATCTTCCACAATTGTTTTGAACTGGAAAGAAACTGGAAGAAACACTTGTATGATTGTCACAACTCTGGGTAACTACTTTTAGGGAACAATGTCGGTACAGAAGAATTAAGTAAATTTTTTTAGATAAAAATTAAAATTACTTTTTTATCACAGCCTCATACTTATTATGTTTGACAAGAAAATAAGGTTTACTCATTTAGTATTTTTAAAATATGATGTATAAAAAAAAATATCATGCTTTAAAGTATGATTCCCATTTAACAACACCATGCACTTTTCCATCATATGTTAAATCACCAAAGAAAGTCACCTGCACCATGGACTTATAGAAAAAAGGCACTAACGATTACATAGGTAACTAACTGCCTTTTTAGTTTGATATTTAATTATCCCCAAAACTTTGTCTCCATAGTGTACACAATATAAGAAAAAAATTTTCAAACATGACTTTTACTTGAAAACTTAACTTTTAATTTTTTTTTTTAATACTCGTATTTAGGCATCCTTGAAATGCATGGAGGTGACTTTTCTGTAATATTTTCAATTGTCTCAAACTGCAATCCTTTCAAAAGAATCTGTTTGGAAAATAAATATGACCTACATTTTGGTATGTAATTGCATTAAACCTCTCCTACTAGAAATTACTGGTTTTTTTTTACGATTACTATATATCTAAAGTAAATTCAGTAGTTATTCCATGGCTATAGTAATAACTATGAATAATAAAAAATTATTTTCCATAACCATACTTCAGTGAATGGTTAGCTGTAACATACATATTTTGTTTATACAAACCTGAAACCATATAGCTTGGCATAATTGTACCGCATGCAATATGTAACCACATTAATCATGATAAAACATTAAAATGTACCCACTTCAAACAGTGGTCATGTTTTAAAACATTTTAGAATTAAAAATACTGGAGCTTTGCTTTTGCTTAATTATCAGCATTCTAACACACTTACCATATACTTTCCTTCAGTTTAAAGATTAATAAACTATTAATCTTTATTTCAAATCAACAGAATTCAAGACTATTTCTCTGAAAATTTCACTCAGCTGTTATATTTCAAATTGTACCTCAACAATTTTCACATATTCTGGCAACATTACATTTCAGTAACACTTCAGCATAAACTTTTGTAATTTTTCATCATTTTGTTAATATCTGCCCTGATCTCTCAACGTCAGTGACACTTGCTTTTTCTTCATAAACATTTTTACTCATTTACAAACAAACGCTCAAATGCAACAATAACTCATGGATCAATTAAATGTAACACAAGAAGCCATCTCCATATATTTGAAAGTCATGGGAAAAATCCAGAAGATGGGAAAATTGGTTCCACATGAACTAAATGAAAGACAACAAGAAAACCGAAAAACCACTTGCAAAATGCTGCTCACCAGGTACAAAAGAAAATCATTTCTTCATCGAATTGTGACAGGTGATGAAGAGTGGATATATTTCGAGATTCCTAAGCGTAAAAGATCATGGGTAACTCTAGGTGAACCATCAACAACAACTTCAAGGCCAAATCACTATGGAAAGAAGACAATGTTCTGTGTTTGGTGGGATCAGAAAGGTGTGATCTATTATGAGCTGCTAAAACCTGGTGAAACCATTAATACTGAACGCTGCTGATAACAAATGACAGATTTAAATCAAGCATTGCGTGAAAAACGACCAGAATATCAAAAAGGCAACACAAAGTGATTTTGCTTCATGATAATGCACATTCACACATAGCAAAACCAGTCAAGGAAACGATTGAAATACTTCTGCTTACTCACCAGACTTGTCTCCGTCC
The DNA here is from genome assembly GCF_047948215.1 of Lycorma delicatula. Taxonomy (NCBI): domain Eukaryota; kingdom Metazoa; phylum Arthropoda; class Insecta; order Hemiptera; family Fulgoridae; genus Lycorma; species Lycorma delicatula. The sequence continues at coordinate 99,861,469 of NC_134462.1, forward strand.
AACTACTATTTATTTGCATCAATGGGACATACACTTGCTGAACAGCGCTTCACTTCTTATGAAAATGTAAGAAAATGGCTCGATGATTGGTTGGCCTCACAAGAGCAACAGTTTTTTTGACGTGACATTCATAAATTGTCAGAGAGATGGGAAAAATGTATAGATACCGATTGTGACAATATTCTGAATAAAATATTTTTTATCATTTTCATACAATAAACGTGTATTTTCTATACAAAAATTCAGTTTCATATTTACTCTCCTGGTATATACAAAGCATGTTTTTATAGAAAGTCCATTTTGAATTTGCTGTCTACATATGCAATGTAAACAAATGGCGCTTGTATAACTCATTTATTTCAATCTACAGCCAGTTAGCAACAATAGTTTAATCATTTTGTTGTTAATCGTTTACATTCTTCCCTTTATAATGAGTGCTACAATTCTGATCCCACTGAATGTGAAGTACAATGAGTAATAAGATTTTTGATGGCAAATAACTATTCTGCAGCTGAAATTCACAGGCAAATTTGAGAAATTTATGGGCTGAATATTATCAAAACATGGCTCTAAAGTAAGACAGTGGTGCTGTTTATTACAAGACGGGAAAACAAACAAAGATGATGAAGATCGTACCAGCTGACCTGTCAGTGATAACATATGAATTCATCAAAAAAATTTGAAAAAAAGGTGGTACTTCACAATGTCACAATAATTGTCTTTGATAATTCTTCAATGTTCACGATCTTTAATTTATGAAGTTTGACTGAAAAATTGAACTATAAAAAAAAAATTGTGCCAAAATATTAGGTAATGAAGATAGTAATAGACATTAATAAGAAAAACAGTCTTCCAGCAGCGCATGGATTTTTGCAGAACTACAAAAATGAAGGAGATGTGAATTGTTTGATCACATTTTTACTGGAGATGAAACCTTCATCAATATGATGGTGGCATTCATCATCTCCTAGACCAAAGAAGTTCAAACAAATTGTTTGGTAAAGAAGCTTAGGGCTACTATTTTTTGGGACAAAAATGGTGTCTTGCTTTTCAAGTTTTGTGATTGTGGAAATATTGTCAATGCTAATATGTATTCCAAAAAGCTAAAAAATCTTAGAACTATAAAAACAAAAACGTTGGAATGCTATCATGCAGTTTTTTAGTTTTTTCATGACAATGCCCGGCTATACACAACACAAATCACAGAGGCGATCAGAAAAACTTTGCAGGAAAATCTTCAATCATCCATTCTGCAGCCCTGAGACTTGCTCCCATCAATTACTTTCATTTCTTCACCTTAAACAGTGGCTTGCATCACAAAGGTCTGACAATGCCGATGAACTGAAAAATTACATTTCTGCGTGGTTTAAGTTACTGGCAGCAGAATTTCTTGAAGAGGGAAAGAAGAAACTAGTGAAATACTATGAAAAATATGTTGAAATTGAAGGCAGCTATGTAGGAAAGTAGTAAAGTAAGTGTAGTTTTTATGCCTGAGTAATATAACATTTTTTTAAACTTGTTTTTATTTAAAAACAAACCCTACTTTAAAAACATATATAATATTTTATATGATAAAAAAAAAAATATATATATATATAAATATATAAATAATATAAATATATAAAAAAAAAAAATATATATATATATATATTCCATTATTTAATGGAATACAGTTATAGTAAAGGGATTAAAACAATAAAAAAATGGATAATGTCATTATAAAAACTCACTCCTCCTCTTCGCCTTCTCCTTCTCTTCTTCCTTCTTTTTGTCATGGTGAAATCAGCAGTCACTGGAACTGGGGTTTGTGGTACCACACCTTGTACATTCACACCTTTAAATGAACAAATGTAAATATAATAGAAAGATTGCAATTTTATTGTCCATGTGGTATTTTTCCATTAATTGTCACCCACTATGAAAACTTCAATGAGTGAAGTTTTAGAGTAGTTTAAAAGTAAATAATTTTTTTAAGTGTTTTAAAATAAACTGTTTTATTTATATTTCTCTTTATTAGTTTTATCACAAAAGTTTTAAATTGCTTAGATATTTAATACTATTATATACAATTACTTAGGGGAGCTGATATTAGACAAGAGATTTCAAGTAATATAAGAGATTTCAACGTTATATTTTACTCTTCGCAATACTTATCTATTTAAATGGAAAACAAATTTAGAAGCCCCACTTTATTCAGTTAGATAAGTAAATTACACACCATTTACAAGTCGTAATTTTTTGTAGTTACTTTTATACAAGTAATAACAATGAATTTTCAGTCAATATTTAAACTTCACAATTTAGACCACAACACAACTAATTCTATAGATTTTTGCAGCAGTTCAGTATCTTATTACAAACAAAGAAATGCAATGAATGTCCTTAGCTATAAAAGAAGTGAGAGAATTTGGAGACATCAAAAATGTACTGTATTGATGTGCAATTGTATTCAAATTGATCATAAGGGTCTAGATTGTAATATTCTATAATTTTAAAATTTATATATGTACACAGCCTTTCAAACTGAAAACTTTTGTCAAAAAGACAATATAAATCAGAACAATTATTTATGAGGTTTTTGTGTTTAAATTATTACTGGATCCTGTGGTTATGGGAGAAGTTGTCAACAACATCTAACTTGTAATTGATGAATCATTACTTGTGAAAAGAAAATATAATGTCAGGAGGTTACTGGTTGAGCAACAGATGCTCAGCAGAATAAGAAGGTCCCAAGCGAAAAAGTGTTTAGCAGATCCAAATCATAGTCATGATAATTTAATGCTGATTATTAGCTATGATATAGCCCTACGAGCAATAATAGTGTTTGATAACTGACGAATGCATACATAATCATAAGAAGACATCAAAAGAATGTACAGTAATCATGCTGAAAATTTTGTTGGGACAATACATCTGACTAACATAAACAAATTGTTGAAAAATTGTGCACAAACTTAACAATAGCATAGCAAACACCTTGTTGAACTCTTAATATTTTAAGGGCTACCATCTTCCTGCTTACGTCAATCCATTTGAAAAAAATGGAGAATAATTAAAGAAAGGTACCAATCCTTGAAAGTCAGCATGAAAATTATATAAGATTATAAAATTCTGGACCTGGAAAGAAAGAATACGACTTAACTTTTAAAAAATAAAATGTACTTAATTTTCAATTCTCACTGTGAATAATTCATCCCAATATTTTAAAAAGTAGATCGAAGATCAGTAAATAAGTTTTTACATTATGTGTAACAGTTTGTTTAAAGTTATTTATTCACAGACATGGAAAAAATTTGAAATTTATATTTCTATATTGTTAATGTCAGACATTTAAAGAAATATTTAATTGTCAACAACACAATAAATAAAAAAAATTTCTATGATTTTTTAGGCCAAGTATAAATATTTTTAGTTAAATATTAAAAAAAATTGTGAAAAGTACAAAGTAAGTGCAGACAAATAGAACTTGTCAAGAACTAACTGCTTTTTGCATCGACATCTGTCATGAACATCTAATAGTTACAGATTGGCTAATGGATGGATGCCCTTTTGTCATATGACTGGCAACATTCCATTTCCTCCTCATAAAAATACAATACAGAATTCTTGATGCATACATTGTTGCTGAAAACGTCAAACAAGAGTGTTGTCATACTGCCACTCTAGCACAAGAAAATTAATAGTTAAATAAAAGAAATGAAAAGAGAGCTCAAGTTTGATTACTTTAATCAATAATCATCAATTATTATCAGCAATTTTTATTTTATTTCACAATAATTTACCCACAAGTTTTGATAAAAGAAGCACCAAAGAAGTAGATCAAAATAAAAGTTTTTGGAGAAGATTATATCAGCTTCTTGAGATATTAATACATTCTTGGTGAATAGATTCTATCAAAAACTTGATATTTTTGGTTTTTTCTTGAAATATATCTATGACAAATGACTATACCACCAATTATTTACACATAAACAGGGAAACAAAATCTTACACACAAGAGAGAAGTCTAAAATCTGTTTATTTAAGATTCCTGATAAAATTTGTACCTATACATTTTAAGTAAAAATAGAATAAAAATATCATGACTTTTATAAAATATTATAATAAATTTCTAATTATAAAATAAAAATATACATTTAAAAAAAATATATATGTTACAGAAACAAAAAAATTGTTAAAAATCATTCATTTGATTCAATTTTTACAAATAAAATCAGATAACATATTCAGTTTCTACCAGGGATGTATTAACTCGGTGCATAATGCTGAAAAAAATAATAAGTTGCTATATTTTAACATTTATATTAACAAATAAATAAATGATTTATGCTCCATATTAATTTAAAAAATTTCAGACACTTAAGAATTTTAATAGTTTAAATAAAAGTAATAATACGAGTCTTGGCTGATAAATTTTGCATGTATATGCATAGCACGGAAATGGAAAGAAATATTGGAATGAAATAAAAAATTAATAAAAGTACAATACCTTAGATACAAATGCATACAAAATAATACTTTTCCCATGTGACAAGTTTTTGCATTCCATCACTGAAAAATTCTGGCAGTCTTTCTCAGATCCAAGAAACCACAGCTTCCTTCACCTTATCATTGGTAGTGTAATGATTACCTTTGAGATCCCTTTTGAGATGAGGGAAAAAGTGGAAGTCGCATGGAGCCAAATCTGACAAGTATGGCAAATGCAGAATAGGCTCTAACTTAGGCTTGCAAAGAGCCATCAAGAGAGTTTGCACGGTACCCATCATGCACAGATTTTACGGAAACCCAATTGCTCGATAATAGGGCCTACTCGTTCTTTAGATTTGCTTAACTGAATAGCGATATGTTGCTGGGTGATTCACCAGTCACTTTTAAGCAAATCGTCCACCTCCTTTCGATGTTTCTCATCGTTCACAAAAACTGGTTGTCCACTGTGAGATGCACCCTCAATTGTCGCTTTACCACATTTGTGAAATATCAACACCCACCTATTCACAGTGCTCCTGTCAACGGTTTCATTAACGTAAACCGCTTTTAAACAATAAAAAATATTTGTAGGATTCACATTTTCTGCTGTTTAAAAGTCAATCACTGTGCGTTGTTTTAACCATGTTGACATATTGGCCGTACTCGATTCCATATTAACTGCTACTGAAAGCAAACCAGTAAACAGATCTCAATGCATTATCGCAGGTTTGTAGAGGGGGATTTTGGCTACCATGTGCTGCCACACCCAACTCAATAGTACCTTTTGTCTCAATGTAGCACAATAGTGTGCAAAATTTATTAACCGAGCCTCGTACTACAGGTCATGAGCACAGTCTATTTAAAAAAAAATACCATTTTCACACTTAAAATCCCACCTCAAATATACTGGCACATAGTTTTCATGCCTTTCCTATTTCATTAAACAAAAAAAAAAAAACATATATATGTTATTATTTACTTGAAGAAGTACAAAATCCATAATTATAATTTACAGATGGCTGCATCCACAAAAAATAATCATATACTTTTATCAATCCACAGCAGATTGTGTAGAGTTTTACAATTTATAATTTTTTAGTTGTATTAGTCTATGCTCTATTATGTTATTCATAGCATGGAACAGATGCTGATCATCTCTTTTTATTATGTTATATTAAGATTGTCAGAAACAGTATAAGTAGCAACTTCACAACTACCGAATCTAACTTCAGTCAACTGTTGTATGCATAGTATAGTTAAGGATTTTTTTACATTTACTAAATTTTATTTACCATCAGATATTTTACATTTTATAAGTTATTATAAGATCAGGTTATAAGTTATTTACATAAGTAAAAGTGGTTGTTTTGTGTGATGAAAACCTTTAAATTCTATAACCTGAACAACTAATCTGATGGTCTTCATTAATCCTCAGTAAAACTATTTTAAGATAATAATTTACTTATTTCCTTACACAGCAACAACTTAGTGGCTTAATGGCTTAATGGTCAATGATCCATAACAGTTACTGATGGATAATAATGAATTTTTGTTACATATAAGAAGTGCCTGATTGAGACTCAAATCTTTATCCTCAAGATGAAAGCCAGAATGTTACCACTCCACCACAGGAAATAACTCAGGTGTTAGCATGACAACAATATACGTATTTATTTTAATGAATTTATTAATGTCAATATTTTTTTTAAATGGTTAACTACTGCTAATAAATAATACATAATTTTTTCCCATTTTGTACCAACCATTTTGTATAAGCAATGCTCTATTTTATAGTGAATGAGGTTTATATCCAATACAATAAAAAAACAACTATTCAAATATAAAATAAGACATTTAATGAATAGTAAAAACAAAGAATAAACTGACTTGCAAATAACAATAGAATACTTTCAGGGAATATAAAAATAAATCTCATGTATCATGTCAAAATACTGATTATATATATCCAGACTATCAATTTTATAAAAATAAATAACCAAACAAAATATATTTTTATACAGTTATTATATAAATTTAAACAACTTGATTAACCTAAATAATGTACTAGTAATCTAACACTAGTAATGTATTACAATGTATTACACAAGTAATCTATTAGTCCTACAAGTATTTACTAGTGTTGCTGTAGTAACAACACTAGTAAATGTATTACTAGTAATGTAACATTGGCTAGCCAGACCACACGTACCTTTATTCTATTTTAACTTATTTATTTATTATTAGATTAATTTTTAATTTTAATATTTTTATCAATTAATTTATATTTCTATTCATGTAATTTTTGATTTTTAACTTTTAATTTTTGATTTTAAACGTTAAAAAATATTTCATTTTAATTTCAAATTTTAACTTTAAATTACTGATTTTTATAATTTATATTTAAAAAAAAATTAAACAAGGTTTTTATAGCATTTAAAAAAATAGACAAACATTTTTATTATTCTTGTTTAATATGTAATTTGACATGAACAAAGAAAAATGGGTTACAATAGAGGATGCGAGAAATTCATGAAAATGTTTTTGTATACATGACAAAATAAAACAAGTGTCAAACTACTTTATTTATTGTCCTGTACTGAGGTTGATCAAGTTCTTAAATTTAGTACAGAGGAATGTGATTCTTAAAAGAATTGACTTTAGAAAAATTATTATATATATATATAATAGATATAAATGTAATAAAAATATATATTTCTTCACCTTAATTTACCAGTTCACAAAAGTATTAAAGTCTAGTCTAAATTCCACAAAAAAAAATTATTTATTATATAATAAACCTTACCATTCATATTGTAAACTGGAGCACCAAACATATATCCAGGATAAACGTATGGAGGAGGTTGTGGGGGGAACATTGCACCTGCACCTTCATCCAAGGGCTCCTGAGGACTACCAGGAGGACCGGTAGATTCTGAACTCTGTGCACTGCAGTTCTGTAAAAAAAAAAAACTTTTTTTTAACACATTAGTTACTGGTTTCAATGATTGAAGAAGAAATAAATATTTACTACAGGGTTCATCATCCAGTGAAGCAGGAAAATTAAAACTTCTGTATTTAAATAAGTTTTTATTTTAAAGGTATGCTTTTTACAGTTTTCTGTTAAGACATGTCACTTTAATTTTTGTTCCGTATCACTTGATATGGATCACCATTACAATCTACGTATTCTTGTAGCCTTTATCAGAAATTCTCTATTATTAGTCGTAACATGGCCAGTGTAATGTGAGCAACTTCTTTTAAAATTTTTCATGTTTGTTCCGCTAATTTTTGTGGTCACTCAACATACACCTTGCTGCTCTCAAACAAACCCTAAAGAAAAAAGTCAGACAAAAAAAAGTGGACAAATCAGGGGATCTGGCCAGCCAAACAGTGATTCTATTTTTGGATATGACATGGTTCAAAAGAAATCTCTTAAAAATAGTAATAGACACAAGATCAGTATTACTTGTAGCAAAGAACAAGTTTGACTTATTACTGGAACCACATAATTTGTGGAAATCAAACTAATTCTTGCCTCAAAACTTTTGGGACTAAACTTGTGTAATGCACTGCACTGCACTAACGGTTGTAGCGCTTCCTCAGTTGTTTTGAAAAAAGAATGGTCCAATAATGCTAGAAAATAAACGTGGACACCACACTGTGATCTAACGAATAGTGGACTAAGCGACGGTTTCTCATATAACTGAAATGGGTTTTCAGCATTCCAATATAAACTACTCTATTAATATTTTATATAAATATTTTTTATATTCTACTATTCTCAACTATTCTGACACAAACAAATGGTGGATTAAGTTTTCGTCACCATCCACAAGCTACAAAATTTCTTGACAAAAATTCATGCAAGCTACCAAATCTTTAAATTCCAATTTGAATTTTGTAGAAAAACCTATGTAAGATTCAACAGACTGGTGGTTCACTGATGTTCAGTGCTAATGGTATGCAGAATGTTTTGAATTTTTGAATTGCGTGTTTCAGAAGTTCAAACTATATAAATCAATATTTTTGGGGTTCTAACACTTTTTGTTGCTCTTTTATGTTTTTAATCTAATTTTGGACCCAGATTCCTGAAACCTTTTAACTTGTACGTTAATCGCATGAACAGGTGGTACCTGCCCATGATGCAGAATATTGAACAGATTGCAAAATAATCTTTGTACAGTTGTCGCAGAGCATATCAAAAAAATAATTTTTATAAAATGATACAGAAAGTATAACATGCACCTGACTGCTGTTCCATGATGGAACATCAAATGTCAGTTCTCACGTGTGAACTGCTGCCTCAATAGTAAATAAGGAAGAGTTTTTTGCATCATTTTGTCACTAGCAATGAAAAATAGATACATAAAGATAATCCCAAGTGCAAAAAATCATGCTGCAAGCCTGGCCAACCATCAACATCAACAGGAAAGTCAAGTATCCATCAGTTGAAGGTATTACTGTGTATTTGGTGAGATCACAAGGATGTGGTCTATTTTGAGCTGCTAAAATCTAGAAAAACCATTACTAGGGACAATTACCAACAATAACTAGTGCAATTAAACAGAGAATTAAAAGAGAAATGACGAGAATACAGCAAAAGACGTGACCAAGTGATTTCCAACATGACAGTGTTCAGCCACATTGTTGTTAGAACTCAAGGAAACTGATAGAACTGCTCAGATAGATGAGGTAGATAGATGTTCTACGGTGAATATGCCATATTCACCATACGCTGCTCCTTCTGATTTTCACATTTTTTGATCCATGCAGAACCACCTGTCTGACCAGCACTTCAGTTCTTCTGAAAATATCTAAAAATGGCTCGGTTCATGGATAGCCTCAAAAGTCTTTCTTCCAACGAGGCACCTATCTTTTACCAGAAATATGGAAAAAAGTTGTAAATTTGCAGCCAACAATGGACAACACTTTGATAGCTTACATGTACTTATCTCTTTGTTTCAAAATAAATGTTCATTTTCAAAAAAAAATCCTTTAAAATAAATTTTAGTGCCCAATAATATCATAAAATATAAATAAAATTAGATTAAAAGAAAAGAAAAATAACAAAACATTATAACATCTGTCTATTAAAGTAGGAATTAATTATTTTATTTAATATTTTTAATAATATCTGCTACTCAAAAGTAATACAATATTCTACTACTGCATTTTTCAGTTAAATATTTTGCAAAGGATTCTTTTTTTTATTACCCATAAAAAGCCACTAATTAACAAAAAAAATTATAAACATAAGACTATACCTGAGAGTCAGTGGAATATCGCTTTCTCCGGTTGTTGTAAGGACAGACCCAAGGAGTGGGTGGGTTGAACCATTCAAGGGGAGTCAGAGGGACGGGTTGACATGGCATAGCTGCCAGGACGGGTTGAGGTGGGTATTGAGGTGCTGGACCCACTACCACAGTTACATTGCCGCTGTAAGGGTCATACAATTCATAGGTACCACCTGCAAAAAAATATATACAAATTTTTTTTTTAAATCAATTTATAAATAAATATATAATTGTAAATAACAGAATTGTAACTCGTAACCTTCCTTCACAATTGTCAAAATTTATTATTTCTATAGAAAATTTTCACAATAATTTATAATTTCACCTTAAATACAGATTAATTCATCTCTAGTATTTACAGTATGCAGGATGGAGCAACCTAAATGCATCAGTATATATCAGATGCAACCCACTTTAAGGCTTACATTTTCAAGGTGGATAAAATAATCTATAAACAATAAAAACCAAACTATTAAAAAGAAAAAATTAACTGCAAATCACATATTGAGAGACCATGTTGTTTCAATAATCCTTTATGTTTCATAAAGGATTCACACATCACTATTGGTGTCACGTGCATTATGATGTTGAACTAATGAAGTCATCTTTTTTTATCCTAATTGCATACCACTTTTAATTATAACTGAGATAAATATTTCATCATATCCATTCTTTAAAAATCAATTTTTTTAAATTTCTTTTTCTTTAATTTTTTAGTGCTTTGGTTTACTCACAAAAATTTAAATTATCTTTCAAGAGAAAACTTTTGTTGAAGTTTTTTCTTGTCTATTATGTTTATTTTTTTATTTAATCTAGATACCAAACCTTATTTCTGCTATGCAACTGCAAAGTTCTAGTGTGTAATTAACGGCTCTTAACTTCTAAGTACCCATTCTGTAAGACATACTCTTTTCCCTCACAATAACGAAATGTTCATCACTCACTTGAATACAGAGTATTGTTTAAAAATGTAATAAATGAATGCACCTGTCATGTAAGTGCACATTTCTTTAAATCTATAATTAAATGTTGTGTATGAAACTGCTGATCAAATGATAAGCAAAGCATTAATAATATAAAATAATAAATAACTTTCAGGTAATTTTCTAAAGTTACACTACATAATTTTGGCCAGTTTATATATGCTTCTATTGTTTTTAGATTAGCTTTTTTTTTTTTCAGGAAAAATTTGACATATATACATGCAAATATGGCAATTTGAATGAATTTGACCTTATTTTGTAGTTATTTTTTGTAATTTACAAAAAATACTACCTACAATAATATTAATATCTTAGCTTAAAGGAGATCCCAAAGAATATGTTATGAATTTTCCCCTGAAAACTGACAGAGCACACATCCCTCAAGCACAGCATGTAAGTTACTAAGAGTTTGAATAGTTTTGTTCATCCTAAACATAATGTTCTGAATTTTTCCTACAATCCTCAAGCCTAGTAAATTTTATTTGTTTTTTAACAGAACATTAATGTGGTGTTTAAATAAGGCAGAAGCAGTCCCAGTGTTATTAGCAAGATGATGACATAGATTTATTTTGCCAAAGTAACAAATACATAGTGATGTATTTGTTCATTAGTACATTAGTTGCAATCTGGCACAGAGATAGGAGGTCTACAGGTCTCTGCACTTAACAAGCATGAGTTGGTCGTCATATTGAAATAGATAATTAAAAGTATTTTTAAATACTTAAAAAACAGATAGATAAATAAATGTGTGTACTTAAATATTAATTTGGTGTATTATCTGTTAATGAAGTAAAAATAACAAATACAGGGAAAACAAATGAAAAATAACCATCTTTCTATGCATAATCTTTCAGACTTTTTGCAAATAAATTTCAACTCACCATTCACAAAAAGAACATCATGTTTGAATGTGATATAGAACTAAACTATTCTCATAAGGGGTTTCATACAATATAACTTCTAAGACAAGCATTTTCTTTTATGATCATAATAGTTGGCAACTCTCATAAAAATTTATGTAACACACCCACAGCAATTTTAATTTTCAACCCCAATTTTCATGTTACAATATCATTTTTGCAACTCATTGGTTTTTACTGTACGTTGATAATTTTTCCATTACATTCAACCAACATATATTGAATCTTATTCACAAGGGAGGAAAACAATTCCTTATAAAAATGAAAAAAAGATTAAACTGATCAGAGAGAAGATTTTAAATAAACAGACAATAAAACAACACTCATGAAGGTATGAATAAAAAAAAAAAATGTCACGAAACATAGAAGGAATTAGACTAGTTCACAATAAATAAACTATTATGATGTGATAAAACACTTTTGGCAGTATTTAGAAATAATCACCCATTTGAGCACAGTAAAACCTGAACACAAACATGCACACACATAAACAATGAATGGGTCAAACACCTTTCTTTGCAGTGTGGTAAAAATACATGATCTGCATTATTGGTAATGCAACAAAAAACAACAGATTTCTGTATTATGCCAACAGAATTGGAAACTCTATTTGCAGCGTTAAAATAAAACAAAACATAAAAATGAGTAACAAGAAAATATAGTAATTTCACAATACTATAAAATAAATAATTTTTTTTTCTTTTTTTTTTTTAATAAATAATTAATTCTAAATTAAAATTAAAACTGAACGATTTTTTCTGCAATACATTTAATAAAATTAAAAAAGAGATATCAAAGTCATAAAGCCAAACTTCATGAATTTTCATAGTGTTTTATTCATTATACTGAAGCAAAATAAATTTAATAATTAAGGTCTGAACTTGAAAATTAATTTACAAAAGAACTCAGTTCAAGTACATGATTGCTATGGCTGAGGAAGCTAATCGGTTATAGGTGTATACAGGATGGAAGCTAACCATTTGCTGAAGGTTTACGAATATAAAAGAAAACATTATTATAATGACGATATTATGTTTTTCAACCTCATTTATGTATAATTATTACATTATGGGTTTCACTGATCAAATTGCTAACTTAGCAACACTGATAGGTGTGTTGATAATTTATTGAAGCATTAACTGTTTGTATTTTTGTTGGGGTAATTTTGCGTTAGAAATGTAAAGCTGGGTACATCTGATCATATAGATTTGAAAGTGAACTTTAATTAAAAACTGCCCACAGGAGGCCATACAGTAAATCTTATACCAGGGTATAAAATTATTGTATTTTCCTTTTCCTGGCAATTAATTCAACTGTATAAATGCTTTATTCTCTTTGGACTACTGTTTTTTTGCAGCCGCAATGTACGACAGTGATCAAGTTTGTGTTTTTACTGATAATAACTATGACCTCTATATCAGAGTAATAGAATCCCAGGCTTTTACCCGGAAGGTCCTGGGTTTGAATTCCTGGTTACTTGTAACATTTTTCGTTACAAATTATCCATTTCATATTGTCATGTACAAACTTCAAAAGCTTTTACACTATACTATCACACACAAAAAAAAATTTGAAACTAACAACAGCTTTTTTTAACATTTTTTTTATTGTGTAAATGATGATTTTGTGATAATGTTAATTGTAAATCTTGCTGACATACAAATACGTGGGTCATATGCTTATATTTATTAACAAGATTTTGTAGTTTATAAAAAAACAACACAATGTTATCTAGACCTCCAGTAATTGAAGTTTTCTATCTGCACATAAAAATTATTACATCAGAATGAAACAAACTAAGTAAATTAAGAGTTATTTTATTTTATTTGAAAAATTTTAGACACAAATCCAATTAACTTTCTCATCATAAACATACATCTAATTTAAACCTTGTAAAACTTTTTAAAAAAATTCTTAGTATTCTATTGTAGTGCATTTAAGATTATAAAAATGAAAAGCAGGAATGAGTCAAAACAAGAAAACTTATTTTCTAACCGATGGATTTTGGCGGTTCAAATTCATTAGAAGACTGATAAAAAATTCTTGGCCTGACAAAGAAAACACAGGATTTTTCAGAATTTTTTCTTATTTTTCAACATAATTTTTCACCTTACATTTAATACAGTTAAGACAAATGACTTCCCATATTTTTAATGCCCTCAGTATACTGCATGACTCTCAAAAATAAGAGACTGTCAGTTTTGACCTCATTATTTGAAGTGAATAGTCATCCCGTGAACCATTTCTTCAGGTTTGGGAATTGGCATTAATCACAGGGAGCCGATCTGGCTCATATCGATGCTCTTGAAGTGTAGCTCGTGGAATTTTGCAGCAGCAACCAGAGTTGTGCAAGATCATACTTGACAAATATCATAGTCATTTAGTCATATTTGCGCTACCTCTATGTCAGACCTAAAACTTTCTGAATGACCCTCATATATAAAATTAAAATAACTTCTTGCCTATTGAGTGGTAAAGAAAAATCTACAGTTATATAGAAATGAAAATCAAAACCATAATAGTGTGATAGTGTGTAAAACAGAAAATCAACCTACCACCTCCCGACTCATAGAAGTAGAGCTTATGACAATCTCTTTTTTGAAAGGGAGGTTTCATAGGTGTAAAACCAGTACTTAATTTATGCTAATAATCTGAATAATCAAGCACTTAATATCATAGAAGATAATTTCAAAATATCAGTAGCTATGTAAAAAATCAGACTGCAAATTTCATTTTACAAATATCGTCATCTAGACGATTAGGTTTTTATATTAATAAAGTATTATTTAGTAATAATAGTTTTAAAATACTAAAATTACTAGATAACTAAAATACTTTTATTTACTTACTATTTACATAAAAGACTCCAGTATGGTCTATGTAACCTGTAGGGGAAACGTATGTAAACTGTGGCTGCTCTTCTGGAACATATTCACTTTCCACAGAGTCTGAAATTAAAAAAATTAACAATTTACATATTTTACATGACTAAAGTAAAACCTTAACGAGTAATTTGTAACAAACTTAATGTTATAAAAATTTTTAGTCTTTACATCAAAATACTAACATATGGATATAAAAATAAATAAATGTTTTTGAATTTTTTCTATTAACAGGAAGCATTTTCTATCACTCAAAGCGCAATACAACTGTCAGCAAAAGTAACTAATTTACTTTTTTATTTTGTTTTTAATTTCATTTATCTTTTTTTTTATTTGATTGATATAACATTTAAAAACCATATCTGTGGTCATCTATCTTACTCTTTTGCATATTATTACTGATTTATTACATATATATTGCCAAATATATATATATATACGGGAGTTGCTTCACAAGTAATCTGTGTTCTTAAACTGCAGGAGAAACCTGCTCTTAAACGTAATGACAGGTCTTGGTGCATGCAACAATTGTAGGGATATGTTCAAGAACTGCCTGATCCTTACCCATTATATCCCTATGCATACCAGAAAAAATAACTCACTGTGAGTCAATAAAGGTTCAAAGAAATAGAAAATCAAATGTGGCAATTTGACAAAACATCTTGACAGAAAAGATTACATAGTATCTTTACTTGTATTATACACAACTCTTTCAACCGCTAGGCATTACAACTAAAGATATTTTACTGGATGAATTAGTTCAAAATTTTCTCTTAAGTTTTTTTAATAATTAATTATATTTATAACAGCTTTCATTAATCAAATGGTAAAATACGATTACCATTTTACTTTTTAAAATAATTAACAGTGTAAACTTCTCGTGGACAAGTTACACAGAATCATAAAACTACTAAAAAACATTACATAGTTATATTCTTTTTCAGTATAAACTATTGTAAGCTTTATACTTTTTAAATAATATATACTGCCTAATTAGAATAAAAAAACCATCAGTGATGACAAATATTTTTATAACGCATAGGTTATGAGGTTATACAAATAGCCTTAAATGAAGCCTTTAATAGCCTTTAATTAAATGACGGGCAGAGGTTATGAAAATTCATACTTATGACACTGGCAGATTTTGAAGCATTAATAATAATTATGGTAAATTTTCATGAAACCACAAAAAAATGTAATTCACTGTTAATTGGAGATATGATATGGCACACAAAATTTTTTGACCATTTAAATTCTTATACAAGTTTGATACATTAAATCAAAATGTTCAGAAATATGAAATTTCTGAATTCATTTCAGAAATGCATGTTACAAACTATGAAATAAAAAATAAATAATTACCAAGCTAATCAATTCATAAACCAAATTAAATCCGTTGAATACATATATACACAATCTAAACAATTACATGATTCAGTAAAGATTTTTACTTTATATAATGTTTCCTATTAAAACAGAAAATCAAAATACACACAGTCTTTTTATCAATTTTTATACAGATCGTATAGACACAGTATCAATAAATATTTCTATATACAACAAAAATTCAGTTTTCACACAATGCATTCAGGCATGTAATATGTCTAAACAGACTGCTCTAACAGTGAGTTCTGCTTTATTCTATTAGGTGGTTCATTTATTAATACCGATGATGATAATGAGATACATTCCAGAAGCGAGAGAATTCTGTTATTCAGAAAGTACAATTACAAAGGACGAATGAAATAACATAGACATAAAAAACAGACTGGCAGAGCCAAGGAGAGTTTTTATGAAAGAAAGCTGATAGCATGAAATTAAGATTAACAATTAGAAAGAAATTCTAGAGAATATTTGTTTGGAGTGTGAGAAATGGATGACAGTAAGAACAAAAAGGAAAATAATTTGGAATATGGTATTCGGAAGATGAAGAAAATTAAGTGAATCAATAAAATTTTAAATGAAAGTATAACATAAATAATAATAGAAGAAAAAAGAAATTTGTGACAGAAACGTTGCAAAGAAATGAATTAAGTTGATAGGTAAGAAATAAGTTAAGTTGGTAAAAACTATGGAGGAAGACAAAGAATGGGCTGTATAAAACAGATAACTGAGGATATAAGAAATATAGCAAATTTGTGGCCAGTCTGTACTGAAAAAAAATGTTAATATAATTCAGTAGAAACAATACATAAATTATTTTAAAAACATTTTATCATTTGATTAATTGACCTTGTTATAAATAAAATTATTTAAAAACCTATTGATGGAAAATAATATCATTAATCATTTACTAACAGCAGAATGTAAATTTTATAAATAAAATACATCATAATAAAAAGTAAAATTAAAAAATAAGCCTCTAAAATAAGATTAAAAAAAACAGTAAGATTATAATAAATTAAGAAAAATTTTTATCTCTTTTAGTTAAGTACTAGTTTTTAATCAAACTTTTAAGCAAAAGAATTTAAAATTGAAATAGGAACATTTGAATTAATTAATAAAAGCTAGATAAAACAGATTTTAGTAAAAGAGATTAAAATAAATTTTCCAAATTAAGTTCGCACTAAGTAAAGGTTAAACAATAATTAGATATTTGGCTGATCTGTAACTACTCTTAAGTTAGGATTGTTGGCATCTACATGAATGGCATTTAAGAAATACTGTTAGGTAAGCCAAATGTTTTCACATTACAAAACGTATTCAGCTAGATATATGAGTTAAAATACATTTATCAATATAAATTAAGAAAACTGAAAGTTAGAAAATGAGTAATATGTTAACAAAAAACTATTAACATTTTTAAAAAATCAAAAAGAGAAAAAATTTAATCACGTATTTGTTTAATAAACGTGGAATAACTTTCCTGGCTTTGCCCTTGGCATATTTTTATTTGAAAAAACACCATATGGGTTTTAATATTAATGACTTGACTATACAGTACTTAAAATTAAAATGTTGATTAAAATTTTTGGGTCCAATTTGACCCCGTTGATCAAATAAAGGTTTTACCTTTAAAATTATGCATTATTAAAAGTATAATTAAAAAAAAAAATCAAAATAGTAAAAAGTTTTAGGTCATATGATCTTCTTGATTGAGTGGCTTGTTCATCATCAAAATTTATACTGTACTCATAATTATTATGAGTACAGTACTCATAATTATTATGAGTACAATTATAAAAAAAAAATCTATATATTTAGTAAAATAATTTTGGTCCCATTTAACTCCTTGCTCAACGGTACTTCTGATAATGTTTTTAATAACTGCTACAACTCCAAAAAACAAAACATTTTTAAATCAGATCCACGAGACCCACTTTTTTAAAATAATTTCTGTGTTAACTATAGTGATGTTAAATACAGCTGAAATCTCAATGTTTAATGTTACGTTTATTGGGCTTAAAAATTTATTTATTGGTATAAAAAGAATAATAAAGAGTATTGTTATTGTCCAATGGAAGAAGAAAATAATCAGGTAAAAGTTGGGTTAAATATAACATACATAGCCAAATTTCAATGTCAACAGATTTTTCAAGGTATGAGGTAACAAATGTTAATATCCCCCACCTACAACACCAACTTGAAATTTTGGAATTTTAAACAATTTAATAAGTAATTTCATATTACAAAAAGATCAATTTCCTATGATTACTAAGAATAATTAAAAAATGGTGAAAACTAACCCGACCTCTTACTGTGGTAAGAGGTCGGGTTAAATTTTATGAGCAATTTTTGGTACTTTATGAAGACCTAGTACAGAGAAATTAATTAAAATTCAGGCCAATGTACGAATGTACATCCAGATATTTCTATAACTTTTTTGTATTTTTTATAGTAAGGGAGTTTTAACATTTGAAGAAACAGATACCAAAAATTTTTAATATATATTATAACTTTCTCTTTATTGTTATTCTAAGAATAGCATTAGAGCTATAATCAGGAAAGTAATACTTTTACAATTCAAAATAACATATTTTATTTTAATTTTTTGCAAGAAAATAATTATCATGATTATCAAAACAAGATATTATATTAAATGTTACAATAATAAATAAAAATATCTTTAAATTATGTTTTACAACATAACTTTTCATTAAACTCCAACAGGATACCAGAGAAAAAACTTCTTTCAAATAGATGCAATGTAATATTTTTATATACTTTATGAAATAAAGAATACAAATAGTTCATTTTTTAAATATTTATGAAATAAAAACAAGAACTGCAACGACTAAGGAATTACAGAAAGGTATAATTATTATCTAGTAAAATGGAGTTAGAAAAGTATCTTGTGAAGTCTTACATAGAATTATTACAACATTGATGTAAAACACAGATCGGTAAAAAAAGGCTGCAGCCATTTAAAATGTAGTTATGGAGGAAACTTAGTATCACTGAAAGGAGACAGACAAAGTGAAAAATGAAAAATTCAGAATAAGGAAACTGGATAGAACTGTCATTTGAGGGGAAGGATTGATTAAAAACAGAGTGATTAACAGGGGGGGAAAACTGTAATCAAATGCAATAAAATTAAAGCCACATTTGTACCAGCAAATGATACAAGTTTAATAAAAGTGATGGATCAAGGTGTTACAGCCTGAATGAAAAGACTATAAAACTTCATTTCTTCTGATGGCAGTAATTTTTATAAAATAAGCTTTAAAACAAAAACATCAAATTAACATAAAATTTGTATTTTGTTTTAAGCAATGCGTTATAGCAATATGTCTGCATTATAGCAGGCATATGGTATAAAACATCGAAACCACACTGAAAAGATCTTGGCAAAAAAATTTGGCCTTCATTAGTCACAGACGATGTTACACCCAGCACTGGGGAAGACAAACTCTTGACTCTTCATTAGTACAAAAACTATGAGGGTGCAAAGCTACTGACAAACAAGACTTAATTGAGTGGTTAAATGAAAAAATGTGGAAAAAGAAGTGGACAAGGATGAATTTACTACTGCTACAGTTCTGAAAGTTGAAGAACAAAATGAAACAACAAAAAATTTCTCATGGTAAGATATGCTAAAAATGGCCCTGTGATGTTTAACAGCAGCCTACTTACACTCCAGTCAATGTTCTGAAAAGGTGGCTGGATTATGCAGCCGACAAAAGAGTACGACAAAAAAGAATGACAGATTTTTTTCAAGCTAACAGGGTTTTGAACATAAGAGTAACTTTGAACTGTACTTTATACAGTACTGTGTTTAGTTTTACAGTAGTGTATAATATAAAATGTGTTGTTTTAATACAGTAAATATGTAATGTACTGTGCATAACTTACACACTGCAAAATTTTACCTCATTTACTTATCGATATGGTAAAAGCAAAACTTACACTACAATATTTACAGTGCATGTTATTATTACACAGTACAAATTATTTACAGCAATGTTACACATAATTTTATTAGATATGAAACTTGCATAATCTTATAATTATAATTTTATATTTAATATTACAATATATGCTTAATTTCATGATTCAAATTGGGTTATAACACAAATTCAGTACATATAATCAATTCTTAGTTCTATGGGATTGCAAATCAACTAAAATTCTATTAACTGATTTTACAGTTATCCGACCACAATTTGGTCCCATCCAAGTTTGTTACGAGAGAGGCCACTGTACTAGTAAAAAAAGAACTAAGGTAAATGGTAGTAATACAAAAATTTTAAAGCATTTGGAAAAAAACTATGAGTGAAATTTTCATCATTCTCTGAAATATAATCCAACTTATAAAAAACAATTGAATCATGTTTGTATTCCACATCTACTCTGATGCTGATCCCTTAACTGAAACAATGTCAATTTCCATTCTCTTCCGGTTAACCTTTTGAGTTCTTGATTGCTCCCATTTCCTTTTGCTCTAATTTTATAATTTGTTCCACCCTATCTTCTTTGCACCTTCTAGCAATGTTTTTGATCCTTCTCCTCTCAAGATTTGCCCCGGCTGGTTGGATTTTATATTCTGAATTATTTTGATTAAGCTTCTACTCTCATTAACTTTCACCATTACTTCCTCATCTTTCACATTGTCTCAATTTTCTTTTCTTCATTTCCCTTTAAGCCTACATTTCAGATGCTTCCAGTTCTCTTTTTCCTTGTTTCTTAATGCTAACATATCACACATATACAGAAGTCTGCTACAAAATAACTTTTTCAAGTCAAGCAATATGTTATATTTCTTTTTGTTAAATACCTCCTCGGCCATTATTATTTTAATTTTTATTTCATTTTCACTATTACAAGTTTCTGTTAACATTGTATCTAAATATCTGCAGTATTTTACCTGTTCAATTCCTCCTTCTTTTGTGTAAGCCTTCATTTCATTGGCTTATCGTTATACTTTCAGTATGCTCTCATTTGCCTGATATGCAAACGTTATATGCTTTCATTATGATGCTTTTGCATATTTGAATCTGCACACAATTCTATTATTTCCTTTCTTTTTGCACAGCACTGATTCCAGGAATTTATGCACTAATGAATTTGAACTGTCTTTATCAAAAGATTGTAATGACACGATTGGAACTTCCTCTGTACTGCAACTTGATGAAATTTTACTTCAAATTTCTGTTTTTAATTTATTTGTAAAAGTCTAAATTTTTGGTGAAAGAAAAACGCAATAATTAAAAGATTTTAATTTAAACATCTAAATTTTTCATATAAATTATTTTGGACTGATATAGTATGTCAATGCAATTTCAGAAAATAATGATATTGTTTTCATACAGTCAATTTTTATTGAATAAAAAATTAATCTTTACAATGAAACTTAGTTTTATATTTTGACAACAAAGGGAGTTTAAATTTAAAATCGATAAGTTATATTTAACTTTCACCACTCACAAAATTGTTTTGAAGATATATTAATTGCTCTATTGCATACTACCAGAACTAATTTACCTCAAAAGAATTTTTTATTATAATAATAATAATAATAGTTTTTTAATCTTGAATGTTTAATTAAAAGCTTCTTTTTCCATAATCAGAAAATTATACAACCAGAAACTTACCAGAAACTTACAAAATGCTTTTTTATTAAGAAAATTATTTTACAAATTAAGAAATTATTTCTATTTTAGCTGTATACAAGAATCAGAATGGTAAAAGTATTTAAAAATATGTTCTGACCATAAAACAGAAGCACTACATGAATATGTAGTTTAGACTACATTGTGTTCTCTATGTAGAGACAGAAAATAATATTCTGTCTATTGTTATTATGTTTTAAAGTGATTCTGCACACCTATCATTTTAGATATGTTTGCAAAATCTCAGCTTCTCAGAAACAATAGAGTTGAGAGGTTTTAGGGTATATAAAATAGAGAAAATGTAGCAATGCTACAACTTTCTGTGCTTATCTTAACAGTATAAATAATATACCAAAAAAACTTTATTTAAAAAAATTAAACAAAATAACGCATGTTTTAACTAGATATTACTTACCAGCACTGTGTATTTCTTGAGCATCTGTTGTATTATTGGTCCGCCTGCGGCCCAAATAACCTTTTTTGAATAGGACATCTTGTCGTGGTGTCGTAATTTTTGTATATTCATCTGTAACATACATGTCAGTAATATTAATAAAGCAAATTCAAAATAATTAACACAAAACCACCATCTCCCCAAAAATCAAGTTCACTGAAAAAATGTAAATAAGGAAAACATTAATTATTATTGTAAATAGAGACTATTATAAATTTAAAAAAACAGACTGATTACAGAAATACAAAACAAAAATTTTTGAACTGTTTCGATTTATCAATTTTTTTTTATTTCTAGAATGCATATATACCAATGCTGCACTTATTACATGATACCTCAAATTTACTTCTATTTTAAATGACACTCATAAAACAATGGTACAAAGATACAAAGGTGAATCAAATATAAATGATACATTTTTTTTTGTAAATTTATTGATTAATACTATACACAGAATTCATACCTTCATCATTTCTCAGTATTGTCTCCTGCACTATCTACACACTTTTGCCAATGATTTGGAAGCTTGAATATATTCCTTGTTCTCAAAAAGTTTGAGGACGAGTCGTCAAACAATTGTGCATGCCCTCTTTAACGCCTTCATTGTTTTCGAATTGATCCCCTCCCAGTGATTCTTTCAAGGACACACAAAAAAAATTAGTTAAAAGGGGAC
The DNA here is from genome assembly GCF_047948215.1 of Lycorma delicatula. Classification (NCBI taxonomy): domain Eukaryota; kingdom Metazoa; phylum Arthropoda; class Insecta; order Hemiptera; family Fulgoridae; genus Lycorma; species Lycorma delicatula. The sequence goes on from NC_134462.1 coordinate 99,884,191, forward strand.
AAATTTGGATTGTAGGGAGGATGGTTGAGGGTTTCCCAGTGCATTTTTCCCAATTTATCTCTTGTCAAAATCACAGTGTGCGACCTGGCGTTGTCATGGAGAAGGATGACAACTCTGATAGGCATACCCCGTCTTTTGTTTCAGTAGGCAGCTTTCGTTGACTTTAACAGCTGGCAGTAGTAAGCCGCATTCACCACTCGTTGATTGTGGAGAAAATCAATAAGTTAAACTCCCCTTGAGTCAAAAAAATGCAAGAACCTTTCCAGTTGATAGACGGGTTTTGGCTTTCACTGGGCAGCCCTCATCCTCCCTTCACCAGTATTTACTCACAATTTTTGACTCCAGAATGTAAGGATGGACCTATGTCTCATCAAAAGAGACGATGCGCCTAAAAAAATCGTCCCCTTCTTACCGAAATCTCTCACAGATTTCCAACATGACCTGTTTTTGATTTTTGATCAACAACCTCCTTGGAACCCATCGATCACTAATTTTCCTAAAGCCAAGATGATGAGTGATAATGGATTGAGCACTCCCATAGCTGATACCCACTTCTGATGTGAGTTCTTCAACAGTGAATGGCGAAGAAATCATCTTCGGTAAGCTCTCATACGGCACGGATGTTATTAGCTGTGAGACTTGATCTTGAGCATCGATCATGACTTTTATCTTCTATACTTTCTCGCCCGCACTTAAATTGTCTGACCCACGTATACACTCAGTTCTGGGACAGTGCAGGGTTCCCAAACTGTACCTTTAAAAAAGTTAAAATTTCCACGGGTCAATCTCTTGCTCACTTATGACTGTACTGATGACACAACAGAACGGAGGAGCTAATAAAGCTGGTTCCCCCTCTCTAATACACCGAACATTAACTCCCCACTCTGCCACCCAACTCGGAACTGCTTGCTGAGTAGATTAGCAAAACTACCGTTTAAATTTGATTCACGCTCGTTGTTACCTAAAATTATCTTACAGGAAAAATTGTACCTATGATTACACACTAAAAATAAATAAATTATGTAATTATTTAGAAGTCCACTACAGAATATTATCATTTTAACAGCGGAACAGTGTTACTGTTTCACTGTTAAAAGGTGGCGACAAGGTTTCCGCTGTTAGTTCGTCATATAGGGCCTTGACGTTACTGCCGGTTACTAGTAAGGTCTTTGAAAAGGTTCTGTACCTTCGTATAAATGAGAGGTTGACCTCGCGCGGTTTACTAATGGATAACCAGTACGGGTTTCATCCTGGAAAGGATACTGAGGATGCCATACTTCGTTTGATGAGTGTGGTAACCTCCAGTCGGAAGGAATATGTCCTAGGAATTTTCCTGAACATCTCTAGGACATTTAATAGCCTTCTGCTATATATCAATTACAGAAGAGAGATTGTACTGTGAGTGAGTTGCAGGTTATGCAAAGTTACTTCAGTCATCGAAATGTGCTGCTCCACGAAGGCAACCATGAAGTGAGAAAGACACTGTCCAAGAGTCGTCCACAGGGCAGAGTGTTGGGTCCCTTATTGCAGGTGATGGGAGTTTGATTAACTTCTGCAGTTGACGTTGTCCAGCGGGTGTTGCATCGTGGCTTATGCTGACGCTGCCTCCTGCTGGTCGAAGGAGGTTCGCGGAGGGAGGTTGAATTTCGAGCCACTCAAGCATGCAGGATACCCGAGCTATCGGGTCATCAATATAAGATGACGTTTAGCCCGAAGAAGACCACGATGATGATCCTCAAAGGCCGTTTGGCTGTGAAGCAGCGAGTCCGCATATCGATGTCAGGCCAACGTATTGGATATGTTCAGGTTGAAAAGTACCTCGGGGTGTTTCTTGATGAGAAATTGCAGTAAGAAGCACCTTCAATACGTCGCGGATGTGATGTTCCGCTTTGACTTTCCTTCTTTGTGTTTATGTTTGGTTTAATCGTTATTTTGTTTTATGGTTTGCTAAAACCATAAAACAATTTATGTTTCTGTTTGGTTATAGATTTGTTTTTCGTTAGTTATGTTTTATGTTACTATTAAGTTCCATTACTTATTGTTGTTGTTATGTTTTGTTATTGTTTTTGTGTTGCGTTTTATGTCGAACTCATTTTTACCTTTCTTTTAGGTAGAGTTCAGTTCCTTCGTTCTTAGAAAGCCATTCAATCTTGTTTGAGACTTGACTAGGTGTTTTATGTGGAATTTATGTTAGCAGTACGCCAATGGGAATGTCGCTTGCGGCATTCGCATCGGTAGCATTCTGGGCGAGGCTAGACTGAAAGATGTCATTGCCGAGGTACTAAAGATGACCTCCGGTAACGCCCATAAGGGCTAGGTACGGAGAGGGTGGTGTGGCGACCGAAACCGTCACATGGAAGGTGTCTTCCCTATGGGTCAGGATGGGCTACGTTGATACATGTCACGAACACGATCGATTTGTTCTTATGAAACAGGTATTCCAGCACTTTTCTTTTTACACACACTCTGTGTTTTGAAGCTGTTATTCCGTGGATTGATTTTCTTGTTCTTGGCGATTTACCACATTTTGTTCTGAAATGTCGCTGCACGACAGTAACAGAGTTTGTTTTAGGTAATTCGAACACACAAAAAGCTTTCGCTATTGCAGTAGCAGCCAAACAATTTTCCTTTATCAATCTGCCACAAAACCTCCTACACTAAAATCCACAGTTACGAAACAAAGCTTTATATACATAGTTTTGACTCTTAAGAAATTGCCTAAACATGATTTCAGGAAAAAAATTTATTTCAACAGGTTAATATAAGGCATTTATTGCTTTTTAAAAATGGTTACATAATTTTCACTCGTAACGTGTATTTAAAGAATTATCGGACTGCTTTGTTTTTTCCAGTCTGGTGACCGAGCTGTTTTTTCTTCAAATCTATGAGAAAGAATAAATTAATTAATCTCCAAATATATGCAATGTCATCCTAAAAAAAATAATATGATAATAGATCCACAGAAAAGGTTAAACAAAATATATATAACGACCTCAGCAGAAATATGTTGATTTTTTTTCACCTCCTAGTTAGGTTAGCATCAAACATTTAACAAAGCTATCAGCTATTCAACAAATGTTTAGTAATGCAGTAGGTGCCAGATAAAAGTCCCAGAAAAAAAGAGTAGTTGTTTTACGTTTGAATGTTGATTTATTTATTAATCAATATATATCAGGGTCAATCATCTGAACCCTGACTCGCTGAGTATGAAAAAAAACCCGAACAGAACATATTTCATGCAAATATATATAAGCAACAATGCCTAAAAGTAAAATTGAATTAAACAATATTGTACATTCTACTTTGTAAAAATAATAATGCAAGAGTCTCTAAGCTGGGAGAGATCAGAAGAATTTTAATGATAATAAATGATATATAGAATAATAAATGATATATAAATAAAAAGTTAAATTTTAAGTACCAAGTGTGCTAAGAAACTTTTTTCTACCAAAATTTTTTTTCACTAAATGCCATCTAAAACACTTAAATTTTAAAGTAATAATTACTATTAATTAAGTTTTATATATATATATATATATATATATATATATATATATATATGTGTGTGTGTGTGTGTGTGTGTGTGTGTGTGTATGTGTGTATGTGTGTGTGTGTGTGTGTATGTGTATGTGCATGTGTGTGGGTGTATGTATGTATGTATGTATGTATGTATGTATGTATGTATGTATGTATGTATGTATGTATGTATGTATGTATGTATGTATGTATGTATGTATGTATGTGTGTGTGTGTGTGTGTGTGTGTGTGTGTGTGTGTGTATGTGTGTGTGTGTGTGTATGTATGTGTGTGTGTGTGTATGTATGTATGTATGTATGTGTGTGTGTGTGTGTGTGTGTGTGTGTGTGTGTGTGTGTATATGTATGTGTGTGTGTGTGTGTGTGTGTGTGTGTGTATGTGTATGTGTGTTGATGACAAACCAAAAAAAAAATGCAATAACTGCAAAATACTCTTTATCACTTAGAGAATGACAACACAAGATAAAAAAAGAAATCATACAAGTACAATCAAATGTATCAAGAGAAGTAATAAATCCTACAATTTATATTAAAAAATGTCTTTTATTTAGCATGAACAAGCTAATTTTTATAAATAAATATAATAAAAATATAATTTTTTAAATACTTTTACTAAATATATACGTATCACATAAATTATATAAAAAAAAAAACTAATCTGAAAAACCACTTGTACAGCAATAAATTATTTTTGAACTGGAATTGTTATGCCCCATAAAATGCGTAAAATGAATGGTTATATAGTTTTAATGCAACACTGCCAACTGTCAAGAGTATTAAAACCTAAACAAACAAATGATAATAAATTTTTTCTTGTCTTATTTCTTATATAAAAGCAATAATAAAACAGACACAAATTTAATTTTTTAAGATAATAAATAAAACGTCAGAAAAAATTACTTTTAAACGTAACAGAAAATACTATAAAATCAAGTAAGATCCTAAAAGCTAATAATAAACTTTTATTTATGTAAAGAATTAAATCTGGCCCGACAACAGGTTTTTTTTTAACACAAAAAGAAGAATAATTATTGTTACACAATAAATTTAACAGAAAATAATAAAGAGTAAAAAAATAAGAACAAAAATATAATAGAAAGATAAGTACAGTAAAACCTCACTTAAAATTTAACCTGTGTTAACCACAACAGCCAAACAAAATGCCCTGATTTATTTGTAACATGATAACTTTGAGCTATCACACACTGGAAAATTAATTTCCCTTACTAGATGCACTTAGACAATGAGTTGAAGCTCAATAAACTCACTTCATAAATACAGAAAAAAATTGAGGAGAATTATTTTTTTCCACTCATATTAAAATCAGAATTTTATCTTTCATGTATAATTACAAAACAAACATGTTTGTAATACTAACTACAGAAAGGAAATTACTCACCTAAATGGATAAGCTTCCATTTTGGGAAGGAGTTTATTTTCCATTCTATAAATGCAAGTTACAAATACAAACTTTTTTATTAAACAATTTAAAAGGTACTAAGATAACCTACATCAAATCACAACCTGTAACAGCTTCTGCTGTGGTCAATGGAACTTATACAAAGAATAAAATTACTTTAGGTTATTGGCTAAATTTTATTAACAAATATAAAAACAAAAATTAGGTCGTTAAATAACTCACAGGAAAAAATTAAGAATGGAAAAATAGAAAGAAAGAATGAAGAATAAAAGATAAAAGGAACAAAAAGTCTCAACTAGCTAACATCAATGAAGTTCCATGATTAAATCAGGTGTAGAATACTCCCCAAATTTTTATTTACTGAATTCAGCACTTAAAAAATAGTGATTAAAAAATAATTTAGAACATTTAGTATGTGAAAGAATTGAACAAGAATATAATAAAATGTGTGTGTGTGTGTGTGTGTGTGTGTGTGTGTGTGTGTGTGTATAGAGAGAGAGAGAATGTGTGTTTTAATCCATATTGAATGTTTTTGAGTTTTCTTGTGAAAATATAAATTTGCCGTTACATCATTTTATATTCCATTCTATATTATCAGTTCATTTATTTCTGGTTAATAAATTTTAAATTAGAATAAATATATAATAATCACAAACATTTTACTAATATTAACAAATTACACAACTTATATTAACCAAGAATTCATATATCAATCGAATGGATTTAAAAAAAATTTTACTACATTACACGTATCAATCATAAAATTATTTGTTTATATTTTTTATACTTAAAGGCTTTCAAAATAACACAAACCGGTCTAAGTTGAATGCAAAAATTAACACCTTTATTTTATTGTTATACTGGTAAAAATAATTTTGTAAAATCACTGAAAAATTGAGCTGACAATGAATTATGTAACTTTCCTGGCTGTGCCAGGACATTAATATCACATTAACAACAGCTATAAAAACCTTATGATGTTTAAACAGATTAGAATGAAAAAGTCATCTTTGGTGGTTGGGTTTCAATTAACCACACATCTCAGGTATGGTCGAACTGAGAATGTACAAGACTACACTTCATTCACACTCATACATATCATCCTCATTCATCCTCTGAAGTATTATCTAAAACGGTAGTTACCGGAGGCTAAACAGGAAAAAGAAAGAAAGAAAAGAATGAAAAAGTCAATGCGATAGTAAGAATAAGACGACTAGTATCAAAAACAGGTATGGTTACCTGTTTTACAGAGTAGTAATATACAATTTTTTTTTTTCACGAAGGGAGAGAAATTGTTCAACAGATTGAAATTCATTTTATTAAGAGGTCATCAAGAAATTCACTTACAATATGCCTTCTTAGATTAGCATTTTGATCAGGGATTGAGAGCTAAATAGGGAATGTCACAAAACCAAAGCAGATAATAAATCTGAAACAGTTCACATAACATGTATTAAAATTGTATTTGAAAATATATTTCTAATAGTACAGCATGAATGTACTAGGATTAGCACTTCCATAATTTCTAAAAAGAAAATAGTTAATTTTTTTTTATTTTTTAATATGTATGTTTTATAGAACTAATGTAAACTGTGAACACTGAAATGTGAACATGTAAACCCTGAAACTAACACAATCTGATTTTTTAATCACTTCTTTTGAGTTTTTCTAAGAACAATTGCATACAAATAATTCCAAATTACAATACTGTACAACAGGAGGACTGGATATAGATAAACATAAGTGTACAGTCAACTGAGTTTCAATTGATGTTATCTGTGGTAATAGAAATTAAAAAAAATATGGAATGAATTGGTCGGTCAATTTTTGAACATGATATTTCCAAATTATAATATTTCTATCAGTGATGACTTTTGAAAATCTTTTATCTACAAAAAAGTACAATATACAATTACAAATAGGAAGAGGACAGACAGACACTTCACATCAGTTTCCTGCCAGGAAATAGATTAAATTTTTAAGTAGTTAATTTGGATTTTAAGTTTTGTTTGGTTTTATTAACCATTGACTGCCCAAAAAGGAGTGTAATGTATTTAGGGTCTATGTATGTATGTAAGTACGTATATGAATGTATATTTGTTCCACCGCAGCAGCTCAACGTCTGAACCGATTTAGATGTATGACCCTTGACGTTGGAATCCTTAACATTACCAGGAGTGTCATAGACTTCATAGACTATATATATATATATATTTAAAAAATCTATCAGATGAATGAGACGTTTTTGAATAACTCGCATCTCAATGCTTCATTCAGAACGATTCAGATACCTCGTATCTCATACATGTGAAGTTATTGTCTTACTAGTATTTTTAGATGACTGTCCAAAAACAGTACAATGTATTTAGGCTGCCTGTATGTTTTTCCACTACAGAAGTTCAATAACTAAATGGTTTTTCACCTGCACACTCTTTAATTGTCCTATATTAAAGAGCAATGATTTTTTGGCAGTTGTGTTTTTTTAATTTTTAATATTTAACTCTTGTAGAGCAATTAGAAATATCATCTGATGTAATTTCAAGTTCTAACTGCAATTATAAAAGAGAAAAACTAATTTACATGAACAAACGCATACTATACTTCTACATTCACAGCTACCTCACAGTAATATTTTTTTTTTAATACAAGTAATTTTCATAAAAGTCCCATTTTTGATGATTTTTAGGTCATAAAAGTATTAGTAATGGCCATATTTAACAATTTAAATAATTTTCTATTTTAACCACATCAGTAACTAAACACCACTAAATTTCATGTGCAGCTGGCCTCCGTGGCGCGAGTGGTAGCGTCTCGGCCTTTCATCCAGAGGTCCCGGTTTCGAATCTCAGTCAGGCATGGCACTTTCACACTCACTAAAAATCATTCATCTCATCCTCTGAAGCAATACATAACGGTAAAACGGTTTAAAAAAAAAAAATTTACGTCAAATTTTGAATTTTATATTGTGACATGCCATAAACATAAGCAACAGAGAATATGAAATGCATTGGAATAAATAAAAATGTAACTGAACAAGCACAAAAAATTGCACCATGTTTCATACAAGAAAAAATTTTGTTAAAGTGAGAAAAAACCATAGAATATAAAAATAGGAGTTAGTGTATATAACCAAAAATAAAAATAAATAAATAATAATAAATTTCTATTAAGAACAATAGAATACAATGATCTCAAAGACAAGATTAAACCTTAATCCCATCAGCATACCAATCTGCTACGTTACAAAGCTTTCATCCACTGGATAGATGTATGTACCCAAGAATTGAAAAGTAGATTAAAGAAAATGTTTTTAATTTTACAAAACATTAATTACCGAGTAATGATACATTTCATTATATAAAATTTGTTACTTTACATACATCCATTGTTGTTATAGCTAAAATGCATATAAACCATCTGAGTTGCTTTCTTTGAGAGTAATGTACACCACAAAATAACAATTCCTGATGTGAATAAAATTGAAAGCGTAATTTTTAGAACTGAATCTAAATTTTCAAGGGGTTGGCATCTAATGTTCTCATACAATATATTCTTCTCACCAAAATAATAGGAAACAACTTCATACTTTACTTTCTCTATTACGACCGACATAGGAGATTTTATTTTTATTAATAGCAAAATTAGATTGTCAACATTAGATTATGATATCTAATAAAAATAAAAAGTATAAATAAGGTTGCATATATTGAATAAAAAAAAATTGTGTAACTGTAGGACACCACTGATGATATATTTTTCATAATTAATAACAGAGCTACTTAAAATTTTAAAGAATTTTTAAAAAAATGTTCAGCTTTTTTTAGATAGTTTAATTCACATTTTTCATTTCAAGTACGATTAATATAATATTTATTTATTATTGTTTTAGTTAAAAAGAAAGCAATAGAAAAATACATAAAATTTTAAGTTTAAAGAAAAAACAGAAATTTTTAGAGTAGAGTATATCTTACATTGACCTTTTCAAAGCCACTTCTCAACCCAACCCTTTATAAGTTGGCACACTGCCAGAATCAATATCACCCCGAATGCATCTCAGTGCCCCGTACTATTCCACCCTCCACAAACACATACCTTGTCATCTCTAAAACTAGGCCGAATTAAATTCCAGAACCACTATTTTTTTGTCTTCCTTTTAATATCTACTTTTTTTATAATTCAAGAGAAAAGACTGAAATGTCACAGCTCCATTGAAAAATATATGAAAGTAAACTATTTTTAAAATTATTCAGTCATAAAACTGATTAAGTACATGATGTTACATCATAACATGATGCAATGTTGTGATATCAAATAGTTAATCATGAAATAGATTACTGAAATACCAAACCAAAAAAACTTTTGATCAAATAAACTCGTAAATAAAATTTACATCACATTTTAAAGAAATAAAAAAAATTAATGTTAGTTATGATAGAAGTAAACTTGAAATTAAAGAAAAATATAATAATAATAAAAATGGTTATAAATTATTTATTCTGAAACAACTTTTTCTACATATACACTTTGAAAAATTATAATACTATACCAGAGCTCAGCTCCAAAAGTCACATCTCAAAAACTACTTTTAAAAAATCAATGAATAAAAATAAATATTAAATCATGCATTTAACGATATTTCATTTTATAACATTACATTTTATGGGAGAATTTTACAATAATAATTCAAACTGTTTACATTCAGTTTTGCTACACAGCTTTTATTGTGGATACATTTTATAATTGATTACTTTTACTTTTTTCAGTCTTATTTTATAATGCCGGTCTTCTATCAGTCCAATTATTTTTATCTGAGAAACAGTAAACCGAATTCCAATTTTTTCATTACGGCAAAACTATATTGAAACTTGTGGATTTACACATATAAATACAATTATTTTTTGTGTTACCAGAACTGCTTAGGTGGATCAACATTTTAAAATAAATATTATATGCATACATTTATTAAATGACAAATTTCTTGCAATAATTAACCCATTACGCTTTATCAATTACTTTAAGTTCTTAAAAATGAGTGCTTCAACATTCTATCCACCATGAAGCAAACATCTAAATTCTTGTATCTGAATATAAAAATTTGTTAGCAGATAATGGCTGAAAATAAAAACTTATTTTACTCATCCTCACAACAAATATTTCACAAAATAAGGACAGTGAACTAATTTAGTAAAGTCAATTGTTTAAAATAATGCATTTTCAAGAAGAAAATTCAATGATACCCTAGAGTAAAACATTAATTTCTTGTATCTTTTTCTTTTTCTGTTTAGCCTTCGGAACCACCATAAGGTATTACTTCAGAAGATGACTGAGGATGTTGTGTGAACAAAAATGAAGTGTACTTTTGTACGATCTTGGGTCACCATTCCTGAAATGTATAGTTAATTGAAAACCAACCACCAAAGAACTCCAGTATCCACAATTTAGTATTTGTTATATTTACATAAAGCCAAGAGACATATTTTAAATTCTATGTAATATATTATTATATATTTTTGAATATTTATATATTTTGAATATTTTTCAATTACCTGTCTATTGTAACTAAAATGAGGTTCCTAAAACTAGTAAAGAAAAGGAACAAACAAAAATTAAATTATCCGTAAAAACACGATACAAAAATACTACTTTTTCTAGAAAGTAAGTACAAGTTTGATGGAAAATATTTAATAGAATTGTTGTGATTTTTTGCCTAAAGTTTAATGATTACTTTTTCACAGAATATTGACATTTTAAGCTAAAATAACATTGTATAAAGTTACATAACAGTAATATACACAAAATTACTGATTTTTTGTTACGTTTTTCATGTTAAAATGTAGACTTTTTGCAAGATAGAAAAAAAAATCAAAATTTGGTTTAAAAGTGTTACACAAGCAGACATACACTTCTACATATTCAGATCCATATAGACTTTCTTTCTGCAAAGCACCAAAAGAGAAGTTTTTGATTTAATTTCAAGTACTTGCTTACTTTCTTCTCTTCAAAAAATTTCCTTTTGAAATCATCTCAGATGATACATGATCCTAAAGTATTAATATCCTTCTATCCTATACGATCCTTCAGTATGGTTTCTGGTGTTTGAAGATTCATGGTACTACAAGTAATATTCTGATCTGTTAGGTATTAAATGTACCTGCCCGATCAAAAATGTCACAGTGTGAGGAGTAAGGCATCTTACATATACATAATGAAAATAAAAGACATAAAAATAAAAGCATTAAAGATGGTTTAAATAAAAATATTTAAAACATCTACAATGGGACGTCTAAAGTATTATTACAAAAAAAAAAACTTGTTTGAAAAGATATCAGAAATATTTGAAACCAGAACAGATTAAAATAAAAAAACTAATTTATTAAGTGAGCTAGTAAAACTAACTGCACAATTACCTTTGTACATAATAAATAAAATGTAATCAAAAGGAAAAATCTTAGTACTTATAAATCTAAAAACAATCTGTCAACATAAAAAAGAATTCTATCATGCACGACTGATTTTATTAACTTATCTAAGCCAAAACTTGCAGTCATAAATCTTTTCAAGGCAAGATCTACTTTACCAAGATACTATTGTAATAAGGGCTAACTTTTAGGTTTTCCTTGCAGCAAGGAAGTCGATGATTTAAATTTAGGAAGTCGATGATTTAAATTTAATTATATTTTAAATTTATTTTTAATTTAAATTACAAACTATTATAAAACCACTACACTATAACTTTTAACTCTCTCTCTGAACTAAATTATCTATAATTCACAATTTTGGAATGGGTCCACATATCAAAGATAACACTTTTATCTGTTAAAGATTTGGCGATATAAATCGAAAATTATAAACAATTGTTTTGAGAATAGGTAGAAGGACAAAAATGAATAACTAAATAATATCAGTACGGTTTAAATTTCTTGACAAGGTCTGTGCCCATGTTTATAATTTCTATTAATAACCTTGTGATATATTTATAAAACATGGGAAAAATTATTTATGAGAATATGTACTTACTTTAAATCAAAATAAAAAACAGTTTTGAGTTTTCAAAATTGTCTGTTACGTGATTTATGTACAAAAAAGTGAGGGAATAACATTATTTTTGGAATTGTTCAAATTTAGAACTTTGTATCAAATAGAAGAAACTGATGTCAAAAGTTGGTAGCACTGTTTTGGTGGATGTAAACACACCGATCTCTATATAACTGGACAGGGAATCCCATGTAATGGAATTGGTAAAATTTAAAGCATAAACTAGCCACTAAATAAGTGGTAGAACCAGTAGAACTTAATAAAATCAAATACACATGCGCAAAGGTATGTGTAAGAGTAGGGATAAAACCATGTTTTAAATTTAAACTGATGCAGTAGAAGTGTTCTGATTTTGTATTTTGAATAAAGTGAGCTATATTTATTTATTGCATTCAAAAACTACTGATTGTGATTGTGAATACTTACAAACTGAAAATAGATTTGTGAGTAAAAATCATGTAGAAGTTTGTTTTGTAAAACAAAAGATACAAAACTGAACAATGCATCTTTAAGTAAGTATAAAGTAAGATTTGAGGTTATAACAATGTAAGAATTGCAAAACTTGCATAATTAATGTGAATTCATAATAAGTTGTTTTCATAAATAATAAAAATATTCTTGAAATATATACAGCAGTTATAATTACTATTGTCCAGTTCAATTAAAACCGATATCAACCCTAATAATAGAGTAAAAAAAGTACTTAGAGGAACGCTTGAACCTTGGTCGCTTGAATGATGAACAGGCTTGATACTAATCAATCTATTGCAAGATTTAATGTAGGTCTTAACAATTGTTAGTACATAAACTACACTGAAAACTTATTTTTTGAAATTGGTTCAAAATATGTAGCGAGAAATCAGTTGGAAAAATTGAATATCTTTTATTATATTTTGGTCGCTCAAATTGGCTTAGAAAATTGTTCATATATTAGCTCTGTATAAATATTAGCTATTTCCTTACTTAAAAAAATTCTGAAATTTTCTACAACTGTCTGTAAATTTCTGCTTGTGTTGCGAAAATGACCATTCTTTTGGTTATTTGACTTGAGTAAAATAAACATCCCTACCATCATGATTATAGTCGCGCAAGCACACAACGGTTTTATACAGTTCCCAACATCTCATTCTGCAATGCTTCACATTGAACAGTAAATTGTATTTTACGCCATAAGGATCCCCTAATCAGTTTTATAGATATCAGTTAGCTAACTATCAGTTTTATAGTAGTTGTTTGGAAACAAGCACTAACATATTCCAGTCATTCAGCAATCAGCTGTTTCATACTACTTATTTACAAATATAAGTTAAAGAGATGCATCCAAGCGCGGAACAGCATATTATTATAAAATTTCTTACAAAAGAAAATATGAAATTTTGGTGAGGAAACGTTAACAAATATGAAATGTAGTAAACCTTTTAAAGATAGTAAAAAAAAAAAAAAAAGGTGTAGAGAATGAACCATATCCACGCCATCGGAAAAATCGATAAAGAAATTGGCGACAGGGTTAACATACTTATTCAAAATGATCGTCAATGAATCTTGGCGGACGTATTTCCAATCCGCTTACAAATAATGAATCGTTCCACGAACTTCACAGTAGATGAACAGGTTCGTCCTGTTGTTATCGACCACTTATACCAGCATTAGCAAAAACGATATAGGTGACGTCGTGTAATAAGATTGCAATGTTCCTGGTAGCAGCTGCGCTTTTGCCGAGCTAAGCGACAACCGGTATATTTTCAACAGACGATCATAAGTCAGTCGCTCTCAAAATTAGGGAAAATATAACTAGTTTATTATGTTTTACAGTTATTGGGGAGCTTATTATTTTTTTTCAGATCGAAAGATAAATAAATTTATAACAAGGTGCAGTCCAGCATTTTATAAGATTGTGTTTTTCTTTACGACGATGGATATGATGGATTTCGGTCGTTTTTACTTCCTTCTACGAAGTAAAGGAAGTATTGCGATTGGAAAAACTCTCGGTTTTCAAATTTCAACGGAAATATCTATTAACTAGTTTCGGCGTGACGTCTGTACGTACGTATCTCGCATAACTCAAAAACGATTAGCCGTAGGATGTTGAAATTTTGGATTTAGGACTGCCGTAACATCTAGTTTTCCACCTCCCCTTTTGATTGCAATCGACTGAACCAAAAGTGTCCAAAAAAGCCCAAAATCCAAACAGATTTGGTCTTTGAACTTTTTTTTTAACTGCAGTAATAAGGCTTCATCGAGAGCTTTTCAACGATATATCATAAGTGGTTATTTTCATTGGTTCCACAATTATAACCAAATAAAAATTTAATTAATGAATTATTTGGATTTTACAAGGGGAAGGCACATCGGTTCGAATCGGACTTCATTTCCTTTTTTTTTAAATTTATTTGTTTAACTTAAATTATTTTTTTTTAATTTAAATATATTGATTTAATAATTATTAACCCCTGATTGTAAACAAAATTTTACAATAAATAATTATTCAATGATAAAAAAATGAAAAAAAAAATTATTAGTGAATTCAAATTTTATGTACTTTTAAAAATGTGTAAATGTAATTTAACATGCATTACATACGTGTATATTTAATATATTTGGTGAAACATCTGATTATTTATTATTAATTGAAAATTATAATTAAAATCGTATTACTTTGTATTTTCTAGTCTAATTTCTGTTTAATTTTATTTAATTATTCGAGAATTTCTGTTTAATTTTATTTACATTAAAGTTTACTACAGAGCGACTGAAAAATACACCCTCACAAGAAAAAGATATACACTGAGACATACATGTCCGATTTTCAATAAATTTCAAAAAATTCTATCTTTTAGTTCATTAATTCTCTGATATTGTCGGACAATATTCTAAGTCTGAGTTGATCGTGATTTCGTTTATTTGTTTTTTATTGCCAATCATTTAATCGCTCTTTGCTTTGATATAATTCTTCTGATCTTAATTTGTGTACACGTTCTCTAGTTTTCAAATTTTCTCTCTCTTTATATTCATCATCCTCTCTTAAATCTTTTTATTTTTTCCTTGGTTTTAACGTTTTCTTCCTCTTTATCACCTTCCTTAATCTTTTTATTCTTTCTTTTTCTGCAACATTTTCTTCCTTTTTTCATTTTCCTTTTTTTTTTAACTTTTTTTAAAAAAATATATTGATTTATTAACTTCCGATTGTAAAAAAAAATTACAATAAATAATAATTCAATAATAACAATTAAGAAAATATGAAAAAAATCAGAAGTTATTAGTGAAATAACATTTTACGTCATTTTATAATGTGTATTTGTAATATTTTGTAATAATAGAAACGTTCAAATTTAAATTATAATATATTAGTTATTCAAAAAGTAATGTAAAACAAATAAAACTACATACTGTTATTTTTCAACATTAGCCTCCCTTTTTTTCAATACTCAGGAGCCATCTTCGGGTAGCTTCCGCATTCCTGTGGTTTCAAACTTTCAAACAGCTTCAATGACTTCTTTATCGGAAGAATTTTTGTACCGCCTATAGCTTCTTTTAAGAGTCCGTCCTTTTATAAGGACGGAAGTCAGTGGGAGGAAGGTCCATACTGTAGGAGGGATGTTGCAGAATATTGCACTTAATTCACGGACTGTAGCCGTAGTATTGATCGGCCACACCAAGGCGCGCATACCCTGTAAAAAAACAGACGAAATGTTGTCTTTGATGGCTGTTTTTACCGGACCCCTTCAATAAATTTGAATAATACTCTTGCTCTCTAGGGAGCTGCTCTGTTAGGAAATCGACGTGTAGAATATCCCGCCTATCCAAAAGAATGAAACCATAATTTTTCCTGCTGAAAAAGCAGTTTTTGTTTTTTCTGGTTTCGAAGATGAAGGATGGCCGCCGTTGTATCGATCTTGTTTTGTTTTCTGGAGTAAAATAGTGCACTCATCAATAGTGATAATAGGCTGTAAAAATTCATTGTCTTCCCTTTTCTTCATATTGTGCACATAATATGTGAGCCACTTGCAGACGTGTCCGCTTGTGTTCGTCCGTTAGCATTCGTGGAATCCAAAGTGCGCATACTTTTCGGTAATTAAGTTGATTTCTGATAAGGCGATATTTAAACTAACAACGGTAATGAACGAATGGAGATCGCTGTGAGAGATTATTGCATACACGGAGAGGGACGCAGTTCTGTACGACGAGAGAAACTACGCAACACTCGTAACGGATGAAAAGACGAGAATAAATATTATATCGGTTGAAAAAGCAGAACAAATGATGGTGCTCGATAAACTAGGTTTACAAATTCAGAACTTTTAAATTAAGTTCCAAAAATTTCGAGAACAAATCTTTATGGGATAACGACAAAAGAAACAGGATTTCCTCAAATTCCCATTCAATGCGGATACCTAGATGATCGCTTGAACTGCAGAAAACTCAAGAATGGCATCGGTCCATTCGTTCTACAACGGTACAAAATGAATATCTCAAGACATCGGTCAGGTTCGTAAATTCACGTCGGTAGAGACCGACGAACAGTCAAGCGGATTCACAATCTTTAACGTAACAGGATAACAAAAAAATCCGAATTTCACTATCGATACATGCAAATACACGTAATACGTTAAAAAAAAAAACCAGCAATTAATAAAGCGACTTTTTGTAATAGAAGTCCAGACTCCAAGCAATTTTAATGAAAATCACGATCTTTTTTTCTTGGCGGTTGGCCACGGGCCATTCTCCGGATATAAATCGCTAAAATTCTCATCTTGCATTAACCGAATAAAATATTATGTAAATGTCACGCAGATTTAATTTTCCTGGATTAATGTGAACAGATTATGTATTTTGATGCGCTAATGCGTAAACAGTAATTCATCTAACGTTTAAATTTATATATTTTCATTAAAATCCGTGTAAAAACATACTCTCGTATTAAAAATTAATCTTTTAGAAAAAAAATATACGAACAGTAAAACAATTCATATTCATAAAAGAAATCACTTAAGCGCGAGTGAAGATTATACAATAAATTCGTAACGCTTATATAGGTGTGAAGTAGTTCTGTTTCTCTAATTACACTGAAGATACACGTGGAAAATCGAGCGATAAACAAAACGCGATAAATATAAACGTAGCATAAAGAAAGCAAAGCACGTATAAAATAATAGGGGGTGGAGAAAAATTTAGATTGGAAAACGATGTCATCAAGTTGTATAAAATATACAGGCTTTACTTCGTTCTGTAGTTAAAACTGAATGATACGAACGAAATTTCACTTAACCCTTTTTCGATCGAATATATTTAGATTTCAATTATTAATAGATTCCAAGGGAAAACATTTCAAAAAACAATTAATTAAAATGTTACGTTAGGTGTACGACATTACAGTTGCAGCGTTTATTTTTATTTTTCTCAAGTACTTGCTTTAACACAAGCAATGACCCTCAACGACAGCATCATTAACTCTGTAATACAGCTATCAAAGAAATATTAAGATAAAATATAAATAAAACTGAGCAATTTAACGCAATAAATTTCGAATGACTTGCACAATCTGCAGCACTCGGTGTAAATTACAGACTTGGAAAAAAATGGCTGAATCATAACACTACGATGCTAGAATATTAAACGATCCTCAGTCGTTCGATAAGAAATAAACTTGACCGTGATAAAAAAAATGTAATATTTCGTACACAGTGCGACGATCCCGTGCAAAATTTTTCCTCCGTAGTTTTTTTTTTTTTTTTTTTTAAATTACCTATTATATTTTATATTTTTTCTTCCAAATCAGTGGGTATTTAAGTCATTTGCGGAGAAAATAAAAGTATAATATAACCAAACTTAACCTATGCTTGCTAACATTGACTACCGAGCGAAGCAAGCGTAAATTAAGTTAGTTTAGATTATATTTATATAATTTCTCCGCAAATAGTTAAAAATACGTAATACAAATACGTAATACACAACGTAAAAAAACATTGTGGAGGAAAAACAGAAAAAACCCAAAACTGTTATAATGATAACATGCAAATTTTACTCGATAGTAAAATAATTTTATTAATACGAATGGATTTCTACAAGTTTGTACGTTCAAATCATAAACCCACAGACGAATTTGCTCGCACGCACATACCCATTATTAGACCCGATAGTATTTTACAAGCTGCAGAAACGTGCCGCAGGCACGCCCTTCGCAGCTAGGCTCTGCGGGGGCGTCTCGGAAAGAGATTATCAAGGTGTCCAAAATTGATTACCTCTTGTGTAAAAATTTTTTTTTTGAATGATTAAAATTGATACAACGAAAGTTAAATAAGAAATTTAACTCTAGAAATTGATAATAACGAATCGGGATTTTCCGCTAGTGATCGGTACATTTGGATGCCTACTTTTCGGTTATAATTCATTATTTTATGAAGAAAAACAATCACATAAATAAAAAAATATATTATTCATCAATAATTCGCATATATATCGATATATAATAATAAAATTTGATGTGGGCACATGACTTTCTTGTACGCCTATTAAATTAAGTATATTAATTATATATTTTTTATTTAATTTTTTCATTTGTTTTGTTATTATTGAATTATTATTTATTGTTCTTTTTTACTATCAGAGGTTAATAATTATTAATATATCAATATATTTAAATTAAAAAAAAAGGAGATGAAGTCTGATTCGAGTCGATGTGCCCCTTACCCTACATCCAGATATTTCATTAATTAAAGTTTTATTTGGCTATAACTCTAGAACCAATGAAAATAAGTACCACTTATGATATATCGTTGAAAACTTTTCAATAAGAGCTTAGTATTGCAGTAAAGAAAAAGTCCAAAATCCAAATCTTTTTGGATTTTGGGCTTTTTTGGATATTTTGGTTCACTCGATTGCAATGAAAAGGGGAGGTGTGCACAACTAGATGTTACAGCAGTCCTAAATCCAAAATTTCAACACCCTGATCGTTTTCGAGTTGTGCGAGATACATACGTACGCACATATATACGTACCGTAAAGACGTCACGCCGAAACTAGTCAAAATGGATTCAGGAATGGTAAAAATTGATATTTCCGTTGAAATCGCAAAACCGAAATTTTTCGCGATTACAATACTTCCTTGTACGAAGTAATAAATATATAATAATATAACAAGTATACACACCTGACCACCACAGACATGTACTAATGAATCGGAATTTTCCGCTAGTGATCGTTACATTCCGGTGCTAAGCTAAGGGAGATGGACACAGACAGACATACAGACACAAATAAAAATTTCCTTTAGTAGGGTAGAATTAATAAATAATCCTATCGGAAATAGAGCATATTTTTTTTTAAATTACGATTTTTTGAAACTGACGGCTTGTAATAACAATTTACTATCTCCTAATTTGGTGATGATTTCTAAAAGTAAAAATTTAAGGAAGAATAAAAACTATTACTTTGTGTTTTTTTTTTTTTTTGTTTTTTTCACTGAAAGTTTTTTTAATTAGGTTTCATTATTCGTTTTATTTAAATACTGCCGTGTGGAAAAAACCAATCAAAAGAAACGGAAAAATGACAATGTTTCGTTTCGATATCTAATTAATTACCTAGCCAGTGTGAGCTAAGGTCGGCTGTAAAACTGAAGTATTTCCTATCTCTTTATTCGTTATTAATCTAAATTTAACTGCCTTCGTGACTATTTTCTTGAATTTTCCCTGAAAATTCTTCTGAATAATAACACGCTTAATCACTATTCTAGAATCCAATATTTAGCGAATAAAAAATATTAACAATCTTACAGATAGACGATTTAATTTCTAATTAAAAAAATTGACGCTTAAATTATCCGATAAAAATTAAGATGGAAATACCAAATTGGATGTAACCTTCATCATTTCGTAGAAATGACGAAGAGTAAGGCTTGAAAAAACAAACAAACAAAAAAGCCAAACGCGTGGAATTGAGAACCTCCTCTTTTTAATTAAGTTTGTAATAAAATGCTAAGTCGACTCTTATTTCCTGTAAACAACACCTTACAATTCTCCTGTTACTTCATTTTTTCCTTATTTATTCACATTATACGCAGTTTATAAAAATATATTCGTTTACAATAGGATTACAACAATAAAACACATTTTATTATATCGATTCCATAGCGTTTTCAATTTAACACAATTAAATCGCGTAAAGAACAATCTTAATAGCTCGACCTACACCGTAATTGCAGGGATTCCTGAGTGCCGAAAAGGCCGTACTACGCGGGAAAATAGAGAGATTTGAAAATGAAAGGATAATCCAGAAAACAGATTTTCCGTTTAAAAAATGAGATACAAGATCTCATTTTTTCTGTTAACTTTCTCATAACTTTCTGTTAAAAGTCATTTAACGTCTACGAACAATTCGTTCTTAAAAAATACTTACCAAATGCATACTAAGAATCACAACATTCTGTTATCAAATAAACACACAAGATTTCGTCAAATTCTTATTTCGCTTAAAATAAAATGAATTAGTCTCTATAAATTTCCCACTGCAGTTTTTTTTAGCTCTAATTATTCAGGCGGACTAGGGCACTTATCCGAGCTGTGTGGTCTGACAGAACTTCACACAACACACGATACTTAAATGCAGTGTAAGCTTCGGAGTAGTTTTTTCATAAGTCCCGACATTTTTTAGAATGGTAGTAACGAGGTCGTCATCGATAAATATTTGTATATATTTTTGTCCTCTGTCGCGTATCAGGATCGTATTTATTCTAAACTAAACACCAATCTTACTGCGTCTCTATCATCAGATGAAATTTTAGACCAAATTTTATAAGCTATTGATTTAAAACGTTATCCACGTCTATTCTATTTCTTAGTCTTCATCGGTTAGATCAGACTCCTGAAATAATAAAAAATAACACTCATTCTGATTTTCGGCAAACTCCGGATATCACGGTCACTATGTTTCCCGAGATTTAATCCGATGCGCTTCGAAAAACTGCTCCTTTCACGATACGAAAACAAATATTTACAAATTTACACGATACGAAGATCGTGTAAACATCATAGGGATCTCTTTGCGATACGTCACGTCGGAACGACGTGACAACATACAGCGGTGGGCCGAACTACTGGACGTGGGAGCCAATGAACAGCCGAACCGTACAGATGGCATTGAATACAGAATATCATATAAATAGTTCATCCCATCAGCCCGATCTCCATTATCATTGGTCCGAGTAAGGCGGATGGTATATTCTAAATTATTTGATTCCAATTTCTTATTATACACTTCAAGGCAAAGAAAACCGAAATAGAAATAAAAATATTATATATATTTATATTTATTATATATTTTTTTTTAATTTTTATTATATTATAAAAACAACTAAAAACTATACATGCAAACTCTATTGGTCGTACATCAAACTTTAAGGCATAAAACAAAATAAGCCGAAGAAATCGTCATCTTTAGCTTCTTCTTTTTTTTAAATCTGAAGAATACATCCTATAAAAGATTTTATCCAATTTCTAAATATTAAATACAATATACCTTTATTTTAAATAACATGAAGTTAAAAGATAACAGATGAATAATGTGAAACGAGCAACGAGAAGATAATGATGTGTATTTATTGTGAAACGTGCTCACAGTAAATACAAGGAAGAAAAAACAAAGTGAATTTTTTTTGCAGTAAATAACCGGTATATCATCATGTGCCAAATAAAAAAGATTGTCAATGAATCCTAATTAATTTATTAAACACCTTCCCATTTACAATGTGTGTGTGTATGTGTGTGTGTGTGTGTGTGTGTGTGTGTGTGTGTGTGTGTGTGTGTGCGCGCGCGTCCATTTTTAATTTTAACAGCGGTTCCAGCTTTTTCAGAACAGCCTGGTACTATTCACTTAATTCGATATCCACTGAAGGATTGTACTGAGTTAGTAAAAGCTAACCAACTTGCTAGTAGATAAACGAAATAACTGTTTCAGTACGGTATTTAGGTAAAACTTTAAATGTAATAAATGAACTTTGAATACTTTAAATTAGATTTATTGTTTCCCTAAATAGATAATCATTATTCAAATTTTACTCGTTCGTTGATTATATTTCTCTTTATTCTGTGTAACTTAAGTGTATTTTTTTTTTTTTTTGATTTTGTAAAATTAAAATTTTAGATTATTTGTTTATTTATTTATTGAAATATTTTGTTGTGTATATTTGAAAATATATGTTTATTATCCTCCAGATGAATTAGATTTGTATTATTATATTTATACACTAGTGAGTGAATGTTCTGGAAAACGTTTTTTTTTCCCAATTTCTAAAAAAAAAAGGTAATAATTTTTCTCTATAATCTATTAGACATATTTCGGCTGTTTTTATTATAATTCGAATTATTGTTATTAATTTATTTAGATTTTTATCGTTAAATAGAGACAGAAAAAAACGGGTGTTATTTCAACGAGTGAAATTCTGAATATATATCTCCTGTCTACATTTAAAAAAGAAAATTAATGATGTTTTTTAATTAAATTACTACCAACTCTGCGAAAAAAATGGAGACGTACTCACAAAAATAAGAAAAAGCAGTATGGTACGTGCAAAAATGTTTAATTCATTTTAATAAATCAATATATATGTTGCTGCTAGGATGCATTTCTTTAAACTATTAATTTAAGGCGGATAAAGAATTCTAAGTGGTAATAAGAAAAAATACACGAACTTTCGAAATTATTAATAACAAAAAACTCGAAGCTCGCTTTCAACATTTAGTTATACTAATAACTCTGTTAAAACCTTCAGCATCAAAAACTGATATGCAAAAGATTTTATAAGACATATTAACAAAAAAGACGTCGTCGTTCGAAGGCTAAAATGAAATTTTTTTTCAACAGCATATCTTTGTAATATAATACGCAAAACAGATGACCGATAGTAGTGTTAAAGAAGCTCCTAACAATGCGACACACGACCGTATTTCACGCTTATGACCTGACTGTGGCACTATCGTCGTTTACTTAAACCTATTATTCCTTTTGAACTAATTTTTTCGTTACAGTGTCATACATAACATAGCTACAGCGATGGAAAAACCAAATAGTTTTAGTAAAACTAATTTTTAATAAAGAAGTTTATCTCAGTTTATGACTGTTTTCTACTTCCTTGTACGAAGTGAAAGAAGTATTGTAATCGAGAAAAATGTCCGGTTTCCAGATTTCAACGGAAATATCCATTTTGACCATCCCTAAATCCACTTTGACTAGTGTCGACGTGACCTCTGTACGTATATATGTATGTATGTATCTTGCACAACGATTAGCCGTAGGATGTTGAAATTTTCGATTTGGGATTGTTGTAACATCTAGTTGTGCAACCCCCCCTCGACCGTTTTGATTACAATTCATTGAAAAAAAGTGTCCAAAAGCCAATTTTTGGGGGATTTTTGTCTCTTTCTTAACTGTAGTAATAAGCCCTCATCGAGAGCTTTTCAACGATACATCATAAGTAGTAATTATTTTTATTGGTTCTAGAGGTATAGCCAAATAAAACTTTACCTAATGAAATATTTGGATCTTACGGCAAGGCACATCGGTTCGAATCAGACTTAATCTCCTTTTTTTTAACTTTTTTAAATTTTATTTAAATATATTGATTTATTAACCTCTCATAGTAAAAAAGTTTTACGATGAATAATAATTCAATAACAAAAAAAAAAAAATGAAAAAATATCAAAAGTTTTTAAAGAAATAAAATTTTATGTACTTTTCATTTAAAAAAAAAAAAAATGTGTACATGTAATTTAATAGGTGTACAAGGAAATCATGTTTTCCACATCAGATTTTTTACATTTATAAAAAACAATAACAAAAATTAAATTATAAATATTTTAATTATATTAATCGATACTAGATATCTATTTAAAAAAATGTCTCGCTTTTATTAAAACCGGCACCAGCAGCAAAAATTATATTTTAGTTAAGTACCGACTCAGTCCGTTTATCGAACTTAATTAATATACATAAAATATTAGTGAACATCATTTTTGTGGAAATCAGCCACTTATATAATTGAAAAATTGCTTTGAAAATATTAATTGAAAAAATGTCTTTGATAAAGGCCAAAAGACTTCCTTGAAAATTGATTTTTTCTTTTACGACCGTAGTAGCGATCGTAGAGCAACTCGTTCACCTTTACCAATGTAAAAATTATAAATCGTTCCACGAATGACACTTTTAATTGTGAAGTTAAATATGGAAGTTTGGTTTTTTAGCGTTACGATTTTTTTTTTTTGAGCTAAAAAACGGTTTTTATCTGAATTAGTCTTTGCTTCATTTAACATTTTCTGAAGATTACTGAATGAAATTCCAGTAGTTTGGAGGACACACGTTACTGAACTTGTTAAGAAGAATCGGTACACCTTATGCCTCCTTTATCATAAGTTAAAAACATTATTAAACACGAATTTTCTCGTCTTTCTTTCTTTTTCCTGTTTAGCCTCCGGTAACTACCGTTTAGATAATTCTTCAGAGGATGAATGAGGATGATATGTATGAGTGTAAATGAAGTGTAGTCTTGTACATTCTCAGTTCGACCGTTCCTGAGATGTGTGGTTAATTGAAACCCGACCACCAAAGAACACCGGTATCCACGATGTAGTATTCAAGTCCGTGTAAAAACAGCTGGCTTTACTAGGACTTGAACACTGGAACTCTCGACTTCCAAATCAGCTGATTTGGGAAGACGCGTTAACCACTAGACCAACCCGGTGGGTCCGAATTTTCTCGTCTGGCTATGAATAAGTTCTTTTTCTATGAATAATTCTTTTTCTTGTATACCCCACTACTTTCACCTTTAATGATAATGAAATGGAATTATAGTACTATCCTAGTTAAATTTATGGTAATCTAAAGAAACAGAATCCGTTAACAGAAAATGTAAAAATTAAACAATTGTAACGACGCCGATAATTTTCGTAGAAAAAACACAACACGATGTTTTCACTAAACTAATATAATACTCTCACACAGATACACACTCGTAGACATAGTAACAAACACGCTACGACATCGAAGAAGCAACTGAACACATCCCCACCGCCAAAAATGTGTTATCTATGGTAACGCTTCAAAAACAAACTTTTTGTGGTTAGCACACACTATTACTATTTATGGCAGTTAGATGTAATGGCAATTTATAATTAATTGTTCGATCTAAACTATTAATCACGGAACGACGGGAATACGATTTAATTTATATGAAGTAGTAAAGTAAAACAACTTTTATTTAAACTGTTTTCTGAATAATAGACTTTTTTTTAAATCAGAAATTAAAAAAATGTTTTTTTTTTTTTAATTACCAAATAAAAGCAAAATAAACATAACTGAAAAGTGTTGTAATAACATGTGAATTTTAGTCGTTTACTAACAAAGTTTAATTATATTTTAATACCAAGTACTCCTAAATTTTACTTTAAAAATCTCAATTCGAAGTATAATTATTAGTAAGATGTAATTTTATTTCAGAAGAGAGTGACCGTTAGTAATTTATGTTAAAAAAAGTTTAGCGATTAATAAAAATACTATTCAGACAATTCTGGAGTCGTAGAATTAATAATAAATACAATCAGTTGTGAGTAAGTAAAAGATATTAATTCAATTAAAATATATTAAACATTCCGAGACATCAATTGGTGTCTCGTTATCCACGGTTGCTATGAGACATAAACTGATGTCTCAACTTTATTTTTGGATATTTCAAAAAGTAAAGTTTCAAACTGAAATTGTATCAAAAATTATTAATAGGGTAACAAAACCTTCAATTAAATTGAACAAATAAGACAATGGCAGCACTGATGGATATTTTTAGCAATGTAAGTACAGCAGCCTTGGAAATGTTGCATTTTTCAGTGTGGCACTAACCTGTTGTTAATAATAGTTACAAACAGAGACGTTTGTAATAGACACAATAAATCTAGATTTAATACAAAATATTCTTAATAGTTTCGAAACTACTATCACAATGATAAAACACAAATAACGGGCACATAATAATAATAATAATAATAATGATGCCCTATATTTTATAAGGGCTCCGAGTGTAGAATACTTAAACAACAGATTCACAAATTGAAATCGAATTTTGAAATAAAATTTTATGAAATCGATTTTGAAAACGTGTACTAAATCATAAATATTACTACTAATGTTTTATTTCATTTTTATAAAATAAAATCTTCCTCTATGGAATAAAATTATCACTCGTTAACAATCGAAAAATAAATTGAAAGAAAAAAAAGAAGTTAACATACCTTCGTTGAATGTGACGCGATGCTCTGGAGAGGGAGTAACGACCGCCTCTTGTTCTTCAACTGGTGATGACGCAGTTGACTCCGGCCCTGCATCAGAAGAAATAAGAGAAGATGAAGATGATAGTCTATATTGCCTCAAAAGTAGGGGATGATTGGCGGAACCGATAACACATATTAATCTCCTTCGTTTTTTCCACTGCATCTCACATATATTTTATTTCTAACTTTTAAAAAGAATGCTTTACAAAATATTTTGATTCAGAGAAATCAGTCTCGATACAGTTTAGATTACAAAATGTCCGATTTATATAAAAATCACAACCAAAACACAGTGTCACAAACTTAAACAGAAATACAAAAAACCCACATTCAATAAACTATATATTTAGATGTCAATAATTACATTTACACA
Organism: Lycorma delicatula; assembly: GCF_047948215.1. Lineage (NCBI taxonomy): Eukaryota > Metazoa > Arthropoda > Insecta > Hemiptera > Fulgoridae > Lycorma > Lycorma delicatula. The sequence continues at coordinate 99,910,861 of NC_134462.1, forward strand.
ACACACAAAAACACGTAACAAAAATGTTCATTCACAGGTCATATTTTATTTAAGAAGGCTTAATACTGCAACTATTTTACACGACACACATGTAGTTTCACATGTCTTCCACCAATACACCGCCTGAATAAGGAAACAAACAGTACGAAAAAATTATTCAAACTAATACTTTAATAATTTTAAAAATAAATACAAATTTAAAAGATAAAAATACAAATATAAAAGCTAATGTGAAAAAATATTATTACAATACAAAAGAAATAGAATTATTTGGAAATTTTAATTTTTTAATATGCGACATATAATCGAGGCGTTGTTTTATAACATAAAAGGGTTCATTATTTTGATCGCTTTAGATTAAATATCAGACTTGTGTTTTGTTGTTGAGATATTTAATTTATAAAACCTAAAGTATAAAAAGGCAAATGGACTCACAGTTGCTTTTTCTAAGAGTAATCAAAGTAAGGGTGAATTATGCCCTACAATTTAATCGGATCGGCGCGGTAATATGCAATAATATACACGGCTAAATTACTAAAGGAAAAAGGCTAAATCACTCCACTCCTCATTTTTTTTTTAATAACCCCGGCATTTTCCATCCGTCTATATCACATGTCAAAGCTCAAAAAATCGTTACGATATTGGTGACTAGCAAAATAAAAATTATACATAAGTACAAAAGCGTACACTTATTAAACAAGAAAAACATCAACACCTCATGAGGTAACTGTCACTCTGAAGGAAAGAGATTAGTTTATGAAATGACTGCAGGAGAGAGAAAACCGTGACTTAACGCGTTAAAAAATGTAAATATTAAGCGTTCTTTAGGTATAATATATATATATATATATATATATATATATATATATATATATATATATATATTCCAGAAGCTAAATCTAAATAAATAATGCGCAGATTAGATGTAGAATAATAATTTTTCTGTCTCGTGAAAATTAATTAATCTTCGTTTGCTTGATTTTTATTACGTATTTTTTTTACATCATATTACATCGTAAGTATCAGTTAATATTTACGTACAAAAAAACCTGTAACTTATTTAACTAGGTTTTTTGCATAAAAAACCAAAAACTCATTAATCAGCAAAGTAAAAAAATGTAGTATTAATAAGAACAATAATAAAGCAGCCGCCTTACTTTGCATAAAACGTTAGAATGTCTTTGGAAACAGAATATAGCACACAAAGTGACAGATATTACAAAGACATCATTACACCATATTTAACGAGGGTGTACGGTATGAGTAGTGTAGTGGTAAGTAGTAATTAATTAATTATGCCAGAAAACAAAACACAAAAAACAGGAATACAAACATTCCGCATCAATTTTTTTTTAATTTTAAAATTAAAAATGAAAACATTTTAATATGATTAAAATTTGCCGGCAGCTCACAGCGAAGAAATAATAAATGTGTAATCAATTATACTATTCATTTTATCCATTCACTTCGTCAGTTACGCACTACAAAAAAGCATGAATTGATTAATTTTAGAAAGAAAAATACATGCAACAGTAAAAGTGCGATAAAATGAATGAATAAATCAAACATGAATGAAACTTACTCTATTATATTATAAATGAGTTACGTAAAAAAAAGATATAAAAATCAAATTCTGTACAACTCAAAACAAACAAACACATACACAAATTATACAATAGTTAATAATAAATAACATTGTTTTATGAAATTAGAGCAAAAGCGGTTATATAACGTTAAAAACATAATTAATGGACGGACAGTAGGTTATTTATAAAACTGGTAGTCTAATATACACATATACTTATATAGTATATATATATATATATCTGCTATATAAGTATATACTCGTATATTAACAACTAATAATAGTCCAGACAGGGAACCTGCTGTAGCCCGCACAATAATACACACATGCCCGCGCGCGCGCACACACACACACACACACACACACACACACACACACACATATACACGCGCGAACACGACTAGGCGACGATCATACGAGTGTTACAAAACGTGTGAGGTAAAACTAACTAATACACTGGCTATACTACACAAATATCAAACAAAAAATAACAATTATGTTACACGAATTCATGCAGAAATATAAATATGAACACGAAAAAACATGTATGCGCACCAAACAAACAAAGACACTATAAAAATTAAATCTACAAAAAAAATTATATTACAAATAAATTTAATACAAATAAATCCAAATACAATATAAATAATAATAATTAGAAGAAGAAGAACTGGCAAAAGTGATAGATGAGAACCACGAAAGATAGCGCGCGGTACGAAAGCGTAACAGAAATAGCTAAACCCGGCTACTACACGACAGCTAACAGCGCATGCGTAAAATTACGTCATCGGCGCACCCCCGATCAAGGTCAACTAGAGTTTCTGTGCATCAGGTGAATGATCAATAAATTACTATATATTCGGTACGCAAACATAGTTGTTACTAGATTGCAACATTATGCAAAGAAAAAAAAATTGTGTATATATATATATATATATATATATATATATATATACATCCAAAAACCACGCCGGAACCATACTTAAAACGGATGAAAAATAAGTCTTGTTTACGCTTGACTGATCAACAAAAGCGGATTTCGCACAAGCGAGGACAGATTCATGCAAAAAAGAAATTTGCTTTCGATAAATATGAATCCAAGAATTACAAAGAATTTTTTTTTTAATTTATGAACGTGAAATATATAAAGAAAAGAATACAGGCTTTTGAGAGGGGTGATATTACAGGATGATATTGAAAGTTATGAGGATCGATCAAATTTGAAATTAAGAGATCCTAATACGACTTTTGGAGTGGTGATAAAATTGCGATAGAATTTCCCAAAAAAGAACTAAGTTTATGGTCCATGTACAAAGATATGCTTTATTTGGTAAGGAGGTCAGTGCAAAAGAGAAACAAATGAAATTTATAGAAAAAGGTAATAAATACGATGAAAGAGTAATATTTGGTGAGGTTAAAAAATCTGCATAGAACAGATAGGAATGGACGAAAATAGCATTAAACCGGTTAAATGGATCGATGACTTCAAACAATAACAACGCCTAGTTACTAGAACATTTAAACTTTCAGTGTTTTACTACATATTTAAAACAATTACAAACCGATATGTCTCATTAAGCGTAAAACAGATATTAATAATTAATTTTACAATGCAAATATACATGTATAATAATATATGAATATGAAACACGTAAATCTAAGTAGATCTATATTTGAAAAAAAAAAGTTTATTTTTGCAACGTTTGCTAAAAGGAATTATTATTTATTTTTAGAAAATAACAATATCCACCTTTACCAAACTAGACAACGGAACTGTTTTCGTATTACTCAACGCAATATTTACAGGAAAGAGCCTTATCCCCTTTCTTTACTATTTTTACGATTTACGAGAAATCCCGTTCAACTTGGTAAATATCTGCTAAAAATAATTTTCAATACCGACTTCTGAATTGTGAATTATTTTGTAGTAATTTTTGATATTTAATGTATTTTTAAATTAACATTATTTCACCGGTTTGTATTTAGATAATCTATATGAACTTTGAAATACATCATTTTTTATCTTATAACTTGTTTTTACTGTATCTACATCTTATACTGACGTGATATACGGAATCTACTATTTTACGTTCCGATCAAAATAAAGTTCTATTTATAATAAATATTTTTATCACTTACTGTAAAATCGTAAAAGGGAAAATAAGAAACACACTGGTTACTTTTAACTATTTAAAAAAAAAAAACTTTTTACTGCCATTATTTCCATTAGATTTGATTTAAACAAAATAATATATGAAAAACAAATCTCTTAAAAGTGTAATGTACACTACATGTGTAATGAACAGAAAATAATAGTAATTATTTTTAACTTACCTAATTAAAAAAATTCAGAAGTTAATTATGATTACGGATTATACTAAATAATAATAAATGCTTTGGGAAAATAATGGAATTAAATAATTAAATAATGGAATGATGCTTTGGGTCGTACGCAATGTTACGAACGGATTTCACGATTTAAAAGTGGTCGTTAATCGATCGAAGATAACCCTCGTCCAGGGAAGGGCTTCAACTTCAACTGATGACACTCGCGTTCAGAAAATCAGATCTGGTGGGTGCAAATCGACGACAGACTGTCAGAAAACATACAGAAGAGGTCAGCATATCGATCGGATCGTCCCGTGACATTTTGACTGAAAAATTGAACGTGCATCGAGTCGCAGCAAAATTTCGTTTCTCGATCGATGACCGAACAGCAGTAAGAACATCGAGTGGATGTTCGTCGACGACTTCTTGAACAAGCCGATGACCATGAAACATTCATACAAAGGATCATAACGGGAGACGAAAGCCGGGTTTACGGCTGCAACATCGAGACAAAAGTACGTCAAGACAGCACGTCAGTCTCGAGCCAATAACAAAGAGATGCTCTTTGTTTTTTCGATTTTAATGTAATCGTGCGTTTAAATTCTTTCCCCCTAGGTGAAACAGTAAACCGTACGTACTATAAAGTACTTTCACGTGACCGTTTTACGACGGTCACGTGAAAAAATGAGCCAAAGTGATCAGCTCATGGTTCCTTCGCCACGAAAATGCGCCGTCTCCCCAGCCAGCCGTCTATCTTCCCAAACATTATAGGTCACATCCCGAACCAAGTCAGCCGATATTCCAACGGATGGGACACCAGATAACACGCAGGCATCGTCATATGATAAGGTCCTAGGTACTATATGTTGCAATGATTCTCAGCAGCAATCGTCTTTGCAGGCTCTGAAATCTAGCGAGGTTTCTTTTAATCTGTAATGTTAAGCTCCAAACCGGAGCTGCATATAGAATGATGAATGTAACGGTATACATGATAACCTTCCGTTTCGACACTCGACACATCTACAAGACGTCAATAGTCACCCCGAGATATCGGACAGTGGCTTTGGATGGGATCAGATGTTCTCCGATGCGTAGGTCTATCCGGCCCACCTTCCTCCCACCGGCTAGAATGATATATTCACTCTGTTACGGTGATAAAAGTAGTCCGTGTACCGTCAACCATCTCTCTGTACCGGTAAGGTCCCCGTTGCCCGGTCCTGGAGGTCCTGATCGGTCTTACCGCTAACGAGAATAGCCAAGTGATTAGCGTAAGCAATCGCCTCCGATTGTTCCGGAAGGTGAAGACTGAGAACTCCATCGAACACACGTGCCAGAGAAGGGGGCCAAGCATAGAGCCCTGGAAGACCCACCTGACATCCGAAAGCGTAGGTCTCAACAGAGAACCATCTCTCTCGAAAATAATCGCAAATTTGCTGTAATAGATAGGAGCTGACTCTTTCTGTCGCACAGCGTCACGAATGGCGTCCCATGGGACCGAGTCAAAATCATTGCAGACATCCAATGTAAGTAGCATTTGCAGTCTCTCGTTCGCCAACCGAACTGATTCCGATGTAGTCCGGGGCCGGCGTTCATCAACAAGCCTCATGGCCAGCATGTGCTCAACGGCCCTATCCATGTTGTTCAGAAGGCATAGTAGCTGGTAGGTGTTAATCCGGCCACCAACGCTCGGCTTTGGAAGGAACGGTCTAGCCTCTTTCCATATAAATTTAAGTAGTATATAATTTTACTACATATAATTATGCTACATACAATTTTAATTTTTCTAGAAAAATATTAAATACTGCCAATGTCTACAGATAACTTCATTAATAAAAATTAAGATACTATTGTATAGCACGACTACCATTCACCCGCTTTAGGAGACGTACAGAAAATCTATTTACATGGAAGTTTAGAAATAAGGAGACTATCTGCATAGACAAAAAATTATAAAACGTATTGAAGCACTAATATTTGAACCACCCACTGCAGACCGATCTTCTGGACTAAGCCGTTATGCAACAAAAAGAGTGAGAACGTAAAATCGCGCTATTTTAACAAAAGAGTAACGAAATATACAATAAGCATAACACAAATTATACATTTTACGTATAGCTTTTCGACTAATTACTTTAACTACACTAATAAACAAGATGAAAATTACACAATAATGTGAATGTATAAAAAAGTATGCATTCTATTTATGTAAATGATACACTTATAAAATTATATAACAAAAATCAGACCGATTCAAAACCTACGTAATCATCACGAACATAATTATAAGTTAAAAGCTTAAAGCAATCGTATTACTGTTTTTTATTATTATATCCTACTATAGACTGTAAACTTCCCGGCTAATAGATGTGTATAGTCTGTACAAATTCATAAATATTTTGCGACTTATTTTAAAGTTTTATTATTTTTTTATATTAATACGCTTATAAAAATTATTACACAATTTTATAATTAATTTTGAAGAAAAATGAAACGAACCCCCGATGATTTAAGTCAATTAGGTGACTTAATCATCGGTCAATTAGGTGAACTTGTAAAACCACATAAGCGTGTTTATAAAATATAAAAAAATTTCTCTTCGAAGAATATTCTCACAAATATATGTTGTATTTCAGGGGTCCAGAAAAAAATCATTATTTTCATTCCCGAGACACTTGAGCGATATACCTCTAATACGTGAAAGATTTTTAGTGAATACAATATTTTTATCGAATATGTTATAAAAATAGATTCTTTACTAATTAATCAGATACAAGAAGACGTATAACGGCCCGCCGTTGGTGATACAAACGGAAACGATTAATTTATTTTAGTCTTTCATCTATAACAACAAAATGTATTCTACGCTACATCTATTTAGAATATTTGCGTTCGTTATTATATCTTTCAAAAAGATACAGCGTACAATAAATATATTTTTATATTATTAGAATTATGAATTAATGATAAATTCAACTGAATAAAATATCGCGAGATAAAAAGATCTTAGTATCGTACCGAGCCAACCGAACTATAATAGACGGTCCCGGTCCTGTGTACTAAAGAACAAGCGCCATGCGATTACACCTAAATTATTTACTTTCTTTCACCCGATTACGTGCATCGAAATGATTTATCATTTGTTATTTTTGTGATACGATAAAATCGGAGGATATGGAAATTTAAGATAAATACCGTGATGCTATTCAGATATTTCAAGTATTTTCACATGAAAATCGATTGAAAAACTCGGGTTAAAGATACGTACTATCACATACCAGAGAGTCATTAGACTCACGCTAATTAGCGACCATTTCTCAACATTAAATTTCTAATCTTATTTTCATCAAGACACAGATATCTGGTGTTTTGCGTTTCTTGTGGACATCTTTTACTTTCCCGTCTAGGTAGCGCTAAAGTTCTACAACGGAAAGTAATGTAATAGTTTCAGTTTGGGCATAAGCGGTTTTCCCCGGATCTTTTCGTTTTGACACCTAAAGAACCCAAAAAACTGGATGGAAATTTTCCGGATGTTAATGTTCCTGTACATGTGTGTGTTCGGTGCGGCCTCTAAAAATCACCTTATATCTCCAGAGCTACTGGACCGATTTTTTACTGGTCAGATTTGGTATTTTACTGGTCAGGTTACTTCTACACGTATATGGGACATTGATGCCATAAAATTTAACTTAAAAGGTCAAGGGGATAAGGCAATAATCAAGGTCACCCTCAGTATCTCGAAATTTCACCTAATTAAGGTCATATTTTTCTTAGACAAATCTAATAACATAATTTAAAAAAAAATTTCTTTGCAATATCGCATCCCCACCCCAAAAAAATTCTGTTGTAGCCGTCTGCTACGTTGTTACATCACAGGTGAACGGTAGAATTAAGTAAATTAATAATATTTAAAGTGAAAAAATTCACCCGTCTGGCTGGGTCTCGAACTCGATCACCGGGTTGACTCGGTACCTGGTGCGTGTTAAGCCTCGCGACCATACCAGTCTGCCGACCGAACGAGCGAAATTTGTTCTATGCAAGTCGTGAAATTACATTAGTTTAGTTTTTGCCGACCGTCGCCGCCAGTACCGCCACACCCGCGCGAATTAAATACGGTATTCGCGCGCGCTTTAGTTAGAATCATTGAATTAAGTAAACGAGAAAAATATTATATAAATAAAATTATAAATATTTTTAATTAAGTCTGTGTGTGTGTGTGTGTGTGTGTGTGTGTGTATGTATGTATATATATATATATATATATGTGTGTGTGTGTGTGTGTATGTATATATATATATATATATATATATATATATATATATATATATGTGTGTGTGTGTGTGTGTGTGTGTGTGTGTGTGTGTGAGTGAGTAAGCCGTGCATCAGAAACAACCCGCAGTTGTTAGTTTTTTTTTTTACATTCAGGCAACAATTTATTTTTAGCCTATATCTATTTTAAATACAAATTAAACTGAAATATTTTAAATATAATAAACTTAGAAGAAATGATTTTAAAAAAAAACTTGAAAATTAAAAAATAATCCGTAATCAGTTATTTGCTAAATTTCAACTTTAATTAATTTGCTGTCAATTACTAAAACTCGAAAATTTAAAAAAAAATTTAAAAAGGAATAAATATCTGTTTCTTAGCGCAGTTTTTTTTAACCTGCTGTAAAAATTGTATGAAAGTTTTATTTTTTCAATCAATATTCACCTAGGCGAGTCTTAACACAATAATGACGTTTGAACTTTCACAATGTATCCCAGAAAGTGAAACGATAATTTTTACAATTAATCAAATTTGTATGAATTCACACGAATTTGTGATTCCAAAATCATAATTTATCTTTTGTTTTAAATGAAGGAATATATATATATATACTCTTACATAGAGTAAACGTTACATTATCAACTGTATAAAAAAATAGTAAATAGCATGATCGACACGTAATCTTAGCATCAACATAAATAGTTAGCCAACTAATAATTAAAACTCTAGTAAACCTAGAAAAAGCATTAAACTAAAACTAATCAATTAATAAATCTTATCAAAATTACAACAGTAAAAAAAAACTTTTTAAATAATAATGGTTTACTTCAAATATGTAAACAACAATCTCACATTTAATAATTTTATTTAAATTCTTTGAAACGATTTGAACTTGAAAAAGAAAAAGAAAGTTATAATCTTTTTTTTTTACTTCCTTGTACGAAGTAAAGGAAGTATTGTGATCGAGAAAAATTTCGGTTTTCAGATTTCAATGGAAATATCCATTATGACCATCCCTGAATCTATTCTGACTAGCTTCGGCGTGATGTCTGTACGTATGTATTCGTAATCAAAAACGATTAGCCATAGGATGTTGAAATTTTGGACTTTGGCTGTTGTAACATCTAATTGTAGACCTTCCCTTTTGATTGCAATCGACTGAACTATAAGTGTCCAAAAAATCCCAAAATCCAAAAAAGGTTTCTTTTTCTTAACTGCAGTAATAGGATCTCACAGAGTGCTTTTCAACTATATATCATGGTGTTTATTTTCACCTGTTCCAGAGTTACAGCAAAATAAAATTTTAATTAATGAAATATTCGGATCTTACAAGGTGAAGCCATAGCGGTTCGAATCAGATTTCATCTCTTTTTTAACTTTTCTTACTTCTAATTTAAATATATTGAATTATTAATAATTACTAACCTCTGTAAAAAAGTTTTACGATGAATAATAATTCAATAAACAAAAAAATGAAAAAAATATCAGAAGTTACTAATTTGATTTAATAAGGGTACAAAAGGAAGACATGTGGTGTCCACATCAGATTTTTTTAAATTTACACAAGAAAATAATGAAAATAATTGTTATTGCGTTACGGTATGTTAAATGAGAAGGGATTATCGGAAACATAAATTAAAAATAAATGAGAATTTACTTAAAATTACCTTCCACAACGGGTAGGGCTTATATTTAAATATACTTATTACCCTGAAAATTTGTTGATGGATTATCCATTTTTAAAATATCATGACGTTAACGATCAATATATACGAAAATATGATATTTAACGATCAATAAACTAAAAATAACCTCTGCGAAAATAAAGCAGAAAAATTTATCATTATGCCGAAACATAAATGGATGGTATAAAATTAGCTGAGAATAAGTCGGGTGTTCGTTAAAAAAAAATTTTTTGAGATATGTCATCAGGAACTTATTGAGAAGTAGGGACGCGAATTTGGAGCTTTCAAGCGATCTCAGCTCAAACTTTATTTTTCGGTCTATGTTCTCACGAAGAAAACAAAACAAAAGTTGCATGATGATAAAAACAAAAAGTATTTCTTACATCTTTTTTTTTAGTTTAACGTTAGTAAAATTAGTATTTGTATTTTACGTCTTATACAGCATAATGGGGTATAGATTTACAACATTTAAAAAAAATATATAATTTAAAGCGATTTAATGTAATGAAAAAATTATCAACCATCTACATAATAAAAATAACACATGATACAGCAAATCTAATAAATATATATATTATATAATTTTATATATTATTTTAATATAATATTTAAATAAAACATGCAGACACGTGTACATGTTTTTTGTAACACTTTATTGGCAGTTATGAAATAATGTAAATTAATGTATCAGGATATTTTATCTTTATATAATTATAAAAATGGAACACCACTCTTTTAACAACTAGTTTCACAACTGTTTAATTAATTCAGAAACTATACAATGGCCTGAATTTGCTTACACAATTCACAATTAAAACAGACTTTGATATCTATTATCACCAAATACAGAATTTTCAACTTAAAAAAAGGCTCATCACTCACTCAGTCGGGTATACTAAATATATGTCTTTGTTAAAATGCAATATTGGTATGAGGTGGGTAAAATAATGCAGAAAATGGTTGTACGACTCCAGCTGGAGTGGAGAAAACTGTTTATTGCCTGCACACTTGACGGCTGCGAGTCTGTGTCGCGCATTGGTTTTTGAATACGGTTACGTAATCGTGTGATATATTGTTTGTTAAAATCCTGTTAACCGCGGAAGAACTTGTATTCATGATGAAGACTTATTTAGAGACTAAATCTCATCTGGCTGTGTGTCGGTGAAAGTTCAGGGAGAAATTTGAACAATAAGTGAAAAGTGTTATTCATAAGTTAGTTAAAAAATTTCGCGAAATAGATTCGGTGTAAGACCAGAAACGTGCCCGACATATATCGTATAGGGCATTAAAGCGGCAGTTACAAGATCTCCTCGTAAATGTTTGCGGAGATTAAACCGGCAAAAGAATATTTCACTAGATTCAGCCCGTTGATGAGGAGAATACTGAAATGTTATTCTTATCGAATCCGGGTTTTCCGTTGGTTAACTAATGCTGATAATACTAAAAGCGTTTGCTACTGTCAACGGTTTAAGAACTTCATTAGAGGCAACATTGGCATTTTAGATCGAGTATTTTTCACAGATGAAGCAAGGTTTCATCTTGGTGAATATGTTAATAGTTATAACTATCAGACATGGAGTACCAAACACCCGCACGTTTTCTTTGAATCTTCTCTAGACCCATAAAATGTAGACGTATGATGTGCGGTTTCAAAGCGACGAATAAAAGGACCCTTGTTTTTTGAAAAAAACTGTGGATGCTGCCGTCTACCAAGAAATTATCCAACAGTTCATACATAGCACCTTATTGCAAGATGATGGATGTGACTGACTACTAGTTGCAACAGGATAGCGCCATTTGCCATATACCTCTCCACTATGAAGATGCTACAGGATTTTACCGATGGGAGAATCACTTTTAAAGAATTGCAACCGCCAAGAACTCCTGATCTGACTCCAGACTTCTTTCTGTGAGGTTACTTAAAAGAAATTTTTCATAGGACCGATCCATACAACCTGCAGGAATTGAAGACAAATATTACTAACGCCAAGTAGGAAATAGACAGGGTACAACAAACAAGAGTAGCCAGAAACATGGTCAAACGTGTTGAAAAGCGCATAGAAGTAGATGGACATAATTTTCAACAACTTTTACAAATTATTATGTAAATGCTTGCCATATTATTTAAAGACTAAACTTGCCAAATTATTTATAGACTAAAGAGATGGGATCTCTTTAAACTTAATCTCCTTGTAGCAAATCATTTTGGCAACCCAGAATCCAGCGATTAAAATAATTAAGTCAAAAACTTTTTTAAAATTTTTATTACGTAAAAATACATTCATCGGTTCGTTTACGGCTTAATTTTTTTATTTTTATGTACAATTTTAGCCGGTCAACAGTGAAAAAATTAGCAAATGCTCCTACCTCAAAAAGATCTATTAAAGTATGAGATCATTACTTTGGGGGCAGGGGATGTTCTGTCTACCATTTTTGAAACTAGCCGTTTGTTTTGCTGTTTAAAAAGGTTACTTAAGGGTACCTTTTGTTAATGCCAACCAAAGGTATGGATGAGTATATATATATATGTAATCGTGGCATGTCGATTTTTCGTATACCCATTCCATCCGGACTGCATACATTCGCTCTGGACAATTAAAAAAAATGAATACACTATTTAAAAAATCTAAAATACTATTCAAATAAACCTTCGTTTTAATGGGAAATGTATTTCTATCGACTATTTATTTTTACTGGGTTCTTAACTGATTTTTTTTTCAATTCGTATAGCACAAACATACGTAAATTTAAGCTTCCGTTAAACTAACTATAAAATTAACTTTGATATAAAATTAAGGCTGATCTTTGAAGAAATGATGTAATGACTTGCATTCAGAGCCGTCACACGAAAAAGCTCATGAATGTTTGCCTATCGCTTTGGACTGGTTGGAGCGACAAAATGAATGCAAATCTACAAAGCTTCTTTGTTTAAATCGATTACTTGATCTTACAGCTCATAGACGAATATGAAACATTAAGGCGAGTACAGATTACTTATTTTTTTATGAAGAAATAACATTTTTAAAGGTATGTTTTGATTAATAACAGACACTAAGTTGTATTCTATTAGGAATAATGTAATTTTTAAGAAATAATATTTTTTATAACAAACAGCAACAACTCAGTTTTTTAAATGATTTTTTTTTAATAAAATAGTAAGATATAAATTCTAACTTTTTATTAGAAAATTTTTACTGTTTGGATTTTTGTAACATTTAGGACTTAATCTGTTTTTTTTTTTTTATTAGATTGCACGTATCCAGTATATTTTTAATTTTACTGAAATACACTTATTTTTTATATATTCGTCTTTTAATTAAGTGTGAATAACCATTTCACATAAGAAATATATCCATTACACATGATAGGTAAACCTTTTTTAATTTCCCAATAATCCAGATTCGGCTTTGCAGAAGTCAATCCAAATAATCAGCGTCCCACTGTAAATGTGTGTGTGTGTATATATATATATATATATGTGTGTGTGTGTGTGTGTGTGTGTGTGTGTGTGTGTGTGTGTGATCACCTCAACTATTAAGAATAAAAGTAATCGATTTAAAATTGTAATTAATAAATAAATAAATAACAAAGTAACAAATGAAATTACGTTTGTTGTCAATGAAAATCGATTTGTAGCACAGATCTTGAACTATGTATTGCAAGCAATAATAAACTTAACACACTGTATTTGAATATATTCAGATTATTGTTATTATTATTATTAAAATATCGTTATTATTGTTGCTGTTGTTACACACTGACTACATTATTTGGCTGTGATCCAAACGAGAAGCTAAATGTTCAATAACTCACACTTCAGTATTTGTACTCGCATGCATACGAATTTATATATCTAAATATATAAACGAATGATCTAGGATAAAACATCACTTTAAAAAAATGTCATATTACTTCTGGAAACACTATGTGTTATTTCAGAGAATAATTAATTTTTACCGCCAATTGATTAACTGATTGTATATTCAGTCAACTTCATCGGGTATATACATATTATATATATATATATATATATATATATATATATATCGGAAAATTACGCCTGTAATAACAGCAGTAATTAATTATCTCCCCGTAAACAATTCAATCACAATAACTAATTAATTTGTGCTATCAAACTAATAGTTATTGTTTAATATGCAATCTCCTTCTCTAAAGGTTAAATTGGCGACATGAAAAGTTCAAATGAAATAAATATCTATGAGAGAGAAATCGAGAAAGATCATTCTAGAATATAGAGGCTGAACATTAGAAACAGTATTTCTTCTGTCCTAAGAAAATATAATAAAACGCTTATTTCTAAATAGTCGAGCGAATGCACTGTATAACTATTGCTATTCAGTTACTAATAGTATGTATATACACGCGCGCGCGTGTGTGTATACAAACAGGTGTTCACGAAGAAATTTTCAGGGCATGTTCTACTGATGAAAACAATGAAAAAAGTTCATATAACATAGGTTTGAAAACGCTTTGTCTTCGATACGGCTAGCGAAAGATTTCGCTCGGATTTCAGCTCTTCTAATAAAAAGAAACTACTGTAATTTTTGGGACCCAAATTAAGAAGTATGGCGACAGACGAAAAATAGATAGAAAATGGTATTATTTTTCTTTCTGTACCTAATAAACATTATTATTAATATAGCAAAACAAAAAAAAAAAAAAAAATACACGAAATGATAAACGGTAAAAACCTCCGTAATTGATGAACAATAACAATTGTGACCAACTAAAATCTTATTTGACAAAATTTTATGTCGATTAAAGTCCTAATAGATCAATATCTACGTGGAATTTTACACTAGGACCCTAATGATACATTTATGTGCAGTACACATTGAAGACTTCATGTCGTAAAGTAAAACAGTAATTACATATAAAATTTATTTAAACATATCCTAATTAATTAATTAATCATTCGTACAGAAAAAAGAATCCTTTCTGCATTTGAAAATATGTGCGCATTCTTATAAATCTACTAGTACTATAAATTAGTAGTAAGTTACCTTTTTTTTATAACGAATCGATAGCAGATACAGAATAAATAATTTTGTCTAATTGAATTTTTTTTAATTTCTGAATATATTAAGAAGCTAGCAATGACCTGCGGGTTTGTACGCGAACAAGTAACAATGTACCTTATAAAAAAGAAGTTCCTTGTATAAAAGAAAGAAAGAAAGATTCTTCGAAATCGGTGCAGCAGTACCCTGTTGAAAGAAGAAATTTATACGTTCCAGAAACTGATAATTTTTTTTATCAAAATTAATTATTTTCATGTATCTGATACATCTTTAACGTGTAATATTAAGCTGAAACTGTTATCAAATGGATTATAAAAAATCAATATCTATATATATATATATATATATATATATATATATATATATATATATTGACTCCTTTAGGTCAAAATGTGGAACAATTTTAACAATTTAATAGGACATTTCGGAAGTTATAAGTAATTTTATAAAAATAGACTACTATTTTCTACTGCAGCAATATTTCAATCATAAATAACATCAACAGACATAATTGATAATCGATATCTGCCTTCTTGACTTATATTTTCAATTAATACTGTATTTTACAATATTCTATATTGAATAAATCATCATACATTTTTCGTTCTGTATTCCGTATGACTTTTAAAGGTCATTTACCCAACAAGAAATACATAGTTAATAACGATAGCAATATTAAGTGAAATTAAATATATGTAAACTAAATTAATTTTACACATAATTTTTTTTTTTTTTTTGTGGTGGTATTGAGGTGGAAATGCATTTACGCACGGACTGTCGGGCTTCCACTGGTGGTCTTATCATACCTCCATCAGTAGACTACCGGCAAAACCCTTTCTACCAGGACTCGACCTGGAACCGATTTGTATTCTTCTTCAGGTCAAATCCTCCTATCCTAGTCTGAGAAGGCCGCTACCTAGTTTTCACCTGGCTCAACTATCCAAGTCGCCCTTCTTGGTCCTGAGAATGCCCCCGACGAATCATGACAAACTCTCCCATCCTAACCACCGTAGGGAAAGACACCCTCGCCACCCCCTCCGTTCATAGCTCTTATGGGCTTTACCGGAGGTCATCTTCGAAACCTCGGCTTTTGATATATTCCAGTCCACCTCAGCCAGGATGCCACCGATGCGAATGCCACGAGTGAAATTCTTATCAGCGACTACTATTTAGTGAACTCAAAACAAAACACTTTTTACAGAGTCTTAAGAAAGACTGAAAGAACTTAACTAAACAAGGAAACTTATCTACCCATTCGTAGAAGGCAAAAGTGAGTTCAACACACAATACGAAACATAACAGTATTACACAAAACAATAAAAACACAGTAACATTGAAACAAAACAAAGGATAAAAACATAATTTATAAAACAAAAACAGAATACAAGAAAAATCCAAGCAGCGCCCTATATCCCCTCAGCAAGGCTTTCCTTTGCCAATTACACTATAACACTCTCCCAGCTGCTTTTTGAAAGGAAAATGTCAATACGTTTCTTTGTTAGAATCACGGCCTCCGTCTTGTTGAGAGCTAGAGACAGCACATAGTTGTTAAGCCAGGTCCTGACCCTGTGCGTCGTTCGGTTGAGCCTCAGTCGAGCGCGCTCCACGTCGCGATCTGCAACAAGTAGCGCAACGTCGTAAGCGTACCCAACCAAGGCCGACTTTTCCGGCATCTCCAGCCTCAGGAAGCCGTCTTAGGCGGCGTTCCAAAGGTCGGGACCGAGGATCGACTCTTGCGGCGCCCCCGACTTGATCGTGGTTCTACACCACTCTGCCGCAGTCTCGTAGATGAGATTGCGGTTCCTCAGGTATGCGCCCACCATTATCGAAGTACGATAGGAGATATCGAGATATAGGAGATAGGAGATATATTCGGAGATATCGAAGTACGTAGAACGCACGAAAAGTTATCGCTCGCCGTGCAATCGAAAGCGTTTTTCACGTCCAACGTAACGAAACCAAAAGGCACAAAAAATGATTGCAGTCCTCTGCTCGCCGCACTACCTCCTCAAAAACCTCTTGGACTGCATCTAGGGTCGACCGACCCAGCCGGAACCCTGGTTCCGGCAGGACAAACGCCTACTGCCCGTTTCATCGCCGCAACCAGTCTCTCCCTTAAGAGTTTCTCCAATAATTCCTAGGTGTATTAAGCGTACCCAACGAGCGATAGGAGGACGGCGACTCCGAGAATAATAATAAATTCGAAAATCTGAATTACAATGGAATGCAAAATAAGTTGTATTTAAATTATAAATATTTATTTTATTTATAAAATTACATTTATTTTCGCTTTAACGATGATGACGTTTACGTAGAGAATAATTTTTCTAGGTCATCACAAGTGTTATCTCTAGTCCGAGAATAAAACATTTTAACTGACATTTTATAATAAAAAGGTCGAGACTAAATGAATTTTAACAATTACTTTCAGCCGGTGAAATTATTAAATAAATATATTTAGTAATTTACCCCCTCTCAAAATAAAGAAAAATGATAATTTAATTATTTTACCCAGATCAATCACAAAACAAAAGGAAAAATTTAGAATAATCAAAATAATTTTATTCGCTGTTCTAACAAGAGAATGAGTAAATACGAGAGAGGTAAATTCAAATAATTAAATTAAAATCAAGAATTTCAATTAAGACATCACTATTTATTAAGTTTACTACTTCGAACTTCGTGTTATTTATATAGTTAGGAACCTCCACGAATAGCCGTCAACGCGGATTAATTGTGGAGAAGGGTATTTTCTGAAAAGATTTATTGCAGTTTGAGATTGCCGTAAAGAGTCTCATACAATGTTTTCCGAGAACAAGATTAATTTTCTAATTACTTATAGACATCTGAATTTTCCACATATAATAGATTAATTCTAAAAGAGCAGAGAGCAGTGATTTTGTGTTTAGAAATTTTTATTTATACTTTAAATAAATTAGTCCTTCATTTTCAGTTATTTTTTCGATTTTAATCATTATTTTAATATTATGTATTATTTAAAGAGATTGAGGCTTGACGTCTATTTGTTTTTTTTTTTTTTTTTGAACGGGTCGTCGTTTTGAATAAATACCATATATATATATATATATATATATATATATATATATATATATACTCATATTGTATTACAGCGCCATAATTTGTACACGTGGCAAAAATGATTTGAAAAGGAGAGTTGAAAAATATAACATGCTCTTTGGACAGAGGACCTAATAAGGGAGTACTCGAATTAAAAATAGACGTTGGCAGGGGATGAAATACCACAATACGATGAACAAGGATCGCACGGAATCCTGACGACACAATATGTCAATCAACAAACACCTGGGTAAAAAAAAAAACCGGACGTTAACTGTTAACGCAATATGAAACAACGTAATAATAATAATAATAATAATAGTACATTCTTTTCCGTTCAATCAACTTATAAAGCTAGGGGAATTATTTAATTATCAATACAAGTAATAATATCTGACAAAACAAAATAATTAATAATGGGAATCCAAAAGAAATGGTTTGTTTTACGATAAAAACTTGTTAAACCGCAAGTTATTGAATCTAATTCAATAATCCATTAGAACATCAATCAATGGTACGGTAATTAATTTTTACAGGAATTATGATCAATACAGAGCAAAACAAGTACATTGCGTTAAAATAAGTAATAAAAATAATACATTAAACACTGTTATATCAGCAAAACCAGAAATAATTTAGAAGAAACACCGATTGACATAATTATAGCAAAGAAAGGGATTAGTTTTAAAAAAATATGAATAAAACAAATATAATGAATCGTTACAAAAAGGAGGATGATAATGAGGGATTATCCTATGATTGATAAACATTAACATGTCGGAAATTATAAAATGTTTCCTATTTATGAAGAAAAAATTACAAAAGCTGTACGAAATAAGTCATAGATCACAAGCAGTGCGACACAAACAAGTAGAGAGCTTTTAAGCAGGAAAAAATTTGCTAGAGCCGTATACAGATCTAAGAATTAGAAAGAATCCTTGAAACTATTTACGTGAAGCGTGCATAACATGAGCGTTCTTCCGTTTTGCCAAAAAGGCAAAAGGAGAAAAGGCAAAATACAGATATCTGAAATACAATGTTGCAGGAGTATTTTGAAATTAGACGGGTCGACGAAGTACGATTTGAAGAGGACTTATAAGATGAGCAGAAAAGGGCAGCAGAGATTTTTGTGGGAGAATATTGTACAAGCAAATATTAGATCGGTATGCAGAGTGTATTAATCCCAAGTTGTTTTCTTTTTTTTAGCCTCCGGGACTACAGTTAGGTACTACTTCAGAGGATGAGATGAAATGACAATTTTGTAGCTTGTGAAAATGCCATACCATACCACAGAACAGGAAGTTATGGAGAATTTCATGGAACAGTCCACCGATTCATCGCTCAAAAAAGTCACAAGGGACGTGAATATAGAATAAAATATGATGCAAAATTAAGAAAAAACTTTACATAGGGATAATTTACTCAACCTTTGAAAAACGTTTTCAGGAACACTAACTTTTAACCGATTTGAATACACCGTTGTAAAGTATTATAAGAATACGTTAAAGGGATTTACCCAATAAGGAACCTCTGTTTCCCGGTTATGCTTTTTGAATAACTAACAACAGTAAGGTCGGAATAACTCTACAGTTGCTCACTATTCGGCACGAACCACCGAGCGACTAGCCAAAACCCAGAAAACAACGATAAGAATAAGGAACTGAAATAGCGGACAGTAAAAAAGGAACGAACTGTTCAGAAACAGGACACGAACAATAACACTCAAAAATGAGTGCTTCAAAGACATTCCGCGTAATGCGACCGATCACGTTCCTAATAAAACTACTTTTCTCCACTCCATTTTAAGGCTATAAGATGAGTAAATGTAAGCAATAAAGAACGCAGTACACATTAAGGTGCAAATAGATAAATGTATCGCTCATCTCGTATCAGAACTGTAGGGATGTTATTTAACATTTTAATTAAATAGTTGGTTCGACCTTTAAGATTAAATAAATGTAAACATAGCATCTAGCGTAACGAAAAAATAACACAAAAATTATAATAGTTACTAAAGTAATACAAGAAAAGAAAAAAGGAGATAAGAAAAGGAATGGATAAACGGATAAATATTAATTTCATTCATTAATTCTTCTTTACGAAAAATACAACGTTCATTCATTCAAGAGAAAAAATTAAAAACTATTTACACAATAAAATATTACTCGTAATTAAATTCTGTATAAGACGACCTTAACCCGCGCGTGTATAAATTATTGTGGGAGAATAGAATTATTTGATAGGATAACATATGAAGGCTGTATCTCGACCGTGACTTGGCTACAGAAAAAAACAAACAAAAAAATAATAATATAAAGAAAATATTACAGTAATTTTTAATAATTACACCATTAATTTTGCGTATCACTTACCGAAAAACAAGATAGTGTAGAAAGTTCTACATTTTAAAACAAATATTATTTTTATTCGTTTTAAAGAAAACAAAATTTTGATACGGTAAAATCGTATAATTCGGAATTAAAAAAGAAATGCGATCTCAATTATGATCCGAACTAACGAGTTGGATTTCTTGAAATTAAATTAAAATTTATTTTAAGAGTTTTAAGAGTTATTTTAAGAGTTTTAATATCCAGTAAATTGTAATAAATTAATATTATTTTTATAAATACACTTTTTAAAAAAATTAGAGTTCAAATACAGAGATAGAAGAACGATTGCTAACATTTACATGAACCAAACAGCAACAGTAATAATCGAAGAACATAAGAAAGAAGCCGTAATAAGAAAGGGAGTCCGATAAGGATGTTCCCTATCCCAGTTACTATTTAATCTTTACATAAAACAAGGAGTTAAAGATGTTAAAGAACAATTTAGATCCGGAGTAACAGCACAAGATGAAAAGATAAAGTTGCTACGATTTGCTGATGATATAGTATTCTAGCCGAAAGTAAAAATGATTTAGAAGGAACAATGAACGGTATGGATGAAGTCCTACGCAAGAACTACCGCATGAACATAAACAAGAACAAAACGAAAGTAATGGAATGTAGTAGAAACAACGAAGATGGTCCACTGAATACAAAAATAGAAAGAGAAAAGATTACGGAGGTAGAAGTATTTTCCTATTTGGGAAGTAGAATTACTAAAGATGGACGAAGCAGGAGCGATATAAAATGCCGAATAGCAAAGGCGAAACGAGCCTTCAAAAAAAAGGGAAAAAAATAAATAGAGAAATATAATTTGTTTACATCAAAAATTAATTTAAACGTCAGGAAAAGATTTTTGAAGGTATCAGCATTTTGAAGCATAAATTAAATTTTAAAGCAAACAAAACCAAGGTGGTAAAACTCTATTGGGAAAAAGGATAATGAAGAGTTAAATACAAAACAGAAAAACACAATCTATTAAAATAGAAGAATTTTCCCGATTAGTTTGCAAATACATTTATATAAAAGCCTGAAAACCTTATATTAAACTAATAAAATAAATATTTTTAAACATTTGTACTGAAAAGAAAACCGTATATGACGATGAAAAGATAGCGAACGGAGAAGCCAGAAAAACAAAAAATGAATAAGAAGAGTTTTCGAAATGTGGAGCTGTTGTACAGGAAATGAGTGAATTTAATTCTAGAAGGAAATTCATAGCAGAAAAACTGTAAAGGAAGACAGATTAGAACGTACGAGATATATGATTGAGGAAATAAGATGTAAGAGGTATACAAAGACAAATAGATTGGCACAAAAAGAAAATAATGGAGAATATCAAACTAATCAAATGATTGAAAATTTAAAAAAATTCCGTTAGTAATATTTTATTTAAAAGTCGGACGAGAATAAATTAGTATAAGGATATCTAAATTAACACATTGTTAACATTCAATTCCCACTAAGCATCATTTTATCCCTTTCTTTTAGGTCTTTTAAATAAGCGTTAAGAGTTAGTAAAAATCATCAATTTCGAACGAAAACCTTTCAATAAGATTTTTTCTCGTAATATAAAACGATGACTACACAACATCCCTTAGAAATGACCGTAATTTTTCTAAAACTTTACCAAAAGGATGGCGTTTTTATAAAATGTATTGAGTTAAAAATAGAAAAAAAAGTGAATGTCGATCAAATCGTTTTCAATTCAATTGTTATCGATAAAAGCTTTTGACCCGAATGTATAAGATGTTTATTGATCCAAAAATATTTTCTTACAAAAGCTTTCGTTGGAATATCGGAATATAAAGCGTAATTTATTCAAAACATAGGAAAACGGGGGCACGTCTTTTCATGTATCGAGAGTAAAAAAAAAATAAAAATTGAAAAGAGTTTTTTTTTATAGAGAATCTAATATAACCGATAAAAGTAATGTAAAAAAAAAATGTTAATCGAAAGTGACAAGCCCAGTAACGTTATTATCTCCATGTTAAAGAGATTTATTAAGAAAATACACAACCGATGGTAAATAACTGTTTAATATACTAAAATGTAATTAATTAACGGTTAAATGTAATTAGCATTTTTAGATGTAACGCCAAGAAAAGATTAAAAATAATTTTTTTCCATACATCTGAAACGGACAAACCTTCATAAAACAGGCCAACAACAAATTTGAGAAAATCAATAAATGCTCACCGACACGAATATTATTAATTACAAACATAATTTTGTTTTATGTAATTACAAACCATTTAACGAAATCGAGAACACGTCTCACAATGACCACAATAGTCTTTATATATTCTGTTTCTTATTTAAATTAAATAAAAACCAAAAGCGTTTAATCAAAAATCTGATGTGGACACCACACGACTTCCTTGTACGCCTATTAAATTACATCTACACATTTATTTAAAATGAAAAGTACGTAAAATTTAATTCCATTAAAAACTTCTGATATTTTTTCATTTTTTTACTGTTATTACTGAATTATTATTTTTTACTTTAAAAATTGTTTTACAATGAGAGGTTAATAATTTAATTATTAATAAATGGCAAAAAATGGTAAAAAAAGGAGATGAAGTCAGATTTGAACCGATGTGTTCAAATCTTTTAAGATTTTTATCTTTTAAGATCAAAATATTTCATTAATTAAAATTTTATTTGGCTATAACTCCGAAACCAATGAAAACAAATCACTTATCGTTGAAATACTCTCGATAAGAGCTTATTACTGCAGTTAAAGTTCAAAACCCAAATTTTTTGGATTTTGCGCTTATTTGGACACTTTTGGTTCAGTTGATTGCAAAAAAAAAGAAGAGGTGCACAACTAGATGTTACAAGAGTCCTAAATTCAAAATTTCAACATCCTACGGCTAATCGTTTTTGAGTTATGCGACATACGTGCGTACAGACGTCACGGAAAAATTGATTCAGGGATGGTCAAAATGGATATTTCCGTTGAAATCTGAAAACCGAAATTTTTCGCGATCGCAATACTTCCTTTACTTCGTACAAGAAAGTAAAAAGATTACCGGTATTTTACACCGGGCCAGTAACGGTGATGTAAGAACACAATGAATCAACGTAGTAAACAGCTGTGTCGGACAACTGTATATAGCGCTTAGGCAAGCAAACCCTACGTGTTATAATAAATGGGAATAACTTTTTTGCTTAAAACAATGTAATAATATTGAAAAGATAATTTCTACAAATTAAAGAATAGTTAAAATAGATCTTATTTTACGTCAGAATAAATATTAAAGTTAAAAGTAGATTGTTTTTTTCTTATAGTGACGGTAAATGAATAAATAATAATTCCGATTTAATAATAATACAAAGCTTTTAAAACCGTGCGTTGAATTATATATTAAGTTTATATAAATATATCACAACGTAAAACGTTATTTTACGAACGTTTTAATAGATTTCTTTAATAAACGCAATGAAATGCGTACAGATTATTCCACTCGGCATCTCGATTATTACACATAGTATAAACTAGACCTGCTCCAATAATGAATAATAAAGAAACTGAATAATCTCTTACCGATTAAATTTACGAATATCTTACAAAACGTAAAAGACAATTACAATAAAAGACTACATTAGTAGAGAAACTTTTAACCGCTGAAAAGTATAAACATACGACATAAAAATATACGATATTCTTACCAGAATGAGTATTGTCAAAAAACGCGAAACAAGCTTTAAATTTTTCTCCCAAATTCCTATCTACACAATTTTTTTTTTACAATCCAGCTCTTCATTTTTACGTTCAACGACCCGGTCGTCCGTAGATCACCGAAATTAACATAACTTCAGTTCATCGCCCCGCTGTTTACATTTTTAAGTATATCTAATGATCATAGCAGTAGTAAATATTCAAAATTTCACGTAACTTGATTTTACAACTGTGTCAGTTTTCAGACTTCTACATGAAACCATATTTGTTGGTCCGTCCAAAAATAAATATCTCCAGAAATAAACGCTCATTCTGGGATATCATAAAGTACGTTTTATTAACACGGTTCGTGATATTTAAAAGAAAAGTCACCGAAGCTACATTTTACAAATAAATTTCGAGTACGAACACCTAAGCTGATAAAAAAAAAATCTGGATGTGTGTTATTCCCTCGGACAGGTCCAGCATTCTTTTAACATTTATTAGCGTTTAATCAAATTTGTTTAATTAGCGTTTAATCAAATGACGTTTATCTCAAATTTTATTGTATTGACGACTGTGTTAAATTTGTCATTTACAGTTTGGATGGAAAAATGGCTTTAAAATCATACCGTTTTTAAAAGCTACCGAAAGAACAGTTTTCCTAACTTATTTCCCTTATACTGTGATTTTGATTTATTTAAGTTAATTTATTTTTGTTATAAAATCTAATAAATAAATTTTTGGGAAACGGTTCCTTTGCTGAACAACAAAGTAAAATATTAAATCGGCAATAAAAATTTGAATAATCTGGATCCTAAAAAAAATTTAATTCTAGATTTTGGTATCCACTTTCGAGTCACCGAAAAAAAAGGCAGCGTTTGATTACATTTTTAAAGACAAGGAGAGTTATACTACCGATTTAATTTTTCTTACGACACAAAAATCAAGTAAATTCATGCAAATTAAAATTACATGAATAGTTCCCGATGAATAAAAAACCTACTATCAAACGCTTTCATAAATAATCTAAATACACAACAAAAGTATAAAAATATTCACCACCCACCAGTTTGTTTAGCCCGCCTGCTATTACCGGATAGTTCTGGCTATATTCCAATAACATATTTAAGTACTCCATTATTACATAACCGTTTATGTAATTAGCGTTTAATTCGTTATTTTCATTAAAAGTAACTTATTATCATACACACAGATTAAATTAAACAGATTATTTTTCCTTATTATTTATCTTAACTTTTCCTCCATAAAAAAGAAGAAACTACCTAAAAATATAACTAATTACCAGATTCCATTAGCAGACGGTATCTACAGATATGAATTATGAACAGTACTGAAGAAATGAGATTACAAATAATTTTGTATTTTTTTTTTTAATAAATAAAACTGTTTTCCTTATTACTAATGTTTTCTTCATTTCCTGAACGTTAAAATAAAAATTTTACAATGTAAAGACTAATTTACATACACAGACTAATTTCAAAAATTTCGTACAAATTATTGTGGTCCAGGGCATAAAAAGACCGGCGAAGTAAAAAAATATAAAACTGAGGAATTTTCCCCTTCTATTTTAAAACTTCTGTACATCAGAAAATTTTTATCAAAAGAACTCTCTCCGTCTGGTCTGCGATAATAAACGGCATACAAAAATTATACGACTTTCAGCATATTCTCCGTAGATTAAAAAGTATAACGTAAAAAGAGAGAGAAAACCAGCTATCTTTACTAATCAATATCTTTCCTTCTGAATTCGTTTCTACAAAAAGAAATCCTAATAGACGCAAAAATCCATAGACGCAAAAATATTATTTTATAAGCCGACTAATGACTTAAAGTTACTATTTTCAGTTATCTTCATTCTATGAATTGACTTTCTTTGGCAGTAAAATTCATCAAAATTTTACATATACTCCCATCCGAGTGTACATAAAAGTATAGTTTTAAAACAGACAGGCTCTCTTTAAATTTAAATTGTCTCCTTACATTATCAGCTTTAAGCAGATAAAGCACTGGGTGGTCAAAATCGTATTCTGTTACGTCAATTAATATATATAATTAAATAATTTATATATATATATATATATATATATATATATATATATATACATTTTCCACGTATAATATTTTATTTATTATTTTTATTACGTAAGCATCAAAATTTTAACATATACCTACAATGTAAATATATTTATATTTATCGAACGGCCACCATACTAGAAACAAGAGTTCGTAGTCGGTCTATAGGCAACCCCCTACCACCATTAGATCATATCAAGATGCTTCACCGGTTTCACACGTCCTGGACATCCTTAGAACTGAATTATTAGGAACAGACCTATTTACCCATCAGACCGAAAAACCAGGAAAAGGAGTAAGATGATAAGGAGAAAATGTGAACGGATGATTTTAGCCTCAGGGGAACCAGCAGTCCGAGACAAACGACCGTAATTCGATCAAAAACTGAAAAGTACCCGATAGACATCGGGAGCCCGACCCCTGATAATCTCTCGGAATATGGGGGGGACCTTTCTAACAAGAAAGTAATCCATTATCGATCGATGAATTTGTGTCGACCGGCTTCAATACACGACACTTCACCCGATTTCAGAATTAAACGGATTGCGAAAGTATTCAACGATCAGATTAGAATCCTAATGGATATGAATATAATTTATTAATAGAATATATTCTACAGAACAGCCGTACGACTTTCCACCGCTAGTTAAACCGGTATATTTTTACCGCAGTATATTTTCTAAACTAGTTTATATTAAATGAAAATGATATTAAACATTTGTTAAATATAAATAAATGAATAAAATTACGTAATGATCAGAATAATGTACGGCATAAGGAATTATCGTTGAAAAATTACTAAATATTGTGAATAACTGCATCATCTATAAAATTTAAATAATACGATAAACGTTAAATAATCTGATTAAATACACCGATTTAAACATTTGAACAATAATGAAAAAGAGATCAAACCCAGAAACGTCGAGAAAATCAACATATCTAGTATGAAATTAAAAATAAAGATTACTGAAAACAAGACGTGGATAGCGATAACCACGAGTTTAAACGGAAGAGTTAACATCTAATATTAAAATAATCCCCACCATAAACCCAGGACAGTTTCCCAATGTACATCGTTGTCTTACAAAAAATATAACAAATAATAATTATTTATCGTTACAATAATGTTATACCATCTCTTCTACAACATTCATCCTTCTTAACTGAAAACAGAACAGTTTTATATTTCATTTACACAATTTAACAACTTATGTATTTACTGAAAAAATCAAAAAAAATCATAATATTATGATGCTCTGTTTTTTCCAACATACAAAGCGACATTTGTGTATATATATATATATATATATATATATATATATATATATATATATATATATATATATATGCCATCAATCTCTGCATATGATTTCAGCAAAAAAAAAAAAAAAAAAGGCGTATCCAATTCGAAGCGCACGAGTTTAACAACACATATAATCTCAATAGAAAGTGTTACATAAAAAAAAGCACACACGCAAACATATATATATATAAAATACTTCACTTCACTTAAGGGTAAATTTAAAATAACGGTGAAAGTGATAAATTAAAATTCTGACAACATAATTGAAAGCTACCAGAGTTGAATGCTCTATAATTCATTCATGAAATATGTATATAAAAACATAGGATAATATATACCAGAAAATGCACCACGACCTAAAACATGTAAACTTTGTTCACACAGTAATCTTTGCATCGACCCTTAACAAAATTCTTTCAATCATTTTACTAGTTGTTATTTATTTAATAATTAGCGATAAGTAAATAGATAATAGAAAGTTATTATTAATAAGTTTGTATAAATCAGAAAAAATGTTATTAAATATTCATTATAGTAAAATTACAATAATGTTATGTTTTACATAACACAACATTTTATGTTAATTTTATTAACATATTTTACGTTAATTTTTAACATAAAATATTAATTGTTAATTTTGTGTTTTACACACGTACATTTAAACATAGAGAATCAAAGCTTATAATTCATAAAATAGTATAATTAAGAATGTAGCTTCTACATAGAATCCATATATTCTGACCAGTGACCGTGCCAGAAAGGCACGGTCACTGGTCAGAAAATATTTTCTAGTAGTAGAAAATTGATCACGACCCAAACAGTTGTAACAATGAAAAACAAACGAGTTTCTAAAATCAGACTTAAAAATACTAATAAAGTATTTTAAACAGGTTTTTCCACAACACAAAATTTCATGTAGCATGTAGTTTTCAATTTTAATTTAAATACCGAAATATATATAATTCTACATGAAATACTGAAATTAAATTCTAAGAAACAATAAAAAATTGACTACTATAAACCAATAACTAGTAAGTTAGATATTATTTACCCGTCATGCGTAAAAAAACGAAAAAACCAGTAGACTATTTTCGTCTAACTCGGGATACCGTTGTGTGTGCCTCATTATGCTATTTTTTTCTTTTTTTTTTGCTGT
This sequence comes from Lycorma delicatula, assembly GCF_047948215.1. Classification (NCBI taxonomy): domain Eukaryota; kingdom Metazoa; phylum Arthropoda; class Insecta; order Hemiptera; family Fulgoridae; genus Lycorma; species Lycorma delicatula. The sequence continues at coordinate 99,939,456 of NC_134462.1, forward strand.
TTTAATAAATTTAGTCCATCGAATTTATTTAAATTAACATTTATGAATATGAATTACCATACTTCGATAAGGTTTTAAATAATAATCTGAAGAAAAAAATTCCTTAAATTTTTTCTGTAATTTCATTAAATTTTCTCAGATAATTTCATTTACACCACCAAACAAACATTGATTTATTTTTTTTTGGTATCTTCACTTATTTCCTTTACTATTATTTCATATATGTTCATTATTTTTAAGTATACTATAGACTAAATCTCTCACCGAGTAGAGATAATATGTATAATTTATATTTCTCATAGAAGTAAGTGGGATTATTTTTTTCTTTACAAACCGTTACAGACTTTCTTACGACTGATTCAAATAGAGCGTCCGAGGTACCGTGGACAATAATCACGATTTCTCTTTTTCTGATAGTAATGATGTTCATCACACGGTCAGTCTCTGTGGAGAACAAAGTAAAACTGTTACTCATAGGACCAAATATCATCTGCATTTTAACGGGCTCAATATCCCTATATGTAACAATATAATCGGATCAGTAAAGAAAGCAACGGGAAAACACTTCATTCTCCACTTTCTTTAAGCCTTGCACGGGATGTTTGTTATTCTCAGGAATGGTCGTGCCGTTTATTTATTTATTTTTGAGTGAATTTGTCCGACGTCATGCCGCCAGTAGTTACGATTTGATATCTGATACGATTTGATATCTGATATCTTATTTTGTAATTGTAATCTAATTGTATATTGTAATCTAATTGTATATTGTAATCTAATTGTATATTTTGTGACGTTATTACGATCAAGATTTAACCGCAGTTTTCTTCGATCAGACGAAGAAAATCCAGAGGAAGTTACTTTTTCTTATCCAAGAAGTAGCACATCTATCCGTTTGTGATGTAATTTATGTGTAATTATTATTTATAGATCAGATATTTATTCATTAATTCAAGGGTAGTTGAAAAAATAAATACTGGAAACTGAAAAAAGATGGAAGAGTACATAAGATCAAATTTTGTTAAAAATTAAACACCTTTTGAATTTACGATTAATTCAAATTACGAAGAAAATTACACATTTGCTTCTAACGGAAAAGCGCTCGGGATCACATCACCTTACGTCATCTTACGAAACAAAAATAATTTCTCAAATTTAGTTTCGTCCAATTTCAAATCGAACCGCATTGAAATAATAAAAGAAAATATTTGCTATTTCGAGTTAAGACGTAAGTCAATATTTTTATGTAAAGTTCGCAATTTAAATACAGACCGACGAAAACATCATTTTCAGTGCGTAAAAAATAGGAAAATTGTTCTGGAAATCGGGAATAGAAAACAACGGTTGAAAAGTAGTAATCGCAAAAAATGTATATAATACTTTTTTTATATCAACAAATTATAAAAAAAAAAAAAATATTTGTTTAACAAAATATACAAATTTGATAAACTAGTAATAATTGGTGTAACACTAACATAAAACGTTCATTAAAATAATTATATAAGATACACCTCAATAAACACAGTTTTCGCTTTATTTATCTTTTTTTAAGGTTAAAATTACCGACATCACATAAAAAGAGAAAAACGTAAAAAAAATAGAATTACGGTATTAAAAATGAATAGATGTATCAGCAATAACTAATGACATTATACAAAAAGCATTTAAGTCAAACATCAGGCAGCTGTCGTAATTTTTTCTCTTTTTATTATTTTTATTATTATTTTCTCCAACTATAACTTTTAGCCCGTCATTCACCTAACCAAACAGACCATCTCCTCGCCTTCCATTAAGCGTTAAATTTTGGCTGTACACCAATTCACTCTCTCTATTTTTTCTCTCGTACATAAGCAACCACCTTCTAAGCTTATTTCGACTGAAACAGGAATTTAAACTCAACACAAGAATTGACAAAACTAATGCCAGTTAAAAAAAAAAAAATAATAAAGAGAGAAAAATGGAACCAAGAAACTTTTTGGCTATTCTTTAACTTTAGTAACATTTCATTTAATACCGTTACTTAGATAACACCTATGTATAATTCCTATTTTTAAATTATAAACGAAAGTAAAATAAAATGAAGCAAACGTAATTTCGAATCGGCTAAAAGAACAAAGATTTTTAAAAAATGTATACATGTTGAACATGAAAAAATCAACCGAATCAAAAATTAAGACAATTCTACGGTTTTTGTGAAACGTAATCATGATGGCCATGTAATAGACAATAAAGAAAAATATGTATTATTCTAAGGCACTTTATCCCCCGAACCGAACGTTAGGTAGCCAGCCGGGGATAGTTTCAGTGATACAGGCTTTATCACATCCAGCGGCACACAGCGAGATAAAACCGAACGATTATCTCTAAAATGATAGCTTAAATTTATGATAAGCCTGGTCCATAACGATTTTTTTTAATAGACGTTCTTAATTAAAAAAATAATAAATAAAACAATTGTTGGTTATCTTATTTTAGCGACTTCAAAAATTTCCGGCACATCAAAAAGTATCCTTTTCTGGTAGAATCCAAAACAGAGTAACCGTCCAACCGCTTCATTTTACATTAACGATTTGAACGATCGAAATAATAAAATTAACTGCAATTAGAAGGCAAAAATAAAAACAAACGCGAAACCGAATTCAAAAATACTATAATAAAATTCTAATGAATGTTATCATTACTTTAATAAATTATAGTATTATGTAAACGAACAAAAAAATATCATTAACCGTGTAGCGTAGGAAAATAATTGGCGCATTACATCTCAAAATAACGATAGAGAGCGGTCTCCGTTTATTCCCGAATCTCTTTTCCATTAACTATTGCTAGGAATGGAAATATACATAAAGAAGGAAATGTTTTAAAAGACTGATACATAACGTTAAACCATCTACTGCGAAGAGGAATGAAATTCACAGGTTGATTACAAATGAAATACACGCTTTCGATAGCTTATAAAATATTAACTGGTGTATGTGAATACAGTAAATGATATAGTTTTACAGGGAATTTTTTTAAAGTTTATGTTGGTATATCTGCAATGCTGCTTATGTCACTGATTGATGTGTTATGTACTAATCTGGCAAGATGACCGATACTACAGTAGAGAAAGCTTTTTGTGTGCTCGGATTACCCAAAACAAACTCGGTTACTGTCGTGCACCGAAGTTTCAGAACCAAATATATGGTAAATAACCACTAACAAGAAAATCAGTCTACGACTGAAATACACATTAACAAAACACGGGTTTCTGTGTAAAAAGAAAAAAAAGTGACCTGTTTCAGAAGAACAAATCGATCGTGTTCGTGATATGTATCAACGTAGCACATCCCAACTCTATAGGGGAAGACCTTGTGGCGATTCCGGTCGCCACACCACCCACTCCGTTCCTAGCTCTGAAGGGCTAAATGTAACTTGCTTGTTACATTTCATTCCTCTTTGCAGTTGATGGTTTAATGTAAAGTATCATTTCTTTTGAAACAGATTTGTTTAACCGCTGCTCATTCGAAAAACCACAGGTTTTTATCATTTTTTTTAGTTGAATTGCAACTTACTACACATCACCTCCTCTAGCGTAAAATATTTAACAGAATTTCCATTTACAAATACCACTTTATATTACCGTGATGTAATAATAGTTACATTTTATTACTACAAAAATATTCTTACGTACATTTTCAAAACTAACGTTTATAAATAATCTTTAAGTTTTAAAAATAACAATTTGCACTTCAAATTGATTTTTTCTTCTAAAAAAAAATGATCTATAAAATTATCGCGCTCAAATTATCCGTTTTTCTAACTATTTTTCAATGGAAATTATCGGTTCAAAACCGGCTAATAGAGCGATTATAATAAGAAAAGTCACCTGATGCGCAGTTAACAAGACATCATTTTAGATTTTTTGCACGTTTCACGTCGGTATAAATTCCAGTTAAATTAGAAAGAATCTACAGTTAAGATTATGGGTGTTACCTACAATAAAAAAACCATGGAAGTTAAATGAACATTGATTGTGAAGTAAAATAACTGAAAATGAATATCCACAATTTTTTTACCCTTGAAACGAGTTATTAAGATGAAGAAGAAAAACACAGTATTCATTTAGTATTTATTCGTAATCTCCTACGAACGATTATTCACAATGCAATCCAAACGACCTTGAATATTACAACAATAACCTAACCGGTCATGAAAGAAAGTAAATTTAAACAGAATGCAAATAACGTAGTTAAGAAGAGCTCATACTGCATCTTGTAACATGCATTAAACACGTGCTATATGTATTGCCAATATATAATACATCACGCTGAACTCGCGTACATAGAACAGGTAAATTATAAACGCAATGGTTAAAGTTAATTTTTTTTTTTACAATATCATTCAAAAAACTTATCTATAAAGATAAGAGTATAAAACTTGTCGGTTGTAAGAAAATAAAAAATAAAAACTTTCTAAATAAAATAACGAAAAATAATACTTAATTATTTAAAACAATGTTTGAAATAGGCGTGAAATAAAGACCAAATACAAACTTATTAATCCTTAATTTGGCTCCAATTCAAAATATAGAAATTTAAAGAAAAATTTACAAAGATATTCTTTACAGCATGAAATAAAGGCGTTTGCAAGAAAGAAATGTGTGTATCTTCATTAAAATAATACACAGAAACGAAAAAATAGAAAACTATACAGAAAAATGTAGCAAACAAGTGGATTTTTTTTACCCGTATAATTTTCTTGAATTTTTGTAAGACGAATATAAGAACGACATGGAACTACTCGTATAAATTAAGAGTCAAACATCAATATAATTCACTAATTTAAGTTAATCGCTAAATAGGTCATTCAATAATTTGATAAACACATTAATCGATAACTTCTTTAGAGATCCAGAGAAGCTGAGAAATGCCTTTACGGTCTCAGTTTCAATGACGGTGAAATCCTGACATTCACCTCCCCGTGGCAGAGAGGGAGCAACAGCTATATAGCATGTTATTATATGCAGGCGGCTAACGAATGAAGGGACAGAGTATCTTCCGGGATAAGAATATCTATCCCCTCTACCAAATGCCAACAGCCTCTTTAAGAGCGGATGAGCGGGTAGCGGTTAGGGAACTCTATTCTTCTTGAGGCAGAAAACGGCCACAAAAGCCAGAGGAGCCAAAATAGGTCAACGACATTAGGATGCAGAAGGCAACGGGAAACCATTGCATTAAAGAGCCTAAAAGATATCGATTTGAATTCACATGGCATAGCTCTGTTCAAAGTACGTTCGGAGGAACCAGCTCCTCTGAACGTACGTCGACCCCTAAACTTCAACAAGAGAAGGCGCTTAAAAGAAGAATCGATAATTAATTTTTTTTAAATCGACCGCTTAAGTTATGTAGAAAAATTTACAATTTAATAACCAGATGTTTTCTTCTCCAAAATAAAAATAAATATTTTAAATAGCTAATTAAAGAACAATTATTTTTAAATCATCTCAGGGTTTTTAATCTATATATTTTGTTAATATGAACCTTTTATTAACGATATTGATCGCATTTGTTTTTACAAGGAACGAAAGTGTAGTTAGACTGACTGACAAACGCAAGTCGATTGTGAATGATCTCTTTAAAATGTGTCCGACGGACTGACAACGGACGGTCCCTTTTTTCACTCCGTTAGAACATTAATAAACAAAGTACGTTGAAATCAAATAACTTAAATTTTTTAAGTGCCCATCAATCAGTTTTTAAACGATCGTTTTTAATCGGCTAAAAATATTTTAATAACTATTATTAGACAACTTCGACAAATTTATTAATTAATCATCTAGTTAATATGCCATCAATAATTCTAAGTGCGTAATTAAAATATTTCTATGAAGTGTATATAGCCTGTTCACAGTATTCGTAAATTTATTTTTTATCCCTAAAAAAAACTATCTGCTTAATAATAAGCACAACGATTACTTATTTGCTTTCTTTTTAATTATAAAATGTCTAAATATTACAGTAAAAGAAATCATTTTTACTGGCCAATTGATGACTAACATGCAAAAATGTATTAACATAATTTTGTACGACTTTTACTTTCTCACGATAGTTAACACATTATATTTTTAAAACATATAAAACTATACACATTACTCACAGAGATCTGACATGTAATTTCATTGTGAAATGTTCATAGTTTTGCTTTACATGGTTTGATAGCGGTGTAACAGTCAGACCGGGTCATTCTGAATTACTTTAGAAATAAATAAGTTTAAATTTCTTATAAAAAAAAGCTTGGATGAAAATAATAACAAAATTAATAAAAATATAAAATGTTTAAATTATATATATTTCTTCATATGTTGGGAACCGCAACTATAGAATGAATTCAGAGAAATTACTAAAGATTACTTCCGAGCGTAAGCTAACGCTGTCTGGAATGCGAAACTACTCTCCCGGTACCGCCTAGTATTTCAAGATCATTGTGAATAACCTTAAACGAAAACAAAATAAATCGATAATTCTCTAAAAATAATCAAAATATTTCATTAATTAAAATTTTATTTGGCAATAACTCCGGAACCAATGAAAATAAGTACCAGTTATGAAATATCGTTGAAAACCTCTCAATGAGAGATGATTACTGTAGTTAAGAAAAAGTCCAAAATCCAAAGGATTTTGGATTTTTTTGAACAAGATTTTTCCAAATCTTTTTGGATTTTCGGCTTTTTTGAACAATTTTGGTGAAATCTATTGCAATCAAAAGGGAAGATGCACAACTAGATGATGTTACAACAGTCCTAAATCCAAGATTTCAACACTCTACGGCTAGTCGTTTTTGAGTTATGCGAGATACATACGTACGTTCAGACGTCACGCTGAAACTAGTTAAAATGGATATTTCCGTTGAAATCTGAAAACCGAAATCTTTCGCGATCACAGTACTTCCTTTACTTCGTACAAGGAAATAAAAAAACATTACAGAATATACGAGTTTATTATCACGCTTTGATTTCAGAGGGTTAAGAAGTAATGATTATTTTAAAAGAAGAATAGAAAAGTATATAATTATGTATATAAATAACCACATCGCCTTCAGCTAGATCAAAAAAAAATATTTCTTGTCTTCAATTTTTGATTAATCACGCGACTCCTGAACAAGTATATTAAAGTAATTTTTTTTTTACATTCATTTATTAATTTTATTATCGTAAGTAGTTTAGGTAAAATGTAAAAATAAACAACGAAGAAGTCACATTTAAAATAAAAATCCTTTATGAGTAATACCATTATAAAAAACAAATAAGGCAAAACACAGATACGCTAATTTGAAGTAAAAAAAAAATGAAACAAAAACACTACTAAAGTACGAGTACCTTCAATCTATTTGTAACAAGTACGAAACAGAAGGGAAGGAGACTAAGGTACAAAAATAGAGTACGTCGGAAGGATAAAATCGGGACAGAATCCAACACCGTAAAAGAACAGACAGAAAAAAAATTTACGGCCTCCACTATAACTAATTATTTTTTTGTTAAAAAAAAAATATTTCTATTCATACAATTTCACCAAATGTAATAAAATAAAGTATTCTTATAATTAATTAAACTATCAAGAGGTTTAAATTTTAGAAGACGACACACACACACACACAGAGGAATAAAAAATAAAACGTTACTTTAAATCATAACGAAAATATTTAAGACAAACATTTTTAAATCTCAATTTAATGTTATCAATTAAAATTTCTTTTATCTTCAGGCATTTAACTAAAATCTTAATATCCTATAAAAAATAATATCGTAGTTTAAAACAGAAATTAATAAATCAAACGTATGGGGGAAGTGCTATGTTAATAAATATACGTATATACGTGTTTAATCGAAAATTATCAACGAAATTAGTATATTTAACTTTTCAAAATTCTAAATCCTTTACGTTTTGAATTTTACCCAAAAGACGTGCAGCTCGGATCTAGTCAAATTATGTCTTTTATTCGGCAAAATCTCAAGCATATTTTTTTAAAATTATACAATTTAAACTAGTTTAGTGGGTAATCGCCATATATGAACGCTCTGAATTCTAGAAAACGGAATGCCGATTTCAGCAGCGAATTGTTTTAAATCAGGTCCCCTACAACCTTTCTATATGCAATTATTTTTTAAGACGCAATCATCGTATACGCATATTACTTCAGTTAAGTATTTAACATAAGAAGACCGATCAGTTTTGGGAACTTGAATCCAGGATCCGTATATTCGCGCTTTTGTTTATTAATCTACAAAAGATAAATCTACAATATCTCGGCCTAACGAGTTAAAAAAGATTGTTACAAACGTTCGCGCAAAATTATTTTTAACTTTATTTTATAATCGATTGACGCGCAGTACGACGACTACAACACTTACCATTTCAGGAGCGGTAGATAATGAACTTACAACGACGGAACAATGGGTACCGGGAGGAAATTAATCTACCATTATGTACTTCATAACGGAATTACTTTGAGCGACTACAATACTTTCACTTTGTAGAAAATAAGAAATGCAGAAGTAAAATAATTACACACTATTATTTTTTGGAATCATTTCAGCGATTGAGTTTTCCCTAATGAAACTTAAATTTTACTCTTTTTCCCTTACAGAATTATGCATCTTTCAAGATAATGCAGTAATTATCTTTAAAATATTTACGGATTCTTAAAAGAAAAGAAAAATAATTAGCTATTAAAGATCAATATATAGATAGACAAAAATATTCGACACGAAAGGAGAGAATTGTCCATTAACGGCTGCAGCAAGCGAAATCACTGTTTTAATTTAAATGAACCGTTGAACAATTCGAGAAACAATACCGCTCGTCATCTCGCTATTATTCTATCGATAAGTACAAAATTAATATCGACGATACCCTTTACTAATGACAGTGAACGAAAACATTAATGTAATAAAACATATGATTTAAACGCCGCCGAGCGCTTGCGCATTTCGGCGGTGATTATATAAGGGAAAATAAAAAGTTAACCGAAGTAGCGTTTATCGATACCGCTTGAGTACGTTATCGTTAGAACGAGTTATAATTTGTTATCGAGCGTTAAACAATCGATAAAAATAAATAAAATCCAAAATCTATACTTTCAGTCGATTAAAATTTAAAAAAATAATCAGAAAAGCTACAATCAGAAATAATGTAGTCGGCTGAAACAGAATATTGGAGAGGTAAAAAAAATTAATTTTTTTTTTTTGTATCAGCGAAAAACACTTTCATGTTATCATCGCATGGACACGATACATCTCTTTTGTAAAAAAATTTTAAAAATGGACATTAAAAAATAAATAAAAACTAAAAACCCAAAAATGTAGAAATACATCTTCAAATTAAAAAGCCTGAAACGCATGCTGAAGGCGAAATTGCATTATATATCTCAATTAAAATAAAAAAAATTTTAAATTAAAATAATTTTAAAATAAAAATTTTATTATTAAAATTAATTAATTAAAATAAAATTACCATCTGCTTTACGGCATGAAAAGTTGAAACACACTGCAGTAATTTACGTTATTTCAATATAAACGGACAGCCGGAAGAAATCGTAAAAGATAACATTTACTATCACCTAGAACAGTTGGCATGTTAGCCCTAGTTTAAACTTGCGACGCAGTGGCGCCTAACAGATGCAATCCACAAAGTTGTGGTGTACTTATAATTAGCAGTCGCAGCGAGCACAAACTGCATCTGACATCTATGAGTGAGCCTTGTGTGACTTATTCGCAAACGCCAGACAATAACCTCCTCTCGACGGTTATTTCTGCTGTGTTCTCAATAGGATGAAGTTTATTGTTGACGGTAGCATTCCATTCATTTTGCCATTCATCATGATCCAAACCTATTCAGGAAACACACAAGATCGTTTGAAGCGACGCGATTGGTGGAAGGAAGCTGGAAACAAGCCTCCTCTGCCGCAACAACAACGCGCTCGTAGCCTAAAATCCCAATATGGCTGGAGATACGGCAGCAAAAGCTCACTGTTGTATTATAGTGATTCATTTGCAAAATGATACGATGAATCTTACAGGAAACGGGCTGTCTGGAGTACACATGATTAATCGCCTGTAAGGCACTCAAAAAATCTGAGCAAACAAGTAAAATGTTGAAATTTTTGGCTAATTGTGTGTAAAGCCTTATTAATGGCATGATTTCTGCAACGAAAATACCGGTGAAGCTGGGAGAGCCAAACATATATGTTCTGTTGCCAACCACAAAAACACAATCAACAGAATTAATGTTTCTAGAGCCGTCGGTATAAACTGTAACACATCAGGATTCATGCTATTTATAATATTATAAAATTCGTTTGGTAAGATAACCGGATTTGTGTTATTATTATTATACTGACAAAGATCAAAGCAGTAATTAACGAGAGAAGGCTGCCAAGGGGGGTAATAATATGGATAATACCCGTAACTTACATCCATATAAAAAGTAAAATATAATGTATAATTAACAGCGTATACAAAACTTCCCCCTTCAAAGCACATTGCTTACTAAAAATCTTGTTATTTTTGTTCTCAAAAAAAAAAAAGGAAAAACGTCCGCTTCTATCCACTTTTTTCCTCTCGCCGATAATAAGCTAAATTCAAAAGTTTTAAATAATAAAATCAATAAATTATAACAGTATAATACAAGATAATAGATAATATTGATGTAATAATTTCATTATTGGTTTCCATTAAAAAAAAAACCATAGGTAATGAGTTTTTCTTTTTCTATTAATTACGATCAAATAATAACAAAGAAAATCAATAATGAATATGTTCGTATAAATTAAAAATTTGCTACTGGCATAAAGTAAAATCTAATTTAATAATCGTGCGATGTAAATCAGTTGAGACAAAAATAAAATTCAAATTATGTTCACATATATATATGTATATATTAATGTTTGGATAAAATAAAACGGTCGATAATAATCATAATATTGCATTATCTAATTACATAATTACGCATATAATTAATTTAAATTTAACATTTTACTAACGGAGCAACTAAGGTAAATATTTAATAGTTATTATTCATTTTGTACTAATTACAAATTACAAAAATTACGTTTTTTTTATTCAATTTAACTAAACTTATAAAACGGTAATAATAAATTACTATTAATTCGTAAACTTCCAAAAAAATCAAGTTCTTAGATAATAAATGAAAAGTATTCTTTTTTATTTTTATTTTTGTACGAATTAATCCAATCTTAAACGATAGGTTTTTTAATGTGGTGTGTGTATATATATATATATATATATATATATATATAAATTCTAATTGTGTTTTTAACGAAACGTAATAAGAATTAAAGGAAGATACTTTTATACGGATGTGAATACTAGATCGAGGATACCGGTATTCTTTAGTGGTTGGGTTTCAATTAACCACACATCTCATGAATGGTAGACCTGAGACGTCTACACTTCATTTACATTCATACATAACATCCTCATTCATCGTCTGAAATAATACATTAAGGTGGTTTCGGAGGCTGAACAGAAAAAGAAATAAGAATTAAATTAAACAAACAGAAAAGGAGGAAATGATGTCTTTGGCCAAACACCACAACCTAAATCCCTTTTTACTTTACGAGGAAATAATGAAATCGTGAAAAATTTCGGTTTTCAAATTTCAATGGAAATATCCATTTTGACTAGTTTCGGCGTGACCGCCTACGTACGTACGATGTATGTACGTATGTATCTCGCATAACTAAAAAAAGATTAGCGGTAGAATGTTGAAATTTTGGATTTAGGGCTGTTGTAACAACATCTAGTTGCGCATCTCTCATTTTTATTGCAATCAACTGGACCAAAAGTGTTCAAAAATAGCTCAAAATCCAAAAGTTTGGATTTTGTACTTTTATTCAAGCCCTTATTGAAAGCTTTTCAACGATATGTCACAAGAGGTTCTTATTTTCATTGGTTCCAAAATAAAATTTTAATTAATGAAATATTTTGATCTTACACGGGGAAGGGGCACATCGGTTCGAATCTGACTTCATCTCCTTTTTTTAACTTTTTATTTAATTTAAATATATTGATTTATTAATAATTATTAACCTCTGATTGTAAAAATATTTTTCAATAATAACAATAAAAAAAAAGTATGAAAAGATATCAGAAATTATAATGAAATAAAATTTTACTTTTCATGTTAAAAAAAAATCTGTATATGTAATTTAATAAGCGTACAAGGAAGTTCATGTGATGTCCACATCATATTTTTTACTACAAAGTTACAAGCTCATTTCTATTTCTTTCAAAAAGGCAGGAGACAAATAAAAAAACACATTTCATAAGAAAGGCATTCGTTGTATTGGGGTGTCCGTTGAGGTTCCCTACCTGGGCGCACACTTCACTTTGGCCGCCAGGATCTTTAATTCAGGAAACTTCCGCGAGATAGTTTTGGCCTGCGACCGCGTCCAGCGGCTCGCCCTAAAGCCGCGCCAGAAATTAGACCTTCTCCTGTACTACGTTCTGCCTGTTTATTACTATCTTTTCATTCTGCAGCTGCCGTCCATGAACCAGTTTAAGCGTTTGGATGCCACAGTACGTCGAGCCGTTAAAGGGTTCTACCATCTTCCCTCGAGCACGTCTAATGGTCTCTTGTACTCCCAGCGTATCTACGGTGGCCTCGGGGTCCCTCGGCTGGCAGATCTGATGCAAAAACGTGACCTTGGCTCACGTTTTAGGTAAATGCCCTGCCGGACGTGGTGGGCGCCAGGCCAGACACGATAGGGTTGTCTGTGGCTCATACCTTGAGTATACCTGTCGCCCGGGAAGTAGTGGTAGTAAATCCTTAAGTAGTGGTTTTGCTTGGGGCGACGCTCGTCCGGCACGTCACTAGGATGCTCGGGTAGAGGCTCATTTAAGAGAGTCTACTTCACCCTTTTAGGGGAATTATTCTGTATGTTCATCTCACCCGATACGGGGCATTGTAGGCTAACGCTAACATCTGGTAGATACAAATAAGAAAATGGCGGCTAAGTATCTACTAACAAATATTTCTGTAATTCACGTATAGGTGTATTATCTGATTGAATTTTAGTATTGTGAAAATATCATAATGACTATACCGCAACATAATATCCAAAATGATGTAGCGGTACGATTTACAATGTGGCTTATATGACTACACAATACAGATAATTCACGAATAATCTAACCAATTTTCAGACATGTTCTATTGGTGAAAATAAAGAAAAAAGGCCAGATAAACAAAGATCCGGAAACGTTTCGATAGCGATTGTCGACCGGCAAAAGATTTCGCCCTGAGTTTTCCGCCTTAGGTAAAATTAAGCCGGACTGTTTTTCTTGGGACCCAATTTAAGTGGTTTATATGAAATTTAACCTGAAGACTTTTTTAAATATGTCCTACAACGTTATTTTTTCGTAGCTTTCAAGAAATTTGGGGCAAGACAAAAGACTGGCATCGAAAACACACTATTTTATGTTTGGCGTAAAATAGTTTTGTTAAATTAGTAATAAACATGTTAAATTTTTAAAAAAAACTTGTAGAGAATTTGATTCTAAGTAAAATGGTATAAAAAACCTCAATTGAAAACTATATAAATACATTTAAAAATTTCGAAGTTTATTAAAAACAAGAAATATCAAAATGTGGCAGATTTTAATTATGTATTAAACGAAACAAAGGATACATCTTCGTCAATCACTCAATATAATAAACCGACACAACATAATTATAATAATAGACAAAAAATATCTTCAATTATCTACGTAACAAAATATCATATACGTAACAAAGTAACTTTTCGAGAAAAAATTTTCTTTTACGTTATTTGGAAGAAACTAGTTTACTACAGGACCAACAGAAAAAAAAACTTTCACTGAATTAAAACAGTAAAAATAAAACACACACACACACAAACTCATGATATATCTGAACTCGGTATTATACCACATAAAACTAGATATGGATCGAATTGAGAACCTTCTGACGTTCATTTAAAAATACGTTTTATGAATGCTTTAAAGGGGAATAATAATTATATTTTAATAATTCAATAAAAGAACGAGGATCTCAGTTCGACAGTCCCTCTGTCGGTATATTTGTTATATATAACTTAACCGAAAATTTTCCAAATAAATACTTATATTGTCTACAGAGGCGACCAGAAAATATTTTCTTTTTCCCCGAGTAAAATTATTAGAGTTCAATTATTATAGCGTTATAATAAATAGTATGATGTCTTTCTAGCATTAAAATATTTTCAAGCGAGAAAATTAAAGGAAAGCTTAAGTAAATAACACATATTCCCACATTCCAGACAAAATTACGTTCATTATCACTCAATTTATGTCGTTTTTCCGCATTCCATTTTTTATTTTATAATTCTTAGTGTTTTTCAGCTTCTCATTATTTGCAAGTGTTTTCGCAAGTCCATCGAAATGTTAACCGAGAATAAAATTATAAAACTGAAAGCAAAATAAATTATTGAAGTAATTTCAGCAAACTAAAAATATAATTTTCTTTTTAAATTCTTTAAATTTCGACTTTTAAAATGTAGCGCTAATAATCAAGTCAGTAAATTATAGGAATCTGTAAGGTTTTAATTTGGCACCAATTCTGAAAGTGAAATATAAGAAGAATTGATATATCATTGTCTGTTTATATTACTATCGACTACCTTTAAGTCAAGTTTGTTTATTTTATTACTAAATAAATGGAAATATCCTTTAAAATGACTGAAAGATAATTAAAATAAACGGATATGCTCGAGGGTTAAAAAATAAGTACTTGTTAATTATTGTATTTTAAATCTGTTATGAGATCGTTACTTGCCGTGAATTCTTTGGTCACTGTTTCTTTTACTGTTTATGTATAGATAAAAAATACTATAAATAAGTATAGTATAGTTTTGGTTTAATTTGTAGTACAGAATAGTTTTCTTTTGTAAAAAACTAAACAAACAGTAAAAGTACAAACATGAATATTTACAAAAAAAACGTAACTAAACATTAGAACAAAGTGCATGCTTTTAAGTAAATTAACGGTAATAATAGTTGAAAACGAAAAATCCTTGACCAATAAATGACAAAACTGAAAAAAAGAATAAGTTAGCCAAAGAATAAAAAAACATAGACATGTATATTCACAGAGAGAGAGAGAGAGAGAGAGAGAGAGAGAGAGAGAGAGAGAGAGAGAGAGAGACAATGTACGAGGGATATGATTATAATTGACACTAACTGGGATGGGCATTAACTCAACCGGCCGGTTCAAACTGGCCGTGACCACTCGCCACTCGCTAGCTACTACTGACTATGTAATATCATTATTACATACGTTTAAAAAGGATGTTAAACAATACACAAGACAACTCTATTAGTCACATATTCAGTGTTTATCTTATAAAGTAATATTTTAATAACACAGAATGCATATACTTATCGCTTAAATGTCTTTTTTTCTTACAGATAAAAATAATAAAATAAAATACAGAATTGAATTATTCAACGTACAGTTAATATCAATTCGCATGAAAGGATGCGTTAAGATTAAATAATTATTTATTTAAATACTTCCTTATTTTAATTCGTCGCATATAATTTAAGAAATAAAGAAAACTTGAGTCGGTGATGGTTTCCCCGCAGCTAAACAAATCATAGAAAATCTAAAACGGGATTGTTAATTGCCGATCATCTGCGATAAAAAATTAAACGATCGCAACATCATAAAAAACTTTACATAATTTATTAATCGTATTAAATTGGCAATTTATACCTTCAGCGAACTTAACATACTGCAGTAAACTACGAATTTTAAAATAAATTACCCCAGATTTTTCATTACGGATTTCTCCCATGATATTTATATCTAAGTCTATTTAAATTGAACAGTAAGAAAAATGATTACCGTATAACGTAAAGAACTGAAAAAAATAACCCATATGTATAACATTATCCGGTAAAACTTCAAAATATAAGGTTATCTTAAAGATTAAAATTGATGATACAATTTATTTTCTATTTCAACTTTCTCTAACATCTGGAAACGATCCAAATGCTAACAAAAAACGTTTTCGTTGTAGAATTAATAAATTATTAGATTAATTACAATTAATTTCAATAAAAACACAAAGACACGTAAATAAATTTATATCTCATTGTTTTTTTCGTTTAATTCAAAAAAAAATTGTAAACATTTAATAAAATTATTAAATTTACGTAATAGTGAACTAATGAATATTAAACTTCAATAAAATTCATTGGTTCATTATTGAGATATCTGAAATTATTAATGTTATACATTATTATAAGTTTTATATAACAGATCTTCTTCTTGTAGATATATAAAATAAATTTGTATAACCAATTACAACAACTTTAATTAAAAACATCGTATATTAGACTTATATAAAAGTTCAAAATAAAGAAAAAATCTTTTCGACTCTTTTTAAAAAAAAAAAAAAAAAAATAATTTTTTGATACTTTTACTGAATAAAATAGATTATATAATTTTTGATTCTCTGAATGAAAATAGAATATAATATTTAGTTATAATTCAAATAAATAATCATAAAAATGATCACGATATTTTTACGTATTCGCAATTTTTTTTATTTACCGATGTTTTCTACAAATGTTTAAAGAACAATTTACTGTTTTTATAAGGTTTTTTTAGCATTAGACCAATTAAAGATTACGATTTATATATATTATCAATTTCTCGTACTTTTCCTTTCCCAAAATGCTCTTTATATGTCCAGGTGGTGTTTTTCCTGGTTTTGATAATTTCTGGAAAGTTTGTCTCGCCAACTGTTTTTTTAAATTTCGTCCAACCTTTAATTAATTTTTTAGGGATGTTGACAAACTTTTAATCTTTTTCAACTTACTGGAATTATCTGCTTTTGGTTTTCTTATTCTCAAAAAGTTAAATATTTGCTTTTTTAGCCTATCTTCATTCATTATATACAAATGTCGTTTCTAATTGTGTTTTCTATTTTTTTCAAATTCTTTATAAATTTAGATTGTTTTTCTTAATTTATATACTCAATTTTCATAGATCGGGTCATGAATTTTTCTTAATATTTTTTTTTCTTCCTTACTTATATTTATACTATAGAAGCTATGTAAATTTTCAGCACTATAGACCGCTTCCGGTACTTTATTCTTTAATATTTTCATGTAAATTAATTCCTTTAATCTCTTTTGCCATTCGCCGGTTACCTTTTCTAGGATAATTAAAAAGAATTGGTGACAACAAGTTTATTTAAAAACAGAAGAAACCCTCATTTCAATAAGAGCGTCAAACAACAACTTACCGGAAAATTTTGGTATTTTTACACCTCCATTATCATTAATATTGTCAAATTTTGTTTAGATAAGTTCCAAATTAAAAAAAAATACAAATATTTTCGTTACATAAAATTCAACTTACTTTTTATCGAGCATCCATAATATATAAATTTTTTTCTCCAAACCGCAGAACTTAAGTCAATGATCCAAGTTCATGAAATTCATTAAAAACTAAATATACATTCGTTTGCAGTGGACAAACAGGTCGATCATATCATGAACTTTTCAAAAAATATAAAAATATTCCTTTTATTCCTAATTCGAATCAAATTACACAAAGAATGATTTTTTTTTTTGAACGCTTTACTAATTAAAAAAAACAACTTTTATACGGTTTTTAAATACTTAAAAGTTAAAAACTTTAATTAAGGATAAAAGTCAACATCAATGAAAAACCTAAAATTTGTTCACGTCCGTTTACAGCCGTTAAAAATATACTTATACTAAACTTATCATTTAACATTCAAAACTGGTACTACGAAAAAATATCAATTTAAAAAAATTCCTCATCTTCTATCTTCAACACTCTTTTTACAATAATTATATTAAAAAATTCGACAAGAATATTAGGGAAAAATGTATTCGATGATGTGAATCGGAAAACCAACAATAAATCTGACAGAAAAAGCCAAGTAGTTGAAGTAGGATACATTCTTCCTTTCTTTTTCCTTTTTAACCTCTGGGAATTACCGTTTAGATAATTCTTCAGAGGATGAATGAGGATGATATATAACAGTGTAAATGAAGTGTAATCTACAGTCTAAGTTCGACCGTTCCTGAGATGTGTGGTTAATTGAAACCTAACCACCAAAGAACACCGGTATCCGCGATTCTAGTATTCAAATCCGTATAAAAGTAACAACCGCCTTTAATAGGACTTGAACGCTGGAACTCTCGACTTCCAAATAAGCTGATCTGGAAAGACGCGTTCACCACTAAACCAACCCGGTTGGTTTGAAGTAGGGTAAATTAAGTTTTACTTATAAGATGCTAAGTACCACTAAAAGGATTCATCCAACAGTCCGAACCAGTAAAACACTACATGAAGAAACAAGATGCAAATATGTATGTTTATGTAAAAAGAAGGAAAGCAAACGTAGAATAAAAATTATAAATTGCGACTGATGAAAGTGAAAAGCAACTCTGAAGCGAGCATGGCGTATAAAAATATAAATTACGCAGTAAATACCGCCGCCACATAAATATTTTGATGTAAAGCAGATAATCACAACACCGCTGTAAATAACTCGTCGACCATTAAACTAAATTGATATATACAGTGTTCTGATACGCGTCACGAAACAGTTGTCGGACAGAAAAATGTGATGGCGGAAAATTTTCCTGCGTTAATGCAGTAGATGAGTTAAAAGAACACGAAAGAATACGAATTACGTATAAAAAAATACCACGTTTTTACCCGTTTTAATTTTTATATGGTAGGTTACGGCGAGATTTTTTTTAAATTCAAAATTTTTCTTTTAACAAAGATAGAATTATATTGTTTTTTTAACAGCGGATTCTTCATAAAATTTAATGGACTGGGCGTTGGAAGGGGCGTAAAATATCTATGAATTAAATCGATTTTAAGTATTATATGTTTGCGATTAAAGCATTCTACAAAACTGGTGATATTTTTACGACTGCATGACATTTGTTTCGATGCCGGTTCAATATCCATCGTAATAGATACAGTATCGTCAGACTATTCCGTAAGGCCAGGATGCAAAATTTTGAAGAAAACGTTGAAATTCGGCGTTTAAAATAAGCCTCCTGATAAAGAAACGTATACGTACTGCTAAAAAACAAACAACTGCGATGCTACGAAGCCCCATACGGGCTTCGGCTTGTCGAACACCGGTATTCGACGGATTTTTCTTAACGATTAATTTACACAAATATTCTCGGAGCTGTGAATCGGTCCAACTTAAGGGACTGATTCAATACACAGAATAAACAAAAAATTTCACGAAAAAATTAAACTTTCCCCGTTTTGTTTTTTCAATAAAATTTATATCTTGAGAACGATTGAAAAATTTGAAGAAATTTTGTGTACATGTAACAGACAATATTTTCTACAAGATAAATAAGTTTGAAAACTTAAAATTAAAAAAAATATTAAAAAATGGAATATTTTAAAATTCCAAATGAAAAATTAAAAAAAGTATTAAAAAGTATTTTAATTATTAATAGCTTTGTAAAAATTAGTTGTATCGAACTGATATTATTAGATAAAATGTTACGTTCTTTTATTGTGAATAAAGTGGCACCTCATTTATTCAAATCATAAAAAACTGAGATATAGCTGAAATTGTTAAAGTAGATCGAAAAAATGTGGCCGAAGTTATCGTTTCTTTTCTTTGAATAGTTAATCATTTTGAAGAATAGAAATTTATTTTGCAGATACAAAATATCTTCTCGGGTACAAAAACATTAAATTTCATGAAAACATCACAATCGGTTCTTAAAATAAATATTTTTATTAAAAACAACATAAAATGGTGGAGAGAGAGAGAGAGAGAATCTTTTTGTTTATTTTGATTTTTCGAATCAATCCCTAAAGTTTTGCCGCCGCCACCCAGGGCACCTTGTATGTAACCATAAAAAACAAGCAGACCGGGCATTAAATGATTTACTTGATACGTCGATCAAGTAATTAGCATGACTTTACGCCACCGACTTTTGTATCTTTTCTACTTCTGTAACTAGTGACGAATCGCATTTCTACATTGTCATTTATGTAGATATGTGAGTAAACAAAACTTCAGGTATCGACGATAAAAACCGCTGAAAATGGTGTACAATGGCATCCTCTGGAATAATCGGTCTTTATTTCTTTATGGACAACGACGGATATGCTGTTATCCACACATTGGAGTGATTATGTCCGAATCGTCGAAAATTTTTCTCTTTAAATAACGAAGAAACTTGAAATCGTTCCCGAAATACCGTTTCAACAGAATAGAAAGATCGCTAACATTGCTAGGCGATGGATAAACACAAACAAATGTTTCAAACGTGGAAAGCGAGATCGCAGGATCTCATAATATGCGATCTTTCTTGTTCGGTTATCTGAAGAATAGAAATTCAATGATCCACCTCCCACGAAATAATGAAAAACTCACAAGAAAAAATCTTTACATCGTACATCATACCTTATCCAAAACATAGAGAAGAATGTATGAATCGAAATACGGTAGCCACCTTCAGAATGGAACGTTCATCTATTTTTCTTTTTTATATTTGTCTTTCTAACCGTTTTTAGTAGAGAGCTATTAATAAAAGTAACATAACTGTTTATAAATAATTGTGTTTTTAAGTAATTAAATGTATAAAATGTGCAATATAATTTTTTTCATAGATTAAGCAAGACATTTTTTTGTTTTTAATTACACTGCACCATCATAGTATTTAAAAATGTAATTTGTTAGAAAACAAACGTGAATAAGATTTTTTTCTCAAAGATTAAATTTTCATGAAAAGAAAATTTTTCTTCAAGTAAAGAGGTTTTTTTTTACTTCATACACGCTTTTAGCATTTGTTAACATACATTTAAGCATACATTTAACTATAAAGCAATCGTGTAATTTAACTACACCATCGTATAACTGAGAACCCATCTTTTTTCCTTTAAAATCACAAAATTCACCTGCAAAACTAAGCTTTATAAGCTAATGAAAATATTACTGTCATCTATAATATTTAAATGATATTACTAAGCCTTTTTTATCATTATTTTAGTTTTTTCAAAATTTTTAATATATGTCAAATTTACGAAATGTTATACAGAGTTTTAACATAGGATTGTATTTTGCATTCGGCTATTTCAACGGCATTAATCTTTCAACAACCAACAGGGGCGTCAATAAATAATAAAAAGAAATATAAAAATAAATTTATTAAAAAATAAATAATACTTCTTTTTCTTTGGGATATAGCCTACACAACTACATTTGTTCATCTAACAACAAAGTTAAAAAAACTGTTTTTATATAAATACAACATTTTCTACGTTAACAAATAGATATTACTAAGCGATTCGTAATAGTCTTATATTACCCCTACTAAACGGAATTTGTATGTGTGTCTGTGTGTGCGTCCCCCTTAGCTTAGCATCGGAATGTACCGATCACTAGCGGAAAATCCGATTCGTTAGTACATGTCTCGTGGTGGTCAGGTGTATACTTATTATATAATTATATATCGATATATTTTTTGCACATATATCGATATATATATCTTGAAGTTTTGGGAAAATGTAGTACTTTTTAACCGAATCCGAATTTTTGGACGACATTCGCAAATGTCTCGAAAACGGTCGGTCCTTCCGCTCTGAAAATTTCTTTTTCAGAGTCAAAACGAGACTCCATCTGCTCCCAGTGATACCCGTCAGATGATAATATTTTCAAGTTCCCCGGGGCGCCGTTCGGAATTGTGGAGGGTTGCAACGGGGTACCACCGTAATAGCTCGGCAACCAATAGTCCAATTTTCACAATTCAATGGGCGTATAAATCAGCAGGTCAAGCGCTAACTGTTTAACACATCGGGTACACTCTTGATCGACCGGATCTTGGTTATCCAGAAATTAAATCGTTTAGCCCTGTTTTGATTGCACTCATCCACCGTAAAACGAGCCGTTGCCAGCTTTCGGTAAATACCTGTGCGCTAGCGCAGCTGTAAAATATAAACCTATGAAGACTAAGTACAAAATAAAAAATATATAAAAACTTTTTTTTAAAACCACTCATATTACTAAAAAATAGAAAAAAAAATAAATAAAAAATTAAACCACTTAATTAAACGCACTAAAATGTAAAAAATAATTTTAGGAAGGTATCTCAGAATGGATTTGACAACAAGTTTTGATGGTGATGTGCAAGATTTTATCATAGATTCAAATTAAAAATTTGTTGTTTTTGCCAATTTTTTCATATGTGTGATGAGAGGCCTAAAGAGTGGGGTGCAAATACGCACAAGAAAGAAAAATCCCTTTCGGCACGCCGGAAGGAAGTAAGATTTCACCAGCGCTACTCGATTCGACAATGGTTACATGTTAAAAACGTTTCAAGTGTTTAGCATACTACAAGCCCCATCTTACAATTCCAGCAACATTTTGGTCATCCCTTACCGTAAGGGTTGGTCATATCAAAAATTGTTACAGACAAATGTTTTAGATAATGTTTAGAGAACTAACGACTACTTTAAACCGACTCAATGCTGTGCCTATTAAGGAAGGTATGATTTTTTGTCTTCGAAACCCAATTTTTTCCACTCCGTGGGCCAATGGTTGATGACATTAAAAAACCTTACTTAAGTTTTAGGCCCTTATACAAAGAATATAGTAGGAACTTTAAACGAATTCGATATTTTATTTAATAAAAACGTTATAGTGATATTTTGTTTCTTCTAAAAAGCCATCTACCACCTTTTTATCCCCAAAGTCCGATTTTGTCATTAACGAACTTGACCGAGATTTTGGGTCGTTATATTTTATGTATCAATTTGAAAGTGATTGACGTAAAATCACGGTAGTTAACGTGTCCACAAAAATGTGAAATATATATGTCTGCTAAATATATATGTATGTCTTTTACATAGTCTTATATACCATCAAAGCATGTTATCAAATCCATTCTGAGATACCGTCCTAAAATTATTTTTTATCTTTTAGTTTAATTTAAGAATAGTATTTCAAACATTTTATTACACATCTTTTATTTATTTACGAGACTGATTTTTTTCATAAAATAATGAACTATAACCAAAATGTAAGCACCGGAATGTACCGATCACTAGCGGAAAATCCCGATTCGTTGGTATCAATTTCTCTAGAGTTAAATTTCTAATTTAACTTTCTTTATATAAATTTTCATCATTCAAAAAAAATATTTTTACACAAGAGGTAGTCAATTTTGGACACCTAATAATCCTATTCCGAGGCGCCGCCCGGAGTGTCTAGCTACGGAGGTGTGCCGTAGGTACGCTCTGCAGCTAGTAAAATTCTAAAATTTTTAACATAAAAGAAATAAATAATAAAAGAAAACTAACTAAACTGAAAAATGGAAAACTAGAAATAAAGTAAAACTACGATGTAACAACAAAAGAGAAAGAAAACCTTTTAGTATATATTTGTTTATTTTTTCCACCGCATACGAACTGAGTCGAGTGGTTGGTTTTTTATTATAATATTATTTTTTCTAACCAATCGAACAAAGTTCTTATGCTATGACTAAAGACATTACCACACAATAAAAAAGCAAAAATGTTTTAAAAAAACCATAGGTAATCTCACTCCACTATTCCTGTATTCCCGATCGGGTATAATAAGTAAACTAACAGAGTTCGCTATTTCTTTACCGCAATATTGTTTTTAACAATCTTTTTCTTTCCTTCATACACTGTTTTATTTAGGACGCAATGAAGCCTTATTATGTTAAATGTAGAAAGTCTGGCTGTCGCGCCTTGTAGTTAATAAACAATAATAAAGTTACATTTACAAAATAAAACAAGACGAAATATTTAAATGAATTCTAAAATTAAAACAAATTAAAGATGTTCATCTCATTCTTCTTCGGATGTACGTTTTTTAATTTAAAAGAAGCACTAAAAGAATTATAAAAAAAATACTACCACTATAAAATAGTTTCAACAAACGTCATTTAATTTGTTAAACAATTACTAAATAAAAATTTCTAACGAAAAGTCACTCCCACTAATCAGACACTTAAACTTCTGTTTCATTAATATTTTAATTATTTAATAACAAAGTTCTGTATTAAGTTTTGGCAATATAAACCTTGTTTTTATGTTTTTTATAGCAGCGATGTCGGTAAGGGCGATTCCACGAAATAGCAGTATACTTTATCAACTCCCGCATGTTCTTAAATAATATATAGTTTAGGTTAATAGCTCTTTTGGTTAATTTAATGCATTGTGTGTGTGCGCTCTATCCATCCCCCCTCTCAATCTCGCTCTCTCTCTCTCTCTCTCTCTCTCTCTCTCTCTCTCTCTATATATATATATATATATATATATATATATATATATATATACATATACATATGTGTGTGTGTGTGTGTTCGTTCGCTTAATCAATAATTGCTAGATCGATCTTATTGTATCTTTTCCCGACATTTTTATTAAAATGTGATGATTTTTGGAGTAAATTTATCGGAATGTCACTATTGTTGGACATACCAGTAAAGCTTAAAGAGGGAGCATGTCGTATTTTATACTGTAACTTTTCGTCTAATAATATATTGAATCGCGTCTGATTACCGTATCTGAAATTAGTTTTTGTATTTCAATAATCAAAGCCGGTCAAATTACTTACAAGATTTAATAGAAAATATGTTCTTTAAATGTTTTATTAAATATTGTTTAACAGAAAATCTATCTGTCCTAAACGAGTAATTAGATAAATAAATACTTTAGTAAAAAAGACTGTAATAGGCTTTTAATTACAAGATATAAAATCATTTGCGCTCAATGGTGCTGTTATTACACGATTGCCCAAAACGAAATATAATTGTATTTGGAATATATGTTTAGTATGTACGTATGTATTTTCCACCGTAGCAGATCAACGGCTGAACCGATAAAGATATATGTCCGCATTGGAATCCTTACGTTACCGGGTGTGTCATAGGATATATGTAGAGTACATGCTTTAATGAATTGAATTACTGAACCGTGAGCCCCTATCGCTGTGTGAGTTGGGTTTGAACTGAACGATTCAAATCAATCGAATAAATAATATTACAAAAATAATAGAATTAAATTTACGTTAAATAAAAAAAAAAAAAAAAAAATTTTAATTATTGTTTAGTACGTGGGTTATTTTTTTTCAAGGTCCGAGCGGACATGAAATTAAAACCACAGTGAAAATAAAATTTTTTTTATTTGTAACAAGTACTTACATCGTTACGCTATTTCTCTACGTCGTCGCCACTCCGATTTAGACATTTGTCGTAGCGCGGTACCAACTTTCCAATACCCTTGTCATAGAACGGAGCCGCCTGTGTTTTCAGCCATGTTTCTACGTTGGTCTGCAGATCGATGTCTGTGCCAAAATGTTATCCTCCTAGCCAGCGTTTCATGTGAGCAAAGAGAGGAAAATCGGATGGAGCCAAGTCCGGGCTATACGGTGGGTGAATAAGAATAAGCGGAGAGGAATGTTGTCATCAGGAATTGTCTTTCTCCATGACAATGCTCGGCCGCACGCTGTATTCTCGTATTCTTTCTTTTTTAACCAATCATAAGGTGAGAGTAATTCTTATCATTACCAGACACAAAATTCCAACCAATCTTATTCGTTGTTTTTTAACCAATCATAAGGTGAGTGTAATTCTTATCATCATCATCATCCCGAATGAAATTCGCACACTGCGCTGTAACAAAGAAGCTCCTGTAGCGTTCTATGACGAGGGTATTGGAAAGTTGGTACCGCACTACGACAAATGTCTAAATCGGAGTGGCGACTATGTAGAGAAATAGCTTAACTATGTAAGTACTTGTTACAAATAAATTTTTTTTTATTTTCACTGTGGTTTTAATTTCGTGACCGATCGGAACTTGAAAAAAAATAACCCTCGTAATAGTGGACTTCCGTGGGGATTGCGTTTATGGGTAGAGTGGTGATGAGATACGAGCACCTCGTACGAGGCTAGACCGATCACCAACATTAACTGGTAACAAACGGAATATGCTTGGGGCGCTGTTTTGGGAGGTGCAATGGTGTGCTCTTATAATATCTCGAGAAACAATCGTCCGATTTTCAAAATTCAAGCGAGATATTTGTTAGTAGGTTGAAGATCTACAGATCGGTTATTCGGAAACGTTGTTATATCTTCGCAATCGATCTTCCTATTTTCAAGATTGAAACTGGGTATTTGTTAGTATAATACAAAATCACGACCGAATCAAATCAAAACAAAATTAAATGATATACTCAGAAGTGTACCTTATTTAACGCTATATAGTAGACGAATGTGCTGTGTACAAAGCTACATCGATTATTAGAAATTAATACGAAATCATATTTTTATATAAAACTGTATACATAGATTTAGTGAAGACAAAATAAACGTAATTCAGCAAATTATAAACACAGATTTAAATGATATTCTTCAATCGAGTCGCATGGTATGATTTACACATTTTTTAAATTGTTACATTTTTTACTTATGCATATTTTCGTTTATGTTAATTCCATTAATAAAACATTGAAATATTTTTTTCCCCTAAAAGGAGTGTAATGTATTTAGAGTGTATGTATGATCCCGCGCTGGAATCCTTACGTTACCGGGAGTGTCACAGGCTCTATATATATATATATATATATATATATATATATGTTTAAATAAATTAAAAAAAAATTATACTACACACAAATACTTTATACAAAATTGTCACCCACACGCTCTTTAATTATCCTATATTAGACAGCAATGAAAAAAAAGACCGAATTTCATTCATATGTAAGAAACACGTACGTACATGCATTCTTTTCTGGAATTCGCCAGTGCTAAAGTAATGTTTTTTGGTGGTTTGTAGAAACCATGAATTGTCAAGATCTGCAAAAATCGCGACATCCGAAATTTAATTCGTTCAGCACATATTCCCTTATATAGCATACTGTATCATACATTATATCTATACAGCCGGGAAAGTAAACCGAAATGAGTTAAAAAACCGAAACCTGCTGTTCTCTTGGTAAATTATTTAGTCAGAATGTATTTTAACAAAATACTTAAAAATTAGAAATTTAAAGCGAAAGAATACACAAACGTTTTTGAGATTCAAACGAAATTTTTTATCGGTTTAACTTGTTTAAACAGAACGGGAATATTTTTTTAATAATTTTGACCGAGGATTGCCATCCGGGTAATAAATAAGAAGAGGTACTCGATAGTGGGGAAACATCGCGTAGTTCAGCTTTTAATTAATAAAAATATAGCTTAAAAAAAATCGGATCAAATACTTTCAAAAACTGATGAAGGCTGTATTTAAAATTTAAAGTCGGTCATTTCCGTATCCTAGTAAACACTAAGAGAAAGTATAGGCTGCTTATTCTAATGTGATTACAATATTAGTAAAGATGTTATATAGAGGTAAATATATAATTCTCCAAAGTAAAGAAATTCTGTAAACGTGTGTTCTAGTGACATAACACGCACGGTTTAACTCTTTCTTGTATTACTTACGGGTATTCTTGGAAGATAGGACTACAACAGCACACGCCTATATCGATTTTAAGCTGGGTCAAACCGTACATACAGCGCCGGTCTACAGATTTCGTCTTCGGTATCATCCTATACAGATTATTTTAAATAGGCATAATTAATATCGTAACAAAAAATAAAATAATGAATTAGATCTAATACGAAATTAGAAAAAAAAATTAATAATAATTTAATTACTTTGGTGAGTTGTGCACACGCCCGCGAAAATTTCTGTATTTTTTTGGACTCGCTAGGTGGCGCTGGGGTCCAGATATTTCAAAAAAAATTTTTACGGTCCGATTTGGTCAAAACGACAAAATATTGGTCGATATAATTAATCATATGTAACCATATAGCGCGGACGAAGCCGTGACGGAAATACTATTAATACATAAAAATCTGTTTTAAATTGATTGGATACAACTCTCAACATATTAAAACAATTTAAAGTGAACGTTGGTTCACGAGCTAATGTAATAATTAACTCACGTAACATCGTTTTAATTTAATTATGCACATTTTAATAATTTTTTTAAATACCTCGTAATCAAACTAAAATGTAATAAGAATTAAAATTTAAAAAATACTATTATGTAAATTAAATCTGTTCACTCCACGTAGAAAAGAAAAGAATGTCAAACCAAAATTGCTTTTTTTTATTTCTAATAAAGAAATAAAGATAATCAACTCAGCCGACCGTAAAACAACTTGCCGTAATCTTTTTTTAGAATGACTCTTATGAATAACCGGCGGTTAAGGTCACTCTATTATCGACAAGTTTTGCGGCTGGCGCTAGAGGGCACTACTATTTAACAAGGGCGAGTGAGCATTCAAACTACATTTTAACATGTTATTTTCTAGCGATTCAACTGAAATAGGCATAAAATAAAAAGAATTACGGTCAGCATATCAAAGGGGATATTGCATTAATAAATGAATATATCACGCATCTTATTTACCGATAAATATTAAGGTATGAGTTCTGGGTACTTTTTCGTATCCACCCCCCCCCCCACAGCCATAACGCTTGGAACTTCTTTATCAGGAAATAACTCAAAATAACGGGAAATATTGATATTAACAACCAAGTTGGATAAATAACCCGATATAACCATTTATATTTATTTATTTTTTAACCAAACCTAACCTGCGCTCGTTTTGCTCGCTATTCTTGACTAATTAACAGTAATGTTTTGAGTATTTAAATAATAAATTCAATAATTATTGCAATTATTTATTATTTAAATAATCAAAACATTACCGTTAAATTAGTCGAGATTAGCGAGCGATGCGAGAGTACGTTAAGTTTGGTTGATTATATTTATAATTATAAGCAATAACGCTTATATTTTTAATATGTAAAACATGTTAATATGGAGATGTTTAAAATGACCGGTATAAAACAGTATGTTAGTGTGTTATCGGATTATTTCTGAAAGCTGATTATTGTTAATATTTCCTGCTATTTTGAGTTATTTCCAGGTGAAACACTTGCAAACTTTTCGGGGAAGCGAAGAAACAAAAAAGGACCGAGTTCCTACTATTTTTAAAAACCTACTATTAAAAATATAGAAACGTGTGAATGCTACGGGGAATCGATCGCTGTACACATAAATTTAAAGCATAATAATGAACACGTATGTTTTTCAATACCTGCTTTTAAAATTGATTATCGTAAACCAAAATATGAATTTGAACAGCGCTTTTAGAAATGGTTATTGTGAAACACATCTAAGTAACTAAACATTTTGAACACGACAACGTTTTTAGAACATTTTGCGTACAAACAATTTGGATTTTGGACTTTTTCTTAACTGCAGTAATAAGCCGTCATTGAAAGCTTTTCAACAATATATCATAATAAGTGGTACTTACTTTCATTGGTTCCAGAGTAATAACCAAATAAAGTTTAATTAATTAAATATTTGGATCTTACAAGGCACATCGGTTCGAATCGGACTTCGTCTCCTTTCTTTTTAATTTTTCTTCTTTTAATTTAAATATATTTATTTATTAATAATTATTAACCTCTCTATAATAACAATAGAAAAAAAATGAAAAAATATCAGACGTTATTAATGAAATAAAATTTTATGTAATTTTCATTTTAAAAAAATGTGTAATTGGCGTATAATGTAACTTCTTTATATAGAGTTATCATCGGCTATGTTATATCGGGTTTAACCCAACCTGGTTGTTGTTAATATCAATATTTCCCGCTATTTTGAGTTATTTCCTGATAAAGAAGTTACAAAATGTGTATGGTGTATAACGAGGTCATATGCTGTCTCCATCAGATTTTTTTTTATTTTTAAAAAACCCGACGTAAAAATCTACCTTACAGAAAATTTTAATATTTAAATTTTTTCTAATTTTTCTGTTAAAAAAAATAATGACGTAATTAATAAATAATTTGAATGTCTTAATCAATATAACTTGAATATTACGAAATATATAATAAATTAACGCACTGTCATTATTATATTATCATATATTATAGTCACAAAAAGAAATCACGGAAACAAAAAAAAGTCGCACGGGATATAAGAACGAAAAAGACATCTGTTTAATATTTTTTTAAAAATAAATAAAAAAAAATTACAATAGAATATAATAAAATAAAACATAAAAATTATTATTTGTATAATGAAGATTTTCTTTATCAGATAATAATTATTAATAACAATCGACTAATAAAAATATATAAATACATTCCCACACATATAACTGCATGAAATAATTCACGGAATTAAAAAAAAAATTAACAATTAACATAATAAGGTTATACACCCTGTTCAGAGAAAAAAGTAAAACACTTTTTATGTTTCATATAAAATTATAATCATTCATTTTACACAAACGTAAATTAAATTAAAGCAAAACCACCTAGGATCACTACAATTGCTATAAAAGCGTATAATACTTCTTGATTTTAAGTTAGGCAATTTAATTAAATAATCAACAACAAAAAAGTAAATAAAAAAAAAACAGTAATCTAACAGGTTTTCCCTACTGATATACATAAATAATTACAGAACACAAGTTTATAAACAAAACAAAAACTACGTAAACGTTCTCACAGAAAAAACTCCAAAAAAATATGACCAATTAAATTGTTTTCTTTTCTTTTTTTTAAATAAAATGTTACAACAAAAAAAAATGTACAGTACAGTATTATTGGTTTTCAATAAAATATTAACCGTAATTTATAGTAACGGTAAGAACTTTTAAAAATCCCACAGGGCCAATATACCCCTGGCGTTGTTTAAATGTACGATTGTTTTAGTGTAAGTGAATTATAATAATTAAAATACAGAAAACAAAGGTTATGGTCTGTAAAGAAGTAAAATCCATTTATTTCGTTATTTATGTGTTTTGCCATATAATAACTGCTAAAAGAGAACAAAAATTTTAATTAAATGAATACTGACATTTCTTAATGTAATTTTTTTTAACGTAATCTAATGTACCTGCTACCACTAAAAAAAACACGTAGTTAATTTCTTCTAATCTTAAGAAAAGAAGAAATTAAACCATCGGTAGTCCTCATCCGAATAAACCTAATGCTTTTAATGTCATCTGTCAGAGTTTAAATGTAAAATTTTGACAACCGATTTTTCAGACTAGATATTACGTTCAAAGGTAAACGCTGAGGATCAGCGTAGTTTGTAGATGGACCCGTTCTTTACCTCTAGGGGATGTACTCTATATGAACTTAATATGTATTGTAAGAATATGTACCCCTTAGAAATACTTTTCTCTCCTTTTTTACTTCCTTGTACGAAATAAAGGAAGTAGTACTACTGTGATCGCCAAAAATTTCGGTTTACAGATTTTAACGGAAATATCCATTTTGACCATCCCTGAATCCATTTTGACTAGTTTCGGCGTGACGTCTGTACATAGGTGTGTATCTCGCGTAACTCAAAGACGATTACCGATAGAATCATTAAATTTTTGATTTATGTACTTCCCCTTTTGATTGCAATTAAAAAAGCCCAAAGCCGATTTTGAACCAAAAGTGTCCAAAAATGTCCAAAATCCAAAACATTTTAATTTTAAACTTTTCCTCAACTACAGTAAATGAGAGCTTTTCAACGATATATCGTAAGTGGTACTTATTTTCATTGGTTCCAGAGTTATAGCCAAATACAATTTTAATTAATGAAATATTTGGAACTTACAAGGGGAAGGCTCATTGGTTCGAATTCGACATTTCCTGTTTTTTAACTTTTTTTTTTAATTTTAATATATTGATTTATTAATTTATAATAATGATTTATTATTAACTTGTGGTGGTAAAAAAAATGTTTAAAATAAATAATAATTCAATAATAACAATAAGTTATTCAATAAATTATAGGTTATTCGATAAGTTATTGGTGAAATAAAATTATTTTATGTACTTTTAAAAATGTGTAAATGTAATTTAAAAGGCGTACAAGGAATTCTTGTGGTGTCCACATCAGATTTTTTTAATTCAGAATGATATTTTTTATTTGTGCTTGAAATCTGTTAGTTTTATCAATTAGGCCGTCCGAACCTTTACTTCAATATTTATTAATTGTCTTTCTTTTAAATAAACTACGCAGAAGTCTGGCGCACAAAATAAATGCGATCGAAAACAAATTACGTCTACATTTAGATTTAACTCCTTTAATGGTGTTATTCAGAATTTCATACCTTTTCAACTCCTTAAATATTAACCCTTTTAAAAGGTATAATTATAACTTTAAAGTATAATTTATAATCGTATAAATTATGGATTAATAAGGTTGATTACAAATAAAAAAAAAAAATTATAATTCCTTAACAGGAAAACTTAGCATAAAGTCAATTATATAACTGTTCCAAAATTCAGCATTCTGTGTGTTCAGAAAAAGTTGGAGAACCATTGGAGAAGTGAGGGTAAGTACTTTCACATATGTGTGAACATATATATATATATATATATATATATATACGTAAAGTTCAAGGCTCTCGAAAAAAAATATAAAGCATAACCGACTGTCAATTACAAGATCAAATGATGAGTCTAAAAGTCGGACTATTCTATTCTCAACTTATTTTTTCTGTATGGTCTGAAATGAAACATAAAAATGTACAGTTCCGGCCAACGGAAAATAATAAATAATATCGGTTAAAATTTAACAAAAAAAAAATTACAAATATATATTTTAATTTTTATCATATTTATAAAGAGAGTAATTTGAAAAAGGGGTTTTCCGGAGTTCAGTTTATTTTAATGGTAAGATTTGATTGCAGAATGTGTTCCGGCAGTTCTACCCCAATACCAAGGTGATGCAAGGAGCACTGAACTGAACATTATTTCAGGGCGTGTAAGGAAATACTCTTTAAGGAATCTGATAGACAGTAAATCTGCTAACTCGACCGATTACATGAAAGCCGATTACAGTTACGGTACACATATTTTACTGGGCCGACCGATCGGGGAATGCGGAAGATAAAATAATTCCTGATGAAGGAGATGAATAGAGATTTTACTAAACTTGTTAATTAGTTTACAACGTAAATTAACAGGACCGGCACAGGACAACTATTATAATATTTACTGACCAAAATCTAACCGCCCGATATGAATTAAAACCTATACAGTGAAAACCAGATTACAAATATACAGAAACCTATCAAATATTAAGTACTTAAACGAAGAATGCCCTAAATTCCAAAATTCATTTAAATTAACTTTTCTTGGATTCAAACGGTTTAAAATAGAAAAACTCTCCAAAAAATGCCTGAAAAGCGCTTTTATAAAATTTTCAAATTACGTTAATGTGCATAAAAAATACAAAACTATGAAAGTTTTATACAATAACTAGAATAATGAGTTGTCTCACGTTTTGTGCTACACGCGTTTTGTCCCACACGCATCAATTTAAAAGTACGTCATTTTCAGAACATTTTTATTACATAATAATGAATAATATTCCATTAATACATAAACAAATAACATCTACATTATTTTTTTTTATACATATTAATATAAATTTGTTCAACGTAAAGAGCTGATTAACTGATAAAATATATATATATATATATATATATATATATATATATTTTATCTGTTAACAATATATATATATATATTATCGATTGACCAATTATTAAAATTTTACAACACCGAAAGTTTTACATATAAATATCAATTATCTACCGCGCAGTTAATTTTGAAGGTGTCTAGATAAATAAATGTTTAACATTTCATTATTTTACTACGTTTAATTTTATCAAATAAAAAAGGAATACGTAATTCTAACCGGACTTAATTTAGGAAGATAATACATAACTACTGTTCATTCTAAAACTTAATGACTTACTTTTATCGTTTTTTTTTTTTTAATAATCTTATGAAATCTGTTTACAAACAGCTTTTTAAAAAAAAACAATATTCATAAATAAACTATAATAAATATTACGCAAAAGGAAACTTTGTGTGATGTAACCCTGCCACGATTTGAAAAAAACGTTTTATAAAAAGGATAAAGTATCGTTTAAACTGACTAACGTTAATTGACTTTCTGTTAAGTTTAAATAGATACCTTTTGAAAGACAGCTACAATGACGCTGAAAAAAATTACTATTTTTTTAATAAATACGAGTA
This sequence comes from Lycorma delicatula, assembly GCF_047948215.1. Taxonomy (NCBI): domain Eukaryota; kingdom Metazoa; phylum Arthropoda; class Insecta; order Hemiptera; family Fulgoridae; genus Lycorma; species Lycorma delicatula. The sequence continues at coordinate 99,973,643 of NC_134462.1, forward strand.
AAATTTAAATTGATTAGAATTTAAATTTTTATCAATCTGAAAGTCGATTAGAATGAAATACAACCATCGAAAAAACTACTTCATTGTAAAAGTGTTAATGAGAACAACTTGGACAAAATATTTATGAAATTAAAGAAATGGTGAATAATACAAACCTCCGAAAAATACTTAAAGTGTTTTATTCCTCAAAAGAGAAGTCTTTGTCCAAAAAAAAAAAAATCACAAAAAATTGTTGTTTTTAAAATTAAATTCACTCGCCACGAGGTTATTTAAATTATAAAATAATAAACAGAATAATATTATTCTAAATGCGCGTTACTGTTAAAGATTGGTAGTCGTTTGTTATATTTTCAGACACAACCCCGTGGCAACCTTTTGTAATTTTAAACATATAAATTTTTTCAGATTCAGAAAGAACAATTATTTTTTTCAGCGACACCTTCACAAATGTTTTTCGGGGTTTGGATTATTATAGCATTTTATATCATTATGTTTTTGTAATAACGAGATTCACTAATATTTTTTTACAATGAAATTGTTTTTTTGGTGGTTGTGACTATCAGTTATTTTAGTTATAATATGTTTCGTAATTCTGTGTATTATGACATAAAATAAAAAAAACAATTTTTTCTTTAATTGTAATTGACGATTTTCCTGGCAAAAGCACTTATTTCATGTACGTGTATTATTTATTAGTAATTATTTACTAATAATAAATATCATATGTGTATTATTTCAATTTAACTGGTAATTACCTTATTACAGACCAGCCGATGGTAATTAAGCAGTAATTTTACTGTATTTACCCTTTATCATAATAATACACAAAAAATATGACCTTTATTGCTTTTTTTGTTAATAATAACTATTCATTAATTCTAATTACTATATATATATATATATATATATATATATATATATATATATATATATATATTTAATTTAACATTTTTAATTCCTATTCTATTATATTTATATGTATTAAAAGTTTTTTTCATAACCTTTGAATATATCCTAGTATTTTCTGAACCCTGATAGTTTTCACCATCTGACGATATACACGAAAAAAGGAAGGCTTCTATTTTCCTTGATGAGATTGTAGCCTGTGCCGTCTGATTGAATCTAGACGAAACATAATTTATTTTTTATAAAACCAACGTAAGTCGGCTTGCTGTCGGAGAAGATTAAAAATGGCGGATTCATTTTGCGTGATAAAAAAAGAGTAAAAATATGTTAACGTGTCAAATGATGAATATTTAATTGCGCAAATATTTTTTATACGAAGAAAACGGATAACAAAGCGATATTACCCGTTATCATGTTGGTATATGATTTTTTAGCGAACGAAAAGTCGTATCCTTTCATAAGAACAGTCATCATTAATACCTTTCTTAATCGTCATCATTATGCCTGTAGTATTACGTTCTGGATATCCAGATAAAACTCGCAAGTACTTTCAAGATAACGAGTCGTTAGTAAATTTCAAAATATGAAAGACGATTTATTCGTATCCGACCAATTTATTATTTTTTTAAAAGAATATACATATGCAATCTTTAGTTTAAAAAAAAAATAAATCATTGAACGACATCCAACTGAAAACATTTTACATCTGAAAAAAAAGCATTTAAAAAAAACAATATAAACCGTTTTATTATTTATCAATAATCTATATATATATATATATATATATAAAAGAAAATGTTCGTATGTGTTTACAGTTTTTACAGTTTTTTACAAAATGGTCTGCGTTGTCCGGAAAAGGTTTAAAGCTATTGAAGTCCACCATCTGACCAGTAGAAAGAAAGTGAAGGGTATTTTGAACAGACTACTGTGTTTAGAGAGTAGTTTGAATTAAATCCGATATGTAGTGCTGTTGTTTTGAGAATTGGATTTATTTACATTCTGTCTTTTTAAAAGTCAAAGGTTAAATTTTGTAAAGTTTCGTAATGTTCAGTTTTTTAATGGATTATCAAACTTTGAATTGCGTTCATTTAATCAATATACATATATATATATATATATATAAGCACATCTAACAATAGCAAAGCATTGCCCGGTCAGCTAGTGTGTGTGTGTGTGTGTGTATATATATATATATTGTGCGCGCGTGCGCGTACTTATATAAGTCTCAGTACCTTCGACTTCGAAAAACAGCTATTAAACAACTGATTTGCGACGAATTAACCGCTAGACCAGCCCAGTAGACTAAACAGATTGCAACGTACATTGGGGAGAAAAAAAGAAAGGCCAATGAATGATCAAAATTCAAAAAGAAAAAGATTACTTCTTTGTGCCGACCATATAGTTTTTGAAGTGAATAAAAGATATTAATTACTAATAATGTTGAATTTTACAATTTCAGGCCCGACTGAAAGAGATTCATAATTTTTAGAACATCGAAAATCCCTTTAAACACAATTTAAAAAAAAAAAAGTGTAAAAGAGAAGTGTAAACTGCGTAAAGGAAAACGTAAACAGACCCGATAACGATTGGATAAAGGAAAATTACGTTAACGATTCGAAAAGAGAGCTTCTATTTTAGAATAATTTTGAAAATTATCTACAGGTACTAAAAATCATAACCTACCGGGTTGGTCTAGTGGTAAACGCGTCTTCCCAAATCAGCTGATTTGGAAGTCGAAAGTTCCAGCGTTCAAGTCCTAGTAAAGCCAGATATTTTTACGCGGATTTGAATACTAGATCGTGGATACCAGTGTTCTTTGGTGGTCGGGTTTCAATTAACCACACATCTCAGCAAAGGTCGAATGTAGAATGTACAAGACTACACTTCATTGAGTAATACGTATCATCCTCATTCATCCTCTGAAGAATTATCTTAACGGTAGTTACCGGAGGCTAAACAGGAAAAAAAAGGTACTAAAAATCATAAACAAAAATTTAACTTTTTTCAGAAGATATCCATTATGCGAAATTCAACATTGAAATTATGAAATTATTTATGAAAAATGTTGATTTAGTTCCAGCACAAAAATTTTATTAAAAAAATAAAATATATTTTCCAATTTTTTAAATAAAAAAATAAATTTCTTTACGATATAATATATTAAAAGTAATCGATCTGCCTGTCATACAAAAGTAAATTTTACATTCGGTTAGGCTATTAACGAGTCAACATTCGTAGATCAATAGACAGTTGTCCGTCTGAGTACTAAACTGACTGTTTTATATTGTCAGCCGCCAGTAGTTGCTTATTTAGAAAAACCAAACCTATATAACATCAATAATTTATTAATTCTGCTACGAAATAAAGAAAAATTATTACAGAAATTTATTCGTTAAATATCCAAAAGCAGCTCTTCCAAAAATACTGTTTTAAAGAAAAAATTTGCCAACGAATAAGGTTTATGTCCTTTAATTAAAAAAAAACTTGCAAGAAATTAGACAAAAAAAGTAGGTGTCTATTACACCGTTACACCTCCCTTAGAAATAACGTGGATAAATTACTGCTATATTTTAGCATTAAGTATTTTTACAAATTAAATATAGAATTAAAACGTTATACCGTGTACAGGTATGTCCTCACGAGGATATAAAACAAACCTGTAATTCTAAAGTTATGAAAATTTTAACGGTGCACAAAGCTATCTTATAAAGTACAGTCTGTAAATATGATTAAATTTAATTTCTCCTCCGTATCTATTTACTTTTCAATCCCTTTATCATAAAGAATAACAGAAAAATTAAATTACGTAAATTAAAAACGTATTTTAACGCTAAAAAACGCATTTATAAAGATTAGAAGTCGTAATAAATCACAACTTATCATAATAAATAAATTTAAACAAGCAATAATTTAATAATAATAATAATAATAAGATAATATGTAGGTCAAAAAGCCTGTACAAAACAGCTAGTAATAAAAATTTAGTTAATTCGGTAAAATACTACATTATATATAATATCAGGTTTTGTTTTATAGATTCCGTACAGATATCGTACAGTTACTTAATCCTCTCTTGACATTTTATCAGCCTATCGATAACTCAGAGAGAAAACATTATTACTACTTTATTGAAATTATTTTTTATCTTGAAACAATTATAAATTTAGTCAATCTACTCTCAACACAACAAATTAAATAAATTACATTTTTTCGAACACCTATCCAACATCGTCGCGCCTGTTGTATAAATACTTCCAGATAAATACTTATAAACACGGTGATTAAAAACTGTACGGACAAAAAGCGCACGATTTTTGGCTTTCTCTTCATTGTTCGTTTTCAGACCGTTTCTGTTTTTATTAATTTAGGAGAAAAGTTATACATTATTATTATTACATAAACTCTTTCTTTTCCTGTTTATCTTCCGGGAATTACCGTTCAGGTATCATTCCAGAGGATGAATGAGGATGATATGTATGAGTGCAAATGAATTGTACTCTTGTACAGTCCCATATCGACCATTCGAGAGATGAGTGATTAATTGAAACCCGACCGCTAAATAACACCGGTATCCACGATCTAGTATTCAAATCCGTATAAAAGTAACTGTCTATACCAGGACTTGAACGCTGGAACTTTCGACTTCCAAATCATGCGATTTGGTAAGACGCGTTCACCACTAGACCAACCCGGTGGGTTAGTACATAAACTTCAACTCGCGATAAGTACACGGTGGTTTTTATTCGATTCGGTACACATGTCGGTTGTTGATTGTCGCATACGAATCGTTTTTATCAATAATTACACGAAAAATAAATAGCGGTTTACCGATGTCCACACCTCATTCCTCCGTATTTTTCAAAATTTTGCGTTAAAGCTTTTTTGAGAGAGAACTAAGCTTCGTCGGCATCGGTCGTACTCGTAAAAAATCACCACTACCTCTCGACCGGGCATAACAATTTTAAATCGTCGCTCACATACGACTGTTACTCGCCGTAGGCGTCGTCACAATGACATAGGAACTTGTGCGAGACGTACGTGCTCACCGTGAGAAAATGAATGAGATATCACAGCGATACGGGGAAGTCGGAATACGTCAGTATTCTACATATCATTTGAATCGGAACGCAATTTTAGTAATGTGCCAAACAAAGATCTGCTTAAAAGCTTTAAACAAGAGGATGCCTGCTTAGGCGACATACTTCCACAAGTTAGTGATTTTACAAACAGGTACGGTCTACGTGATGGGCAAGAGGGAAAGATAATAAGATAGAGCTCTATCTCCAACTGGTACATAACTTTTAGATAGATCGCAACAATTTTAAATTGAAATAGTGAAGTTTTTCGAATAAGCAAACACTGAAAAACGGAAAAATTGGCTTATGATCACACGAATCTTGATTTAAGTAAACCGTTTTACATTGCAGTAGCATTTTAAAGCGACTTAAGATTTAGAATACGTTTTAATAACGTCAGGAAAATGTTGAAAAATAATATTTTTAACAGAAACAGGGAACAATAAAGGAGCTCCTAGACAAAATGTTAAGATATTTAGCTCAATCGTTATAAAAACAGAACCGGCTGTTAAGCAGAAACATTACATAGTCATAGAAAAATCTGAATATAAAAGTTATTAAATCGCAACTTAAAACATTAAAACAAACTACAATAAATGATTTTTATAAGAAAGTAAGTTGTAAAACATGAAGTGCTTATTGAAAAAAAATATATCCGATCAATAAGAACTGTTATAAAAAAAAAATTAAAAAGTTTAATAATTCAGACTTGCCTTTTCTATTAAATAAACTAAAGTAATAATATCTATTAATCAAAGTATAGAAGACCTACATAAATAATAAACATTTGTGTAATAATAAATGCTTACACGTGTGATATTCGTACAAAGCCTGTTATTTTAACCGCGATAACCAATAACAAAAGAAACGCATTAGGAAAAATCATCGATGCTAATAAAGAGAAAAATTAATTAAGACGATGACAATAAGAAACCTTATCGAATCATTTAACATAAAAATATCATCGGGAGGAAAATTCAATATTAAATTGATTACATCATAACATCTTTTAAGCGCTGTAAAATAAAATGTAAATTAATTTATTTAATAATTTTTAAGAGATTAATCGGTAGCTTGATCGCGTAGATTTAAATTGTGAAAAAAAATAAACCGAAAATTGGGTTTCCTTACGCACAACTTCGACAAGATTAAGAAGAGCAATAATTTTCAGCGGAAGAATAAACAGCTGTTTGTTTATAAAAAGATAGTTTTACCGTAAACAGTTCTATCGGGGAAAAAATACTGACAACCGATTACATATTATTTATCCAGAAATTAAAAATTACACCGGGAGAAAGATGGAAAAAACTTGTTTAAAAATAAGGCCTTAATTTCCCACAATTAAATCAGCAGAACAATACGGACCGATACAATTACTTACTGCGATAGGTTTTAGTCGCCCTATTTTGTACTTAAAAATTAACCTGAATTAACGAATTTAAGAAATATTTATATAAATGTTCAAATTATCTGAACGCATTTTCAAAAACGAAATGAATATAAACTTTAGTAAGATTTTTAGCAAAATCTAAAGAGAAGTACTGTAAATGGCAAAAAAATATGTTAAACTGGTACCAAGCTATATCGGCATTTATTGTTTCGGTAATTATATCGAGCGCAGTTGACGGTCATTAAGTGTACACGAATATACAACTAAAATTACGACAATATAAGCGTGTGAAAAGTAAACAAGTTTCTAAATCTTGTATAAATATTAAGATTAATAATAAATTTTCATTTTGAAAAAAATTACGGTTATTTTAAGTTCTTACACGAAACTTAGTTACAAATTAATAGCACGACTGTAAATTAAGATCGATAAAAATTAAAAAAAAAAAAAAATAGTTATAATTTAATGTAACTGTTGAATTATGATTCCGATACGGTTACCGCCGAATGAGAAGGAACCACCGTAAACTCGAAATCAGAAAGTTCTACTATCATGCGTCATTCTAGATTCCGAAGCGTCCAATCTTAGTCCTACCCTGTCCTCGGCAGGGTCTTTGCGGGATTGTCGCACCTCGGTGCATCTATATCCACCTGCGTTCTCAATCGTAATGCGGTATCGCGGTAGGCGGACTAGATTCTGGACTAGCGAGGTAATACCAGGTACGTGTTGGTCCTCCGTAAGTGCGATATCGTAAAGGAGACCGCTAGTTTTTTTAAAATCCCTGTACAACGATGTGTCGCAAAACCGACGTTTTCATCGTCCGTTCGGGCCGTCAATCGCCTCGCCACCCAGACAGTGGTCGGCGTCTGGAATGTTTCGCAAATTCCCAGACCCCTCTCCGAACGGCGGCAGCAACTACGACTTCCTTAAAAAAAAATCTCTGATAGTTCAGCAGGCGTGCAAAAAGGGTATTCGGCGTGTTAAAATGAAGATTTTTCGGCCGAGTTACTGGTGATCGTGCAGAAGAGTTCTTGGTCCTCCTATGCAGGAACATGGAAGCGGGGCCGACGATTTTTAAATAATACTATTAAACAAGAATCAACGTAATAAAATAAAACCCAAACCACCGACTCGGAAGGACAGAAACAGATGGAAAAGATTAACGTTTAGGCTAAGAAAAGAGTCACAGAGGAAGCCAAAGCCCAACGAGGAAAAATTAATTAATAAATTAACGAGGAAACCGATTCTAAAGGTAGGTGCACGTAAGTAGTTGGCTTCTACTTCGACATTACAAATCCGGTTACACGATATAGACACAAGTTGTCTCATTAAAATCAGCTGATTATTCCTAACGCGTATATAATACTTTTAGAATTGAACTGTACAACAGGTTGTGCTTATTTATTAAAGAGAATATTAATAAAATTTTAAAACATAAATCAGACAAAATTGTAACTCGTATAATATTACAATTACTAAAGAAAAAAAATCCTTTTCATATGAACATTCCCACACGTTTAATGCGGGAAAAAACTACATATATGTATACTAAAATATTTACAAAGAAATTGAAGTACAATTTACGACAAAAAGTTACTGTTAGTTAAAAGAAAAAGAACAACGTTTTAATACAAATATAAAGAATTCGAAGGTAAGGGTTTCCTTATTGTGCTTAATAAAGTACATTCGACAACTGAACACACCTAGTTAATAAAAAAATACGAGATATGAACAAATATTAAAATTAATTCCAAGGCTTTTTCCTTGTACCTTATCTGTGCATTAAAAAAATTCAGTCGATAACAAAAAATAAACGCAATAGATAAAACCGATTGGTTGTTGGATATTAGGTCTCTACTTCTGAACCCACCGGGTTGGTCTAGTGGTTAACGCGTCTTCTCAAATCAGCTGATTCGGAAGTCGAGAGTTACAGGGTTCAAGTCCTAGTAAAGCCAGATATTTTTACATGGATTTGAATACTAGATCGTGGATACCGGTGTTCTTTGGTGGTTGGGTTTCAATTAACAACACATCTCAGGAACGGTCGAACTGAGAATGTAATGTACAAGACTACACTTCATTTACACTCATACATATCATCCTCATTCATCCTCTGAAGAATTATCTAAACGGTAGTTACCGGAGGCTAAACAGGAAAAAGAAAGTAAGGTCTCTACTTCTGAAGAAGAAAGGGCAAATGTTGAGATATTAACTGAGAATCATAAAAAAATTGTTAATTCTTCGATGAAAGAAACTAAAAAAACGATCAGAAAGTTAATTAATTAATTTTTAAAACAAAAAATTAATTTATTTCTAGCAGAGAAATGTAAGTTTGAAAATAAATACGGTGAAAAGATGGTAAATGCGATAGAAAGGAAGTTAATATAAAGAATTAAACTACTGAAATGGCGGATTAGTTTATTAAAAATTAATTTTATATCTTATTTTCATTCATTATCTTCATTAAGTACTGTTCCGATAAATCTGTTTATTCAGAATCATTTTTTTTTTTTAAATTATCAAAAACAAATTTGAAACTACAAAGATATAATTACATTTACGATCTCGATGGTAGATTAAAGTACTATTCTCAGCTGAAAACAATTTGATTCTAAATGATCGCGGAAGTAAACATTTATCTCTAATTTTTATGTTTTTAATTACGCTTATAATAATTTTTTATTTAAAAAAAAACCGTTCTGATAAAACAATCTTTGTAATACACTTAAAACAAAGATAGGGAATAAAAGCCGTTAAATAATAAAAGAAAACACAAAAAAACTAATTTTTAATAAAATAATTATATTCTAACACTAAGATGCAATTTACAATTTTTTTTTTTTACATAAAAAAATTGTAAGAGTATTTACGTAAAATAAAGTTTCAATAAAAATAAATTTTAAATATACACAAATAACTTTTCTTATTATAATTACACACTAAAATAATCCCGTGTACAAAGATAAAGTCAAAATAATCTGTTAAATCAGCAATTATGAATCGGGGGTAATAAATTTAACAGTGTAAAAGGGGCTATTAAATACTAACAAGTATTCTAGACGTTAAATATACTCGAACATAAATGGACAAATATTTACTTAATACTAATTAAAACACTGAAACCTAAAATAGTACAAAACAACTGAGAAGACATCAATTAAAAGATATTTCCTCAATTACAGAGACTATTTACAGTGGGGTGATCGCGGGCTCTCTGCGGCATTAATGAGTATTAATTCACTACCATAAATTCAAACGGGGATCGCCGCTATATTCACATTCAGTATACAAGAGACAACAATTATTTCCTTAGTATATTATCCGACTTTCCAAAATGAACATTTTTCAAATTACGGAAAACTTCATACCTTAGGCTTTCTTAAAAGTTTAGAGAAAAACATGTTTTACGTATTAAAATATTATTTTTCCGAAGAAATAGTGCGCCGGGTTATACAGAATATGCTAGGAAATGTTGGTCGAACTCAACGACCGATTCAGAACATCAAAATAAGCAAAGAGGTTCAAGGAAACTCTCTCTCCCGCCAATTTGTATTTTTTCAATAAAAATGTATATTTTAAGAACCTATTGAGATATTTTAATTAATTTTAAAAATTAAGATCTCCAAAATAAATAACTTTGAAAATATTACCTTTGAAGATTCTAAGATGGCACTCAAATTTTTTATTCATCAATAGTTCCGTAAATATTAGGTTTTATCTATGTTTTAAAAGAAAAATAAGTAAGCTTTTTATTATTAACTAAACGACCTTGTCAATTCAAATCTGATGATAAAACAGATGAGATATGGAGTAAATTGTTACCTCCAAATGGATCGATAAAAGTATGCAGTTTGAATATTTTGTGCCTGTTCTATTATTACAAATAATAAAAATTATTATTATTAGCGAAGGAAGTGAGATCAGACACAAAGCTTTTGTATGATTTTGATAAAATTTTAATCTTTCATACAGTATATAATTTTACACTTTTCAAAAAAATGTATTAATATACACTCTCAAAAATAAAATCTATTTAATGCTTAAGTAATCGGTTATTGGTATGTGTGTATCTGTGTGTGTTCGTGCGCACGCACTTCGAAATTGTCTAAAAGGTTGTTGATACATGTACAAGTTCAGGAAACGAATTCCGATCACGCGTGGCAACTGACCGTTTCAATTAAGTTTATTTTCGGTAAATTCTGAATTAAACGATTTATAATAATTTTGAATGATTATGACTTAATTTTTCTGTTTAGCCTCCGGAACCACCGTAAGATATTACTTCAGAGGATGATATGTATGAATTTGAATGAACTGTAGTCTTGTACAGTCCCAGGTCGACCGTTCCTTAGATGTGTGGTTAACTGAAACCCGACCGCTAAAGAACACCGGTATCCACGATTTAGTATTCAAATCCGTATAAAAGTAATTATCTTTACAATTATTTGATCCTTAGAAATCTCAACTTCGAAATAAGCAGATTTGCGATGATGAGTTCACCACTAGACCTAGATTAGATTACCCCTAGAAATTTCTAAGGATTGAAATAATACATTTAAATCTAAAAACAAAAATGACAGGGATAAAAAAAATTAAGGATACCGCGAAATAACCGTGTATATTTAACATAAATCAAAGGCCATCTATAGGAAATAAAACTTACGATAACAATTAACAATACTAATCGTTTAAGTTTATATAACGAAACAGCAAGTATAATAAACTTAATACATAACACAGCTAAATCCCGTTAAACTGCTTCGAGTATAATACAACGTAAATTACAGTTTATATTTTTTTTTAAAGTGGTCCACTGAAAACAAATTTAAATTTAAAACGGCAAACAGCTGGTTACTGTGTGCGCTGCTTTCACTCACTCCAATATAGTGGGTTTTAATTTAACAACAATAATAATAATAAGTTATTATAAAATAAGGGGGAAGGGATAATTTATACTATTGTCAAGAAGTGGAAATCGAGCTAGTTTTAGTCGGTTCAACTATAAAATCTAATCACGCGATTCTAATACCAAAGTCTGTACATAGGGTTTATATATATAAATATATAATATATAGGCTACATTTATATAACCACTTAACAAAAAGCGTTGGCTGTATACTACATAATAGCGAGTGTATATATATATATATATATATACACACACACACACACACACACACACACACACAAACAAATTTATTCCTAACATTACTCGCTGGATACAAATTTAATGCATTTCATTCCAAATTAAAAAAAAATAATCAATATTATAAACTACAAAATGTTTAAATATGGTATTTTAGTTATGTAAGTAAATATTCAATAAATTTAATATACATACCGGAAATGTAAATTTATATTAATTTTCATGCCTAACCCGTTTTACTCAACTGAAAACTAAAGTCCTTTTAGTCTTTAAGTTATAAAATTATACCTGCAAAAGCTAGTAGGTATCATCCAAAATACTGGACGTTTAAAATAGGGCTCGTCAAACGAGTGAAATTTTACAATCCCTCGCCGACAGATTTGCCATCATAAATTAATTATCTATAAAAAAATAACGATTAAATGTATCATATAAAACTGTACGTTTACGTCTAGGTAACATTAATTTTAGTAATTAGGAAATAAAAAGAAAAAATTACGCAACGGTGTAAAGGTTCCGGGCATTAAAATTAACAGTACAATTCTAATAGAATTATAAACAAATAATCAAAATATTTTCTTTTCTTTCTCTTATCTCATTTGATTAATTTACTGCTATTTACTGCTGTTTTTGTTTACTGCTATTAATTTAATATAATACATGTCTACTACGTTCCACATTTTTAATTTTTCACTATAGAGTGAACAAATTATTTTAAAATCGTTCGCCCAGTGTTGCACTCTCATTGTATAAAAATTAAGTCGATTTCAATTCATTAAAATATTTTTTTTAATTCGGATATACATTCTAGTTAATAAAAATTATTTATACTACAGCCAGGAACACTGGAACAAAAAAAGTAATTAAATTTATAAACGGGAAAAAACTCTCTTGTTCAATTCTTAATTCGTTTATCTTCCGTACTTACTAATATATATTAGCACAAATTTAATATATAAAAATAACTTTAAGAATAGCTATAAAAATTATAAATTTAATATATACTATTAGCACATACGGAAGATGATGAATTAAGAATTGAGAATTGAACAAGAGACTTTTATCACGTTTATAAATTTAAATATCGTTCTAATGCTCGTCGCTTTAGTCGAACAAATTTGCACGATAAAATAAGCTGAAATATTATTGTAATAATAACGTCTCCACACCTTTCATCCAGAAGACTCCGGGTTCGAATCCTGTCGACAGTTTTTACGCTAAAAATTTATATCTCTTAAAAATAATCTACGTCGACCAAAAAGCTAAATTAATTGCATTATTTAAAAACAATACTCATTTCTACCTAGGCGCATCTAATCTGTAAGGTCATCGTTTGTAAAATCGTTCATCTACTACAATTACAATAATCCCGTGTAAGTCAGGCTTTAATTTCACGTTACATAAATTACTCGTGCGGTTATCTCGATTACATACCGCCGTATGCAACTTCTCTAAATTAAAAGGTTTAACCACCAAGAAAATTAGAAATATTATTGGTCAAAGTTTAAAAAGCTCAGTTGACACACAGGTTGAGAATAGATTATTGTACCGGCGACCGGCTTACTATGCCACCTTTATTTTAATGAGCGATAGTAGATTTGAACGGGAAAGTCACATAAATTACGAATTTTAACCATTCGTATTCAAAACAGGAACCCTTGAATCAGAATAATAGTATTCTACTACTATCCTGACTACCAAACGTATTCTAATACCACCGCCGACCTCTTTACCAGGAACTCAGTATTTCATCTTGGATGTCCAGGGTTTCACATCAGGTTCGATAACAAAATTTCTACAAGGTATTCTTACGTAAAAAGTTTGGGTTGTTTGAAAAAACCGTTCGTTAAAAAAAAAATGTTATTATTTAGTACTTTAATTTAGCATAACGTATAATTGATGCAGTGGGAAAAAATACGCACAGAATAAAATTTTTCTCTACCGAACGGGAATTGAGAGAAATTTACAAAGTACAAACCGCTGAAAATGTGAGCGACATATAAATCTTGTGATCGGCATATGCGAGGCAGTCATTTAAAATTCCTTATTGGAAATGTTTTACTATACGAATTAATTTAATTTATTTCGAATGAATTAAGTACCTCAGATCTGTCGACCTTGAAGTAATACTAAAGTATAAGATATTATTATTAAATTGATCAAAATAATCGTTACAAGGACATATACAAAAGCAGCATATACAAAACTATCACGAAAGAGAAAGGAGCAGGTCATTCACCCTACTAATTATACTTATAAATCGTTATCGTAAATATTTCTTAACTTCACTATTTAACTCTTCATCAATTAAGGAAAAAATAAAAAAAAACCTTTCGACCGCTAAATCACGTGGAATACATAAATTAAATACACAAATAGTTATTTTAAAATGAACATAAACACGCATCCGATATGGTCACTACATCATAATTTCTCCAAATAAAGCGCAATGCCTTCCCGGTATTGGGAAACTGAAGTTGTATTTCGAAAATTCGAGCGTTCCATTATATTTTCTCACAGCTGTATTCATTTAAACCATTTTTTAACAAAAATAATTTCTTTTATTTTTAATTTTATTAAATTCTAATTTAAAATAAAATTATAAGTTATATTACAGGCCGATAAAAATTGTTTTATGCAATTTTAAAACTTTGCTTAAATTCATTTTATAATATTTGCTAATTATGGATGTTTTCTGAAAAGAAAAAATTAACAATCGTCTATGACATCTGTATAATTATTTTTAACGTATTATCTGGAATATTCTAAAAAAAAAATCGTACACTTACAACTTTCAAGAGTTAAAGTGTAGTTTTTGTTTTTTTTTTGTTTTTATTTTTACTGAACGTTTATTCTCTTATAATACCTAAGCGCTACATTCCTTAGATGAGAAAGCTTTTTCACACACACACACACCAATGGATTCCTTAGGGTGTGAAACGTCGAGTTTTGACTACAACTTGATAGATGACAACTTGACTGATCGACATTACTTTGACTCACATCTATACATACGTCGTGAGCGATTCATAATAAACTACTCGCAAAAACTAATAAAGATAAATTGATGAAAATTTGTATGCACCTTATTCTTACGGTCCACAATAAGAAAGATGTTTTTGAAATTCCGAGTTTAAAGAGTTAAAATGGAGTAACAATGAAATTATTTAATTTTTTTTAATTTTTCGGTAACAAATGAAATAACTTTGATTTTTAGTGTGTGTAATCTTCATGTGAATACCTAAAAACCAATTAATAAATCTTTTTGAAATTTGACCTTGAAAGAGGTGTAGAGAAGGTAAAAAAAAATATTTCGGATGATGATTGCAAATTTTTCTCATTTAAGATTATACTAAAAACGACATATTCCCTCGATCTGGGCTTGAAAATACTCTTCAAATAAATAAAAAAGATCATTTTCGGGTTTATTGAATTTTATTATTTTCTCTACCTAAAATATATATATATTTTTTCCATTTTATGCTACCGCTATTGAATCGGTTTTTTATGAGATTTGGTAACATTGAGATGGCAATTTACGTTTGTAATTTTGATTGTGTATTTCGCAAACGAAGCCACGACGATATATCTAAAAACCAACTAGTGCGTCCTGTACTGACCAAACTGTAGCTCTGAAAAGATTGCAATACACTACAGTAAAACCTTCCAAAAACGGAATCTGACGGGACCGAGTAAAAATTCCGTTTTGAGGAGGTTTTCGTCTTGCAGAGTTTTTAAAAATCGAGCTAATTTATCGTGAGTTCCTGTGCTATGAATTACACAAGTGTAAAATGAAGTTAGACAAGAATAAACGTCTGAAATAATCCGGAAATTATACTGCAGATAGAGAACATTAACCACCAATTTTCAAAAATTATAACATAACACGATCTAACACTAATTCTAAAATAAAAATCATTTTCTAAAATAGTCAAGTACAGTGTTCTGTTTCAATAATTTATTACTGGAACTTTCGTTTTCAATAATATTTCTAGCGGTTAAAATATTCCGTCGCAAATCATCGCTGTTTATACGAATCGCGAATTCTTCCAACTGTGCGACCAAACCCAATGCTTTTCCGAAACTGTTAATTTTGATTTCTGTGTCCTCTTCTTGTTTGGAGTTTGAGCCACGATTGTGACGGTGTATAATTAGATAAACTACAGTTACAGTACTGTATTATAATAATAATCTACTGCATTTATAATTTGCAAATCGTGGGAATGTAAATTTTGTTTTTAATTTCCTTTCCATCTTACGGGGCAAGATTAATATGTAAAATTAAAAGTAAAATCTAACTTTCCTTTCAGTTTCCGTATTGCGGAGATTTCCGTCTTGAAGAGATTAATTTCTATAAAAATATATCGCGACTTGATAAACCGTACGTTTTAAGGAGGTTTCCGTTTTTTTGAGGTTCCGTTTTGTGGAGGTTTCCGTTCTGAAATACTTTTTATACAGACTAAGCAACATAAAACCGAATCGATAATGAAACCGCTATCCAACACTATTTATGAAAGACTCACACACAACTAGCGCGACTAGTGGATGTATATGTTACTACTGATTGTTGCTGCCGTTTTTCATTTAATCACGTGTCAGTGGGGTATACGTTTTGCTGCAGTGCAGTATTGTGAGTGCAGTTGTGTTTGTATAAAATGCATTATTGAATCCAGGAGAGGATAGCTATAGTTAAGGCCTATATTCGTTCTGGATAGTTTGAAGAATCACGTCAAGTATACGTAGAAAAAACTCCGAATGCCTGTATCCCAGCGAAGAGTAGCATAACTGATTTAGTTAAAAAATTGCGTACAACACGTTCGGTTTCAAATGCAAAACGAAAAAGGCAAACTTCCGTTAGGAGGTCCACAGGACATTGCCGATATTGAAAGGAGAATTACTGCCAGTCCAAAAATTCACTAAGTTATCCCAACAATCTGGTATTAAACACACCGTATCTTGTCGTAAAATTGTTCATTATTTAAAATTGAAACAATACCGCGTTACAACTGTTCAACAATTGAAGGAAACAACAAAACCCGAAACAACTTGATTATCTGGCTTCTCGAAAACATTGTTGGTGGACAGATAGACCCGATGTCGTATTTCATGTCAGACGAGGCAGGGTTTTATTTTTCCGGCCATGTTAATTCGCAGAACACCGGGTACTGGACGGCGAGGAATCCTCACGAGATATTCGAGTGTCCACTTCACGATAAGAAAATTGGTGTTTGGTGTACCACTTCCGGTAATCGTATAGTGGGACCATATTTTTTGACCGGACTATCAATACACAAGTTTACCTCACAATTTTCGAAAAATTCTACGCGCAATTAACCGAAAATGAAAAAGAATACAGCTTCTACTAACAAGACGGAGCAACGTATCCGCACATCAAATGTTTCACTGAATCGCGTTCATGCAAGTTTCACAAATAAACGAGCTGTCAGCAGAGGACGGTGGCCTCCACGTTCCCCAGAGCTGTCTACTTTTCTTTCAGGCTACATAAAGGAGAGAGTTTATGCATCTAATCCCTACAATATTGGTGAACATTCAACGAGAAATCAACGCGATTGACAACAATGTTTTGCGTCAGACGACTCTCAAAAGTGCATCGATATCCAGGATGATCATTTTAAACATCTTTTTTAACAGTAAGTTAAATAAATGCAACGTATAAATTAGGTTTTATGTTTTTCTTATTTAATTTATCCGTATCATTCATAAAATTTCATTCCGACATAACCAACCGATTCTGCAGCGATTACGTTATGGATTATGGGTATGTTGCTCACGCTGTATATTAGCCGAGCTTTAAGTTTTGTTTATCATTGTTAAGAAGCAATTTAATTAACACAAGCGACAGAGCTCCTGCTTAGACGGAAACAGCTAGCGGAGCGAGCCCTGATCGGCTTATCATCCTCTTACCGCGACAGAGATGCTAGTGTATATACACTATATGATACACGAGTATCGTATATAAATTGTAGTCTAATTTTTTGCCTGTTTTCAAACAGAATTTTTGCGATCCACTTAAACAATTTCACCCATATCTAATTGTTTTTATCAACCGATTTAAATATATGAGATGTAATTATTTTAATAATCAAAGGATTAACACGCTTTATTTAATAAAACATATTTCCATTAATCTAATAACTATGGATGACTTAACAATTTAAATGGCCGTTATTTTGGAATATTCAAAGGTAAAATTTTCAAACCTTTGTATTTTGTAGGGTAAACCGGATTAATAACGTATCTGTTAAAAGTGCTAAGTTCTGATTATTAAAAAGTTCAAGAGTTGTTAAGTCTGAATATGAAGCGCGAGCGGGGGTGCAAGTAAAGAATTCATACAAAATCATTATTACCATGATTATTTTATAACAACCTATATCATTATAATCGAATGCACGACAGACATTTTTCCATTAATTATATGCAATTCTGACGCTGCAATAAATATATATATATATATATAATAAATCTTGTTGCGAAACAATCTAAGAAATCAATTTTTATATTTTACATCAACAATTACGCAATAAAAATAGGGAATTATGTACATACTATTCACATAATTGTAAGGCTGTTTTGAATGTCGGCTGATATATATATATATATATATATATATATATATTTACTAAAAATTAAAATTTTCTTTTTAATTTAAATAAAATAACGATTCATACAAGAATGTATTCCCTAAATAAATTAACAAATGTAAATTGTCTGACGATCTCGTAAATTAGCAATTATTTATTATAATTTTAAATATTAAGCACTCGAGTAAGTTTATGTAAAATGTGAAAATCTTGATCAGGAATTTAAATCTTGAACAATCTTTAATCAACAGTAGATAAACTAAGAATGTAAGATAGATAGATATATGTAAAAAAAAAAAAAAAATTTTTTACATATGATGATTGTTGAGCAGTCATTTAATAAAATTTTTGAACCGATTTACAGTACAATTATCAACCCGACTTCGTTTAAGAGTAATCAATACTACCATAACCGTTATTTAAAGGACTACATAGCACAACTCGTACGGTTAGTATACGAGTTATACATAGTAATGGGATAACACGAACGCTTTCTTATTTCTTCAAAATGAAACAGCAACCGAAGGAAAGCGTATATTTTTTGTTCATTACACACTAATAATAAAAAAATCAAATTATGTTGTACAACAATTATTTAGCCACCACAATTATTTAGCATCAATTCAAAGGTATCATTTTTATCGATTTTTTTTAATTCTAGAATTTTGAATAAAAGCAAAATACGGTAAAAAATTAATTTTATAAATTTCAACAAATAAATAAACTTAACATCGGTTCTAAATTAAAAAATAAAACCATAAAAACTTACAGTAATAACATTTTTTCTATAAATTTATAAATTCTTAAGATACAAAGCGAAACTAATACGAACAACACAATTATTACAATAAACTTATTCAGCCACTGGTGAAATGCAGACTGAAATATTTTTCAAGAAAGAAAAGAAAGGATATTATTATTATTTTTATCACTACTATTACAAAGAAACATTAAAAACAAATCGCTCGACATTGTATAGCTGCCAGCTTTCAAACTCCTTTAAATAGTTTGTCATTCTTGGCATACAACATAACGTAGAATTTAGGCTAAATTCATCATTTTTAACTCGTTGCTATCAAAAAAAGTTTAATATTTTCTTTGTACTTAGCCGAATATACTTCTTTTTCTTTATTTTTAATAAACTAAGCACCAAAGAAACTGTAATACAATTAATGTAATACTAAATAGCTTTAAAAATCTCTCGATAACTAAAAGGATAACTAAAGGATTCGCCCTTTGAAAAATTATCAGCTTAATGTAAAAACAAAAACTTTAAGAATAATCCACGATTGACTTGCCGAACGTCCTACACCCTCTTTACCAGCCAAATCGATGGCAACGTATACATCAAACCATCTGAGAAGAATTTACGATCATCTTTACATTAAAAAAAAATAATTATAATAATGCATTAGATAAAAAAACGCTCCATCACCGGATTTATTTACCAAAAACAAATAATCAATCGGCTACGATCAAATTCTAAGGCTTAAGAATTGTCTGACCGACTCCGACATCAGCTGTCCGTACGGTTCAAAGAAACAGTGTGATTGTTACCGAAATAAACCACGTGGAGTCGGTTTCGGTATAGAGAAAAACTGTTTCTTTTATTAGAAAAAAAATCCATCTATATTAAAAATCAATCCAAAATAGTATAAACAATCCTTTATTGCTGTAATGCGATATGTTACAGAACATATTTCTATTTATTTAACCCTTCTTTTTTTTCTGTTTAGCCTCCGGAACCACCGTAGGGTATTACTTCAGAGGATGATATGAATGAATGTAAATGAAGTATAGTGTTGTACAGTCTCAGGTCGACCGTTCCCGAGAAATGTGGCTAACACCGATATCCAAATTTTTTTATCCCTACATAAATTTTTTTTATTTATTTATTTTTTTATTATTATTAAATTCCTTACGGAGTTTTTTACATAACGCATTTAAATCGTTATAAATAATATTGATATTATTTAATAAGCTGATATTTTGGCTTTCAATCGTGTTGAAAGCCAAAATGAACTTTTAAAAGTTTACTCTATCTGTTATCGTACAAATATCACAATAATATAATTAAAATTATTATTATACTTGTTAGTCTATTATTAAAAAGTAATAGACTTCACTAATTTATCTAACAAAATATTAAAATAAAATTCAATTATGAATTTATAAATAAAAATTTTAAAAAGATTTTTACAAGCAATACTTTTTAATTTTTTCCTCCTCTTTTATTTTCTTACAAACTAGCGCTTGACGCACTGCTAAGCAGCGCTAGCACTAGATCTCGCTTCGCTAGATTGTTCGTCGCCTTTTTCGTTCGTGAGGTGCTGGCTTGCCGGGGGTGGGAGAACTTCTTTCTGAACTAGATTAATTTTTTGTGTAATTTATTACTCTATCGACTCTGTAAAGGTTTTACATTGATTTTCCGAAAACAAATGTATGAAGTTGTGTTTTTACTACATCTCCCGAAAATATGAGGGGCGGAAGAGTCAGGCGACCACTGATGACATATCTAGGATCATAAAAAAAATTTGGCGAAATCTGGTCTGGGGGACTTTGTCAAGGTATTTGCCAGTTTTTTAAAAAAATATACAGAATATTTATTTACTTATAAATTATTTAAACAAATCAAATCGTGTTTTTTTAAAAATAAATTTAAAAAAAGAGATAACCCAATGATACAATTTTCATAATAACACATAATAAACTTAAAGATAACGGAAAAATTCATCACCCTACTACAAGTGACCCGTATTACTAAATTAACAATGATAACCAAATATTACTTTTCGTACAATGTAATTTGAATGATTATAAACTATAAAAAAATCGTTAAAGTAACACAACAAATAATCTCCTAGGTTATCATTATTCGTAAAAAAAATTTAACTAAGGAAAGTGCTGATAATTCAGCTTCGAAAAGTCATAGAAAGAAAGGCTGCAAATTAATTTTAAAAACGAATCGATCATAAAATTAAATTATTACACCTTATAAAATTCACTTTTCAGTTCAATTCTGCAGAAAGACAGTAAGAAAAAAACGACAAAGTCTTCCTTTAACATTAAAATGAGGAGAGAAAAAGATTACGCATTTATGATGCATTTTTAATTAAAAATTTTTAGTCGATTTAACCTCCCTTCGAGTAATATTCGTGAAAAAATATCAACATTTACGTTATGCATGTAGACGGCAAAGACACTATATGCATTTTGGGTGTTAACGGGCCTATATAATGATCAACAGATACGATTAAGCATCCTCTCGTGATAAACGAAATATGATTTGTTAAATTTTCAATTAAGAAAATGATTTGTCGTAAATATTATAAACAAGGTTTTCTACCTAAGTTTTTTCTTTTTAGATAATTTATAGTAATTTTTTTTAATAGATGTTATACGCAGATTATAAAATCACCATCTACACGCTCGAATCTCTTTCTTTAAGCGAAAGTATTATTTTACTGACGAAAAAACTTAATACAATTTACTTTTCTGCAGGAAAAAATCTTTTAACAGTAAACAGTAGAATATCGTTAGTATCTTCCCTCCCAACGTAAATGCCTTATGGCACTGATAAAATACAGAAGTTATCTAAAGTCATTGAACACTGACCAAATTGAAAAAAGAAAAAATTCTAATTTGAAGCGTTTAATATAAAGTTGGAAAATTGAATTGCCATCGGCGATACAAATTTAGAACAGCCTACCAAACGCCTATACATTAGAATGGAAAATAAATTATATTCCCGTCAAAACAGTAACAAATGGATGAAATACAGCAAAAATTACGATGAAAAATTATTTTTAATAAGTTGAATAACATTTTCTGTAATAGAAAACATTTTTCTCGCACCATCAACAACACTTTATCGTTATACAAGCAATCATAAATAACGGTTGCGCCAACCCAACATGTTCTATTTTTTATTATTTTTAACCGACACCGCAATCGTTATACGTCTTCATATTAATAATTAGAGTATTTTATCAAAAGAATCCTGGAACGAAGTACACAGTTTTTCAATTAGAAAATGGATATATAAAAAATACGTATTTTTATGAACAAAAATGAGGAGGAAAAGAAAACACACAGTTTATTATCAAAACCTTGAAAAAAGATCTTTATCGATTCACAACATAAACTTAAATCATATTTTAGGATTACTCTTTTATTTTCATCGATTAAAGGAAATAAAAAAAGAACATTAAAATGAAAAAAAACTATAAAATTTATCGTTTTTAAATATATAATCATAAAATTTTAATTTGTTTTGATTGAACACGTAAAAAAAAATCAAATACTTGTAAGTATACATAATACTATGTATGCCATGCAAGTATTATGTATACTTCTAAATATACATAATACTTTACATACGATGCAACTACAATACTACTATACTATTCATATACTCTTGTAAACATAATAGACGGTAATTATCAATAAAAAAAATAACTAACCAATCTTTTTACTTCCTTGTACGAAGCATTATGATCGCGAAAAATTTCGGTTTCCAGATTTCAACAGAAATATCCATTTTGACTAGTTTCGGGTGACGTACGATGTATGTGCGTCCCTATGTATCTCGCATAACTCAAAAACAATTAGCCGTAGAATGTTGAAATTTTGGATTTAGGGCTATTGTAACATCTAGTTGTGCACATTTTATTTGATTGCAATCGACTGGACTAAAAGTGTCCAAAAAAGCGCAAAATCCAAAAAACCTTTTGGACTTTTTCTTAAATTTTTGGATTTTGAACTTTTTTCTGAAGTACAGTAATAAGTCCTCATTGAGAGCTTTTCAACGATGTATCATAAGTGTTACTGATGTTCATTGGTTCCAGAGTTATAGCCAAATAAAATTTTAATTAATGAAATATTTGGATTTTACAAAGGAGTAGGCACACCGGCGAGTGCCTCCGAAGGAAATGAATCAGGCTTCAATTCCTTTTTTTTAATTTTTTTTTTTATTTAAACATATTGATTATTAATAATTACTAACCTTCATGGCAAACAAATGTTTACAATAAATAATAATTCAATAATAGCAATAAAAAATATGAAAAATATCAGAAGTTATTAATAATATTTTATGTACTTTTACAAATGTGTATGTATAATTTAATAGGCGTACAAGGAAGTCATGTGGCGAACACATCAGATTTTTTAATTGGTATATTACGTAAAAATTTCTTAAATTAATTGAATACTTTCTAAATCAATGAAAATTTGATTGTATCGTTAATGCATGTTACGATTTATAAAGTTATTAATTCTATCGGTAAGACGTTTTTTCCAGAATAAATTTTTCGTAAAAATGTCTAATCAATTTGCAATAAGAAAATCTTGAACAAAAGCCAAATTTTACGGCTAGAAATATAAAAGAGTACAAGCATAGCAGATTTTAGTATAAACACAGCAATTTTTAGACTCGAACAGATTCCTGGGGCTTTTAATACATTTTAATGAATGATGAATTTGATATCCATATATTAATTTATGCAATACATTAACATACATACAATATTAATTTTATATGCATAAATTAATATGCATATATTAATTTTGCTTTCTCTCTCTCACACATATACCAAATAAGAGCAGTTACGAACCTAATTGGGCGCCAGTCTACACTTAGCTGTTAATTCGTCATATTGGGGTCAATTCGGGCTATATTATGTTACAATAAATTACTACCAAAATCTAAAAATAAAAACAATGCCGTAAAAGACTGTCGATCTCACCAGCCACCACGGAAACACCGAAGAAATGATTGGAGAAACAAAAAACCACTTAAATCGCTACTTAAGACACCGTAATATTTGTATTCTATTATAATCGACCGACCTATCTCAATTTATATACCGCATTCGTGGTTTATTATAACCTTTGTCCTCACCGCTATTATTTACACCAATTTTATTCATCTTTAAGGGGAAAACACCGGCTTGCACGACTTAAAACTTATCTCCTTGATAATTAAAATAAATAATGAAAGGGTCAATAAGCCTATAAGTGTGTGTGTGTGTGTGTGTCTCTCACACACACACACACACAACACACACAGATAGACACAGACACACACACAGAGAGAGAGAGAGAGAGAGAGAGAGAGAGAGAGAGAGAGAGTGCGTGTGTGTGTGTGTGAGAGAGTGAGTGAGAGAGTGAAAGTTATAATACACGCACACCTTTCTTAACAAATAATGTATATTTGTTTTAATATTTTAATTTTTAAGCCAAACAAAACAAAGTAATTCAGACCGATACTACCAGAAGCTGCACACAGTTTAAAAACCGGTTAGATAATTCCTTCACAAAGCTTGTAGACGGAAGGCTCTACAGTATTCCTAGAAGATAAAATTTATATCTGTGTATATTTAAGCCGGTTAATCGTCAATAAATTGTTCCATTACAGGAAAAAAGATTCCCGGACAGGAATTTAAAGCTATCTCTGGACGAGATTGTTTTATCAAAATCCTACAATACCCACCCGCAAACCTGGTACCCGCTGGTAAACCTGGTATTCGCAACCTAGTATACACTGTCGGTTGTCAAAACTCGAGCTCGGTCGCAAAGTCAATGCGAGATGATAATTGGTGCGTCCAAGGTGTAACTGTTTGAACCGCGTTCTGCTTGTCCGATGACCGCACAATATACCTTAAGATTATGTGCCTAACGCGTAAACGGAACCTCAAATTTCACCCGATACTAAAAGTCCTCGAGTAATGGATCTCAACTGCAGTACGACGCCGCTTGTGTTATTTTTTTATTTTCTTCACGGTTTCATCAATATTTTGGCATATTATCATGGATTATTTTTTATATATCAAAGATAAAATTGATTTAAAACTATAAATATACGGTTTTTATAAATTTCATCTCGTACAACTCATTTAATTCTGGGATTTATAAACTTCGAGATTCAATGTAAAATTTTATAGGCTCCGCATTATAATAATAATAATAATTATTATTATTAATTTAAAAAAACTAACACTCATCGAGAAAGCGGGGAAAAAATCAATACATTTGTATTTATTTTAGGTATCCTTTTTGAAATACATTTTGTATTTGAAAAGATAAACTGAAGTAAAACAGAAAAGGGGAAGAGTAGTTATGTAGAACAAGAGGGTTTGTATTTCTGTATATATAAAGATGAAACATAGAAAGATATATACAACAATGATTAAGAGCTTAAGGGGGTTGGCGGGTGCAAATTTCATTTTTATCTTGAAAGATTACGTCTCTCATCTTAAATGAAACAAGTCTTCCGTACATAATGATATATCGTGTAATATGTACGTATATCTAATGTGTCTTTTATTTACTTATATATAATGGTCACGTAAAACATTTTATATTAAAAAGTCGTCAAATATGTTATATAACACGAGACAGATAGTGTAAATTTCGGGTATTTCATTCACCGATCGATCAAATAAAAGGTATTCAACAGAAAGTGACATTACATCAATCCTAAGATACAATTATAAATAACGGCTTAAAAAATATCACTAAACGAAAGAGATAAGAAAAATATAAATATTTTTTGTTTGAAATAATTATCTTTCACAATTTAAAATTGTTCTCGTCTATTTATAACGAAGTAATAAAAAATTTTAATCTAATCTTATAAAATATTAAAAAACAATTTTTCCAAGTGATATATTTAAACTAAATTTCGAAAATTAAAATACCTTGGCGAAAGCGATTAATGAATGCAAAAAAAACGGAAACAATAGAAAGAAATTACTTAATATAGAAAATTTACTTTATTTTTTTTTTTTTTAATGTACTCGAAAGAAACTGAAGTAAACATTAACGAACAAACAGATCGATCGGTTTTCTAATTGAAATTTGATTGTGAATTTTTTTCTCTTCGCTATTATTAGATGACATTACATGACGTTCTTTACCTCCGACAGAAATACACATAATAACAATAATGTTATATGTCTAATCGTGTAATTTTTATACTACATAATACTAGTTTTCAACAGCAGTTTTGATTTAATCGGTCAATAGTAATGATTATAGGTAATAATTATTTGTACGATTAATATTTGAATGGAGAGGTAGTATAAACTTTCCTTACAGGCTGCACTTTTCAGAACAGGTCGAAATTAAGTTCAGCATGTTGAAATAGTACTGCAAAAAGGGTATTAACCGTGCAAATTAAGTGGATCGAACAGTGTAAATCTTGAAGAAAGAGTTGAAAAATCGTTAACGAAAATGTCGAGGCTACATCTGATTCGGCAAAAGATATATTCCCAAAACACCCGGGAAACTAAAGAAGCCATCCCTTTCGTGGTAATAGATGAAGCGATAAAAAGGAAGAAAAAAGCAGCATAAACGCCTTCAAGAAACGTCCAACATAAGAAAATTTAATTGCCTTTTAAAAGCAGGGCACATGCAAAAAGACGTACGATCCTGGCAACAATATACCATCTATTAGTAGAAATACGACTGCAGCAGACGTATGGAAGAAGGTGAAGGCTATCTGTGGGCGTACAAATTTTACTCCCATAATTTTCCTTCTATACAAAGATGGTCTAATAGATACACCAAATGAAATTGCTGTATTATTCATTAACTAATCGATTGATTAATAATCAGTAAATGGCTAATCATAACGAATACTTCAAAAGTCAAAATCCTTGAGGGTCACCTAAATTTTGAAACCAAAATGATTTTTTCATACAATGTACCTTTCAAAATATACAAACTTGTAAAAGCGTTGCAAAAAACGGGCAAAACAGCATTTGGTCCAGACGATACGCATAACGTCATGATCAGACAGCTAAGCGCCGCTGCAAAACTTACGATTGCTACAATTATATAATAAGATATGGCGGGATGGAATGTACCCGCGGCAGTGGGAGAAAGCATACACATTGTTCCAATTACAAAAAAAAAAAGGTAAAAATCTGACAAACAAATAGTTAACGTCATATTTTTCTGAAGTGTTCTATTGAAAAACCCCTTAGAAAAAATGAAATAATCAACTCGTTTGGATATTAGAAAGAAAGTTTTTTTTATTCTAGAATCATGCAGGATTTCGACAGTACCATTCAACTACTGACCAAATGATAAATTTAGAATATACTATGCACAAGAATTTCAACACTAAGAAACACAGTATCGTAGTCTTATTATCTGCAGAAGGCTTTTGATATGACGGCGTCATGGAATAATGCTTTAACGACATGCACGGAGCATTCACGGCATTTTACTGATATTACTTGGCGGCAACTACATGGACGACCGTACTTTTCAAGTATGGGTTTTAAAATTCGCACTCGTCAGAAAAATGTTTACAAAATGGTATACCTCAAGGCTAGTTTTTGAGCAGTATCTTGTTTACGATCGCCATCAATAATAAAATGATATTAGCTCTATTCCACGAGACACTAGCAAAAGCGTTTACGTCATGGTCTGACAATCATATATGCCAGTAACAATACAGTTACGGTGAACAATAAACTGCAACGAGCGAAAACGCTCTCAACAAAGTTGCAAAGAATGACGTGTTCAAATTTTCAGCATGCTATTTACATATCTAAGAATTGTAGTCCTGTTTTGACCATCTAATTAAGTACAAAGATATTGTACGCTTTCTAGGCTTGTGATTAGATAAATCCCTTACTAGGGGACTAGAGTTAGATGCAAGAAAGCAATTAACATTATTAAACGTTTTTCGAATATCACTTGGGACTCGGAAAAAGAGACATTACTGCGGTTGTATAAATCAGTCATTCAACTGAAAATCTATTACGCGTGTATTGTATATTCATCCGCTAGAAAGTCGCATCTAAGTTACACATACATAACCGTATCAGATATGCCACAGGCGCTTTCCGTACAAGTCCGGTGACTAGTTTAATGTCTGAAGCCGGCATAATGCCGTAACATTACAGAAGAAAGATCTTACTATTAACAAATATAGAAAATGTATGGGCCTTTCCTACCCATATAAATTGTAAAACCTCTAATAACAATCCTTTGGCTGCATCGCGAGTTCAACAAAACTCGGAATTGCCTTACCGAATACATTAGCAATTTCTACGAGAAATACCTCCATGGCTTTCACAAACTGTAAGCACCAAATTTGATCTCTTTTATGGAAAAATAAAAGAGAAGCCGGCAGTAATCATCCAACAGAAATTTTGGATCATCAGTAGCTATGAAGGATGTATAAAAATTATACTGATGGTTCTAAAATTGAACATGATGTTAGATGCTCTATATGGACACGAGTAAATGGTCAAAAATGATGACGGTAATATTCGTGGAAACTGCCAAACATGGCCGAATATGGTTTACAAGGCACAGCCCACTGCTGTACAATAAGATACACAGAAAATTTCTGCCAAGAGAAATCGCTAATATGTTCCGAATCTTAAAGCACTAACTGCTATTCGGAACATGAACATTGAGGATGTCCTTACTGCAAACATCCTGCCAATTCTCTAGGTATTAAACCAAATGGGATAGCGATATGTATTTGTACGGACTCTATAGGGCATGCTGGTATCTCATGAAATGAAAGCGCAAACGAAACTGCCAGAACGACACCAATTTGTGAGAAAATGGATATAATCCCTACATCACTGTACTTCGTAGTAGCAACTTGAACTTATCGGATTCGCTTGCCGACAAGTCAAAATCAAGATTTTTTTGTCCGTTTATTTTCAGTTTCTCAGCATTGCAATAAAAACAGACGGTCGCTAATACTATTACACGACAAAATTTAAAGTTAAACCGATAACCTTAATTTCTACATAATAACACTTCAATTTAGTTCATTAAAGTGGAGAGAATATTTTGTACATGAATTGCAATAATTCAGTTAAATAATAATAATAATAATAATAATAATAATTACAGTATTAATGATTTTTTAAATTATCGAGTGCAATGTAAACAACAAGAAACACATGTCACGATTAATTATTTATCGATAACATGTACAGACATAACCGAACGGCACTTGTAAAAAAAAAAAGTACTTATATGAAAATAAGTAACATAAGATAAACGTACTCATAAAATAAATTGTACACTATCACGACCATTCTGTTCACGAAACATTCTGTTTCGTTGTCTTACGTCACCAATTTTTAATTCAAATTAAATGAAAAGCAATTAACATAAATTTAACGACATTTTAGAAAAAAATATTTTTACAAAGAAGAGGGCTAGTAATTAATAATTCGTGTTACCAAGTACTAGGGATGACATGGACACAATAAAATGTAGTTAATAAAGAAATCAAAATAGAATAGAATGATAGATATTTTTATGCATTAGAAAATTAGATAGATTTTTATAAAATTTGACTGAGAGCTTGTAAATTACTGCCAAATAAATACATCTATCCACGTACCTCTTTCAGATTATGACGAAAAGACAAATATTTTCAGGTTCTGTTCAAGGAAAGAGTTGCTGAAGGATTAATCGCTCTCTACACAGTTAAAGAGTGAAGAGAAGGAGGGTAGGATCATCAGGCCATTGGCAAAATTTATGAAAAAAATCTACGATTAACATTTTAAAAAGAGTGAGCAACATAAAACCGAACCCATAACGTAATCGCTGCAGAATCGGTAGGTTATGTTGGAATGAAATTTTATAAATGATACGGATAAATTAAATAAGAGAAACATAAAACTAATTTAAATGTTGCATTTATTTACTTTATTATTAGAAAAGATGTTCAAAATGAGCACCCTGGGCATCGATGCACTTGTGTGCTCGACAGATCATATTGAGAGTCATCTGACGCAAAACGATGTTGTCAACTGACCTGATTTCTGGTGAGTGTTCATCTTCAGTTCATCAATATTGTGGGGATTAGATGCATAAACTCTCTCCTTTATGTAGCCTGAAAGAAAACATTTGCAAGTAGACAGCTCTGGGGAACGTGGAGGCCACCGTCCTCTGCTGACAGCTCGTTTATTTGTGAAACTTGCATGAACGCGATTCGGTGAAACATTTGATGTGCGGATACGTTGCTCCGTCTTGTTAGTAGAAGCTGTATTCTTTTTCATTTTCGGTTAATTGCGCGTAGAATTTTTCGAAAATTGTGAGGTAAACTTGTGTATTGATAGTCCGGTCAAAAAATATTGGTCCCACTATACGATTACCGGAAGTAATACACCAAACACCAATATTCTCATAGTGAAGTGTACGCTAGAATATCTCGTGAGGATTCGTCGCCATCCA
This sequence comes from Lycorma delicatula, assembly GCF_047948215.1. Classification (NCBI taxonomy): domain Eukaryota; kingdom Metazoa; phylum Arthropoda; class Insecta; order Hemiptera; family Fulgoridae; genus Lycorma; species Lycorma delicatula. Next base: position 100,003,988 of record NC_134462.1, read on the forward strand.
ATTCCTGGTATTCTGCGAATTAACAAGGCCGGATAAATGAAACCGTGCCTCGTCTGACTTGAAATACGACATCGATCTATCTGTCCACCAACAATGTTTTCGAGAAACCAGTTCCAATAATAAAGTCGTTTCTGGTTGTGACAGTTGTAGCACGCTATGATTTCAATTTTAATGAATGAAGAATTTTACGACAATGCGTATTTAACACCAGATTGTTGGGATAACCTGCGTAGTGATTTTTTTTCGACTGGCAATAATTCTCCTTTTAATATCGGCAATGTCCTGTGTAAGCCTAACGGAAGGTTGTCTTTTTCGTTTGGGTTGCATTTGAAACCGATCCAATTGTACGAAATGTTTTAACTAATTCGTGTATGCTACTCTTCGCTGGGATACAGGCATTCGGAGATTTTTTACGTATACTTGACGTGATTCTTTAAACTATCCAGAACGAATATAAGCCTCGACTATAGCTATCCTCTCCTGGATTGAGTAAGGCATTTACACAAACGCAAGTACACTCACAATGCTGTATTGCAAAAAACGTTTACTGCACTGACACGTAGCCACCTGACAAACGGTAGCAACAATCAGTAGTAAAATAAACACCTACTAGTCGCGCTAGTTGTGCGAGTCTTCCATAAATAGCGTTGGGTAGCGGTTTCATTATGGGTTCGGTTTTCTGTTGCTCGCCCTGTATATGACCTGAAACCAGTCGATCTGAGATACATATGAAAATTACGACAGTATTACAGTATGATTTTTTTTTATAGGGATAAACGACCGGATAGGTCACCATCGCCTAAAAGTCACAGTATATAGAAATCCCACAGTAAATGATAAATTTTAACAGAAAAATTTCGTAAAAAAGATAAAACAAATTAGAAGTAATCGAAAACATATAATTTTTTTTTATGTCCAACTCAGTACATACGGATAGGATTCGTAATTTAAAAGACACCCACAGAAAAAATGAAGTAAATCAAGACAAGAGTAATACATCAATCAGAAAAATTAATAAATAAACACCAAAAAAAATATTTATTTAAATATTCAACACAAACACAAGCATGCGCACACACATAATTACACGAGTGAGGTATGGGAGCAGTAAAATGCTCCTACACTGACTAAAAGCGGATGATAAACGATAGATTACAACCAAAAGTCAGGCAAATTCTAGAAATTTAGCGAGTAAATTTTGGTCACTCAAAATATCGACGATTATCTTTGCAATTTTAAATCTGCGCCATATATAAAATCAACCAGAATCTGATAAACCGATATCAGACAGGCATATAAAAACATAAGCGGGATGATAGAAATCGATACGTTAATTCGATGTGTCCCGGACACTGACTTACGAACAACCTTTTCACGAAGGCCGACTGGCACCGGTCGCTTTCACGGCGATTCAATACTTTTATCTCGACCTAACTTATCGTCTACGACATTCAACCGTTTGTTACGCCGAGAACATCGTCACGCAACGTTTTCCGTCATTATCTAGCACGCATATCTGAATAAAAATTATACTTTACGAAGGCCGGGTGACTGGATAGCTTCCTTAGCGGATAAATCGGTTCTTTTGTTATTTTACGATAGTTTCTGCACAGGATATTTTTCGATTCAACCTCCATTACTTTGTTTTAAGGAACAACTGCCATTTATCTTTCAAATTCCCTACCGATAGCCAAGATATTACCGTCATTTGAAAATCGGCTCCGATACTTATCATTTATATTCATAGAAACAGTGAACCGGCCTCTAAACATTAATTAATCACGCTGTCAATCGGTAAAACGCAATTATTTAAATTAATCATTTTTATTTTCAATTTAAAATTTCAAGCCTATAAAAATTGATCCTTTTAAATAACTGTTTTTTTTTTGGGGGGGGGGGTTTATAATCGCTTTACAATGCACGTAATAATATTTTTTAATAGAATTAAGTAAAAAAAGGTTGTACATGTGAAATCTATCGCTGTCGAACGCAAACTTCGCGTTATAATAGTACTTCAGATTGTCTTCATAACTTTCACTCTCAAACCCTGTGCTTAGAGTATAATACCTTAATAAATCAATTGCAACCTCCCTCCATAATATTCATTTTCATACGAGAGAAACACGTATCCATGGTGTTCTTATACGTAAACAACAAATACGTGAACTTTTAAATCAGGACTATAAATTAATTTGCGTCGTAAAAGATTTATTGTAACAAAGAATAACATATAAACTAAACCAAGGTGAAATTAAAGGTAATAAACTGAATCGATGAATTAAGTAATCGATGTATTATTTGAATAATTAATACAACCAACCTACAAAGAAAATATTTAATTAATTGTTTAGGCCGTAATTTAACTTTATTAATGAGTTCGTTTCTTAAATCCGAGGAAGTCTAAAAATATTTTAATTAAACACTTCCAAAGGGCATTTAATAAATAATATAAAAGAAAATATATTTTTCGTATCCAAACTACTTTTTTATTTGAAAAAGTAACGAAAATTTTAGTTTGTTTATATATTCAAAAAAGCGGATATGAAAAACTACATTTACCAAAAAAGATCTGAAAAAGTACAAAATATTTTCCGCAATTTGATTCACAAACCTTTTTGGAAAAATTTATACGTTTAGCAAATCTTATGTAACAAATACAATATAAAAAGAGCGTTGATGTTAGCGAAAAAAATGTATATAATGCCCGTTAAAAAAGTCTGTCAAAAATTTTTAAAACTAGAAGATCACATCGATAGTGATGAAATTAATAAAACTACAAAAATAATTAAAAAATAAACGATAACCACAAAACAGTAAAAACAACATAACTATTTCTATCGAGACTTTTAAGATAAAAATAAAAATACAGCTATTATCGTTTCAGGCGACCCCAAACGTGAGTAAATTTTATTAATAAGCATCTAAACTACCAAAACGACCTACTCAAGGACTGCCCACCATCAGCTGATGCATACTTGTTATATCTTCAAGTAACTTAGTCAACCTAGAGATAAGAGAAATCCGAACTGGACCGTTTCAGTGCCTTAAGTGTCTTTAAGCTAATTTACACTTTCGTATGAGATCGCCTGAAATTATAAAAAATCGTTTGCACGTTTTATTCTTAATAAAAGCACTGTTGGAAACACTCACAGTATTTCATCAGTGTTGTTTATTTTTCAATTAATATTTGTTATTATAATTTATTTTTCCTTGATAGACACTATTCCGTCAATTCTAACAGAAATGACAGTCTATTAGTTTTAGACTTATAAGTAAAAGATCTTTATAAACGGTATTTGAGCATTTTCTTTTTTTTCAAATTTTTGTACGAAATATTAAAAAATTTGTTTGTTACCGAAATATAAGTTTGGGTCCACAGAGATATAAAAAATGTTAATGTCATAATATTACGTGAAAACATTTCAAAACTACAATAAAATATTACTTATAATTTCAGTTAACTGGAAGGAGCAAATCTAAAAAAATACACACATACACACACACCAATAAACTACCTTCGAAATAAGTTATTTTTGAAATTTTCGAAAAAATGTCAGTTATAAAGTCTCTTGTTTTGTGTACACGTCAACAGATCTTAGATAACTGTTAACTGTACACTTGTACGCGGGTTTATGTGATAGAATATTAAAATTAACTTGAGATGAAAACAATAAGCACTGATAAGACCCACAACTCAAGATCTATGAAAACCATCGTAGGATTATCACTATTGTATCTTTAAATATCTGTTCCAGAATTATAAAAAATAAAGAAAAAAAAACAAAACCGCTTTTTTAAAGATAAACTTTAAACAATGTAAATATCTTTAAATTCCTACTATACATACAAAAGGCAGTATTTTTCCTTACTACATTTCATTAGCGATCTATTGTCGCTTGTTTTTTACTTGCTTGTACGAAATAGAGGATCTATTCTCATCGCGAAAAATTTCGATTTCCAGATGTCAACTGAAATATCCATTTTGACAATCCCTGAATCCATTTTGACTAGTTTCCGCGTGACGTCTGTACGCACGTATGTTTGTATGTACGTATTTATCTCGCATAACACAATAACGATTAGCCGTAGGTTGTTGAAATTTTGGATTTAGGACCGTTGTAACATCTAGTTGTGCACCTCCCCTATTGATTCCAATAGACTGAACCAAACGTGTCAAAAAAAGCCCAAATCAAAAAAAAATATTTAGATTTTGGACTTTTTCTTAACTGCAGTAATAAGCTCTCATTGAGAGCTTTTTAACGATATATCATAAGTTGTACTTATTTTCATTGGTTTTCCAGAGTTATAGCCAAATAAATTTTAATTAATGAAATATTTGGATCTAGGGGAAGGCACATTGGTTCGAATCAGACTTCATCTTCTTTTTTTAACTTTTTTTTTTTTTAATTTAAATGTATTGATTTATTAATTAATCTCTCATTGCAAAAAAAAAGGTTTCACGAAAAATAATAATTGAGTAACACAAAAAAAAAATATCAGAAGTTTTTTATGAAATAAAATTTTATGTACTTTTCATTTAAAAAAAATGTGTAATGTAATTTAATAGGCGTACAAGAAAGGTTCTTCACATCAATGTTTTTCTTCATCACAGATTTTATATTATAAGTACTACATTTTGCATTTTACAGATTAGGCAGCTTTATTCATTATGTCTTTATTTAGTTTTTTTCTTTTTTTAATAATAAATTAATTTTAATGAAAAGGGGATATTGAAAATTTAAAAACTTGTAGACGATATATGTTACTTAAAACTAAGATTATTAAAGAAAAAGTACTTAAATCGTAAAGATAATAGACTTTTCAATTTATTCTATTTCAGCCAGTATTTCTAGAAACTGAGCAGCATAAAAGCGCGCACCGACGCAAAATAAGAATAACTGAAAAAATCCTTCTTTTTGTTAGGATTATTCATAAGTTTATTTATAACAATAAACAAATAAATGTAAGTCAGTTGTAGAAACTGAAAGGGATAAAAATTCAATTAAGAATTCAGGATGGAGCCGCGAGTCCCCTCATTCGAAACAACCGACCTTTTTCAAATGAAAATTGCGAAAATATCAAGAAATCAGACGAAACAAAGAGAAATGAAATGAAACAAGTACAAAATAAAATTTTATGATAATAAAACCAGGTCATGATATACATAAATATTATACGATATGTTAAAAAAGCACCCTTTCATACAAATCTACTATAATACGATTCGTTTCAAGATCGACCATTAAGTTGCACGATAAGAAGTAGCAATGAAAAGAGTAAGAAAAAATGGAGCGAAATGAAAAGGATGTAAAATAAAAAGAAGTAAAAAACGAAACGGGAGAAGTTAAAAGTAAAGGGGTGAAAGGCAATCATGCATTGAACCCGATCCGGTCTACTATTACAGCTAGATTTGCAATTCAAAATCTGGTCATTATAATGAAATTTAAATGGCCGGATTGATCAAAAATTTAAGTTAACCTAAAACAAGGAAAAATATTACGGTGTAAATTTTAATTTATGCTAAAAGTTCTTATACGTGCTCATAATAAATAATATTTCAAGAAGTAAGTATAAATTAATTTTTACGAATAACTAAGCGAGGGAGAAAATGCATAGAGATATGAAAGAAAAATGTTTGTCCAGCCATAATTAAAAATACAATTAAATATTTATATCGGAAAAGCGATTCAATTTTAAATTTAGATTTATAATATTCGTATGTAAATAATTTTAAAGCCTTCATTCATTATACTCATAGAACACCAGAAACCGTAAATTTTTAGTAACGGGAGGCATTTGCAGTAGGAGATATTAGCTTTTACCTGGCAAGAACATCAACAATTAAGCTTATTGTGTATCCATCGAACAGAAAACAGAATTAGGTAGTCCTCAATCACACAACACCTCGAGCTCTACTAGTCCCGAATCCTTGACAAATAGAATCTTTCTTATCCTCCAGAACGTAAGGCATTGCTTCAGAGAATCAATGAGGATGATATGTATGAATGTAATGAAGTGTAGTTTTGTTCAGTCTCAGGTCGACCGTTCCCGAGATGTGTGATTAATTGAACCCACCAGCAAAGAAGATCGGTATCCACGATCTACTATTCAAATCAGTACAAAAATAACTGCCTACTAGGATTTGAACCTTAGAACTCTCGACTTCGAAATCAGCTGATTTGTGACGACGAGTTAACCATCAGACCAACTCGGTGAGTCTGGCATAGAGAATCTACCAGGATTCAATCTTAACCTAAAGAGCCGACAACCCGGGACGGTAAGATCGAGAATAAGATAAAGGGAAATAGATTGTGATAAAGGACAATCGACGGACTACGGAATCGTAGCACAAAACAAACAAGAAGAAATCGAGAAGCAATCGCCCGTTCTGCTGAAATCCGACTGAAGATCCGGGCATTTTTATCCGGTTGGAAGCAATGTAATATCCTTCAGGAGTTAAAAGAGAAGCCACTAATAAACGGCTACAGAATTCGTAGATAACCTCGTTCGGAATTATCTGGCATAAGGAAGTATTCGACTCGGCTGTACATCTTTAAACTCCATTGAAGAATGAAACTCGAGGGCTTGTTCCTTTCAAAAAAAGGTTCTGAAGAATCGCTGAGATTTCCCAAAGTATTTCCAAATGTATTTTTAAAACTTCCCAATTTATCATCGTTTCATCATTTTTTCAGTTCAAAAAGGAAAATCGTTTTTTGAAATTAAGAAAACCGGAAATTGTTCGAAACTTAATTATATATATATATATTTTTTAATTTAATTTATTTTTTTTATAAGAACAAGTCACTACAAATTTAAATGTTATTAGTATCTATAAACAGATATATTAAGCCTTGATCCAAACTTATAATGATTAAAACGGACCGCTCGCTATACTCACGCTCTTGGTCAGGAATAAATCTGTTATTTATTAATTCGGCTTGTAGCCGGTAGATTGAATCACGATACAAGAAATCAATGTTAAAATCCGTCAAATGAAAAAGCCATCATGTTAACAATTAAATTTATTTCTTCAGACAACAAATTCTTTAACATACACAAAAAAACACTGTGCAGTAAATAATAATAGAGAATAAATTAAATTATATACATGATATAATAAAGATAATAAATATAACTGATTCCTCTTATCTTAACCTTATCTGTTCGCCTTAATTACTAGAGTATTGGAATAATAATAATAATAATAATAATAATAACTGCAGTTACATAACAAAGTATAATGGACAGTCTAATAAGACAAAATAAGAACTAATAACAGCGTTATCAATGGCACTGATCGATGATTACCAATCTTAATTGAATATGTGAATAGATTATATTACGCTACAGTTAAATTAAAAATGCATTATCTTTTAACTCGACAGGAAATATCCTACGGCAAATAATTACCGTTTTATAACATCCATTGCCGTACAGCATACCTATAAATCCGATTCCAACCGATTAAAAACAATTTTCATATAGACAACCGTGAACAGTATTCTGTAGACATTTCTGAAAAATTACTTAATTGTCTCATAAAAAAAGAAGATAAATTCTTACTTTCCCAACAGAAGTTGTTGAAAATAAACTAGTTTGTAATAAAACATCAGTAAAGTACGGTAACGGCGTCAAACACTACCTTTACATGCGTACGTATTAGCCATCTGGGTCGGGAATGTTTTGTTAAAAAATTGTTTGAAAATTTGTTAAATCAAAAAGCGTCAAATTTGGCACGGTGATTTTCGTGTGTGGAACATTGATGCTATTGCAGTGGAGAGATGTAGCGGGGTTAACGATCCCGATTATAATCGTTATCAAAAACATTTTGCAATACCATCGGCGATTTTTTCCCACAGATTTTAGATCCACGCGGTCAGTATATTGTAGGGTTTTTCGATAAAGACATTACATCTGTGTATATTTATTAAAAGGAGAAATATAATTCATCATTTTTTAGCAAATTCAATAAAAGAATACGGTTCCTCAGTATCGCAGTACTTTTCATGGAGTAATAAAGAACGAGAAGCAGAAGATTTAATCAAACGATAACACCCTTAAGTCGATTACATCAGTTTATGTAGAGGAGCCCCTATGGTCCACAAGGAAATATACAGGGGGACTAACAGGGATCAGACAACCTCTACTCACCCTCGTCCGCTTCCCTACCGTGAACAGTGGCCGCCACCACGGCAGCTACGGCTTTCCACACAGCCTCCGACTCGAGCATCTTGGTGATCACTCTTTCAGCCGCCAACTCTACGAACTCCTCGACTACTGGGCGCCGTACATCATACCAGCGCTTACATCACAAGTATCGCAATACTACAAGGACTTAACATTACGTATATAACTACTGAAGGAGAAAAGGTGGCTCGTTATGAATTTAATATAGAAAATAGAAAAGTAAAACCTTACATCGTACGATTTAAATTCTATAAACGAAATTTCTATATAGAATATTCCACATAAACGTAATCTTTAATTATCTAGCGATACTCTACGACAGCGGTAAGGTTGCAGGAAGTAGTGCAGTGGAACCGAGTAACTCTTAAAGATCTCAACGAGAATCCAAAAAAAAACTTTCTTAACAGTGTAGTTAATAGATTCGCCCTTTATTAAAATAAGACTACGACCCAAACTGTGTTTTTTTAAAAATACTATCGACGGTATAGTATATTCGGATAAGCTTAATCGTTTCTAGTTTCACAATTACATTAAGAAGGCCAGACAATACACGCTTTTATTTCTAGGAAAAACCACCAAACTCATAAACGTTTCCTAAGGCAATGAGTTTGTCAAGCGTGACAGATTTCATGGTCACAGTAGTTCCCCAAATTTAACATTATTCTAACATTCCTTTTTTTATTTAATTACAGATTAAGCGAACATTCCGCCGTAAGTTAAAATAAAAGCTGAATGTAATGTTATCACAACTGGACGAAGTAATTTAATTTATTGAGTATATGCTGAATCAAGTCTACAAGATGTAAATTTCACGTGTAATGTATACGATATCATCAATAATGTTTGATACTGCATCGAAGCAATAAACTATATGAAAAAATATATATATTTGTTTGCTACAAAACGATACATAAATTAAATACAGATTTTAAATAAATTGTTACGTTTTCAACGTTTTAAAATTATTTTTACAAAACTATATTAATTCTTTTTTACTTTCACTTTTTTCACCGCTTACCGTTAGTGCCCTTTTATTGCATATGAAACAAATAATTAAAGATTTTATATGTGTGAAACAATATTCTTAAAGACTACAACAGAATAATATAAAACTATGAAATATAGAGAAAATTATATTTAAAAAAGTAAGCTTACAGACTGTTTAGCGAGTGTGTTTATATATAAAATGAATAAACGGAAATATCATCGTGCATATGAATGAGTGAAACTGCAACAATAACAATAACATAACAGCTCTAGCGAGGGGTCCCGGAAGACAAGAATTACGCCTCTGTAGGGACTAACATGTTTACGCTATGGCATAATGCTTTTGTTTGTGCATTATTATTATCACAATGCTCAGTAGCACGGCTATAAAAAAAAAGTCACGTGGGAAAAAGTTAAGAGCAGAATGTTTCACGCGGTTTTTTTAGCGTATTATTCCCTAAATGAATCTCATATGTTATACGTAGCAATGGAGAAAAAAAAATGGAAAATATTTATCGATAAAACAATTGTATTCAAAGGTTTTATAATTCGTTTATTCATTAATAACCGTTATATAACATTATTTGTTCATTTCATAAATATTTTTTTATTAATCTTACTACACCGTTCAGGAAAGACTTTTTTATCGCATATAAATTAAGAACGGTTGAATAGCTCCAAATGTAACAAAGTTTATATTCTGAAAATTTTTATTACGGAACTTTGTTCGCACCTACTTCTTTCTGTATTTTTTTACTTTAAATTATATTTATAATAATAATTCTTTCCCTCAAAAAATAATTATATATATAGCTATAGATATAAAGCTAAGAGCCCTTTTCCAATTTATTCGATGCGCCTTCAATCAGCGCGGTTATCAAAAACTGTTATCTACTAAGCATTTATTACGGATGTATACTGCCACGTATCAAAAATAAATTCTATCCCACTATATCTGTTAATTTTGACAAATAAATGCAAATTATAGGACAGGAAAACAATTACATATTCTTTTTACCTCTCAATTTTGTCGGATAAATCATTAAAAGATTCAACGAAATCTTCTAAAAATAATAATAAGAATTAATAAAATATACATTACGTAATCCACCCATCATTCCGAAATTCATATGACATTCAATTTCAAACGATTGAATCGATAAATATTGTAAATAATAGAAGTAATTCGTAGTTATTGAAAAAGGTTACAACAATATAATGTTAAAAATTAAACACGAAAAAAAAGTTCGTATCTTTCTCGACGAATTTTAAAAATTCAGTTGCTTTCCCGATAAAAATCTTCAAATTTTATTTGTAAAAAATTTGATTTCTATATATAGCGCGTTCAGTAATAATTAATTATGAACCTATTAAAATTCTTCTGAGCATCAAACTGAATTTAAATATATACAAACTAGAAAAAATCCTACTATTGTTGAAAGGACTAGATAAAAAGTTAATATGACTTAACGAACGGAAAATTACAAAAATAATTTTATTTAATGAACAGAAAAGGTCGTTGAGTAAATTACAAAAGTATATAGCAAAGTAATACCATTATTTAATTTTTCTAAATCAAAATAAATAAGACGACCTAAAACGTATATTGGAAATGAAAGTGGACATTTTGAGCGTCAATTACACCAGACCAATACCGTCAATTATCTCAGAATTGAATTCTACCAAATTTACGCCAAACCTAAAAAAGCGACCTTTCAGGTTTTAAATTCTCTCGCAAACTATTGGAGGTGAAGTTCTAAGACTCATTTTTTCCATTATAAAATTGTATATAAAACATTAATTTTGCTGAATAATCTTTGTCCGTATATAGTGTAGCATAGACTGACCTTAAGACCAGAAAATCTTTCGCTAGCTATAAATCGGAAACAAATTTTTCCAGACTTTTGTTTCGTAAACCTTTTTCATTATTTTAATAATAGAAATTCGCCTATAAAATTACGGCAGAAAATTCCTAAAAACCCGGTGTTTCGAGAACACACGTCACTGAAATATTCAACAGAGTTTTTTTAATATTCTACGTACAGGTTGTTAGAAAAAATCCATAGTTATTTTCTTATAAGAAATTATAAAATAAAAATTCCGGTGAAATAATCTCCTAAAATAATAATAAAAATAGCTTAGCACTAAAACTTCAATACTAATACATAAAACGAATCTATACAAATACATATCTGAAACACGTTAATCTATGAAGAAAACCAATAATCAGTATTCCATTTTTTCTCACTGACTACCCAAGAAAATATCTTTTCTATTTTTTTTTTTTTTTTTAATATTTTATTAGGAGCTTTTAACTACTGAAGTTTGTAACATTTTTTTTTTTTTTAAATAATTTACTCTAAAAAAAAGAAAGAAAAATTTAATCTAGTAAAGTTTCCAAGATTCTATCAGAACTGAAATTATTAAACATTGGAAGCCGTTAACTGACTTTAAAACTTCCCCAAAGAATCAAAGTTTTTGGAAAATTCTCGTTGGGCAGATATTTAAAAGAAAAAGATTACGTAATATAAATGCAATACCCGTAAATCTTCCGATTTCAATGTTATCTATGAGAGAAGAAGTAGCAATCTAAATATCTCTTTCTTTCTTCATCTGTACTAAGTTTCTCTGTTTTTAAGTTTTTTAACCTTATTTTACAGATGATAGAACAAATATAACAAAAGCGCGAATAGATAAGCCGATAAGGCGTATGAAACAATAAAAGCTTACAATTGTGATTTTTTTTAACGCTATGGGACTATGATAAATTAATAAGTAGAACGTAATTTAACAAAGAATACAAAATATAATGCTGCTAAGGAAAATCGGAATGATAACATTAACTACGATAGTTTGGTGGTCCACCTTAATGAACGGGTAAAAAAAGAATTCGACTAAAGAAATACAAAGATTAAATAAGAGTGAGAAAGATCGATGAATAAACAAAAACTAAAGGAGTAATGACGGAAGAATTGAGAGAGAGAAGAAATGGTAACGTCTAGCTGAAAGCTCGACTACAAGAAAATTGGAATAACAATAATTCGTAGGGATGGAAAAAAAGAGTTTATAGCGGTATTTTTCAAACTGTATGGAATACGATGATAGAATATCACACCTCGCAAAAGCTATAGAGGTTACGATCTCATATTCCTCAGAGGATAGAGAGTGCTTTTTCACGACTTATCCCGATTTCTTACCCTTGAACCCTTCTTTTTCTTCGATGTAAATAATAAGGGTTTATATACAATATCTGCGCCTGCTGAGTGTTCCATGCACGACGAGATTCGTAAAGTTAGTGGATTCTTGCTTTTATTTAACCTGCGGGCCGAATCAAGAACTTCCCTTTTCTGTCCGATGATTAAAAAACCGATTAAAAGGCTTGATAGTCTATCGGGTAAAGCCATACCTCCTAAAATATAACATATACGTTGATGTCCACAGAAAGCAGGTGCGAGTGCAGCTGTTATCAATGAACTGAAAAAAAAAATACCGGTCAAATTTTACCGCGTAAACAAGGTGAGATATAGGAAAGTATCTAAGTTCATGGTTTAACTGCAGGCAGAAAATGAATTTCCCACGAGAATAACAACGCTTGGAGAAACCGTTAACCCTTTTCAAATATAATTATCCGCCCGTACCAATTATCTACGAACTGATAACTAGAGTAAATCGAGATAATTTAACGAACGAAATTTGTAAACAATCGCCAATAATTCTCAAAACGGCAACTTTCTTCTACTTTTATTTAACGTGTTGATAATAAGAAATTGTTAATTTTTATTTAATGTGCGTTAAAATAAAATAAGATGAATGAAAAAAAGTAAAAACAACGTTTCATTAGATTATAGACCTTTTAAAATCAGAGCAAACACCGCTTGTTAAGCAGACCAGTTTCGCTGGTTCTGTGTTTTAACTAGATCTTGTTTAGTTTCTAATATTCGAATTCTGTTATGTTCACAACTTTTTTTCTTTTTTTTTACCGTCTTACAAGTAATAAGCGTCTTACGGGTATAAGAACGGGTAACCTTGTATTACTGGTTAAATCTGTTTATGTAAATTTCTTCTTTAAATTACTTGTTTGCCTAACTTTTTAACAAAATTATTTTTCTTCTATTTCAACCTTTTGTTCATCATTTTAAAAAAGGAAATTTCAAACAGGTTACACTTAAACGTGTTTCATTTACTAAATATGCATCCATAAAGGACTGACTTTACAAAAATCATAATTTAAACAGAGTTTATGAGTAATTGAAAAATATCTGTAATCGTATTATAGAATCGTGATAACTCCCGGCTGCATTCGGAGCCGGGAGTTATCGAATCGACTGTACATTTATTTAATAGACATAAATATATACCTTACAAGAAAAACGTTCAAAACAAACACCTACTGAACATTTTCTTATTACAAAAATGTCTTTAAGATGGACATTTTAACATACTGTGCATAAGCACGTGAATAAATCTTCAATTAAATTTAAAAGTAAGCAAAAATAATTACCAATAAATAAATCCACAAAACAAGGATGTGCGAGGTTTAGCGGTTATAATTTCCACTAAAATTAAATGTAAACGAAAACTGTTTCAAATTTTATAGCGTTCAACATTTTTCATCAACACTCGCTAACATGTGTGAATACGGCCAGTATTTTACAGATAATTTATATAAAACAGGCACGTTATGAATTTTATAAGGTTTAACTTCCGACTGTTGTTTTCGATCACGGTGAATGAGGATAAAGTAAACAAATACCGTAAGGTTTAAAAAAGATAAAGGTTTATAATTTCGCAAAATATTTTAGGATGTATTTTATAACTCTCTGAAATATAAACTGTAATCAGCCTTTACTTACTTATCGGTCATCTACGCGTGCAAGCGTCATCAATGCAATGGATTGAACCACTGGCTCTTTATTAAAACACGATCGGAAGCCGGGTGCTAATTAGCGTGTAACGGGCCACACGAGGAAATGAATTCGAACCCATTTTTGGCCTAAATTTAATCAAAAATCAATGTTTAGTATTACCATTACGAAAAAAAACAAATTTGTGTTGTTCCAAATTACTAAAGTAAATATGTTTATTTTTAAGTCGAGGAAATTTGCCGACCTCCATGACTGGAATGATAGCATCTCGGCCTTTCATCCCGAGGTCCCGGTCAGGGATGACATTTTTACACGCTACAAATCATCCGTCTCATCCTCTGAAGCAATAACTAACGGTAGGTCCCGGGGGTTAAAAAAAAAATAATAAAGTTACTTGTAAACGAAACGTCAACAAATAATCTTTTAATTGCTATTTTCTTAAGTTTAACCATTCACCTGACTATTATTTTTTAGAGTACCTAATATGAAAACTTTATATATATATATATATATACATATACAAACAGAAAAAGGCATATATTTTACTCAGCACATTAAATCTGTTTTTTAATAAATAAAATTCAAATAATAAAATTTCAAAACTGTGGAAAATATAATTAGAAACTAAGCGCTTCAAACATAAATTAAAAAAAAATTTTTTATTCATTTAACTTGAAATTTTATCTCCGTTATCTTATCAGTTTTAGTCTACTTACTTAAGTAGTAAATTATAAATTTAAAATTAAATATTATCTCTAAACTTGAAAATCAAATAATAATTTAAAATGAATTTTCCATACCTTTATGCCACAATATTAGGAAATTTGGCGGTGGTACAGGTTAAAAATTCCTGATCTTCGGTCGCGAAAGATTTACGTTTACGTTTCACGACCTTCTACCTTCAAAATAATAATAAGAGATCGCAGAGTTAAAGAAGTATAAAATTATTAGGGATGCGATTTGCCTTCTTACCCCGGACCAAATAAATACAAGTAATGTAAAATATACAACTCCACTGATTGCACTATTTGATAATTTTATAGTTATTAATTTCAACTCTGAAATTTTCATCCTACTTTTAAAAAAAATGTAACAAGGATAAGAAATAGGCTTATCAAAAACTACTTTTTTTTGGATAAAATGAAAAGTGGAAGAGACCTAAAGAGAAAAGGAATGTAGCTTATTAATTAACAAGATTTTGATAACAATAGTCCCGAAAGTATTTTTCAAATCGGCTCAGTAGTAAAAAATATAAAAAATACAATTATACAAATATTGATAAAATATTAAGCGATTTCTTAACATAAACGCTAAATATTTACGAGTATTAAAGTTGCAGAATGCAATTATAATCTAACAAAAATATTTTCGAAGCTATTTTTTTTTTTTAAATGGGATAAATTATGATGACATTACGTATTCTTATTAGAAGATAAATATTTAACTTAAAAGCAGAGAGAGAATAAAAAAAAGCAAAAGATAGAATGAATGATGAAAATAAATATTAATACGCGAAAAATAAAACTTTCAGTTTTAACAACACCAGACACAAAAATAGTAAAATCTAAATTCACACTCGGATAAAATTTCACCGCAAAAATTCTTTTTTGTTGAAAAGACGTTAACACTTTTAACAGATCAACATTTTTTTTAAAGCTTACAAATAACAATTCTAGTTTTCATTTAGCAAACCAGATAAAAAAGTTACAGATACACTACTGAATAAATAACTATTATTATTATTATTATTAATAAAAGTAGATTATGAATAAGAAATATATATATATATATATTACAGTAATTATAATAAATTATTTATTTCAATCTCATTACAATTCGCTATTACTTAGAGATAACTTTTTTTAATATTATTTCTTTATCTTTTGTTTCGACGTTTCTATTTAGTTAAGTAGATTATTGTTCCAACTTAACAATTACCATACGGTTTATAAATACTGCATTATAATGAGAATACAATGTGAATATTAAATTAAAAGTAACCGGTAAAACGGTATCTGTGAAAAGCGATTTTAAATGAACAGCATATCGACGAAGTTATAATACTGTCATCGAGAAAACTTTACACAGATTACACAGATGTACCGGGTTTAAACAAAAGTTTTTTTTTTGTTTTCTTACGTCGTCACTAAAAGAATCATTTTATTTTAAACGTACCATTATTTTTGCATATTATCTCAAATAATACTTCGCAAGTAAAAAAAGTTATAAAAATTTTCATGCGATCGAAACTTTCAACGTAGCTTAAACACGAAAGTTTCTAAACTTTTGGCTGAAAAACAAAGAATAAGGGACAACATATTTGTGGTTACATATAAAGTTGTTCGATATAATCGAATAAATTTAACCGAATGAAATAAAATTTTTGTGGTATAACTTTCTAATAATTCATTTAATCCTATGAAGTCGACTACCAACAAAATAAATATAATTTAAGAAAGTTCGTGAACAAAATCCAATACTTAAGTAATACTTTAGAAAAACCAATTAATTTTTGTGAAACCTTACGTTTCCCTTTATTACGGTATATACTAGGAGAAAATAATGAATATTCATGCAAGGGATATTATATTTTTTCCAGTCTCGATAAATATTCCTGGCCGACAATCTCTTTTATTAATTACCACCATATGTTACGTCACATACAGAAGCTTACACACTATATATAAAAGCGTAATTTAATAATCTTCAAAAGAAAAACAAACACATGTCGTATCGTTTGTTAAAAAAATAATAATACTAAGAAACAGCATGCGTGGATAGATTAAACCCTACATAAATCACAACCTCGATATTCCACATTATATAAAATATATATACGAGTATATAAAGCGGGAGTGAGTTACATAACTAATCCGACTTTGTGAGTGTACCTCCCAACCGCATCAAAAAATTATTTTTAATTTAAGAATTTATTGGCATCAATCCCTCACATTTATAGAAGCCATTCTATTTAAGTGTTTACATTAAGAGAATTAGGAGACACGACAGACTGAATGATATAATTTCGTTAACTTCCCCCCCCCAAACTTTTGGAAAATTCGTCTACCCGAAATACAAACATTCCTATAACACCTTTTACACCGGATAAGTAATTATCAAATAATATAATTGTTGAAAGCTATTGATATTGAAATTTGTAAGATTTGGGGAATAGGTGGAGGTTTTAGAAAAATTTATTTCCAAAACACCATTCGTATAAAAAAAAGGCAACAAAAAAATTCAGGTATTCATTCATCGTTGGGAAATTTTTATCGAGATATGACACCCTCTCTACCTATGTAGCTCTTCAACCACCAATAGATTTTATTAAACCATCTCATCTCAGTAAAATCAATTCCCCATATGTTCTACCGAACTGCAAGTTTCTATGTCACCCGTTCCTCAGATACTAACCGAAATAAATGTCACCAGTACACGCGCACACAAACACTTTTACAAGCGGTTTCTTTGCCGGAACTGGAAGTTTTCATAGTCCTCCTCACAATCAGAATATACTTACATTCGTTTTTTTTCTTTTTCCTGTTTAGCCTCCGGTAACTACCGTTTAGATAATTCTTCAGAGGATGAATGAGGATGATATGTATGAATGTAAATGAAGTGTAGTCTTGTACATTCTCAGTTCGACCGTTCCTGAGATGTGTGGTTAATTGAAACCCAACCACCAAAGAACACCGGTGTCCACGATCTAGTATTCAAATCCGTGTAAAAATAACTGGAGAACGGGTCGTTTTTGACACGATAACAATACTTTTCCTTATTATATTCTATAACAGTCAGTAAAGTAATAAACATGTACATTTAATATTACCAGACGATCTATAAAGAATAATCTAAAGGCGATTTTAAGTAAATAAAAAAAATAAATTAACTTATATTAATAAATCCGGTGCAGCTCGAAAGATTAAAAAGTACACAGTTGCACATAGCAGTCTAAGAAGAATTAATCAGCATAAATGTTTAAATTAACAGTAATTATAATAGCAGCTTTTTTCCAGATTACAACACCGCATAACAAACGATAAGATTTGTTATGCGACTGATATATTCCCGTCTTGTAACGATATATTGAAACGAATTCAATCCTAGCGACCGATCTTTTGAAATAAAGGCAATCAGATCCGTTAAATGTAGTCACCTACAACTGATCATCCGGCGTCCTTCACTATCGTAAATAAGTTATAATAATAACAGCTGATCGACAATGATATTGTCGACATAATATCAATAAATTTAGTTACAAATTTCCCAATTATTATATAGACAAAAGCGTTTAAAAACCGTGTATGATTTTTAAACATTCTTTTTATAGGTACAATTTACTTTAGACCCGTTTTCTAATTTAAGTAAAAGAAATTTTTTTTATCAAAAACAGACAAAAGATCGTCAATATCTCGAGTGAAGAAACGGGAAACGATAAAAAAAGACTGACAATGCAGTTGTAGGATTTTCTCGTCACGCGGTTTTTTCTGACGCACGACGTTTTTTTCTGATACACACAACTTAATTTAAAATATTTATAATTTTATTTAAATATAATATTTTTTTACAACAGCTTTAAGTTAGTGCTACACTAGCGCTCCTTGTGGAGATAGGGGGTACCTACTATCGCAGTATACCCAGTTAACCAGTAGTTTAAAGGATTTTTTTGGGATGAGAGTGCAATTTTGAAAATTTTTTTGCAAATAGTACTTTTTAATTGTTAACAAATGCGCCTGAGAAAGATAAGACCTCAATTAGACGAACTCTCGAGATACTAACGGCGACCTTGATCTACAGCCTCGCCCCCTTGACCTTTGGAGTTGAAAATTTAATGGCACCAATGCCTCATATACAGAAATAATCTGACCAAGTTTGGACAAAATCGGTTCAGCAGTTCTAGAGGTATGCGGTTATTTTAGAGTTCGACACCGAACACACACACACGAACATCCGGAAAATTTCCATCCGGTTATTTTGTTTTTTGGGTTCATTAGGTGTCAAAACGTCAAGATCCGGTGAAAACCGCAAATCGGATCGATTACAATTTTTTCCTTGTAGAGCTACAGCGCTGGAGGGAAAGTAAAATTAATCTATGAGAAAATCATTAAATAAAAATTCCATAAGTTTTAATATCTAAAAAAAAGCCAAAAAGAAAAACCTTAAAAAATGCAATTCACCAAATCGAGGAAGAATTTGAATAAGACACAATAACAAGAACCTGGAATTTTTAAAAAAATCGTCAACATCGTTGTTAAAAATTCCAGATACGACTCCTCACTCCATTCTATTACTTCCCTCTTTTAAGACCCAGACTTTAAATTTTAAACAGCATTAATGTCCCGTACAACGAAGTCGCCGTGCACACCATGAACCGGTGTGTACATAAACTTAAATAACTTTAAGTTAAGTTAAGGAAAACGGCAAGTAAAAACGGTTAATAATTCCGTTAGCAGCCGATACCATTTATAAAAAAAACCTGTAATTATCATAAATCAATGGCTTACAGAACTGCACAAACTATAAGACGTAATAAGTACACAAAAATAATCTGTTACAACAGATAAGAGAAAAACATAAATAAATAATAATAATAACAACAATAGTACACAAGTCGACAAATAAGACAAGGCTAATTAAATAGGACAATTTGACCGTAATTGTTAAAATAATAGGAAAAAAATACTGAAACCGAAGATTTATAATTATAAATTTGTTATATGAAAACCAAAAAATGAATACAAATTCAATATCCATTAAAAAAATAAGGTAAAACATTAATAAATTAAAAATTAATTAGTTGTGGAAATAAATGGATCAGTAACCGGGTACCTTAATAAATAAAAATACAAGGCAAAAAGAATGAATTTAAATTCATTATTATTAACCGTAATAATAATAATAATTACTTCAATTAGACAAAAATATATAATATAGCAATAATATCGTAGATGTTGCGGTAAATATTATTCTCAAAATTATTTACAAAATAAATTTTAAAAATTTACAAGGCCTACGGTAACGAAACGTATCGAGACAAACCAAAAAATGGGGTTAAGGTTCTGGCATTACTTGAACAAAGAAAGAAAAATGAAGCCACACGAAATCTATGACCTTGGAAAATGGAAACTGTCATAATGAACATAAATTACGTGTAACTTGTACAAATAGGTTTTAGGAGAGCGGGTGCAATTAAGTATCGTTAGTGCAAAAATAGTAAGGGAGATTGAAGATTGGTAATGAATTTAAGAGGAAAGCAATTTCAAAAATATATTTTTTAATAATGTTCAAGGAGACGGAATTATTAGTAGACGAGACTGTTGACGACGTTAAAATGAATTGCTAAAAAGTAGTAAAAGTTAGTTTAAAAAAGGTTCGTAAATCAACTGATTTCAAATTCTAGAGTTAGGAAAACAACCGTTTATACGGGTTTGAATACTAAATCGCGGATACCGGTGTTCTTTGATGGTTGGGTTTCATTTAACCACACATCTCAGGAACGGTCGACCTAAGACTGTAGAAGACTACACCTCATTTACATTCATACATATCATCTTCATTCATCCTCTGAAGTAGTGCATTACGGTGGTTTCGGAGACTAAACAGAAAAAGAAAAAACGTTTTAAAAAGTGTTTTAGGAAAAACATCGTTATAAAACTTATGTTTAAAAACATAAGTTACGTTACGAGGAAATGAACTGAAACGTAAACCTGTGGAACAGCCGATTATAGTGTAATACAATAATAGTAATAATAATACAATTATAGTGTAAATACAATAGTTAATAAAGTATTGCAACCCAATCGTTAAACAAAAAAAAAAAAATTAAATTTAACAAATCTCATAACTCAAATCGGTTAATTTTTCGGTGTGAGAATACCACTTTCCAAAAATCCTAAGGCCTTGTGAGAGGGGGAAATTGAAAAATTTTAAATGGTAGAACTGTGCAGTATTTTAAAAGACATTGAAAATTAAAAGTTTTTACGTACAAATCTTCGCGCTACGACAATCCTAACCAAAATGGCGGTCATAGTAATGATTTCACAGCTAATTTTCAAAAATAAAAGTGCTATAAAAGAAAATCAGTAAATACTCTTAAAAAGATTATTTTTTCGGTATCAGCTGTGTTCACTTTTGAAATTGGTTATTAAAAATATTAATGGCCGCCATTTCGGTTTGAGTAGTCGTTCGTTACCACAAGATTTTTTTTTAGTTCACAATTTTTGTTTTTCAACGGCCTTAAAGATGATCTCACCGACCTAGTGTTTTAGTAAACCTTTTTTGAGTTGTCCTTTACGGAGCTTAGGATGCGGTGAATATAGAAAAAATAGATCTCTTCCAGGTAGCCATTTTCTAAATTAAATTTTTTTAACGTTTAACGGTTGATAAGTTATTTAAGAGTTTCCGTATTTTATTAACACACTATGAAAAAGTTCTATAAACATTACTATTTAATTACTAAATAAAAGACTTTTTTACTTTTTTTTTTTTTTTTAAGAACTCGTTTAAAAAGCGAGATACTTTCCCTTTAAATCGAAAGGAAAGCATGGAAAAGTAAGGCTTTATACATTTTTAAGTAAAATGCAATTTCAGACTCTTATAACTTCGATGTAATAAGTAAAAAATTTTTAAATAACGTCTGCCAAAACAATATAAATATTAATTTGATCTTTAACCTCGCCAAATTTCAAGTCGTTTCGTTAATTATAATTCGGATATAGAGAGCGGTTACAATAAATCCTACTTCCACTAATTCTTTCAAAATGATTGTTAACGATTAAAAATAGATTATTTAACAGAAACGTACAGGTATTTAATAAATTTCCGTTTGGATTTCGTAGATAATTTACGCGCGAGTGAATAGAGTACGTTCTGGAACTACGTTAACAGCAACTAATAAATACATCGGGATCTAGACGATCTATCGTTTGGACGGACCTGTTAAATGAAACTGATTTTTTTTTCTTAACTGAAAATTATACACATATTCAACTAACATTTTCTAGTACTAACAAACTTTACATTTACGTAGAATCGTCTATTATAGAGATGTATTAGTTATAATAATTTATTATAGAAATATTTAACACAAATGAATAGATATTAAAATAAAGGGTTTTAAAATGTAAATAAATACTTTTTTTAAGAATTAAATTGTTTTTACAAGTTTATTTTTGTTTTCACTATTTATACGACCCAGAAGTTGCGTACATAAAAAATTAGCATAAAAATCGTGTTTCCCTTATTAATTAAAATATACGACGCCTTTTCTTTTCGTTTGAGTAAAAAGTTTTTAATTTATTGTTTTGAATAAATATAAGTTCTTGATAAAATAGTATAAAATAGAACAACCTTTAACGTTATATTTTTTTTGTTTAAAGTACGACTCTAATTCGAATATCTATCTTCCTCCTTCAGTTAATTAGACTAAGTAACTTTAATAGACACAAAAATCCGAAAATTGTTAAAATAACAAAGAAAATCTGAAGAATTATTACCTCACATAAGGAGGATCTAGGAGGAAAACAACAGAAGAATTGTAAAAGTAAATAAAAAATATGATAACTTTTATCTATTTATTTTTATAACACTAAAAATATCAAAAGAATCAGAATTATTTTGAATGTATAATTCGTTTTATATGCTGTAGATTGGTATTAAATTTGCAGATTTTTATTATAAAAATCAGTAGAAAATTTGATTAAAAAAAAACGCTGCTTTTCTCTTTTAAAACTGAAAACACTTTATGAAGTAGAACACAAGGATAAAAATATGTATATAAAGAGGAAGAAAACGGAAAAGTTCCTAAATCAAATAAGTGGTGAATTCTTGTTAGTAGAGTTGTGCGTCGACCAAGCCCGTAAAATGAAATATGCCCCTCTTTCTGAACTTGTCGGAAGCTGCCTGGACTATTATACCCTATTCTTTATTATTAACATGAGACACTTCTTTTTTAAACCTTGTAACCTTTTTATTTTAAATTATGCCGCATAAATTACTTCTATCATTTTTTATAACTACGCACATAATACGTACAAATATTATTAATTTTTCTTAATTACGGTAATATAAAGTTATTCAATAAGCCGAAACACACCTCTATTACGGTCTATAATAACTTAGAACTCTCGACTTCGAAATCAGCTGATTTGCGGCCCATCCAGTGGATTCTACAACAGTACTTTTTTCCTATTTAGCCTTCGGAAATCACCGTCAGATATTACTTCAGAGGATGAATGAGGATGATATGTATGTTGTAAGTGAAGTGTAATCTTGGACAGGCTAAGGTCGACGGTTTCTGAGACGTGTGGTTAATTGAAACACAACCACTAAAGAACACCGGTATTCACGATTTAGTATTCAAATCCGTATAAAAGTAACTGCCTTTACTAGGATTTGAAGGTTGGAACTCTCGACTTCGAAATCGGCTGATTTGCGAGGACGCGTTCACCACTAGACCAACGCGATGGGTTTCTACAATAGTACCTTATCGTATAGATACAATACGCACAAACCGAAATGTAAACAAATTCGCAACAAAAATGTTATAAAAAATTATATTTCCAACTTTAAGGACCTTTAAAAGAGCAATACGTCAATGCACACAATAAGAAGAAAAGTAAAAATGTGTGATATCGTAATTTACATTTCCTGTTCATATATCTTTCATTTGTTTAATAACTATAAACATTGAAAAATCATTTGTTAACTGTAAAATGATACAGAAGGAATAGTAATAATAGTCATTTTTGCCGGATCATTTAATACCCCTTGAAAGTCATAACTCGCAGTTTAAACATTTTTTTATTAAAAAAAAAAGAAAAATTCAAAATAATTTTTTTTTTAATATCATCAAATGCAGTCGCAGAATTATTAAAATTAGAATGCTATTGACAGCTGTTTCCGTTCAATACAGACCGTACTGCTCGCTCTGTAGAAAGTATTTTAAAAGTATGTCGGTTTAATTTTAAACCCGATAAATTGTTACGTTAATCTATAAATACAGTAATCTCTGACATTATAAAAATCTTACAAGAAATCTACAGCAGAAAGCGGCCATGTGTTGTTCTTGTTCCATTAATATGTTTTTTAAAGCGAAATAAACACGCTTAACAAAATTAAATAAATATTAATGCTATACCAGAATTAAGAAAACAATAACGAAAACAAATCTGCGCTCGATTTAATTCTGAAGGTAACTGTAAACATGCTGTATCGCTTACTGGTTGCTGGGAAAGGAAGAATAAGATTTATGTGATGATATAAGACGTGCAATAAAAATAACATTTCGAACAGGGTGTGTTTTATCTAGTGATGCTTTGTAAAATATCAAACGGTTTGACTAAATCTGTTTCTCAGAAAACTGTTGTTTCGCTTCGGTACAGACTATTTTTCCCCGTTTAATAGTACTGCATAGCAAGTGGGCGGCTGATCACAAAACAGAGCAATCAACTCGCTTTATCAAACGCTACGCTACGAAATAAAAATGAAAAATGAATAAACTACTGGTTGCCGTTTTTTGAGAGCAGGTCATTAGCCCGGAAAACTGTTATTTTATCAGTATCAAATATGCTGTAAGCTAACTGCTACGATCGAAAGGTTTCAAAAACAAAATAAATACATTTTTTCATGAAAATACTGTAATATTGAAGAAATGTGTAAAAGGATAACAAGACTGTCAAATCTAGGGATTAAATGATTTATGGAATTTTCTGGCGTCAACCGAATAATCTTGCACTAATGCACTGAAAAATATACCCACAAGATGATTTCAATTCTATAATGATAGAGCTTGTTATAAATCACAATAAGTTTGAAGGAGACGTAACTGGCGAACAAGGAGAAATGACGCGGAAAGTATGCTATCCTACGTACGAACATTGATCTGAACTGTTACTTACCAAATAAAATCATAAAGCGATGTTGAGTTATCGCTTATATCGTCACCGCTAATATTTAAATCACAATCATCACTCAATCATTCTATCATCGCTATCACCATTTACATTAATAACGACATTTCCAATGGCATTATCAATTAAAGGGTCCAGAGGTAAATTAAATGTTTCTATTTTCTTGCAACAGTCGCACCTTGATTTCCATTCGGCATTCGTAACTGAATTTGCTCGTTCTTCAAATAATGCAATAGCATCATCTAATTTAAAATTAACATTTTCTTTCGCGACAATCCGTTTTTCAAACGGATTTAATTCCGCAGAATAAGGAGGTGATCTCAAAACACTATGACCTTGGCTAAAACTGAATCGATTTCAAATAACGTAACATGCGGCAGCTTATGCAGTTTCATTAAACTGCACAGTTCCGGTTTCAACATTGTACTCGTAAATGACAGGTAATTTTGTATAAGCCAATCGCTCATGTCTGCTTTTCGCGTGTTCGAATTTCGGAGCGCGGTTCAGATGCACGTTTTGGTACGAAGTATTCTGTGACGATGACTGAGTTAGAGGGATGATTAGGAATTAATTGTTGTTCTACCAACCTCTCATACTTAAAACGATTCATATCGTCATGGTAATCACCTGCTTTGGTACCGGATTTAAATACGAGTATAAGAAGCGCGATCTTGGCAAAACCATTTTCGGAACCGGCATGAATAATCCAAACTCGCTTGTTTTAGAAATCGGAGCAGCAAGGTTGCGTGCGGTCAGAACTGTCACTCCACGATGTTGGTTTGGTATGACTGGCATGTACACAGGATTCGTCCATATAAAACTATAGGTCTGTTTTGGTTACGGTACTCTTTAATATCCCATAAGTAAAGTAGCCTCAGTTCCCGATTTTCAAACTTTTCTACCAATTTTTTTCTATTATCTATGGTTTTTTTCCTATTGAATCCGATGTTTTTGATAGCGCCCCACAAAGACCAAAGACTAACTTGAGAATTAGTTTTCTCTTCTACGACCGGTAGTAGCAATCGAAAAGTAACGCGTTCACCTTTATCAGTGTGAAAATTATAAATCGTTTCACGCATGCCACTTTTATGGAAATTATCCAGGACGATTTGGTTTTTTTAGCGTAACGATTTTTTTAACACTACCGAGAAAAATTCCCGTAGCTTCGGCGCGGCGACACGTTTCTGAACTTGTTTAACAAGAATCGGTTCACCTTATGCCTATTTTGTCGTAAGTTAAAAACATTAAACACGGCTTCTCTCGTCTGGCTACGGATAAGTTTACGCCCCCGCAATTCTTTTCTTGTATAGTGGAATTATAATACTAATCTACAAAGTTATTGTAAACTAAAGAAACAAAATCCATTTCCAACACAAAATGTAAAATTAAAAAAATTGTAACGATGCCGATAATGTGTTAACAAAACACAACCCGATATTTTCACAAAACTAACATAATACACACACACATACATAAACTCATACAAACAAACTACGACAGCGAAGAAGCACAGCTGAACAAATGCATACCCCCACCGCCGAAAATGTGTTTCTATGGATACGGTTCAAGGACAAACTTACTGTGGTTTGCGATCAGCTCTATGAAACTGTTGTTTCTAAACGCAAAAAACAAGCTGTTTAGCAACGTAATGGAAACATAAGTCAACATTAACAGAATAATAATTCAACCGGTTTTTTCCCAACAGTTTGTGTAAACAGTTGTTTTTTCTCAACGAACAGTTCGTTTACGTTTGGCAGAAAAAATAGAAATGCCCACCTCTACAACAAATTCACACACACCTATAACGAAGAGTCCAGTTATATTATTTTTTTCTGTAACATCGTCATACCGACAGCGAGCACTACTACGAACACAGTTTACAGATCGTTAATGTTTTGCGATGAGTCGTGATAGTTAACCCCACAGTCCAACTGTCAGCACCATTCCAAGTCCTGATATGTGGCGCTTTATGCAACGCATAAAAACGTTACCAAAGAATATAAGTATATTAATAAACTCGATAAAGTAACTAATAAAAAAGTAAATAATTAAAAAGAATAATGATTGTAAAGTCAATAAATTATATTAAATAAGGGATCGGAAATAATTACAGTAAATACTAAAAAGTGCGGGCCTCCGTGGCGCGAGTGTTAGCGTCTCGGCGTTTCATCCGGAGGTCCCGGGTTCGAATCCCGGTCAGGCATGGTATTTTCACACCTACTTCTGATTCATTTCATCCTCTGAAGCAAGATCTAACGGTAGTCCCGGAAGTTAAACAAAAAAAAGTAAATGTACAGTTAAATAGAAACTGATGTAATTAACAATTTTTATTATTAACAACAACAATAATTACGGTAATTCAAATAAAGAATTTTCCATCGTAAAAAAACAAAATTAAGTATATTATTAATAAATCTAGGAGTTAACGACACATTAAAAACGAATTAATTTTTATTACACGCGAGAACAATAAATTAAATATCATATTCTCCTGACTTTATCTTTCACGTTTAACTAAATTAAACTAAACTAAATATAGATAACTTATCCAATTGTTCTGTATTAGATAAGTATAACGTTAATTATAAAATAATAATATATTACAAACAACAGTTAATGTATTTAACAATAATAAATCTGACAAAACACTACAAAAAATATTGATTTTTATTAAGTTTACATACAAAAAGTTTGCATATCGTACTTAAAGCTATTTTATTTATTAATTTTTATATAGATAACAAAAAATTGTACAGTCGTAAATTCACGACGTGAATTTTCAGTCAATTATTCGATCAATAGTCACTGTTATTGCTTAATATGAATTTCGCAACAAGCGAAATTTTTGTAATAAAATTCATTTGTCATACGTAGTATAAGACACGCACTATTTATCACACTTGCATGTCAGTATCAAAAAATAGGTAGTTCAAGGACGTTCTGATAAGTATGTTTTGTCTGAGGCTAAATATATTGTAGATAGCTTCTAATTAATAATTATGTCTGGCTATCCGATCTATAACGAGATAGGTATAAAAGAAGATATACATTAAACTACCCGCCAGCATTTAACATTCCATTATAAACGATATTCTAGTAAAAGAAGTAGGAAAGGAAAGTAAGTGTTTTCACGCTGTTTGGGCGTACGTTAAGATCTCTGCGGATATAAAAAAACGTACCTTATGAAAACAAATCAATATCAATGAAAATTAAAATAAAATCGATTGCCGTTTTATTAAAACAGTTATAAAATAAAGCAAACTTACATAGACTGGTAAAAAGATTTTTTATTCTTCGATTTAAAACTAAAAAACAAAATCTTATAAGTAAAATTTATGCGATCGATTTACAAAGCCGAGACAACAATAAAAGTAAATGTAATAGCTATAATAAAAAAAGGCCGGTCATTAAAAGATTTATATTAACAATAAAAGAAACTATAAAAAATATCGGGTAAATATCAAAACAAAAGAAACAAAACACGTAACTTATTTAAGGAACAAATAAATGATAATTTATCAGTCTTTTAAGAAACTTTTATGTTACCAGAAAAAACAACGCGTGGATCAACAAAATGAAAGTCATAATTCTTTATATTTTTGACCTAGAAAATCCAATTCCCGATGTTACTATTAAAGGTCCCGTAGATTTTATTTAACTCCTACCTAAATTCAGACAGAAACCTGAAAATGCCAAAGATTACTATTCCAAAAAAAAATTTTAATTGCAGATATATTATTTTACTAAATAAGTTAATTTAAGGAATTAAATTAGAAAAAAACGTTTTTGATCAGCTAATTCAAACAAATTCATCAAAAAGCTTAAAAAAATATGTTTTACTAAAAAAAAAAAAGATGCCGTTACCGATGGGATCAAAAATTCAGGCCAAAAAGTTGGGATATTTATTTTAAAAATATCTGTTCCAAATTTCAACTTTTTGGTGAACGGATTTTTGAGGTATACAGAAAAAAATGCTTAGAAATAATGTTGAATATCCTCCGACCACTAAATCCTATCGATATTGGAATTAAAAATTACTTTATAACTAAGTAATAAATTTAAAAAAAGACGAAAACTACTCCTATACCTTTTCAATTTTGCCCAAAATTTAATGACATCAATGTCAAATGTATAGAAAATTTGTTGAGCCATTTGTGTAGAATTTATGTTAAGCCAATTTATGGTAAGTATACCCAAAATACAGGCAAATATACCTTCGTACGTATCTTTCAGACGTCTAAGATTGCAAAAATCCTAATATATAGATTTTGGCCGATAGCTGTACTGTCTGTCCCTTTAAACCATTCATTCTCAAAGTGGACAATAACGCCCCCTTGTGGGCGCTGGAGGCCTTCAGGGGAGGGTGGTAGAAGGCCCACAGAAAATTGGGGGCGTACAGGCGATCTAGGAAGGCGATGACTGGTTAAAAAAAAGGCCAAAATTATGTTTTCGTGATATTTCAAACTAAAATGTAATGTAAAATGTAAGTTTCAACTCACAAATAGGATACGCCACATTTAAAAACAATAATTGCGATTATTATCTTTAACAGATGGTAATTTTAAAAATGTTAGGGGGCGCTAGAAAATTTTTTATTCTCAATATGAGCGGTGGGTAAATAAGTTTGAGAATCATTAGTTTAAAACTAGGCTGCTGAAGAGCAGCGATACAGCTAGAGACGAGAAAGTAAAATAAAGAGCCGATTATAAATAATATTAAAGTTTAGTAAACTTATTGTTTTCAAAATTCACAATTATTTAATTTTTTTTTTTTTTTATTTAACCCAACGTTATGCTATGTATGTAGGCAGTATGCTCATGTTTGGCAGTCCCTAAGTTCAAAAATATATTATATCACGGTTACAAAATTATATATTTATGAATAAGTCTGCGAATTATATGTCATATGTTTGTGTCATTATATGACACATATAATTATAGTACATGCATCAGGAATAGGCTACCCAATAATCACTTTTGAGTGGTAAATTGTGTTTTAGGGGGGGATTCTGTCTTTTAAAAAACGGATGAAAGTTTGGAAATTTTCGAAGGAGAAAAAACAGGGGAGATACATTATCATCCGTACACAAAATATGCCGAACGACAATTAAACATAGTATAAAATGATTTTTTTTAAATATTTAATATGATAGGTTAAGCAAAATAAATGTACTAAGAGACGAAAGAATAAAGAAACAACACTAAAGAGTAGTAAATAAATATTAGAATTATTACATCTGAAGAGAGGGTTGAAAGTAAAATATTTTACCGATGAGCTATTTTAAAAGTATCCCTTCCCAAAAAAACCAGAAATTTTATTTATTTTTCTAAAATCTGACATTAAAATTAATGACTAGAAATTTTTATTATTTTTATCTAAAGGTGGAATAAACTTGTTAAATCATTATTACGAGGATGAGGACTAGGGAGTAACAATAAGTAATGTAGGAGACCTAAATAAGGTATTTATAAATAAATTTATTTTACTACGGAATAAATTACAGTAAATTTGAATCTTTTACAAATTTTTCTGGTTTAACATGACGATCGATCTGGGATATTTTATTATTTTTCATTAAATAAGAAAAAAGTAAGGTCGTATACATAAAATAAAACGTTAACTTATTCTTTACCGATAAGAGTTAAATTTTATGCTATAAAAAAGTCTGTAAAATAAAGATATAAATTTCAGCTTTATCAACAATTCGTAAATAAACATTCGATGTACAAAAAGAATTTTAATAATTCCTATCATAATAGAACTATGAATTAAATTATGTGTTATAAAAGGAAAACCCCATATAATACGGCCGGTTTTTCCTTTTAATTTCTTTATCCAAATGTAAAATTATAGTTCGAAAATTACTATTGATGAAATCCTTTTTTATAACTAGGTTTAAAAATAGCTAATGTATAACTAGTACTACTACAACACCAAACTAAAATTAGAACTAAAATATCCAATTCATTCTTCATAAATCAGTTATCACCTTCGACAAAATTTAAAGTGTCTGTTACTGTCTGGCTAACAACAAGTTTACTGTACGCTAAGGTTTTATGTGTTTTCGACTCTCAATAAATAAATTCACAAATTTACAGGGCTGTAATAATTGCTCTAATTAATAATGATCGTTTATAAAAAACACGTCAACTTGTTAACGAGTAAATTTATTACTCCTACAGAACATAAAATCTTTATAACAAATATCAATCATTTATTTATCAAAAATATGCAAATATTTAAAACAAGCCCGACAATAAAATCGTTAACTTAAAATAAAAGTCGTTAAATGTATTTTTATTATCATAAAACATGTATAAACTAGTATATATATATATATATATATATATATATATATATATATATATATATATATACACGTCTCACTTTATTAACATACCTACAACTTAATAATAAATCTTTCTGGTATTTAAAAATTAAAAAGAAAGAAAAACTGAAATACAACCCTTAAATTGTTCACACAAAACTTTACCAATATAACACTTCTAAATAACGCTTCTAATTAAAACTTTTAAAAGTTTTACTCGTTCGGAAAGTTGTAAAAAAAGGTCAAGGTGAAAAATAATCAATGCCACACCCTTTATTACTTACTGAAGAGGAAGGATAACTCATTAATAAAAATAACATATTTTTCGATAATTAATATGAATAAAAAATAAATAAAAGAATAAAATAAATGAATTATCCTATAGTAAAATATAAAAGTAGATTATATTTATTTTCTTACACAAAAGAAAAGCTAAATCATAAGATTTTTTCATTAAAAAACTACAGGCTATAGAGGCAGATTATACCAAAAGGATCGAGAACAGAAAACGAACGGTTTGTCCAGCTCTCTAACTCAATTTTTTTGAAACGAAATTATTTAATAACATAGAATAGTTGTTAATTTTTAATTACTTTCCCATCTAGACATCGATATAAATTTAGAAGGGAAAGTATAGTTATCGGTCCAATTTGGGCATATGCGGTTTTCACCGAATCTTGACATCTAAGCAATCCCCCCAAAAAAAAAAAACGCAAACGGGATTTTAAGGTTCGTATGTAGGAGTGTGTGTTCGATGTTGACCTCTAAATCACCTTATATTCCAGAACTACTGGCCCGATTTTGACCAAACCTGGTCAGATTACTTCTATATATGGGGTATTGGTGCCATTAAATTTTCAACTTAAAAGGTCAAGGGAGTGAGACAGTACAGCAAGGTCACCACAGTATCTCAAGATTTCGCCTAATTAAGGTCATATTTTTCTTAGGTACATTTGCTAACAATTAAAAAATAACAATATTTGCAAAAAATAAATTTTTGAAAAATCGCACCACCACCCCAAAAAAATGCTGTTGTCGTATAGGATGCTGTTAAGTCGATAGAATTAAATAAATTAATAATATTTAAACTGTAAAACAGTAACTAGGTCTGGCAGGTTTACACATCCTTTATATATAAAGGATGTGATATAAAGGAAATACACTTTATTTTTATGTAAAATTTATAACACCTACCTTTACGTGACTTCGGGTAAAAGAAAAAGAAATCTCTGAAAAACATGACATCGAATGAAACCTTTCTCAGAGAAAAGTAAAGTTTTAATAACGTTTAATTAAAAATAAACTATATAGTAAAAGATTCAAAAAAAATTCTATATTGTACATACAGTCACGAATGACAAAAATCATACAAATTTAATTACTTTCGCTGAATTAAAAAACTACTTTTCGTAAAATTCGATCTGAATTTTTCTACAAGTATTCAAACATACCGTATATATCATGTCGTTACATAGACCGGCCAAATCATTGTCAAATTAAATTCTTTAAAAGAATTTATTGAACAAAAGTACATACACGACTAAAAAAATTTGTTAATTGAAAGTAACAAGTTGAGAGAAAATCAAACATTACAACCGAAAAAAGTTAGTTGTGTGTTTTTATTACGCGAACAAAACATTTTACGCTAAATAGAATCTATTTATTACATTTTAAATTAGCTCAACAATTGGAAAGGCACAAACCAAATAAATGAGCAAATAAGATTAAAGATATCGCATTCACAAAAAAAAAGATACATTTATATCAGCCAACTACAGTTAAAATACCATAAAAAAATATCTATTTTCTTTAAAAAAAAAGGTTTCCCCAACAAATAAATTCTGAATTTTATTAGTAAATAAAAAAACTACATACAAAATTTCTTAAATTAGTCGCAGTTTGAAAAAGAAAATTTATTTAACATATGCAAAAAACAAATATATTCATCATTGTATTTTCTTTTGTTTAAATCCATATTTAATAGTATAAAGGTGAAAAAATCTATTAAATAATTATTATAAATAATCTAATCACGGTGGAAACCGGGATTTGAACCCGGGACCTCCACACGAATTCCCGAGATACTATCTACTAAGCCACGGATAGTTTCAAAAAAGTAATTTCAAACTTTTGCGTGATTATGTTAGATGAACTTGACACGCTAAACTTGTGCGTGACTTTCAAGAAACTTATTTTGATATAACATGCGTTATTAAATGAATAATATTCGAATGCACGCAAACACATATATATTTTATGTTATTAAACAGATTGTAGGTAACGTTTAAAGATGTATTTTGAATGAACAGAATATGCATGCATTATATTCGAGCACTGAAATTACCAATAACACAGGACAAATTTTGAATTTGAATTTAAATATATAAAGCAAGTAAATGTTAAATGGTTATCATGCAGACACGGGTAGGCACAAACTATGCACAAACAAAAATAAATTGAATAATCAATTACATATAAATAAATATAAACAATTAGTTCGCAGAATAGTAATATAAACGACAAAAAATATTTGCTATTTAATAATATATGGCCGGAAATTTATAAAATTACAAACTTCTTCAGAAAAAGAATTTGTACACAAATAGCATATAAAACTAGTAATAATTCAGAAATGAAAATTAACACAAAAGCATAACGGTTCTGGTATATACAAAATGACTTGCGAATCGTGTCGTATATACATTGACAGAACAATAAACTTTACAAACAGATACAAACAACTTCTGTAAGATTGAATCAGCCTGAGAAAATCAAATTATACATGTCATATTTTGAACACCGGATATGAATGTAATACAATTGACAAGAAATGAAGTTAATATACTCGTAAGTATGTAATAATGGTTACACAATATGAATGCTAGAAACGTTCACAAATAAATAAAAACAAAAAAACTGGGTTCAAAAAACACAAACGAATAAATAAATGTTGGATCTGATAACATGTTTTCTGCATTGGCAAAAAAAGATTAAAATTTAATAGAATTCTGTCAGTTGAAGTCCAAACTTAGACCGGATAAGAGGGAAATTTTGCTCGCGTGCTTCTTGTAAATGCATACTTTAATATATAATATTGTATTGTGATAATATGTGTTTTTTGTAAGTATGACTGACGAAACGTAATGTGGATAATTTTCATTCCCTGATGATGCTAATACATTGATGCGGCAAAACATGTACGAAATTACTATAACCAAGGGCGTACGGTTTAAATTGGTTTTATAAAGTTTCTGCGGCAGATTTATTTTTAGATTTTGAAATATATATTTTTTTTATTAAAAACACCAAGTTTCAGTATCGTCTTACCATAAATATGTTTTTAGTAAAAAAATAATATATATTTCTAAAGTTTAAAAATAAATCTTACCACTAAAACTTTATAAAATCAACTTAAACCGTAAGCTTAATCAATTATACTAGTCGCTTTATACCTTTGCCGATGAGTTTTAAGCTTAATAAGTTCCCTTCATAATAAAGATAAAAATAACCATTCGTCTTATATAACCCCGATATTTACACGTTAATCGAAGAAATTTTTTATTTCATTACTGAAATCTGTTTTCAAAATCTAAACGAGCGAAAAATTCCAAAAATATGCGCTAATTAGATCAACAATTTATTTGTTATAGAGAAATATCATTATATGATGCCAACAAAAAGGCAAAAAAAGTAGTATATATTTTAACACAAGAAAAAAAACAAATACGAAACTACAATGTAATGATAATTTTTTTTAAAAAGTTAGATCAAAGATTATTTGGCTAAAAGTATTAAGTTACAAAATCTATTAGTAATAATGCAGTTAAAGATAAATGCTTAGCATATAAGATTTAAAATAGAAAAATTATTGCTAGCTATAAATCTATAAATAGAACGCGTATTACTAAGACTGTAAAAATCCTTAACCTTGAACTACAAGATCACCTTTTCTTTTTAGATGAAAAATAACAATATGACAAAAATAGATATCATTTAAATTATTGAAGAATTACTTGTAAAAATATAAATATATTTTTAAAAAGATGTCAAATCGATTAAACTAGTTATAAAAAAATAATAATAAAATCTCTTCCTCCAAAAAATAAAAAGTTTAAAACTAAAAACTTTTTAAAATTCAACTCTTATTGTAGTGATAGGGATTTATTTCCCTTGACCTTTTTACATGATGTAAATAAAAATTTACAATCACGATAAACGGTTCATCAAAGAATAAAAATCTGATGTGGACACCATATGACTTCCTAGTACAACTATTAAATTGCATATACACATT
The DNA here is from genome assembly GCF_047948215.1 of Lycorma delicatula. Lineage (NCBI taxonomy): Eukaryota > Metazoa > Arthropoda > Insecta > Hemiptera > Fulgoridae > Lycorma > Lycorma delicatula. Next base: position 100,039,559 of record NC_134462.1, read on the forward strand.
TTTTTAAATGAAAAGTACATAAAATTTTATTTCATTAATAACTTGTGATATTTTTAAATTTTTTTTTTTTTATTATTGAATTATTATTCATCGTAGTTGTTTTTTACAATCGGAGGTTAATAATTATTAATAAATCAATATGTTTAAATTAAAAGAAAAAAACAGGAAGATGTGCCTTCCCCTAAGATCCAAATATTTCATTAATTAAAATTTTATTCGGCTATAACTCTGGAACCAATAAAAATAAGTACCACTTATGATATATCGTTAAAAAGCTCTCAATGAGGGCTTATTACAGCAGTTCAGAAAACGTTAAAAATCCGAATCGTTTGGATTTTGGGCTTTTTGGATACTTTTGGTTCAGTCGATTGGAATCAAAAGGGGAGAGGTGCACAACTAGAGTTACAACAGTCCTAAATCCAAAATTTCAACATACAACGGCTAATCGTTTTTGAGTTATGCGAGATACATACGTACGTACAGACGTCACGCCAAAACTAGTCAAAGTGGATTCAGGGATGGTCAAAATGGATATTACCGTTGAAATCTGAAAACCGAAATTTTTCGCGATCACAAAAGTTCATTTATTTCGTACAAGGAAATAATAAATGAATGAAAATGTTCAAATGGTTAGATTTAAACAGCAAAACTCCTCGACTTCGTCATAATGACTGAATTCTGCACCTACCCGAATAACGCACATTTAGAGAAAATATATTAAAACGTTACGAAAAACCAAATTATTAGAAAAGAAAATGTTTTTATAAAAATTAAAAAAAAAATTAATTTTATTTTTTAATAAGAAAAAAGCACGCAGAAATAAAATTTTCATATAATCTAGGGCCCTTCAAAGCATCTACCTCATCATCCTTTTTTTTAATTAGTAGCTATAGTAATCCTTCAAATATCAATTTTAACAAAAATAGATAACTATTCCGAAGATATAAACGCAAAACCTTTGAAGCCCATACACAAAATAATGTAAACTTTTTTTTTTATTATTGTATTTTATTTATTCAATACAATTATCGACCTGTTCCCTACATTCCAAAAGTCAAATTAACTCGGTAGGTTTAAAGTTTAGACGATCAAAAAATATATATATTTTTTTTAATTTTCTTAAGGAGATAAAAATAAATCTTTACTCTTAACATCTATTAGAAACAATAAATGATCATTAAAACTAAAGAAGTTCTTATATGGTTTCCCAGAAATACGTTTAACTCAACCGTAGAAATTCTAAGAAAAAAAGAGATAAAACTCTATGAATAATTCTAAGAAAAAAGAGATAAAGATCTATGAATTTATACAGTTATATCCTCCTAACTCGGTCTAGAATAAAAATAAGTTTTATATATTACGGATATCTAAATAAAGGAAAAAAAAGATCTGAATCACTCCTATGAGGAAAAAAAATTTTTATATGAAAATTCTGTTGTATAAAAAGCGTAAGGAAGAAACACCCACCACTATTTTGTAACATTATTATTCAGAATCTAACTCAAAACCATTTAAATAGCTATAATATAGAAACTTGTAATCTAAATATTATAAAATATTTTTAAAACCGAAAAAATTGAATATAACAAAAACTGAACTCTACATTCAACTAATTACATTATCACGTGGACGTCATACTTATATAACTAATTTAACTGTCGACATTTTTTTCTCGATGTAAATAATTAAAATCAAATATTTAATTAGATGAGAACTTTAAACATTCCAATAGAAAAAAAAATGTTGGAAATACAATAATACAAAAATCAAAAGGTCAAAATAATTTAACGAAAATTGTTCATGATAATGATAAAGAAAGCCTCACCAAACACTACAAATTTCTAAGATATTTTCAAATCGGCAAATTACGCCTAAAAGACAAAGCAGTTTTGAAAAAAAAAACAAATAACAACCTATTCTCATACACAATAAAAACGGTAAATTCGAATAAAACTTAGAGATGTATCGCACAAAACATTGTAACCACAGAAGATATAATACATTAGGAGGAATCCGATGAACTTACAATAAGATTCCTATAATTTAAGCGCGTATATTATTCTTCGGATTTCCCGAACCTAAACAGAAATACAGTCGATTTCAATCGATTGAATGAGTAAAATGAGAATTTTAATATACAACCTTAACCTTATACAAAATTAATTCTGGAACGAAGATTTCAAATACGCTCGTTATTAAATGATTTCGTAGCAAATGCGACTAAACAGTTTCTCTTCCCCCTTCGTCGTTAACTGACACGAACAGACTAAGCGCTTATAACCGAATTTAAAATAGAAATTCGACGGGGAAAATAATTGAAAGAGTAATTTGTAGTGAAAGCAAATTATCTTTGTACTCGTGTTTCTTTGCTCGTTAAAGGAAAATGGAAGAACTGTTTTTAATGTTAACTACATCGCCGTGAATTTAAATTTAATACAATTACGTGATTTCGACTTAAAAAAGATCCCTCCTCTTCACCTCTTTACCAGTAAATCTCGATTATTCTCTTTGTTGTTTGTTTATACGATGCATCTTGTAAATCTGCAAAACCACTTTATCCTTAAAAAAAGAAAAAAACAATCAAGTCTGTCATTATCAGCTAAAGTTACGAATAACAACATTCATTAAGTTCCACATAAAATGACATCCAGCTAATTTAGGAAAAATCGAAATCACTCCTTACAGAAATATCTTTTTACAACATGAAAATTGACTTATATACAAATTGAAAAACAAAAGCCCAAGAGAATAAATATAATAAAAAACAGTTGAGAATGGGCAAGAGCATGCGTTGTTAGAACAAAACTAGTTAAAATTTTAATACTAAACATACATAAAATTTGACCCCCATATTTACATACTTTCCTACGAGGTAGGACTAGGCCCGTCGATTCTATAGATTCTATTTTAAGAATCGACGGGCCCGTCGATTCTACTATTTTAAAGATTTTTAAAAATCTGAAATCAAATATTTTTAGATTTCGAAAAAATCTGTTCGTACTTTTTTACACTTCGATCAGCTTTTTCTTCAACTTTCCGATGATAAAAAAAGTATGTTTAAAAATGAAAAGCACCTTCTTTTAATAATTGTTGAGTCTTTATCCGAATCCGAAGCAGTTATGAAATTCCAAGAAAACTGAACGGAAGAAAAAAAAGCGCGCACATACAATCTGTTTATATACGAAAATTGATCGTTAATTAAAAATATGAAAAAATATATGCGGGCAAAAGTAGAACAGATTTTACGAAATAAAAAAGTTCGTTAATTTCGCGCACATCATCACCTAAAATACGGTCAATTTGGAATCTATGCCGGCAGCTGCGCAATGTCCAAAAAGAAAGAAATGATGTGCTAAAATAAAAATATTTGATACCTAACTTTATGAGTCTTCGTCTAATTTATGTTAACAAACAGTCAATTTTCCAAAGAAATATTATCCATCAAAAGAAAAGAGAAATATTATCGGCAAAAAAATTCGTAACCTTAGAAAATATATATGGGTTATCGTATATGATATTTCACAATACATAAATAGTTAAGATCGTGGGAATTGCCTTATATAAGAGTTGTAATTCAGGAGAGTTCGTGATACATTAGTTTAGAATCTTTTTTACTTCCTTATACGAAGTAAAGGAAGTATTATAATAGCGAAAAATTTCGGTTTCCAGATTTCAACAGAAATATCCATTTTGACCACCCCTGAATCCATGTTGACTATTTTCAGCGTGACGTCTGTACGCACGTATGTATCCTGCATAACTGAAAAACGATTAGCCGTAGGATGTTGAAAATTTGGATTTAGGACTGTTGTACCAATAGTTGCGCACCTCACACCTCTTTTGATTGCGATCGACTGGACCAAAAGTATCTAAAAAAGCCCAAAATCCAAAAGATTTGGACTTTTTCTTAACAGCAGCAATAAGCCCTCATTGAGAGCTTTTTGTCGATATATCATAAGTGGTACTTATTTTCATTGGTTCCAGAGTTATAGCGGAATAAATTTTTAATTAATGAAATATTTGGATATTACAAGAGGAAGGCACTTCGGTTCTAATCATATTTCATCTTCTTTTTTTAATTTAAATATATTGATTTATTAATAATTATTAACTTCCGATTATAAAAAACTTTTACTATAAATAATAACAATAAAAAAAGATATGAAAAAATATCAGAAGTTATTAATGAAATAAAATCTTATGTACCTTTAAAAATGAGTATATATAATTTAATAGGCGTATAAGGAAGTCATGTGGTGTCCACATCAAATTTTGTTTTGTAGTTTTTATAGCTTTTTGTCAGTCAAAAAATTACCTTTTTTTGTGACTGACAAAAATGTTATTATTGTACTAGTACACTATTGTAATTATTTAAATAAATTAAAAATTTCACAATATTTTATTATTTCGGCTAGGACTATCGTGATTGAGCTGAGTGTTATTTTTTGCCCTGCCTAGCATTGTCACTTTAATATTCGTAGTTGACGCGTTTCGGAGTTATCTCTATTCTCAAAAGAGTATTACATTTGAGAATTGAGGTATCCGAAACGTATCACTTTCGAAAGTAGTGACAATGCTAGGAAGGGCAGAAAATAACACACAAATCAAATTATCTAAGTAAACATTCCTTACTTGAGTTACACTTGCAATACGTCCACGCAGATGTAACATTTTTTTTCAAAACTATCTTTATCATCTAACAATCGTTTTAAAATTCCTTGATCCTGATGAAACAGTATTTTGAAGTATTAATACTGTTTGTTTACTTTATTTTAATGTCGAGATATCAGTTTTAAAATTGTTGTACTAATACTCAAATCGGTTAGTTTAAATGGTTTTAGGGAAACCCGCTCTCCCCAGATCGTTAAATACCTAGCTCTATTAAATAATTACGTAAGATTATCTGTGATATTATTTTGTAAAAACATGTCCACCGATAGTTGAAATTCAGAAAAATCTATAAGCAGATATACAAAAATACGGACTGTTTACAAAACAATTACATCCTAAAACAAGACAATTGGGCGTACGGTAATGTGAAGTAAGCGATTAATTGGCGGAAGGTCGGCCGTAAAGTAAGGAGTGCGTATTATGACGTACTGACAGCTAACGATGAACAGCGGTATACCTGTCTAATAATAACCGATCCCGGGAAAACAAAGCTGCAGTATTAAAAATATTTACGGCACTATGTATGTAGTATGCGTGCACACGCACGTGTGTAAATATACACACGCGCGCGCACAACATATCTTTTTTTATTACATTGAACGTATCGCTTTAACTGAAATTAACAAGGAAAAGAATCATGCAGTATACATTACTATTATTATTATTACAGAAAATTCAAGGGGCTAGGAATAAATTCAATTCTAAAAATTCACCGTAAAATTACAGCTAATACTTAAAATGATGACATATCGATGAAATCCATGTAAATTTACGCATAGAATTATGTAAATATAATCCAAAAAGATGTGAAAACATTTATGTTCTTAATATTTACTTTCCCGGCATTATAGTTCTAGAGCTGTGCCGCAAAAAGCAAAATACGGTGATCGGTCAAAAAATTGGGTATGGGGTTTTTGCATTTCTCGAATTTACATGACCCCCAGATCCCAAAAAACAGAAAAAGTGAGCGTAATATTCGTACGTATGTTGGCGTGTTTTATGGATATGCTGTTGGAGTTGTGAACTTTCGACTGAATAAAGCGATTTTTACGAAATATTGTACAGAGACTCGTGTATAAAGGTCAATTTTTAAATTTTGGAGTGAATATCTGTAAGAAGGTGAGGGGGGTTTTGAGAATCAAGCTTCTCAAAATTTTGCAAACATAACCTCAATTTATATTACACCTAGTATACGCGTGCATGCGTATGTTATTTTTTAAAATGTCCCAAAATGTCCCCTTCCTTACAAGCCGGAAACGGTACCACCTTTTTATTTATTGCATATTTTTAACCAAATTTTTTCTAATACCATTCTAGACATAATAGTAATGCAATGCCTTAAGAAATTACTTTGGGAGAAATACTATGGGTGGGGGGGACCGATAAAAGTTTAAAAATATAGTTTTTTGAATTTTTCAAGACTTCTTGGATTTATTTAATAGTAATAAAGTTTATATCGTGGAATTTTGTTTAGAGTTTCTTCAATTTAACATAGTAAATGTAAAATAAATAAAAAAATTTCTTTCAAGTTGATTTTGAAGGTGGAGAGCAGAAAAAAAATTATTGAATTTTTATAACTTTGGTTAATGATAATTTTACAATATAACTTCATCGTAAATTACCCCAATTAAAAAAAAATCTTAGGTAACTTTTCACTTAAAATCACCTTCTACTGTATAAGAATAAATAATATAACAAACAGCAATAAAATACTACAACCTTGTCAGATTTTCGCAACGTTTAAAAAAATTTCTCTAAAATTACTGCCAAATCAAAAAACAAAAATACATTTTACATATTTATAAAATTATAATAAAACTAGAAAAGATTGTAATATATAATACGCTACTAGGATCAATGTATGTGTACTGATTAGAATGGAATACTGATTAGATTAGGACACGATCGGTACATTTCCCTAACAATTTCTACTGGTTACACAGATCGTTCAAATGCATATATCGTGTTTGGATAAATTTCAAGTTACGCGTCCAAATTTATTACAACAAAACAAAAGTAATCGTCGACTGATAATCGTGTACTTTGCATTATATTTAAAAATAACTATTTACATCAAATAATAAGATTATTCTTATTTCTTTGAAATCGAAATTCTATTTGTACAATTTAAATTAAAGGTTATCCGGTTTAAGTTTATAATTATTAATGAAAATACATGGATTCGACGTAAGCTGACGTAAATTATTAAACGACGTAAGCTGTTTATTAAATTAAAAACTACATAAAGGATATAACGAATGCTCATCGACGAATAAACTAGAATATGAAAAGATCGCTAACATGAAAACTGTTCTTCCACCGTATCTATAAGTGATTCATCTGAAAGTGAAAGGATTTCATTTAAAAAATATAGAATTTTCAATATCTACAGGCCCGGACAGAAATTTTCCTGTACAGAAATAAAATAAATCGAACAATTATCGGTTAAATAATCGCATCAGAATGTATCATATCAATACAATTTATAAGTACACTAACAGGAACAGAAATAAATCTATAAAAAAAAAATATTTGTAGCGTTTTTAAAATTTGAGGATAAATAAAGATATATGAAAAGTAGAAAAGAGTCAGAATTTAGTTTCACAGGAGAAAATTAACGATTAAATCGATCGATAATGATACGAAATGAAAAGGCTCAAGTCGATCGAATAAAATCCGTGAACAACGGTTATAGATCGGTCGAATATTTCCAAATACTATACACTATTACGAAGGATAGGCGACATCGTTCCTTTACGAATCCTGGTATCTGTTCTCGGTGGCTCTTTAGTTTATAATGTTAAAATATTTTTTGTAGTACAACATATTTAAGCAGATCGATACAAAATCTTAGGTCGGTAATGGACTGCACCCAAACCTTGGGAAAAATGCCCTCATCTTAGTAAGAATTTTTTCTACGATTCCTCAGAGGATCGGTAGTATTTTATCGGTCTTTCCCCTTTCCTTCATCGTTTCTTTTTTATCATTTTTCGGTACTAAGGGTGAAGAGAACTCCTTATCTACCCGGATAATCTCGTTTCCTTGCCGGTGGCTGGTGGTTTCTCGATAAACCTGAAGCTCGAGTGCCTCGGGGGAAAAGATAAGCCCACCTAATTTTTGTTAAAATAAAATAATATATGTTGGAAGAACTTATTTTAAAGTATTAAATGTCAAAAGGGATAAATATGAAAATGAAAACCAATTTTAATACGTGAAGCGTGTAAATAAGGATATGGTAGTAAATAATTCAAGATAAAACCATTAGACAGGAATACAGACTGCACTTAAAACCGGCAATCGATTGGTGACATATACATCTTTCGGCTGGGGGTTCGATTCGCATCTGGGGCTTAGCACATCTCATTAAATGCATTATATTCAATACGTAAGAAAGCTAAGTATTATTCTACATCGTAAAATTTTAATGCGTAATCGGTGCGGATCGGCGTTTTAAAAGTTTATTAATATAAATCCAATCGAAAATACCGAATTAAAACGAGAAACACTTTTTATATGATTCATTTGTAGTTTTTTTTTCAAAAATTTATTTTCCCAGTAATATGCAAAATCTATATTTAAGGAAGAAATAGTATAAAAATAGGAACAGACGGTATCCGCGTAGGGTAACTAACTAGTAACTTTAGAACATTAATCAAACTCGCTTCAGCGCGTTCCGAAAAGTTTTATCTTCTAATAAAAGTACGATTACACAACGACAGATTTCATATATAGCATTTGTCCCTTAATGTGTTTTATCACATGCAACCGAAAATTTCACGATACGAAACAAATATATTAATTATCAGTGGATTTTAATTCCCATTATGTCAATCGATGTTAATGTTTGACGCATAATTGATCAAATTCTCCGTGGTGGAGTAGTAGCGCCTTTCAATCGGGCTCGCCGGTTCGATCTCGTTCAGGCACGACAACTTTCATAAGCAACAAAATTCCATTTCCATGATCCCACGTAAAACCTTCAAATCTTCTACGGTGAAGTTATGAATTAATTCAATAAGAAAAAAAAATTTACTTTCCATCTATACGCAATAAAACGTAAATAAAAAACGAAAACAAGACAAGCTTAATAACACTTGACAGAAATATTTTTTTTTTTACATTGTATCCTAAGTAGTGATTTTTTTTCATTTATTCATTTTTAATTGATGAATCAATTCACCACAGAAGCTTACAAAAACAAAGAAGATCTTGAGAGATTTCAAATCTCTCAAAATTTGTAGTTTATGAAAAATTGCCATAACTGAGCGGGAAATTCGAACCCGGGGATCACCGTGTTAATAATAAATTTCAATTAATACTTTTTCAACATCATTTATTCCGTTTTAATTTAATTGTTTTTTTTTTTTTTTTTTTATTTACGTGTGTACATTTTTCGCACCGTCTACTGAAAATCGTTGTTTAACAATAGAAAGGACCGTCTAGGTTTAGATTTTAAATACAATTTTTGTAAAGGGCTCTAGACCGTGATACTGTTTTCAAATTTATTTCATAATAGTTTAATAAAAATCTTAATTAGTAAATAAACAAATGAACCGACAAAATATGTATCGGTTAATCCACTGTAAAATTGTTTAACCGCTTACAGGAGATTTGGCACGAGAATATTACTTCAAAAATCGATATATTCATTCAATGCCAAATAACAACTGTGCTAATCCAACCGGGTCATGTGCGGAATAAAGCGGTTTCTTTATAGAGCCGAATATAACGTTACAAATCGAAATTGTAAGTCTAGTAAACGCAAGGGATATTCAGCTTTACTAAAATTCATTAAATAGATAAAGAACATCATTACTACCAAAGAAGGTGATTCTGATATATGCCTCTTAAACATCCGGCGTTTTATATGCCTCACAGCCGTAAAAAAGCAGACAGTGTAAACCATTAAATAACACTTCCCTTCTCTATCGGAAATTAATATATTAAACATACTGTATCACGTAGGCAAAGACATACAAGTAATCGGTACGATCCATTAAAAATCTGAAAAGATCGATAGAATAATACGAAATGAGAATCTAAAAAATCAAATATAGATTGTAACGGACCTAGTAACGAATTCCTGCCAATTAATAGGAAAGTAATAGGAAATAATATAATAATGGTAGAAATCCAGAAAGGGGCTAAACGAAACCCTTTCAGTAAAGCTAACAAGCCTGTTTAACAATCGTCTTTTATAATACTACTCGCTGACACACCTAAACAAATGTTTTTCCGTGAGAAGAGTTATCGGTCCAGGGTAGGGATTCCATGGGAATGAGTGAGGTCGGACGATCATTTTCACCCTTCGAGTTGGGTCCGATCCGGCAGGAAAGAGGATAGGAGTACAAATATTCCGGGGAAGACAAGTTGAAATTACTCTAAGCGAGACGACATGATGCGAGTCTGCGAGATGTCAGTCAGAGAGTATTCTGCGAGGAGGACAGTGAAGGAGCGAATCTTTCTCTAGTGTGAATTATATTCGACGAGATTAAGATGACGTCACAAGTAAGTCCCGTGCAGACAGTACACGAAAATAAAAAATCGTTCGGTGAGTTACTGTTAGACTGTAAATGAAAGAGATAATGAACTAAATTTCTTTCATAAATTATCAGGGTATTTTTATTTGAGAACAGCAAAGGTATTTGCAGTAAAACAACTTTATACCTGTCTTATACACTGTACTACTATTGTTAATACAAGACTAGCGGTTAAAAGTGTTAGGACTAGCGTCCATGCTAATATCTTTTGTCAATGTGACTGAATTATACTTAACTACTAGTAAATAAATCCCGACGATTACTTAAATTCTGTTTTGAATGTAATCACTGTTAATTATTATTATTTTTGCTTGCTTTGTCATTATTATTTTGATTATTATTGTGGTTGTGATTATTACTTTTTATGATTATCGTACTATTATTATTATTATTATTGATCTGTCTGGTTTTACTTATGTTTTTAAACTAATAAATTGTAATTATATAAACTTTTTTTTTTTAATTGTCAATTTCTGAATATCCTAATCGAGCCGCAAACAAGCGACTATATATATATTATACACGCTCACACACACACACACATATATCTTTTTAATTAGACTGTCAATAAATTTCAATCAGTTATCCATTTTACATAATTATTACAACATTACATTACATTAGGCATTCGAAACTTTTTTTTTCTCTCTTTTCCTGTTTAGTCTCCGGTAACTACCGTTCAGATAATACTTCAGAGGATGATATGTATGAGTGTAAATGAAGTGTAGTCTTGTACAGTCTCAGTTCGACCATTTCTGAGATGTGTGGTTAATTGAAACCCAACCACCAAAGAACACCGGTATCCACGATCTACTATTCAAATCCGTGTAAAAATAACTGACCTTACTAGGACTTGAACTCTGGAACTCTCGATTTCCAAATCAGCTGATTTGGGAAGACGCGTTCACCACTAGACCAACCCGGTGGCTTTAGGGGTTCGAAAACTAACAAGAACAAAATTAAATTTAACAGGTTTAAAAAAGTAGATTAAAAAAGGATGATTAATCGGTAAGAGGACTGTCTTCAAACAAGTTTACTAAAACTACACCTAACACGATCAACAAAAAACAGAGTCTTCTATAAATATAAAAGGTTGCCGAGTTAAGTAAAAGTAAAATTGCCAACGGCAGAAACCACGACTAGCACAAAAACCGATCGTGTTAGAACGTCAAAGTTAAACGAAGTTGGGCTAAGCCATGCCAACTTTTAAATTGGCGATCGGGTAATATCGCTATAATAAAAAAGAACAGCTAACTAATCGATTCGGGTGCAACGATAAAAAAAATAGAGAATAACAATAAATGTAACATAAAAAGAAACCGGGGGAAAATTACGGAATCAAACGAAACAACAAAAAAAATTATTTCATTAAATGCAGTTAATTAATTTTAAACAGAATAACCGAGAGTTAGTTTCGTAACGTTAATATAACTGATTTTAACTTTAAAACCTCACTCAACTATTGTACAAGAAAAAAATAAAATAATAATTACCTCATCATACCATTTGTACTATAAGCTGCAAAATAACAACTAAATTCTAAATTATATTTGTTATATACTGACACAGATTATTATTTGAAAGCTCAAAATTCCTTTTAACAACCATAAACAAACATTAACTAACACAATAGAGAACAAACAAATAAAAAACTGCAACATTTAAGGACAGTTAGTTGTACAATGTTTTTTTTTTCCACAGATTCAAGATTTATGTTCAAACTCAAAAGAATTTGTTGGGACAGTTGTTAAGATATGAATATCAAAACTGGGGAAGATTTTTTTCAGTAGTTTCGAAGAATAGTAAACCCTAGCTGAACGTCATGTCTTTGTTTATTATACTCGCAAATCAATATAGGAGAGACACTTATTTTAAGATAGCAAACTTCTTCCTTCATAATTTGCAAAAGGAAACAATATCCAATCAAAATTATATTTTAAATCATAAGGGATGCACACGGTCATCTTGCTAGAGAAGGAAAACGTTTACTACTCAAATATCAATGTTTGAAAATCTAAAAGTATATTTATTTAACGGTGGTAGCAGTAATAATTATGAATTTTATTTATTCCATAAAATCATAGGTGTATTCAGGTATGAGTACATGCTTCACCGGGATAATAGCCTCAACCGGGAGGTGAATGCTCCCTTCTAATCTTGAACGAATTACGGAATGTACTTACAAATTTAAAGTCTTCTAGCCCGGGTTTGATGGAATATTATATTTTCATACGGCAGCTCCCAGATGAAGGTCTCCATCGCCTCTAAGGAAGGAAGGAGTGTTTCCGGATGTCTGGAGGGAGGCTGTAGTCATCTCTGCCTACGCCCAACCGTGACTTCATTTCGGCAGAGAACTACCGTCGAATTGTCTTAAGGTGATGGAAAAGATGATAAGTAGCAAACTGAAATGGCATCTGGAAGGAATTATGTTCTCCCCATACCAACACCGGTCCAGACAAAGAGATCTATCATGGATCAACTTGTATCTATACAGATGGATGTCTGCGAGGCATTTGTCTCTAAGGAGCCTTTCCTTGCAATGATCTTAAGACATTAAAAAGACTTACGAAATGGTTTGGAAAGAGAGGATAATCTTTGTCTTATTATAGAACGGTGTTAACAGGCGTTATGTTGAACTTTGCAGCTAATTTTCTGCGAAAACGGACGATCCGTGTTAGGGCTGATTAGTCTTTGAAATGAAAAATGAAGTTCTGCAGGGATCTGTCACGCTCTTCTCGGTGGCTATTAATAGGACAGTAGATGGAATCACTCCGCCGGTGAAAAGAAGTATCCGCTGACATCACTATTACCTCTAGAGACAAGAAAATCTAAACTACTAGGGAAAAAATGCAGAATTCACTGAACTTAGTGCGGCTTCAAATTACGAGTAACTAAGTCAACATTTATTGTTTCCACTAGACAGCTAGACAGATGAGATAAAGGGAACAAACGAGATTAAAGTTCTAGATGTAAGTTGAGTCGGTCGAGCAACATTAAGAGTACACAGATTATAAACAAACGATGAAAACAAAATTGCCAAGAATATTTTTTTTTAAATAGTACACAATTTTTATTTATTTATAAATAAAATAAATATAAATAATAATTTTTATGTATTTTCGTTTCATAAAAATTCGAAAATTTAAGTTTAAAAAGATCTCGGTTTACGCGTTTTATAATTTTTATATTCACTTTTTGTAACAAGTTATGATTTTTTAAATTGCTTTTTTAAATTTAAATGATTTCTCTCTACTCGAAAAATCAAAATTTTTTTTGAAAATGATATGCCATCGACCAGAAAAATATTAAAATAGCTTTTCTCTACACATATATATATTATTTATATACATTTCATTGGATTTCTACATTTAAAGATAGTAACTCAACATGAGCATATTATCATGCTAGTTTGCCATCACGACTTCAGACGCCACCAGTTTAATATTTTTTTCTAAAAATACTATAACCATGTTTTACTTAGAAAAAAAACCCATTCGCAAAAAACACATACATCAAAATATAAAAAACGAGATGGAGAAAAATCGTCACAGATATTTTCTGATCAAGGTGATTTCAAAAATTGGTATAATGTAACCGATTGTCGTTCAGTTATACATTAGAATACGATTGTCTAGATTTAAACAAAAATTCATTAGACACCACTTTTATTAATCAAGTATGGTGATTTTAGTCAAATAATTTTATTGGGAATTTTTTTTATATAAAAGACTTTTTTATATACAAATTTAACCGAGGCCAAATTAGGTATTGCACATTTAAAAAAGTTCAATTTACCCTGCTACTATTGTTATATAATACCAATAACACATTTATTATATTTAGAGAAGTTGAATAATACAGTAATTCACAGATTAGATATTCACATAAAAATTTCACTAATTGTTATTGAAAAATTATTATTTATTGTATTTTTTTTTTTACAGAGGTTAATAATTATTAATAAATCAATATATTTAAATTAAAAAAAAGGAAATGAAGTCGGATTCGAACCGATGTGCCTTCCTCTTGTAACATCTAAATATTTCATCAATTAAAATTTTATTTGGCTATAACTCTGGAACCAATGAAAAGCTGTTGAGAGCTTATTATTGCAGTTAAGAAAGTCCAAAATCGAATTTTTTGGGGATTTTGGGAATTTTTTGTCATATCGATTGCAATTAAAAGGGGAGGTGCACTACTAGATGCTACAACAGTCCTAAATCCAAAATTTCAACATTCTAGGCTAATCGTTTTTGAATTATGCGAGATACATACGTACGTACAGACGTCACGCCGAAACTAGTCAAAATGATATTTCTGTTGAAATTTGAAAACCGAAATTTTTCGCGATTACAATACTTCCTTTACTTCGTACAAGGAAGTAAAAATCGATTTACAATATTAAGTAATGGCACAAAAACTAAAGGCTAGTATGTATAGTTTAGGTAATTAAGTCATTATCAGGGATTTCAGGTTATAAATTATATATATATATATATATATATATATGTTCAGGTTATAAATTATTTATCAGATATATATGTTCTAAAGTACGGGACCAGTTACATTACTTTTTACTTTTTAACCGTTGAACATAGAAGAATGAAATTTAGCAAATGCTTCTCTACCTCAGGTCTATTTATTTTTTGGTATGAGAATTATTATATTATGAGAATTATACCTAAAGCACCCAGATGGGCCACATATTATTCTACGCGGTCCACTGTATAAACATACACAAACACATACTCGAGTACACATTTCTATAAACATATATTTTGTTTGGGTTCCATTAGGTTTAAGCATCCATTTATAATTAATAAATATTCAATCATCTTAAATTTTCTACTGCATTTAATGAAACAATTTAATTTTCGAAATGTTGACCGAAACTTCCCTCATCTATTAATGAAAGATTTTTTTTTCTTTCACTGCCAATATTATTTATTTATATTAAATGTGCTATCTCTATTAATATAATCTGCTGAATACTGAACAATTAACAATGAAGAAAGCGAAAATGTGACACCTAGATATCGTTTTTGTTGAAACTGTGAACACCGTCCGTCCAATATTTAAAAATACTAAAGTTAAAGATAACTCAAATTTTAGATTCTTCTTCTGGCCACGGTTAGATTAAAATCTATCTTTGTAATGTCTTCATGGAAAAAAATTATTTACTTATAAACTTACAAACATACTGTTAATTATGTATTAAAAAATAAAAAAGCGTAAGATAATAAAAGCTGCTGTAACATGATTCCCAATTCTCATAGTTTTACTTATACACCATCTCTCTATTGAATTTTAATAATAATCTAATAGCACCAATGACCGATATAAGAATAAATGTCAACAAATAAAAATGGGTGTGCCCATACACTCTATATATATATATATATATATATATATATATATATATATATATATATATATATATATATATATATATATATATACATGTCAATATGAATCAAGATTAAAATTTTTAAAGTTATTAAGAGAATAAAAAGTTCTTCAAATAAGCGTAATCTCTTAATTTACTAATGTATGTATGTGTATGCTCGCGCACCGGTGGGGGGGGGGGAGATAATGGAGTAGTATATTAGTCAATTTTACACATTTAATTTATTAATACTAATTGCTACCTTAATAACAAAACAAATCACGAATTTGCATTTGAATTAAGGAAATTATTTACTAAAAAAAAAAACCCCTAGATGTTGCTCAAAAAACGCAACATTTCATCAGAACGGATCAACGCCCACCTCTTGTTTCTCTATACACCTCTATATACAACGATGTTCCCGCTTTATTGCAGGCTGCAAATACTACGCGAACGCAAACGCAGCACGTTGGTGTATGCACAATGGTCTATCCACATCACATGTAAACCCGAAATCACTTCACCGATTTCTTTTTTTATTATATATTGAAAAATTTATAAGTTACAAAATCTCGCAAGAAGGGGTATATTTTTCATAATAAATACAACTGTATTATGCAAATGTATTGCAATTATTAGCCGTATCTATTCAGGAGTAATGTACCGGCATTTATAATAAAACAATTTAATAAAATTTAAAAAATAAACAACTAGATCGGTTCGGCTATGAATAACCGCTTAAATAATACAAACAATAAAAATAAATAAATGAATTCCTAATTACAGCTAACAGTAAAACGAAATGCAGATACATAATTTTGTCTTTATCGCTGTTTATATAATACATGTTATTAATAGATTACGAACCGAGTTATCACGAAAAGTTAGTTAGTACTTATTAAAAACGTTATCGACGTTTAACCTAGCGATCTCTTAAAGTAATTGATAACACGGATCGATATTTTATTTAATTATCTAATATAATTATTGTTACGTAAATAAAGATATAATATTAATAGTACAGGAAGCAATTTTTTTTTTTTAATTTGAAAATAAAAATTATTTGAGGGTTCAATATTTCATTAATATAACAGTTGTTTTCCAGAAAATAACAATTATTAATAGAAATATTAAGACTCCGGTGATAGAGATAATAATAAACTAACATTTTTGCGTAATTAATTTTTAAATTACGTCACGAATGAGAAAATTTTACTTTTTAAGTGTTTAAATGGAAAAAACAGTTTTTTTGTAAATCGATGTTATTTTTTTGGAATTACGTAATAATTTAATAGTTTATATATCAGGGAGAGTATTCTTCCCCCAAAAAAATTAATTGTAATATTACAATTAACTGAAGTATTGATATTAATTTATTATGTAAGAAAGTTTAGCATGTAAAATTTAATTACCGTTACAATATAAAAATTGAGATGCATGAATATCCAAAATAATCATTTTTTAAGAATGTTTTATGTTTTTTTTTTTAATCTACGTACATACAATTTACGAACGAAGAAATCGCGGGAGAAGCTTGATACTAGGTGCACCTAACATACATTCTAATCCGTAAATATTTAAAATGAAAACGACAAAAGTACGTGCACTAGGGCTTTTATTTCAATCGATATCTTAAATAAACGTTCATCGTACCAGTACGATCAAAAAATGTTATTTTCTTATTTTTAAATATTAAATAATAATAAAAAATACAGTATAAATCAATTGAACCAATGGAGAAATGTAATTCATTATCGATTGACCGATTCATTTTTTCGACATCCGACTGTTCCAACTAGATTCGTATTTAAAAATTACACAAGGAAAATCTTTTTAATTAGTTATTTTTTAATCGACCAGAAATTAAAGATTTAAAATTAAATATTTATTTTATTACTAAAATGTTATGTATACTTATACATAAAATTTTTTATTGTAAAAAAAAATAAAAAAACAGTTAATTACTTATATAGAGGATAAATCGCTTAAAAGTTTTTTTCTAAAAACAAAAACGGAAGTAATAAATTTTATTTTATCTTTATTAATAAATTATTGTTAAGTTCCTATTATTTCACATCCGAAATATATATTTCCTTCAACAACAGAATAATTTTACAATAGTTATACTGATAACACAATTTTAACTTTCCTACTCGTACTATTATAACAATAATAATAGTTTACTATATGAAAGGCGACTCACAGAACATAGAAATGTACGGGCTTTAAATATAATTATATTTAAATAATAATAAGAGGTAATTACAATAAGATAATTAATAGACGATCATAATTAATAATTTAATTACCTGACTTGGGGAGGAGAAGGGGATTATAATTTGTTTTTTAAATAAAATAAACCCATGTCAAAATATTTAACATAAACTCGAGTTTTTGTAATAATTAATTACAATTAAAAGTCAGATGCTAATAATTAACATATAATACAAATTAAAGTTGAAATTATTTTGGTATATAAAGCGTTAAAAATTTAATTACTAAATTTTGAAAAAAAAATTTTTTTAAATAATTCAAGTAATTAAAATCCTTCTAAAAAGTGCATTGTACATTATTATCGCCAGTACTTCTCACGAAAAAACTATGTTAATTTGTGTAACCGCAGAAATTGATGTTTTATTAATAAAAAAATTAATAAATAATAACCAGTAGGTTCATAAATTACAGGAAAATTCAAGTAGGAACGTGTGGATACGCGTAGAGAAAGTGTTGCTTGATTTTTAATCCCTATGTATCAACTGTTATCAGTCGTTTGTATGTAACACAATCGTATACAACGCACAATTAATATAAAATGAAATACGCAGGTATACGTAATTATATTTCATAATACATATTTTTAATCACGTAAAAAGCACATAATAAACCACAACACTTAAAATTGTTTTATAAACATAAATCGACCGATTTATTATGGATATTAATATTTGTAATCGATAGAATAACAAAACCGAATTAAAATCGAACACATGTAATGATGGTATATCCAGTCACCGATACCGAAAAACGAAGATGTAATAAATAAAGACATATTTTTTTCTTATGTAACACAAATTAAAAGATTTAATTTTTTTTAACACAAACACACACGGGCGATTGTACTTACCGCCTATGGGTAACCGACGCCATCGAGTCTTGCGGCCCTTTTTGCCCATTACTGGCCGTGTTAGACACCAACACCACTACGATGCACTCTCCACTCGTGGCCATGCGCACTGCCAGGCACTGAAACAAACAGCAAACCCTAGTTAGGTACGGGGAAATTTTTAAAACAAAAGGGAAATTTTGCACCGCACAGTGGCAAAGCGGTTTATAGTTATTTCCCCCTTCCACCACATACATAACTGATAACATTATTAGGCCACTGTCTTAAAACTTACTACATTAATACTTCCAAAATATACTACCAGCACTAAAAATAACAATTTCAAAAAATTATCTTTGGCCTTCTCTCTTTTTTTATTACATATATATATCATTTTATACTCAAGTGCCTTAGGATTTTTATATTCATTCTAATAAATTGCATTTCATAAATTAATGCAAGACATTTATTAAAAAAAGAAAAATATATACTAAATTAAATCTTAAAACAATTTTTAAATATATTTAAATCTTTTCAATAACATTTACTATTACTACAAGAGTTCATTCATTACTTGTTGGCACTGTATTCGTCATTCTTTCTTTTATGTTTTGTACGTATCGTACACAATGTAAACCCACAGAAAATAGAGACCAAATGTTCATAGAATTTAATTTCTTTTATTTGATATTATTATTATTACATATCGCATTGAAAAAGATAAATTTTTTAATTTTTATTTGCTATTCTATAGTTGTAATTTTTTTTATTACGGATTCAACTGCTAAGGTAGTTGGCCTAGAACAAATTTTTAGCGTATGAAAAAATGCCATGCCTAACCAGGATTCGAACCCGAGACCTAAGGATGAAAGGCCGAGACGTAGTCCCGATATTGATTGTTCTTTTTTTTTACATTCCCTTGTTTTATTATTTTCGTTTTATACCACTCGCAATCACAATAAGTATTTACACATACAGAATGTACTTCAAACAAGTAGTACTTAAAAATCTTTGCCTATCTACACAGTATGTGCATTGCATAATCATCACCAGAATACAATACATGTGTTCTCGCAACGTTAGTTTATTGTTTATAAAAAACATATTAAACCTGGCACCGTTTAAACTGTTCCATGTTTATGACTATTAAATTACAGTATAAACGACGATGATATCAAATGTTGATTTCAACTGTTCATTTTATTTTTAACACATACAAGCTGAAAAAAATACCCGCTGTTGATTAACATAAAATTTATTTTTAACTTATGCTAAAAATAAATAGTTTTATTGTAAAATTTTTTTTACAATCGGAGATTAATAATTATTAATAAATCAATATATTTAAATTATTTAAATAAATCAATATATTTAAATTATTTAAATAAATCAATATATTTAAATTATAATTAAATCAATATATTTAAGTTAAAGAAAAGGAGATGAAGTCGAATTCGAACCGAATTCCCCTTCCTAAGAAAGTATAAGAAAAGGAAAAAAGTATAAAAGTATAAAGGAAAAAGTATAAGAAAGGCTTCCCCTTGTAAGAAAATATATCATTAATTAAAATTTTATTTGGCTGTAACTCTGGAACCAATGAAAATAAGTACCACTTATGATATATCGTTGAAAAGCTCTCAATGAGGGCTTATTACTGCAGTTAAAAAAAAAAACTCCAAAATCCAAATGTTTTGGATTTTAAGCTTTTTTTAGACTTTTTTGGTGAATTCGATTGCAATCAAAAGGAAAGGTGCACAAGTAGGTGTTACAACAGTTCTAAATCCAAAATTTCAACACCATACGGCTAATTGTTGAGTTATGCGAGATACATACATACGTACAGACATCACGCCGAAACTAGTCAAAATGGATTCAGGGATGGTGAAAAGGGATATTTCTGTTTAAAAATAAAAAATAAAAAATCTGAAATTTTTCTCGATCGCAATTCTTCCTTTACTTCGTACAAAGAATCAAAAAAGGATAAACTCGAAGGAAAACCTAAAAAATATTAATTTTTTCTATAAATTTCTAATTTTAGAAGCCAAAGGGGGTATTAATTACTAATATAAATTAAATATGGCGTTAACTTCACGTATTCAAAAAATATTGAAAAGTATCATTTTTATTTTCCCGAGTTTATAGCTCTACACAGCATAACAATACAATATATTATATAAAGTATTTTAGCATTGAAAAATTCCGAAAAGATATAAGTACGTATGCTGGCCTGGTTTTTTACTTGATATGTTCAAGTAAAGAAGATATCAAGTAAATATATTCAAGTATGAACAAGTAAACAAATTCAAGCGAGTTCAAATATGAGAATATATAAATTTGTAGTAGTAAATTATGTTTATAATTTCAGTATCTCTTAGGAAGTCTGTATATTTTGGATTGAATTAATATATTTTTTAAAACTGGATAGGGTAGCCAGTGCATAAGCAAAAGAAAAGTACAATTCGTCAATCTTTTTTAAACAGCCGACACAATTCGTCGGCAATTTTGACGTAATACTGATTAATACTGACGTAATACACAATTTTGACCGGGTATTTATACCCGGTCAAAATAACTTAATTATATAAATATAATTAAGTTATTTTTCTTATTATACTATTTGCATTAATTGCCTCCTCTCTTTTTCGTTTGTATCCACAGAATGCCCGAGAAGTTCCCGTACCCCTAGACAAATACGCTGTGGACTACAAATTTGTAATCCCACGATGTATTTTTTGTGGACTACAAATTGTGTAGTACAAATTTTGAACACATATACATTTGTACTTAGGAATATCCATTGGATCTGCGAGTGCAGATCGTATTGAACGCAGAGATGTACGCCTCCACGTTCTTTTTGACATATGACGAAGCGCCTTCTGAGCCACAGCTCCAAAATGCTTCCTGCGCACTGTCATGCGATTCTTCCACTTTATGCGATTTACGCATAAAATTTGAATTCTCTTTAACCAGAGAGCCACATGCTCACCAATTAATAAATTCTAATACCACATTTTTCAGAAAACAACACTTGTGCGGTACACAGCATCTGGAAATCAAGGTAATAAATAACAGTAGACTGCAAATCTATTGTTTCAAGTTTTAATAACTTCCGGCTTATAATTAACAAAAATAACATCAATTTTCAGTTATAGTTTAAATCTCAGACACAAAAAAGTCTAAATTTAGATCCGACGAGAATAGGGTACGAATTTAGGTAAAGGTAAACAGGACAAATAATATGGACTGCAATAGTTATTTTAAATAACTATTGCAGTTTTTGCATCGTGAGAAAGAAAAGAAAAAACAAGACATGGAATTCCTGGTCAAAATGTTTAAAAATCGAATTAAAAGATAATACTTATCTGCTTTAATCAATTGTAAGGTATTTTTATACATTCCTGGCTATACCTCTATTATTGCTGCTGCTGCTGAATTCTCAGCCCCTAGGGAAAAACAAAACACCTGCCTTGTGGCGATCCTGGTCTTCACACCACCCCCTCCGTTCATAGTCCTGATGTGCTTTACAGGAGGTCGTCTTTCAGACCCTTCAAATTTGATAAAACAGCACAGTCAGCAATTTGGCCTGTGTCATGATGTCACCGATGCAAATGCCTCGGCCAAATTCCATCAGTGTATTTACAGAATCTGCTAGCGCCTTCGTGTGTTCTCTTCCCACTACGACCACCTACCTTACAACCCTCTATTATCAAATTAACCGATTCGCGGAAGCGCGATCACCGTGCTTTTCTCTAACACCGAAGGTTTCATACAAACCTCAGATCATCAGCATATGAAGATTAAAAGAAAAGTATAACGTTCGGTTAACATTTTGGGTATCGCGGTTTTTGCGAACGTCTCAAGACTCACCTTAGTTCAAAAAAATGTACAGAAATTTCCGGAAGGAAAAGTACGTATGTATACGTGTTTTTCCTCCATTTTGATTAATACATCCGGATTGACTCAACAAATGTTCTTCGAAAATGGCTCGAAAAACGTTTATATGGTGCATTGACAGCATTAAATTTTGGAAAAAATTAAAAAAAGGGGCAGGAGTAGTTTCTGATATTTTATTTTTTTTTACGTTTTTTAAGTGGTCAAAGAAAATTGAGCCTTAATATAAGAATGTATTTATTAAGTTATTTAAAATTTCAAAGTTTTAAGTCGATCGGATTTAGGGGAGGACGATATTCAACATTACCACTTTTTCTTTTTCCTGCTTAGCCTCCAGAAATTGCCGTTCGGATAATAATTCAGAGGATGAATGAGGATGATATGTATGAATGGAGTGTAGTACAGTCTTAGTTCGAGCATTCCTGAGATGTGTGGTTAATTGAAACCCAACCACCAAAGAACACTGATATCCACAATCTAGGATTCAAATCCGCATAAAAGTAACTGCCTTTACCAGGACTTGAACGCTGGAACTTTTGACTTCCAAATCAGCTGATTTGGGAGTTCACCACTAGACCAAACCGGTGGGTTCAACATTACTACTAAACAGTTTCCACCTGACATCTTGAAAATCCGTCGACAAAAAAAAATTATAATTTGGTTTAATATACATTATATCCCAATTTCGGTCTGCTTTTCCATCGGCTAAGAGAACACCAGGTACCCATTTTTTTTTTTTTTTTTGTTAATCTCGTTGAATACCACCCAAATAGGAATAGGCCAATTCCTAAAGTAAATAATTATTCCAATAAATCAACTTAAATAAACCCAAGACAACAAAAGAACTAACAGACCGTAATTTAAAAATCTTTTACATTCTTTTTTTTAAATTTAAAAAAATGAAAAACCTAGTATCAATGTATACTTTGTTTTTCAAACTACGGCTGTTATATGAAATAGCTGGGACCCAAGCATTCTTAGTAAGAATTTTGATTTTTTTCTCAGTTATACTTTTAATACTGCATAGTTTTTAAAGTGAAAACGGAATTTGATCAAGGGATCAAATAAGACCCAAATTTATTTTTCTAAAAGTTTTAACTTTTTCACAGTTGAACACTAAATATTGCTTTAATTCTTAAAACACTATGGAATATTTGAAATGAAAATCTGTCAAGGGGGTTAAACCGGATGAGTTATGTAATCTTTTGCCGGATTTTTAAAAATATATTCTTCGACGAGAAGAAAGCTAGCCAAATCATCTTAAAAATGGGGAATTCTTGTGGGCTTTACCAGTTCTGCTTGACTTTTTCTCCTTTCACTGAACAATGATTAAATTTTAGGGAAAAAACTAAGGGAATTAAGAATAGGAAGAAATAAGAAAGTCGATTAAGTTAAACGGTGTGATGTGGGGGGGGGGGGGTTTAAAATAAAACAAAATGAAAGAGCAAAAGCAAATCTCTTTCTTTACAGGATAACCTGTATCTAGGTACTGTTCATTCGCATCTCACTCATTCTCTCTCTCCCCCACTCTCTCTCGCTCAGATGTTTTTTATGAAAAGGTTTTTTTATTATTTACATTTCAAGAATGTACATAAGATAAGTGTGCTAGCATGTATGTATACGTCTGCACATAAGATATCAAGCAGAAATCATTCTGTAATTTTCAACGATTATTTGAATAGAAAAATGTAAATATAAAACGAAAGTTTTGTATTTGTATTTCTCATAATACGTTTTATACCGTTATTTGCATTGTATATAAGAAGACATTCAACCTTTTTCTCGATTTCTGTCTGCGAAATGAATAAATCCGACGAAAACTAGGTTTCTTTTCATTAACTTTTGCTTCTGAATGGCCCCCACAAAAAGAAATCGCACACACTTAAGTAATTTATAAAGATCTTTAGTTCTATTAATGCTGACATTCAACCCGCCAGGAAACATTGTTCGTAAAATATCCACAGACATTTTCAAGGTCTGTTACGTATACTATTTTGCTGCATGGAATCTTTGAT
Organism: Lycorma delicatula; assembly: GCF_047948215.1. NCBI lineage: Eukaryota > Metazoa > Arthropoda > Insecta > Hemiptera > Fulgoridae > Lycorma > Lycorma delicatula. The sequence continues at coordinate 100,064,165 of NC_134462.1, forward strand.
CATCTTTTTTTCCCGTAGTCCAGTAAAAAAATTATCAATCTGTAACACGATGTTTTACAATTTTTAATTAATACTACTTTAAAATTAAAAAATTCCATACAATTAAAAAAAAACCAATCGTCATATTTAAAGTTTGCGAGTGGCTTTGTGAATTTTTACAACCGTTTCTTTCCAAAATTAATTCTTAGAACCTCCTATTGAAGAGTAAAACACAGCGTGTGTGAAAACTAATGACATGATTTCAAAACTATACGTCTGTAAAACCACGCATGATTAATGAATAAAATTTGCACCATTTGAAAGTGGGCGTCCTAGAATTATAGAAAAATACCGGCCGCCAGATTGCAATACTAGCGCTCAAACGTACGTCGTAAACGTGACGTCTACGCAACAGAAGACATTTATATTCTACAATTTAGCAAGACAAGAGGCGGTAATACAGATTTAGCGTGCGTTTCGATAGCGTTTCAGGGTCGATCCACTATCGACTAAGAACATTTGTCGCTGATATATAAACAACTGCTTCAAGTGTTTATGTAAGAGGAAGAGTAGAGGGCGATCACGCAGTTCAGAGAAAAACTCATGAATTCCAGTGAAACACGAAAAGTACACTCGTTGCGCTAGTCAAAAACTTGTGATCCCTCATATGACTATTTGGAGTAGGTTAGACGATGTCTTGCATTTGAGCCATAATGATTACAACCGGTAAACGTGACGAAAGAAAACGTTAGGATTTTGTCAACGATATGGAAGACGATAGGTTCTTAGAAGTACAAAAAACATTTCGTAAACCCGTTTCGTTTACAAAGATTTATGGCCCTTTCTTTTTTTTAAATAAACACAGTAAGAAGACATTTTTATTTCGAGATGCTGCAGGACTAGATTTTTCCATAACTGCAATCACAGCTGCAATAACTTCTGTAACGAGGACCATCATACACAATCTTTTTCGATGACTTTCTGCCATTTTTCCAGCAACACCATAATCTCGTCTCTATAGAACTTTTGGGTTTCTGGTCAAAAAATTGTGAAACGTGGTTTCATGGGCATATTTTAAAAATACCTTAGCACCATTTCGAGAGTTCTGCAGAAACCAAAACAGATGTTTCTCTGCCGGTACGAGGTCCAGGCTATACTGTGGATGAATTAAAACCTCCCAGTCAAGTTCGCTCGATCTCCGACGGGTAGTTCATGATGTATGAGGTCTGACGTTTTCCGCATGGTATACGATCTTTTCAGTGGACCAGTTCAGGCCGTTTCTTTTGAAGTGCTAGATGCAACCGTGCTGATCGTCGACGGTATAGGTCTGAGTTTATCGTTTTACCAGGCGGACAGCAGCCCGTGATGCACGATGTCCTTCCAATCCCATCAAACGCACAGCACAACCTTACTGGGCGTTAGTGTGGGCTTTGCCACAGACCGTGCGGCTTCTTCTCGCTTCGACCACGAACTTTTACGTACACTGTTGTAGGTTATCCGATTTTCATCACTCGTGATCAACTCCGCTTCAGAAACGGCTCAATCTCGTTACTTTTTTCTGAGTCAGATCATGCGGCACCCAACGGTCGAGCTTTTTCTTTTGTATTCGGCTTTCTTAAAACGGTTTAAAACTGTTTGGTAATGAATGTTTAGGTCATTAGCAGCTTACATGCCGGTCTACCTCGACTTTTGCCAGAATACGCTAATGCTATTTCGTATGCAAAAGGCTCAATACTTTTTAGACTATTAATTTTCAGGAATTTATTACAAATAATTCTGCACTCATTAACCCGAAAGTCCATTCGTAAAGAAATTTGGAAGGGTTTTTTGTTGTAATTTTGTGATCAGAGAATCTTAAAACGTTGAGAAATTAAAAAAAGGTAATGTTTACCGGTAATCGTACTTTCCCTTTGTTACAACGGTCGGAAAGTAAAATCTGATACGATATTAAATAAAAATTTATCTAGAGCGAAAAATTACGATTAAACCGTTGAACAATTGGAAATACATTAATAAAGGGGAAGGATATTTAATATTATTATTACTATTATTACTACAAAAATAAAATAATTCGTAAAACATAGAACGATAAGGGTGAAATTTTAACGTTCGTCGACAGGGCAATTGGCCAAAATCGCCGTTCGATACTTTGTTCCAATTAGCATTTATATAACACCGACATAATCTATTTACACTGTCTACGGATATAAAATTAAGTACAGCGTAAAATAAATACACAATACAAGCACGGTTAAATATTATATAAAATAAAATGATTACATATGACGAGCATAAAGAAAACTAATTAACATATAAACGACTGACCTAAAGATAATAACGATAATTATTAAATTAAAATAAAACATTTTATAAAACCTATAATTTACTGCTAACAACTGTGTAACTATGACCCAAAACACGTTTAAAAGAGTAGTATAACTTTAATTACTACAAAGTGCTGATTGTAATCGAACTTTTTTTTTAGGTATATAACTACATAGGTTGATCCAAAATATACGAACATAACACGCCGTGCTATTTTGCGGAAAAGTAGTAAAAAGATAAATTAAGACGGCAAACAACAATAATAACAAAGGGGGAATAAATAGAGCAATAAATTAACAGTGATAGAAGTAAAATCTATTAGTCAGAAATATAAATTAAATAAAAACAACAGAAAACAGATTGTGTAAAATTAAAACAAAATTTCCAAGATATTCTAACATTTTATTGATTTCAAAAATGTTATTATTTAACATCTACCGCGCAAAATACCGCCAATATGTGGGGTACTAGTTTGAATCTCTGTCGCGATGTCATATACTCTACACTACGATTTTGAAAAAAAAATAAAACGGATACAAAAATAATTAATTCCGATATGAAACACGTCAAATTTATAAATAGCTATCCGTCAAAACCGGCTACTTCCGGACCACCATCATCATATACTGTTACGGTAATACAATTATTCAGTCACAAGTTTATTCAAAAATAAATTTTCAATTTTTAGTAGTAATCTAAAATTATGTTTTAATAAAAAATAAGAGTTAAGTCTTTTTACATACGATTCAAAAAAAAAAATTGAATCTGAAAAAGCTTACAATTTTAAGCTCAGAACGCAAACAAAAATTCTATCTTGTAAAGAACGGATTCTATTTCATTTATCAAAAAAATTATAAAGGAAGTATTGTAAAAACAAAGAAATCTACTGACTGTTGATTTATAGAATAGTGACGGGCAGTCGTTACAACAACGTTTCCTAAACATGTAAGTCCCAGAAACGATAAACTAAAAATTCGATATTGAAAACGTGTTCGCAATAAGATACTGAAAACATAAAGAAACAAATACGGCGTCGAAAATTTACGTTATAAATAATGCTGACATCTTTAAAGAAATAAATTCCTTGTCATTTTACCGATAAATGCGTTATTTGTAACCGATGGAACGTCGATTTAATAATCTGAAAGACATCCGTTATTTCACGCGCGTACAAATGAACTCACCGAGAAACCTGTATTTCCATATTTGTATTTCTTTCATAAAATCGAGTAAATGAATTAAAAAAATATTTGCTGAAAGACTAAAAAATTCTAATACCTTCCTACGATTTTTTAGGGTAGTTTTTTTTATTTTATTTGCAATTCTGTGAACGACAGAACACTGTCGCTTATTTTATATTGAATTCAACAAATACAGCTCTATAACGAAATTTAATTAATAAAATTAAAGAGTACGAAACTAAACTAAACTGTCGACGTCAAGCAAGAAAAAACAAAACCGATGCCGTAAATATCTTATACCTTGGCGATATCACTGATCTCAGGGATTCCGAGCAGGACCGATCTTAAGTATCGATGGAGACTTCCGCTGCATCCCCTTTTCCAAGCAAAGATTGGAAAAAATTATGATGTTCCAGTTAAAACTATAACATAAACTGATGGTAAACCAACGTAAGGTAAATTATTTTTAATAACGTGCAGGGAAAAGCACGATAATGTACAGTAGCGGGGAGAACGGTCTCGGAGACAAATTTTATGTTTACGAAAAGTTGCCACGAAGAAGACGGAAAGTATTTAACGCGTAGCCGCTGAGAATAATATGGCGTTAGAAATGGTGGATGACATCAGAAATAGAGGAGTGACCGCGTATTCGCTCTTGTGCAAAGGATCGCGATTTGATGACGGGAAACCTCTCTCATTACGTTCAGTCACCTCGACTATAAAAGTGAAATTTTATAATAAAAAATCGTTACAAATTTCCACATAAAATCAGAAGAATCTGTGCAAAATTCCATAAAAAAAACAGAAAACGCGTTCGGCCGTGACTGTAACAGAGTCAAAATAGAACAGAACCTAGGAAATTTTATTTTTCTGTTTAGCCTCCGTTCAGGTAATTTCCGTATTTCAGGTAATTCTACTTCAGAGGATGAATGAGGATGATATATATAAGTACAAATGATGTGTATTCTTGTATCGTCTCAGTTCGACCATTCCTGAGATGTGACCAAAGAACACCGGTATCTACGATCTAGTATTCAAATCCGTATAAAATAACTGTCTTTACTAGGACTTGAACGCTGGAACTCTCGACTTCCAAATCATCTGATTTGGGAAGACGCATTCACCACTAGACCAACCCGGTGGGTAGAACCTAGGAAATTTAACTGACTGCTAATGGACAAACTTAAACTGGATCATCCGCTGACGAAAACTCAAAATTTACAAGCCACCCCGTCGTTTTGTTCGTTATTAAAATATCGTAGGAAATTTACCACCAGCACCGCACTTATTGAGTACACCGTTTATTGAGTGTAGAAGAGTAAAGTAACTTTCAGAATTAAATTAAGCACGGATGTATTCATCCTTAATTTGTTTTAATACTTATTTTACGCAAGTTAATCTATGTTTAGTATTACTTAATCGATTTTAATTACCACATAAATTATTGTAGAATATACGCCGGAAAGGATTCCTTCCGGGTATCTGTTAATTTCAACGCGCCTGCACATGTTGTAAGACAGCAGAAGCTTATACAGGAGAAAATTTTAAAGTGAGAATAATTCTCACGTGTCGCCCTCACATCCGTACACCAAAAGCTGCTCGTTAACTAACGCCTGAATTCTGTGAAAATCTTTACAGAAATGTATTGTACAAGTATACGTTACGCAGAAATATCCATACCGAACTACCGTATACAACATTAGTCCCACGTTATGCTCGACATGGCACGCTTGTTTTTCTTCGGAATGGCCGTGCGATTACGAGAGTTATCCGTGTCGCCTTTCAGATCACCTATAACAGTTTCGGTTACAGCAAGTAATAGAAAATAAATGTATTCTAATTTCTATCATCCGTGCTTTAATCTAAACGACAGAGATAAAGGTAGACAATCAACATACAACGAAACCTATTCGTAACATGTCCCTGTAAACGACAACCGAATCTACATCAACTTCAATTCCTGGAACTTAAATGATTTCAATGATAATATCATCTCTACTTACAAAAAAAAAAAAATACCGTTAATTTTTAAGGGATCTTCAATTGTCGGTCCGGTGCAGGGAAATTGGAGAATCAGGTAGGTACATCATAACAAAAAAGAGAATGAAAATATTAAAGCGGTATTGAGGTAGATCTGATTCCACTAAAAATGGTTAGACACGAAAAAAGACTGTAAAACGGAGTATGATCTGAAGTATAATTTATCCAGAAAGCAACATCGTACAAACAAAGAAACGTAACCATTATTAAAACGGTAAACACCAACACAGCTATATACACTACGGAGGTTTAGTCGAATATTGAAAAACGGTAAGATGTAAAACACGATTTAATATGCGTATGCATATTCCATAATAACCTTCGGAATAGTTATCTAGGGAAATTTAAGAGTTAGGAAGGTATTACGGTGATCATCGATTCGACCTCTAGAGATTCGTCTGCCATAATTAGAAAACTGAAAAAATCGAACCTTACCGGCTGTTTGAAGTTATATCAAATAAATTTTTTTGATACAACTTTTGATAGAAATTTTACAACTTTACCGTAGAAGTAATACAACTTTTTGATAGAATTTTTTATAAAATGTAATTTATCAAAAATCAATACTAATTCATAGTTTCATAAATACAATATGCAAATACATGTCAATCAATTGACGAATCCCAAACAAAGAATGAGGCAGTTGAAAATGCACCGCTTCACAATAAGCTTTCGATCCCTCGCTCTCACTCTCTCTCTCTCTTTCAACGATTAAAGCTCTTTAACGATGTATACGAAATCTCCTGGAAAAATATTATTACTCTGTAGATGGTAATATTATTTTTTTAATTTTGATTTTAATTACCATATATACCACTCCCACGTATCACGCGCACCCAGGTTTGGAAAAGTGAAAAAAGTAAAAATAATATTGTTATTCTGTTTTCATTCCAATAAAAAAAATCACCATATAAGATTGAATATTTGTTATTTGCATAATGTCAGTAAATCGGTCCATACTAAATAATTAAAAGCGTAGAAATTATAGTAGATATTTACCTTAATTATTGTCATCGGTGATCGATTTTCTGTCATCCGTAAAATTACAGTTTAAACACAAATAACCGTCCTTCTTCCATCAAAAGCGATCAAAATACATTTCTTGAACGATTTTTCGACCGATATTTCTGACCTCGTCGCAGTAATCCCCACTCACAAATCGGTTTCTTTATTTTACAGGATGATGTAATCTCATGTGTCGTGTCGATCATCCTATTCGTGTAGTGTTTACGGTGTTCGGTTTTAAATGGTTGGTTTACACAAATATCTGGGGGTTGAAGCATAGAAGTCATTTCACCAGGTTTTATATACATATAGCACTCAGTCTCCACCTTTTCATCATCGGTCGGTCGTATGACCCCTAAAACTATTCATTATAAGTATAGCAGATTCTGGTAATAAAGCTCCTGGTCGACGCACTAATCCGGTCAAGTACCAATTCATAATTCATCCATCCCTATTCTTGTGCTCGTATGAAAATATCGGGTGGAAATTTTTTATCTTTCAGTAGATGTTTTCATTTTGAAAATAACATACGGGGAGGGGCGTGCTAATTTTTCCCGTCCAAAAGTATTGTCGGAATCACAGATGGGCGTTATTTTTCATAATTGGCCGTTCATAACTGAATACTCTTTGCATCTAACTTTCAATTGCTGTCGATGGAATTTTGAAGGTCACAGGTATCTGCTCCGCTTTCCCGATTCGATCTAGGAATAATTTTTACTTTTTTGTAAATTTATGATACAATATCTCTGAAACTTTGTCACTTGATCTTCGTAAGTTTATGGTGGCCGTTGTGCTACCGTCATCCTTGTTCGAATAGAATAAACTACGTCGGCAAAGAAATCGGGGAACTCTGTTTCGACTAGCTATAAATACGTCCCTCCGATATTTAATTCATCGGTGATTTCCAGGGATTTCATCTGACATATTTCTGTACAAAACGCGTATCCAAACTGACGTGCATGTATTCTTTCATATAAGCGCTAAAAGGTTTTATTTTATCTGCGAATATTTCGCGTTTTTCAGCCTATATGCTCTCTTTCAACGACTACCAGAAATTATTTTTCTTTCTTTCGGCTTAAAGAATGCAGGTCTCTACTACATCAAATTGTCTGCCTACAGCGCGAGTTTCACGCTCATTTGAGTATTCATTAAAACGTAAAGTTTGTGGAACAGCGAATGAATGCAGACTCCTTTTATTCATTCGTTCAATAGTTCTACTTCATACGAAACTTTTGAACGGTCACTAACACAACGAAAATGACTAAAAAATGATAGATTAAAATGTTTTCGTACGGAATAAAAATAGCTTACTACGTATGACAAAAATTCAAAGGACAGCATCCGATACATTTGTCGCCACGACGGGTTGTAGGTAAGAGTTTAATATTGTAATATCGGTTATTACTCGCAGACAATTTCTTGTTTTACTTATTTCATTGGATTCTAAATAAAAACAAAAGCTGTCTAATTCTGTACGGATTGATTAAAGTTTTATAATTACACTATCAATGTGAAACTTTAAAATCTACGTACAACGAACAGGCTATTTTTGCAACCGTCATTACGGATAAAGCGGTTTAAAGACGTTTAATGAAAGAACCTTTTTTATTATTAAATTGAGGAAAGTGACTTTTTTGCCTAGCAAGTATTTATACTTAAATCATACAGGTCGAATTGAGAAGCTTATATATTATTTTGATGTTGGGTAATAAAAAAAAGATTTCTACACACAAAACAGCAAGCAAAATAACTTAAAAATTGTCAATTTGTCATTATTATAAAACTGAAGAAATATTCTGTACATTTTGCATTCATCTTGTCAAGGCCGATGCAGTCGTTAAATTTTAATTATCTAAAAAATCGCAATTTTCTCTCTTTGTGCTAAACTTTACAGAGAGAAAAAATAACTCGCAATTATATTTAAGATAAACAACCTATCAAAGTAATAAACCTGTTAAGAGGATATTGTTCATAAATCGTGAACGCGATACACATTTATATATACGATACTTTACTTCCTTATACATGTAATTTATAATCGCAGTAAATATGAAATAATAAATACTGTACTTTCTCTAATGTGACTTAACGGCAGGGATGTAATATTATTATTATTAACAATAATAATCACAGTTCGCCGTGACAGTATCGGATAAATAAACTGACGGTGACAGACTTATAGTCATGTCAAATGAAGAAATAAATACAGTCAAGTATCTACACCGAATCTTTTCTGTATTAACAGAACAGATCTAACACAAATGCACACTGCTTTAAATGGTAGAGGTAAAAAGCGGGAGAAAGAAAGGCACAGTGATACAAAGTAATTTAACGCAATATACTTTTAATGCATACAATAAAAAGAAATGCCCGCATACAATGAGGTAAATCGCAAACAAATGAATGAACGCTTACAACTCAATTCATTATGTAACCGAATACTATTTATTAGCTGAATTAACTTCGTAATGCGGTAATATAGCCCGGTAATATATACGGTACAGCAAATAAAACAGATTATCTCTAAACAGGTACAATGATATTGTACCCACTGTAAGCTCCTCTTACAAGCCTTTAACCTGCCAGTTATTGGAAAGATTTTTGAGAAGGTATTGTATCTTCGTATTACTAATAGATTGAATTCTAGAACGTTGTTATTGGACGATCAGTATGGTTTTCTTCCAGGCAGGGGCAGGGAAGATGCCCCTTAAGGTTATTAACATTGTTTCTTCCAGTGAATCTATTCTTAATACTAAGTTATCTTTTGGGACCTACAGGTATATTTTTAGGTTTTTAATAATTTGTAAAGGCCATCTACCTTATTTCAGATGCAGAAGCGTGATTGTACAGAGAATGAGCTGAATGTGTTATATAGTTTTCAGCAATCGAGACGTTCTTCGAGACAATACTCTGGTTCCTCCTGATGCGTCCAGCGTTTGTAGTTGTATTGAGCTTTTTCTAACTGTCGTTACATTTAGTGGCCGAATGTGTACCGTCACTAGTGTCAAAAAAATTGGTCAGTGCTAAGTTTTTACAACATCCGCATTATGTGTTCGAACAAGACTCATCATTTGTTCTTCTTTGTGAACCGGATAAGGTTTGTGGTCTTTGGGTTAGGTTTGGACGTGCACCCGCCTCATCGAGGACTCTTCAAGCTATTTGCTATTTGCAAATAGCAAATTCTTCAAGCTAATTGCTATTTGTTGTTCAGGTTCTGAAGGGTGCGTAGCGAAGGAGTGTCAACGACTGTTGGTCTGCTTACACCCCTTGGGTGCGTGCTACAATCAGTGGTATTGCGCGATTGCTTACTCGGCCAAGTTCTTGCGTAGCCGATCCAACAGCGGCTAAGAGGTGCGAAAGACAGAAGGATTTATAGACCTCCGGCTGTCCGTAATTCGCTGCGGGCAGTAGTCGCATTTTGTTAAGTGGTAGATAGTTCCCTAGAGAGCGAGTCGCGAGATGTCTGTATCGGACAAAAAGAAAATTAAGCCCGAACGAGTTAAGACTAGCGAAATGCCCGAGTTAAGGCTTGGTGATTCGTCTATCTCTTCTGGGGAAGAGAATCACAGGTCAGGACCTCTTCTCGTGGTGGTAAAGATATTGTGCAACGGTAAAGATACTGTGAATTTGTGAAATCTATTGACAAGGCCGGTGGTTCTGTACGCCTGTTGGGAATATTTAATTACCAATACGATCAGTTGATGACTTTTTTGGAGAACGCCAGAAGCGCTTCCGAGAGTGTCCAAAGTAGGGTGATCCCCAGACTTAAAGAATTTAAGGCAGTAGTTTCAGCCGTGGCTGAGGGTTATGAGGCAATTCCTTCCAAGCCCGCGGAGGTTAGAGGTTGTGGTGAGGGAGACACCCGCACTCGCATAGCGGGTAGTTTCTATCCCCGCTGTTGTTTCTCAGCCAGTGCAACCTCAGCGTAAGCGTTACGCTGAGGTGTTAAACTCTTCTGAAGAGTTTTGTGCAGAGGATAGGCTATTTCTGGACTTTTCATCCTGAAGGGTAGAGTACATGGACGTCCAACGGTGTTTCAAGTGTTGACGGTTTGGTCATAGGGCCAAAATCTGTGATCCGCCGGCTTTTTGTGCTCATTGTGGTGGTTAGGGGGATAAGCGCGAGAACCGACCGAAGAAGTCGGAGGTTCCGTCTTTTGTTAACTGAAAGAGGCTGAGATTAGATCACAGGCACTCTGTCGATAATAAAGGTTGTGGTTGTTACCAGAGAACTGAAGAGATTTATTTTAATTCACTGGATGGTTAGATTTGGTCAGCTTAATGCACAGGGTGCCTATATTGTTCAGATTAAATTAGGTGAAGTTGTTTTGCAGAAAACGCTTGATGTTGTTTTGTTACAGCATCCTTATGTTGTGTCGGTTGATCTGCCAGGTTTTGTTGGTTGGAAGAAGTTTTATCTCGGTACTGATAGCTTCCGCTGTTCTGTGAAGACGGAAGTTTGATTCTGTCTTCTTGCAGCAGCTGTCAGATAATCATCATGTGGTTGTTCGGGTGGATGTTCGGGATTTGCACCTGTATGTTGCAAGTTCATATTTTCAGTATAGAGACCCTGCTGATCGTCCGTCATCTTGAGGTTTGGGACAAGATCCTGATATTCTTTGGTTCAAGTCCTATTATTATTGGTGCAGCTGTGAACGCTAATTCCTTTTTGTGGCATAGCTGTCTTATCAATGATAGCGGTGAGTTGATTGAATGGTTCATTGCCCAGTATGGTTTGGATGTTTTTAATGCTGTCCACATATGCTGGTATGGGGATAGTCGTCGATTATTTGGCGGAACTAACATCGACGTCACCACTGTAGGTTTCTTTCTGCCAGTGTTTGTGGCTGGAAGGTGGTTGACGATTGCTCAAGTGATAGTCGATTGATTATTTTCAATCCTGATCGATTGATTGCTTTTGAGTTCCTTGGTAGCTTGAGTGATTGTTACCAATGTAATTTCCCAGTTCAACAGGGTAGTATCTGCACATGCGAGCGGACTGGAAGATGTTTTTGTGGATTACTTACGGCCAGGCTCCGCATTGCATCAGTTATTGATGGATGAACGTGGCTTCCGCCCCGGTAAGGGTATGGAGAATGCGATATTTAGGGTCTAGCGAAGCGGAATATGTCTTGGGCATTTTCCTTGACATTTTCGGAGCATTTAACAACCTGTGGTTGCCTTCTGCTATTTATCTACTGCAAAGGAGCAATGAACTGAAAGCGAGTTGCGTGTTTTGCGCAGTTACTTCAGTCATCGGGATGTGTTGCTTCGCAAGGAAATCATGAAGTGGGTAAAACATTACATGTCGAAGGGTTGCCCTCAAGGCTGTGTGTTGGGTGCACTGTTGTGGGCAATAGAGTTCGATTTTCTTCTGCGGCTGATGTTGCTTAGCGGGTGCTGCGTGGTGGCTTATGCCGAAAACGGGTTCCTGCTGCTCGAAGGACGTTCGCGGAGGGAGGTCGGATTCAGAGCTAATGAAGCGTGTCAGATACTCGAGTTGTGTGATTATCAAAACAAAATGAATTATCAACACAAAAACTCCGTACAGACTACGATGATGCTGCTCCTCTTAGGCCGTTTGGCTGTGACGCGGCAAGCCCGCTTGTCGATGTCAGACCAATGAATAAAATATGTTCAGGTTCATTAGTACTTCGGGGTGTACCTTGATGAGAATTTCTGTTTTAAGGAGCGCTTGAAATACGTCGCGGGAAAGGCTTATATTGCTTTCTTTGGTATTCGACGAGCAGTCAATCCTGATTGGGGTCTTCATTTTAAGACCATGAGTATCCTTTGCAAGGGCGTAAGTGAGGCAATTATGTTGTATGCTTCGCCGGTGTGGCCGGATAAGCTAAAATGTATGAGCTATCGGGATATTTTGACGAGAGCCCAACGCCTTTTTTTATTGAAAATGATTGGAGATTATCGAACTATCTTTCGTGAGGAAATCGCAGGTGTGAAACCAATAGACGTTCTTACATCTGAGAGAAAGCAGGGTTATGTTTCTAAGAAGTCTGGTGAGTTGACTTCGGAGAGAAAATGAGGGAGATCGAACAACATGGCTTTCATTTGTGGCAGGCCAGATGGGATGAGACAGTAAATGGGCGTTATATTCATGGTCTCTTCCCCATGTTAGAAGTTTGCGGGATGCCTCTTGGAAATATCCAAGTGACGCTGTTTCTTTCTAGGCTCATTACTTTTAGGAGCAGGATGGCTCAGTTCGGCCTGATGGATTCGGCATTATGTCCTCAGTGTCAGGTGTTGGATGACGCCTTTCACGTTGATGTGAATCAGGGTGATGTTATCGGGTCGACCTTTGATTTACGAGAAAACTGAAAAAACCAGGCCGAGTGGAGTACAGTAAACCTAATCATATAGCTTACCCGATCGGTATATTACACAGCTTCTTTCTGGACCTGGTGTTTTTCGAGATAGGTTGGCCAGATTTGATTTAATTAATTTAGGCTTGTGTCCGGGCCAATGATGACGTGCGCCATGTCTCATATGTCTGTTTTCCAGGTACGAAGCTGAATGCACCAAAGTAGTTAACAGAGCTTACGAGGATGAATTCTGGTTCTTATCTGCAAGTTAATTGGAAAATCGAAAGGGGATAGAACATAGTTAGTGGAAAAAGTTAGGCTTCCTTACATTCATAGTCCTACGGAGGATCGCTGGGGAGGTCTGATGCCGTTACAGATGTATAGATGCAATACCAATAACGGTGGCTACGGGCCGAATGCGTGCTTATGTCGCCAAGATAGACGTTTTAGCATCGAGCTCTGGTTAGCTGAGATATTCGCTTTTAGGATAAAATGGATGTGTTGAGAATTCTGTGTTGCGGTTTGTGGTATGGTAGGGTTGTGGGAAGGTGCAGGGCATTGACCTGGCTCCCGAAAGCGGACCATAGCAGAGAGAAATAGGATATGTTTTCATTAGAGACTTATTAAGGAACGGAGGGGGTGGTGTGACGACCGGGATCGTTACAGGTCGGGTGTCTTCCCCTACGGAGGTCATAATATATTAGGAATGCCAGCTTAACTTGATAACTTGCAATCATTGGATAGTAGTAAGTCACAGTCTTGAAGGGAATTTATGTAACTGCACCAAAAGAGAATTTGGAGAATGGAATCTATATGATACGATGAAGAACCATCAGAACGGGATACAATTCGGTAGTAAATGTGCAAAATTAAATGGTGAAATACAACTACAGAATTGCGAAACAGTAATCGAACAAGGACTTTGGGGATTCGTCTGACTATTTTAAGATGAAAAACGCCCCCATAAAATAAAAAAATCTTAAAATTACACCGATTATAGTCTCCAATAAAATTAAAATTAAAATAGCACTACTAGTTTCATTATCATAACGGTCCAGCCGTTCTTAAGAGAATCCGAAAGAAACAGGGATTTAGAAATTTAAAAAAAAGTTATACGTTCATTAATGAGTAATGTATACTTGTTACAAAAAATAAAATAAGTACGCTAGCAATCCAAATTCTGTACTTCAATAGCTGTCATGAATTTACAAATGCATGCGCAAACACGTAAACACTCACACACACACACACATACGCACGCACGCTCTCTTGCTCTCTCTCTCTCTCTCTCGCTCTCTCTCTTTCCTTCCTCTACTCGTGAACTCATGAACCAGAGAGATAAATAATTGCCTGTCAGTAAGCTACGTAACGTAATCTATCCACAACAAAATGTACGTTTTGAGCAACTTCCTCAAACCACATTAATCATATCACAATACCCCATTAGATCGGTGAAAAAAAAAGAATTTATTTTATTAAATAAGCCCCAAAGATTAGCAGCTGACAATAGAAATACAAAAATAAATATTTACAACCTATAAAATTGAAAATTATGAAAAAAATAGTGTAAAAACGTTAAATCAATTCTAAAATTTTGTGGTCCATGACAAACTGCGGTTAAAATTCGATAACATTATTATTATAAAATAGGACCGAACAAAACTAAAAACATACCATCAAAACCTTTTAATTTATACGGAGTGAGTACTTGAACGGCGAGTGAAAACGATATAGTTAAAAATCAGGATCGGACATCTTAACAATAATAATTTTATACACAATTAATCTGACTAAATTAAAATATAATAAAATGTATTTTACATTTAATTTTAAGATTTTAAACTTAAATCTCAAATTCTATCCTGCATACCGTAGTTATAAAAATTATACAATAATAGAAAGGCGGAGCTATAAAGCGAGAATTTTTGGTGCGACTGCTTGTCGCTACGTAATCGTATGCTATCAGCAAACTCGGTGAGCGTTACAATAGAAAAAACTACCACCTATTTTAAACTAATTCTCTCAAGATTCCAAGGAGATCATTAGTGTAAAATTAGAGAACAGTTTTTAGTCAATCATACAAAACTTAATTAAAATAGGAAGAAGCATGCTAAGCAAAAAAATTACCAATATGTTAGTTCATTTCTTCAACGAATCCATAAGCTGCTGGCTAGCGATATTGGAATTTTTTTGTAACAATTTTATGTGCAACATGTAACTGTAATACAATTTACAAACAGGTGTGTGTTTTTGTGTGCGATTAAAAAAAAATATTTTTTGTTATAAACCTGAAAACTCTTAATTCATTACAGTAGGCAGCATAATGTTCAACAGTTCTTAAAAAAAAAAATCAACCACCAATTCATTCAACAGTATTCCACATTTCGTTTTCACAAATATGAAATTTCTACATTGCAGCTGTAGATTTTCTTCCTTTGCTTTACATTTAAGTACGATTTCCAATTCGGGCACTTTCCGTTAACTGTTCCCCGCTAATACCACGTAAAATTTATACAAATGGGTTGACGTTAGGGGGTAAATGTTAGCGGCATAGAACTACGTGTTTGGAACCTTAGAACAATGTGAAGAGATTTTTTTTTGCAGAGTTGCGTTTTGATTCTTAGGTAGATTTCATGAAAAGCTATCTATTGTAATGGCTACCATGATTCGATTTCCGGAAAATTTCAAAACATATATATATATGTTTTATTCATATCATATATATATGATATGTTTATATATATATATATATATATATATAAACATATCTAAAGTGTATATATGAATATATATGAATATATACACTTTCTTGTGTATATACACTTTCAAATTGATACATAAAATATAATAACCACCCAAAATCTCGATCGATTTCGTTAATGGGAAAAATCGGACCATAGGATGGAAATAGAGGAGAGCTTTTTCGAAAAAACAAAATATCGCCATAACCTTCTTATTAAGTAAAATATCGAATTCGTTTTAAGTTCCTACTATTCTTTGGATAAGGGCCTAAAACTTATATAAGTAAAGTTTTTTTATATCACCAACCGTGGCCCAGGGAGTGGAAAAATGGGGTTTCGAAGACCAAAACAAATCATACCTCCCTTAATAGGCACAATCGAATCGGTTTAAAGTGGTCGTTAGTCCTCTAAACATTACCTAAAACGTTTTTCTGAAACAAGTTTTGATATTACCAACTCTTACGCCAAGGGATCACCAACCAAGGGATTTTTTGGAATTGTTAGAAGATAGGGCTTGTCGTAAACATGTGAAACTTTTTTTCACATGCAACCATTGTTGTATTGTGTAGATTTGAATTTTTTCTTAACTTTAAGGTGGAAATCTTTTTTATCCCCTACTTAGCATCGGTGAAATCTACCTCCGCCTTCCGGCGTGCTGAAAAGTATTTTTTTTTTTTTATTGTGGCCAATCATAAGTACCGGTATTCCACGCTCTCCCGTATTTCTTCCGAATCGTAATGCTGCACCGCAGTTTCTGTTCCCATCACAATAATCAAAAGGAAGTCATCTCCCTCCCTCGTCATATACGAGCGGTAACGTTTCAGAACTTGTTCTCACATACTTCCTGTCGTTGTTATTTGCCCTTTACAGATTTTACGATGGCCCGTGCAATAAAGTTTTCCTATTCGTTCTTTCGTTACGCTTATCTGAATGGAATTGGTTATATGATGCGACGATCATTTTTTGAATCGATTAACCCACCTCCTTTTGGTGCTTGTCATCGATCGCAGAAACCGGTCAACCGCTTCGATATTCATCGTCGATGAATATCGAACTTTTATAGTTTATCTACAAGCAGTACTTCGATCGACAACTTCATCACCGTAAACGTAGTTCTTAGACGACGTAACACTGGCGTCCACTTTTTCCGCTGTTAAATGTCAGTCGCTACCCGTTGTTTTAGACGCGTTGATGAAGCAGCTGTACTCGAATCCATAACAACAGCGACTGACAGAAAATAAGATGGCGCGGGTAACGAGTTATAGAATGTTATTAATAGTCGAGGAATGAAACTGCTAGATGACAGCACCTGCGATATTTTGTCCACCCGTTACGTTCCAACTTGCAATACATGTCAGCCGATCTTCGTAGCTTATACTCTCTTGTACCAGAAGTTATCACGGTCTGAGCCGATCAACAATTAAAATGAAATATCCTGAAATTTTTTCTAGAGAACAAAGTTTGTGTTTGTACTTTTTAATAATAACAATAAGTTACAAATACTCACTTTAATTTTGGTTCATTTAAAAATATGAAATCGCTTTTTAAAGTTGTTAATAGTTATAAAATTCGTAACCAAGAATAGAAATTTTAGTAAGCCTATATTTTGTAAAAACACTTAAGATTTATCTTAAGATGTAGCTTTAACAAGATGAAAATCTTTTAACGATTATTATTAGTAAAGTATGAAATAAAGATATTGCTTTGCAAATTTACGGGGTAAGTGATTCATCGTATATCAAGATTATATGTGTTTAAAATACAAAGATATTAAAAAAGTAATAAAGAAAATCTTATTATTTTAATTATACATTGGAAATACGAGTATTTTGCAGAGTACGAGGAAAAATTCCAATCCTTTTTCTTTTCTTTTTCATAGAGTATTATTTTATGCCGGTAAATGTTTAATGATACGTAATCCCCGTTTAGTAATTTAGAATCTGTAATATAATTAAATTATCTCTGAATATCATTGTAAAATAAAGGACTATTTTTATTCGAGTGAAAAAGACGAAGTTTCTTATTAGTTGTTACAGGTTGAATTTATTTACAGTAAACTCTTATTAAAATACAATTATTCTCTTTTATAATATTAATATAAGCACGATATTAATTTTGTAATCGGATTCTATTTTAACTACACGTTTTAATTTATTACTAAAGGAAACGAGTTATAATAATTTATGAAAATAAATTATTTATATACTTTATTTATTTACTTATATACTTTAAGATACAATCAACATAACTTTTATATAGAATTTTGTACTATATATTTATCACTAAGTATTTATTCGATATCGAGTGACATTTCCCATAGGTTAAATATAAATTACATATAATACGGTCATAGAAGAGTTCCCACAATAAAAAGCGGAGGCATGATGTGATGCAGGTTACCAGCGTTCGGTAACATTAAAAGCTTCATCTTTAACATATACAAAATTAAAGAATATTTTGCATGAGAAACCATTATACGACAAAGAAATTTTTTTCTTGAGTATTTTTGTTTGGCAGGACACATAATTCGATTCGAACAGTTTTTTCCCATCGTATAATTCAGTACGTTGTATCATTTTTACATTTATTAATAACAAAGTAAATCTTAAATATTTAAGTATTGCCAGCAAAACATAAGTTTGAACGCTATCAATAAGTAACAGATAAGAAATAGACGCAAAATATAATAGGTAGTTTATCGACGTTTCAGTGGTTAATGATTTGAGGCGAGATTAACCGCTTAACCTGAGAAAATACATTCTATTAGTGGATTAAAAACAAAATGGCTTCAAATTTATTAATTCCGTAACTGTTAAAAGTGAACTGTAACCACACATATCTGCACGAGAAACCGCTTAAATGAAATATAGACGTAACTTGTACGGGCAAATACCGTATAACGGGTAAAAAGGTTTCTATTTTTATTTATATGTATTAGTTTTTTTTTATATACGAGTATAAGAGTTTAACAGTTAAAACTCTGAATTCATCAAAATTTTATAACTCGCATAACGTCTTGGCGTACCGAATGCGGCTCTTAACATATGTTTTTAGATAAACGGGGTTGGAATTCTTAAAAAGCAAATACAATTCATCAACTACTACACTGCATCAAATTAATTGTTAATGTTCTTTTGTAGTGGTTTTTGTATAAGGCACTGTTTATATCTGTATATTTTGCTGTTATCAGTTCTGGCTGCATGTTAAGAATTTTATCTTTATTATTTACTTAATTTTATGACGTGTAAATTCGTGTAATTTTTTTTTAGAAATTCATTGAATGTGAACTTTTAAACGGGCTTTATATGCAAATATCATGTTTTAATTTCAGATAAAAATTGGATAATTTAATATAAAACATTAAGTTTAAATGAATAAGTATAATAGTTAATGTCCTTTTTTTAATCGGCAATTAAAATAATAACATTCCGACAAAATGTAAATGTTCAACGTAATAAGAGATAAAAATGCTAAGATCTGCGAGTCGATGGGCGGAACGGGAAAATGGAACAAACTTAAAAGAATGACTTCCGGTATCGACGAAGGTAACCCCACACCGTTGGACAACGGTTCATTAAACGAGCGATCCAAAGGGTTGCCATTTTCAAGGTCGATTATTATTTAAATTACGGCTTTGCAAGGATGAGAAACTGTCGGGGAAAAGTTAGTTCATAGTATCGAACGATCCAAAAAAATGACAAATATAACATCGTGTGGAATCACATTCGTGTGCGGTTTCGTGTTGATGCGATGACCAATAGTATACGCGTAGAAAACCCGACTGTTGTATCTCTTTGAAGATCGGATTATTTGCACAACGACATGAAACCGGATTATAGTTCAACGAGGTGTCCTCGAAAGCAAGACTTCATACGCGGCGCCCGTTAGGGTGCAAAGATTGGATAAGAATAGAGCACTTGTTCAAAATTTAAGAAGTGCCCAGCGCAGAGTCTTAACTGTATACACTGGTATTTTTAAAACAACCTCCTACGAGGCTATTGGAAAAGGCTCTCCCAATCGATTTAGTGGTAAAGGTTCGAGCAGACATGTGGAGATTGCGAAGAGGTCGGAAGGGCCGAGGTATTTGGGATGCAGGTTTCGAACCGGGCCAGTACCGGAGCGAAACGGGTGATCACAGTGCACCGGATCTAAATTTCGTTCAGTTGCCCATCTCCCGCCTGCGGAAGAGGCTGCAGAGCCTCACGGTGGAAGCATGGCAGCTGGAATCGGACACCAAGACTAAGGAAAGATCCTTGTATAAGTTTTTACAGGATCTGGAAGGATGGTATGCCGTGAGCTCGTTTTTAAGGGCAACGGGTGCCCGGGTGCTCACCAAACATGTTAATTTAAACCAATACTTTTGTGGTTCCGCCTGGCAGCTGATGAACTGTGCGTCTGCGGGAAGGTCCAGTCAAATGAACACCTGATGTTTGACTGGCCTGCTCTTGGGGGGGGGGGGGGGTCAGAGAACGGGCCACCCTGAAACTTAGATGTCAAGGGGAAAATTGGCCACTCACAAGCGGCGAGTCAATGTGGTGAGAGCATCGTTTTCGGACCGTGTGGGAGTTTCTTGATGCGGTTGCTACGTTCAACCTACATTAGTAATTTACCTAAAGGAAAAGACTCTTACCGCACTGCTCAGTGAAGCTAACCTAGAGATATATATGGCTGACCAGCAGCCAATTAAGGCTCCAAGCGCTTTAATATGGTAAACAGGTACTTGCTGGCATTCAGCGACCTAGGTGTGGCAGCTAATTGCTGTCTAAACAAAGTAAATTTTAATTTATAGATGTCATATATATATTTTTAGTAGTTGACGGGGTGCGCCTCCCATTTTAGTAAATATATGGCAAGTGAGCGGTTGGGACACGTAAGCCGGTGATGTTTGGCACCGTGTTTAGTCCGTTCACGCTGTCAGGAAAGCTCTAGGAGCTATTTAGGACGCTGGTCGCTAAACTGTTTCAAGGCTCAGTAGCTGTTTGCGACACAGAAATTAGGTCTTATGCTTTAGGGCGACCCAAATGGGGTGGTGGCAGGAGAAATGCCAAGCAAAATAGTAGTTCAATTTTCTGGCGTGAAAATATTTCGAAGAATTTATTATTCTAAGCGCAATATAACATGGCAAAGGATTATTTTTTTGAAAACAGTAATTTTAACAAAAATAATATCCGAAAAACTTAACTACACCGTCAAAATTATTAATCTTTTCTGTGAAAAATAAAAGATACAACACTTGCCATTTAGTTTTTTGTTCTCTTTTTGAGTGAAATGTAAACAAAACTACTGATTTTCAGTTTTTCGGAGAAGTAAAATTTATTCGGTTATAAAAAAATAACTAACAGCAACAAAGATTTGATCTCTTGAATACCTATTCTATTAAACGATTTTTAAAACCCTCATGACTTTTTTTGTAAAAATAAAGGGTATTCCGGAATCTGACCGTCGTTTCGATAAATTTTTCTACGAATTTCGATTTTTATCGAAATAAAATGATGAAGAGGCGTCGTGGATGTAGATTTTACTGAAACTACTGTATCAGTCAAAATGTATGGAATGGCATTAATGCATTATGTAGCTCTAATCTGTTATTATACAAACTGTTTACCGCATAACCTACTTGTTGACCATTACCACCTAGAGTGATCCATATTGATGAATAAGTGATATAAACCACATTTATGAATAACAGCAATGACAAAACATCAGAATCTCATTTAATAAACAAAAGATGCAATATAATAAATGATGGGGTTTTATTTATTTTTTTAAAATTCCAATCTTTGAATTTATCAAATCCATTTCCTAACTGAATATTTTCTTCAAAAAAAAATTCACAACTCACTTATGGGACTTTCCCGTCATGGGGCTTTTTTATGATGCACGCCTTACATAACTTATTTAAAATAATTATTTTATTTAAATACTAGCTGCACAATAAATAATTAAGTACTGCTACATTACTTCGCAGCTAGGCCCTTCGGGCGGGTTCTCCTGGCGAGCAGCGTCTCGGAATGTGATTATTAAGTGTGCAAAATTGATTACCTCATTTATTTTTGAATGATAAAATCGATATAATAAGTTAAATTATAAATTTAACTCTAGAAATCGATACTAACGAATCAGGATTTTCCGCTAGTGGTAGATACATTCTGCGCCTACTTTTTGGTTATAGTTCATTATTTTGTGAAGAAAATCAATCGCAAAAATAAAAAAATATTATTAATATATATTTGGCATATATATCAATATATAATAATACAACAAGAAACACCTGACCTCCACGAGGCAAGTACTAACGATCGGGATTTTCCGCTCGTGATCGGTGGTACTTCCGGTGCTAAGATAAGGGGGACAGAACCACACGCGCGCGCACACAGACAGACAGACAAATGCTCTTTAATAGGGTAGGATAATATTTTTGTGCAGCTGTGCTTCACTAAATCACCTTGTGGTGACAGGGGTAACTACTGACATAGTGTATCCACTTAGCCACTAGTTTAGAGCATTTTTTTTTTTTTGGTGGGGTGCGATTTTCCAAATTTTTTTGCACAACAAATGTGCCTAAGAAAAATAAGACCTTAATTAGACGAAATATTGAGATACTGAGGATGACCTTGCTCTACACACTCACCCCCTTGATTTTTACGTTGAAAATTTAATTGCATTAATCCTCCACATATAGAAATAATCTGACCAAATTTGGTAAAAATCGGTCCAGCAGTTCTGGAGATAGGGATTCTAGAGTGTGATACCAAACACACACACGTACATACGAAAATCCGGAAAATTTCCATTTGGTTTTTGGGTTCCTTAGGTGTCATAACGTCAAGATCCGATGAAAACCACATATACTCAAATTGGACTGATTAAAATACTTCCATTCTACAGTTATAGCTCTGCTATAGCGCTATACATCGATCATGAGGACAATATTATTTACCGTTAGGTATTCCGCGTACGGCTTTACGAAAAAAATACGTATATATATATATATATATATATATATATATATATATATTACGAATACATATATATATATATGTATATATGTATATATATGTATATATATATATATATTACGAATACAATTTATTTTGTGTTTGAATAAGGTGACAATATCCCATCAAAATTAAATTTTCTAATAATGAAGTGCTGTAACAAAGCACCACTGTTATCTTTCTAGCAAAGTATAATTTTCAAAAAATGCACGGGCCAAATATCAATGTTTCAAAATCAAACAATTAATAAGAAAAATGTAACGCTTATGTTGAATATATTAAATGATAACAGTAATAATAAAGTATGTTGTTATTTATTGTATAAAATCATAGAAGTAAAATTGTTATTTTAAGAATATATTTTTATTTATTTAATATAATCTTTACTTTCCCAGCTGTATAATTATATATATATGGTATAAAAATATAAAGAA
Organism: Lycorma delicatula; assembly: GCF_047948215.1. NCBI lineage: Eukaryota > Metazoa > Arthropoda > Insecta > Hemiptera > Fulgoridae > Lycorma > Lycorma delicatula. The sequence goes on from NC_134462.1 coordinate 100,087,187, forward strand.
AATACGCTAGTTTGGATGTTGGAGTTTATATATAAAATTATCATGATGTTTCATGATCCCCCACTAATAAACAAAAATTTTAGAATTGAAAAATTCTGAAAGGATGTACATATTATGTACTGGTTTCTTGCTTGATGAGTCTAAATTGACCCATTTGGATTAAATTTTCAGTGATTTCTGCATATGAAGCACTATGCGATTATTCTGGCCGCAACTGGTCAGAATAAATGGATAAGGAGTTTGATTTATTGGTCCCATGGATCTTATAGAGGTAGGGGGGCCGAATTTTTACTAGACTATCTTAAAATTTTATTCGAAGGAGAGGTGGTAAATTTTATCGCTTAATTTAATGCCCCGTAGGTAAGTAAAATACTTTCTGATGGTGTTCTGTTTAATTAAAACCGCCATAGACGGTTTTAATTAACAACGACAAAAAAGAAAAAGTTCTTTTTTGTCGTTTCTGGAACTCACTTTCGTTTTTTCGTTTTGCCACACTCTTGAACTAATTAGATGATTCCATTATATTATTATGTAAAGGTAGTTATGTATTTGAGAGATTTCATTCCGGAGTGGAAGATAATAATAATAATAATATTTGGCTTTCAGACCGGATTAATAAATTTTTATGAAATTTTGTACGGCATCGACACTATTTAAGTTCGGTTATCTCAAAATTTTGAGCAGAATATTTTTTTTTACATAATTATTTACTTGATGTTCTACGTAATTTTCCTCCTACGTAATAATCAGACGAGAACAAAGCCCTCTGTACACAGTCCAACTCTTTCCCCTTTGCGTATGTATTTTATTATATTAATCTAAAAATCAGAAAATTAAATTTCAAAAGAAAAAAATCATTTAATCTCACTTTTCGACGGTTAAAATTGTTGCAATAAATAATTTTTGTTTTTTTTCTTAATCGTTTCAGTAAACGGGATGGCATGTTTTTAGTTTTATTTTTTCGACAAAATTTATAATTCACATATTACATTTACGAGTATTGGTAGAATATAATTTTTTTTAAATTTTATTATCTTTAGCACGAATAAAATATTAGTTTTATTGTATTCTTTACCCTAAAAAATAATTCAGTATAAAACAATGTTTAAAAAAAACAAAAAAACAAACACGTTAATCAGTTTCATTATTAAATCTGCTACGAAATATTGCACACGATGAAGTTACATAATATGAATGAAGATGAAGGTCATTCAGTTTAATTTCATCTGACAACGAGTATCTGCAATTTTGTTTAATTTTTATTCGGTTTGCTTTATTTTTTTAAAAGAATAAAAGTAAGTTATGGTCAACGATGTAAATATAATACCATATACATATACAAAATAACATAATAATAATATATACAAAATTAAAGAATATTTTGCATGAGAAACCATTATACGACAAAGAAATTTTTTTCTTGAGTATTTTTGTTTGGCAGGACACATAATTCGATTCGAACAGTTTTTTCCCATCGTATAATTCAGTACGTTGTATCATTTTTACATTTATTAATAACAAAGTAAATCTTAAATTTTATGACGTGTAAATTCGTGTAATTTTTTTTTAGAAATTCATTGAATGTGAACTTTTAAACGGGCTTTATATGCAAATATCATGTTTTAATTTCAGATAAAAATTGGATAATTTAATATAAAACATTAAGTTTAAATGAATAAGTATAATAGTTAATGTCCTTTTTTTAATCGGCAATTAAAATAATAACATTCCGACAAAATGTAAATGTTCAACGTAATAAGAGATAAAAATGCTAAGATCTGCGAGTCGATGGGCGGAACGGGAAAATGGAACAAACTTAAAAGAATGACTTCCGGTATCGACGAAGGTAACCCCACACCGTTGGACAACGGTTCATTAAACGAGCGATCCAAAGGGTTGCCATTTTCAAGGTCGATTATTATTTAAATTACGGCTTTGCAAGGATGAGAAACTGTCGGGGAAAAGTTAGTTCATAGTATCGAACGATCCAAAAAAATGACAAATATAACATCGTGTGGAATCACATTCGTGTGCGGTTTCGTGTTGATGCGATGACCAATAGTATACGCGTAGAAAACCCGACTGTTGTATCTCTTTGAAGATCGGATTATTTGCACAACGACATGAAACCGGATTATAGTTCAACGAGGTGTCCTCGAAAGCAAGACTTCATACGCGGCGCCCGTTAGGGTGCAAAGATTGGATAAGAATAGAGCACTTGTTCAAAATTTAAGAAGTGCCCAGCGCAGAGTCTTAACTGTATACACTGGTATTTTTAAAACAACCTCCTACGAGGCTATTGGAAAAGGCTCTCCCAATCGATTTAGTGGTAAAGGTTCGAGCAGACATGTGGAGATTGCGAAGAGGTCGGAAGGGCCGAGGTATTTGGGATGCAGGTTTCGAACCGGGCCAGTACCGGAGCGAAACGGGTGATCACAGTGCACCGGATCTAAATTTCGTTCAGTTGCCCATCTCCCGCCTGCGGAAGAGGCTGCAGAGCCTCACGGTGGAAGCATGGCAGCTGGAATCGGACACCAAGACTAAGGAAAGATCCTTGTATAAGTTTTTACAGGATCTGGAAGGATGGTATGCCGTGAGCTCGTTTTTAAGGGCAACGGGTGCCCGGGTGCTCACCAAACATGTTAATTTAAACCAATACTTTTGTGGTTCCGCCTGGCAGCTGATGAACTGTGCGTCTGCGGGAAGGTCCAGTCAAATGAACACCTGATGTTTGACTGGCCTGCTCTTGGGGGGGGGGGGGGTCAGAGAACGGGCCACCCTGAAACTTAGATGTCAAGGGGAAAATTGGCCACTCACAAGCGGCGAGTCAATGTGGTGAGAGCATCGTTTTCGGACCGTGTGGGAGTTTCTTGATGCGGTTGCTACGTTCAACCTACATTAGTAATTTACCTAAAGGAAAAGACTCTTACCGCACTGCTCAGTGAAGCTAACCTAGAGATATATATGGCTGACCAGCAGCCAATTAAGGCTCCAAGCGCTTTAATATGGTAAACAGGTACTTGCTGGCATTCAGCGACCTAGGTGTGGCAGCTAATTGCTGTCTAAACAAAGTAAATTTTAATTTATAGATGTCATATATATATTTTTAGTAGTTGACGGGGTGCGCCTCCCATTTTAGTAAATATATGGCAAGTGAGCGGTTGGGACACGTAAGCCGGTGATGTTTGGCACCGTGTTTAGTCCGTTCACGCTGTCAGGAAAGCTCTAGGAGCTATTTAGGACGCTGGTCGCTAAACTGTTTCAAGGCTCAGTAGCTGTTTGCGACACAGAAATTAGGTCTTATGCTTTAGGGCGACCCAAATGGGGTGGTGGCAGGAGAAATGCCAAGCAAAATAGTAGTTCAATTTTCTGGCGTGAAAATATTTCGAAGAATTTATTATTCTAAGCGCAATATAACATGGCAAAGGATTATTTTTTTGAAAACAGTAATTTTAACAAAAATAATATCCGAAAAACTTAACTACACCGTCAAAATTATTAATCTTTTCTGTGAAAAATAAAAGATACAACACTTGCCATTTAGTTTTTTGTTCTCTTTTTGAGTGAAATGTAAACAAAACTACTGATTTTCAGTTTTTCGGAGAAGTAAAATTTATTCGGTTATAAAAAAATAACTAACAGCAACAAAGATTTGATCTCTTGAATACCTATTCTATTAAACGATTTTTAAAACCCTCATGACTTTTTTTGTAAAAATAAAGGGTATTCCGGAATCTGACCGTCGTTTCGATAAATTTTTCTACGAATTTCGATTTTTATCGAAATAAAATGATGAAGAGGCGTCGTGGATGTAGATTTTACTGAAACTACTGTATCAGTCAAAATGTATGGAATGGCATTAATGCATTATGTAGCTCTAATCTGTTATTATACAAACTGTTTACCGCATAACCTACTTGTTGACCATTACCACCTAGAGTGATCCATATTGATGAATAAGTGATATAAACCACATTTATGAATAACAGCAATGACAAAACATCAGAATCTCATTTAATAAACAAAAGATGCAATATAATAAATGATGGGGTTTTATTTATTTTTTTAAAATTCCAATCTTTGAATTTATCAAATCCATTTCCTAACTGAATATTTTCTTCAAAAAAAAATTCACAACTCACTTATGGGACTTTCCCGTCATGGGGCTTTTTTATGATGCACGCCTTACATAACTTATTTAAAATAATTATTTTATTTAAATACTAGCTGCACAATAAATAATTAAGTACTGCTACATTACTTCGCAGCTAGGCCCTTCGGGCGGGTTCTCCTGGCGAGCAGCGTCTCGGAATGTGATTATTAAGTGTGCAAAATTGATTACCTCATTTATTTTTGAATGATAAAATCGATATAATAAGTTAAATTATAAATTTAACTCTAGAAATCGATACTAACGAATCAGGATTTTCCGCTAGTGGTAGATACATTCTGCGCCTACTTTTTGGTTATAGTTCATTATTTTGTGAAGAAAATCAATCGCAAAAATAAAAAAATATTATTAATATATATTTGGCATATATATCAATATATAATAATACAACAAGAAACACCTGACCTCCACGAGGCAAGTACTAACGATCGGGATTTTCCGCTCGTGATCGGTGGTACTTCCGGTGCTAAGATAAGGGGGACAGAACCACACGCGCGCGCACACAGACAGACAGACAAATGCTCTTTAATAGGGTAGGATAATATTTTTGTGCAGCTGTGCTTCACTAAATCACCTTGTGGTGACAGGGGTAACTACTGACATAGTGTATCCACTTAGCCACTAGTTTAGAGCATTTTTTTTTTTTTGGTGGGGTGCGATTTTCCAAATTTTTTTGCACAACAAATGTGCCTAAGAAAAATAAGACCTTAATTAGACGAAATATTGAGATACTGAGGATGACCTTGCTCTACACACTCACCCCCTTGATTTTTACGTTGAAAATTTAATTGCATTAATCCTCCACATATAGAAATAATCTGACCAAATTTGGTAAAAATCGGTCCAGCAGTTCTGGAGATAGGGATTCTAGAGTGTGATACCAAACACACACACGTACATACGAAAATCCGGAAAATTTCCATTTGGTTTTTGGGTTCCTTAGGTGTCATAACGTCAAGATCCGATGAAAACCACATATACTCAAATTGGACTGATTAAAATACTTCCATTCTACAGTTATAGCTCTGCTATAGCGCTATACATCGATCATGAGGACAATATTATTTACCGTTAGGTATTCCGCGTACGGCTTTACGAAAAAAATACGTATATATATATATATATATATATATATATATATATTACGAATACATATATATATATATGTATATATGTATATATATGTATATATATATATATATTACGAATACAATTTATTTTGTGTTTGAATAAGGTGACAATATCCCATCAAAATTAAATTTTCTAATAATGAAGTGCTGTAACAAAGCACCACTGTTATCTTTCTAGCAAAGTATAATTTTCAAAAAATGCACGGGCCAAATATCAATGTTTCAAAATCAAACAATTAATAAGAAAAATGTAACGCTTATGTTGAATATATTAAATGATAACAGTAATAATAAAGTATGTTGTTATTTATTGTATAAAATCATAGAAGTAAAATTGTTATTTTAAGAATATATTTTTATTTATTTAATATAATCTTTACTTTCCCAGCTGTATAATTATATATATATGGTATAAAAATATAAAGAAAATACGCTAGTTTGGATGTTGGAGTTTATATATAAAATTATCATGATGTTTCATGATCCCCCACTAATAAACAAAAATTTTAGAATTGAAAAATTCTGAAAGGATGTACATATTATGTACTGGTTTCTTGCTTGATGAGTCTAAATTGACCCATTTGGATTAAATTTTCAGTGATTTCTGCATATGAAGCACTATGCGATTATTCTGGCCGCAACTGGTCAGAATAAATGGATAAGGAGTTTGATTTATTGGTCCCATGGATCTTATAGAGGTAGGGGGGCCGAATTTTTACTAGACTATCTTAAAATTTTATTCGAAGGAGAGGTGGTAAATTTTATCGCTTAATTTAATGCCCCGTAGGTAAGTAAAATACTTTCTGATGGTGTTCTGTTTAATTAAAACCGCCATAGACGGTTTTAATTAACAACGACAAAAAAGAAAAAGTTCTTTTTTGTCGTTTCTGGAACTCACTTTCGTTTTTTCGTTTTGCCACACTCTTGAACTAATTAGATGATTCCATTATATTATTATGTAAAGGTAGTTATGTATTTGAGAGATTTCATTCCGGAGTGGAAGATAATAATAATAATAATATTTGGCTTTCAGACCGGATTAATAAATTTTTATGAAATTTTGTACGGCATCGACACTATTTAAGTTCGGTTATCTCAAAATTTTGAGCAGAATATTTTTTTTTACATAATTATTTACTTGATGTTCTACGTAATTTTCCTCCTACGTAATAATCAGACGAGAACAAAGCCCTCTGTACACAGTCCAACTCTTTCCCCTTTGCGTATGTATTTTATTATATTAATCTAAAAATCAGAAAATTAAATTTCAAAAGAAAAAAATCATTTAATCTCACTTTTCGACGGTTAAAATTGTTGCAATAAATAATTTTTGTTTTTTTTCTTAATCGTTTCAGTAAACGGGATGGCATGTTTTTAGTTTTATTTTTTCGACAAAATTTATAATTCACATATTACATTTACGAGTATTGGTAGAATATAATTTTTTTTAAATTTTATTATCTTTAGCACGAATAAAATATTAGTTTTATTGTATTCTTTACCCTAAAAAATAATTCAGTATAAAACAATGTTTAAAAAAAACAAAAAAACAAACACGTTAATCAGTTTCATTATTAAATCTGCTACGAAATATTGCACACGATGAAGTTACATAATATGAATGAAGATGAAGGTCATTCAGTTTAATTTCATCTGACAACGAGTATCTGCAATTTTGTTTAATTTTTATTCGGTTTGCTTTATTTTTTTAAAAGAATAAAAGTAAGTTATGGTCAACGATGTAAATATAATACCATTTACACAATAACATCTGCTTAGAAGTTGTTAGATAAAAAATGTTATATGCAATAAAACGTGTTATTTAATAAATAGGTTACATTATGTTTTCGAATTACGACTGTTTCTTTTTTAATGAAATTATTGATCTGAAGTCTTGATTTGAATGAACTATTGATTAAGTTGTTAAAATTCCGGTTTTTTTGTTTTTAATACTTCTATTTGAAAGGCATAATCTTCTATTGAGACTCTTTGAAAAAATCTGAACGAATTATCCAGAAACATTAATACTGACAAGTCAGGGTGGCGCCCCTATTAATGAAACATACACCAAAAAATTCTAACTTACCAATACAAGGTTACAAATGTCTTCTACGTAAACCTGTTAACTACTATAACGACAAAGAATAACGTATTTTCATGTATCATAATATTTAGACGTACCGTGCGTAAAAAATATATTCCCGCCGGTTTATTTAAAATTAAATTATTTGATTTTCCTTTACAGGAAAAAATATTTATTGCTCAGTAAATGATAAAATTAATTTAAAAAAAAAAAATAATTCTTGAAATCTCAACTTTTTTCATCTTTATTTATGTGCTAAATAATATTCACCGAAATAATATTGATGTGCTAAAATAGTATTCGCCGAAGCTAACATTTTTTCTTTCTTTTTTTTTTCTTTTTTATTATACTTTTATTTATTTAGTATTTAGCATCTTCACGGTCTCCCCGGACTAAGTGGAGACCGTTGTGCATAGTGCATTATTTTGTACATCGGATTCTTTTTATTTATTACACTCTTTTATTATTTAATTTTATTGGCAAAAAATCTACTTAAATTATAAGAAAATATGAGAATTTCTCACTTTCATTTTTACGAAGTATTATAATCAACGGAAATATCCATTTTAACCATCCCTCAAACCATTTTGACTACTTTTGGCGTGACATCTGTGTGAATGTATCTCGCATAAATCAAAAACGATTAGTCGTAAAATGTAGAAATTTTGGATTTTGGACTATTGTTAACATCTAGTGATGCACGTTCCCTTTTCATTGCAATCGACTGGACCAAAAGTTTCCAAAAAATTTTAAAATCCAAACAAAATTTGGATTCTGGACTTTTTCTTAACTGTAGTAATAAGCCATCATTTAGAGCTTTTCAGTGATATATCATAAGTGGTACTTATTTTCTTTCGTTCCAGAGTTATAGCCAAATAAAATTTTAAATAATGAAAATTTGGATCTTACAAGGGGAAGGGCACATCGGTTCGAATCAGACTTCTTATTCTTTTTTTTAACTCATTTTTTCTTTAATTTAAATATATTGATTTATTAACTTCAGATTGAGAAAAAATTATGAAAAATAATCAGAAGTTATTAGTGTAATAAAATTTTATGTACTTTCCAATTTAAATAAAAAAAAAAAATTTTACAGAGTTTAATAATTATTAATAAATCAATATATTTAAATTAAAAAAGGTTAAAAAAAATATGTATATGAAGTCGAATTCGAACCGACGTGTGCCTGGTTACGGATCTGACACGTTCTCAGTTACACCAGATAACTTATTGAGCGACGTGAAACGAAATTAATATATAAACTGATATGAAATGCTGATACAGACGCCACAAAAAAATTTGATGCAATGCGATGTCCACCACAATGCAATTCTGTAACTGTCCACTTTATTAAAGAATTGGAGGATCGTATCTCACTTTCAAATGAAATAAGATTATAATGAAGTGCAGCAAAAATTGTGTATTTGTAATTTAATAGACGTACCAGGAAGACATGTGATGACCACATCAGATTTATTTATTTTTTTTTATTAATTTAAATACAAGTATATTGATTTATTAATAAATTAACCTCTGATTTTAAACAAATTACAAATTACAAAAAAAAATATACAATAATAATAATAAAATATGAAAATATCAGAAGTTATTAGTGAAATAAAATTTTATGTACCTAAAAAACGTGTATATGTAATTTAATAGGCGTACAAGGAAGTGATGTGGTGTCCACATCAATTTGTTTTTTATAATTTACAATCATATTCATAAATACTGAACAAAAAAAATTAATTTAAATAAATAAATACCGCAACAATTATACTAAATGTATTGTTTCTTTTCAATAATAAGTCAATATATATGGAAACAGTAGCAGAAGCCGTAACTTGGATGCTAACGGTTGTGTTGTTCTGAGCTCAACGTGTTGAATTTCAGCTTAATACGACAATAAAATGCAATAATAGTTATAAAACATTTATCTGTTACAATTTTATAAAGTATTATAATCCATTATTCACTTCGATGGAAAATCGTGTTTCCTGCATACGGTTGCTAATAAGAGTACGCAAGAAAGATAGTCTAATTCACCAAACTTTAATCGAATAGGTCAAAATAAATATTGTTCTTAATCCAGTAATTTAAAAAATTATTTTTTTGAGAATTTTATTTATAATAAAGGTCAGATGCTGTCGGCAGATCGTTACATAAGTTATCGTTGCGAAGTTTCGGGGGAATTAGGAAGAAAGTTTTGAATTTGTATTTATGTTTATTAAAATAATCGATTAAATTAATTATGTCGAATTGATTTTTACATTAAAACTTCCAAATAACAATTTACTTTGACAAAAGGGTTTTTTCCTCAAAGCCGCTCTTATTAAATGCTTCTACATAGTAAAAAAGTTATTTGGTGAAAAATGTGGAGGAGCTGGTCGCTAGTAGAAGTTAAAAACCACCTGCATTTCGTTGGACACGGCTCGATGATCGCAACAGTATAATTGGTTCGGCGAAGGAGATAATACTTCATTCCTTACTTTCCTTATTGTACGAAGGTTCAATAATGCACAGGAATATTTTAGGGGGCCGATTCCGGATTTTATTATCAGTAAAAATGTAACCGTAAATGTAAATGTAACCATGGACGTTTATCATGTAAAATGTAAATGTCCGTAATCAATATATTTAAATTAAAAAAAAAAGTTAAAAAAAATGAAATGAAGTCGAATTCGAGCCGATGTACCTTCCTCTTGTACGATCAAAATATTTCATTAATTAAAATTTTATTTGTTTATAACTCTGGTAACAATGAAACTAAATACCACTTATCATATAGAATTGAAAAGCTCTCGATGAGGGCTTATTGCTGCAGTTAAGGAAAAGTCCAAAAACCAATTTTTTTGAATTTTGGACTAGATGTTACAATAATCCGAAATTAGTCAAAATTGATTCAGGGATGATCAAAATGGATATTCGTTGAAATCTGAAGACCGAAATTTTTCGCAATCACAATACTTCCTTTACTTCGTACTAGTAAGTAAAAATTTCATTGAGTTGGCAGTTACAGCTAATCAACAGTCTAATTTTGAGATGTGAATAATAATTTTGCGACGTGAATTATCTTGCGCTGCTGAATACGTTAACAATATATAAAAAACTTTTTAACGTAATGAAAGATAAAATCTGTAAACAATTTAAGAGTTAACGGGACTTGCTGTTAATTTAATTTAATATTTAATAAATTAAATAATAATGTAAGTCGGCGCTTCTAGAATATCTTGACAAAATGTCCATGTTGAAAAATAACAAATAGTAAATCGTAAGTTGTGGAAAAACATCTTAGAGAAAACGTTATCAATAACTAAAACCCAATAGCTGATCGACAACTTTTTCTAAGAAATGCAAATATAGAAGACGATAAAACTCATCGCTACACAATTATCTCTTATTATAAGGATGAGAAGGTTGTCGCTTCGTTTAAATGTTTCATAACCAAGTATGCGATGAACATTAAGGGGTTTGGAATCGTACGATGGTTTTCATAGATCTGGAAATGCGGGTAGTTGTCTTATCTGTGCTATTGTTTTCATCTCAAGTTAATTTTAATATTCTACCAAATAAACCGTTTGCATTTAACAATTATCTAAGATCGGTTAGTTTTCGAAAATTAAAAAAAAAAACGTTTTAGAAAAACGAAAGAAAAAATTAACATTATTTTTTGAAGGTAGATTTGGTGTACATAAACCGGTTGATTCAAAAGAACAACACAACTTCAAAATTACATAAAAATTTATTGAAATAACTTACAGGTTCCATTGAAGTCTCATTCATAGAAAAACACATCAAATTTGTCACCTAGCATTCACTTTGATTCGATATGGCTTCCATTTGTAATGCGACATACACCAAACCTGAAGTCGATTTCATTTCAGACTAGCCAGGAAGTCGAGCGTTATCTTTGCAGCTGCAGGGTTAATTCGAAGTCTTAGTTCAACCAGATTAGCAGACAAGGTGGTGTAAACCCGATCTTCAATGAAACTCCTCAAGAAAAAATCTAGAGGGGTCAAATCTGGGGAGCAAGGTGGTCAAGCGATTAGACCTTCACGATCGATCCACCGACCTGGGAATCGAGTATCAAGAAAATCTCGGACTTGTAGGCGGTAGTGAGGCGATTTCTTCGGACTACGTGCAAAGCTTTCTCCGAGTTGTCCCACAACAGCTTCAGGGACGCGTGGGCGTCCTGGTGATTTTGTACGTTTAATACAACATGTTTCGACGAAAGTTTGGTGCCAAGAACAAGTTATTGCCTACTAGCAGGCTCGCTACCGTACTCTGTACGAAAATTGCGTTGAACTATAGTCGCTAACTGCAAATCGTGAAACTAAACGCATAGCGAGCACGTCCCGCACCAATAAATTTACCCTTTTTTAACAGCGCTGTGGTCGAATTCGGTACTAATGACTAGGAGAGCCGAATCTGTAAATCTAAATAAATTCTTATATGCTTTTGAAGTTATGACGTTCTTTTTTAATCACCGGGTATTTTATGTTTAAGTAGAATACGTGCATAGAATCCCAACTTTCTTAGTTACACTCCGATCGCTAATAAATCACGTTTCACAGTAAATCGATTCAAGTATTTAATTTTTTCAAAAGTAAACCGTTACTTCTGAAGTTCATCCTCGGTGTAATTAGTATTTACAACACAAGAATAAGTAATTATTCGACATAAAATAAATAATATGTATATATAAAATATCGAGTCGCCTTTAGAAATAAAAAAAACCCTGATTATTAAAAAGTGAAGTTTCGTTGATATCCGTACAGACAAAATTAATAATTTTAAATTGAATATAATACAAGAGAATTTGTCTAATTTAAAAACAAACTTTAAAGCCACTTATCTAAGATACGGTAAAACGTCATACATAGGATAACAGTGGAGGAAGCTGATAAACAATGACGTAAAAAAAAACTTTACTAATGATCTTATATCAATCACACTACACTGTTAAATGATCTAACAGAAGAAAGACAGACAAGCTATTAATGTGATCCGTATAAAACTGATTATCCATGCATTTAAAAGCATTAACCTTAAAGATACGCTAGCAAATTGATAATATTTCACCCATATAATAGAAGTAATAATAAAAACTAAAGAAGAAAGAAACTACTTTCATAACAACTGCTATCGGTTTTCGAATCAGAGTCATCAAATGTTTTTCTCCCTAATTATACTACATATTTTTGCAAATGTAAATTATTTTTTCTTAATTAAATAATAATTAATTTTTTATCTCAGTATTATTATTAAATCATCCTGCAATCTAATTAAAACCCGATTATTAAAGTTGATCTTATCCAGTGTAAGGCCCACCATTGTAGAAATCGTTATGAAAACTTAATGAAAAAGGCTAAACCCAAAAACTGCCAAACTGATGAATAAAATGACTATAAAAAGATTAAAGTGACTTATTAAAAAAATGGACTCCCAAAATATAATTGAAAAATATGTTTTCAACTCTTTTTTCTACATTCGGCGAATTCGATGCCAAATACAAATAAACATATACAGGAGTCACTAACGTTTAAGTGATGCGGACTTCACAAACTAAACTCAAAATTAAAGAAGCAATTACTACATTTTAGTTTAAATCTTTACCTAAATTATTGGCAATTATATTATAATAATCCTAAAACATCCACATCCAGAATAAAAAAAATCATTCAATCAGGCCGAGAAAGCCTGTCTTGATAAAACTAAGAAAAGGACTACGAAGAAAAGGTCTATTAAATAATTGCTACCGAATGTGAGCTAACGTTATCTCATTTTATAAGGTTGATTGTATCTTCGAGATTAGAACATTTTATTTTTTATTTTTATTTTTTATCAATTTTTTGACGGGAATACCTCTTATGAATTGTAATAAGAGTGGAAATATTCGCACAAAATATCGATAAAACCAAACTATGGTCTTAAATTTAAACGTAAAATTAAGCTTTAGCAAAACAAATAGCTTACTGTTTTAAAGATGAAAGATGTAGGAATTTGTATGAAACCGGTTTCGTGTTTTCCAGTTCCAGGGAACGGTGGGAGTTCCCCACGCGAAGCGCGTGGGGAACTGTGCTAGAAATGACTAGCACTAGATAGGGAATCTAGGAGAGCTGCATCAAACCAGTCACCATCAAACCAGTTTGACTGAAGACAAAAAAAAGATATTGTTTTAGTTTTTTAGTTTGTTTTATAAACTGAAGGAAATTTAGTTTTATAATCAGTTTGAATCCCTCGTTATAATACTCCAAGAGCATACAAAAGAAATAAAATTTGTAGAAATAAGAAAACTTAATCAAGAAAAATTAGAATCTAAGGCGTCACTATCAAACTAATTCTTCACTATTTGCCAGAAGTTCTTCCAAAAATCTACATGATAGATTTCATTTATGATAAGTTTAGTTGTAAAGAAGAATTTGGAAATGAGGTATAAATATTATATTTGAAGTTTTTGAAAATTTCCCGGCATGTAAAAAGTGTACGTACCTGTCCGGTTCACAGATGCAGTCACAGACAAAATTCAAACCTACTATGAACAGGCTATACGCAGAATGCAACATTCCATTTGGGCTATGTATTTTCAATTTCAGTCGACCAACACATGGTCTATGCCCGTCCGACATTGACAGCTGCTGTTAAGTACGACAAGGCTGAAATTACTGGAGATACTTACAATCATGAACACAGTGTTCCTACAGCAGTTGTGACAGAAATAAAACCAATATATAAGGATATATCACACAAAGAATCTTTAAAAGAATATCTGCATGGGTGCACTCAGAGTGTAAACGGTGTTGTGCGGACAAGGCTGCCAAAGACCACATTCCTTGAAATGGAACGTTTTTAAGGCTGTTGGGTGTTACAATAAAGGTAATATAATTAAATGTAAAGTGTTTCAACAATTAGGTAAAAGTGTTAGTTGCCATGTGACAGCAGCAACGATGGAAGTCGACAAAGAACGTAATAGGAATACTGAACTAGTGGTGAATGAGTTTGCAAAAATAAGCCCAAAAAACAAAAGACAGGCGAAAAGAAAACTAGAAGGTACACTAAGTGATGATAAAAGTGGTATATGGGCCTGGAATGTTTTAGATTTTAAAAAAACCATATATATAAGTAAGTAAAATAAAAAATATCTTTAACCTCGTTTTCTGAAAAATTGAGTTTTTTTTAATAAAATGTACTTTTTCTCTGGATCTATTCAATTTAGGAAGATGAACTTTTGCACACATCTTTATTTATTGGCAATACGCACGTAATGTAACACGGCAATATTATCAAATCTGGAATGTAAAAAACGTAATTGCATAAAATTAGTGAACTGCAAAAATTTCAGGTTCCACTAAAAAATTTGTAAAAATTGTTAAAAGTAATTCATAAAAAAAAAAGTACATTAAAATGTTGTGAAAGAACCATTCTACAAAATAAAATAAAAACAATCATCCTATGTATTGCAGTTCTTGTAAAAAGATACATTGAATTCGTGAAAATTAACATCGGCGAGATAGGACTTCCATGTCCTTTTAAACCGTTTCTTTTAGGATCAGCCTAGACCTAATTTAAAAAATTTTCATCGGGGAACATATAAGTTCACAGTTCTTGAACGATACAAAAAAATAAATTACAAAGAGCCAAAATTTACCCGTCCTTTACTAATGATATTACGAAAAGATGACAGAATAAATAAAAATTTACATTTCTTTTTTAGGTTTTTTTAGAAACCTTTTAATACTACAACTAATTTAATAGCACAAAGAAGAAAATCATTTCCGCATTTAAATATTGCAAAATAATTACTTAAATAAAAACATTTAATGCACGCTAACCTTTAGAATTATACATGCAATAAAGGAAATGTGGTTGCATGTACATAACACAAACGCGCGCGTAACGATAGTTCAACGAAAATATAAGCGTTAACAGCGAGTGCAATACGGGTGGACTTACTTAGAAAAGATAATTATTTGTTAGAGCTTTAATTTTATAGTTTTCAAATATTCATTAACTTTTTGTCGGTAAACCTGAAAAAAAGATCATGATAAGCGCGACAACATACCCATCAGATATATTAAAGAATAATCAGCACAAAAACTATTACATTTTTAGCGCTATACTTCAAGATGTTATCTTGCTATATTGTTTTACAAATTCTTACGTCCGTATAACGAGTTAAAATGTTTACTACAAAAATCATATATATATATTTTTTAATTTTACGGTTTTATTTTCAATCGTTTAATATTCACCCCGTCAAAGAAAATCGTTTTCAAAAGAAGGCAAAAAACGTGCAGCTTGATAATAAAAGAATCCGAACAAAAAAACGTAATAAAACTATAACCTAGTATAAGCTAAAGATTATTTATTTTTCTTGAATTCTCACGTGAATATTTAAGAAAATTATTTTCCAATAATCGAATACTAAGCAATTACGAGAAAAAATTCATACTGGTTGCTGGAGAATCTGCTTTTATTGATGTTAGTTAAAAAGAAACAATTTAGAAAAAGCTTGCGAACAGCCAGGGAAAATCTATGTACGTGGAGCTCAAGAAACTTTAAAAGAATAAAATAATTTTGTCTACCGTTATAATAAAATTTTAGTCGTAAAGACGATGAATTTCTCACCCGGTATCCATTTCAAAGGTATAATAAATAGTACAAATGTTTTGTGAGCACTTAAACCCGTATAATCCATTTTTAAATTGCTTACAAGGTTATACCGTATTAACTGTATTATAACACCGGGACGAAAGATGATGTACATGAAATCAAGATATGTATACCTAAAATACTTAATAAAAATGAAGAAAGTAAATCTATATCAAGGTTTCAAGTAAGAGTACTTTTCGTTTCCAGTCGCCCACGTTTGCCGATACCGGAATCTCATATCATGTAGAAATTACGAAGAATAATTTCTTAAAATTCTACCGATAAGTTCATTTGTATCGTAACCTACCGATTTATGAAAAAAACTTTCGGTCTTAGCATTACGATGCTCGCATAGGTAGTAGTGAGATCGGTTAAAAAAGTTAATAGTTTTCTAATTGCTCTTTTTCTCGAAGCATCGGCGTAACAAAATTAAATGACTGCATAAAATTTAACGTAATTAAAATAAAGAATGAAGGAGAATTTTAAATAAGATAACTAGATAATTTATTTTTTTCTAACATATCTAAATAGATAACTTATATAAATAAGATAACTTAAAACGTAGTCTGTCAATTCCGTTACATTATAATATTACATAATATTATAATATTATATTACATTAATTATAATATTTACATTTACAATCTTATAATATTTTTTAATAAAGTTCGTTTTTGCATCTGGATTAAGATTCCAGAGATCGAAATATCGTATACCACCAATTGTTTTTCACATTTCACTTAAATTAATGTAAATATTTCCAAAAAGTTTCCTAGTTTACTGAATTCTTTAACTTCTTCTTCTTCAAAAAAAAAGAATATATTTAGAAGCAATTCACTCGATCCCGAAGGTGGTTGATGCAATTTCATGCTAAGCATAAATTAAGAAAAAACTTACTTAAAAATATACTTTCTACTTGATTTTTATCATTTCCTAAGTAATTTTCTGCACTATCTGAATAAAGATTGCGTTTTTTCTTCATTTCAATTACATTACAACGACATTTAAAGGTCAAGGGGTCGAAGTTGATACGTATACAATATTTAAATAATATTTAATAACAATAATAATTTAAATTGTACATACAATATTTTTTCATCGTTCGACAATTACAAAATCTTTTAAATTTTAATTTACGAATTTTTGTCATTTGATTTTTCTTATAGCCTATCGTTTTCGAAAATTTTTTTGGAATATATGCTTAGTTTCTACAAAAGAGTTACGATAAAACCCGTTTCCCTCAAAGGTAGTCCCGTGTTGGAAATTTATAATACGAGAAATAATTTTTTTTTACTGCTTAGCTGAATTCCTAAAAAAATTTTCACAACGTACAATAATTTATTTCATTTTATTATTTCCCGAACAATGTCGTACTAAAGGAGAGAAAAAAACATCAAAATTGAATTATCTAGTCTCTTAAATCCGCACACCGGTTACCCGGTAAGCGTAATTTCATTCAACGCAAAAACTATGGACAGCGACTAAAAATCTATTTTTATAAAAATGTACATTTTTTCACAAATTTAACGGAATAAAAAATTCGTGTATACTAGAGGATCTACAAACAACAGTTATGAATAATCGCGCGGTCGGAATAACAGCTTATTTTCAATAATAGCTTTCTCTCCTAAATTACTGAATCAGAATGTTTCCTAATTTGCTAAATTTAATTATATTCCGTACAGAAGTAATAATTTAGTACGTAATCAACAGAATAAATGAGAGAAACACTGAAACAAGCTATCTAATCTGTATATTGCGAATGTCGATTTGTCAGAAAGATACTACGATGTCACATCATTCATGCATGAGAATTTCTTGAAAAATTATCGATCGGTTAAATTTACAGAGCTATCGTTTTCGATTTATTTCATATTTTTTAACTGTATTTCACCAATTTTCATAATAGGAAAACGATTGAATAATTCCATCACTCAACATGGAGTCGTATACCGGTGAGAACGTGCTCAGAGAACGTTCGGAGACAATTGATGACAAAATATCGCAAGCAACCATCTCAAAGGTATTATTGCACGGTAGTCGTTTCATCGATACAGGTTGTGCAACACGTAGTCAGAACAGACCTTCAGTATCTGAAGCGGCAGAGATTCATTCGTAGATCAGGTAATCGACGGAACACCCCAACTTAGATTAAGTTGAATATTCTTAGGGTTACAGTATGGAGGGTGCTACTGCATAATCGACTGTCATTTAAACCGTATAAATTATAACCGATACAAGCTTTAAGTGAAGGTGATAAAGAAAAACAAACCGACTTTCACGTAAACATGTTAAACAAAATTAGACTGAAGATAAATTATCTTAATAAAATTGTGTTCAGTGACGAAGGAACCTTCCATATCAGCGGTAAAGAGAATCGACATAATGTTCGGATATGGGGTAACAGGAATCCACTTCACACAACATGTACAAGTCTAAGGTAAATGTTTTTTGTGCTATAAGCTGTCACAAAATTTACGGTCCTTTCTTTTTTGCCGAGTCAACTGTAACTGGCGTATTGTACCTGGACATGCTTCAATATAATCTAACGCCACAATTACTACAGGATATGGGCACAGAGCTTATTTTCCAGCAATATGACACGGAGCTGCGGCAACGGATAAACACAAACATTTCCCACCGTAGATCAAGACGTGCTTCATAGGATTTGGCAGGAAATTGATTACAGGTAGGACAACTACCGTAAAATGAAACACGGCAAAATCTACATTAGTAAATGAAATTTGAAGATATAGTGTATTAGGTGTTATACATACCAAACATTTCTGTAACTATTTACTTTTTTCATCATTAAAGGTCGCTTTTATAAAACTAATTTGAAAATATTCTGTGTACGTGTATACAAAGATTCTGTTTCGAATCTAAAACCGCTATTTTAATTATAGTAAGATATGAAAAACTGAAGAGAAGGGGGAATTTGTTCACAACTTCCTACATTCAGGATGATAAAAGTATTTGTAACAAAAGAAGTCAGGATCTTTTATCAGGATGAATATTTTATTTTATTTTATTTTTTTGAAGGAATATCGGTCTGGAAAACAAAAAATTGGAATTAGCAGTCAAATTGTAATAATTATTTATAATAATTGTAATTGTAAGCTATCAAACAGCGAAATCGTTTATTTCATTATAACTTTTCACTTTTTTTAATTCTAATCGGTTTATATGACCGAAAAATGGCATTGTAATATTCTATTAATGACAGCACATTTTTACAAATTTTACTTCGATTATCAAATCTCATAAAGCAGTCGGATTTAAACTCTGTTAATCGTACTTGCTTATTGTATTTATACAACGGCCAAAAACGATCGAATTAATTTACACGGCGCTAAAACGAACGAAAATTTCTGTTCGTAACGTAACATATACTATGTTGATAATGAGAAATAAAAACTTGTACTAGTTATGACCGACCGATTTGAATGTTTGGCACAACTGTCCGCGGTGTCCGGTTATCGTATAAAGTTTAAGTTAGCTACAGTAACAAGTAGAAAAATCTTGGCACGACAAATTGTTCAACCACAGTTAGAGAGATACAATGTTAACTAAGGTATCTTCACACAAAAAGGTCAAAACCGACAACATATCTATATACGAACAGTATTTATACATTCATAAACCGGTAGTGTGCTATACATGTAGTACTAGCATTGAGTTCAATGCACGGGAGATCCCATCGGTTAATCACATTTCCAATTATATATATATATATATATATATATATACACACACGCACATGTATCAATGGGATACATGATAAAATGATCTGGCATTGAACCAAAATTAAATCAAGTATTAATTCATTATCACTTCGTACTGAATTTTAATGAATAAACGTATATTTACATCTAAAAGATAAAATATAAACGTCTTCAGAGAATAAAAAACTTATTTATTCTATACGTTATCTTGCATTAAGTTCTGCAAATACCGAAATCCTATATTTATTTATAAAATACCTCCACACAAATAACGTACAGAAAAAAAACATTATACGAATAAACTAGCATATCACGTATTCTGCGAGTTAACAGAAGAAATGCTTGAACGATCGTGTTTTTTTTAAACACACCGCCAGTAAATAACCTTTACGTACATCTATTATCTAAGTATGTAAGTCAACATAATCCACATTCGTCGCTTGCTAAATAGATAATTACAGAATAACAATTGGAATTATATGACAATCACGATTTCATACGTGCCAAAATTTCACCGACGCATTATTTTCCACGTGGAAATTTTCACCGTATTCAAAACTACGCTTCGATCAACAAATAAATTACTCTAATTTAAAAAAAAAAAGATTTTTTCCATGACTTTCAGTTATTCTTTATATTGAATACATCGCCTATGGTGTTTTCGGGAGTGACTTGTATTCTCATAACGTTCTACTCGGTTAGACCACTCGGCATACAAAGATAATAGATATAAAGAAAATCACTTTCGGCACGCCGGAAGGCGGAAGTAAATATCACCGGCAATAAGTAGATTTCCACCTTAAGTTAAGAAAAACTTCAATTTACTCAATACGACAATGGTTGCATGTGAAAAAAGTTTCACATGTTTAGCATATGACAAGCCCCATCTTCTTACAATTCCAGCAACGTTTTGGTCATCCCTAGCCAAAAGGGTTGGTCATATCAAAACTTTTTTAAGCCAAACGTTTTAGGTAATGTTTAGATGACTAACGACCACTTTAAACAGATTCGATACTGTGCCTATTAAGTGGTCGGGTATGATGTTTTTTGTCTTCGAAATCCCATTTTTTCCACCCCCCTGGGCCATGGATGGTGATATAAAAAAATTTAACTTGCATAAGTTTTAGGCACTTATCCGAAGAATAGTAGGAACTTTAACACGAATTCGATATTTTAATTAATTAATTCGATATTTTGTTTTTTCGAAAAAGCCCCCTATTTCCATCTCCATGGACCGATTTTGCCCATTAACGAACTCGTCGAGATTTTCGGTCGTTATATTTTATGTATTAATTTCAAAGTGACGGGCGCAAAATTACGACAGTTATCGTGTCCACAAGAAAGTGAAATATATATATATAATCACGTTTGAACTAAAGGTGGTTTTGGGGTCTGGTGGATGTGAAACGCGAAGATATGTCGAAATTTTCCGGAACTCGAATAATGGTACCCATTACAATAGGTAGCTTTCTTATGAAATCTGATCTGGACACTACATGACTTCCTTGTACGCCTATTAAATTACATATACATTTTTTTTTTTAAAGAAAAGTACATAAAATTTTATTAATAACTCTGGCATTATTATATATATATTTTTTACTGTTATTATTAAATTATTATTTATTGTAAAAGATTTGCTATCAAAGATTAATAATTATTATTAAATCAATATATTTAAATTAAAAAAAGTTAAAAAAAGGAGATGAAACCTGATTCGAACCAATGGGCATTCTCCTTGTAAGATCCAAATATTTCATTAATTAAAATTTTATTTGGCTATAACTGGAACCAGTGAAAATAAGTACCACTTATCGTATATAGTTGAAAAGCTCTCAATGAGAGCTTATTACTGCAGTTAAGAAAAAGTCCAAAATCCACATTTTTTGTATCTGACGCGAGATACAAGACACTCCCGAAATCAGAACAATCGTTCCCAATATATCAAGCATAACACTATTCTTACAAAACAACACGGGAAGTCAAACCGTAAGATGTCACGTTTACTCCGTTCATCACAAGCACTAAACATCATCAAAGAAACTGATTCCGACAAGTATATCATTTACCTTAATTTTTTTTGCATGCATCACGGTCAAGAAAAAACTGGGATTAATTTGTAAATTACTTACTCTTCCTGTTGAAAAACAAAACGTTATATACATTGACTGTACTCAGTAGAGGAAAAAATAATATTGCATTATTACAATAGTATTTCATTTTATTATAATTATTTATTCAAATCATTCTTAAATCGTAATTTAAAAAATTATTTTTACTTTCCCGCCTAGATAGCTCTATAGAGCTGTAGAAGGGAAAGTATTATAATCGGTCCATTTCGGCATATGCGGTTTTCATTTTTTTTTTTTACCAAATTATCGACATTAAAAAAATATAAAAAATTACTTCTTTTTCTTGTTTTCATATTTGGATTTATTTGTAAGAAATCCATTGATAGAAATTTATAAAACGAGATATTAAAGTAATATTATTACAAAATTTTTTTATCTAAATTCTGAATCTTCATCGGCAGTTTTAAAAGCGCTATATATTATAGTAGTATGTATATCACTGTTATAATGCTACGCAGTCCATTTTTTCGTAGTACACGTAAAGACTTTATTACTTTTTCTATGTTTGACCGTCTTCTTTTGAAAAAGACTTAAAATCTTTGAACCGGTTTTCTGAACGTTTTTCTATCTTACACTATTTCTTAAGGCATTTTTATATCTTTTAAAATATTGATTTTTATGTCACTTTTTTAACGACTGATGTCCATTTATTTTCGTTCTTTTTGTTGCAAATGTGGTTTGAAGATAGGTTTTGTGAGCGTCTTGAATAACTGAACTTTTTAATAATATTGAATTACAAAGTTATGTTTTTTTATACATGAAAAATATTAAATTACTATTATTTTAATAACCTTCAAAATAATTTATTGTATTATAAAAAGCAAATAAAAAAATTTTCAGATGAAAGATAAGAATGATAAAAAGTATTACAATTTAATGCAGATAGTCGGCTAACAAACATTTTTTTTTTAAATTTTATTAATTAAAAAATAGTTTATCACACGTTATTAATATCGGTAGTAGTAACAAGAGTAATAATAATAATAATGCAACTGATACGTTTTTATTGTACACTTAAACATCATTTAAAAAACGCTTAATCGTAACTGAAAGAGAGGCTGCTGTTATTGCATCACGCTCGGCTGGATATGTTTGGTAAATGTTTCCTGCCGTATAAACAGGTAATAAATTGCCTAATTATAAAATATGAGTCCAGAAAGCATCATTCAGTTTATCTTTCATCATCCAATAATGAGTTGCAGTACTGATAATCATTAACCTATCAATAAATAAAAAACGTGAAGTTTATAACAAAAAAATGTGCCCATATACACTCCTATGCTCTCTTTTCTTCTGTTCAGCCTCGGGAACCACCGTAAGTTATTACATAAGAGGAAGAATGAGGATGATATGTACGAATGTAAGCGAAGCATAAACTTGTACAGTCTCAAGTTGACCGTTCCTAGCCCACCGGGATGGTCTTGTGGTGTGCTCGTCATCGCAAATCAGCTGATTTCGAAGTCGAGAGTTCTAAGATTCAAATCCTAGTAAAAGCAGTTACTTTTATACGGATTTGAATACTAGGTCGTGGATACCGGTGTTCTTTAGTGGTTGGGTTTCAATTAACCACATATCTCAGGAGTGGTCGAACTGAGACTGTGCAAGACTAATTGAAAGGTTAATTGAAATTCGAGAAACAAAGAACACCGGTATCTATGATCCACGATCTAGTATTCAAATCCGTATAAAAGTAAGTGCCTTTACTAGGATTTAAATCTTAGAACTCTCGACTTCGAAATCGGCTGATTTGCGATGACGAGTTCACCGCTAGACCAAGCCGGTGGGATTACAATCCTATGTTATCAAATTTTACAAAGTATTTTGTTATATTGTTAAACCGCAACGTGTAATCCAATAATACGAATCGTGTAACTAATTTTATATCCAGATAATAATTAATCAACGACTTGTACTTAATTTTAACGAGACGGAAAATACCTATCAAGTAATAGCTTAACTCTCGGTTCATTAGAACAATAATCCTATTCTATCAGATCTTTGTATAAAAGTATATCAAACCCATTAGAGAGGTAACCGAAAGGCTTTCGGCCGGTCTAGCTCAAAATTATCCAGATAACTTTCGTAACGATACGCACCAGAGATAAAAAGAGAGAGAGTTAAGGGATGTTCTGGAAAGAAGGAATAAAAGTATTACAGTTTTATTTTATTTGGTTTAATAAATAACACAATTCATTCTTCCGAAGAAGCTATCGGAGCTCTGTTAACAGCTCTTCGTTCAACGGAAGTACCGGTATCGCTGTTTGTAACATAATAATGTTAGGAAACACGCTATATAAATATATAATTTAAACCAATGATATATAATAAATTATATTATAACGTACGTAATAAAATAATAAAAAACATTCAAAGACTGAAAAGAATAAAATCTTCTTCAAGTAATTACCGGAAATTAATAATTTAAGATACTTATATATACATACAAAAAGCAGAGAAAAACATACTGGATATATATAAAACTCTAAAATAGTACTAAAAAATGCGAAAGGAAAGCGCATATTCACGCTAAAACCTTTTGGATTTTATAGCGTACGAAAGTATTTCTGTCTATGAAAAAAAACCGGTTGGTTTTATGTCAATCACCCCGATTCTATATTTACCAGCTGCGGCCTTTTTTCTGCTTTTTAAATATTAAGAAACGTAATTTATGATGTCGCAAACCACATACGGCCTTAAAAAGAACATCAATATAAAACGAGCAAATAAATGTAATGGGGTACGTAAAATGATAAAACTACATACGATGCTGTAATAAATATAAACGTACAACATGCATCCAACAGATTATACAATGTTCGAATAGGAAGGTCGTTTTATCTGCATCAATTATAGTGTTTGATTTATCAGTCAAGGTCGAAACGACGTCATTCATTCAACACGGCCTTGTTACCACTTCCCTTACTCTCGATGACAACCGATCTATTCAACATATCGATGAGATTTACTGGACAATCGATCGTTAAATTTTTTCAATGTTATCTAATCCACACGATACAATTCACGTTTTTTCTTTCATTCAGTTTTTCAGTATACTATACATCGTTACGCGACCCGATGTCTATTTAATTTCAAGTAAAACTTTACGCTAGAAGATTTTTGAAATTATATAACAGAATAATAAGTAAGGTACACCCTTCACATTGTTTAAAATGGGTACTCAAATTCCGATATGGAAGAGGATGATGATTTGAATATTTTAAATGGAAACTTGTAAGAACATTGATGAGTTCAGGTAATTCTTCACAAAATGACAGTCCATAGAACATAAACACTCATCCACTGATCTACTTTGATCAAATTTTTTTTTTATATTGTAATAATATGATTATAGCATTAAACACTTTTATTTTAGTATTTTTCACAATAATTTTTTTTTAATTGGCAAATTTGAATTGGAGAATATGGAATTTCTTTGTTAATTTTTTTTTTTTAAATAAATTGATATTTTTTTTGTGGATGGAAACAATTGTCATGTTCTAAATGATTATAAGTTTTATTTTTTACAATGAATAATTAATTTAGAAAAGAGAAAATATATCTACAGCATTTATTTTCCCCTTCTTTGTTTAAAGAATTTACAGTATTAACGACAATTATTATAAAATATATTTTTTTTAAATCTACAGTAAACTACAAAGGAAGAAGATCGTTATAAAAAGTTAGTTAATATTGTCGTTTTGTTATTTTAACGTCTTTCTGTTATTTGTTTGCATAATTATTATTTTAAGATGAAAATACAAATTTGCAAAACATTATTTATTTTTTAACGCAGAATACGGCGATGCTCAACTTTTCTTTTTAAATACATAACAACCGATCTCCATAGCGGTGTGGTAGCCTTACTGCCTTTCACACGGATTGTTCTGGGCTCGAGTCCTGTCCAGGTGTGGTATTTTTCACACGCTACAAAAAATTTATTTCATTATCGTGCAATAATCCAAAGCGAATAATTCCAGTTCGTGGTTTGTCTGTTACTTTAAATAATCTTTTTGAATAAGATTATTCGAATCAAAAAATATAGGTTTTCCATAAGCAAGATAATTTCTTTTAAACTCGAATGGCCAAAATCGTGTTGTAAATGAGCATTTTGAAAAAATGTTTGATTTTAATGACAGTTCATATATAAATTTGATCACCGTCTAGTGAAGTATATTCGGCGTAGTTGCTGTGAAATGTAAAAAAAAATCATTTTAGAATAAAATGCAACGCAGGCCCAATGGAATAAATTAATAAATGGACTTTCTCTCTTTCTCTTTCTTTTCTGTTCTTTTTAAGACACCTGCCTTATGATGCTCCGGTCGCCACACCACCGTTCATAGCCCTGATGGACTTTAACGGGAATCACTAAAGAACAACGGTATCCACGATCTAGTACTCAAATCCTTATAAAAGTAACCGCCTTTTACTAGGATTACTTAGAACTCTCGACTTCGAAATTAGCTGATTTGGGATTTTGAGTTAAAGGAATGGTCGGTCTGAGTCAGTACAAGGCTACACCTCATTTTCATCTCATACATATCAACCACATCTCGTTTGGTCGCCGGAGGTTTGCTTAATGTTCACTAGTTGAACAGACTGTAACGTACACAACAAACGGATTGTAACTGTGAGGCCAGATTCTAGGAAGTGAGTACTTAACATACTGAAGAAAACATGTCCATTAAACATAGGTCCGAAAACGAATATTTTTCTGTCTGTCCGCCCATTTAACGGTTGGATATAACGCAACAAAATTTTGTACTTTTTAAATTAAAATTTTTTAATCGGAAAAAATAACGATACTCTTCGTTGACAAATTTTAAAATGGCGGTAGTTTCAATTTTTCTATCTTAAATATATTAAGAATTATTAGATTTATCAAATTTTGTTGTACTGTAAAAATTATGAAGCATTTTTTTGTGAACAAAACGACACCTTACTCGTAAAGATCCAGCGACAAACAACACGAGTTATTGCAAAAAAGGAGGCCTCAAACGATATGTAAGCCATTTCGTATTTTTTTATTATCGTAATTCACTTGATAAATAAATAAAATTTTTTGATTAAAATTGTGCTAATTTTAGGAATTTTAATTAGAAACAACGATAAGAAATTACTATAATAAAAAAACAATATGGCTGCCACACCGGTTTAGGCCTACATCTTGCAACAACTCTGTTATTTGTCGTCGAATTTTTACAACTAAGGTGTCGTTTTGTTCACAAAAAAATGCTTCGTAATTTATATAATCCAACACAATTTGATAAATCTAATAATTCCTAAGATATTTAAGATTGAAACATTGAAACGACCGCCATTTTGAAATTTGTCAACGTAGAGTAGTTATTTTTTTCCGATTAAAAAATTTTAATTTAAAATAACGTAAAAAATTGTATTGCGTTATCTCCGAACGTTCTTGAAAAATATTTTTTTTCTTAAAAAACGCAAAACGGCGGACAGATAGAAAAATATGCATTTTCGGACCTACGTTCACCGGATATTTTTTCTTCAATAACTAGAATCACTTAGAGAATCACTAGAATCCCACAGTTAAAGGACACCTGCAAAACTTAGGTTATTAGTGCAGGTGTCTTTGCAAAACGGCAACTGGTTACAGGGAGCCAGCCAGAAAAATTATTGTTGAGTTAATTATTGTTGGGCTTTCTCTCCTTTATGTGAATTGTAGACATTCAACACATCGATTCATTATTCAGAGAATAGGTATTTAATTAAGTCAACAAAAAAGTAAAATTGTTTTTTTCTACCTATATAAGAAAAAAAAAGATAATATTCAAATAACATTAATGATGCGTGAAGGAAAAGTTAATGAAGACGTATAAATCAATTTTTGAGGTAACGTAGGTAAAATAAATTACTAATTTAATTACAGTTATTAGTCTAATGCAAATATTTACAGACGGTTTAGAAAATAATTTTAAGCTTCAAAAGAAACTTCAAACTCTCTAATTCACATTCGCTTATTTTTTATTATTAAAAAAAGTAAAACGAATTTAATTTTTTAATTATAAATTAATAATAAAACGCATTTAAACATAATACAATATTTTAGTTGAAAAATATTAATAACAGCGAAAATAAACAAATATTAGCTTACATCAGTATTACCTGATGAAGGGTTGACACCTCTGTGTAAAAATGATATAAAAGAAAACAAAAATTCTGAATAGAAAATAAATCAAGAAAAATAGTAAATACGAACGAAATAAAACACGATATAAACATAAATAATAACAAATGTCACATTGAGGATAAAACTACCTCCAACGCTCCTACGGAGAATTGATACAAACAAAAATAATTAAATAATTTAATAATGAAATTTTTTAATTAATAAATCGTACCTGCACTTCCATTAAATTCATTAATCTGTCTTCATTAAAATATATTTTTAACTCGTTCAAAGATAAACTTAATTCAGATATAACTGGGTATATAAAATTGACAATATTTTCTTATTTAATATTACTGAGAGAAAATAAGTATTTGCAAGAAAATAGTTATTTACTCGAACCGGCTATGGAGTCATGCCTTAACAAACCATTTTACTAATAGTAAAATGTTCTAGTTCCCGCTAAATAATTCCGATAAATCGATCAATTATGTGTACTAACGATTTCATTTTACAGTTTTGACATCATAAAGTCTTTCGAGATAGTTCAATGTTTCACAAAATAAATTTCTCGCTTTTAAAAAAAGTCTGAATATTGATTAGAAGAAATATCCAAAGACTTTTAAATAACTTTTATGATTACTGTATAAAATGATCGGCAGAAGTTAATTTCAAATCAGAACAAATAATTTGGGGGCGTTAATAGGAGGTAAATTAAAAACTTTAAAAACAAACAAAAACCAACAATTTTCTCTGTACTTCCATACTTGAGAACGTAACAGCTCACAATGCTGGAGATAATATTGTCGCCTGTTCGCGGCTCCATAAGGATTTATTTATTTATTTATCCCGAAATGATATTAAATAAATGTATTAATTCTGCAAATCGTTGCAATTAGTAAAATAAACGGTTGACATGACGTTTTAAGAAAAAAGTATTACTAAGTTGACAAACATCTGTCAAAGAGTTTTTTATAATTACAATTTATTGGTTTAAAAACGTAAGTAAAACAAGACAAATCAAAAATAGTAATAATAATAAACAGCAATAATAAGACAAATAATAAAAATAGTAATCACAACCACGTTAATAATGATAATAATAATAAACAGCGATTACATACAAAACAGAATTCAAAGTAATCAAGATTTATTCACAGGTAGTTAATATAATTCAGTCCCATTGCAAAAGACATTAGCATGACTACTAGTCTTAATATTTTTAACCATAGTCTTGTATTAACAATAGTACAATATATACCAGTATAAAGTTCTTTCACCGCAGATATCTTTGCTGTTCACAAATAAAACTACCCTCACAATTTCTGAATGAGATTTAGTACGTTATCTCTTTCACATATAGCCTAACAATAACTCACCGAACCATTTCTTGTTTTCGTGGACCGGAATTACTTGTGACCGTCATCTTAATCGCGTCGAACTTAATTTCCCAGAAATTCCCTCCTCCACTGACCTTCTCGCAGAATACTCTCGTTTCAAATTCGCATAATAACTCCTATATCGTAGCACTCTCGCAGATTCGCATCTTATAGACTGACATCATAACATCTCGCTTGGACTCATTTCAACTGGTCTTTCCCGGAGTATTTAGACTCTTATCTTTTTTATCTGCAGGACCAGACCCAGTTGAGCGTGAGAACGATCGACCGAGCCCTTTCACTTCCATGCCTTCCTAACCTGGGTCCGGTAACTCTTCTCACGGAACAACTCTGTTTAGGTGTGTCAGTGGGCATTATTACAAAAAACGATTGTTAAACGGACCTGCTACCTTTACTAAAAGGGTTTCTTTTAGCTCCTTTCTGGATTCTCCCGTTATTATATTTTCTACTACTTTCACCTTAATTGGTAGGAATCCGTTACTCAGGTCCGTCATAATCAGGCCTTGTTACAATATTAACGATGCGAAAATAATTGCCTGTTATTCTACAGAACGTATTTAAATGTATTTAAGACTGATTTCGCAGCGAATGGTTTTTTCTTCGAAATGCTCAGTAAGCTAGAATTTTTAAAAAGCCGCCATTTTGATTATAGAGCGATGAATTTTTTATAGAACAATATTTTTATCAAAAGTCGATTAAAATGTTGATCATAACAATTATAATACTAGATACAAATATAAATCTATATGTATAAATGCCGGTATTAATTTACACTAAAAACATAGCCGTTTAATATTTTTCACAACTAGTTTCAAAAGTGTCCTACGATACAGGCGGAGTATTGATCTCATACAGAAAAATACAGCGTTTCGAAGTATAAGCCTTTACTTATTTGACCATTTATTTAACGATTCCCGTATTTTATTATATCTAGGTCTAGGTCTAGGTCTCTCTCTCTCTCTCTCTCTCTCTCTCTCTCTCTCTCTCTCTCTGTGTGTGTGTGTGTGTGTGTCTGTGTGTGTGTGTGTGTGTGCGTGTGTGTGTGTACAATTGTAATATATAATGTTGACATTATTTAATTTATACGAATACTTTTGAGATTTTGAAGACAAGAAAGGAATTGTTATGCATTGGCTATATTTTTTTTTAATCGGTTGAGGCACTTTTAATGATCTAAAACACATGAATAATTATTCAAATGGAAATTTCATAATAGCAATTACTAAGGAAATTTAATTCAAATTCCTAGATGGAACTAACGGATTGATAATTTTAAATTAAACAAGATAAATTTGTTTATCCCGAAATGATATTAAATAAATGTATTAATTCTGCAAATCGTTGCAATTAGTAAAATAAACGGTTGACATGACGTTTTAAGAAAAAAGTATTACTAAGTTGACAAACATCTGTCAAAAAGTTTTTTTTATGAAACATTAAAGATGAATTTCAAATATACAAATTAGTCGACGAAAAAATGCTAAATAAAAGCAGAAGAAAGAAAATTGTTATAGAAGAAAAAAAAGAAAAAGAGAATTAATTACAGAAAAAAGAAGTAACTCGACCAAAAAGTAGAAATAGAAAAAAATAGGAATACAAGAAAAAACATATTTAAAATGCTGACAGTTTCGTACCGCCTAACCGTGCCTTTCAAGCTGTCACCCTAATTGTGTTATCTTAAAACAGCTGGAATTTATAGTATAACAAAAAAAGGAAGCTACAAAAGACAGTAGCCAAACGTTTTTAACTATTTTAAGATTTGTGAAACAAAAAACAAAACAAAGCGCTGATAGGCATAACCATCAGTGAAAAATGATAAAAAAGTCGCATGTGCAAATACAGGCAATCCATCGTACATTAATGAATATCAGAATAAAATGTTCCATTTAAAGATAATCGATTATTTACTAATACGGTAAATATTAATTTTATAATAAAAACGTAAGATTCAGTTATATAGACTCATCAATTCTTATCGCAGTACTTTTTCTTATTCTTTCTATTTGAGCAAAAAAATGCGGAAAAGATTAAACATTTTTATTATCATGTGCATTAAATACAGAGTTATCATAAAAGAATGGTATGGTTTTGAGCATGGTTTAAATTAAAACAGAATTACTTACAGTTTGTTTTTTATTTTTCAAATTTGTCGTCTCAAACATTTTTTTACATAATTAATAAATTTCAATATGTGCGCCCTTAGTCGTTCGACAAATGTCCAAACGATACTCAACTTATCTCCAAACATTAGTTAACATTTCTTCGTTAATGGTTGTCATTCCTTCATTAATCCTGTTTTTTAAGCGGTTTAGGTCGCGAATTTGTTGTGTATAAACAACGCTTTTGATGTACCTCCACAAGAAAAAATCGCAATGTGTCAGGTCTGGACTCCTTGGAGGCCAAAGTCCATCGATCTCCAAATTTTTCGTTCAAAGCGTCCGTGACCGATGCATTGAAGTGCGGGGGAGCACCATCTTGTTGGAAATTAAGTCGATGAATGTTTTCGAGTTCATCCAGCTGAGGAAAGCAATAATCGGTTAAAATGTCAAGATACACAACTCCATTAATTGTTTTTTCAGCAAAGAAGAAAGGCCCTATTACACGATTTTTCATCACACCACACCAAACATTAACTTTAGGCGAATCGCGTTGTTTCTCGATAATTGCGTGTAGGTTTTCAGAGCCCCATATTCGTGAATTGTGTCTGTTAACACATCCATTCACATGGAATGTAGCTTCGTCTGTAAAAATTATATCGTCTAAAAACGATTCGTTTTCACTTATTCTGTCCGACATTTCAACAGCGAAATTGTACACACTTCAATAACTACTGAAAGAAGTGGTCTTGACACTGATACGAAGCATTAAATTATTGATTATAAAAAAATTATGAAAGTATTTGAAACTAAATATTTGTATTCAACACAATCGAAATTTTTGTTATAAAAAAATTCATACAAATAAAAACATAAAAATTAAAAAATAACATTTTTCAATTTGAATTAAAATTTTAATTTTCATGTCGTAAAAAACTGCATTTACTAGACTTTAATAAATTGCTAGGGCCACCAAACTATAAAATTGCACTGAAAAAGCTTCTTTTTTTAGAATAAGTTTACGATGTAAAAAATTACACTCGTATGAAAAAATGGGTTTACTAGTAAAGCAAAATCCGAGAAGAAAAATAATATAAAGAAGTAAAGGGACTATTACCTAGCTAGAGCCAACAAGGTTCTGTTGAACGTAAAAATAAGAATTACATTATATGTGGAAATTCAAATAAAATCAGTCAGAAGACTTTTTTTTATTTCAAATAGATTTACGGTAAGAAAATACATTTTGTAATAATTTTAATTAATGGAAATTTAAAAAAAATTTATTAAATTTTCGAACGAAAATACTTCTATTATATCAGCATGATACCAGGTTATTCTGGGCGCTATTAAAGTAATGGAATCTTTAAATAACGTTTTAATATTAAACATAGAAAAATAAAATTTAACATACGTTCTTACTTCAAAACGAACTATTTTACCGTGTGACATCATCGCAGCCCAAGTATCCAGGAGGCCCCAATAAGGACAACTCTCAAACATTCTGTTATAAAACAGAGCTTCATACGACAACCCTAACCAAAATGGCGGCCATTGAATATATTTCATGGCTAATTTCATAATTGGTCTACAGCATCTCTTAAATAAATGCTCAACAGTAAAAAAATAAAAATTAGTAAATGTTCCTCCTCAAAACGATCTATTCTTTTTAGTATGAAGAAACTCCTCCCCTAAGCCCTCTCGGGGAGGGGGAGCTTAAAAATTTAAATGGAAAGGATCTGATTGTGACAGTTCATTTTGAGGAGAATTGAAAAAAACTATTTTGATGTAAAATCGTTTACTGGGCTACTGATAACCCTAACTAAAATGTGACCGTTTAATAATTTTCACACCTAGTTTTTAATGTAGCCTGCTGTACACCATTTTTATGTATTGTTGTGGTAGTTTCATACTGAAAAATGAAACGTTTTGAGGCAGATATATTTGTTAATTTTCACTTTTGTATGTTAAACGATCAATAAGTTATTTAAGAGTTGCCATACTTAATGAACTCGGTGCACAAAATCACACTATAACAGTACGATACTATAACAAATCCCTTTTGGGACGCCGGACGGCGGAAGTAGATTTCACCGATGCTAAGTAGGGCATAAAAAAAAATTCTACCTTAAAAAAAAAACTTCAAATTTACTCGATACAACGGTTGCAAGTGAAAAAAAGTTTCAGATGTTAAGCATACGGTAAGCTTCCTACAATTCCAGCAACATTTTGGTCATCCTTTGCCGTAAGGGCTGGTCATATCAGAACTTGTTTAACACAAAAGTTTTAGGTAATGTTTACAGGACTAACGAACGCTTTAAACCGATTCGATACTGTGCCTATTAAGGAAGGTATGATTCTTTTTTGGTCAGCGAAACCCTATTTTTTCCACCCCCTGGACCGATGGTTTATGATATCAAAAAACTTTACTTAAAGTTTTAGGCTCTTATCCAGTAGGAACTTTAAAACGAATTCGATATTTTACTTAAAAAGAAGGTTATAGCGATATTTGGTTTTTTTTTTAAAGCCCCCCATTTCCCCCCCCCCATTGTCCGATTTTGCCCATTAACAAACTCGACTGAGATATAATGGGTCGTTATATTTTATGTATCAATATGAAAGTGATTGGCGCACAATTACGGCAGTTACAGTGTCCACAAGAAAGTGAAATATATAAATATATACTTTTGAACTGACGGTGGTTTTGGAGTCCGGGGGATGTGAAATGCGATGTATGTGGAAATTTAAAAATTTTCCGGAAGTCGAATCATGGTACCGAATACAATAGGTAGCTTTCTTATGAAATCTACCTAAAAATGACAAAAAATACAAATTTTCAAACAATCTTTTACATATACCGTGTAATTTTAAATTTAAGAAATATTTTTGAATGAAATTTACTACGAGATCACCGGTCAAATTTTTTTGTACAAAACAAATGAATATCCTACTACCCTACTAAAGGCCATTTGTATGTGTGTGTGTCTGTCTGTCTGTGTGTTTGTCCGTTCCCAGGAACGAACTTAGCACACGGAATGTACCGATGACTAGCGGAAAATCCCGATTCGTTAGTAGATTTCTCGTGGTGGTCAGGTGTATATTTGTTATATTATTATACATTTACTACTTGTACTTATTATTTATATTTGTAAAATATACATTTATTTCTTTAATTTATATATATGCGAAATACATGTTAATAATATTTTTTTTTTTATTTATGCGACTGGTTTTCTTCAATAATAAAATAATGAACTATAACCAAAAAGTAATTAACCACGATACAACTGGAAAACTGTTTCTTCTGACCGTCCTTTTCTGATTTAATTTAATTTTCATATTCATTATTCATCGAATCATTTTAATTTAAAAAAGGAATTACTAACAGTTTATTTTATTATCAATACTGATGTTCTAATTCACCTTATTAATTCATGTTTTCTATTATTATGTAATATTGAATTTTTATTAATTTTAAATATACTTTATATTACTATTTAAAGCCCGTTACAGAGTACTTTGACTGAATTATGTATAGTGTTTCTTTTAAGGGAATTCTTATTCTAATATCGTTAAATATAATCATTTCTTTAAGAATTAATAATGTTTTTTTTTTTTTTGTAACCAAGCTTTTTTTTTACTAAATGTATGAAATCAGAAATACTAATTATCTCCAAAATTAACCAGAAGAAGCTTGAAAAATGACCAATAACCGAAAATCGATGATACAAATTATCCACAGTGGGCAATAAGAACCAGTAAAGTGTATTTTTAGTTCTTGGGATGAAGATAGGAAAACATTTTACCCGTCCGGAGGACCTAGCTGCAGTGGGCGTATCATAGGCACACCGGGAGAAGCTAGTTTTACATAAGTTTTTAACTTATTAATAACGTAATTAATAAATAATTTTAGCATTGCAAACAGTAAGGACAAAATTAAACACATTTGACAATTTTTTTGTAAACCAAATAAATAAAAGCTGAAAAACACATTAAAAAAATAAAAATAAAAAACAAAAGTTTTGACACGCTTGAGAAAATATTCTGAAAACAATATGCAACATTTTATTAGAAATGTTTTTTGTTATTTCTTGTAAATTTCTCCATTTCCCTTACGCAACCACAAAGTATCAGGTCCCTTCGGTCATTTATTACCAATTTTTTGCGTGTAACCGTCCGAATTCTTTTTTCAAGTTTATTTTATCTCTTAGGTCCCACATGTTTTTATTTGCAGCTCGGTTTTTTAATTTTATTCTTGCATCACTTTAAGATAATTACAGTTCAACGGTTAGGTGTTCTCGAGAGTAAATTCTTATCCCTTAAAGTAGTAAAAATGAGTGAAATATTAATAAAATTAAAAGCTTCCTTCACGAATAAAATAATATCTCGTACACCTACTTTAGTGAAAACCTTCAGAAAAACATACAATAACTATACTAGTTATATTACCGGTTATATTTACCGGTTAATACTATCCGTACATACGATGATTGTATATTTACAGG
Organism: Lycorma delicatula; assembly: GCF_047948215.1. Taxonomy (NCBI): domain Eukaryota; kingdom Metazoa; phylum Arthropoda; class Insecta; order Hemiptera; family Fulgoridae; genus Lycorma; species Lycorma delicatula. The sequence continues at coordinate 100,123,208 of NC_134462.1, forward strand.
TTCCATCAGATTTTCTAAAAAAATCTAACTGAAACAGTTATTAAGAAAAGAAAGGCAAACTGGAATTTTATTAAAATCTTTTTATATGAAATTCGTTTCAATTTTCAATAACGTTTTATTAAAAAAAAAAAATTCCGGTAGCTTTTTCAAAAAATAAACATACTTTTTTAATTAAAATACTTTTTGTTACTTTTTTAATTAAAATACTTTTTGTTTAAATTCCGTCGCGACCGTAGATTCCTAAACCAGATATTAGTTATACAGTATCTAGGTACAGCAGAGTATGCAGTCGAATTACTGTTTTGGCAAGATGCCGGCGCACAAAGAATCACATCACGAGGGCACCAGCACGTGCTTATTTTGACGTCATTTTCACGTGGTTTACTAAGCCAAACCGACCGATATTTATAACGTTTTTTACTATCTTCACTTCTTTCTATCTTACTTTTTTAAATCTCAAAAAAATACCGACTAGTTTAATTTCAGTTTGGAAATTTCATCTTGTGACTAAAGCGTATGATGATTACTGCAATCAACGTTTGACAGCAATCAAGAATTTTTATACGGAGGTATTTATTCATGTTTAAGAAGCGAGTAAGGGATTTGTATAATTTATTTAGATTTAAGTGTGTTTATTATTTGGATATTCTTTGAAAATAGCATAAAGCGACGCCAAGTATATATATATATATTTATAAATAAATGGAGTGGAAAAAATCTAATCGTACGTCTTTTGAAATGTATATATTTTAAATTTGACTTATCTTATTTTCTTCATTTTTCAACGATGTTTAAGTTCTTTTTTTTTTGTTTTTTTATTCCTTTCAGGCTTTTTATCAGATTAACTGAATATATATATACATATAAAAATGTTAAAAATTGTTAGTAAAAATAAGTAACAATGCAATTCAAAAATGATTCTATTACACTAGTAATTTCTTTAACGAATCAACAGCATTAATCAGAAAGGAAATCTTGGTCTGTTTTCGTTTAAATCATAGTACAGAAACTTACCTACCATCACAAATATCGACCGCAGCACACAACAAATACAATTACATTTGGTTGTATTTTGTAGTACAAAATACAATTATTTCAATTTCAAGATACCGCCGATCCAGCTATTTTATGTACGACTAAATTTAGTCTTAACTTTAAATTCTGAATTCTCTTTCTCTAGCCAATATTTCTAATTTTACAAACACAATTATCATCAGCGTTTTATTTTCTACATCATTCATAAAATTATTAGCTACAACGTGATCATTAGGTGAACTATTCATGGATAATAACAGCTCCTGCATTTACTTGAAGGGAAAAAGGAAACCGTAAAAAACCTCGATCAGGGCAGAATTAATTTTTTTTTTTAATTAACAAATAAAAACGAGACAAGGTGGTTCTAGTCCGTATTAATACAAAAAATAATAATAATTCTTTTATGAAACAATAGTGCTATTACTATTATGAAAGAGTAATGATACTGTATGAAGAAAAATAAAAACTGAAAAAAAAATTTAAACCCTTCAATTGCTAAATATGTTATTATTATTTAAGTAGCTGTTAAATAAATGTGCAAAATAATTCAAATTTATCTAATTAGAATTACTGGTCTTTCTTCAGAAAACTAATTTATTTTTCACATTACCTACCGCATTAATAGCCGCCAAGAGAGCATCACACTTAGGACAGATCCCTGAGGGACTCCATTTTTAATTCCAAATGCTTTCTAAAAGTACCCGATTACCCGTAACACGGATGGTCCATTTACTCAAAAAATTAACCACAAAGCTCAATAAATTTTCGTTAACACCGTTCTGTAGTAAGACAAAGACTATCCTCTCTTTCCAAACCATCTCATAGACCTTTTCAATGTCTAAGCAAACTGCAAGGAGGTGCTCCTTAGAGGCATCTCGATCCGTATTTTTTTTTTTTTTAGAACGTTAGGCGATCTATTAAAAATAGAAACCGAAACACAATAAGGTACTTTTTCTCGTAGACAGAAATTTGTCGAGTAGCACAAAGATTTTTGTTGTCCGGTTTCATGGAAACCAAATACAATTATTTTTATCAAACGTTGAAAAGCGGGTAAATATAAACGCATTCAAGCGTCAAAACTTTTAATTTAATACATTATTTAAATCGGTCAACATGAATTAACATGTATCAAAGCCAAATGATACGGTTTAATCTTCTTCCTAACGAAATCAATTGGTTTTAGAGAGACACTCAGACATTTTATACTACAAGCGACAAAACATAATACTGTTACAAATCCGGGTATTATCCAAGCAATTAGGTAAAATAAGCCTGAGAAACAAATCGCTACGATTTTCAATTAAAAAATAAAATAAATTTAACTGGTTACGTCTTATCTGTTGAACGCCACGTATTTCATAAAGTAGTAAAAACACACCTTGACGTCGTTTTTATGCTTTCCACAGATCAGCGTAAAATATCTGCAGGTGTAACGGCAACGAAATCGGCGAGTTTTTTCGTATCAAAGTTTCGGTTCAGCAATGACTTATATATATATATATATATATATATATATAAGTCCTATATTTTTATTAAATCTAACTACAAACCACATTATTAGGTTTTTATATTTTTGATATTATATTTTATCATATTTTTCCTAATATTTTTGTAATCTTACGAGACTGATCATATAAAATTAAATATTTACGTACAATTTCTATCAACTTTTACTTTCGTGGCATCATAACTCTAGAGCTAAGCTGCAAGAAGTAAAATATGGTAATCAGTCAAAAAAGGGGTACGGGTTTTTGAATCTCTCGAAGGTTCATGAACCAGGAATCCCCAAAACAAAAAAATTGGGGAGGGGGTAATGTTAGTAAGTACGTATGTACGTGTGTGTTTGCATGAACGACACTCAATAACTTTTGAGTGGATAAATTGATTTTGATGAAATTTTATACAGAGATTGTTATATATGCGGCAATCTGTTGGTAAAATTTGGGATCAATATCTCCAGGGGGTTGGATGGGGTGTTTTTGGTCAATTTTCTCAAATTTTTACAAACATAACCGCATCATTTGCACGTTTGCACGTAGTGAACCGAGGTGTCTTCGAAAGTATAACCTTTTATGCTGCGTCCGTTTGGGCCCATAGGTTGGACGTAAATCGAGCCCTTATTCAAAATTTAAGGAGTGCCCAGCGCAAAGCCTTAACTGAATGCACTGGTGTTTTTTAAAAAACCGCCTACGGGGCTACCACTCACTGTATTGGAAAAGGCTCTCCGAATCGATTTAGTGGTGAAAGTTCGAGCAGCCATGTGGAAGTTGCGAAAAGGTAGGGAGGCCGAGGCATTTGGGATGCGGTTTCGAGCCGGACCAGTACCGGAGCGGAACGGTGATCGCAATGCACGGTTCTAAATTTCGAACAGTTGCCCATCTCCCGCCTGCGGAGGAGGCTTTACAGTCTCGCGATGGATTCTGGCAGCAAGAATGGCACGCCACAACTAAGGGTAGGTCCTTTATAGGTTTATACAGGACTTGGGGGAATGATACGCCTCTAGTTCGTTTTTAAGGGCAACGGGAGCTCAAGTGATCTCCAACCACGTGAATTTAAACCAATATTTGTTTCGGTTCCGCCTGGCAGCTGATGAGCTGTACGTCTGCTTGGAGATCTAATCAAACGAACATATGATGTTCGACTGCCCAGCTCTTAGAGGTCAGTGAGAAAAATTGGCCACCCATAAACTGCGAGTCAGTGTGGCGAAAGCTGCACTTTCGTACCGTGTGGGCGTTCTTTGATGCCGTTGCTTTGTTCAACCGGCATCAGTAGTTCATCTAAGGGAATAACTCCTACCTCGCTGCTGTGGGAAGCTACCCGAGAATTACTGCTGGCCACCAGCCAACTAAAGCTCCAAGCGTTTTAAAATAGTGAACAGATATTTGCTGCCATTCAGCGACCTAGGCGTGGCAGCGAATTGCTGTCTTGACGATATAATTTTATTTATTGAAGTCATATATATTTTTAGTAGTTGACGGGGTGCGCCTACCCATTTTAGTTATATATGACGAGTGAGCGGTTGGGAAACGTAAGCCCGTGGAGTATTGCACAGCGCTTAGTCCGCTCATGCTGTTAGGAAAGCTCTAGGAGCTATTATAACATTGGTCGTGATATGTTTCGAGGCTCAGTAGCAGTTGTGGCACAACGTTCGGTCTTATGCTTTGGTGCGACCGAATGGTGTGGTGGCGGGAGAAATGCCAAGCAAACCAACTAAACATAACCGCATTTTGTATTAACTTCTGTACATGCGTGCGTGCTAATCTTACCATTTTTAAAGAAAATTGGCTTCAAAATTTCCCTTTCACCAAAAATCGATTTATTTATAGCATATTTTTAACGGATTTTTCTAAATGTTTTCCATTCATAGTAGTAGGGCAAGCGACCCAAAGAAATACTTTGGGGGCAATATTGCAAGTGGGGAAAAGGATGAGAGTTTAAAATATTCAAAAATTTTTTTGGTTTATTTAAATTTTGAATATTATTAACGTTTAAATAATAAACTTTTAATCATAATATTACAATAAAATTTCATAATAATTTATCTCCCACCTCCAAAAAAATAAACTTTAGCTACTTTTTACTGGTTGTAGATTTTTTAGTGGAATTTTTTTTTAGTTTCTTCTATTATCTAAACGTAAAAAAAAATCAAAAATATCTATTGGTAGGTGATTTTGAAGATGGGGGAGAAGAAAAAAAATAAATAAATAGATAAAAATAAAAACGAAAAAACCGATTTTTTGGAATTTTTAAAAACTTTTTTGGTTTATTTAAATATATAAGTTTACAATAAAATTCATCATAAATAACCCCCCACCCCAAAAAAAAGAGATCATAACTAACTTTTAAGTATAATATTATTTATACATGAATAAATAAATAAGAATAGAGATAAACAATGCCAGGTAAGTAGTACAACTCTGCTACAACTGTTTTTGCGAGCGAACGGATTACTCCATTTAAAAACAAGCTAATAAAATAATCAAAAATATCCATTAAGATAAAGATACGCTGTAAACAGCGAAATAAATCCAATTTTAATCACTTTAAATTCGCATTTTCACTGATAAGCAACCCCCCTGATTTGACCAAGAACAGAATACACCACGTACGTAAGCCCTTGCGAATTTAACGCTGCGAATATTCCGCGGCTGTGTGGAAGCCTTAATTTTAAAATTACGGCTACTTTTATAAATTTACGAAAACAAAATCAGGTTAACTGTCAAAAAAAGGATCTTACACGAAATGAACAACTTAAGATAAAAATTTTGGCAGATTTTCCTGATTTATAACAAGATGGAGAGATAAGGGGTTGGGTGTAACCATTTTTTTTTTTTTTGTTTATGGATAATATGCGACCATTTACGAGGTTAAGGCGAAAGTCAATCTGGAAAAAAGTAGAGAAAAGCCATTAATGAAATGGGCAACTGATTATGCTTTCTTTAGCTTATCTTTACACGGTAAAGTTTAAGTCGATAAATTGCGTTATAAAATCTAACGATTAATTCCGGGATATATTTTATTTTCTTTGTAGCTCAGATTTCATAGATTTAATTTCTATTCCCCCACAAAGGAAATCCTGGAAAATTAAGACCGATTTCTGTTCGCTTCGCTGGAAAAATTGGCTTATAATACGGCGTTAAACGTTACGTTACAGATTTTGATATTTGCAGAGTTCAGTTCTTTTATCTGACAGCGTTGCGCCATACAGAACGAAGATACCACGGCACGTGATAAAAAAGAATACAAGCTAGGGTACGAATATGTCAAAATTATCTTTCACAGCAGCTATTGCGCGCATCGACTCTATGGGGATTTTTTCCCAGAAAGTTTGATTCGTTTTTCGAATGACGAAAATTCCAGAGAGACTCGAACTATTAACGATGCATCTGATAGTATACATTTTTTTAACGTATGACAACTTTCATAAAATGCAATCCGATTAAATTTTACTTTCTGAATCGCAATGATATTTATTATCCTACATTTAGTTTTACCATTGGACGACTCGAGACACCTTCCCATTCTGCAAATATTCTTTTTTTATTCATGCAGCTTATTTACTACGAACTCTTACATCATTTTGCTGTTGAATAACTCTCAACATTCACAATCATCCTCAGCTAAAAGGGGGTGACTCGTATAAAAGTCGAACAGAAGATTATTTAATATTTCCGTTGTTATTTTATGTTTTTGTATTCTAAAAGGTAAAATAACCATCCTGTTATTGGATCGTTTTTAACCTAAAGTACCATTTTACTTCGCTTATAGAATTCCCGTTCTCTTACACAATAATATAGAACAAAAAATAGTTTTGACTTTTTTTAATCCTACAACTTTGATACGAAAATATTTTGGAAGAGAAATACATTTTTGTTTTCATTTTCTTGTAAAACAATTTTATTGCAAAACAAATAATAAAAATAGTCACCGATGAACGTTTCTAACGCGTTTAATTGTTGAGCAGATATTAGTATTTAGTTCTTTGTGAATTTAATTTATTTTGAAAGAATAAAGAATAATATCTTGCAATATTCACTGTAAGTTTTATCTATCGTACGGTTCGTGAGCATTTAAAATTTTAAAATAACATACTTTAATACTTTCTTTTTCTGTTTAATCTACCGCAAGGTATTACTTCAGAGAATGAATGAGGTTGATATATATGAAGTTTAGTCTTTTACAGTCTTAGATCGACTGTTCCTGAGTTGCAGGAGAAAGATCAATAATAGGATCAATCAAAGAAGCTCATTCATTCACTTCATTTCAACAACGATAAACATACGACCCAAAGGAATAACAATAGAAAAAATATCTCCCACCAGAACACCGGTATCCACGAACTAGTATTCAACTAACATACTACTGCGAAATTTGGAGGAAATCTTGTTACCAAAAAAAATCGTGGTTCAAAACAAAATGTATAAAAACTATACTTGGAAAAGTAATTTCTATTTCCAAAAAAAGGTCTATTCATAAATAAGAATATCTATTATAGTTCAAACAAAAGAAAAATAGTTTTGGACATCTGGAAAAAAACATTATTAGATTCACACGCTTAGAAAACTGCAATTATTTCAAAAGAGGTTATTTCTTAATTATATAAAAAATCAATTGTTTAAAATTACTCTCACAGAATGACAAAAAGCGTATAACGACATTTAAAGCAAGAAAGTGTAGAAAATATTTTATTACAAAAATATAGGACGCACATTTGAAATTAAACGTTGAAAAAGTATTTTACGTGAATGACAGAATAAAACGAATTATCATTTAAAACAACAACATATAATTATCTCATTATAATAATATACAAGTTTACAATATTACTTTAACAATGCATAAGAACTGAATCATTATTGCGACTACAGCATTCACATCATTATTACAGTGTCAAGGAAAGTTTGATAACTATTTTATTAAACAAAATCCTCATTAAGCGTAATAATTAATTGCGAATGAATATTTGAGTATTTAAATGTAAGCCCTCGAATTTTATAGCGAACAAAAAATTTAGTTTTGTTTGTTTTAAATTCGTTTAATAAACGACATAATTTTCATCAGAAACAAAATTAACTTATTAAAAGAATACTATTTTATATAAAGAAAAACAAAGGAGAAAGCATTAGAAATGACAAATAATTTTAGTCGTTAAATTTTATATGTTGATACTAAGTGATTTATCGCTTGGACTGAATTTTCAACGATCGAATATCTATCGTATTGCATTCAAAAGCTGACAACGTTAAACATACAGGTTATAATAAAGAATAAGTCACTCACACGTAAAATGACACTGATTTCGTGCAAATTTAATGTTACGAGTAATTTTAATTCTGATCCGTACATACTATTCACACTGTATAAATAAATCACGTCATCAGCTATTATATAGAATTTTAACAAAGTACGGCAACCCTTAAATAACGTTTCAACAGTCATTAATATCCCTATAATAACCATTAAAAACAATTTCTCGATAATTATTTTATTGAAAACAGAAAGAAATATCCTATAACAGTTCTAATAGAAAATTTTGTTTCGAATTTTAACTATCACAAACACTTTTGTTATTTTTTCCTATTTTAATCCTTTATCACATTAGATTTTTTTTATTAAAATTTTGAAAAACAAAAATTATTTTTACAATATATTCCTTAAAATAACTCACCAAATTTTAGATAAAGTTAGCAGTAGTTATTAGCAAAAATTAAGCTGCAACAGATTTAATCATTAGTATATTAAATAATTATCATCTACCACACTGATCAATATTCGATAAATAATTAGAAAAATGAAAACGGTAATAAAAAATATAAAATAGAATAAATATTATCTTTACTTAGATGACCCCCACAAACAGAAAACGTCATCAAAGATAAAAAATACTGATATCTCACAATAATTATTATGAATAATTAAAGCCTTGACACTCAAATATCAAATATTAGTTTAATCATCGTACAATTCATATCCTATCATAACGGGAAAAAAATAAATTTAAAAAAAATTCAATTAAAAAACGGATGAATTAATTATTTAAAACATTAGGTCAGAAACATTTAGATAAACTTTAATGTAAAAAACTTATAACCCGATTGAACTAAACGAATGTGTTATTACGACCCGTATAATTAAACGAATGCTTAATTTCGTGAAAGTAATCTACTCTAGCGGAAACTTTCGTTACTTCACATCGGCTAGACACATTAAAAAAAAAAATATCTGATGTGGATACCACATAACTTCCTTGTAAGCCTATTAGACATATACATATATTTTTTTTTTTAATGAAAAGTAACGTTTATTTCATTAATAACTTTATATCATTTTTAATATATATTTAAATTTATTATTAATAAATCAATATATTTAAATTAAAAAAAAAAAAATGATATGAAGTCAGATTAGAACCGATGTACCTTCCCTCTTGTAAGAACCAAATACTTCCAAATTAATAACTACTACCAAAATTAATTAAAATTTTTTTTCGCTATAACTCTGGAACCAATGAAAATAAATAAATACCACTTATGATATATCGTTGAAAAGCTCTCGATGAGGGGTTATAACTGCAGTTAAGAAAAAGTCCAAAATTCAATTTATTTTTAATGTTGGCATTTTTTGGACATTTTTGGTCAAGTCGATTGCAATCAAAAGAGAAGGTGCACAACTAGATGCTAAAACATGTTATGGGTAATCGTTTTTGGGTTATGCGAGATATATACGTACGTACAGACGTCACGCCGAAACTGTCAAAATGGATTCAGGGATGGTTAAATTGGATATTTCTGTTGAAATCTGAAAACCAAAATTTTCTCCATTACAATACTTCCTTTACTTCGTTCGTACAAGGAAATAGTAATTAAGATTGTCGTTCGATCCCAAAACAAGCGTAAACGAATTTATTTCACCGAAAGAGACGTTAGGTTTCATGACCGCTTCGCAGAGATTTCTAAACCTCTCTGTATCGATAAATAAGATCAGAAGACTACAGATATCGACAAACATTAAATTAATTAATTACGTACGTCGAGTCTCTAAATCGACAAGGGAAATCAGGCACTGAACGGTCCATAGTTCAGGTAATACTTCTTCCAGCACTAACTATACTCATCACGAAATTCGACGGACCGAAAAAGGAGTTTCGTTCATGAAACCTGAGGCTGTAACTATCGATAGGAAAATCAATTTTTTACATCGCAATAATGATTGATCGTTCACCATCCGGTATAAAGATACCCCATCTCTCGTTTCAATCAGGAAACTCCTTTTAAACGGCCTTAAAATACTCACTCGGATGGGTTTGTTCGTCTCGTTTCGCAATTTCTCTATAAGAAGATCATCTTTTTCTCACCGATTACTTATTCCCTTAAGTTCTAGTACCTTTTTATACGAAAGGTCTGAGGTAATCGGTCAGATTCCAGTCGAATACGAGCAAGAACGTTTAACCGGATCCATTTGTACGGGTGGAGTAGGGCGGCCTGCCTATAAATCCTTCCGAAAAATATGCTTTCAATCCGGTGGCATCCGCTGTGGGGCCGAGATGCTTACCGGGTAAAATATAACTATCTAACACTAACCCGTTTCATACACGCATGAATATTTGATTTTTTTTAAAGAGACGACGGCAGAAAATTACAAAATTAACCTAAAAATAAAACTTTCATTCGCGAAGAAACAACTGTTTTATAATTCTGAAGAATTAAATATACAAGAATTATGTCGGATGCATTTTATAATATAATCTATTTTAAAAATTAAAAAAGTAATTCTTTTTAACATGATTCATCTTCCGGATACCAAACAAAAGCCATTGATTACAACCAGAAAATATTTTTTTTTAAATTAGTAAAATTTACTAGAAAAGAGGTGGACCTACAGCCCGCCGCGAAAATGTTACACGGTTTATTATATTTCATTACTTCACGATTTTGTTAAATGTTTTTGCCAATCGTAAGTAAATCACGTTATGAATTTAGCGTACTAACAACAACAAAAACTTTTTACAACGAAATCCTGAACATTTTTAACTATTTCTTGTGTCGTGATTTTTAAATACAGCTCTAACCCGAATGTTTTCCTTTTTTAGCCTGAAAACTCAAATATAATTTTAGGTAAATCGTTCGAACGAATGAACCGTTCGAGAAGTACAAATAGTTTGAGCGCTACCGCCCAGCCGCCGGCGCACCACCATTGGTCCGCTCTGCGCCAATAGCAGCTAAAATAAAAATACGTGGGTACAATCCGTTTTTATTTAAAACGATACTTACATAAAAATCATAACTACAAGTGAATGTTGTTAACTCAAAATCTATAATTAAGAACAAACTAGTCGCATTAAGATCATAACAATTAAGTGAAATGTTGGTAATCATACGTTTTTAAATTAAAAACATATCTTTTTAGATCGTAAAGTTTCATTCATAAATACGTATTAATTTTAACTTAGTTTATTTTCTTCTAGTCTCGATTGATTTCGTAATAATTCGAGACCTACAAATGCGTATCTTAATCGCGAGTTTAAATACAGTAATAATAATATATGGAAACCCTTAAATTACTTTTCGATAGATAAATATAGAAAAATAAAATTTAATAAGTTCTACCATGCAACGGGGTATTTTTTTTTCGAAATGAGACCAACATAACAATCTAGGGATTTTAACAGAAGAGGCATTTAAACTTTAAACCGATATATACTACTCGTACTTTAATTATTTACCACTCACTTTTTAACAAGGGTAGGATTGCGACACACAATTTTAAAGCGCATTAAAAAATTAAAAAATACTGACGTAATAACATCGGCCTACGACAACCCTAATCTTAATGGAGGCCGTTTAATATTTTTTACATCTAGTCTCAAGAGAACTACAGAATCTGAAGTTATTCAGAAGGAGATCTACAGAATCTCCTCTTGAATAACCGTTCCGACATCGAAACGGTAAAAAAAATTTGCAAGTTCTCCTACCTGAAAACAATCAATTTATCGATATGATACCAAGTACTTGGGGTACCTGTTCTGTCAGCCACTTCTGAAACTAGCTGTAAAAATTAATAAACACCACCATTTTCGTTAGGGTTATCATAGCCTGATGTTTTCTACGCTAATTTTTTTTTCAGTGCCCTTTAAAAGAGTACATCCCTATCCTTTTCATTTAAAATTTTTTAGTTACTCCCCGCGGGAACTTGAAGATGTGTTGGTTTCATATCAAAAAGTAGGTCATTTTGAAGTAGGATAAGTTTCATTCTCCTACGTTTTACTGTCAGCAACTTAAAGTGGTAATATACATGGGCCCGTGGGCTCGGGTTGTGGTGATCTCATACCGACAAATGCATCGTTTAGAGGTAGGAGCATTTGCTAATGTTCATCTTTTTAAGCTTAACGATCGAAAAGCTTTTTAGCGTTTACTTTCTGAATTTTATTATTATGTCATCGCGAAGGAGGGAATCCTCTATTCGACGAAATGGATACACCACCGTTTACTGATGTAGAAGAATGTTACAGTGGCGACCGACGTTTACCGGCAAACCGCACACCGATCACAACAACGCATTCGTTTGTGTTCATAACGCCCCTCCAACACCGTACAAACGAACGGTATTTTGGACGCGGTAAACAGATTCGCATACAAATTTCTGAGTTCTTATAAAAATAATTCGTAATTTTGTTCGATCCTAAAAAAAATATTACCCGAAGTTTTATGAGCTAAATACGTTTTAAATAAGTTACGCAGACGAATAGCTCGCAAAGAAAACGAAAAAAAAATATTTCGATTGATCTTTACTTAATTGCTTCCGGTTTTAACGACGGTATTTGAATTTAAAATTTATACATTCAAAATCCTCTTTTTTTAAATATCTGTTCTTACGTTCTCAAATCTGATCGATATTCTTTTGAGATATTTGTTTCAGCGCGAAAGCTTTAATTTTTTTTCCAACAAAAATAACCGAATAAATGGTAAAAATTAGTCAGATTTACTACGACCTACATAATGCTGTCTACACATTTACGTATAAAAATAAGATTCGGTATCTGGTATCACACACGTGATAAGCGGACAAAAATACCGAAACAATCGTGCATTTATATTTCTACAGTACGTTTTTATAAGCAATGCCTTAAAGTTATCTTTTCACTGGCAACGTACAATACAAAACACCACAACTTAATGGTAAATTAATGATGCATAATTCTTAAATAATTAATCATTCTTTTTTTTAGAAGAAGATTGTGGATATAAAATAGCAAATGACAAATGAATTATATAATTTAAAATAAATGATATTTACTGCTCTCACTTGCCTAATAATAATAATAATAATATTTACACAATGAATGCATTTATATACGCGCTTAGCGTATTATGCAATAGATACGCCAAAACTTTTACAAAACAAAGCCAATATAGAGATCATTTAAATGAACTTATAACATTTTATAATATAAATACGTAGACTGGCGCGCGCGATCGCGTTTAACTGAACAAACACAAAACGAAAATTAGATTAATAGCTTTGGCCAATGTTAGGATAATCGGGTCTATGTCACATGTAAATATAATAAATTTTAACTGCAACAACATACTTAAATTTTTATTTTTATTTCGACTGTTCGACAACATTCAAAGTTAAGACGTTAAAAACTGACCTCGCATACGTTTTGATGGATGTAACATAATACGATCTACAAACATCGTTAACGTTATACGGTTCCATAACGTTTTTAACGGCGACAACGATACTGTATTATCGTAAAACCGCATAGAAATTTTCTTTTTACGATCGGATGATGTTATTAAATTTTATTTTAGCTATCACGACGAAATATATATCAAAAAAAGAAATGAAAAAAAGAGGTAAGTAATCGTTACAATAATTAATCATTTTTATTATTTATTGTTACTGATGTTGCACGCATAATTAATAATTAATTATATTGTTACATTAAATTTGTTATAACTGTTGCACTATGACCATATTTTTTTTTTTCTATAAAGCCGAATGGTAATTTGTATTCTTGTATAGCATAGCTTTATCCTGGAGAGCCCACAACGCGTTGCTCGCATGTATTTAAAAAAAAATAATACATGCTCGCATGTATTAATATAAAAATGAATGACGAAAGCCATTTAATAAATACCCCTTGCTTTCTTTTCCTGTTTAGCCTCCGGTAATTACCTTTCAGATAATACTTCAGAGGATATGTATTAGTGTAAATGAACGTCTTGTAACAGTCTCAGGTCTACCGTTCCTGAGATGTGTGGTTAATTGAAACCCAACCACCGAAGAACACCGGTATCCAAGATCTTAGTATTCAAATCCGTGTAAAAATAACTGACTTTACCACTAGGACTTGAACACTGGAACTCTCGACTTCCAAATCAGCTGATTTGGTAAGACGCGCTTATCACTAGACCAACCCGGTGAGTTAATTTAAATATACTCTTATCGGTTAACTTTATACGGATTAAAAATCAGAAAAAAATAAACAATAAATTAAACGAAAACTGTAAATAAAGGTTTAACCAACACAAAATATCTGTAAAGATGAAGCCCTTTTTTTTAGTCATCAATCAGTCGATCCATTGTTATACCTCTTCCTATCCGTGTACAAATATTCTAATCTTAAACATATTTATAGGGCCTATCCTCAGTTTTCTGTTTCACGAATTCCAGTTTTGTATTTACACAATTTTTATTTTCTGAACATCCTTCGATGACCAAAATAGCCATTAATTTCTCTCTCTTCTCAAATTTTTTTTCGAAATGTCTAATTTCATCGACCCATCCTTTCAAAAAAGTTGAATTATCTTCCATCCTGTTTTTCCTACAGCCCACTCCTTACTACCGAAGAACAATTACGTTAAAAGTTCTACACTCCACATAATTACACGTGTCGCTATAAATACGTATTTCAAGAAATAGCTTTTTTCTTTTTCATAGCTATAAATATGTATTTAAGGAATAGTTTTTTCTTTTTCATAAAAAAAATATGATTAATTAAATCCATTTTCATCTTATAACGACATATTATCCCTCAAACGATTAAAAATCAAAAGTTAAAATCGCTCGGACCCAACAAAAAGTGTTTCAACATATTCAATTGAATTTAATTCAACTGGGTGCAAACATTAAAAAAAAAATAATAATAATGGAAACGTTCCACAAAACACCTCACCTCACTAGCAGCTCTGTATGTTGTAAAATAAAAAGGGACTGGTAGTACAAGATCGAACTAAAAACACAGACCTAGAATGGGGGTTAAAAATTAATCGTTCATAATTTTATTAACAAAAAAAATTTATTTATTTGTATTTTTAAAGTAAGGTCAGTTTTGAAATAACAAGAAATAATTAAAAAAATTACACGACTGCAGAAAAAAAAACATTCCAATTTTTGTTCTATTGGCTCCATCGTGATTTTGTATTATATTAGCAAATACCTCATTTGAATTTTGAAAATCCGAAGATTGGTTGCGAAGATATAACAAAATTTCCGAATAATCGTGATCTGTTAGGTCGAGAGTGTACCTGATGCATGCAAAAGTTAACAAATACCTGTTTGAATTATCAAAATCGGATGATTATTAGCAGAAATATTATACGAAAACCTCATTGCACTCCCAAAACAGCACCCCATGGGGTACCCCGTTTGTTATCAGTTGATGGTGATGACTGATCTAGCCTCGCAAGAGATGCTTACCTGACCACTTTAGCCTCACACACACGCAGACCTCACGGGATGCTATTATTAATTATTAAACAGAATTTTTTTTAAATTTATTTAACGTAAATGTAATTGTATTATTTTCGTAATACAGGGCGTTTCATCATGTTCTTAGGAGTTACAAAATTTCAGTACAAAAAAAGTATAAATGTACATTATGTGCTCCTCTGGTGACACGGTACACATCAAACTCTTGCCAAACTCGTTCTAACATGTCATTTTCGATAGAGTTGATTGCACTGATTATGCGATCCTTTACCTCAGCGATATCGTGCGGCATCGGTGGGATAAACACCTTATCTTTCACGTAACCCCAGAGAAAGAAATCACATGGCGTGAGGTCAGGTGATCTTGGTGGCCGCAGCATAATGTGTTGGTCTTCTTCAGACGCACGTCCTATCCAGCGCCGAGGTAATGTTGAGTCGAACCTCGTTATGGAAACGGGCAGGACAACCATCTTGCTGGAAAATGAAGTCGTTGAGTAGCTGAAGCATAAGCCATAATTGTAACACATCCAGGTATATCATGCCGGTTACTGTCGTTTCCATAAAAAAGAACGGCCCATACACTGCCTCACAAGAGATCGCACAAAAAACGTTTTCTTTCGGAGAATCCCGAATGTGTTCCACATAAGCGTGTGGGTTTTCAGTTTCCCAAACTCGCACGTTATGACGGTTTACTTTGCCGCTAATATGGAAAGTAGCTTCATCGCTGAAAATTATATTGTTTAGAAAACCTTCATCTAACATCTTTTCCTGTAACTGTAAACAAAAATCGAGCCTATTTGTTTTATCTCCATCAGAAAGACGCTGCATTAATTGAAGACGGTACGGTTTGCATAATAAACGTTTACGGAGAACTCTCCACACCGTATTTTTCGAAATTCCTAATTCTCTGCCTGCAGCCGCAGTCGATTTTGACGGGCTGCGAATGAAACTTGCACGCACACGTTCGACATTGACTTCTGAGGTTAATGAACGACCAGTTGATTTTCGCTTGCACAAGCAACCGGTTTCACTGAATTGTTTATACCGTGCACGAATTGAATTGTCACTTGGTGGCTCCTTATGAAATTTCAACCGAAACACAGGTTGCACAGAAATTACTGACTTTGACAAGTGAAATTCTAATACATAGAACGAATTCTCGCTTCCCGTGGCAGCCATTTTCTCTACTGTCGACGCCTAGCGAGCAAATGGTTTACTAACTGCCTAGTATATGTGGAAAAAACTATTCGAAGCAATCTTTCGTACAGTACTTGTTTTATTCTAATGAGTGAAATAGTTTTTTGTTAATGAATTTTCGATACGCCCTGTATTATTCATTCGAATCATTCAGTTCAAGCTCACACAGTGATAGAGGATCACAGTCCACAGTTCATTAATGTTTAAGCTTTAATCGGCACTCTACTACCACATATATATTACACGAGTATATCTTTTATATATATATATATATATATATATATATATATATATATATATATATATAAATGAATGTATGTTTGTACCGTATGCGTTCCTATACCGTTCATCCGACTACGATGAAACTGATGAGTTGTGCGCACGACCGCGAAGGTTTTTGAATTAGTTTGGATCCGCTAGGTTGCGCTGGAGTCGAGGTATTTCGAAAAATTGTATTTCTGGTCCGATTTGACTCATATTCAGAATATATATTAGTTACGCGAAAAGAAAGGTTTTTTAAAAACTATACTCGCTAGGTGACGCCGGTATCGAGTTATTAACGAAACAAACAAATATACAAACAGACTTTCTTCTTCTATACGTATAAATGACAATTTTCGTATGTGCGTCCGTTATAGACTAAAAGACAACGGGACCGCTGTTTTGATAATTGGATTTATTTACATTCTGACTTTTATAAAGTGAAAGGTTAAATTTTGTGAAGACCCGTAATGTTTTGTAAGTTTCTTAATATGAGTATTAATTGTGACGATTTTGCAGCCATATATGTTTTCGTCAAAAAGTTACTTTCCACCGATTTCAGTGTTTAGAGAGGGGTTTGAATTAAATCCGATTGGTGGTGCTGTTGTTTTGCCTATTGGATTTATTTACATTCTGACTTTTATAAAGTGAAATGTTATATTTTGTTTAGTTCCGTAATGTTCATTTTGTTACTGTTTTATCAAACTATCAATTGCGTCCCTTTAAGCTATATATATTACTCAAATCTAGAAAGCGAAGCACTGCCGAGTCTGCTAGTACACACATATAAATATATATTGATATAGCCTATGACACTCCCGGTAACTTAAGGATTTCAACGCAGAGTCGTACGACTAAAGCGGTTAGGCCGTTGAGGTAAAGGGTAAATACACCCTAAATACATTACACTCCTTTTTGAGCAGTCTTGTAAAAAAACAACCTTATTCCTTACCCATAAAATCTACATTTATTTACTATTTTTCTACATAGCTGTCTTCAACTTCAGTACATTCTTCATAGTGTACCACTTCTTCAATTCCGCTTCATCGTCATCATCAAACATTTGTCATGCAACCCGCTGTTAAAGGTGAAAAAAAAGAAAATAAAGTCACGGCTATAGTATGGACGATCGAAGATTTTCCAACGACATTTTTCCGATCGTCTCACTGTCTGATTTACCGTGTGTGGGCGTCATCGTAATGTAAAAACAAAATCCCGCGGAAGGACCCATCCCACGTGGATTGCTTTTATAGTTCGTTTTAGTTTTTTAACGTTTAACAGTAGTTCTGTGAATGCCCCCCCCCAAAAAAAAAACAGAACAGTAGCCGAAAACTTTTAAGCAAACGTTCTTCTTTGAACTTTTGCTATCTAGAAGATAATGTATGCCAACATCGAATCGATTGCCGCTTCGTATCGACCTAATACGAAATCGAGGTTTCATCTTCGATTAACAATGCGATGAAACAATTCATCACAGTTTTGGTAATGCCGGAAAAATTCACGCGCTGCAGCAAGACGTTTAACCTTGTATGTATCGGCAAACCACTCCGGCAAACATTTTTTTGTAATCCAATTTTTAGTCAAAACTTCATAAAATCAAAAATCGTGAAACATCAAAGATGACTGTACCATGATGAAGGGCCATTCTCGAATCTTTTCGTCGACTTTTTTAAACAAATCATAAGTTGTCACTGACGGTCGGAGGCTATTTTCTTCATCATGAACGTTCATTCGCCCTTCTCGAAACGAACCGCGCCGCTATCTTACTTTAGCCTTACTCATATAATACTCGGCCAGTAAAGGTCACAAATTTGCCTGTGAATTTCAGCCCATTTTTTGTCATCAAAAATTGGATTACACCTCGTACTTCATACTCGGTGGGATAATTAATTATAGCACTCATTATAAACAGATGAATATAAGCAACAGATGAAAAAAAACGCCTTGATTATCATCGTTAACAGCTGACTACAGATTGAAATAACTGAGGTAGGCAAGAACCATCTGAATACATCGCCTATGTAGGCGGCAAATTCAAAACGGACCTTACTTCACACGCCTCGTATTATAATAGAAAAAAATTAAATCGATTAAATATAACCAAAAAATACCTAATTGTTATTCTATATTATATGTAACAAATTAAACAGGTGGTGTTCTGTTATAAGGTGACTGTTACATAAACAGCAAGGCAATAACGGTTTTGTAACTGTATGAAACAAACGTTTGGCCAAAGATCAAAATAATAGAAACATTCTTTTAGTTCAAGAAATATATATAACCCAGTTGCCTTTTGCATCAGCTTTCATTCGTGAAAAAAAATCTTTCACTCGCTAGTGACTCACTGCTACAGGTTTAACTTTTGAAGTTACTACCTATTTTTAAACGGTTTAATAGACATAATTTTTTTGAATAATTATTACATTATATATTCAGAAGAAATACTTCAAGATAAAATAAAAAATAATAATATGTTTCTGAGGACGGAGAACCAAGAGAAAAGAATGTGCAATTATTTTTTATTTATTTTGCGCTCATATAGGGGGGGGGGGGGGAATGGACAGCCAGAAAGATTGTCATCGTCTAAAAACACAACATGCCGTACTTCTGATCTATTCATATTACAAAAACTTTCCATTTTTTTAAAAAACTTATTTTATACTTTTTAGTAATACTTTAATCAAGTTAATACCATACATTACTTGAGTTAAATCAGTAGGCTAATTTGTATTTCAAAAGATAACATCATATATTGAAATTTCTAATATATTTATAAAATATCAAACGAGTTTTTGTCATTTTTTTTATGTCAAACGACTTTCAGATTGGTCATCTGCTACCCCTAAAACCCCGCACAGCCGTTTTACAAATTTTTACACCCGCATCCTTAACTTACCTTAATTTAATATTGTATTGTCACCCGACCTTAGTAACTATGCAAAATTTTGTCAATAGGCAAAGTCAGGATGTTCAATTATTACACAGCACCCATAACTTACCCCCATACGGGGTTATGTTTGCAAAAATAATGGTGGAATATTGTATTGTCATCCGACCTTACTAACTGTGCCAAATTCCATACATCGGCAATGTCAGGAAGTATGTTAAATGAAGGATACAAGATTTGAGGACAAACATGAAAAATAAGAATTGAGTTAAAGAAAAGCAAGTGAAACGAAGTAATTTGTTTAAAAAACTCCTAAAGAAAATAGGTTAGAATTTGAAAAAACATACAAAGGCAACATAAAAGGAGTTGTAAAGGGATGCTACAGTAATGAAAAAAAAAAATATATAAACATACTAACAAAATCTGAAAACGATCTCTAGATAAGAATGCACAAGATTTTCTACACGATCATCCGAAATAACAAAAGGAACCGAGCACAATAAACATTCAGTTTTGGGGAGTCTCGTTCGTAAATACTCATAATGTGCGTATCTGGGGATCACGAAATATTGCGGTGTGAATTTTCTGATCCTTAGATACGCCCATTACAAGAGTTTACTTTTCCATTAACGTGAAATGTTAATTCATCACTGAATACGAATGATAACGTCTTCATCGTCACGGTGCATCATTTCATTTGCGAAGCTAGCATGCAAACCATAATCTGTAGAGTTTGCCCGCAGCTAAAATTGCTCTTTCATTTCACGTATAATTAATGTACGTAAAACTTGAAAAATACTACATCGCTTTAAAACCTCGATATTCATTTTGAAACACACGGCATAAATTATCACCGACCCTGCAGCGACTTCCGTCTCTTACTCGTCTTTAAACGTTTCTCTTCATTTTGTATTTTCCGACCTAATTTCCAAAATACTCCTGTAAAACAAATTTCACAGGCCTGTACTCTTTTCCTTCCTACTCTTTTCTACCGAGCACGTCCCACTTAGAAGAATCTATTTTTAATTCTTAGATCTATATTTCATATTAGTTTTCCTTGCTTCCGCTATTCTGGTTCTCATATATTAATTTCCCTATCACTGTAATTTTACACCTTAGATATAAAAAGAAATTCTCTAATCACTGGTATTTTATATGCTCTTTTTTTTTGTCTTCAGTCATTTGACTGGTTTGATGCAGCTCTCCAAGATTCCCTATCTAGTGCTAGTCGTTTCATTTCAGTATACCCTCTACATCCTGCATCCCTAACAATTTGTTTTACATATTCCAAACGTGGCCTGCCTACACAATTTTTCCCTTCTACCTGTCCTTCCAATATTAAAGCGACTATTCCAGGATGCCTTAGCATGTGGCCTATAAGTCTGTCTCTTCTTTTAACTATATTTTTCCAAATGCTTCTTTCTTCATCTATTTGCCGCAATACCTCTTCATTTGTCACTTTATCCACCCATCTGATTTTTAACATTCTCCTATAGCACCACATTTCAAAAGCATCTAATCTTTTCTTCTCAGATACTCCGATCGTCCAAGTTTCACTTCCATATAAAGCGACACTCCAAACATATACTTTCAAAAATCTTTTCCTGACATTTAAATTAATTTTTGATGTAAACAAATTACATTTCTTACTGAAGGCTTGTTTGGCTTGTGCTATTCGGCATTTTATATCGCTCCTGCTTCGTCCATCTTTAGTAATTCTACTTCCCAAATAACAAAATTCTTCTACCTTCATAATCTTTTCTCCTCCTATTTTCACATTCAGCGGTCCATTTTTGTTATTTCTACTACATTTCATTACTTTTGTTTTGTTCTTGTTTATTTTCATGCGATAGTTCTTGCGTAGGACTTCATCTATGCCGTTCATTGTTTCTTCTAAATCCTTTTTACTCTCGGCTAGAATTACTATATCATCAGCAAATCGTAGCATCTTTATCTTTTCACCTTGTACTGTTACTCCGAATCTAAATTGTTCTTTAACATCATTAACTGCTAGTTCCATGTAAAGATTAAAAAGTAACGGAGATAGGGAACATCCTTGTCGGACTCCCTTTCTTATTACGGTTTCTTTCTTATGTTCTTCAATTGTTACTGTTGCTGTTTGGTTCCTATACATGTTAGCAATTGTTCTTCTATCTCTGTATTTGAACCCTAATTTTTTTTAAATGCTGAACATTTTATTCCAGTCTACGTTATCGAATGCCTTTTCTAGGTCTATAAACGCCAAGTATGTTGGTTTGTTTTTCTTTAATCTTCCTTCTACTATTAAGCTGAGGCCTAAAATTGCTTCCTTTGTCCCTATACTTTTCCTGAAACCAAATTGGTCTTCTCCTAACACTTCTTCCACTCTAGCTTCTTTTTCACTGTAGTTTCTTTTGAAACTAGCTGTGAAAAATATTAAAGTTTTTTACATAAAAATTTTTGTTTTTTCAATATTCTTTAAAATGGTCTGTCACAACCGTGTCTTTCAGTTTAAAATTTTTGAGCCACTTACGAAGGCTTAAGGAGTGTGCAGTCATCACATACTTAAAAATAGACATTCCAGGTACGATCATTTGCTAAATTTCTTTTTATTCTACATTAATAATAATAATAATAATGATTAATCACAGAATAACCATATAAAAATAGATTAAAGAACAATAACATATACCGTTTGCAACACAACACTACCGTAACGGTAAAAAATTGCTTCCTTTGTCCCTATACTTTTCCTGAAACCAAATTGGTCTTCTCCTAACACTTCCTCCACTCTCCTCTCAAATCTTCTGTATAGAATTCTAGTTAAGATTTTTGATATGCTCTTATCTTACTACTTATCACCAAGATTATTTCATATTCTTTTTCATTCAACTTCATAACCTTTTTTTCAATTTCACTTATTTTCAAACTACGCTAGCTCATTTTAAAATCTATATATATCGCTCAGCATTTCTTCAAACTATATATATATATATTTAGTAAAAGAACGATTGTCACGGGCAAATCTTAATACTTTTTTATTTTTTTCTCGTCGTATCGAAATTCCACTTTCAAATTTAACGCCTTTTACAGATTTACATGAGCCATATAGATGGCTTCATTCTGTTTAATCCTACTTTCTAAGAATAATCAGAAGACCGTAACGGCTTGCTTTGGAGCCATTCTCTTCCTGAAACAGAATTTTTCTTCTTCTAGTACACTTTCTATAGCACATTTCATTCAGTTGAATTTACAACCGAATGTAATGGTAATTTAACCTCAGCAGGTACTTTCGATGAAGCTGTTAAGACTAATCACGCGGCAATTTTCACACACTTCTGATCCCGATTTCCTTAATTTCATAAAGATTACAGTTTTTATAAATTTTTTGTATAATTCTCCGTTATCATAAATCCTAAATCGCTTTCCCTAACACCTTTTTTTTATTTAAGTCTTTTAGAACTACATCAAACTGCGATCTCAGTGTACGATCTATTCCTGCCAACGAACCGATGGCAGGAAGAGATGTACACCGAATCGATGTACAGGAGCACGGTATTCAGCTCTGTAAAGCAAACGGTGGAAACTCATTTCACATCTCGGTAATCAAATAATATTCTACCTTTAAATAATATTCTTGAAAATGCTTAAGCATTTTCAACTTTTATTTATTTAAAACTTTTATTTATGCTTTATTTTTTTAAACTTTTTTTAGAATTGTATCATGTTTCCTTCACCCACCCGATAACATTTTGTCCAGTTAATACTGGACGAAAATGATGTAAAAGACGAAAAAAAAGACGTAATCGCCTAAAGAATAATCTAAATCTTTTTCTATCTGGCCGAGAAAAACAATGGTGAGGTTCATTTTTTTATAAAAGAAGAAAACATGCACGTTATTATCGTCAAAATAGAAGAAAAAAAGAAATAAAGAAATGATCAGATTATTAGGTCTACATTAATATATATAGATTAACAGATGCGGCCATGCATTTCTATGACCTTTCTGATTCTTTAGTAGTATATCGAATCACAATGAAAACAATAACAATAAATCAGACAAATCAGTGGATAATTATGCCATTGTTCGAAATTCATACGCAAATTAATTTTAGAAAAAAGACAAATAGAAAAATAACACAAACAAAAGACAAAATATATTACACGATCACGATAATTGTCTAATAGTCTTCTACGTGCCGGTTTTATTTTAATAATAAAAATAATCGAGCAGAATATGACGATAAAGGATTACGGGAATTACAGATACCCAGCGTACCGGTGATAGCAAATTGCCTGTAAAATCCAAGTAAACAGCACGTATCCCCGACGAAAAAGGCAGACGTACCGTGTTCCACCTGCTATTTAAACCACTGTCGAAAACGACTACTCACTTTTTTCAACCTTCGTTTCGCGAGACGTGAATTTTAAATGAATCTTTTTATTCTGACCGTTACACCTAATGATACCTTATGCAAATCACATCAGAAATGAGTACATCGCTACTCTACGAATAAAGAAAGGAACTGGTCCACCATTTATCTGAATGGATCAAGGGAAACCGTGGTAAAAGCCTTCTCAGAACAGCTACACAAAATATACTCTTACAATAATTATAAAATAAAAAAAAAGGTAAGATTAAAATCCATATTACTGATTTGAAATATAAAAACACTAAATACATGAAGCTACTAATCACACAAAACAGATTCAGAAGACGTTTAAGAAAAATATTTGAGCACACATTTACGTAAATAATTATGCAAATTCTGCGAAATTTTGTTTATTACTAGTTTCCGAAATCCTATCGTCCAAAAATCTACATGACATCCTAACTGAAAAGTTGCGAGTTACAGTTTATATATCTTACTACACACATCTGTATTCTTTCTTTAACTTTTTATTTTTTTAAATTAAATCATCCATTATACATCCCGGCAAATAATACAGATATATTCAAAATGGGATATTTTTCGGACCTAAAACGTAAGTGTAAATAAAAATGGACAAAGGAAAAATATATCGCTATCATCCATTACATTAAAACATTTTCTATTAGCGAATCTAAAATAAAGAATAAAGCGCTGACAGAAACTAAATGATAGAAAACAATTTATTGAACCCGACGACAAATGGAATCTTATCTCTTGAATTGGGTCAAGATTTTTTTTATAAAAACATACCTCTCTCTATGTAAAAAAGTTCAATAATAATATTTCATATTATTTTAAAAATAATAATAAAATATATGTAAGTGAATTTTATTTTCATTTTAAGTCTAAAATAAAACGAATTTTAAAATTTGGAAGGAATGTAAAATTTTAACGATTACATTTTTTCCCTATCGTCATTTAAAACATATTCGCAATGAGTTACGTAACTTTCACGTCTTTGTCCTTGACAGATTTTCATTTCAAATAAGTAAAATTTATGAAACATTAAAATTCTAAATTCTTAAGTCGGATTCCATAGATCACCGTTAAAAAATTCCCACGTCGTCTGCATTAATTCAGTTGGATTTCCTTTTCCGAAAATTAGTTTTAAAAAATTGATATTTTAGACTTATATCCAATTTCCATTCAAAATTATTCTTGGGCGTAAAAGTTTATTTATTGGACTTATTACTTATTTCAGTAAGTTGGATCAATTCGACGCACTATTATTCAACAACAGTAACGAATATGGATACCGTGATGTCACTTTGTCCGATGGGATCGAAAATCAATCTAATGGTGGAATACGTATAGCCAAATTTCAACATTTTTGGTCAAAACCCGTTCACCAATTTCCGAAACACGACTAAAAACTGTTTAGAAATAATATTGAATATTCCCCATCCCTAAATTAAATCGATTTTGTGCTTTGAAATTTTAAATAAAACGTGCTAAAAATTAAGAATGACGAAACTACCCTTCCTTTACGTAATTTTGTCAAAAATTAGTTAAGCAGTGTTGGGCCAGTCCGGAAATATTTATCAAAATACAGATCGTAACTATCTTTTAGAAAAGTCTACAATTTTTTTTTTTTTACTAAAGAGATCTTGAACGACAAACATTTACACACTCCCGATACATAAAATTTTGATAGATCGCTATATTTTCTCTTTAGAGCTACGTTGCTGCAGCAGCGATTGAGGCATAGTCGGGAAAGTAAAAATAATTGAAAAACGATTTTAATGCCAGATATATATTACTACCACTCTAGAAACACAGTTTAGAAAATGTAGTTTAGCGAAGTTTCTGTAAGTTTCATTTAAACGTAAAGCCCACCGTTGAAGTAGACACATATATAATACGTCGTTTTTTATTAGAAAACGGATAAATTTATTTTTCATTAATGTTTCACCCGGGTTGAACGCAAGTAAATTTATCATTCCGGTGGCTGTATAAAACGCCAAACATGGAACCAAGCCGTTCTAGGGTAAATACCGACCTTCCAATCGATACCTACTATTTTTGTTTTATTAGTGTTTATTTTTTATGTAAAAACACTAAAGTAACACATTCCCTTTTAAATTCAATTATAATGCTCGGTAAATTGTTTTCATAGATAAAACTATTATATAAAAATTCATACAAACGATCATAAAGAGAAAGAGAAAACTTACTTCAACACCTAATTACCACGGAAAAAATACACCCCATATATTTTTACGACTGTTTTTCCGATGCTTAACATTATCTCGAGTACATATAATACTATAAGGTTTGCGTGTGACAAGCAATAAACTACATTAAAAATACCAACCGGTCGTTAATGTGCGCGACCGGGTATAATTTATAACGTACTAATTTAATTTTTGACTTCCTTCAATCATAATGTAGATAATTAAACATTAACTACGCATTTAAAAATATGATAGTACGTCGTTAATGTAGTTTATTAATAAATTAACTATAACGCAACTACCGATTAAAAAAATATACAACAATCACAAGATTACATATCAAAGATTTTTAAGGCCGCAAAAAGTTCTATGAAAAACTGAACATTCCCGCCAATTGCGCATAGCTTAAAATTTAACCCCTTCCTTGAAATGTAATATAAAAAAATGTTGCTTCTTTATTATTTTATCTTTTATCTAAAACAGAAGAAATAATCGAAAAAAATGTTAAATGCAATTCACAAATGAAAGTTTGTGGAACCATTAAATTAAATGAACGTCATTGTTTTGCGATACTCGACAAAAGTTTTCTTTTTATAGGTTACCATCTTAACCCTTCGATAAAAATATTCCCACTCTGATAACGCATTGTTTAGTAAAAAATAAATAAATTTTTAGTTAATAGTCGTGATAATAGAAGTTTAAAAATAATTACAAACAGCGATCTTTTTGTTTGGGGTGGGGGATGATTTTCTTTATTTTTACAACAAAATGTAATTTCCCATAGAATAATTACAAATAAGATAACATAAAAAAACCGGACGAATAAAATTTTTATAACCTCCAATCCTCTTCTAGATATAACAATACTATTACCCTTGTGTTGAAATATCTTCGTACAAAATGTTTTACTGAAGACATTTTGTTTTATGATTTAGGGGACCCCAAACGTCAAGAAACACAATAATGACACAACCATACGCAAGAATGACAAGATCCTATATCGGATTCGCTTAGATAAGTGATGGTGAAATCGTTTTTCGTCTACTTCTTAACAATATTGTTGTAGCGCATCAGCGTTTTAAGCCGTCGAAATGTAGGCGATGTTAGCCCTGTGATTTCACCTTTAGATCGTCCGCCGTAGCAACATTTTGTTTATGAACACAAATACGTTGAACACAGAACACTCTCAAACTGATATCGCTCTACTTTTGGTGCTTTATAAACGAGTCACAGCTATAAGAAACATCGACAAAAGTTAATGTAAAACAAGAAATGAATGTTTTCCCTAAAATCATTAAAGTATCTTTAATGCTACTTTTTTCAGTCAGATATTTACAGAAAGGTGATGTTAGAGTAGGAATAAGAAAAAAGTTATCATTTTATTAAACTTTAAGGACATAAAATTGAAAACAAATGAACCAAATCCGCGACAGTAGATTTGTAGATTTCAATATTACTTCTCGAAGGAGGGTTCGAATAATTATTGAGGAAGAGGGCTAGGCTATTACCTACACTACGGACTGGATTAGAATGAATATTGTAAAATAAATTGATTGAATGAATAATGTAAAATACGGTAGTTCTATTCTATATCGTTCTATTCTATATTAGAATCGATTCGAGAACATCGAATATAATAACTAAACAATTAAACATCAGATGTTAATTTACTATCTTCATACATATCCTTGTCATTTAATAATCATAACACTTAAATTTTCATTTTATATATATATATATATATATACATACACACACACACACACACACACACACACACACACACTCAGGTGTCCCACTGTAATTTTTGAGATCCAAATTAGAGAGTAAAGCTGATGGTTTCTTGTGCAACTTGAGCTGGGAAACAGGATAAAATAGATCCCAGAACTGCAACCCCAGTAATTTTTAAAATATCTGACGTAAAACACAAAATTTGGTGTCGAAAGAGAAGGGATTTAGGTTTGTAGTACAATAGGTTTCTTAAATGACTAACAAATTCAGATTTCTAAGAAAATTAATATAAGTACAGTCAATAAAAACCTTTAAAAATATTGTGATTGCGAAAAATTTCGTTTTTCAGATTTCAACGGAAATATCGATTTTGACAATCTCCGAATCGGCGTGACTTCTGTACGTACGTATATATCTCGCATAATTCAAAAACGATTAGCCGTAAGATTTGAAATTTTGGATTTAGGACTGTTGTTAACATCTACTTGTGCACCTTCCCTTTTGATGGCAATCGACTGAACCAAGAGTGTCCAAAAAAGCCCAAAATCTAAAAAAATTAGATTTTGAACTTTTTCTTAATTGCAGTAATAAACCCTCATCGAGAGCTTTTCAACGATATATCATAAGTAGTGCTTATTTTCATTGATTCCAGAATTATAGCCAAATAAAATTTTAATAAATGAATATTTGGATCTTACAAGGGGAAGGCACATCGGTTCGAATTAGACATCATCTCTTTTTTTTAACTTTTTTTTAATTTAAATATATTAAATTAAATAATAATTAATTATTAACCTCTGATTGTAAACAAATTTTACGATAAATAATATTTCATTAATAACAATAAAAAAAAAGAATATGAAAAAATATCACAAGTTATTAATGAAATAAAATTTAATGTACTTTCCATTTAAAAAAAATGTGTATTCGTAATTTAATAGGCTTACAAGGAAGGCATATGGAGTTCACATCAGATTTTTTATTGAAGCAAAAGAGAAGAAAAGTTGAAATAAAATTGTATTATTCATTCTGTACCTAAAAAATAAAATACATGAAATGATAAATGTTAACAGAATAACAAACCTCAATTACAGGAATTGTTTGAAATTCCCTCATTCAAAACGTACATAGCACTCTGCCCGACGTAAAATACTTCCGGTGGCTTTCCGTATTATTTCAGGATCGTTTCGTATAAATTTAATAGAATCTCGTATTTTAACGAGTAACTCTTCTTTAGTATTAACGTTTTGTTTTTACACTATCTTTTCACATGACCCCAACTTAAGTAATCTGGTAGCGTTAAGTCAGGTGATCGTGGTGGCCAATCTATATAGGTCCACCACGCCCAATCCAGTTTAAGAAATTAGCATTCAGGTGTTTTCTAGGTACTAAAGAAAAATGTGGCGTAGCACCAACGTGCTGGAGAATCATTTGTAATCTAGTTTGTAAAGGTACATCTTCCAAAAGAGCCGGCAAATTATTTTTCAAGAAATGAACGTATAGATCTTCCGTAAGGTTTTCATTGAAAACAGACGGTCTTAGAATTTTGTCATAAATAATGCCACACCAAACATTAATGTCAAATCTATGTCGGAAAGTAGTTTCCACAGTATCGTGTGGATTGTCTTCGCTCCATAAATTACTATTTTTAGAACTGAAGACTCCGTTTCTCGTAGAAGCGGCTTCATCGGTAAATAAAATGAAATTACCTTATCAGCTCTGTCTAGAAGCCAGTGACACAAGTTTTAACATCCGGTGTTTATCTGTTGGCCGAAAATTTTGAACCTTTAGCAGGCGGAGAGGATAAAGATTTTCTTTCCGTAAGATTCGCCGCACTTTGTTTTTTGACAAACCAGTGCGACATGAAATTGCCTTGTACTAGTGCCTGGGGTACGCTTAATATGCTGTATCACGTGATGTTCACAATTAACACGATGATTTACTTGGCGTTAAACAAAAATCTAACAGGTTGGAAATTACCCTTTCGTTCGTAAATGCTGATATGCTTTCGTTTTGTTTGTTATGGTTCAATAAAAATCCGATTTTTAAAAGCTTTTATTTGCTTTATATTTGCTGTATTTACATTAATTTTCTCAGAATTAAATTGTATACAAGTTTTGTTTAATCGCATTTATTTGTCATTTAACAAAGCTATTGCTCTTACAAAACTAAAAAAAAACGTATTATTCGACGCCGAATTTTGTACTTTACATCGGTTATCTTAAAAACTACAGTTCTAGGACCTGTTTTATCCCACTTCCCAGCTCAAATTACATAACAAACCACCAACTTTAGTCCTTAATTTTGGTCCCAAAAATTACATTAGAGCTTTTTATTAGAAGAGCTGAAAAAGTTTTTTGAAAGTTTTTCCGTTTCCTCGTCCTCCTTGGACTATATATATATATATATATATATATATATACAAACTCTTTGTACTCTTGACTCTTTGTATATATACAAAGAAATTTTTTTTATATCATGAATAATTTGACTTGAATCTGGATGAGATCAACACCTCATAAATTTGTCATAAAAATTATCTTAATATAACAAAAAAGATAAGATACTTAGTATTTTATCACCCGTAATAGCAAAATAACTGTCGTCACGACCTACATTAAAAAAAGGAATATCTTTCTAGCACATTTAAAATCGACTGGAAAAGTTTCAAATCTATTTGACCACACTTAATAAGTAAAATATAATCAAATGATTTTATTCTTAAAACCTGTATAGTAAAATCCTTTAAAATTCCATACAGTTTGGACAAATATTTAAAATCAAATAAGAAATAAAACTTTGTTGCTTTTAAGAATACATTTTTTTTGTAAAACGTACATACAAAATAAACAATGGTGTATAAAGGGAAATTTACAGTTTTGAACTGAAATATTTCTTAGTTAATGTTCCTAAGTTAATTTAACGACTTTATTTTACTTTAATGTTTAGTAAACGTAACCAAATTTCTCAAAATAAAGAGAAAAACTACTATTAAAAACGATCCAGCCCACAACAACAAATATACCGTAAACTAATCTTTTTTAAATTTTATTTTAAATTTATATGAATAAAAATTCATGAACGATATTTAAACTGAAAAACAAGAAAATACTCAAACAGTTATAAAAATAATTTTACTTAAAATTTATATAATAAATTTTAAATTGTTATAATTTATATATATATATATATATATATATATATATATATATTTTATTTTAATACTCTATTTAGTAATCATAAACTATATACTCCTCTCCTAACGACAATATGTAAAAAAAATTTACAAAGTCATAACCTAACATTACCATTCCAAGAAATTAGTTTTTGTCCTCGAAAAGGTCAAAAAGAGCAGGCATTGAATAAACTGATTTATTAGAAATATAGGATATGTAGGGCAAAGCAAACTAATAGAAATATTGACAGTAGAGTAATATGATACATATTGATCATAAATACAAAAAACTGGAGATAGTGATTGACACTCAACATTAGTTGTGAAACCGGTCACAAAATTAGTTCATTAGATGGTATAATCTTTTTTAATATACACCAAACACCAATGGTAATTGAAAAACTTACTTTACCTAAAGCTAAATAACGATAGAAGACTAATATCTAAGCCTTTTAAAATTTAAATCTATTAAAAAGCTTTTAATTATAAGGACATTAAACGACTATCTCCTCATCTACTATTTGTTTACGAGCCAGCATACCTCTTAAAAGTAGGTATTTATCTTTCTTGAAATAAATTTTTATTTTATCCGATCCACACAAACGGCGGTCATCATCATGTAGTAGTGACGATTATGAGATTGTAGTTTAATCGGTATTGATTTTTTTTAGTTAACTTTCCGCTTTCCATTAGCATTAACTAAAACGATAATTGTTTTTATATTTAACTTTTATTCTATAAATATTTATCATATTCTCTTTATATTCACTTACAACATTCCTTATATTCTTACAACCTTTATTTATTTAATTTTTTTTACGTACAACATTCCCCGTATCTAATGATGACGATGACTGTTTAGTAAATACTGAAAAAGAGAGAAACGTTTTTTCTCCGATATTTGTTTTTATAGATTACAAGCCGGCCCGTCTAGTCAGAACGTGAACCCTAGCGGCTCAGTTCGGCCCAGGCGAATCCCGGAGCCGACGCAGGGGCTCCTCGGGGCCTCCCCCGCGGCCACAGAGCTCGCCATTCCAGATTTGTCAAGTGGACCGACGCCCTGGACACCCACAGAGCTTGCTTCGGTCACCATTCCTATCTACCCAGAGGGCTCCACCTTCTGAACCCCCGTACTGTACGTTATCCTCACGGTTGTGAGATACTGATAAATAATAACTGTAGTATTCAGGCTTTATAGAAACCTGAAAAGGAAACTAAATTACAAAAGATAGAATAATAGTAACCATGGTAAATGAAGTACACACCTTCGAAGACGAAAAATTCATAACTTATTTCTTTGTCAAGGTGGCAGAAATATAACAATGAAGTAAAAGGATTAATTTATTTCTTCCTCAATGGATATCTTTAATTCACAACTTCACTCTCTTTGGAGGAGACGAAATAATGAATATTTTTGATATTTTAACCTTCAAGGGAGCTAGGGCCTCGGTCGATGGCTTAAAACCTTCCCTGGAATAACAGGAAAGTATCCTGCAAATTTGAAAGTGATCGGTCGGTTAGTTCTTGGGTGATTACATATATATATATAAAATGTATAATTTCTGAATAACTGTGATCTGTTGGATCGAGGATGTACATGATGGATGCAAATAAACCGCGTTTGCATTTTGAAAATCAGATGATTGTTTCCAGAAATATTATACGAACAAATGAGGAGGAGCAAATGGGGCATTTGCTCCTCCCAAAACATCGCCCCAGGGGCACCCCGTTTGTTATCAGTTGCAGTTGATGGTGATAATTGGTCTAGCCTCCCACGATGTGCTCGCATACTTCGACACTCTAGCTTCACACGCAGTACTCACGAGAAGCCCATTATTGGTAATCAGAATTTTTTTAAATTTATTTAATATTTTATTTAGCGTATTATACAATTTTTGTAATATAATTCATTCGATTGATTCCAATCATTCAGTTCAAACCCAGCTCACACATTGATAGAGACGCGCACGCGCACACACACACTCAATTGTATACACACACACACACACACACACACACACACACACACACACACACACAAACGCACACACACGAGATGAAATACATGAAAAAACCTTCTCAGTTACACCAAAAAACTATGGTTAAAAATTTGGTTGCGATTGATCGTAGTTTTTTGTTTATCCCTCTTCCTCTTTATATAACAGTTTAGATATAGATTATCGATTTATTTTTAATTTATTCCAGATTTTTTATATAATCATCGTTAACTTAAGACGATGATCTGCGCCTTTTATTTATCTTAAGTGGATTGTACGTTGAGAGGCGATTAACGAAAATATTTCTTAAATATTCAAATCGGTAAGAATCGTACGATATATTTGAAACGAGTGGGCGGGTGAAGTCACACATATATGATTTCAACTGCTTTTAACGCAAATAATTTATTTATTGCATTAAGTTCATTTTCTTCATTATTATAGTAAGAGTTTTTTTTTTTTTTAATCACATAAATTAATCTTTCAAGGTTTAAAATACTATTAAAAATTATTATATAATGATTATTACAAGCATTATTTAATCTTTACTACATGTCTACTTTTCCCTCGTATCTTTTAACTAAGTAAAAATTTAAATACCTTTAAATTTGTACTTTTTATTTAAAATTTAATGAGTACTTACAATAAAATGTGATACCCAATCACTTTTTTTCTTTTTTACTGCAATCTGACTTCCTACGGTTCACGTTAGCCCTGACTACTTTCTTTTCCAAAATTCTTTCTTCTTTCCTTTAATTTACCCCATTTTTTCGGTCCATCCGCTTTTTTTCTTTTTCTGTTTCTCTGGAAATTTAGGTTCAACTAATAATTTATACAAAGATTGTCCATCAAAAATAATTTCTTTTGAAATGTTTAATAATCATGATCTTTGATCGACGTTCATTTATGTTTGATAATCATGAATTTAATAATCATTGGTCTTTCTTCATCAATATTTTTGAACCGGCTTATTTTGCTTTTCCTTTTTTTTTAAAAAGTTCAACATTTGTTTTGTTAATTTAGCCTCATCCGT
The DNA here is from genome assembly GCF_047948215.1 of Lycorma delicatula. Classification (NCBI taxonomy): domain Eukaryota; kingdom Metazoa; phylum Arthropoda; class Insecta; order Hemiptera; family Fulgoridae; genus Lycorma; species Lycorma delicatula. The sequence continues at coordinate 100,157,326 of NC_134462.1, forward strand.
TCTATGTATCCATAAAATCTGAGTTTTTTCCCCATTGTACGGTTTATTTCTTCAAATATTTGGTAAATTTCTTCTGGTTTTCTTAATTTTTAAATATTATCTTCGAGTTTTGGGGCTGTGGAATTTAAAAAAATTTTTTTTTTCAACTTTTATTCGATTTTTCCAAGAAAAATTTTACAATTTTCCGTGATAAAACAATTCTGTAAAACTGCGCTTTTATAGCGTCTTATTAATATTGCATTTTTAGATAAGGTATATTTATTGTAAATGTATCTAGTAAAATTATAAGCCACTTCCATTTTTTGTGTTCTGACTTTCATTCCTCCTTTATAAAAAATACTGGAGGTAATTATTACAATAATATTTAAAGGTTTGGACTCCTGATCGATTCTTCTTTTGAAATATTCACGGTTTGGATTCTATTTCTGCGATTGGAAAACCGTTTTGTTTTTTCGTATGAAATTTCTAAACGGATTTTGTTTGAACATCTTTTTAATTCTTGAATTTTGATTTTATCCTCTCTAATGTCTTTTACCAAAATTACCAGATCGTCAGCAAATGCTAAAACGTTTACATTTACAGATTTTATCACCGTTTTTGTGTTCGTTTATTTTAACTATTTGGATTTTTCTATTCCATTCTCGAATTACTTCTTCAAAAAGGCAATTGATAAGAAACTAATAATAAGAACCAAGACATACAATAAGATATAGTGTCAATCCAGTTTTTATTTCAAACTGTTTCGAAATTACGCCTAAAAATTTAAATGTTTAAATTTGTTTTCCTTTAATAATAAACAATATTATAATAAACATATTTCCCGTTCTGCTGTTTTTTACTTTTTTTAATCTTTTTATAAAAAATGAATTTTTTATCGCTTATATTCATGTATATAACTAGCCAGAACCTGGAACCTCAGGGCCCAGGCGAACCCCGGAGTCAGCTCAGGGGTTCCTCGGAGCCCCCCGAGGCCATGGGGCCGCAGAACTCGCTTCGCTTGCACATTCCCGTGTTGCAGGGGGACGGCGCCTTGGACACCCGCAGAGCTCGCTTCGGTCGCCGTTACTGTCTTCCCAGAGGGCTCCGCCCCTGGACCCTCCGTACTGTTCGTTATCCTCATGATGGCGAGAACAGTACCGATAAATAACAACTGTATATTGTTATTGTTACGCGTGAGTAACAAGTATTCAGGCTTTAAAGAAACCTGAAAAAGAAACCGAACTACAATAGTAGCTATGGTAATTAAAGTACACGCACCTTTGACGACGAAAATTTCGTAACATATTTCTTTGCCGTGGAGACGGATATATAACAATGAAGTAAAAGGACTAATCCCTTTTTTCCCTTAATAAGTATCTTTAATTTACAACTTCACCCTCCTTGGTAGTGAAGAAATAACGAATATATTTAATATCTTAACCTTCAAGGGAGCTCGAGCCTCGGACTATGGCTAAAAGCTTCCTTGGTATAATATGAATGTATCCTGAAAATTTGAAAGCGATCGATCGGTTGGTTCTTCGAGACTTTAAGAGATACAATATATCTAATACACTTCTCGATTACGCCCAAGAAACTTGGGTAAAAATTTGGTTGCGATTGATCGAGTTGTTTTTTGTTTATCCCGAATAAACAAACTCTTCCTCTTTAAATAATTATACAGACAGTAGCAGCTATTTTTTTATGTTATAAGAGAAAACCTAATTGATAATTAAAGCAGGTGGTATATTAACTTTCTAACAGAAAAATTAAATTAAAAAACTATAAAAATTAAGCAACAGTAAATTTATAATTTAAATGCTGTTTATCTAAAAAAATAAATAAATTTTGTCGTACCTTAGAAAAATAAATTAAAGTCTGCTTTAATAGAGGACGGGTGAAAAAACTTAGCCTCTTTTCAGAATATGTTGCTTAAAATACAAATAATATTACTCCACTCTACAACCAAATAAATGCGGTTACTTATTATTACAACTCCGTTCTGCTTTTACAGTATGACATTTGTCTTTAAAAATTAGACGTTTTTAAGTGAAAATATTCTTTAATCTTATTTATATTATATGATTTCGAATAATAAAAACTTTGCGGTTGTTAAAATTATTACACCTATTTTATAGACAAGATAAAAAGTTGATTAAAAAGTACAATACATAACACGCATATAAAGTGAAGACTAGATGTACAGTCGTAACTTAAATGACATTCTGCTGTCACTTCTTGTGTTGCAATGAACAATTTTTTACTAGCAAACGTAAGATTTTATTCCTTATAAGATAAAGGATTTGTACAATTTGGTTAAAGTAGCAAATTAAAAGTAATATGAACATAATAACATAATAATTTTTTTTATGAAAACGTTTGGTCTATTTACAAGCATTTTTCTTAAAACTGTAACGCAAAACTTTACGGATCGATCGATGTAAATCTGAAATCAGAAGGTAATGTTAATCTAGAAAGCAAATATTTACATTAACAATGTAAATAGAGTGTATCGATTAAGTAACAATCTCATTCATAGAAGTGGTTATACCTTATTTCTCTGACCAGATAGTATAAAAATATTGTCTAAGCGACAAAATTAATATATCTTCAACATTAATATATATTAATATATCTTCAACATGTACTGAAATGACAGATTATTATCAACTAGATGTGATCCTAACGCACACCTCTCTAATATTACTTAAGTGTTTATATAACAGGTAATCACCTGTTATAATTTAAAGGATTAGTTATAATTTAAACCATCAATAGTACCTGTTTAAGTGTTTATATAAATAAAATGAAAATCATTATATTATATAAAATAAAATATATTTTCGGCCAACCAAGGTTAGGGGATGGCATTTACTCTTTATGGATATTTAGAATGACTATAAAAAAATTCTGAAAAAAAGATGCAGCAAGATTTTTATTTGTAGTATTGTAATCTGATACTAACACTGCTTTTCGATAAAGTATTTTTTTATTGATAAGTAATTTAAATATTAGACAATCTTACTGACCTAAGTAATTAATGCAAGTAATCTAACACGATCGCTCTCTGTCTCATACCAATATTTCTCTTTCACCGATTGTATTTATTTTTAATCAAATATTTAATTAGAAATTTACGGTAATTTATTTTATTTATGATAATATCTTTGAATCAATTAACTGAACTTAATCTATTTAAAATTATTTTAATTTTATACATTCTTTTATAATGTACATACACTGACGTGACGCTTACTTGTAATTATCGCGTCCAACGCCAATACTACCACAATTTAAGATAAAAATACGATTCAAGGGTTAAAATAAAATAAAATTTATTTCACTAATAACTTCTGATTTTTTTTCATATTTATTATTATTATTGAATTACTTTATTTATTGTAATTTTTTTTCTATCAGAGGTTAATAATTTTAACATTCAGATTTATATTAAAGTAGCATAACGTTTCTAAAAAACTTATAACAAGATCGTGTCTAGTTGATTAGTATATTGAATGGTATAGTTATGGGAAAAACAAAAAAAGAGCTAAATAAATTAATTATTGAAAAACAAAAAACCCAACTATTAATTAAAAAAGAACAAAAATAGGTAAGCAAGTCTTTCTTTCTTTTCTTACAGGCATTTTTTTCAGGATACAGTAAGTGTTAGCGATGTGAAATTAATTATTACTTCCACATTTTATGTTTTATCGGGTGCCTATTAGTCTTAACAAAGAAGAGGCCATTAAAGTCACCACCTCATATAATATCCTACACAGTCGGGGTGGATACCGGTATTCTTTAGCGATAGGGTTTCAATTAACTACACATCTCAGGAATAGTCGACCTGAAGCTGTAGACAACTACACATCATTTACATTCATTCACATCCTCATTCATTCTCCGTAGGAAGTAGTGCGGTGGTTCCGGAGGCTAAACAGAAATAAAAAGCACCCGACTACAACAGAAAAAGTGTAGAAATACTCTTCAATTTCACATCGCTGACTAACTTGTGGTATCCTGAAAAAATGCTTGTAAAACTTGTTTAACTATATGTTGTTCGTTTTTTAATTAGTAATCGGGTTTTTTGTTTTATAATAATTATTTTATTTAAATTTTAAATACAATTTATGCAAACGTAATCGAAAAATATAAAATCTTCCTGGAAGACAGCTAAAAGATGAAAACTCGTTCTTGTTTTGCGTGTTTAAACGGTATGATTTTCAATACAGATACAAAAATGAACTGAATAGCAGTTTCCACAGTAAAAGTCGATTCCTACAGACTGAAAAATAAAAATGTCCCACCTGTTAAAGAACGATGTGAAATTTAAATCTGTATGCAAGGTGAACAGCCTCAATTCGGTGTACTTAAAAAATTCCATAATAATAACAGGTATTATGCACAAAATAAATATTATTTCATTTATTAACACCATCTCTATGAAAAGGGAAGTTCTCGATCAGCGCTCTAACAAAATAATTAACAGAAACTAATAACGATATTGCATTAATAATTATATTATGGTTATTATCACCATTTCTACAGAAAAATGAATAATAATTACTAAACCGTTTCCAGCAACGATAATTCAACGATAAAAATTTACTATTGATTGTACTGATTGCTAACGATTAGACTAATAACTTATATTTTAAAATCAAAACACATAACGCCAGAAATTTATATAAAATTTAATTAAAAAAACATAAAACAATAATTAAAGTCAATAAAGCAAAATTATAAAGTATCTATAAATGATTTTATAATGGGGAAAACGTTGATTAGGGATTGAACAATAATAACCAATAGCACATATATATTTAGCAGCAACAATAAAAGTTGTCAGTTATTAAAAACATTTACTATCGATTACAGTACACATTACAAAGTAAATTATATTACTTATTACTGAATTACATCACCTTAATTTTAATATAAGATTAGAAAAGCAATGAAATATTAAAAAAAAAACCAATAGTAAAGTAAATGTACATATATGTTTTGACAATTTTATCTCAAAATTACGCAAGTAATGCTCTTCCATAAATGACACTGCTTCCTATATCAGTTTTATTGGAATTGCATTACGCTTTTGTGAATGGGTTAGGCAACTAAATACTATTCAAATATAACAGAGATTACAGTAACAATTTTATTTAACAAAAATAATTTCCTCTTATATTAAAATATGATTTATACTTTAGATGACTTACTAAATAGATAACAAATTACACATTAAATATTATTATCAGCCAATCTCTTATCTAATTAACCAAATCTCGTGTTTTAAATAGAAGCTCGTCGATTAATAAATTGTTTTTAGTTTTTTTTCAGACAAAAAACTAATAAATGCAATAATAAAAATCCAACATTCCTATCAGAATATGTAAAAAGCAACGTTTTTATTACATAAATAAAAATACATAGACGTCGGTTGTGTTCCGCAAACGGGTATTATTTTATTTACCGAACAATTTGACTGATATATTTCACTCGAACATGTTAATAAAAGTGTAGGAACTCTTAAATAACTTTGCTACAGTTAATAATACAAAAATTAAATTAACCAAACGCTCATACATTGAAACAATCAACATTTCTGTACGAGACCACCAATCCAATCCCAAGCACGCAAAAAAGGGGGAAAACTAAAAAAATTATAAATGGAAAATATAGAATTTTAGCACATTTTGCAAAAAATATTATTTGCAAATGCTCCTACTTCAAAATGATCTAATTTTTGATCATATTTTTAGGTCATTTTTGAAACAAGTTGTGCTAAATTTTATATCGCCTCCATTATGATTATAGGTCAGCATAACCTGAAGTTTTTTACGCCAAAATGTTTGCTTATTCTATAAATAACACTTGCATAAAAATCTACAGAAGATATGGGAAAGTAAATCCATCCACTTCTATGCACTTAACACACGTTTGACGTGTTCCCGGCTAAGACGTAAAAATTCTACGTGGGACACACTAAGTTTAAAAGCAAAAATCTATTGCCTTATTCTTTAACAGAAAATTCTCTATCCCAACTGCTACATAAACAACAAATATATAATTATTTAAACGCTTAAATTCTGCCAAATGGTGTTTATTTATTAGCATGTATGTGTAGCAGCGTTTGATCAATTATGATGAGCCACTTTCAATTAAATTTTTTGTAAATATCATAGACAATAATTTTGTACATATCGCAGTCGCTTAAATTGATTCGAACAATAAAAAAACCCTGACACGATACCAAACTCGAAAATGTAGATATAATAATAATTAGCAAATTATTTAACTACGTAATAACGGGGTTTTCCCTGTATAAACGATATTTACAGATCCCGAATCATTATCAGCATTCTTTAATGATGCATTTATAAATTATTGTACTACTACATCTTAGTTACCCGTCACATTTTACAAATGAAGTCTACTCAAATAAATAATGCAGTTTTATACATAATAGGTTAAACGCAACAGTTAAAAATCAACGAATAATTATGCGATTCCTTTTAATATAAATTTTGGAAATTGAACATTTTTCTTGAAATAAATTGCATAATTAAAAAGAATTTCTAAAAAACCTTTTAATGAAACTGGTAAAAGAAAGTACCGTCCACGCCTACGTCTACTATAGCATTTGCATATCTCATTTTCAAAGTCTGCTCTGAAGGGAACATCAGCTTAAATAATGCCTGTAAAATTACCTCGTACAATGTTAACTTTGTTTTCCATGTTTTTCACGCGATTTGATAAAGGAAAAACAAATTAAGGTAAAAGCGGGAGATAAAACAAAATTTCTCTTTAGTAAAACATATATACAGAACAAAACAAAATAACAATTATGGAACAAAAATAAAATAATCTCAATCTACTTTACGTGTAACTGCGTTAAGCTAATTAAAAAGAATGCATTAGCTTAATATAACAAGTAAATAATAATAGGCCCTTGCCGCAGGGTCTTTCTTACTACCGGGCAGGTATTTGTTTATTTAATGTCAGTTACACACGTTTTTTGGTTTTCTTTACGGAAGGAATTATGGAAATTCCTTACAGATCAGACTGAAAATCGTTACTTGGGCTGACCTTTGGGGACGAGCAATGTATTTGCGTCTTTCTCCCGGCACGATCCTCCCTCAGACCGACTATCGAATGCCTGTCGGGTCTAGCATGAATACACCTGATGGCACTCCTGGTTGTTAGAGGATGCAATCTTCCCTTCGCCGGAGGTAGTCGGATGAGCTAATGACGGGTCTAAATTGTAAGGTGGAGGAAAGAAGGACGGTTGGTGAATTTTAGTTGTCATAGACTCTTCATCACTCTCGCCATCTTCTTTGTCTTGCACCGGCTGGACCGGGTTGGAATTCTGAGACGTAGTTACTTCTTTTTTCTTTAGCGTGCTTTTTCCTGTTTACAGTTATAAATAATTACGAACTGTAAACTCAAAATACCTGCTAAGGACAACACATGAGAAAGTGCAAGCCTCTTTGCTCTTACGTCGGACGACTGCTGCGCTTCTTGAGAAGTCGAACATAATCTAATGAATCATTACAGTAGCAGTGGAGCGAGTTTGTTTACGAACAGTACTAATACTTACTGAAGCTAAATGTTTTGTGGTATCTGTAATTATCCTGATAGAATGAGTTAGCCAGACAACCGATAGAAATGCAATTATACACAAATAACACTAATCATACTTACAAATATGTAATATGAGTAATAAGTAATAATATTGTCACATTCCTTGATAAAAGACCCACACATAAAATATTTTTCATTTACTTCTACAGTTAGACATTTTTCACTGATTTTTTAAAGTTTGAATAATTGGGCGACTTCATGTAATGATTTAAGAATTTAGGAAATATAAATAAAAATATTTCACCCGTGATTTTTATTTTTATTTTTTAATTCTTTTATTACAGGTAGCGGTATACTTCCTTGTACCCCAATTAAATTACATATACAAATTTTTTGCTGCACTTCATTTCAACTTATTTCATTTGAAAGTGAGATTCTATCCTCTAATTCTTTAATAAAGTGGACAGTTACACAATCGCAATATGGTGGATACCACCATTGCACCACATTTTTTTGTGGTGTCCGTATCAGCTTAGTATATATATTTTTTTTTTTTCACGTCGCTAAATTAGTTATGCGGTATAAGTGAGAACTTGTCGGATCCGTAGACATGCACACATCGGTTCGAATCCGGCTGCATATATATATATATATAATTACATATTTTAACTTTTTTTTTAAATTTAAATATATTGATTTATTAATAATTATTAACCTCTGTAAATATTTTAGAATTAAATGGAAAGTACATAAAATTTTAGATCACTAATAACTTCTGATTTTTTTTTTTTTATTTGTTATTATTTAATGTAAAAGTTTTTTTTACAATCGGAGGTGAATAATTATTAATAAATCAATATATTTAAATTAGAAAAAAAAATTAAAAAAAGGAAATGAAATCTGATTCGAACCGATGTGCCTTCTACGACCAAATATTTCATTAATAAAAGTGACTATAACTCTGGAACCGATGAAAATAAATACCAACTATGATATATCGTTGAAAAGTTCTCGTTGAGGGCTTACTACTGTAGTTAAGAAACAGTTCAAAATCTTCTTTTTTTAGATTTTGGGTTTATGTACATACAGACGTCACGCCGAAACTAGTCAAAATGGATTCAGGGATGGTTAAAAAGGGTATAACCGTTGAAATCTGAAAACCGAAATTTTTCGCGATTGCAATACTTCCTTTACTTCGTACAAGGAAGTAAAAATGATAAAGAATTTACGCGAAAAAACTGACGTGTTATACGCAGATAAAGACGAAATGTATATAAAATAGATTTTTCCGGCTATCCCTTATTTTCAACAAATTTTTGAATTGAAAAAATACAATATAATTAAAAGAAATAATTTAATTTTAATTTTTTTTTTTTTTTTATTATATTATTATTATTATTATAAAATTTGAGAGGGTTACGTGGCGATGGATTATTATTTATCCTTAGTGTAATAGTAACACATGAAGATATAGTTAAAAAATTCTTGACCCGGTTTTTTGACATTCTTCGAAATTATAAATCTAGTAGTAATGCTCACTTTTATGATTTTAAAATTATTGTAAAAGGATTATTACTTATAACTTATTGTTTTATTTGAAATGTATTAGTAATATTGTGTTTTTGATTTTGTATGTTTTCATCTATGTGTTTTTATTATCACTCCATAGATACCGTATTTAAAGTTCTGCTTATTATTATTATTTTTTTTTTTTTTTATTTGAATATATAATTGTTATTGTTATATATTATTATTATTGTATTTTAAATATTGTTTTTTTAATTTATACGTGAGTTGTTGACTTGTGGCTATTCTTATGATTATGCTATTCTTATATGATTTTATGTAATATTGTGCAACATACTAAGGTTTTGTGTCTGTTCTGTTGCACAAACAAAACAAACAAATAAACAAAATTATTATTCTTATTATTATTAATTATTATTATTATTATTTTTTTTTTATTATTATTTAGCGTTTATAAATGCAAAAATCAATCATATTAATGTCATAAGGTTAATAATTGATTCAATTGAATAAAATTTATTAAAATAAATGAAAATAACAATTTTGAACATTATTTCTGAATATAACTTTTTAATGATTATTTCCTTTTAGCTTTATTTATAGAAGTAAAAGTAATACTTATAATCGGTGCGGTTGACCAGGCACAGAAAGCAATTGACCCGAGGGTGAAAAAACGTTGAAGATCCCTTGTTACAGGGAAATAGTTTAGGCATAATAGTAACACTGTTATGCATTAACGTTTATTGAAATTGTGTAGAATTTGTTAAATCCTATTGTTTTCCTATAATGAAGAAAATCATCTCACTCGTATAAAAATGGCAGAAAATGTGTCTTTCTTAATAATTAATATCTAATTTAAAATTAATAATAACGTGCCATTTTGCAATGTAAATAATGTTACACAAGTTAATTTATTTACAGCAACTTTAATCAGCATCTTTAATCATCATTATTGTCTTTCAACGTATGAAAAAATAAAGTTTAATTTAAGTAATTAATTTAAGTGATAGAGATGAAATCGAGCTGAAAATTATGTCATCAATTTTCACACCTTACGCGGTTGTCAATCGATTTTCAAAAATGTGTAACTTTCTTTAAAATAAAAGGCTTAACATTTTAACTAATAAAACATATTTTGATAAAACTATTACCAAGATCGAGATGATAAAAAAAAAAGACTCGGCTGCCGACTTGAGATTTAAACCATAATATTTTATTTATTAGAGAAGGTTTATGTAAATATATGTACCAAAACACAAAAAACAAATAAAAAAACGAAGATAATTTTTAATACGACTTTTTTTTCATTCGGATACGTAGAATCCGTAAACGATTAGCCAGGTAAACTTTTTTTTTTACTTTCTTGTATTGTAATCGCGAAAAATTTCGGTTTTCAGGTTTCAATGGAAATATCCATTTTGACCATCCCTGAATCCATTTTGTCTAGTTTCGGCGTAACGTCTGTACGTACGTATGTATCTCGCATAACTCAAAAATTAGCCGTAGAATGTTGAAAGTTTAGATTTACGACTTTTGTTAACATCTAGTTGATCACCTCCCCTTTTCATTACAATCGACTGGACTAATAGTTTCCAAAAATTTATAAACTACGCACAATGAAAATTCCGTACGGCATAATTACAAGGTTTATTCTCTCATTTCCATTCATATAGATTTCTTATTTAAATTACTTTTACACGGTTTATATATACATAATAATATTATATTAAGGTAAGGCGTTATTTTACGTACTGAGCAACTGGGCAAATTAAAACTCTCATATTTGTGTGGACAAACACCGTATGCAGAATTATCGTTGCGCGCAACTATCGTATAATCTAAAGAGTTTGAATTCGGGCAGGGATTAGATTTTTACCATACTTTATGTCCGAGACATACGGCTAGCGTACGTAAAGCTCTAGAGACTGCGTTTCTCCAATACATTATAGTCAAGAATTTCTTTAACAGCTGAGAATCATGTGAATTTTGCTGGGATCGGTACGTTTATGTACATCCGACTAGGTGAAGAAGAAACAAGAAACCGTTATAAGAGACTTTCCCTTAAGTTTAGGAGGGATATTTTCTTTATTTTAAGCACGACGATTATATTTATTTTATACAACACCTATATACTGTACAATTACATCATATTTCTAACTATTCGTTCATTATATCTTTTATTAATGTTTCGATGGATTATCAGCTGATACAGACACGTACAAATACATTTAATCTGTTCGCTACAGAGAACAATTAAACGGGCTACGTTTTCCACTAACATATTACGTTTAAGAACATTAAAAATTTTAAAATAAACAACCGTCTTAAAATTAAACAAATAATTAAAGAATAATATTATTTCTAACGCATTAAGTTATTTTAAAACAAACGAATTCATAAATATACAATTATAAACCTATAAAAAGACACACATAATATGTCATTCCAAAAAATCTAAAGGAATTTAAAGATAAAAAGTTACGTAAAAAACCTCATAAAACAGATGACAGCCAAAATTTAATGTACCGATATTAAAATATGATAATCAGTAATTTAATAACAAATATTATTTAATCTTAATACTATTATAAAAATAAAAAAAGTAAAAATGAAGAAAGCTATGTCGTAACGTAATTCTTATAAATAAAATTACGTGTATTAAAAATTATAATTTTTTTATTTTTGCTATTATTATTTTTATTTTATTACTAAACCATTTTATTACAAAAACCATCCTAAAAAGTAAAAAGAATAATAATACTTTTTGAATAATCTCGTACAAAGTTTTAATTTAAGTACAATCTTAATTGTACTTAAATTACCTTTTGGGCGATTTTAGTCGGAATTAATACTTTTATCATATTTACTTTCACGGCTATGATTCTATCGCTGGTGCTACAGCATAGCAATTTAGGGAAAATCGATCGGTCAAGAGTTTTGATACGAGAATTTTTGATAATATCCACGTTTCAAGACCTCCTTAATTAAAAAAAAAAAAACCAAAAAAGTGATAAACATTTCCGGAAGGTGTATAATCATATGCACGTATGGTGGCCTGTATTTTGATTAATATCTGTGGACCGATTCATAGTAAATTCTTCGAAAGTGGCTAAAAAAAATGTTCTATGTATGAAGCAATAATGACATAAGTTATGGAAAAAATTGAAAAAAGAGGAGTGTGTTAGTTTTCACCATTCTTCAGTTTTTGTATAGTGGTCGTAGAAAATTGATCTTTAGTACGAAAGTACTTACTAAATGCTAAATAGATCGAATTTTAGGAGGGGAAATAATCAATATAATTTCAAAACATTTTTGACCTCGTATCTCGAAAATTAATTGACCACAAAAGTTCAAATGCGACTGAATAAATCCTTCCTTTGGCCTGATTTCGACATTATACAAGTGAGAATCATGGTAACGGTTTAGTATTTTTATTAATTAACTATTATTTTTTTTACCTTTTATTACTGCAATAAATCGGACCAACTTACTGAAGAAAATAATTACTCCAATAAATACTCCAAAACTTAAATAACTCCAATACTTTTAAACCTCAAAAAACAAAGGGATTAAATGTAAGCCGTAGTTAAAATTCGTTTACAATTTAAATTTCAAGATTATTCATCTGTTCTCGCATCTAGTATCAATGTTAACGACAACGGAATTTTAGCTTTTTAAAAAGGGAGGTTCCTTGGGACCAGATTTAAATTTTTTTAAATTTAAAGTTTTTTCAAGGTGTGACTGTTATTAAAAAATGTTACATCAGTAGATGCCGAGGAAAAAAGTCAAATGGAACCGATGTTTTTAAATAATTTTTTTTTTTTTTTAGCAAATTACACTAAAAATGCAGTATATGTTGACGATGGAAACGTTATTTTGTCAACTGGAACCCAAAACATGTTACTAAGATTTGTTTTTGTTTCCAAGTTTCACTTTTGATACTTCATTATTTTTAAGAATAAAAGTAATTTGATTAATGGGGTCCAAATGGGACCCAAATTTTTTTATTAACATTTTTATTTTTTTCGCTATTATACTCCAAATATGGCGCAATTAAATCATGTTTTTTAAGTGATAAAGGCCCTATACACCCTTGTCATCTTTTGTTTTTCTGGGGTTTTAATGTTTTATGACAATTCTGTTTCCCAGATGTTCTGCTTGGCAAGACTGGTGATTTCTTTTGACCTATTCGCTTATTTTAATGAAAGTGGGAAATGTTTTAACTTTGACGAAGGCTAATGACCCCAGAAGTCGATGACCCCCTACACTCAGTAAAAAAAATTTGAAGTTTACACCACATGACTTCCTTGTACGTCTATTAAATTATCAGACACATTTTTTTTTTTTTTTTAATGAAAAGTACATACAATTTTATTTCGTTAATAACCTCTGATATATTTTTTTTATTGTTACTATTGAATTAGTATTTATCGTAAAACCTTTTTACAATCAGAGGTTAATAATTATTAACAAATCAATATACTGTATTTAAATTAAAAAAAAAAGTTAAAAAAAAGAGTTGAAGTCTGATTCGAACCGATGTGCCTTCCCCTTGTAAGATCCAAATATTTTATTAATGAAACTTTTATTTGCCATAACTCTGGAACCGATGAAAAAAGTACCACTTATGATATATAGTTGAAAAGCTCTCAATGAGAACTTATTAATGCAGCTAATAAAAAGTTCAAAATCCAAATGTTTTGAGATTTTGGCCTTTTTTGGACACGTTTGGTTCAATCGATTGCAATCAAAAGGAGAGCTACAAAACTAGATGTTACGGCAGTCCTAAATCCAAAATTTCAACATTCAACGACTAATCGTTTTTGAGTTATGCCGAGATACGTATGTACGTACAGACATCACGCCGAAACTAGTTAAAATGAATTCAGGGATGGTCAAAATGGATATTTCCGTTGAAATCTGAAAACCTAAATTTTTCGCGAACACAATATTTCCTTTACTTTATACAAGGAAGTATATATATATATATATATATATATATATATATATATATATATATATATATTAATAGCCCTTTGACATATTTGAAATAAAAACCTGTAAAAAACAAAACCGGGAAAGTCTTCGATGACATTTTTCTTACATACGGATAAATCGACAAAAAGCGCCGATGATCGTATCGTTCCCAAAAAAATCCACACAAAGCCAAAACACGTGTTTTGATATAATTACGATAGAATATAAAATTTATATGTTTCTAAATAGAATGTTTATATTATGATTGGATACAAATTATAGCTTATATAATCTGTGCGTTTTAGACATATTTTCGAATCTCTATTGAAATGGAAAACATTAATGAAAATAATATTTTTAACGGCCGGTTTTCGGCTATTGATAATTACTACTCGAACCTAGACGAATTTTCGCAAGATTACTCCAGTTTATCGAAACTGAAGATACTTCATTTAAATATTAGGACTATTCGCGGTCATTGGGATGAATTCTTGTTTCACCTAGGTAATAGTAACGTAGATTTGATAGTTCTCACGGAAATAAACATTACGGATAATGAAATAAGTGTTTAATTGATTTTTATCAGATTAATGGCTATGACTCCTATCACTGTGTCCGGAGTATTAGGTCTGGTGGTGGTATTTTAATTCTTTGTCGTAGCACACAGTGCTGAAAGAATAATGTTGGATTTGACTGTTTCAAGTTGTGAACTATTATACCTTCAGGTTTCAGTGAAACTGGGCGTTAAGACCGATGATTTTACGATAATATGCTTTTACAGACCGCCAGATTTAAATGTTCATGAATTTTTTCTGGAGTAATTGAAACTAAAATTTCTGATCACTATGTGGTAATAGCAGATCTGTTGTACAAGAATTTATCCCAACGACCGATGGATGACAGTCTTGGTTCATTTTACTTAGATAATGCTTTAATTAGATATAAGTTAGATAGCATAAATTATGACACCTTAGGTAATAAGATTGATAATAATGCATCTGCATATGAGAAATTCGTTGATATAATTAATTCTCTATATAACAGTTCTTTAGTTCGCAGAAATACTGATAGGATTAAAATTCAAAATAGAAAAAACCCATGGATGACGGATGACATTCTAAATAAAATAAAGTATAGAGACAAACTGTTCAAAAAATGGAAAAACGCACCAGCTAACCTGGAAAATCGAAAAGATTACGTATTATATAGAAATAAAATTAATATTGAAATACGAAAAGGGAAGGAGAAGTATTTTAATGATAAATTAAAAAATTTTCAAAAGAAAAATATTAAGGGTAACTGGAAACTACTTCTTTGATGGGGTTACCCTCTAAGCGTAACTTAAACGACACTATAATTAAACATGTAAGCGGTACATCTAATGACGTGGGTAAGGTTGCTGCAGACATTATCGGTAAACACTTTGTAACTTCAGTAGATGATATTAAACATAATTGTATACATAAGTTCTGAAAATTCACGGGTTTCAATTGCATGCAGCTTGTGTCTTTTCATTTACCTTTAAGTTCTCATAAACGAATAGAAAACATAATTCCATCTATGAATGATCAAAAATCGCCAGGTGTAGATGGCATACGGATCAAAGATTTGAAATATGTTGTTTATAAAGTCAGCCCTTTAATTTCAAATATAGTAAACAATATAATTAAATCAAGGAGGGTTCCTGATCTACTGAAGTTGTCTATTGTTAGACCTATCTATAAAGCTGGTTCTTTTAAAGATTTAAATAATTATCGTCCTATTTCTATACTGTCATGTATCGAAAAAGTTTTTGAACGGTATGTCTCTATGCGTGTTACTAAGTACCTTGATGATAACAAATTAATCAGTGAAATTCAATATGGTTTCAGAAAGGGTATTGGGACTAACGATGCTATAAATGATTTATCTGATTTTGTCAATATTAATTTAAATAAATGTAACCACGTAATTTTACTTTTTTTAGATTTTCGAAAAGCCTTTGATACGTTAGACCATCATAAACTTCTAGATGCCCTAAATAAGCGACGGTTTAATGGCCCTTCTAATATGCTACAAAACTACTTAAGTAACAGAAAACTTATTGTTAAAATTAAAGATAAATATAGTGATAGATACGAAACGGATAACGGCGTGCCTCAAGGTTCTATCTTGGGCCCAACATTTTTTAATCTGTACGTTAATGATATGTCTAGCGCGATCTCTAATTCACGTCTTTTTCAATACGCTGATGATAGCGTTTTAGCACTTGGACGTAAGCAATTGGAAGAAGCAAAGTTTTTAATGCAAGAAGATTTTAATAATCTATTAAAGTGGCTTCATGACAAAGGCCTAGTTATTAATGTTAAAAAAACTGTTGTTTTACATATAAGATCTCCTTATCTTCGATCCCAAATACCAATAAAAATTATTTGTCATACATGTGAACGTATAAAAAATTACCACATAAACTGTAATTGTGAACATCTCCAGAATGCTGACAAATACAAATATTTGGGTGTAAATTTTGACTCTTTTTTTAGATGGGATCACCATATATGTAAAAATTTAAGGGTGGTTGCTATGAAATTCCACCATATCTCACCCCTATTACCAATTCACTGTAAACGCTTACTCTATCCATCCTTGTTTGAATCTGTTATTCGATACGACTTGACAGCATGGGGATCAGCCGCAGAATATCTCATAAATAAAATAAATTTAATACAAAATAGGGTCCTCAAAGATATTGGGTTATGATTCTGATAACAATTACGACACCAATTTAAATAATCTTACAAGGTTTCTGTCAGTTAGAGGTCTATTTAAATTCTTAATTATTTTTAAGAATTTTTACAACAGTGAATACAGGGTAAATGTAGAAAGTGGATACAATTTGAGAGCAATTAGCTTTATTACGGATAGATATAATAATACTTATGGTAAAAAAACTTATTTAAATAATACTTATTTAAAAAAACTTCTCATTGAATGGGCATTAACTATAACGTAATTAGGTACTAACAGGATTCATGTTGGATTTATACTGCCAGTCCAGACAATTATAACATGATTATAGTTATTATTTTAATGTTAATAATTATTATAAATCAATAAATAATGTATTGCTGAATGGTTAAAGCTTAGTTATTTATTTTCTTTATGTAATTGTTGCAACAAGATATTGTGTTATTAGTTGTTGTAATTAAGTATAGTTTTGTTTCTTAAATATAGTTTTAGTTACTAAACCTAATACATAACAAATATTTAAGAAATAATTTGTTCATTAGTTTTAAATACATAGTTTAATTTTGTTAAATTAATTTTTATAATTGTACTACTATTATAACTATTAGAAAAAAAACACTAATAATTCTTTAGTATATCTGTCGACAGACTTAGGTCTGACGGATGATAATTTATGTTTTAAATTGTAAATAAATAAAATAAAAAATAAATAATAAATAATGCGCTAAGAGACGGAGAGAAGAGGCTGCTTACGAGCGTAAGCAATAAGCAATATATATTTTTCTTTATTTCATTTTCTAATTAATTCTAACAGAAATATCTTGACACTCAGAATGACATATATTTTTATGCATAATAATCCAACACTAAATTATCATTAAAAAAAATGTTAAGTATTCGAATCCTACATCTAGACAATCCTACAAAAGGGACCATCATAGAAAGGTTTTCTACAAAATTAAAAAAGCCCAATTGAAATATGCGAGTCCGATCTTGAATAACGGTTGGTTCATATTAACATATCAAAAACAAATCGTTCACATCAAGTCGGAAAATTTTCAGTTTTGGTTAAATTTCTGTATCAATACGAATTATAACTAAATTAATTTATTTTAAATATCTACCGTTGGACCCATTTGGTTTAATAGAAACTCTGCTCAAAAGGAGTTTAAAACTTTGTTTTTATTTCCAAAGGGCATAAAGCGATGTAATTTGTTCGATTTGTCTTCTTGTTTTAACTTAATTTCAAAACCCTCCAACGTATATCCAGTCTTTTTTCGATTCCTAGATAAATTTATAGAACCAGATATCGGTAGATATCTGGTTCTATAAATGGTTCTATTTTGGGGGGGTACCCCCCCAAAATTTCCTTTGAGATCTAGTGATCCTTGTAGTACTGTTTTAATCAATACTACTCTCATCATTCGTCCGAGCCAATTAAATTCCCTTTTCTTTTAATTTGATTAAGCTTCTAATCTCGTTCACTGTTCTCATTACTCGTGCATTTTTTCATTCTCTCTATCCGTTTTAATCTTCTCCGATCTCCTGCACATTCTCATTTCAATATTACTTTCCCGTTTCCCTTTATCATCGTATTTCACATCCGAACAGAAGTACAGCCTAAACGTCCGTAGCACTTAATATCAGCTTACTACAGGGCAACGTTTTCTTTAACCACTGCTATTTTAATTTTTGTTTGATTTTCACTTTTGAAATCTACTGTAAACATCGCACATAAGTAGTAACTGCAGTTTTACTTGCAAAAATTATTGGCTTATCGTTTCCTTAATACGGAATTTCCATTCCGTATTCTTTCATAATTCCCGAATACTTTTTTTTAAATTAAGAGTTCAATATTTTGCGTCTATTCCTAAAAATATCCATGTCATAAGCGAATTTTATATTTTTTAGTTTCCTTCTTCCTATGCTGATCCCTTCATCCTATCTAGATTATTCTTTATCGTATCTGGCCAAACACGTATTAATATTTCAGGTAAAAACGACATTTCTTAAGCCTTATTTTTCTTCCTAAGTCAACCTACGCCGTTTGCGCATCCTGTATTTTCAAAACTGTGTCTGGTTCAAGTATGATTCTTTAATTTTCTGCAAATCAAGTACTTACAGATGTTATATTTTCTTTAATTTTCTTTTTTTTACACAGTTTATAATTATGTAGACATGTTTTTAAAATTGTATTCAGGTAGTTTTGTCTTGAACGATAGAGCTCGGTTTAAAAATCCCCAGATACGTGAAAACTTAAAATATAAATGTGTGCGTAATTATCGCGTAACCGTGGACGGGGAATTACATACATCGGATATTTTGTAATTCCATTTCAAACAGAAATTTATCGGTAATTTAAGCTTTAAATCGCTTCTACTAGTAAGATATATTTAAAGTTTCCCCCGATAAAACCTTAGGTAAAACTTGCCATTTGATGTTCTTTTTAGGTCTAGAGGAAACAGTAATATAGAGCTCCTGAAAATATTCCTGGAAGTGCAAACGTATAGCGATCTCATCGATTTAAATACATTAATGTACATTTAAGAATAAAAAATAACTATTCTTGAATAAAATGTATCGATTCAGACAGCCAAGCCAGTTTTACGTTTATTACCGCAACTTAATCTATTATAACAATAGACTCTATTACATCCCGGACTCCCTTATAACAATAGAATTAACGTAAACTGATTGTATTCGAATTACAGATTCTTAAGTAGGCTAATATTAAGAAACTTTTTCCGATCAAATTCACTCTAAATTAAATTTTTTAGCTTTTTGTAATATATAATAAAAAATTAGTTATACTTGCCAGCCGAGATAAACTTGAAACCGATGTAAAATATTTAAAAAACTGAAATTTTTTTAAAGAGTTGCACATCGAACAATATCGTAAATTAAAATAATATTTTTTATTTGACAGGAATCGTTACAAAGTGCAAAACAAACTACGCATTTGAGTATACATTAAGGGTGGCTGTTAGCCAATTTTACGATACTAAACCGCCATAAAAATATTTCAGTAGATAATAATTTGTGTTAATTTTCACGATAATTAATAATTACATAAATTATTGCAAATAACCTCGTAATAATAATTAAAATTATTACTTAAGATAAAAAAAATTCAGATAAAATAGCAACAGCATTGCACTTCGATTAAAAACAATTATCGCACGAGCATTCAAATGCAATGTTCACGTTGTAAATGTATTACTCTGTGCACGTGCATGTGTGTGGCTGTAGACGAATACATGGATAAATATGTCTTTCGATGAAAGTAAAAAAACTTTTAAAAAGACACCAATTTTTTGTTTCCGACGCCCACATTGTTTCGAAGTCAGAAATACACTTATTTTTAGAGTACAACGTTCTACATATACTTCGATTAACCAGTAGACCTAGACACAAGCACAAGCATCAAGTTTTAACTCGCTCACTACTATGACTTACTGTATATGCGCGTATGAAAACTACATCACTACACAACCAACATAACCTCAAAATTTTTTCCACAATAAATTGAGGGTAACTAGAGAACAACTCAACCAATCTTAATCAAATTTTCACACACGCACAACTTCAAATGCACTACTATAAAATATCTGAATTTCAATGAAATTGATCTTGTAGATTTGGAGATTTTCGAGCCAAAAGATTTTGTACATAGTCCTATATAAATAAATAAATATATATATATATATATATATATAATTACATACCGGGTTGCTGAAAAGTAACTTACACCCTCCTCTAGCTTTTTTTTTATTTAGACTTAAGATAATTGAATGCGGTTTACAGCATTCTTCCATGTACCGAGTGGCAACTCCAATGAATGTATATTTGATTCTTGGGCGGCGGGGAGCGGGTGCAATTCAAAGTTTCAAACGGGGACCGATGGTCATTTGATATATCATTTTAAATAAGTTCAATGACATGAGAAAAATTATATAATTAAAACTAAATACTTATGGCTCAATCCAAAATGGCGGCCAACAATGTATTTGTTTCATTTAGCTAGAAATACAATTGTACGTTCCCATTATTTATTTATTTATTTGAGGCATCCAAAGTCTCTCTTTGGAAATCTTCTTCGACAAGATAGGCTAACTCAGTATTCGGCCTTCAGGGGCACTGGTGGCAAGGGCGGCCCAAAATTTTAAATGGGGGATCATATAGTCATGTAATTAACTGTTTTAATAGTCTTTGCGACGCAAGCAAAATTTCTATTTAAATTAAATATTTAAATTTTTCTGATATTTCTATTCAAGATTCACGCAAACATGAGAAATCAACTCCTTTATACCGGCCAGAATATATCTTTTGTGTATTCTAACTACAAGCAGACATATCTTGAAAAAATTCATCGTCAACCTTAGGGAAAATTCTATAAAATTTACTGGTTAATTATCATGCCATTATTAATATAAGGGTTTCTTTTTTGCTACTACGTAACAACACTTTACGTCACCCCTTTAAGCACTGAGAATTTGAACAGTTTCGAGTCGACTGCATGGGCTGCAATCCTACATTACCTCCTTACCTCAGCATTACATTGATCCGACGGTAAATGTTAGGCTGTCACGCGAAAGGTCGAAAATGAAGCTTTTTAGTTTATAAATAAAAAGAAGCGAATTTACCAGTATTTATATTATAATTTATCTAAAACTACACTTTAATTGTAGCAGTAAACATTTTTCAAAAAAAATTAATTCGAAAAATGTTAACATAAATGCGATTTTTTTTTACCTGTATAAACGTAAGGTAACAATTTTAAACTTAAAGTTAGTAAAAGCATACTTCGAAATTTTAACTTTTTCTCAGAAATTTACGATGTTAAAATTATTATTTACTATTTTCAACAGAAATCAAAATTGTGATGGATGTACTTGAGCTCTTGTTTGCTTATGCAGTAGAAATTAGAATACAGAAAATACACACAGTAAAGTGTAAAAAGTATAGCAAAATAAAAAACTAATTTTAGCAGACATCGTGAGTGAATCGTGATTAACATTTAAAAAAATTAAAATAAGTTAAAGAAAAAGAGTTTTTTTAACTTCTTGACCGTGTGACATAATTAAACACAATAATTTTTTAACAATAGTGTGAGAGGGGGCGCATTAACATCTCTTGGGCGAAACTAATGAGTGAAATAGGCAGGGTTTGGAGATAAGAAAATTAAAGAATTCACAGAATTACAGTCGCATCATATGCAGATGATACGGATATCTTGGCGGTTGACGATAGCCCGAATATATTCTTCAGATAAATTATAATCTACTCTGGATACAATCAGCTTTTTTTTTAATTTTTTGGTTGGTTTTTTCTGGGCGAAAAACCGCTTCCGCGTTATCATCGCTCGGACAAGACATATTTTTTGTAATAAACAAACATATATCGCATTTTATAATCAATTAAAATAACAAAATTTCCAACTGCTACACTCTGTATACAGAAATTGTCATCAGCAGCTGAAAAACACTACAGTAATTTAGATATCGGACTATAAAGGGACGGCCCTAAAAAACCGTAAAATAAAAGAAAAATTATTTCCTTATCGCCTAGAATAGTTTATATGTTAGCCCCCAGTTTAAACTTGCGAGGCAATGCCGCATAACAGATACAATTCACAAGGATGTGGTGCACTGTTAGTCGGCAGTTTATTCGCAAACGGCATATAAAACCTCGAGACGCTTCTTCTAGATCGTCATCTAGACGTTTATTTCTGCATGAAGAGCTCCACGGTGAGACGGTGTTCTTAAATGGGCGAAGATTATCTATCGTTCATGGTGGAACCCCATTCACTTTTCTATTCATCATGAACTACCCGCTTCAAGAAACAGACATGGTCGTTAGAAGCACCGCAACTGGTAAAAGGAGGCTGAAAACAAGTCACTTTTGCCGCACTGAATGCGCGCTAATTGCTTAAAGTTCCTATGACTGGGGTTCCAGCAGAAGCTCACTGTTGTATTACGTCTAGTCGTTTGTGAAATAACACACTGAATCTCACAAACAACAGGGTATTTGGAGTGAACGTCACTACTAATCGCCTGTAAGGTACTCATGGAATCTGAACAAACAAGAACATATTGAAAGGTTGCTTGTGCAAGCGAAAATCAACTGGTCGTTCATCAACCTCAGAAGTCAATGTCGAACGTGTGCGTGCAAGTTTCATTCGCAGCTCGTCAAAATCGACTACGGCTGCAGGCAGAGAATTATGAATTCCGAAAACGACAGTGTGGAGAGTTCTCCGTAAACGTTTATTATGCAAACCGTACCGTCTTCAATTAATGCAGCGTCTTTTTGATGGAGATAAAACAAGTAGGCTCGATTTTTGTTTACAGTTACAGGAAAAGATGTTAGATGAAGGTTTTCTAAACAAGATAATTTTCAGCGATGAAGCTCTACTTTCCATATTAGCGGCAAAGTAAACCGTCATAACGTACGAGTTTGGGGAGCTGAAATCCCACACGCTTATGTGGAGCACATTTGGGATTCTCCGAAAGTAAACGGTTTTTGTGCGATCTCTCGTGAGGCAGTGTATGGGCCGTTCTTTTTTATGGAAATGACAGTAACCGGCATGATATACCTGGATATATTACAATTATGGCTTATGCTTCAGCTACTCAACAACTTCATTTTCCAGCAAGATGGTTGTCCTGCCCGTTTCCATAACGTGGTTCGACTCAACATTACCTCGGCACTGGATAGGACGTGCGTCTGAAGAAGACCAACACATTATGCTGCGGCCACCAAGATCACCTGACCTCACGCCATGTGATTTCTTTCTCTGGGGTTACGTGAAAGATAAGGTGTTTATCCCACCGATGCCGCACGATATCGCTGAGGTAAAGGATCGCATAATCAGAGCAATCAACTCTATCGAAAATGACATGTTAGAACGAGTTTGGCAAGAGTTTGATGTGTACCGTGTCACCAGAGGAGCACATATTGAACATTTATAGATTTTAACAAAAACTGAGTCCCTGCATCACCTGATACAACTTTCATTTAGGTAAGTGAAATATTTTTTTGTGCTGAATTTTTGTAACTCCTAAGAACATTATGAAACACTCTGTATTTTAATCATCTAGTCATCTAGCTTTGAATTTATTTGAAAACAGGATGATGTTAGAAGGCTGAAAAGATGTGCTTGATCTGGTTGATGGACGGTTATGACGATCCGGTTTGTTGGAGATAACATTTCTTATAATTATTTTTGATTTATTTTCGATTATTCAAATTTATGGATGCTTACGATTATTTATCTATGGTTATCTTAAAGTTAATGTTTCATTTATTGTTGTTCTATTTAAAGATAATGTTTCATTTATTTTGTTTTATTTACGTACCCGACTTGATTAATGGTGTGAAGTTATTTAACTATATTCTCAGACACTATCAAATATTATGTTATTTCATATTTGCTTAAATATGAATTATATTCATGAAATTACTATAGAATTATCAGGTTTATTCATATTAATTGATTTTTGTACTCGTTGAGAATTATTATTGGATGATCCTATTTCAAATTATAGCCTGTCATACAACTTACTTTAGAGGTTCAATATGATTGTAAATAAAGAAATTGAAAAAAAAACCAATAAGTAAAGAAATAATCAGGGCCCTTGAGGTTTTTTGTTTCATATTTCACCCTCTCCGCGCATGAAAGAATATTTGTTAAGCAATCTTCGGCGATTGATTTCATGAAACACCAATAGATGTTCTACAAATTAATTTTCTACAGTTTGTACTTTCATTCTTTACAGCAGTTTCAAAATTTGACGCGATTACAGACAAAATATGCAAGAAATAAAGATTTCATATTTTATTTCAATATTTTTTCGGAGGTAACGAGTTTAATAAAACAAAGTGGCGACGAGTTGTCACTCGTAAAAAAAAAATCGGGAAAGTTAAGTTACCAAAGCGAAAATAACTCTTATTAAATATTTACCGAATTAAAACCTCGGCATCCTTTAATTAATATATTTGATAACAATAAAAAATAAAAATTTGTAAAACCAACTTTTTTTTTTTTAAGTAGTTTTTTTAAGCGAAATAGTGGCCAACACACACACACACACACACACACACACACTTTTTAAGCACGTTATTGTGGAAAACGTCATTTTTTAAAAGATAAGATCGTGCCTTATTCTGTAATGATATGTTTAATAAACAAAAATCAATAGGCAATTTTTAGAAAAAAAAACAAACTCTTTTCAAATTATATTACGAAACGTTTTTTAATTCGTTATACGAATTTAAAAAAAATTATTGTGGTCGCGAAAAATTTCGGTTTTCAAATTTCAACGGAAATATCCATTTTGACTAGTTTCGGCGTGACGTCTGTACGGACGAATGTATCTCGCATAACTCAAAAACAATTAGCCGTGATATGTTGAAATTTTGGATTTAGGACTGTTGTAAACATCTAGTTGTGCACCATCCCTTTTGATTACAATCGACTGTACCAAAAGTGTCCAAAAATGCCCAAAATCCAAAACAATTTGGATTTAGAACTTTTTCTTAAACGCAGTAATAAGCCCTCATCGACAGCTATTCAACGATATATCAAAGTGATACTTATTTTCAATGGTTCCAGAGTTATAACCAAATGAAATTTTAATTAATGAAATATTTGGATCTTACAAGGGGAAGGGGCACATCGATTCGAAGTAGATTTCATCTCCTTTTTTGTAACTTTAAATTAAATCTATTGATTTATTAAAAATTAACCTCTGACTGTAAAAAAGTAAAATAATTCAATAATAATTAAAAATAAAAGAATATGGAAAAATATCAGAAGTTATGAATGAAATAAAATTTTTGTGTACTTTTCATTTTAAAGAAATGTGTATATGTAAATTTAATAGGAGTAAAAGGAAGTTATGCGGTGTCCACATCAGATTTTTTAAAGTAAGATTCGTTTTGAATTTGCCGCGTATGTACGATAAAAACCGAGATATCCGTCCTTCCACCGTGTCACAATTTTCTTAGATATTTCTAGATCTTTGATTTATGAAGATGTTGACTTTCGTACCAGGTGGGTGTCGAAGATCTTAACCGACACACATAGGGTGTTGCTGCAGGGCAAGGATTTTTGCGGCATCACAAGAATAAAGGTGACGAATTGTTTGATCGCATTCTTATCAAAGATGGAAACCTAGATCTGTTACTCGAACACATTGAGACGAAGCGCAATCAATGCGATGGTGGGATTCATCATTTCCTAGATCGCAGAAGTTCTAACATAAGCTTCTAGCTTCGGTATAGAAGCTTATGGCTACTGTTAACAAAACGGGTGTCTTTCTTGTCGAATTTAGTGATCGTGGAACTACTGTGAATGCGGAAACGTTAAACAAAATTTTACAGGAAATATAAAAAACAAATGACGTGGGATACTAATTCGCGAGATTTTTTTACATGACCACGTCGCCCACACACGCAAATCTGACAATGAGGCGATCGGAAAAACTTCGTTGAAAAATCAACCACCATTTATCCCTGACTTAGATCCCGGCAATTACTTTTTTCTTCGCCTTAAACAGTGGCTTGCATCACAAAGATTTGATGACAGCGACGAACTGAAAAATGGAATTACTACGTGGTTTAATCGCAGTTGGTGAATTTCTTGAACAGGGAATCAAGAAGAAGCTTAACGCTATGAAAGATGTGTTGAAGTTGAAGACAACTGTGTAGAAAAATAGTAAATAAATATAGTTTTATGAATTTTTGAATAAAAGTGAATGCCTTTACGCTGTTAGCTCTGCCTACATACGTTTTAGGATTACTAGCTTTATTATACTCGTATATCGGAGTAAGATACAAATTAAAATTTAAAAAGACATATATATAAAATACGTATAGTAGCAGATATAATTTACTTTATAAATATTGAACACAAATATCTATTTTTGTCGAATAAAAACCTAAAAAGGGTGACCTACCTTTTTTCTCCTACAAAAATCACTTATAATATTTTTGAAAATAAGGCAGAACAAGATTGCTTACAAACATTGTACATACTCAACAGTTATTTTTTTTCCTGACTAACCCGTTATTATCTGACATTTCAGCAGTTGGAAGCAATCAAATAAAACGCATAATTTCACGTTGCATATTTCCCTTTTTTATAATTTAAAAAGCATTATTTATAAGGTAATTATTTTTATATAAGTGGACAAAACTGTTACGCAAATGCTTTACAACATTCATCTTTTAATAAACTAATCTATACATAATATTTGCGAAAATAAAATATAGAAAGTACTTTTTATGTAAAATTTCTCAGTTGGTTAAAATAAACTTTGATAATTATTAATGTAAAATTGATTGAATTATTTTTGTTTGTAAACAATTTTTCTATTATCTTAAGAAACTACTGACCAAAAAATTCACCTCTACTACATATAAACGCAGATGTTGGAGCGATTCATAATCAACGCCCGGTAAAAAATACTAAAAATGTATTGATAAAACGTTGTATACATGTTCTTATTACGGTTTATGTGCACATTAAGAAATCATTTTTTTGAAATTTCTAGTTTAAAGGATTAAAATGGAGAAAGCAATGAAATTCATTATTTTTTTGGGAACAAATGAAGATATCAACTTCATTATTGGTGTGTATAATCTTCATGTAAAATCTAAAAAATAGTTTCTATATTTTTAGAAATTCCGAATTTAAAGTGTTGAAAAATTAATTTTTTAATGTTTTAAAACCAGATTATTTTTTGAATTTCTCGGTAACAAAAGAAGAGATCAACTTAATTTTTCGTGCGTCTAATCTTCATGTGAATATATAAAGAATTTTATTATATAACATTTTAATGTTAATCTCCTTCATATATTTACCTTATTAATGGGCAAATATTATTAGTTATTTTTTATTTTATTAATTATATATTTTGTGATAATGCTCTTATCAAGGTTTTACCTCCAAAACGGTTTCCCTCGATCTATCCAATGCTGGGATAGTTGATTTTTTATCGTAAAATAATAAATACCCTTCCTAAAGCGATCTATATAATTTATTGTTACGTATCACTCAAAATAAAAAGTTTTATTTATCGCGGTTAGCACTTAATATCGCTTTTAAATCATTTTAAGTAAAGGGATTTAAATAATTATATTTTCTGAATTTTGATACGCGATAAGAAAGTTACCCCAAGGGAATGCACGACTAAGTTTCCTGGCCGTAGTTTTCAGTCTATTCGATTTACCGATTGCCAATCTTACGCTCATTAAGGATATTTTTGAACGGCAAAATTCTATTTAAGGGTCACGATAATAACAATAAAGGCCTTATTATTATACTAATAAAAAGAAGAAAACAAATTAAATCTTACAATATAAAACAGAGATAATAAAACGCACAGTAATCATAAAGCTATAAATTGCCGAATAACATGTTTAACAATTGACTCCAATAATTTAAAAGACAATAATTAAAATACTTCATAAATCAATTCAAATGGTGATAGATATAATGAATGTCATGTAACTTGCATGTGCACAAAAAAAAAATGACTGAAATTCCATTCTCTACTCGTGTATGGAAATGATATAAACAAACGTTCTACCCGGTTACTGGAGTGCTCTCTCTTTCGGCTTACCGATACTGATTTTTTTTTTTTACCGTTACTTATTAGAGCGACACATCCTAATATTAAAAAGTTTTTTTAATATAGAAAAAATATTACTCATTAAATTATTGTAAAATATTTTATTATTTTTATTTTTCTTATCGTTGGTTCGCTTAATCGTACAGGGAGACAAGGCGTACAGAAATTTGTCGGCCACCATGAAAACGGTTAATGGAACGGAACCTTGAAAACGAGTCAGGACCCCGTTCGAAGCAAAGTAAATAAATTTTAAGATGAGTCCGCTTAATAAAATGCGATACTTATGTAAATACAAAATTCTGAATAAGGTATTAAGTTAACATATCAAAATTAAGCTTCTTTTTTTTCATACGAATGATATATTTTTAAAACAATAAAACGACAAGATGTGCAACTTCGATACGTAAAATTTGACCCGATAAGCATACTTTCCCTTACACAATATACAGATATACAACTGTAGAGTACGTAAAAGGTACTGTTAATAAAACGTAAATCATATTAATTTTTTCTTAACTCAAAAAAGTATTTTTTAAAACAATACACAGTATATAAAAAATTACACTGAATCTTCTTATGATGATGTGATGGTTCGTTTTGTTATGAAAGAGCGAACATCAACAGCTATGGTAATTAGCCTGGTGGAAATTCGTAGCGAACGAAAAGTGTCATGTCTGACCGGAATTCGATCCGCACGAAATGCTGAAACGCTACCTACTCAGCTACTGAAGTCGGCGATGATAAATTTTAAAATCCAAAATATAAAATAAGCCTGTTTCTAAACAAAAAATACATTTTAAGAGGAAAAAAAAGGATTAAGCTTTTTTATAATAAACGCAACTGTTAAAAAATTATCTTAGAGAAAGAAGTGGCAGACTAAAGTGAAGCGATGTATGCATATAATTTCATAAACGGCTTATACAGCGACGGTTTGCTTACTTTAACGATTTAGTTACCGCACACAAACACCCCTCGCGCGCGCACTATTCAGTTGAGAAGAGTAAACAAAAGCGAATGGGGCTGTTCATCCAAACAAAGCTTTATATCAAGTCAATTATTATCAGTATTATCCGATCAAATTCTTAAATGACTAAACAGTTTCTTTAAATAAACTGTTTTTAATTATTATCAATGGTGAACGGATTTTAATAATAATCAATTTTAATTTAAATTGCAACTCGCAGATCTGTTTGAAATTTTGATATTCAGAAAGAAGGATTTTAAAGGTGATTTAAGGTCGATCGTAAACAGTAACATAAAAACGAAATATTAATCCCATTGTTAAAAGATTTTATGCACAAAAATGAAAATGAAAATAAGTGATTGTTAACAAATCGGTAATAAAAATCACGTATACAACTAACTGTAGCTGATTATTTGTTTTTTATTACTTCTTCAACCAGGCTTACTTGATAAGAGAGAATATAACACCCTTTTCTTATTTACTGTAATTATTATTATTTATACATAAAACTTAAAAATTGCAAAATATAAAACTTATAGCCATGAGCTATGATACATTTATTGGTATTAACACATTATTGGTATTGGAAAACATAACACAGTAGGCTGCAGATTGGTTTCTCCTGAACACAGATTTAAATTACGTATCATCAAGTAAATAATCTGATGCGGATACCATATGACTTCCTTATACACCTATTAAATCACATATACACATTTCTGTAAAATGAAAATTAGGTAAAATTTTATTTCGTTAATAACTTCCAATATTTTTTCATATCTTTTTTTTTGTTATAACTGAATTATTATTTATAGCAAATTTTTGTTTAGTAAGTTGCTATAACTCTGGAACCAATGAAAATAAGTATCACTTGTATATCGTTGAAAAGCTCTGAATGAGAGCTTATTATTGCAGTTAAAAAAAGTCCAAAATCCAATTTTTTGGATTTTTGGTTTTTTGGACACCTTTGGTCCCAAAACGGCTTTTGGCTTTTTTGATTGCAATCAAAAGAGGAGGTGCAAAACTAGATGTTACAACAGTCCTAAATGAAAAATTTCAACATTCTACGGCTAATCATCTTTGAGTTATGCGAGATGAGATATGTATGTACAGAAGTCACGCCGAAACTAGTCAAAATGTATTCAGGGATGGTCAAAATGGATATTTCCGTTGAAATCTGAAAACCGAAATTTTTCGCAATCACAATACTTCCTTTACTTCGTACAAGGAAGTAAAAATGCATTAGTAATTTCACTGTTAAAAGATTTGATGCTTAAAAATGAAAATGAAAACAAGTGATCGTTAGCAAATCGACAATCAACTTCACGTATGAGTCGGCTAACTGCTGATTTTTTTTTTTTTTTTATTACTACTTTAACCAGTCTTACTTGATAAGACATAATATAACTCCCTTTTCTTATTTATTATAAATATTATAAATATTTATAAAAAAAAATAAATTAGTAAAAATTAACGTAAAACTTATAGCCATGTGCTATGATAAATTGATCGGTATTCACCGACAATGTTTTGGAAACCTGCACTGGGAAAAAATAACACAGTAGGTTATAGATGGTTTCTCCTGTACATAGATTTAAATTCAGGATCAACAAGTAAAAAATGGAATATTCTGGTTTTGCAGTCTATAGTGATCAGTCTATATTCATAATATGGATTTACGTAGACAAAATTATAACGAGTTTTTATACTTAAGCGTAAAAAAACACCCGCCTGATCCAGAGACATCAAGCATATCATTTAATAGACGGCAGTACAACAGACTGTAAATAACTTCTCAAGGTGTTATATCTTGTTAACTTCTTCAGATGTGATTCCTAATTTACATAGCATAAGAGCCCTTAAAAATCGACAGGAAGGACTTCGGTTAGGCTGGACACATTCGGAACAAGTTTAAGAAATATTCCAAAGGAATTCAAATTTCAGTGTTACCGGCTAAAATTAGTGCGTGTACTTCATGACGACGATTTTTATGAAATTGTAAAAACTTATGAGGAATTTATTATTCATTTTGAATAAGATCCTCATCTGAAGAGGCGTGTTGCAAACTAAACAGCCTAATAAACCGTCATAATTGAGTTAATCGGTCCGATGAAAATCTACGCAAATTAGGGAGAAAGAAATTTGTATCTGGAGTCCAAATTCGGTAAATGAAAAAAAAAAACAGGAGTGTCGAATCCTTATTTATTCGACAGAATGTTAATTAGGAATCACATCTGAAGAAGTTAACAAGATATAACACCTTGAGAAGTTATTTACAGTCGGTTGTACTGCCGTCTATTAAATGATATAGGTCATCCCGATGTTTCGTAGTAAGATGGGTTTTCTGGGCCCCCAATGAACGGTTGTCATCAGCGCCCGAACACGATATTTATATAGGAAAGAAATAAATAAATACTAAAAATTAACTTAAAATACGAGTATAAACAAAAATAATATAAAAACAGCATACATGGAAAAAGCCTATGACGTATGCGAAAAGCGAAATAAAACCACAATGAAATATAACATTAAAAATATAACTTAAAAGAATAAAATTATCATCTGGCATACGCCAAATGGCAATAAATAAACGAAAAATATTAACAGACGAAAAAAGACATGATAATTAAATTTTTTAATTCAAATTTGAAATCATAAGATATTCGATATAATGTTAAGATATTTAGAATGTTAGCCCCAATTTAAACTTCCGACGCATTGCCGCAAAATAGTCGCAAAACTACAAGCAGGTAGTGTACCGTAAGTTGGCAGTCGCAGGAGCACAGACACGGGTGCATCGGTCAACGAGTAAGTTCAATGTGCCCTATTCGCAAACTGCAAATAATAACCTCTTCTCGACGGTTATTCCTGCATGAGTAACTCCACGGTAACATAGTGTTCTTAATTGGACCGATCTCAAACCACCCTCTACGGAAAACGGACAAGATCGTTCGAAAGAACGCGATTAGCGAAAAGAGGAAGCAAATAAGCCTCTTTTGCCGAACATCAGCGCGTTCATTGCCTGTAATCCCAATATTATTAGGATCCAGCAAAAGCTCACAGTTGTGTTACGCTGAGTCATTTCAGAGATAACAGATTGTATATTACAGACAACAGGGTGTCTGGATTACATATCACTAATGACTTGCAAGGTACTCATGGAATCTGAATAGACAAGTACGGGTCGGGATGTTGGGCTAAATATATTTAAGGCCTTGTTAATAGCCTACAGCTCCACGACGAAAACACTGCTGATATTGGGAAGGCCAAATATGTGTGCTCTATTGGCAACCACAAAAGCACAACCAACAGAATTATCGTGTCTTTCATTTGATAGATTAATAGATGTATAATTAGATTTAATTTAGATTAATAGATAATTTAATAGATTAATGTCTAGAGTGTCATTTGGTTTCGTCTACTCCAAAGAGGAGGCTCACCACTGTCCACTAGTAGACCTGCCACAGGGCTTGATCGAAACGCACCTGTAGCAAGAGGAATAAATGAATTATGGACTCCATCGAGCATCTTTAAGAGCGGTAGCCCGAGCGAACGAATAAGCCACGTAGCCGTAGTCTAAGCTTGAACGGACCAGAGCTCGACAGAAGTGCAACATGCACACACGATCAGCTCCTCAACGAATATTAGATTGAATTCTCAGTATGTCTAGCATTTTTAGACATTTTACCTTCATCATTTACATTATCTGGCTAGTCCTTTTTTTTTCTGTTCTTTTATCTATCGGTTAAACTTCGCCGTTATAAAGGGAAATGGAATACTAACATGCTAACCGATTACTGTTGGATATTAATTCGGGATGTACCTGTAGTTATTTATAAAAGAAAAACATCAGCGAAATCATTCTATCACAGGTATAGCCATGCAAAATTATAAATTTTACAGATTTTAACTACATTTTCCCTTAATTTTTTTACAAATCTGTAATGTACGCACAAAAATCAATTCAAGAAATGATATCACACTTAGAGAAACATTAAAAAAATTGTTTTCTCTATCAGTGTTATCTAATTCACGTTCTGACCAAATTAAGTAAAACATCCAATTGATTATTAAACTGTTCATTTACGATCGTTTTTCCACTATTTTTGAATTTAAAAATGTCTAAATTTTCTAAAATATTCAATCTTCTTCCGTTTACACCACTGTGAATCAGTTTCATCGAGTCCTCCATTTTCAATAGAGAAGGCCCCATCGATAGAGTCCTCCATCAAGATAGAGGACTCGATAAAAATCCCGGAGGGATTAAAAACCTCAACCTCGCGATTTGAATCCCCTTCAATTATAAAAAATCTAATAATTAAGATACTGAAACATTTTTTTTATAAACAAGTTCTAATTAGTGAACGTTAAATAATAATAAAAAAGCTATTTAAATTTTCCAGATCCTTTGAACTCTTAAGACAGAAATCGAAATACCGCATCAGGCAGCTAAACTACAATATTAGACCTAATTGCATATCTTCCCACGGTTCCTAAATAAAAGATTTCATTGCGGTATAAAAACCATATAAAAAGATCGATTTATTAAAAAAGCGGCGCGCGTTCAATTCACTCAAAAAATATGTCTTCATTTGTCAATATTTTTAGATAAAATGATTTTTTCTTCCCGCATAAAATAACAGTTCCGGTCTTAAAAACGTGCTGGAACCGGAGTTTACCAATTTTAAGTAAGCTGTTCCGGGCCGAAAAAGTAATGTATCTCATTCAACCGGTTTCGAATGAAGTGGGGTTAGACGAACTCGTTCCACGCTTTATCGCGTGATTAATTTCTTTAGGCTCACCGTCTACCGACTACGTACGAGAATGGAAAAGCGAACCCCCCTTAACGGGTAATAAATGCCCTAGCAGGTTTAAAGTTAAGATAATGCTAAGTTTTGAAAATTAATATTCAAAGTCGATTGTTATTGAACGTCCCCCTTGACGGATCGAATAATAATTATATAATTATTTTTTCAAGTTTTAAGTTTAGGCTAAAATTCACTCGTACAAATCAGTATCGAGCATCTCTTATATTCAATGAAATTAAAAAAAAAGTAATTAATGATTTTTCATCTAAACAAGGATTACTACCAAACTTACCCGCCATAAAAGGGGTGGAATACTGAAAAAACTTACAAAATCAGAATTTTGATAAATTCCCAAATAACGTTTTAACGTTTAATTAACGGGTACGGTTTTAATATCCGAAATGACCCCCGGTATTATTTTCAATAAGATCACTTAATTTTAAGATAATTTAAGCATAGAGACAGAGAAT
Source organism: Lycorma delicatula (assembly GCF_047948215.1). Taxonomy (NCBI): domain Eukaryota; kingdom Metazoa; phylum Arthropoda; class Insecta; order Hemiptera; family Fulgoridae; genus Lycorma; species Lycorma delicatula. The sequence goes on from NC_134462.1 coordinate 100,191,989, forward strand.
TCAGTTTTCTAATGTACGGTACTCTCGGTAAATATCCTTTTTTATGAAAAACAGTGTGCGAGGTTATTGATCATTAGACAGATGAAATAGCCGCTACGAAAGTATTTTATACGTTATTACGATAATTAAATCGACGTTTAATTATAAATAAAAATTTATAATTAATATTTATTTACATACACATTACTTAAAACATTCTTTTCCTCAAAAACCGATCCGTATTAAATTCAACCAAATGGGATTTTACTGTAATAGATAAAATTTTTGACGTCTTAAAAAAGGAAAAAAAGAAACAAACAAAATGATCAAAAGAATAAAAACCCGAGTGTTTTTGAACAGTTCTTCATCGCGTTTCACTTTTGGCAGCTGACAACGCTTTTGGCAACAGTTTCAGTAAAGTTTTTCTTCCGTATCACTTTCTGCTACCTTTCATGTATAATATATATATATAATATACAAATATATAATATATATATATATATACATTTACAACATTACACTTTTTTCATATTAAAGGCACGCTTAAAGTACTAACATAACAGTGTATCTGTATGTATATACAGAATTTCCTTTAAAAGTGAGGCCAACCTCTAGGAAGTGATTCTATTAACATATAGAAGAAAAAATTTCCAGTGAACACATAGGTCCGAAAACGCATATTTTTCTGTCTGTCTGCCATATTGTGCTTTTTAAGAAAAAAATTATTTTTCATGAAGGGATTTTTTAATAGGTAATAAGATGATACTCTTCGTTGAAAAATGTATGCCGGTCGTTTCAATTTTTCAATCTTAAATATATTAGGGATAATTAATTTATCAAATTGTGTTGTATTATAAAAATTATGAATAATTTTTTTGTGAAAAAAACGTAAGGTTTTTGTGAAAAACCTTAGTCGTAAACATCCGATGACAAACAACAGAGTTATTGTAAAAAGTAGGCCTAAACCGATATGGCGGTCATATTGTTTTTTTATTATCGTGATTCCTGATTAAAATTGCTAAAATTAGCAATTTTTTTTTTCAGTACGTTAAGCAGAATCACTTCCTAGATTTTGGCCTCACCTTTTAAGGACACTCTGTGAACAAAGGTGTCCCACGAGGAACCCGACATACTTCACAGATTTACTTCAGTTTTACAGTTTCACTTCGGATATCATGAAACCTACTGGAGATGCTATTATTTTATTCAATTTTTTAGATCTAAAACCGTAGGAAACCATTAATTTTGCTCCTCAATTAACGTCCTAAAAATTTCCAGTACGAAGTTCCGAAAACGAAACTTTTCCAAACCCGTATTTCATATGAACCTTTTTCTTTATTTTCACTTATACAATATGTCCTGAAATGCTTTTCTTGAGATACTGTGAATATAAACTCATATAAGAAATATAAAAGATCGAATTCAGTTTATAATTAATTAAAACCTGAAAAATAAATAGTCATACTATCTAAAGAAGCATTATTAGGAAGGCGGTAATTTGTTACCCCGAACAGTTAACGATGGTCGTTCTCGCTATGTTAACAGTTCATCAAAAACTTTGTCGAAGATGCTACTTCTTTAGTAACAGTCGTTCGCATCAGCGAATTCACTCCACGAAAATTTATTTATGTTCCCGATGTAGATATTGGTCGCAACGTACCTTTTGTACGAGTAGTAAATCAACTTAAACCCTCTGGATTCAATTTTCGTAATCTTTTATTATTCTTCGTAAAATAGTAAATAAAATATTAATCCTTTAATTGTAAAAAAAAAAACGTGTTTTAATAAAACTAACGATTACAAAGATGTAAAAGATTACAAAACTGACATATGCGCCATTTTTACAGTTGTTGAACGCGTTTACGCCATAATTTTTTATTTGTTAGAGAAAGTCGGTGCAAATAACTGTATCAAATATATTGATTCCTTTCTCAGATCTCAAGATTTAAAGTATTCTCCAAAAAAACCCCATAATATCAAACAGAAGGAAAACTAAGGAGAAATGGCCATTTTTTTTGTAGAATATTTTCCATTCATTTCAAATGTAGAATCCAAAAATGAATAGCGGCGACATTTTTTTGTTAAAATCTGTATTATATTTCAATGAAACGTGTAATCTAGGATTTCCGATCCGGTTCTATAACGAAGCGAATGAATTTTGATCAAGTTAAAAAGAGAAGAATTTCTTAAGTTTATAATATGAACTTATTATTCAAAACCAGATGGACTGTTTACTTTGTATTTAATTTGTTTATTTTACAGAAAAATTGTCTATTCTATTAATAATCCCACTAATTAAAAAAAGATTGTTTTTAATAGGCCAAAATTAAGTAAATTAAGCTTTAAGGACATCAATTGAGAATCATTCGAAACTTGCGCATTTCGTTAGCAAGGTTACGTAAGTTTTATTTAATACATAATTAAAGGAAACTTCATATTTGGTGATTATTTTTCAAAAAATATTACTACGTATAAACAGTTTACATGTAAGTCGTAGACCTTGCTAAAGGAGGTCGATTGAGAATCCCGCGAGCACAAATCTCTCTTTCGACGTATCCCACAAAAACAAGTTTAATCATAAATTTATTTTAAACCTAATTCTACTCGATTAAAAGAAATTCACTCATCAGAGCGACAAAATTAAAAATTTACAGCCGACGGAAAAAATATTTTCAAACAATTTTCAATAAAATATTCATTAAAGTATATTTATATTACTTTTCACGACATATTACATTAATATCATAATAAAAAAATAAATGATCGTGTTAATTTAAACACTAAAACGCTACGCGGTTAAATATAATAGCTCATTAAATAAATAGCTTCCTGTTAATATACGTTAACAATATAATGTTAATTGTATTTAAAATAGGTCTACGCATCTGTTTCATCAATTTTAAACTTTTTGCTACTTAGAATGAAATAAAACACAATATAAATAAGCTAAAATATATTTACGGCAGCTGGCAAGATAATATACGCATAAATTTTATCCGGTAAATGTCGCATATTACCGAAATAAATATACACAGACTGATTATAATGAACAAACCGTCATTTTATAACAGCAATCTTAAGCCAACGATTGCATTATAAAAACCACAAAATAAACATTATATAATATTCTTGCATTTTTCATATTTACACATTATTGTTGTTTATAATGTGTATTGTTTTCCTGAAAAAAAATCTACATTAATTTATCGCTTCTTAAATTCTATCCTTGTTTTCGTAACACTACTCAGAAATAATTTCTCTGAAAGTAATGATGTTCTTCATATAGTCATTCACCGTTAAATATAAAGTGCATCGGGTCGATTTTTCGGGAATTAATACATAACATTGCATTCGATTCGGTTAAAAGAGCAAACCAGAAACACCTTAATTCGTAAACCTAAAACAAACAGCGGATTAATCTTCTTGAAAAATTGTAATTGCTACAGGTTTTCCGTGAATGGTGTTGTATTATGTCAGATCGCCTACAAACTTTCTTATCATGACGTAACATAGGTTTTATGTACAACGACTACGTAAATTATCGCAAAATCTTTCATGTAACGATAACAATTATTTCATTAAACTAGTAGAACAAAAATAATTTAGTCATTTATAGTTTACAGTAAGGACAAAGATAAGAACGCTGTTCAAAACACAATAAATAAAGACCGATCAGATCGATATCAATACTACCATTTACCTAAAATCTATCTAAATAAATTTATTAGCAATTATACAAAGCCTAGGCAGCATCGGTGATCAGTTTTCAACTTTCCCGATGACAAATACATATTATCAGATAATAAATGAACACGATCCGCCGATAAAATGCACACGAAAAAATTATTTAAAACCAATAATTTTGTTGTACACAAGTCGACTAGCTCCCAGATACTGACAAACTAAGGCAGCGGTCAAGGACAATACCATTGTCTACAGCCTAAAAGATAAATCTTGACTTGGACGAATAAATACGAAATTTCAATAAATTAATCCAACGATTTCTCACCAGTGTCTGTGAAACATAAGTATAAGCACAAACACTGTAAACGGCCTGTAGCGACAGTTACAAACAATCGAAAACTCATATTGCTACTCTCAAAACGATAAATATCAGAATGAAACAAAAAACATCATATATCGCCTATTCGTTCAATCTATATATTTTAGTGTATAGTAGACCGATGTTTTCAGTATCTACACCGCTGTACGAAAGTAAATAACTCCCAAAACTATAAGTAATTATAAAATTTTGGTGCTTTATGTCAGGCGTCGGCCAACCTACATTATTTTAACTGTACTGATTTGAATCGAAAGAAAACATCTCCTTCTTTCACGGTTAAAGACTAAATTTCAGTAAACAACCTGCAGCGTATTCTTTCTCTTTCCTTAAGGTCGATTATATGTTTTCTGTCATCCTTAGCATATTTTTTATAGACTTTTCGAAGAAAATTACGGTATTACTTTCGGTCGCATGGTGGAAGTAGGAGGGGTGAAATTGAATTTTGTTTACGTTTTGAGGTAAGAGGACTACAATAATACCATTCGCCTAAAATGTAATTTCCAGATGTTTATATACAAAATTTGTGATTCGAAAATCTCCAAAACTACTACATTAATTTCACTGAAATTTAGATATGCTGTAGTAGCATTTGTGAATTTGTATATGTGAAAATTAGATGAAGATTGATTAAGTCGTTCCTGAGTTACACTCAATTTAAGGTCGACAGTAGACTACACAACCTCAATTTGATGTATTTTTTGATCGCATGGTGGGATCGGGAGGTGAAACTGAATTTTCTTTACGTTTTGAGGAATGAAAATTACGGATATACCCATCAAGTATAAAATTTCGAGGCTCGAAAATCTACATCAATTTCACTGTAATTTAGATATGCTGTAGTAGTGTATCTGAAGTTGTGCATATGAGAGTTAGACAAGGATTGGACGAATCGTTTTTGCATTAAACTCGATTTAAGGTCGTAAAAAAAATTCATATTATGTTGACTGTGTAGTGGAGTATTTTTTTAAACGGGCTTATGCAGCGGCTCACAGTGGTGAGTGTTTAAACTTGATGCTTGCGTGCAGATTCTACTCATTAATCGAACGTATGTAGTACGTTGTACTCTGAAAATAAGTACTCTGCATTGTACTCTACAAAATACTAATTGCATGGGAAATGAAAAGTCGGTTCCGCGCAGAAGAACGTTTTTGTATTTATTCATTTATAACAGAAATCGAACGACCATTATATTTAGCTTTACATTCGTAATTATAACAAAGCAGCACACGCGCGCGCGCGCTCACACAAACACTATATATATATATATATATATATATATATATATATATATATATATATATGTATTCGATCTGACCTCTACGGATCACGCTTACATACCTCAGACTTCTTGTTTTTCCAAAAACTCTTCTTTCTTTTCATCTCTCTCCCATCTACAACTTTTCCTTTTTTTCTAGAAATTCTGATTCATTTATCCTTTTTTTGAAAATTTGTATATCCAGAATTCTGCTTTTTAATATATTGAGTATTTTAAAATACTTTTTTGCTTCTCTAAACCGGCTTATTTTTGTTTGTTTTTTTTTCAGAAACATTAAAAATTTGTTTATTTAATCTGCTTTTACACTAGTGAACATAAATTTTTCTTCTTTTCCCTCATTAAATGTTCTAATTTGTAATTAATTACTTACATTTAAACATCATGTAGATTATTAAAAATTTTAATGTTATTTCAGATTACATTTTTGTAGTAGTACAATAAATTTTATATGAATTTATTAAGGTTTAAAAAAAGCAGCAAAACCTCGAACAATAATAATTGCATAAGCTACTCGTATCAGAAAAAGTAAATGAAAAAAAACAAAATAGATAAATATTTTTCTGAAGAATGAATAAAAGTCACTCATAAAAAAAGTCTCTTTTATACGAAAAGACAATAAGATTTTATTTACTGAGGCATTAACATAAAAATTAAAACAAAGAACATTTTTTAAAAAACAAGGAACATTATTAATAATAATAATGTTAATTATTAATTAATTAAAAATTGTGTATATTATTAATAATATGCACAGATAAGGAGGATATAAAAAACAATCACTCGTTAATTTGATGTTAAAATAGAAATGTATTTAAAAAATACCTTTAATCAGAAGATTATTGTAAAATAAATACAATACATTTTTATAAAAATCATTTTTCTTGTTCTCAATGGACCTGAAAGTGTTCGCTGAACTTTTATCAGACAAACCAGAGCATAACATTTGATTACAAATATAAGTATTAAAAAAATTAATAAACACAACTGAATAAAATAAGTAAAATGTTTACAAATACCACAAATGTACGATCGGGTCGCTATTGCGAAGCTAAATCACAAACCTAAACGTCATTTTTTTATATTTTCTTTTGCTGTAAGTGGTTAAAACGGGCTATTACGTTAATATTTTGTATCGACTTTTATAATAACCAATACTATTTATACCGACAAATTTATTTCAATAAACTTTTGAAAAACATCATTAATCCATCACAGTTCAGAATCCGAAAGATAGATCCCAAAGAAATGTGGAATGTAACCTTCTCCTACTGAAGTGAATCGCCGATTCTTAGCGAGAAAAAATCTGATGTGGATACTACATGACTTCCTTGTACGCCTATTAAATTATATATACATTTTTTTTTTTTTTTTTTTTAATGTAAAGTAGATAAAATTTTATTTCATTAATAACTTCTGATATTTTTTCATAATTTTTTTTTTTTTATTGTTATTATTAAAATATTATTTATCGTAAATTTGTTTTACAATCAGAGGTTAATAATTATTAATAAATCAGTAACTTTAAATTAAAAAAAAAAAATATGTTAAAAGGGAGATGAAGCATGATTCGAACCGATGTGCCTCCCCTGTAAGATCCATATATTTCATTAATTAAAATTTTAATTGGCAAAATCTCAGGAACCAATGAAAATAAATACCACTTACGATATATTGTTGAAAAGCTCTCAATCAGGGCTTATTACTGAATTTAAGAAAAAGTCTTAAATCCAATTTTTTTGGATTTTGGGCTTTTCTGGACACTTTTAGTCCAGTCGATTGCAATCAAAAGGGGACACAACTAGATGTTACAACAGTCCTAAATCAAAACTTTCAACATCCTACGACTAATCGTTTTTGAGTCATGCGAGATATATACATACGTACAGGTACAGATGTCACGCCAAAACTAGTTAAAATGGATACGGGGATGGTCAAAATGGATATTTTCACTAAAATCTGAAAATCGAAATTTTTCGCTATCACAATATTCCTTTATTTTGTACAAGAAAGCAAAAAAAAACTGAAGAGTAAGAAAAAACTGGGCATTTTGATTGAATTCAATTACTATTCGACCGGGAAAATTATGAATAAACTATAGCGGCCGAAAAATCTTCCACATTATTCAGTAGTATACCGGATCGGTCGAATTCTTAAATTCGTCACTTTTATTGCAAAGGAGGTCGAAAAATATTCAAAATTATAAGGTGAGAAGAGGGAAATGGGTGTGACAATCTAATAAAGATACGAATCGGTATATCATGTGTTACGATATCCGGGTTCAATTAATTCTATGATCGAGAGACATGTAGTAAGTACAGAATGAAGAGAAAGACAAAGATTGGAATAAAAAAATGGGTAATTAAGGATACTAGCATTCAGTAATGACCGCTGAAGGTCTAAAAAGGGGTTTAACCGTATCTATCTTCCACTTATTTTCAGATATTAGGCTTGCGCCTGACCCGAGCTCACAAACTTAATAATATGATACAATGAACTCCATTTAGAAATATGTCAGCGTAATACAATAAAATTATAAACTTTTTAATGATCTTGAAATAAGTTAATATATGGTCAACGGTCTACATTAACTACAGTTGTAATTAACTACCGTCCTTTATATTATATATAGGGTCCTTTATATATATATATATATATATATATATATATATAGGGTCAAGAGGTTTTAATCCCTGACATAGTGCCATTTTCTGCGAGATCTAACACCACTTTTTTCTTGTAGAGTAATAAAATGAACTTTTAGATTATCCGATCAGAATAATCTCCGATTCTCTAGGTCGAGCTGCAGATATTTAAAACACCACTTATATTTTCTCTGCATATAGACCGAATATATAGTACTATATAAGAGGGTCGATCAATAAAGAGATAAATGACAGTAGAAATACTATTATTTATCCGATTACAATGAAAGAACGCTACTTTTCAACGTCCCATCTTTCTATAAGCTTTCTTATTCCGGTGTAAAGAATAATTCTTTATTCACCTCGGATCCCAGCCGCTTTTGAATCGCATTTTTGACCCGCTCATTGTTTCCGAATACGGTGCCACATAAATCTCTTAGAGGACCAAACAAACAAAAATATCTGATGATGCAAGATCGGGACTGTAAGGTGGATGTAGCAACACCTCCCGACCTGGCTTTTGAATATCTTACCTTATTTTTTAAGAGGTATGGGGCGGACGTTATTAAAAATTACGCCTTCGAGAAAGAATCAAAACGTTTCCTTCTTATTGCGGGTTACACGTTATTACTTTTCAGCGTGTCACAACAGTATTCGCTGTTGATTGAACGCTGTTCTTCCAAATAACTTCAATAAAGTGGGCCTTTGCAGTCCTCAAAACACAATTACATTTCTTTACCGGCTGATGGTATTTTACACTTTCTACTGGCGGGAAAACTTAGACGTTTCCATTCCGTACTTTACGTTTAAATTTTGTCACAAAATGATTAATCTAACTTTCGTCAGAAGTTATTGTGCATTCTAAAAAAGCCTTCACCTAAAAACCGTTGTTTAAGATCCGTACCGATCTTAATTCCGATGTCATTAAGATTTTGAATCGATCGCCTTTGAACCTATTTTGCACACGTTTTTCAATAATTCATCTTATAAAGGATAAAGGAATCTACCAGCGCCAATACTTACTCTGCAAATTTCAGCGATTTCCCAAAGGTTTATGGGTTTGTCCTTGTGAATAAGATTGTTAATGCGATTTCGCAAAGCGCCAGTTGAAACTTCTACCGGTCTCCCGCTACGATGAAGAACGGCGATACTTTTTCTGCGCGATTTAAAAAGTTCGATCCACTTATAAACATTTGCACTGTTAAAAAAAATTGTTAGCGTTTAACATCCGCAAGTGAATTTCAGCCGGTTTTACACCTTCAGAAAATAAAAAAATTGATCACAGCACCCTGTTCTTCCACTTAACACATTCCCATCGGAGCTGACATTATGAATAAATAGGAAAAGGTTATGATAATGTTAATTATAATTTTCCCACAGCTAATATTTTCTACGTAATCGATGGTAAATTGAACGTGAGACAGTTTTAGTTTATTCTACAATAATAATTTTTCCATTACTGTCATTTCTCTCTAATTACTAAACGACCCTCAAGTGTGTGTGTGTGTTGTGCACGTGTGTTTTTGCGCACGTGTGTGTAGAATCAAGGAGATGCAGTTTGAATTTCTAAAACCATTTCCCATGAAAGTAGCTAATTTATTTTATATACATACGGTTTAATTTTTACCTCTTGAGAAATTTTCCTACGTTGAACTTCTACGGTTAAATCATAAAAAAATATCTCTTCTAAAACTGAATAAGAGCATCGTAAAAAAAAAATCACAAAAATTCTAAAAAATATTGCAATAAATTCTATCTACTGTAATTTTTACAATTAAGGGTATACTTGGCAAGTGGATGTCAAGAAGGGACGGGGCCACTAGATAAATATGTTAAAGTAATGATAAGTTACTGCACAGCAATATTTCAATGTAGGTTAAATCGGTTATACCATACAAAGTGATCTCGGAAACAAACTCACAAGGGTTACGAAGTAGCGAGCTTAATTTATATATATATATATCAATGCACCATAACTATTTTAAGTGATCTGACTTAAGACACAACTAAGAATGCAAACTATACCGAACTTACTGTAGCATATCAATTAGCTATGTCCTCCGACGTGCGGGTGATATTCAGTTCTATAAGCGTTAAAACTTCACTCCGTTCAATCACAGGAACCGATTGATAATGAATATCACTACTTTAAGACAAATCAACTATTACTAACGTCACATACCTCTTTCTGTACCAAATTTATGCACTCCTGTTTCTTGTACCGGGTGGCCCAAGTTAAACCGAACCGGACATCGGAGACGAGAAACCAAAAAGCGTTAGCAACAAACAATTCATTCGACGTATCAACGAGCAATAAAGTTTCAAATACTACGCAGGGAGCTGTGACCCGCACTGACCTTCAACGGTAAGAAGAAAAAAGCGCAGGAGGGCCGAACACGACCTGTAGCTGTGAAGGAAACGCAATTGAGATAAAGCCAACATCAGGACGCACACACGAATATACCGGAAAGGATACCAAAATATACATTGTCAAGGAATATTACGCACAGGGTAGATCCATCAAAGCAGTGCAAGGAAAATTCTGTGCAGAGTTTAAAAGTGACCCACCCGCCAAGTCATTCGTACACGAGTTCGTAAAGACGTTTGAGCGATCTGGATCTGTACTTGATAAGAAACATCAATATCTACCTGTGAAAAAGACCGAGGCGCAAAATGAAGATATTCGCCAGCGAACAAAATTCCGGCGTATCTTTAAGGACCTGATTCTAAAGCCAGAAAAGATCAAGGCTTTACAAGAATTAAAGCCTACAGACATAAATATTTACGGTATTGCAAATGCCTACTGTAGGAAATCGAAAGTAGTTAACTTGATCCAAACCTCTACTTCATGACGGACGAGGCGTGGTTCCACGTCAGTGGCTACGTCAATTCACAAAATTCGCGATATTGATCTGTCGAAAACCAACGATAAATATTCAAGCTGCTGCTGCTGCACGATGTAAATACTGGAATGTGGTGCGCTGTGTCGGGGACGACTACCATCGGATACATTTTCTTAAGAGACACAGTGAATTCAGCGCGTTACATTGCCGACATCATCTTCCCCTTCGTAAAGAACCGATGCCAGATGAAAGACGTTTTGCTTATTACTAGCAGGACGGCGCGACAGCACACAGAGCACACGCTTCCTTAGAAGCAGTGTATTCCGGTTTTCATACCCGATAGGACTGTCTCGAAGGCTCTATGGCCTCCATTGGTCGCCTGATCTATCCAGTTGTGATTTTTATTTGTGGGGCAACCTAAAGGGCAAGGTTTACCAGAAATATCCACGAGCTCTTGACATGCTGCAATATAATATACGCATAAAAATCACAGACATCCAACGGGACGAGTTGTAACAAGTCACACTGAACGCGATTCATCGGGCCAAACACTGTGCTTGGACCATGGAGGTCAAATTTCCAGCAGTACCAGTATGGACGGAGGAACTACGTAAGTAAGTTTTTCTTTCACTTACTTCTAAAATATAGCCTTACAGTTCACGTGTTCTTCGATGCCTTGGGTTCGGTTTATCTTGAGCCGCTCCGTATAATAATGCATATTATACCCTTTCTTCATTCAACAGGCAAATCATTACTGACTCACACGCCCATCAGCGTTTCTGAACCAATCATACTTTGAAATACAATTTAATAGCGGATATGAGCCCGTTTAACTCCTGTGAATTGTGTAGAAGTGTTTTAAAGATAAGAATGTTTTCAAAAAAAGCTACCTTCAGGGTGATCTAAATTAGGTCGGTTCGATGATTCTACAGCCGGAAGAACTAACGATGTTTCAAAAAGGTTCTGTTTGACATAAAATTACCTTCCTCATCAACTGATATTCCTATTTTCCGTTTGAAATTTAATTGTTAAATTTAAAAACAAAACCGGTACAGAAGCACAGTCGTGTGTTAGTTTTCATTTGTAAAGAAAACTAATAAATAGAAAAAAGTTATGTAACTGTATTAGGCAATTTGTTTACGTAGAAACTTCTTAAACCGGAATATTCGTTTCTTACAATGATATTGTACGGATAAAAACATCAACTCTCTAAATAACCAGGAACAAAAGATTTAAAAAGAAAACTGTTATATAAACAGAAACAAAATTTGCCGGTTAATTTTCTCGGATTAAGTTCGAATACTCTTGATGAAGTTCATTTTATTGAATTCTAAAAAAGTTCCAACTTTAGCATAACAGGATATCCATTATAACAGTTAAATGATAACAGTTAACAGATGATTACTTTTTGTATACTTTTGATAAATCAAAAGCAATTCGGGTGCAATAAATTGCATCAATTATGGGTTTATGTATGTACACCTACATATCTAGTACGTATAACGAGAAAAATATGTCGTTACTCTGTTCAAAACACTAAAATCGACTGCAGTTTTAATTTAAAAAATTTGAAAAGTGATTACCGGTTTAGAACTGTTTGAATGATATTGACTAATATTATCAGTTTCAAAATATCTAAAAAATATCAATAAAATAGCTTGTTCGTTCAGGAGATAAGAATTTCAATTTAAAAGCACGAAATGGACAGCAGACAGACAAAAGACATTTCCGGACATGTGTTCAAACGAACTTTTTTCTTGTGTTGATCTTAGGAACAATATGGAAATATCGGAAAACCTTATTTAATAAGTAAGTAGTTTCTTGTTATTTTTTTTAATTAAAAAACGAAATTATTTTGAAAAGAACACAATATTATTTCTGTCATTATAAATTTTTTTTTTGTTTAACCTTGGGACCACCGTCAGGAATTGCTTCAGAAGGTGAAATGAATGATTTGTAGCAGATGTGAAAATGTCATGCCAGACCGGGGTTCGAACCCGGAACCTCCGGATGAAAGGCCGAGACGCTACCACTCGCGCCACGGAAGCCGGCTGTCATTATCCTAAAGATCAATATCGTTAATACTAATCCGCTGATGAAAACGATCGGTACAGGTTACAGATCGATAGGAATTAACCGGCGTAACTACCTTTTTTTTCTGAATTTGAACTAGAAAAATAATTTATTATTCAGAAGCATTCCCTATTTATTACAACACAAGAGTTCACAAAGTGTATCTCTACCGATCGAATAGATTTTAATACTATGCGGACAATAACCGAGCGTGGTATTAATAACCGCAACACATGTGCAATATATTAAATGAAAAAGATCAAGCATATTCATTATACACTGAAAATAGTTCGTCTTACATCTAACAAATGCAATAAGCATACCCGTACCCTAACGGTATGTGCTGCTTAGTTTCTTCTTGTAAACAGGCAAAATATACGCACATCCTTAACTTCAGATAAATGCATTACATAGTATCATTAAAAATAATCCACCAGTCAGATAAATTTAGATACAAGTATGTTTGGGTAACAGAGATTTTAAAAACATTAATACCCCAGAATAAGAACCATTTTTAGGCGAAAAGTAGGATTATTTTACATTCTGAAAATTAAATTAAGCCGAAGTTATAAATTACTACTCGATAATAATAATAAGTACTGATATCAATTGTAAGGAAAGCTACGATATGAATATCTGAACAAACACGGAAAAAAGCTTTACTCTTTATTAAGAAACATCGATCCGTGAAAATTCACATATTTGATAAACAATACATATTTACTTATGTATTCATTCACGGTTCAATACTGTTATGTATTACTTACAAATGTGAGCAGACAAACTACAACGTAGCGTTATGAACTTTAGGTAACTTACACAAAGTTTACATCGATTTTAAAACGGTTCGATAATTTCTAAAAAACTTTACGAAAGCTTTTTGGAAATGGGAATACAGTTTTGAATTATGAAGTGAAATTAAAACTACTGTCCAACGTAGGAAGCTAAACTTTAACCGAAGGGATTGATTTTTAAACATCGGACAAGGTCAGGAGAAATATTTCCATCATTCTTTAAAATTTTGCCGGTAATAACGATTACCGAAATCATGGATACATCATAGGAAAGTTTTCAAATATGCAGCACGTGCTTCCCTCGAGTAGGCAAAAAAAAGAGAAAGCTGGAGGCTGTTCTAAAGGTTTAAGCCGATCGTTTACACAGGAGAAGGAGATGAAAGTTATCGATTTAGGAAATAAAGGATAAGAAATGATATACTTAAGTGGTGCGAAAAATAGAAAAAGAAGGTGAAAGTTGTCTGGTCTGGGTTGATTCGAGAGAGTAGTAGAGTTCCCGCTGATATAACTGGAAGGATTACACCGGGAAACAGAAGAAAAGATTTTACATTTTAACGTTCTGGTAAAAACTGTAAAACAAAGATGACAATTTTAAAACTAGTAATACTGACCAATAGAAATCGTGGATAACGTCAAAAGCAAAAAGGAAAAACTAAAAAATCTTCGAATCTTTGAAGAACAGAGGTACAGGAAAAATGTATGGCAGAACCAGAAATTTCGAGAGAATTATAGAGAACTAGACGTAGTATTAAAGACAAAAAGGGAAATTTTACGATGGACAGACCATCTGCGAAATGACCAAAAGTTCGAGATTATTCTAACTTTAGAATTGATTAATCTTAAAACTTTGGAAGGGAACCTAACCTATAAGCAAGGAAATGAAAGAGGAAGTCCAGAATCAAGCGGATAGATTTTTGAAGGATAATGAAAGAATACAGGAACAAGAGGATACGTAAGGACGTACAGTAAATAGAGCTCAGAAGATGCAGGATGTCGTGGCGGTTTAAAGCTGTAGGGAAACACATAATTGCTAAAGAGGAAAATACAAACAGTAATCGTCACATGGGAGCCAGATAGAAAAGCTTTTGGTCGTGTTGGATACATCTGCACACCACATTATACTGGAAACGGATAAGTTTTTGAAGTTTGAGCTAGCTTACCACCATATGTTGCATTGGAAACAATTTCTTTACCGTAAAATTACAAAATAAAAATTCTGTCAACACAAAACGGTTATTTCAGTAAGTTTTTGCTACCATCCCGGGTAAACATACTCAAACTTCTTGAGAATTATACTCGAAGACGGACATTTACTTCACGAAGGCCTTGCAGGATTCTTTCGGATTGAACTACTTATTTATGTCGATACCGGAATCGACTAGGTCTACGGATCATTCCGCAAACCCTTTTTTTTTTTCTATGCTGTGGCCGATTCAAAAGCCTAAAGTACTTATCGAAGATAAGTGCTGTGTTCTTGAAATCAAAAAATTTTTAAATATATTGAAATCCGAGCGATAGGAATTTACAACACGATTTTTATGGTACAACTAGACCGGAAGTCCGACCGAAAAAAATGGGCATCATAAATTAAGAGTATCTTGAAATGTCGTTTACAAAAATACTGCAGGAATTAAGATATTTTATCGTATTCAAAGCCTACTCAAAACTTGGATTTTTATTCGGATTTCCTTTTATTTATATATTTTTTCTTTTAAACGGGTAAAATATTTACAAGGAAAATAATTATCATTACGAATAAACATCAATATATCGCCGAATCTTTTAGGTATTACCTAGTAATGTTTATTAATTTTTTTACTGATTTATATGAATTTTAACACAATTTTTCGAAATCGAAATCCATAATTTACAACATAATCGATATAAATCTAACACGGAATTACAGGACCACCACAATTCCAACAAAAGATGCACACGTCGGGAATGTAACTCTAATAATGATCCACCGATTTAAATTCACCTTTGTACAAAACGTTTGGCTAAAATCCAAGTAAGCCTCTAATCAGAAATAAGAAGAGAAAGCGAGAAGGAAGAAATAGAATTGACGACAGTGTGTCAACTAACTGGCACGCGATCGGCTCTAATACACGCACATACTACTGGTGTGTTGTGTGCAGATACCACTAAATAATGAAATAAGATTTATTTGTAAATATAAAAGAAGCAACTAATATAGTATGACCCCAAACTCTAAGAATACTATTCTACTATTTGGAAAACATTTACGAAAAGTTTGGCAAAATTCTGAAGTGGATCGCTCATCCAAATAGAATAATAGATCGTAACGTCAAGAATCTTACTAAAACGAATTAATTGTTGGTTAATCCTTTTTTAAGTTACTACTACAGTTGTTAGTCTTGTATTATAACAACAGCACTCAAAAACCTTTTGTAGTTTACACTTACAACTAAATTACAACAAATTATAATCTTTCAACCGATTAATAATTTTTTAATTATAAATTTAAAAAATCCTTTTTTTATTTATTTAACTTCTTTGTTTTACTATTTTTAATACGCAGATGATATTTTTAAGTTCAACATAATTACATGATAATTGTTTACCATGAAATCATAACTGAAAACCACTGTTCAGTGATCTACGCCAAATTTTTAGATGATGCATTTAAACAACAATACTGACAAAGCAACTGTAAAATCTATGAACAATCTTCAAAACTTCTCGCTCAATTTATTTTATCCGTATTGCTTATTAAATGGATAAACAATCTGCACTACGTGTTAACCCTGACTGCAACACCGCAAACATCTGTATCGCCCGACAATAATAAACTTGACTTGCACAGCAACAGCTGGCATCTTATTTATATACCAATTTCTGATACTCAAAACTCATGCCTTAGAGCAAGAGAACCGCGTTACCTGCTTTTTGGATTTGCAAGTAATTTTTCGGGATATACCGACGCGAATCATCCGGTAATAATCACAGTTCGAGGCAAAACTGTAAGTCGCTGATCACAGGGATCTAGTCCGGGAAAGATCCGGGTATGACCTGCAGAATCTACCGAATAAATTTTTTTAGAAATTTTCCTTCACGCAGCCTTATTTAGAATTAAATTTTGCAATCTTCAAGATATAGAAGCTTAAACAGCACATCTTCGGCATTACCGATAACAAAATACGATTACTCTTTGTTCTGTTACAGCAACCCTCGCTTAATTTTATACTGAATTTTGATGAAGCGAAAACTAAAATAAAGTATAAAAACGGAGTTGTAGGTGGTCCACAGACTGAAATCTGTAGAGGAGTTACTTTTCCATTATACGAGGGTTATTTTTTTTTTCAAGGTCCGATCGGTCGCGAAACAAAAACCCGTGCAAAAATCGGATGAACCTTTGCGCAAGTGTGTTGCGCAGTGTCTCTAGAATGGCCTTCAATCACGCCGCGTCACTTCGTTTAGTTCTGAACTCGCAGCTAGCACGTAAACATGTCTACAACAATAGCATCTCCCGCCAAGTGTGAAGTGCATGCGGTAATTCGATTTCTTCAGGCTGAGGGGTATAATGCAGCTGAAATTCATCGACGAATAAGTAATGTGTACGGTGAAACTTCAATGAGTGACAGCAAAGTGCGACAATGGTGCAGGAACTTTAAAGCAGGACGTACAGATGATCATTATGCAGGCGGTCAGGGAAAGAAGCGAGTGTCAACCGATGATCTCGTTGAGCGAGTGGATGAGGCGATTCGAGAAAATCGTCGGTCACCCACTATACAGCCCGGACTTGGCTCCATCCTATTTTCACCTCTTTGCTCACATGAAACGCTGGCTAGGAGGACAACATTTTGGCACAAACATCGAGATGCAGCCCAGGGTAGAAACATGGCTGAAAACATAGGCGGCTCCGTTCTATGACGAGGGTATTGGAAAGTTGGTACCACGCTACAACAAATGTCTAAATCGGAGTGGCGACTATGTAGAGAAATAACGTACCTATATAAGTACTTGTTACAAATAAAAAAATTTTTATTTTCACTGTGGTTTTAATTTCGTGACCGATCGGACCTCGAAAAAAAATAACCATCATATACCCGTGTGATATCTATGTTATTGTTTATAAAAGTATTCTTTTTAAAACTTAAATAAATTTTAAAAAATGTTAAGGACTTACAAGTGTACTGAGAAACCCACGACGCCGTACAGTAGTAAAAGAACGGTTTCGGAAATAAATGTTAGGCGTACAGATGGAATAAAACAGAAGTACCTTATCTTACACGAAGCCGTACCGGTAAAGTCAGACCGGAAATGGTGGATGATACCAGGAGTATATCAACTAAACAGTGCACCGGAGAGACCGTGTGTTCAGTCTGTTGGCAGAATCAACAGATTAGCGTTAGCGACAGAAATTTACCCTTCCTCACATCTTACTAACAACCCTGTCTAAGAAATATAACCGTTGCAATTTTGACGGTAAAATACTAAGAAAACTCGTTTCACATACCTCGTTCCGCCTAATCGGAACATTGCAGAAAGATTTCATAAAATTCCCCCAAAAATTCTAACACCGTCGTAACCGTGTCATAAACACACAAACAGAAGAAACGCCAAAAGATAGAGTTAAAAACAGGACTAGCTTCACTCGGTCGATGAAATAAGAGACAAGTAACAGATTCAATGGAGTTTAGATGCAGATTACAACATGCACTTTCTTCGGTAGAGAGGAACGAAATAATTTTTTCAGACTGCATTAATTTTCAATCTGACGGTGACGCGAGTTAAACGTAACAGGGTAAAGCGGATGTCTTCTCAAAGTGAATTTTCACTATTTACCTAGCCTTTTGGTAAATGAAGTGAAGGTGTGTCGGTAGTAAAAGTACCAATTAACTATATATATATATATATATATATATTTTTTTTTTTTTTTTTTTCGCCGTCTGATATACAACAATAGATTCGACTCTGTAAAGGCAATGGGAAACCACTTCACTCCTTATTTCCCCTAACAATCTTGACACGGGGATGACTGTTTTTCTTAAAAGCAACGATAAAATTTTTGGAAGCGGGTTATTTCACGACAGGTCTCTAATAACAGTTTTACAACCGACAGACTCATCTAAACCTAACGACGGCCAATTCGTTTATGCAGTGCGGTAGTCAATAATATCGAACTGCTCATTTAAAAATTCCACGACTTTATCACAAAAAAAAGAAATCACGCAGTATTGAAAAATAAAATTTAAGCTAGTAATGATGAAACAGTTGTGCGAAAAGAATAAAGAAGTACATTTCTATCGACTTATTTCCGCCGCCTAGCATACAATATCGGTAAATATTAACTCGGAACTTAGAAATAACAAAAGATAAATTTGCAAAGAAATGAATTATACAGCGTAAAATAGGTAAGATACATATAACAGATTTCAGCGGACGGTTATCGTAATACAGGCCTAACTTCAAAGTCATTCGCATCAGTAACAGATTTGTTTTATTGTAAGCACTCAATAAAAAATCAGCCTGCCTGTCGAGCTTTTAAATATATTTGTCAACTGAGTGGCAACATAAATTAACAGCAATTGATAAATCAAAGGAATCACCGTTATCGTTACAACTAAAAGCTGCGTTGTAAGCGTTAATTTACAAGTTTTAATTTCATAAAAGCTCGTATATAAGATTATTTTACTGTTGTAAGAATAACGATTGTATAGCAAAAATAGAAACCGCTACGAAAGCATAAGGGTAAAAATGTATGAATAAATTGAAGTTATAAAAAACTATTGAGTTTGTGCTTTTACTTCAAATTTCTAAAAAAGATTGGCTAGTTCAAAAAAAATTCGCTGCTTCAGAATATCCTTAAAGAAATTTGACATCCCTAGCGTATAAATCACAAGAACAAAATCAGTAAGATTAGAGAAGAAACTTCTTCCTCCGACCATTTAATATTACAAAGAGGATTTGGGAAAGTTCTTCATAATTCTATTGATTTAATTTTTATCGAAAGTTTTTGAATATCTTCAATGGATAAATTAAAAAAAAGTTTTAAAAGGAAGTCGATTTAATTTGTAAACCTTTTACTTTACATTTTTAGCGAGAAAATTTTAAATATTTATTTTTGTCAAAAGAAAGGAACTACTAGTAAATAAATTGACATTTCTAACATTTTTCCAACAATTGTAAACATTTTTGTTAAAATAAGTAATTTCTTTAAACATTGTTTAATACATACATGCATATTTTTCTCGAATCCCATTAAACATCTAAAAGAGACACAAATCGAGATAATCGGTATAAATTGAAATGAATCGATCCGTTAAAGCAAAAACCCTTTTATCAATTAACTCGATTTTGGAACATAAAGCAACGAACCAAAATTCAATATTTTTTTCTAAATTTCACTCCGAAAGACGCAAAATAAGATATGTTACTTGTTAAATTTTTTTGTTCACACTTTTAAAAAGCTTTAATTATTTACCCAATAATGGAGTTAATAAGTTAAATTTACGCCAAAAAAACCGTTCAAGTTCAGATAAAAAAAACTGTTTATAGAAACACACAGGCCCTGCGGTTCTTGTGTATAAAGCAAATAACGGAACATATATACAAAAGGACTTTATATATAAATCTGAAACTCCTTTTCTGTTTATGCTCCATTATTTGCTCACAGATTAACGGAAAAATAATGTAAGGGGATAGTCAACGTTGAAAAACTACAAAAAAATTTTGACAAATCTTTTTTTTTCATAATTTTAATACATTAAAATCTGTAGAATATGAATATGTTACTATTTTTAACGTGCAATAATTAGAAGTCATAAAGAATAATATTTTTTAGAGCGATGTCCTAAGATATTTTGCTCAAAAAAATTCAGTTTTTTGATGCTTAATCTCTTTGTCAGTAAACAAAGTAAATCTGTGATTTTAGGGTTTTTGTGTATCAGTTTATGTAGTTGCCACAGAATGAGCAAGTCATTTGTCGTGTAGTAGAATTTAAAAGACGAAAAATTAAATTATAAATTATGTTCTCTTAGAGAAAACTCTACAGGTACAGGAGTAAAATTTAGAAAAAACAAATGAATTTTGGTCCAAAATCCTTTATGTTCCAAAATCGAGTTACCTCATAAAAGGGCTTTTGCTTTAGCGGATCGATTTATTTCAATTTGAATGAGCACACAATGAGCAGTATACACGCTAAAATAATATTAGAAAAATTAGCGGATATTGTGAAGTTACGAGAGGTGGATCAAAAAGTAAGTTCCCACCCTTGCATTGTTCTTGAACTGAAAGGGATATATTAATGTCTTGCGGTGGCAGCACTGGTTGCGTTATTGTCTTTACGCTCCAGCAGCAGCAATTCTGTACGACATTCAGTACGTGTATAGTATCGCTGTCAATATGGCGTGTCCTCTACAGGTTTCGTCCAGCATAGAAGTGCGTTCAGTAGTCCCGATTTTTCTGGGCAAAAAATTACAATTTTTGTGAAATTCATCGCTAAACTGTTAAGGTATACGATGAGAATGCAATGTCACGCCTGATGATCCCAAAACGGTGTCAAATGTTCAGAAACGGAAAAGCAAATGTGAGTGACGATTGCGTTCTGGGCGTCCTTCAACTGCAGACTCGAGGGTAACGCGGAACGCGTGAATGAAATGATCTTGAGTAACCGGCTCATTAAAATTAAGAGAGATTACAAGTGAACTTAACATCAGTTATGGTAGTGCGTTTGCGATTATTCACGATCAGCTTGATTACCGTAACATGTGTGCACGATGGGTGCCATGTCTGTGGACCGACAACCTCAAACATCAACGTTTTGCATCTGCACATTCTTTTCTTCAACGTTATTCCAGGACTGATCCACAGTTTTGAAACAAATCATCACAGGGGATGAGAGCTGAGTGCTTCATTCCACTCCTAAGACTAAACGAGCATCACATGAATGGAAACATAAAAGTTCGCCGTAGCCAAAGAAAGTGAAAACATCTCCACATATTCGAAAGGTTATACAGACAGTCTTTTTCGATTCAGCGGGAGTTGTTTACAGTGAATTTATGCCCCGAGGAGCAACAATCAATGCCGAATCTTACTGTGAGACTTTAACAACATTGCGTAAAGCCATTAAAGAACGAAGACCCGGAAGATTGAACGATGGGTCGTTTTTCTTCACGACAACGCTACTCCTCATTCAGCACATGTGACAAAAGAGTTACTGCAAAAATTCAAGTGGGAAGTGCGGTCTCATCCGCCTTACAACCCTGACCTAGTACCCTGCGACTACCACCTGTTTGGTCCTCTCAAGCGAGACCTGGGAGGGGAGCGTTTCGTTAGTGATGATGAACTTAAGGAAGGGTCCTTCTTAAATGGTTGAAGGAAATTTGACGAAATTTTTGAGAGTGTAATATGATAAGTGTTTAGAAAAACTTTGTGATTATGTCGAAAAATAGTTAAAAATATGTAGTTTTTGTTCAATAAAAAAAAAAAAATTGTCTTATAAATATGTGTTTGTGTCATAGAGGAGGTGTAACTTACTTTCTGAACGTCCCTCGTATCTCCATGTTTGTGTTTGCTGTTCCAGTGCGGTAAAAGTGTGATATCGCGATTGAAAACGTCAAAAGATACTGTTACATTACTTTATTTTTATTAAATAATAGTATTATTTTATAGTTCAGTTTAGTTTAGATGTAGTTCATCTTTTGTTAACTACATTAACTCAAACTTTTGGCAGTGAAGATGTTAATTTTGTGGTTAGGCTTTAATTTTGACTGTTTGTATTGAATCTTTTTGTTATTTTACCGAGTGGATAGTGTTTTTTTATATTACTATTGAATAAAATATCAAACTTAGTGTATAAAAATGCAAAAATTAAAAAAAGTCATAAAGTAGAACTGCTAGAGTTTTGCAGCCCAGAAACAATGGCACTCAAACCTTCCTGTCAGGCCAAGTACTCTATTCTTCTAATTTGATTTTTCAGTAAATTATATTTTTCATGTTTTCAAATATTAAAATTCTTGTAACTTTTTTCTAAAAATAGTTTCTGCATGTTTTTTTTTAATGGTAAAGAATTCTTTGCTCATTAATTGGTGGCACAGACCGAGTGAGAAGTTTTTAAAAAAAAAATGATTCTGACAAAAAAAAATATTTTTTTTTAATTGTAAATAAAATTTTGGAGAAAAAACTTGCATGTGTTTGTACGCTACCAGAAATAAAGCTATTTTTTCTGGTTAATTTGGCATATAAACTAAACTAATAGCAACTATACTTCAAAAGTTATAAGAAAGTTTCTAGAACCTGATTTTTACACTTTCCACCCTTATATTAGGTTTTAATTATCTTGTTTGAAAAATAGTAAAAAAAAAAACAACACACACATGGAATAATTTGTAATTTTCTACAGGTAATAAAAAAATTTAATTTTAATGTAAAAAAAATAATTTTTAATTTACAACGTTGACCACCCCCTTAAAATGATAAACACATTTCAGAACAATTATTTATAAAAGTTATTAGTTAAATCTACAAAAAGTTATACCGATTTTTTTAATTTTTTTTTATTTGGACAGTTATGAAAGAGGATAGAAACATTTTTCTTCATTACAAGTAATCTTTATAAGAATCCGGCAGTCATATTTCATTAAACATTTATTCCAGCTTCTATCAAAGTAAGTTCCTTACAATTTTCTAATCGCAGTGTATTAACTTAATTAACTGCCGATAGTTCTGTGGTGCCAAAAAGCAGCACAAATTCTTTCGGACCGTATACACCAAGTAAGAAAATTCCTAAGATATTTATTACGAATAACCAACAAAATAACAACACATATATTCAGTTTATCAGTAAACTTCACCCTAAATAACATATTATGAATTGAAGTTGTCCCATTTTAAATTTTTGATTTTCCCCCTACCGAAGCTGCCTGAAAATCAAAAAGAGTAAAATATACATTCATTTAAGTAGCCCCTCGGTATAAGGAAGAGTACTGCAAACCGTATCCAGTTATCTCAATTAAATAAAAGTTATAGAGGAGTGTAAGTTACCTTTCAGCCACCCGGTATATATACAAACACACATTTGGATAGATTTATCTCTATCTTTTCTTTGCATTTTTTTTTTTTGACTGGGGACTTTTTTTAAGAAAACTTAATCGTAGTTATTAAAAAAAGGGCTCTTTCATATATATATATATATATATATATATATATATTATATATATATATATATAAATGTTAAGTTCGTTTGTGTACGCTTCAAAAACTCAAAATTTTCTGCACCGATTGAGCTCAAATTTTAGCACGATATATAACCCGCATCAAAGATTGTTTTCATCTATTTTTAATAAATCTACCTATCTATTTTTAATTTGTACATTTTTAATTTGGAAATGTAAACAAAGGAAAACCAATCAGATCAATGCAAGATGGCCACTGTCAAACACAACGACCAAATTTCTTTAAACTAAATTTAACAGCTAAAACATCTGTATTTTATTAAAAAAAAAAACACGATTAAAATAAATTTTTAGCAAGATATATAACCCGCATCAAAGATTGTCTTCATATATTTTTAATAAATCTATCTATTTTTAATTTGTAGTTTTTTTAATAAATAAGAGGCTAATAAATCAGATGGAAATGTAAACAAAGAAAAACCAATCAGATCAATGCAAGATGGCCGCTGTCAAACACAACGACCAATCACAAAGAGCCCGTATGGCCGTTGCCAATGTAAACAAAATCACAACTGATTAAGTAACAAATTTCTTTGAATTATATTTAACAGCTAAAACATCTGTATTTTATTAAAAAAAAAAAAACAAACACCAAAACAAAAAGAAAAGCCACCAAGAAGGATGACTTACAGTAAATAAATTAAAACACCCAACTTTCTTATAGCCCAGATAGACTTAAGACTATGCAAACAAAAAAAGTCGAAATAACCAAATACACAGAAAATAATATCCCTACATAATGACCAAAAAATCCTTTGTTAGGTTAAATATTCACTTTTGTCTGAATTTACAAAAGGCATTTACAACGAAGCATTGGTAAATATTGAAGTGCTTAGCTAATGCAAATAAAGTTCTTAGTCAATCGGGAATGCCAGCACCCACCCGAGCTACGATTGCTTCATTTGATGTGAATTTACGCCGTGAACAAAGTTGATCTTCAGGCATATGTCCAATCAAACATTCCCAAATTAACGCGTGAACAGAAAGGCATTTATGATCGCATAATGCAAATGATAAATGACGGAATTGGTGGACCTTCTTCTTGGATGCGCCAGGAGGAACTGGGAAAACATTCCTCATTAGAGTGATTCTAGCAACGGTTCGATCAAAAAATGACAGCCTTAGCTCTTGCTTCGTCTGGAATAGCTGCGACATTGTTACCAGGTGGAAGGACTGCGCATTCAGCTCGTAAGTTGCCATTAAATGCAAATCATCGAGACTCCCACGTGCAATACTTCCAAAGCATCCTGTATGGGAAAAGTATTACAAAAATGTAAACTCATTGTTTGGGATGAATGCACGATGGCACATAAAAAAATCGCTTAAAGCTCTTGATCGATCGTTACGAGATTTGCGTGGAAACGTTCAACCATTCGGGAATGCTTTGATATTGCTCGCAGGAGATTTTAGGCAAACATTGCCTGTTATTTCTCGATCGACACCAGCAGACGAAATAAATGCTTGCCTGAAATATTCAACACTGTGGCGACACGTACGTACATTGCAGTTGATTACGAATATGCGTGTTCAGTTACAGAATGATCCATCAGCTGAGGTATTCTCACGACAGTTACTGGACACTGGAAACAGACAGCTGCCAGTCCCGGCCGATACACCATTTCAATTTAAAAGATTGCAATTCCCAATTCGATTGGCATTTGCAATCACAATCAATAAAGCTCAAGGTCAATCTTTAGAATCGTGTGGTTTAGATTTAGATGCGGATTGCTTCTCACATGGACAACTGTATGTGCGTGTTCCCGAGTCGGCAAACCAGATAGCCTTTATATCTACGCAGACAGTGGAAAAACAAAAAATAGTGTAAATCCACAAGTATTGCAAAATTAAACTTCTATGAAACGTATGCTTTGTTTTGTTTCTCATTTCTCATCCATGCAACCATAATGTGCCACAGCGAAGCGTGGCGGGTACAGCTAGTATGTAATAAAATATTAAAATAAATTTTGATATCGCTGGATGATAAAAATTGTTATATCTTTGTACAGAGTTTTATTACAACAAATTCTTTATAAGAAATATAAAAAAAAGGCAAATTAATTAATAATAAAACAATTAACAAACAAATATTGTTACAATGTACTTAAATATTACTTACACATCTGCGTTAGATAAGATCCACAAAAACACCTGCAACATAAAAAACTGATGTAAAGATTTACAGATTTTAAATTCATATAATACATACATTAAATGGATTGTTTAATTCATAAGAAGTATAAATAAAAAGAAAAAATAAATAAAAAAAAAATATTTTAAATGAAATTTATAAAAGTTGCATGACCTCAATTCAACATTTAGGGGAAAACAGAGAACGATGTAAAAGGAATGCGTTAAAGGTATCAGAATTCTCATGGAATTTAAAAACCTATGCAGAATACAAAAGAACACTTGAGACAGAAAACGGCTTTATTGCTTCCACACAAAGAAATACAAATCAAATAGTTCAAAAAGACTTTTTCCATTACATTCCATAGATTAAAAAATCAACCCGAAGTACAGCACCGATAAAATTAAAACGAAACAATTCCCATTTATATAAATATCATTGACTAGTATTTTTTAAAGCGTCTTTCACGTAAAGAAAAAAATTCACAATTATTTCCTATTTATCTTATTTTAATAAAATATTGGTGGTGACTGGAAAGAATGTGCATAAAATCCGAAGGAATCGAAGCGTAGATGGGATGCCGACAACAAGACTAAAATTCTACCATATTGAGAATCGCTTGATAAATAACTACATTCATATACATATATAATGAATGTAGGCTTATTTTTCAGTATATTAAAAAAAATTATTGTATTTATTTTTGTTTTATTTTACTTTTTGCTATTTCCAACGTGTAATTCATTTCATTTGATTTTTGTTCTGTTTCTTCTTCAGTAAAATTTGATTTTGTAAAGCGTTTATTTGATTTTTATTAGACTTATTTGCATCACTATTTTTAGATTTAAATTTTCTTCAAGTTTTTCTAATAAATTTTACGCATTTATTAGTCATATAACAAAGGTACTGTTTTGCAAATCTAAAAATTTTAAGTGGACAATACATGGACTTCCTTGTACCCCTATTAAATTACATGTAAATTATAATTTTTTTTTAATGAAAAGTACGTAAAATTTTATTTCATTAATAATTTCTAATAATCAGAGTTTAATCACGGAGTTTGTTAGAACTTCGTCGGTTAGAGGCGACGAATCAGTGATTACGTTTATTTTATTGTAATAAAGCCAATATATTTAAATTAAAACAAAAAAAGTTAAAAAAAAAAGATGAAGTCTGATTCGAACCGACACTAACTGATTCTTCTCAAACATCCAAATATTTCATTAATTAGAATTTTATTTGGCTATATTTCTGGAACCAGTGAAATGTACCACACCATATATCGTTAAAAAGCTCTCAATGAGGGCTTTATTACTGAAATTAAGAAAAAGTACAAAATCAATTTTTTTTTGGATTTTGGGCTTTTTTGGACACTTTCGGTTCAGTCGATTACAATCAACAGGGGAGGTGCATAACTAGATGTTACAGCAGTCCTAAACCCAAAATTTCAATATCCCACGGCTAAACTTTTTTGAGTTATGCGAAATACGTACGTACATATTATACATACATACGTACGTACGTATGTACAGATGTCACGCCGAAAAAAGTCAAAATGAATTCAGGGATGGTCAAAATGGATATTTCCGTTGAAATCTCAAAACCGAAATTATTCCCGATCACAATATTTCCTTTACTTCGTACAAGAAGTAAAAACGGTTTTTACCTCGGATATTATGAAACCTACTGGATATACAATTCTGAAACAAATTTTATACAATTTTTCACATCAAAAACCATAGGAAACCATAAATTTCGCTCCTGAATTAACGTCTTTAAAATTTCAGTACGTCCTCAATTCACCAGAGGAGCTGAATTCCGGGCTAAATCTTTCGCTAGACGTAACTCGCTAACGAAGCGTTTCCAGCCCTGTTTATATGAAGTTTTTTCATTATTTTAATGAGAGGAATACACCTGTAAGTACGTCGGGTTCCTCGTGGTATACCCTGCGAGCGTGTGTGCGTGCGCGCGTGTATATTCTTCAACTTTCGCGATAAATAAGATCGCTACAATTTTTTGTACACGTTGTCTAGTATTATTCCATTATTAATTTCCCAGTTACAGAGTTACATTGTATAGCTATACAGAATGTTATACTCGGGTCAAATTTTGCACGTCGGGGTTTTTCAAATTATGACTCCCTCCTCTAACCAAAAAAATTAATTTCAACATAGACAAATCTCAGAAAGGTTATAGAGTACGTACATATACAGTATGTATGTTGGACTGTTATTGTTCGATATCTACAAACCGGATACACCTACTTGAATAAAATTTTGCATGCTGATTACTGAATATGTGTATTATTACTATTTAATTACGGCCCCGACCGATCATGCGGGTAGGGAGATATGGAACACCATTACTTAAAGGACAAGTAAATTTTTTCATATACCTTATAGTTAAGATATTTTCTGATCACTCTTATTCAACCCCCCTCCGCAACAAACAAATTTTTTTCTTTTTAGTCGTTTCTTGGATTTGAAGTCAATTTATTGTATTAATTATATTATTCCACTACATTAGCATAAGACTTTGGTTATGTATTTGGGTAAATTCAATCAGGGAGAAGAGAATAATACGTCTATTTATTTGCCTTTTCGTCGTTTCACTTGATATCTTCAGACTAACTAACAGATTTCTACGAAATTTTGTACGATGGATGAGATCTGAATACGGATCGTTGATGCCGTATTAATTTTGGTTAAAATTGGTTAACGGGGTGGGGAAATACGGTCAACAATGGCCCTGGATCTCAATTTGTTTTTTAAGGAGTAGCATATATTTTTGCGCAATTCAAAATCTGTTAATAAAAAGCTTATGCGCTTTCGGTTCGAGTTGTGTCCATCGGATCCTATATTAAAAGGATGAGTAAAAAAATGTTTTCATTTTTTTTCACGCATCGTAAAAATGTCCTTACTTATTGGCTAAAATAAGTCATATATTTAGACTTAAGTGATTTTATTTTGAGGTCAATCGGTTAAGGTGGGATAGTCTATGCTTAGAACTAATTAAATAACGGTTTTTCATACAACATTTTAATTTCGTATACCGAATGGTTGTCAAAAATGAAAAGTTTTCAGTAAAACAAACAAGGAGGTTGGATAATTTATAAATAATGTTCAACTTAAAAGAGGCCTACATCACTTAGTTTAGTCTATAAATAAAATAGTTTATCGGCAAACACTTATTACATAACAATTTACAGAAGGTGTATAGAAAATTATATCCGTCCATTTTTATAACTTGTCAACTCGTTTGACTATGTTCTTGACTACTGCTGTTAGCTGTACTATGTTTATTTCCTGGACGGGATTGGTAATGTTTGTCTTCAATTTCTGCAGCGTGTGTGGACTACTCCTATAAATAATTTCTTTAAAGTAACTCCACAGAAAGAAATCTGGACTTGCCAGATCAGGGATCTTGGTGACCACAATCCTTTAGAAATGATTCTTCCACCGAAAAAACCGCAGCATCTCCATAGGACTCTACTATGGAGCTGTATGGCAAGTGCAAACTGCATCCTGTTGCTACAAGCAGTCACGCCCATCCAGTAACGCTATGCAGTAAGAGTCACGCTCTTGCAGTAAGGCTATGAACTGCTGGATCAATTTCTTGGTGGACGACTGCACCCGCAGTTATTTTTAAAAAAACAAGGGTCCTATTATTAGTCGCCTTGAAATCTCACACCATACCCCTATTTTTTGTTTTAGGGTAGAGTCAAATAAAATGCGCAGGTTTTCAGCACCAAGTTAGTTCTGTAATTTGTTGACTGTTAACATACTTACAAAGGGGAACCACGCTTCATGTGAAAAACATTTGATCTACAACGCCAATGTTACCTCTAATAATTTCTTGAACCGCTGAGAGTAGTGAACCCTTGAGCATAATCAGCACTAGTTAGCTCATATAAAATCTGCATTCGATACTCATAACACTTCAGCATTTTCATAATTGCATTGTGGGTTGAACGTAGCGAAACGTTCTTTTCCCGGCTTAATCTCCGCAAAGATTTACGAGGAGATCTTGTAACTGCCGCTTTAATGTCCTGCATGAATTGCGTCGTTAAAACTGACCTGTATAAGGCAAGTTTCTAGTTTAACACCGAACGTGTTTCGTAAAATTATTTAACTAACTTCTGAAAAACATTTTTCACTAACTTCCTTTTCAACTTTCGGCGATACACAACATGATATTTCGTCTCTAAAGAGATTTCCATCACGAATACACGTTTTACAATAGTTAACCGCATTTCAACAAGATTCTCAACACAAGATTACGCAACTTTGTTCAAAAGCCAATACTCGACACAGACTGGCAATACTCAAACGTCCAGGCAATAAAACAGTCTTCCCCGCTGCAGTACCAGTCGTACCAACAACTTCCACATTATTTTACCCGTCTCACAATAAATGCATTTTAACAAAAATATGCATTTAGTAAAAACTACTACGATAAACTAAGTTATACGACCTCTTTTAAGCTGAACACCTTTCTTTCTTTCAATTCTCTGTTTAGCCTCCGGGAATTACCTTTCAGATAATACTTCAGAGGATTATAAGTATGAATGTAAATGAAATGTAATCCTATACAGTCTCAGTTCGACCATTCCTGAGATGTGTGGTTAATTGACACCCAACCACCAAAGAATACCGGTTATCCACGATATAAATCGGCTGATTTGGGAAGACGCGTTCACCACTAGACCAAGCCGGTGGGTTTAAGCTGAACACATGTACATAGGATTAATTGTGTATTTCAATAGCGGTTTGTCACACGAAGTTGAGATTTTATGAGATTTATATTACGTGATTTGCAACTACTTCGGTAGCCAGGCTTTAAGCCGATTTTCACTTTTTGCCGGATTTTTCCTTTGAAAAAAAAAACAAAATTTTAAGATTCTAGATGTATTTTTATACCGTTCAGATTTGTATTCGTAAACATAAAGTTTGTCGACCTCCGTGCCGCAAGTGGTAGCGTCTCGGCCTTTCATCCGGAGGTCCCCGGGTTCCAATCCCGGTCAGGCATGGCACACGCTACAAAAATTGTCTTCATCTCACCCTCTTAAGTAATACCTGACGGTAGTCCCGGAGGTTAAACCAAAGTTTAAACGTTTTCTCTGCTTTCTTAATCGTAGATATAATATAAATAAATATTATAAATACGATACAAATATTCAAACCGAAAATTAAAAATTCGTTACCCAGATATAATTGTATAAATACATATGAAACTTAGCAATAAATTAACCGTCGCCAACATGGTTTTTACAGAAAAAGCTGTGACAATTTCAATCGGGGAAAGATAATAAGCTAATTTATTTTGCAGTTATCGTTTTCCTTGATTTTTTCCGACTGGATCGACAGGTTTTATTGAAATTTTGTTAGACGAAGCCTAAATTTGAATCAGTGATGTCATTTAATTTAGGTTATAATTGATTAAGTTGGTGGGGGGAGAGGTCACCATTGGTTCCCCATTTCACAATTTTGTTCAACGAACAGAATAATATTTTTTACTTACATATTTTAACGTTCCATTTTTTATCTTCCAACAGTAATCTGTCGAGGGCGAAGGTCACGGTAGCAAGTCGCATAACTTTCCCCCCCAAGTCAAAAAAGTTATGCAACTGTCGATGGGTTTTATTTTAATTAAATTGATTCACTGATATCCATTGTTATTTTCAGAAACATTACAAATTATTAATTATTTTATCTTTAATGCAAATGTATTATTATTATTGTATAATTTTACACGATTTTAAAATTATACAATAATAATATTAATAAATAATAATAATAATGGTTTAATTAAAGCTAATATAATTAATAATTTGTAATGCGTCTGTAAATTACAATGGATATTAGTGAATCAATTTAATTCAAATAAACCCGGCAAACAGTTATATAACTTTCTTGACGTGGGGGAAAGTTATGCGACTTGCTACCGCGGCTTTCGCTCTCGACAGACAATAATACTTATAACACATTATTAAACAATGTTAAACGCTAGATGAAATTTAAAAAAAAAAATGGCCGCATATGACATTTAATACGCGATTATATTAACTAATATTTAATTAATTCGTCGGGATATCATTTTCTTCCTCATCTTTTCTACAAACCCTATGGTACTTAAATAAACGATTGAATTCTTTAAAAAGGTTATTTAATTCTACGTAAAGTATCAAATAATTTTTTTAGAATACCTACAAACATGCGTTTGTAATACGCGCACATCTTTTTTAATTAAAAAATAATAATAATAATAAAAACACGCAAGAGTAAAACAAATTAGGTTTATGACACTAAAGAGAACAATATCAAGTCTAGGTAGTCCATTAGCCGGGCAATGTTTTGGTACCTAACCGTGGTACCAGATGTTTTTCATAAAAAAATAATTCCCTATCCCACTGATTAAACTGAAATACTAATTCTAAAACACCATCCAGAGGGAGATCATTAACATTAAATACGCTGATATTAAACTTCGTAGTTTTGAACAACTATACCGCAGTTCAGGAGGAGTTGGTACAGCGGTGTTAAATTTCCGCTAATGAATAGTAATAAAAAATAACGAATGACAAATAAGATTCTCAAACAGATGTTAATAATTTGGTTTTATATGTGACAGTAGCTTTTTAACGATCATCACCGATCAACCTACATCTCTTAAGGTTACAAATAATAAACGCAATTTATTTTAATATGGCAACAAATCATTAATTAAAAAAAAATTAAATATATTTATCTATATATATTTGTCACTATTTTTACAGATTTACTATCAGAAAATACGATGGACACCGATTAATTTTAAATTTAGCGTAAAATGTAGATAATTATGCATACAATTTCAAAGTCAATGTTGTATATGATGCAGCAATATAGAAAATTGTTCGTTTAAGCGGCAGCGTATAAGCAACTCTTGCATCCGAGGTTCCTCAAGATAAACGGGAACATACCGCAATGAAAATGGAAGAATCACTGAAATTAATTCGCGATTGTATTGAAGAAGAATGAACATTTAAAAAAATTAGAAATCTTCAGATTAAAACGAAACAATAAAACGATCGTAAATGAAAAGGTATACTTTTAATCAAGCAGGTATCCTTTTCAAGAACCTCAATTTACTGAAAACAGTAAATAGATAAATAATAATATTAAAGATAAGTATAACCATTAATAACAAATAAAGAAGAAGAAGGTCAGATAAAGCATGACGTGGGAAAGGGCGTTGACTCTCTCGTTATACAAAGATTAACAGAAATTTAAGCACCAGTACAACAAGTTTTGACAACGGAGTGGTTCCGAAACGGGCCAACAATAATAAAAGAATAAAGCTAACAAAAGGTAAACAGTACTCAACATAAAAATTATTCTGTTCTTAGCAGAAAATATAATAATTATCCTAATAATAACAATTTTTCCTCAAGATAAGTTGAAAACAGTGTATCAAAAAGTATAAAAATCCAAATTTTAATAATGCGGGTAACATTTCAACAACTTTTTCACTCTATATTAAGAAAATATTCAAGTTAAATACACCTTTACTTCACAAAAATTATTTTAAGTGATTCTTTTCTACTAGTCACGTCACATTTGCGTCAACTTGTTGTAACTTTTGAAAACAAAATTTTATTGTTCATTTTAGTTCATAAGAATTGTTCTAAAAAATTATAATTTTAACTATGCCTGAAGAAAAAAAAAATCTAATGGCGACGTTTCGAGAGCGAAAACATTTCTGAGATCAACAGAGGAATACGGTTGTCGTTTTATTAGTAGTAGAGCATGTCGGGTAACTTTCTTGAAACAATTATCTCATACACGCTTTTCTATACGTAACGCTAAACCAGACAATTTACAGTTTTATTAAAAAAAAATTAATAACAAAAAATAAAGGAGTTATTCACTATAGCGGATTTCACACCAAGAAAATTTTTTTTTTGTGGTTCGTGAAAAATATGAGGATTTTCACAGCCCCACATTCGGGTGTTTGACTTTACATAATATTACAGGCAAAAATCAAATTTTTTTTGGCAGAGCAATGAACATTATCCAGAAGCACCTCCATTCCATTTTCATCAAAAAATAATCGAAATCAAAAGATAATACAGTAAAAATTCGTGCTTTACATGATCTGGTTCTACCAATTCAACGACAACGTTGGGTTGGTTTAATTTAAACTTGTTTGTAGATCTGGTAACAGTGAAAGATGTCCTTCAATCTTGAACGATTCCGGTCTCATAAAATTTACGTATCGTAAATGATGTTACCGATTCATCGGGGACTACAAACAACAGGACTCTAGAAACTACTCCTTCACTTACATGAACATTTTTATGCGAAATAATACTAAAATACATACGCCTATCTATGAAACGCGATACAAAAAACTGGTAATTAAATGAGATTAGTCATTTAATGACAAGGTTATTTCAACAGTTACGTAAGTAGTAAACTGGTTATAGTGTGCCGTCGACAACGTTAAGTAACGTAAAATTTAGTCATCTTAATACAAGTTCATTATAAGGATCGTTCTATCTTTAATACACCCAATAAAATCGAATAATATATGTTGGTTGCCGTAAGTCGGAAACGAGAAACCGACAGCAATCAAAATTTCACGGTACAACTAGGCTTCCCATAAATTTCAGTATATTTAGTGTAATTTCTACGTTATTCTCTTACGCATGCAGGCTCATTAAAATTTACTGCTCAATATTTTAGATGAGAAATATCAACTATTTTGGTATAGAAAACTGCATTATTAATTTATTTCAGCGAACTGGACGATCTTATAATACGATTCACTTCTTAAAAAATTAAAAACTGAAAGTAAAAAAAAATTAAAAATTGAAATGTAAATTTTTTTTATTACTTTTATTACTGCTCGTAATAAGTAAAAAAAAATTATTACTACACTTCGTAAAATTAACACTATAAGAAAAAAATACGAAGAAAATTATTTAAAAATGTAATAAGTATAACGCAAACACGTCATTTAATTATCAGTGCAATATTAGTACGTAAAAGGTAATAAACTGTAATTTGTACTTAAACAATGATTGCAAGTCATGAAATGTCATTCTCATTCTCATACATTTCGTTATCTTTTTTAAAACCATCAATGAGCACATTGTGTTCTATTATTTTTGTTAACTTCGCTTTATTTAAACATAGTTTAAATAAACACGGGAGATTTCACGCACAGAAATTTACATAATAAATTATAACTATTGTTTTTTGCAATAACAATAAACTTTCAATAATTTTAAATTTGAATCAAAATGTTTAAATAATATGTAATAGAACAAGACGACCGTTCAACTAAAAGGCAAACTCCTTTTAAATGCACAAAAAGAATCGACACACAATTCATTCACAATTATCCTATTCTCTTAAATCTTCTCTGGTTGTCACAAAATAAATTTTTTTATTATTTTATTAGTTTTTAAAAAAATATATAAATAAATAATCAACGGTTATTAAATTTGAATTTTATTTGGAAAAAAAGAAAAAACCAAAAAAGGGAAGTATAAGTATAGAACTAAAGCAAAAAAAAAAGTCAATTATTCATTAATCAAATTAATAAAAGAAAACAGTAAAAATAAAGCAATGAACGCCAATTTTTTGCAAATAATAAATAAAAAAAAGTGAAATAAAAAGATGTTAAAAATAACTTAATCGATAGATTGGATTTTAAAATAATGCATTAAGAATGTTGCCAAAACTATTTAAAAATACAACAATTTATTTTGAAAAAAAATAGATATAACTGTACGGAACTTAAGATAAAGTAACACTTCAAAAACGCTACAAATAGCAGTTTTTAATTTTCCGGTTACTGCGAAATATGCTGCTATAACGTGAAAGAATATAGATTTTTTTTAAGTTTTGTGCTTTAAGGAGACTTTTTTAATGTTTTTTATTTCAATGCACCAAAGCTAAAAAAAATTATTTTTGTCAAGACGTTCACGCGTACGTTGGCCTGTATTTGGGATGTAACTCTGGATCCCGTCAACAGATTTTCTTAAAACTTGGTGAACAGATATCTTTCGAGGGAAAGAATGTATTAAATTTTTGCAAAAATTGGAAAAAGGGGTGGGGGTGTTTTGGCCGAAATAAAATTTCAAATCTTTACTGGGGCACTTAAGCAAAACATTTTTCTTACAAAAAATTGAGGTTTTTTATCGAGATAAAAAACCCCCCTTCCAAAACATTACTTTAAAAATATTTTTCTTTTTTTAACTTTTTCTTGCTTCAGAAAAAGAGTTAGTGGGAATTTTTTGGATATATATTTTCTATATCAATAGGTCTTCTTGCCACTATAATTTTTTGTGCTTAACCCATTCCACTGTGACAACAAAAAATATTTTTTTAATCTTTAATTTTTTTTAAAATTTAAATCCATTTCGCAAGTTACCCGATGCATTTAAAATGCGAAAATCTTGAATTTAAAATCTATCAAAAAATCAAAGAGTTTTTACTCTTAGTATTTCTTGAAAGAAAAAAAATTAGCCACAACTTTTCATCCCCTTCGTAGAAAATTACAGCTTTATTTAGAATTATGGCTGTGTCTGTGTTTTTTAAACTATTTTGAAAAGTTCTTTTTTTAAATTTATTATCACTAGTTAGGTGTTGTTTTCCTAAAAATTAATTTTACCCGAATGTTTGCCCTTGATATGGGAGCTTCCAAAATAGAAATAATTAAATTCTTCAGCTTTATAAAGTCCTCCACAGGTACAGAAATATTTTTAAATTTTTTTATTTAATTACGCCTCGTAAAATTATAAATAAATATTTTTATATAAAAATGTAAAAAATACATAATTTTGGTTAATGTTTTTCAATAAAATAAGAATTATTTTTATCATAAAGATACAAATAGAGCTTAAAATGATTGAACTGAAGATAAACTGTATAACTTGACTGGCCAGCCGATATTCGAAACGCGTAACATTACGATTGCATCCATTATTATGAAATTTCTTAATTATAGCTTACCCTCAGGAATACAAAATAACAAATTAAAATAGACAAGAATAGTTATAAAAACGTTTAAAAAGTAATTTATTAATAAAAAAAAGATTTACGAAAACAATAAATTGGTGAAAAAAAATTTAATTAATAAAAATACTGATGACGGAATATATATATATTTTATTTTATTTACTTGCTCACGACTTTTGACTTGATCGATTCACAAATGACTACTTTTGATAAACAGTATGAAAGTCCTGTATTCGTTCTTATCTATCGATTACGAATCATACGACTGAAATTAACAAGTATAATTAGATCAATCCGGTCTTATACATTAAAAAAAAAATTTAGATTGGCTCAGGGTATTGAGATTGGACCGTTCTTATTTACGTTATTTATTAATATTTTCTAAGTGGGAAGGAAGAGAAAATATCTATGTTGTAAAAAGACAAGGATGATAGTGTGGTTCAACGCAAAAGTTTTCGATACAATTAGTGTTCTGAAATCCCAAGATGGATAACCGATTTTCAGTGACTTTACTGTTTGAATATAAATAAATATGTGTCCTAAATGTTTACATGAACTTTTTCCATTATTTTCACGAGCAGAGTAGGTTATTAAAGCCCCAGAAGTACTTCGGGATACATCGTGTGTGCTTGTGTGTGTGTGCGCGCGCGTGTGTAAATAATAAATAACCTCACGGTTGTATGTTAAAATAACAAAAACACAAAATATTCAGATACAAATAAGTCACTACGCAAATAAAGAAATAAATATATATACGTAGATAAAATACACAGATCACAAATAATCCGTATTATAATTCTACAGGTAAAAACGACCATTTTCCATTACGATATTACCTCATTAATAATCAAGAAGGCTTTTTTAATTTGCGAGGCTTTTGTGATAAAACCTCGTTTTCGACAAAGGGACATCATCATCACAGTACTCTCTTTTAGTTGCTCATACAACAGTTTTTTTTAATAAACTATAATTTTGTTTAGCCTAATTGTATACCAATGATCACCTAACCGGGCAAAGTTATTGAAGTAAATAATTACTGCAATAAATAAATTTTTAACGGCTGATTTGGATCCGTACCGTAATTATAAGATCATTCTTTTAAACTTTAATTTTTAAGATTGAAAATCCAGCTGTGTCTAGAAATGATGTAGACAACATAGCAACTTTTTTTTTTTTTAAAAAAAAGGTGTCACATGGGACAAAACTGAAGAAACTAATTATTTTATAATTTCTTATAGTTTATCTGTTTTTCAAGTTAAGTTGTGGCCGTATTAAAAATGTTATATAAGTTAGCTGTCGAACAAACGAACGGAAAAATGAGATCCAGTTTTTATTATTAAAAACTTTTATTTTTTTTTAACAATTAATATTACTTTAAAATAACAATTTTTATGATAAAAACGTCATTTGTCAATCGGATTAATTGAGATCAAATTTTTTTTTCTATGAATTTGAATTTTTTACAAATTATGCTTTTAAAATAATTTTTTTCAGTGTAAACATCATCATTTTATCAAGGTCAGATCGAACCCGAATTTTTTTACTTTAGATTTTGTTTTTTTCTCGCAGTTGTACTAAACATTGCATAACTAATTCATTAATACTCCAAACCCTGCGGGGCTTTTGAAATAGAAATTTGTGAAGGAGAAAACTCAGAGAAGTTTTGTAATTCTCTGCTGGCTCTTTTTTTTACTTCTATCACTAATCGGAAAAAATAGCTAAGTTTATCCTGAAAAGTATTGAGATCTTAATTTCTCCCACAAATTTTGCACGAAGAAATTCTCCCAGAAATTCTCCCAGAAATTCTATTTCATATATTATATCTTGGAGAGAATTTTACTATTAAATGTGAAACAAATATTTTCAAATAAAAAAAGAGTATATATAAACACTTTTTTTAAGTGTTTATATAAATATATATAAAAAAAAAATTTAACCATGATTTTTTATATATATATATATATATATATAATTGTGGTTAAACCACTAATTACTTACGCGAGCGAGACTTTATTTAGATTAAATCAAAAAAATAGGACTGAACCTTTGCTTAAAGTTGAACACAGGATTCTTAGAACCCGCATAAACAAAAGATATAAACACGAAAATCAGTACAGATTATTGCCTAATAAATTTCTGTACAAAAACTTGCAATCCTTAATTGATACTATGAAAAAGAAGCGAATTTCTTTCTGCGCACACTTATTAAGATTACCGCAGAATAGGATTACTAAGAGAATTATCGATCGATTTTGGTCTTTAAAAAATCCGCCATTATGGATCAAAGAAATTAAAGAAGACGTGCAAGAATTAAATTTGACTTACGAAGATTTACTTAATAAATCCGAAAAATTAAAATTTGTTATTAAAGATCCGAATACCAACTTTAAAGTAAGAACTTTTATTATGCAAAAAGGGTTTATTCAGAAGAGGATCGTAAAGCAAGTTTATTAAGAAGACTAAATATTGGGAAAAAGTAAAAGCTACGAACTTAAAGGCCAAAAGATCGGCAAAAAAGACTAGAAACATTCTGACTAAAGTAGTCCTTTGCGGCCTTAAAAGTAAAAAAAAAAAAACTTTTTTGTGCGTATATACAAACACACAATTGTTATTATAATATTTAATATGACATTAAAATAAATATTTAGTATTTAATAATATTAAGTATTTTCAATACATGTAACATTAAATGGCGGAGCCGTCTATTTGACGCTAGTTATTGGCGGGTGAATCAACCAATCAAGATGTTTCATTTCGTTTGTCAATTTTATATCGAGTAATGAACTCGCTTCTATCGACTCACCTCTGAACTTCAAACCCCCATCATTTCCGTAAATGTAGCACAAAGAATTATAAATAAATATTATAACAAAGCAATAATTATTAAAGATAATGTACCTTGATAACGTATGAAAGAGTCTGAATTATTAGAATCATCAAAGATAGGATGTTCATATTTTTGCATTTCTTTTACTATATTTTAACTTATTTAAATAAACATAATTTTTTAAAAACAAATCCAGACTGACACTGATTGAAATGCATAACGCTACTTTTTGTAAGATGAACAAACAAACGGTCAAAATTAAGTTAATGACCTATTCTACAAACTATATCACAACTATCCGTAGTAAATTTTGTCGAGTCAAACTTTTAACATAATGACTTAGCTAGACTCCCCGGTCGATATTACAACTTGGCTAATGCGCTAATCCGTAACCTGGCGTCATTTCTTTTTCACAGTCCACCAAACAGACAGCTTAAAAGTAACTAAAACGAAAACTACTATTTTATACATTTTTTTTCGTACATGGCTGAAGATTAACATCGCTTATTTTAAGAGAAGAAGAGCTCAGAGTAAACAGTTAAAAAAAGCCTACTCAGAATTATTTCTAGGAAAGGATCAAATCGACATCATACACGTTGTTCTCCTTTTAACGATCTACAATAAGACCGATACAAAATGAATTTTTTATTAAATGAATCTAAAACTAAAATTATTTACCTCAAACAAACCCTAATAAGAATAAAAATAAAAAAAAGTATATTATGTTTTCCATTCTTTTTTTATTCCGATTTTTTTATAGTCAGCAGTCAGCACCAAATTTAAATAGACAGGCACCAAAACAACTTACTCGATCCTAAATTGACGTCCAATTCAAAAAGTGAAAATTTACAAAACCATATAAATACTTTTTAGAGCGGCCTTTTGTAATCTGTTTCATTTTTACATTAAAAAATCTGATGTGGACACCAGATACTTCCTTGTACGCGTATTGAATTACATACTTTTTTTTAAAATAAAAAGTACATAAAATTTTACTTTACTATAACTTCTGATTTTTTTTCATATTTTTTTTATTGTTATTATTGAATTATTATTTACTGTAAATTTTTTTTTACAATCACAAGTAAATAATTATTAATAAATCAATATATTTAAATTAAAAATAAAGAAGTCGAATTCGAACTGATGTGCCTTCCCCGTGTAAGATCTAAATTTTCCATTAATTAAATTTTTATTTGGCTATAACTCTGGAACCAATGAAAATAGGTTCACTTATGATATATCGTTGAAAAGCTCTCAATGAGGAATTATTACTGCCGTTAAAATAAGTCGAAAATCAAATTTTATTGGATTTTGGGTTTTTTGGACATTTTTGGTCAAATCGATTGTAATCATAAGGGAAGGTGCACAACTAGATGTTAGAACAGCCCCAAATCCAAGATTTCAACATTCTACGGCTAGTCGTTTTTGAGTTATTCGAGATACATACTTACGTACAGACGTCACACCGAAACTAGTAAAAATGGATATTTCTGTTGAAATCTGAAAACCGAAATTTTTCGCGATCGCAAAAATTTACTTCGTACAAGGAAGTAAATATAATTTCATTTTAATTTTTCAGTTTTAATTTTATTAAAAATACAGATAGTCCTACAAAAAAATGCGACCCGATAGAAAGAGGTCATTCGCAAGCAACACAATAGCTGCTACATACCCGGGTATTTTGATTAAAATATAAAGTAATGAAAAGTAACGACGTAAAAAGACTGCTACAGAACGTGAGCTACCGCTGTCTGGAATGCAGGATGATAGTTTTATTTGTTTATATTTTTTCTTAACTGGCTGCTATGGCGTTTTCAAACTAAAAATCTTTAACTTTCATTCGAAAATTCTTTGTATAGCAGAAAGATGTTCCTGTATTTATCTTTATGTCGTAAATTCAATTCAAATTCCAACGGTATCAAAATAAAAAAATAAAACTTTCAAATCGTTACGCAAACAAATATTTTTTTCGTAAAAAAGGTGAAACGAAATTATCCGGACAAACGTAAAACGGAACCAATAGTAAAATTTCCTACCGATAACAAAGCATACAGATCCACAGTGAAAATATGTTATGTTCATTACATAGAAAAAATTTTGAAAAACAAAAAATATCGGAAAGTCGGCAGATATTGTGTCCGAGCAGATATAACGGAACGAACAAAAACTAGCTTTATCAGAGAAAAATTATAATCGGTTCAATGAAACAAATATCAAGAAAAAGTTTACAGGCCATAATATTTCTCTTCCTTAGAGGTATCGCCTAATATAAATAAACGAAAAATTAACCTCAGAACTAATTTTTACTTACCGTTTTGTTCAACAAAAGAGACCTAGAAGTTTCTGAAATGTGGTATGAAGAAAGGTTCTGAATACAATGCAAGGAGAGATGAACAATGAAGAAGAACGAATGAAAAGTATAATCTCTATACAAAAAAAAGATTTATATATATATATATATATATATATATATATATATATATAATATAGGAGCAAATAACATCCCTAAAACTTATGATGAACTTATATAAAAGACGGAAAAACTTCACCCTAAACTCGAAAACATGATAAAATTAACTTTAACCGATACCCAGTCCAGAGTGAAATTCAGAGGTGAACTCTCTCAACCCTTCTACATAAAAACTGGATTGAGGCAAGGAGACGGCCTCTCACCACTCCTTTTTAACTGCGTCCTTTGTCATGAGAAAATGGTATGAAATAAATCCAAAAAATATAAAAATGGGTACTAAGAAAAACTCCATCACACTAAATTGCTTAGGATTTGCAGATGACCTCGCTCTTTTAGCAAATAATATTCAAGAAGCCAAAACACAAATCATGAGCCTTCAAAACCTAGCACAAAAGATAGGGCTTCATATCTCTTTCGAAAAAACTGAACTAATGGCCATAGATCCTCTGGTAATAGAGCACATTACGGTAAACAATCAGAAAATTAAAATAGTAAAACAATTTAAATATCTAGGGGAAATAATAACTTATAATTTAAATGAAAAAGTGACATAGCAAAACAGGACAAATAAAATGATTAAATCCCAAAAATTAACTTGGTCAACATATAACAAAAAATGCTTTCTGCTAAAACAAAACTTAAACATTATAAAACTTTAGTACAGCCAGAAGACACCTACGGAAGCGAGACCCTTTTCAAAATCACTCAGAAAAACCGAATTGAAAAAATTCTGAAAATAGAGAGGAGAATTGTCAGAACGTGTATCAATAAAAAACACCAAAAAGAAGGCCAATGGTGGATTGTGCCAAATGAGATGGTGTATCCAGAAATAGAGCCTGTTACTGATACTATGCGGAAAAAAAGAATCTCTTTCTTTGGTCATCTCATAAGGACACCGGAGACAAGACTGTCAAGAAATATCATTGAAAAGCTCTGGTTCCAAAAGCTAGAAGTAGGATGGATCAAAGAAATTAGAGAAGATATGAAAGAATTGGGAATTTCCCTGACTGACCTACAGAATAAAACTGGAAAAATTACAAAGCTAAAAAACAAAAGCATTAGATTTAAACAAAAGACAAACAAACGACAAAATACAACGAAGAGGGTGTTTACGGATGAAGAAAAGAAAGCAAGATCTGAACGGATGAAGAAATACTGGGCAGCTCGGAAGAGTAAAATAACACGTTTTTCTCAGAAAAGATCCAACTAAAATTGACTTAAGTGGTCCCATGTTGGCCGTAAAAGCATAATAATATAGGAAAAACAGTACAATTAGCCATCTCATAAGACGTTCAAGCCGATTTACATAACAGCCTTTAAAGACATGGGAATCTAGCAAAAACTAATTTTTCTTACTAAACACAAACGAGAATTTGAGTTTTTTAAAACCCGATAAAGAGCTGCTCACAAAGAGACTTACCAAAG
Source organism: Lycorma delicatula (assembly GCF_047948215.1). Lineage (NCBI taxonomy): Eukaryota > Metazoa > Arthropoda > Insecta > Hemiptera > Fulgoridae > Lycorma > Lycorma delicatula. Next base: position 100,235,720 of record NC_134462.1, read on the forward strand.
GATACAGATCCTCGTATAAAACATTATCGAGCCTAAGATACTCTTTAAAAACAAAATTAATCTTTCTTCGAAAGTTATTTTCTTTATGAATCATTACCTAACGCCGAAAAAAGTCATTCGTTAACACCTTTAATTATTCCCATGAAATTTAAACCTTTCAGTATTTAAAAACAATATTTTGGAAACGACTACAAAAATCACCGTTCGTTATTTTTTTACGATATATCTGAATTACTTTTCTTTTAATCTTTAATTATGACTTTTCGTCCGCTATTTTTTAACGGCTTCCCCGGCTTTTATTTTGTAAAGGGTTCCACGAGTTAATATAGGTTATAGTTATAGGTTGTAGGTTATAGGTTATAGTCTACAGGTTATTTCATCGATAAAAAAATGTGAAGTTAACGAACTGTATATTACAAAAATACGCTTAGCTATAAATTTATATGTCAGCGGTTATTTTAAAATTTACGTCTTATTCGGATGAAATGAACAATAATTAATTATTTATAACTTTGTATTTCTGCTGACGGCTGGTTGTTTCGGAAGGTAGACGAGTACTGTAGTCTGTTAGCCGCATTAGGAGTAGTTGCTAACCTGATACAATGGAACGATTTGTTTACACAAGAAGTTATTAACATAAATGCTGGGATAACAGAATCGGTTCTCTACCGGGTACAGACACCGAATGTTAAATAGAATTGTTTGGGATTTTCGTTACTACGAGAAACACTAAAGCTAAATTGAAAAAAGCGTTATAAATAATTTTCACTTTTAATAATTATTAACAACGGTAAAACGAACGGAAAGAAGATTTAAAAAAACCGAGTAATTCTAATAATTCACTAGCGCAAAAACAGTATGAAATTTCAATAACGATAAGACTTCGTTCGATAAAAAATACATATGTAGTTCAATAATATTAAAAAAAAAATGTTTAAAACGTTAAAGACTGAAATGATAAATCGTACGATGTAGTGTAAGCATAAAATTAATGAAATCATTGACCGGTAACCAATTACACGAGTAGTTGGTTACTCGGGCAGACTGTTCTTGAGTGGTAGAGTAAACAATACGTTAAAAGATAAAAATGTGGTGAAAAGAAACGGGGAAGAACGGAATAATTTTAGGAAAAAAAGGGAGGGGGAAAAGACAAGATGAGTGGAATGTCTGTCTAGCTGTCCGTCTAAGTCTTTAAAGACGTCATTAAAAATAGCAGATAAAGTAAATACGCAAATTAAATGAATAAATATTAAAAAAAAAACATATATATATATATATATATATATATATATATTGCAATTTATATTTATTTATGCACTGCCCACAGTCTAAAAAAAAATGCAGTAATTTAATATAAACTAAACTAAGAAGTTAAAAAAAAATAAACTGTTTAATAAACGATTTAAATTCTAATTTGACCGTAAAATTTTAATTAAATTTTATAAAACGTACATATGCAATTAAGTTAATGCCCTAATTATTATAATTGAGTACACGTTACGATAGATTCGAAACGGGAAATTCTCGTAAAAACTCAATTACTAATGGAGTGACAATAGTAGAAGCTGGAAGTGGTCAAGCTACATCACCTCAACGTGTTCCGTCATTATTAGACCCCAATAATAAATGACGGAATCGCCGCTATATACGGGTAAAGTATAGAAAAGACTTGTGGAAAGTTCGGAATCCTGGGGTACCCATAGCAGCGTATCGGTTGCACTCTAGGGATCCAGTCGCAAGCTAGGTATCAAAGAAGATTATATCCCGATGATCAGCCATTCCTAGACTTCTTACGCAGTCAATAATCGAAGTTAACACATTTTAGTCCGTAGACTAAATCCGTAGATCTTATAGAAAAAAATTACGTTAAAACGGTTAGAAATCAATAAATAGCGTTAAAACGTTAGCGAAATAAAGACAGCATAAAACAGTTTGAGTATAATCGATGGCCAGCAGAAGAAGGAACAATTTTTAATTAAACGTTATTTAACTGATATTTTTCTGAAAAAGCTCGTTTGAGAAATTTGAGGTACACGGTCTACAGCAACCCGTTCTTTCATATTTCAGTTGTGACAGAGAAGTAGGACATCCAAACCTCTATCGATAAAGCACAACGAGTACTTCGTCCTTTTTTCAACCTCCAGTTCCCTCTCGAAACCAATATCTTGCAGTGGCAGCTAGGGAACTAAAGGACGAATGAGCTGTTCGGTTAAAAAAAAAATTTTCCTAAAAGCTAATTAAAATTCGTATCGCAGAATACAGAGATCGTCAAATAGCTTTTGTCAAAGGTCCGGATCGTTCTGCCTCTCACCGTGCTAGAGTTATATTAAGACATTCCGGATTGCAGTTTCGGCTGATTTTTCAACTGAATTTGCATTTCCACTGTTATAATATGTAGCATTTAACCGATAAATTACCGCAATTCGACTAACCACAAACCATTTGTTGAAAATGTTTCGATACGATTGGCGTTTGATTAAATCCTAAGTTCGGAAGAGTATTCAAGTATTTAATGGTAGAATTTCAAGGTAGCTATTTAGTAACCTTATCAAACTTCCATTTATTTTTTTATACTTGGTACGGCTGCCTTTGTCAACATTATCAACCAAAAACTTACGAAGAAAGGCGAGCATTGAGTCCAAGAAGATATGAAGAACTAATTCGTTTTACAAAAGAATCAATTTTTGACGAACGCTTTTTTGGAAGAAAGTAATGAAAAGCGAGGAGGTGCTATGTCATCGCAACAGAAGATGGAAATATTTTTGCGGTACTTATCAGACCCTGGATTTCAAAACGGTGTCGGTGAAGACTTCGGGATTCACCGTTCTACAGTATGCAAAACTTTCGATTACGTTCTGAACAAAATAAATGAAAAGGCATCTGAGTGGATTCACTTTCCACAGAATGCTCATGAGTTAAATGAAGCCAAGAGAAAATGGAGTTCTCGCTTTAAAATACCGAGCGTAATAGGTGCTGTGGATTGCACGCACTTAGAAATAAATAAACCAGCACGCTACGGAGACTGTTACATAAACCGTAAGAAGCATCCCAGCATCAACGTTCAGGTAACATATGATTCCACTGAAAAAATCACTAGCGTTGATGCTTCTTGGCCGGGTAGCACCCATGACAGTCGCATTTGGAGACGGAGCAGTGTTTGCCAAACCATGGCTAAATTTAATGGTACGGTATGCCTTTTGGGAGACAGCGGGTACGGAATTGCCCCAATTCCGTACCGTAAAGGTACAATTCCGTAAGGCCCCAATTCCGTAAAGGTTAATAACACCTTTTAAACTAGCAGGAAACAGGCAGGAAGAAGTGTTCAATAAACAAAATTCTAAAGAAGGAGTTGTTATTGAACGCATTTTTGGTCAACTTAAGAAACGGTTCCCAATATTGGCGAATCTTGTTCGTGTAAAATTGGGAAAAATTCCGAAAGTATTTGAGGCTTGTTCTGTTTTACACAATTTTGCGAAACATTTAAATGACGAATATTGTGAGTTAGAACAAAATATCAATTATGAAAGAGAAGAGGATGAAAATGAAGAACCAGAAGAGGATGGAATTCGTCTTAGAGGGCAGGCAAGAAGAAATGAAATCATGGCTTTGTTGTCCATTTTATATATATTTTTTATATATGTTACCATTTTTTTTATATTTATCATTTATTATAAAACTTTAATAAAATTCATTATTATTATAAATTTGTTACCCTTTTCCTTGCCTCATTTTGTACATAAAAAAATGTAATAAGTATAAATAACAGGAGAAAAATAAATAAAGAGAAAAATCAGTATAAGGGAAAAAATAAACTTCATTTATACTGGATATTTCTATTTTATACTGGTGTGTGTATGTGTGTGCGCGTGCATGTTTGCACGCGAATGAATGAGCATGTATTAACACACATACGCACGCGGCCGCCGCAAGTATAAATGGATTTTTAGTTTTTTTTTTTTTGGAAGTGATAGGTTTTTATTTTATTTTATTAAGGCTTACAATACAAAATTAATTTTGTTTAATTAAAAATTTTTTTTTTACAGAAATACAAAATACAAAATAAGGATTACTTCAACAATATGTATTGGCTGAGATCAAAATCTCTGTTCTCTTCATTAACTTCGCACCGTTCTTTGAAGATGATTGCAGCTGACGCAATTTAATTTTCTCTTATTTCAGTTTTGTCTCTTCTGTTTTAATTTTTATTTCCTCCCTCTTCATCTGCATTCTTGTAAGTTTCAGCTGCTCATTGAGAACGAGTCGTTGAAGATCAGTGGTTGATAGATCGGCTGTTTCATCAGTGTCCCAATGTTGTCTCTTTTTTTTACGCTTTTCAGGCTGCCTGATTTTGAATGATTTTCGTCTGATGACTTGTTAGCGAGTTCGTTAGTAGGCTGAATTGGGGTATCTTCTTGAATCCTATTTTCAGTTCCTAGATTGGTTGCTCCCGGTATCTGATGCAATGCAGGATTTTCATGAATTTCAAGTAACTCAAGGAGGTTTGATTCCCATTTTAGTAATTTCACTGCTCTATTCCCACTTTTATTTTTGTCAGTTTTCTTTTTATTTAATGGTCTGTTTTCATGTTATTTAATGTGTTTTAGTTTTTCTATTGTAATTGACTTCCCCGCACTTTTCTGGTATTCCTTCTGAATAGTGTTCCATGCTTTCTCTTTGGCAGCAATTCTTTTAGAACTCATAGACCGGTCTAAAACAACGGAGTTGTCTTTAAGAATATTTACCAAATACATTCTGCTACTTTCTGACGCTGATGGTTGTACTGGTTCTTGTACTTCGAAATTATCTCTTCACTAGACATGATGATGTTTGCTTAAAGATTGGCATGCAAACGGTGCTGGATTGATTAAAACAAGAGAAACATTTGATGTATTGACAAACGTGTCTGAACATGATGATGTACAGGATATGAATCATATAAGTGTTTACTTGATAAGTAAAGAGAATACTGGATAAGTAAAAGAAAAATGGGATAACTACTCGCAAATACTTGGACAACTACAAATGTTTACTTATAAGTATTAGTAAAAGGTTATTCACTTAGTCTCAAGGGTTTATTTTACTTGACCAGTATTTACTGTAAAGTAAAAAGTATAGTTTATTCACTTCACCCAACGTTTCAGTGGCCACCTAAGAATTAACTACAGCGGTAGATCGGCTACTGCATTAAAACCTCATAACGTTTCCGGTGCTAGATCTGTCTGTTTATTTAGCATCTTCTGTTTTAAAGCATCTCAAAAGTGTGGTAATAATCATTAAAAAATCTAACACAGATGAAGAATTGAAAGCCAATATTCAATACGAAATTACGGCGATCAATTTGCAACGGTAAAAATTTCAATAGAAAATTATAATTTCTAACCGCAAAGGTGTGTTTACAAATAAGAAAGCGAGTAAAAAAACCAAGCTGACGTAGTAAAAATAAATGGAATGTTTTTTAAAATTAAATTCTACATACATTCCATAACTCAAAATCGGAAACTTGTCTTAATACCTATAAATAACTACCCGGTGTGGATCTGGGGAACTGTTTATACAGTTTATTCGCATACTTCCAACGCTACCGAATTCTTGGAATTGATGAGGGCTTTCCATGAAAAAACCCGCTTCACTTCAGGGGACTCTTTAGTGTCTTTTGCCCTGTATATTTTAAGCAGAAGTAAGCAAAATCGCTAATCAATAAAAGATTCTCCCACCCTAGATAAAAATAACCACATTTTTCAAGGACTGAGGGGTGGAAAGTTTCCTTCGATAGTTTATCGTCTAGTGTGGAGTTCATGTCTCATTTCATGGTCTCTCTGCGGATAAATCGTCCCTTTACTACTATCCACTTCTCTTCTTCATCCCTTAAGTAAGTCAATGGAAAGCAAGTTTCAAAAATTCGGCCTTAATTCGGAACAAAACTGTCTAAAATTTTAATTACAGACTAAATTAGATCCGGTTTGGCCTTATATATTTTGAATAAAAATCAAATTTCTCAACTTCTATTGTTTTCTGTATACTTTATTCAATTTTCTCAAAATTAAAACAAATTAGAAATTTTTGTTTATTTACAATCTAAACAAGTTAATTTTCGGCAAACCTACATTTTTTTTTCGTTAACCTTTGTTTGACTTTAAAACAATTTTCTGAAAAATTTATAGATGCAGTTTTCAAACCTTTTTTCTTCTACTTTTCAGGAAAAATAAAATATAAATCCTTCAAATTTAGATCCCGATAATTTCTGGTTGACGTTTGTTGTTTTAGGAGCAGAAACAGGGAGAAATATTTCGCTAAGCCTGTCACAAAAATAAACAGTTTCCGTACATATGTTTGTAGGAACATATTTTTTTGCTAATATTAATGTCCCAAATCGGCTCCAATTCTTCTATCAATTTCTAATCAATTTAGAGACATCTCTTCAGAACTTAACTTGTCAGCGACTTAAAATATTATTATACAGGACGTGATAAAAGTAAGGTATATTCTCTGTTTATACCCGACTGCTGTATTAGTAAAGTCGATATTTACACAGGTTTACGCGAAAAATCTTCCTCAAAGTTCAGTAATTACAGAGGCAAAATAATCATCAAGCGGTTGCAGAGTGTTAGGCGAAAGTAGTTTAAAACACTTGTACATACTGATTTATGGAAAAAGCATATTCGTATAAGTTTTTATTTCAGTTGAATTGTATACGCACAATGAAGTAAATTATAATAATCTACTAAATAAACATTTTTTTTAAATGCATCATTTTACGTAATTCAGTAAATTTTATATAAAATGTTGAAACTAATTTATTATGTAGCACAGTCTGTTATATAACCGAGTAAAATACAGACTATTTTCAATGTATACAATTTGGCAAATAACTGTAGCACTATATACGAACAAACGAAACGAAAATAATCGTTATCATGACATAGATGAATAGAAATCATTTTTATTTTTTAATAATAATTAATATTATTAACACAAGAGACATTTTCTATTAAAAAGTGGACAGGAGCCAATGTTCATTAGAAAAAAAAACATATACAAAGAAAAAAAAGAAAAGTTAAAATAAAAAAAAGTGCCATGAATAGCATCACTGTGACTATTAAACGTTATAAATTCGGTATATAAAAAAAGCCCATCTGTTACGTAAATTAGTATGTTAAAAAGGAAGGCTACTGAACACAAAATTTGGACAAAAATAATTTTTTCCAATTCTTTCTCCTGTTTATTTTTTCATGTTTTTATCAAAGATGACCTATCGTGCACTACGTTTATTTAGTTTTTTTTTAATCTTATAATAGGATTTTTATTAGTTATGGTTGCCAGGGGCCAAAGGTATGCTTTGTGACCATGATGAATACACAAACAATTCTATTTTGAGATTTACAACACGAAACCACCCCTCCCTCTCCATTCAACACCCCTTAGTCCTAGCCGGATAACTTCTAGCGATTTTAAACCGAAGCTTCTTGCCAAGCTTGCTGCTCCTCCAGGTAGCATTTAAAACAGCTACAATTGAATTTACGTGTACCGAAGCAGACGTTCTTCAAATTCTTTGCAAGACAAAGCAGATAAATCGAGAGAAAGAGAGAGAATGAATGGTATAAGGAGAGTACCAGTTTTATATGTGACATCTGACATTCGCACACACGCGCGCGCGCGCGTGCTCATATAGATAAAAAGATGAATTGAAGTCTTCAATTAGTATTTGCAACGTAACACGGGAAGCAAATTAACTGTCCTATCCTATAGCGATTTGACAGCCTATAACGTAACATAAAGAAAAATAAGTTGTGTATAAATCAACCAGAAAATATACTATACTTTCTAATTAAGAACTTAACATTTAGTAAACATCAAGCTATAGCCACATTAAGATGATTTTTTAAAAACAACGGGATGTTTATGGCAATTCCGCTGTTTCTTAAAAAATATTTTAAAATTTGCACAAAATTATTAATGCGACGTAATTAACGATTTGTTTTTTTTAAAATTATCTCTCCGAAAATTAAAATAAATCCATCGGATTGACTACGTATACGAGAGGCGGTTGAAATAATGTTGGCAGACTGAAACGTAACGGGAGAACGAAATATTGCGCAAAGCTATCACTCCCCTACTATTAACATTCCGAAACTCGCTGAGCCACCCCCTCTCATTTTCTTTCAGTTGCGATAGTAATGGAGTCGAGTACGCCTATGACAACGCGTCTAAACAACCCTGCAGCGATTGAATTTTTAAAAACGGAAAAAGTGAACGCTAGTAACATTCATCATAGTGCAAAAGCAGTTTACGGTAATGAAATTGTTCATCAAAGTAATATGGTAGGAGGGTGATAAAATTTCGTGCATCACAACCCGATAAAGCGACCACTGCTAGGATGAAGCACGCAGTGGTCGACCGCTTTTTGCGACCGATGAGAAGCACCAAAAGAAGATGGATGAATCGATTCAAAATGACCTTCGCATCACTTAACAACGCATCGCCACCCAAAATTAGCACATCAAAAGAACGAGTAGGACACACTATTGCACGATCAGACTACCTCATCTGTTCGCGGTGGGCCACATAAATTTATAGAAATGTACAAAACAACGAAAGAATAACTTTTTAGAACAATTTTAGAATAACTTTTGAAACGTTATCGTGAAGAGGAGAATGACCTCCTTTCCGGTACTGTGACGTGAAACGAAACCCGGGTACATCATTACGACCCAAAAGAAAATCTTCAGAATACCGGCACTGCAGAATATGCTGCCGGCGATACCGGCAGAAACACAATCCTCTGCAAAATAAATCACTTCAGAATGTTCTGGGATTTCAAACACAGGCTGTAAGTTCTATGCGATACAAAGAGATGTTAAAAACATCTTTGTTCGATTATTAATGGAGCCGATAATTCTTCAATATAATGATGTTCGACCACACACATCACGTGCGATCGCCGAAGCTCTAGTGAAGTTGACATCTGAACTTATTCCACGACTATCCATAGTCACCAGATTTGGCGACCGGGGATTTTCACTTCTTTCCGCGATTAAAGAAGGATATTAAGAATATCCATTTCACAAGGATAATGAATTGAAAGACGCAATGAGGCCGTAGATCAAGTAAATTTACGGAGTAGAGTATTTAAAACAAAGTATTCGAAATTCATTATAGTTTAGTATGCGTAATCACTAATATCAGTGAAATATTTTAGTCATTAGTCATAAACATGAAAAAAAATTCCTCACTATCATTAACCACAACCGGTTTCTAACAAATATTTCGGTGTTAGCGAAAAGAAAGCCTACCGTTAGTCACGTCTATCCAATTTTGTTAGTATTTTTCCTGACCTAATTTTTTACGTTTAATCTTTGGATAAAATACGCCAAAGTTAACAAAAGTCAAATCGTTAAATTTACCCAAGAGACGATAAAGGAAAATTAATCTGGTTTAGGTTCACAGATTAAGTCTACTTCGAAAAATTTCATTAAAAATAGTCGTACGACTAGCTCTATTACAAATAACAAATAAAAAACAAATAACTCGAACTGTTCATCCCCAGAGGCCTCCGCTTGCATTGTTTATCGAGATGAACAGAGTACCAAATAAGTCGACACAGAATCTTATCACTGAATACAAGATTAATTCAGGAAATTAAGCATCGTGATAAGATCGACCGTTCGTAAAGCATTTCTTGAATTCTTGTTCGATACTAACATATTATTGTTCAGTGCTAACAATAGCATTGAACAATAATTCTTGTTCGTCTAATAAGAATTATCGGATCCTTTTCTCTTTACCTCTTCTGATTATTTCAATCAACGAGATATGTAAACCGGCATATTAATACGACACCGGTCAAAAGAAAATCCGCGGACTTCGATTGAAACCTCTACATGACTTCAAGATCGTGTGCGGTATGAAGAACGCGTATCATTGGACGATATTCTTTGAAAACATCATGAATGCCGATGTATATTTACGTACCTATAATGAATTTACGCTCGGACTGATTCCCTAATGAACTCGTGTACAGTTAGCTACTTTCAATACGATGGGGGTCAATCAGCTTACACCAATGCAAACTCTAGCCCCCGTAAACATCATGGTTTTACAGACGAAGGAAACGGTAAATATTTATGACCCACCCGATCTCCAGATCTATCATTTCGTGATTTTTATCTTTGAGAGAACTAGAAGGAATGTCTGAAATGAGATAACCCGCGTAATTTTGAGGAGATGAAGAAGCCTATCCAACGCAAGATCGCCTCATCTCAAAAGAATAACTTGGGAAAGTGTTCATTAACATGATACAGATTGCAGAAATGTACAACGCTGCCGAGAGAGGACATTTAAAACGCAATCGTTATACTTACAAGTACAGAAAATTCATTAACTACTATTTAATATATTATTTTATCAACTTATGCTTCACTTTTCATATCTGTTGAAACTGCCAATAAAAACTAATTATTTTTTTTTTATTATTTCCTTGTACGACGTAAAGCAAGTATTGTGATAACGAAATATTTCGGTTTTCAGATCTCAACGGAAATATCCATTTTAACCACTCCTGAATCTATTTTGACTAGTTTCGGCGTAACGTCTGTACGTACGTATGCATCATAACTCAAAAACGATTAGTCGTAGGATGTTGAAATTTTGGATTTAGGACTGTTGTAACATCTAGTTGTGCACCTCTCCGTTTGATTACAATTGACTAAATTAAAAGTGTCCAAAAAAACCAAAATACAACTTTTTGAATTTTCGACTTTTTCTTAAGTCCTCATTGAGAACTTTTCAACATATATCATACCGGGTACTTATTTTTATAGGTTCCAGAGTTACAACCAAATAAAACTTTAATTAATGAAATATTTGGATCGTACAAGGGGAAGGCACATCGGTTCGAATCCGACTTTATATAAATTAAAATTTTTTTTTTTTTTTTATTTAAATATATTGATTTATTAATAAATTATTAATCTCTGGTTGTAACAAAATTTTTAGAATTAATAATAATTCAATAATAACAATAAAAAAATGTATAAATATCAGAAGTTATTAATGAAATAAAATTTTATGTACTTTTCATTTAAAAAAAAAAAAATGTGTGTATGTAATGTAATAGGCGTACAAGTAAGTTATGTGATGTCCACATCAGATTTGGTGAAACATCTGATATTCGTTTTTGTTTTCATTTTGTTGATGGTTACATCGTAACAAAAAAACATAGTATTAGATAGATATAAGACTTACATTTATTTAAAGAGTAATAAAGAGATTTTTACTCTATCCTAATATTTCAGCTAAGATTGTTGAATTAATAATTGTATAAATATTTGATGTAACTAATATTTTAGCAATTGTGTAAACTGTCCACTTTATTAAAGAATTGGAGGATCGTATCTCACTTTCAAATGAAATAAGTTTAAATGAAGTGCAGCAATAAATATATATATGTAATTTTTAGGCGTACAAGGAAGTCATGCAGTGTCCACATCAGATTTTTCTTTTTTTTTATTAATTTAAGTTACAAAATATTGTTAACAAAAAATTATAAAACAAAATAATAATAAAAAATTAAACCCATGAAAAATGTTTAAAATTAACCTTTAATACTCAAAACAAACTAGTAGTATAGAGTAAATTAACCGGTCGCCACACACGGAGATCCTACTTACATCCAGGTATAGTAAGAATTTCGGACCGGTTTTAAATGCTTCAATCTGCATTTAATATATGAAATAATTTTTTATTTGCTATTTTAATAGCCTGGTGTATTTTCCGGTTTTTTCTTTTTTTGAGTTGCAATTCGTATATGCTAAGAAATCTCTAATATCTTTATACAAACTGGAAATATATTCTTCACTAGTTATAGATAAAGAAATATGGATACAACTGTAACGTTATGCAGGCTCCGCCGAAATAATCAAAAGTTTTTTATGTCTATGAAAAAAAATTAGACACTAGGAATTTAGTTTTACCTTAATTTCAAATCTATCGCGAATGGATCCCTTTTTTGTTCACGCATTCAATTAGCCTCACACTGAAGCTTCTCTGGCAATCGATGGATAAATTGTAATATTGCTGCAATTTCTGACAAGACAGCACTACTAAGTTTAATAATTAAACATTTGAATTTTAAAAATCACCTTTAAGACGTCCCACACAAAAACATTATGACGTGATTTCACAGATCGGAATCACAGGCCCGTACAAGATTTACTAGAGGATATTTTCAGTGAATTCATTTCAGAGTGTCACATTTCACGTCTTGATATCCATCAACTGTTGACGATCATCTTGCTTTGTCGTGTACGATTTCTAAAGATAAAAATCCGCTTTTTTACTTAACTATCATTTCAGGGGAAGTTATACATTAATTTTGACCAATTACGACAGTAATACCTTAAAGTTTCAATTTTTCAACTCAGATTCTACGGATAAAAATTAATATAGAGGGGTATGAATTGTTAGAGGGGGGATATTTTTTCGCGACTGAAAGAAAAAAGTGACAGCCGATAAATAACGTACATTGAGTTAACTGAAAACAACTGGAAATCACATTCTGTAGCAAACAAAGGATGAGTTTTTTGTATCCTTGAAAATGATTTTTTTCGGGAGCGAGATGTGTTCTAACCGTTCAGTTATTTTTTATGCTACCCTACTAAACGGCATTTGTATGTGTGTCTGTGTGCGTCCCCCATTAGCTTAGCAACGGAATGTACCGATCACTAGGAAAATCCCGATTCGTTAGTACATGTCTCGCGGTGGTCAGGTGTATGTTATATTATTATACATCGATATACCGTACATATATGCGAAATATATATCGAAGTTTTGGGAAAAATTTATACTTTTTTACGGGATCCGAATTTTCGAACGAAAATCGCAAATATCTCGAAAACGGTCGGTACTAGCGCTATGAAAAATGTTTTCGACCCCCTCCACGCTGCCCCATCGGCTCGCGGTGGTACCGTCGGATGATAATAATTTCAATTACCCCTGGGGCGCCGTTCGAAAATTGGAGAGGGGGTGCGATGGGATGCCACCATAATATCTCGACAACCGCTCGTTCTATTTTCACGATTCAAACGCGGCGTGTGTATCGGCAGATCGAGTGCAACTGTTTAACGCATCGACCACACTTCTGATCGACCGGATCTTGGTTATCCGGAAGTTAGATCGTTTAGCCCTACGTTTTGATTGCACTCATCCACCGTGAAACGTACCGATACGATCTTTCGCTAAATAAGCTCAAACCTATGCGCTAGCGCAACTTTAAGGTATAAACTTATGACAAAAAAGCAGAAAATAAAAAATATATAAAAAATGGTTTTTAAAAACCACTCATATTAAATGAACTAAAAAGTAGAAAATAAAGAATATTTTTAAAAAAAATTTAAAGCACCACTCTTATATTAAACATAGTTGTATAACTATTATAACCTATAACTATCATAACCTATCTTAAAATACATATAACTTTATATTTATTATAAGATAGGTTATGATATAGCCTATGGGATTGAAGGCCACTTTTGAATCTTTTTTTTTTGTCTTCAGTCATTTGACTGGTTTTTGATGCAGCTCTCCAAGATTCCCTATCTAGTGCTAGTCGTTTCATTTCAGTATACCCTCTACATCCTACATCCCTAACAATTTGTTTTACATATTCCAAACGTGGCCTGCCTACACAATTTTTTCCTTCTACCTGTCCTTCCATATCAAAGCGACTATTCCAGGATGCCTTAGTATGTGGCCTATAAGTCTGTCTCTTCTTTTAACTATATTTTTCCAAATGCTTCTTTCTTCATCTATTTGCCGCAATACCTCTTCATTTGTCACTTTATCCACCCATCTGATTTTTAACATTCTCCTATAGCACCACATTTCAAAAGCTTCTAATCTTTTCTTCTCAGATACTCCGATCGTCCAAGTTTCACTTCCATATAAAGTGACACTCCAAACATATACTTTCAAAAATCTTTTCCTGACATTTAAATTAATTTTTGATGTAAACAAATTACATTTCTTACTGAAGGCTCGTTTCGCTTGTGCTATTCGGCATTTTATATCGCTCCTGCTTCGTCCATCTTTAGTAATTCTACTTCCCAAATAACAAAATTCTTCTACCTCCATAATCTTTTCTCCTCCTATTTTTACATTCAGTGGTCCATCTTTGTTATTTCTACTACATTTCATTACTTTTGTTCTTGTTTATTTTCATGTGATAGTTCTTGCGTAGGACTTCATCTATGCCGTTCATTGTTTCTTCTAACTCCTTTTTACTCTCGGCTAGAATTACTATATCATCAGCAAATCGTAGCATCTTTATCTTTTCACCTTGTACTGTTACTTCGAATCTAAATTGTTCTTTAACATCATTAACTGCAAAGATTAAAAATTAACGGAGACAGGGAACATCCTTGTCGGACTCCCTTTCTTATTACAGCTTCTTTCTTATGTTCTTCAATTGTTACTGTTGCTGTTTGGTTCCTGTACATGTTAGCAATTGTTCTTCTATCTCTGTATTTGAACCCTAATTTTTTTTAAATGCTGAACATTTTATTCCAGTCTACGTTATCGAATGCCTTTTCTAGGTCTATAAACGCCAAGTATGTTGGTTTGTTTTTCTTTAATCTTCCTTCTACTACTAATCTGAGGCCTAAAATTGCTTCCCTTGTCCCTATACTTTTCCTGAAACCAAATTGGTCTTCTCCTAACACTTCTTCCACTCTAGCTTCTTTTTCACTGTAGTTTCTTTTGAAACTAGCTGTGAAAAATATTAAAAGTTTTTTAGATAAAAATTTTTGTTTTTTCAATATTCTTTAAAATGATCTGTCACAACCGTGTCTTTCAGTTTAAAATTTTTGAGCCACTTACGAAGGCTTAAGGAGTGTGCAGTCATCACATACTTAAAAATAGACATTCCAGGTACGATCATTTGCTAAATTTCTTTTTATTCTACATTAATAATAATGATGATTAATCACAGAATAACCGTATAAAAATAGATTAAAGAACAATAACATATACAGTTTGCAACACAACACTACCGTAACGGTAAAGAATTAGTATAAACATTGAAAAAAGGATACTTAATACTTATTATCCACTATTTACTCGTTAAAACTAACGATTAGTTAGAAAAAAATTATTTCTACTTGTTAAAACTAACAAGTAGAAATAATTTTTTTCCCCAAAGAACCTTCGATAAAAATTCCACTTCAGTAACATACATTCCTAATCTTCTTAACCGGCCATAAATTACAATTATCGGGTCATATAACAATACTACATTATTTCGTAATCAAAGAACAATAAATTCTCGATTGAGAATCTAATTATACATGCAAGTTAATCAATTGCTGCATGTAATATGCACTTTTTATATATATTACAAAATTTATCAGAAAAAATAAATAGTTAAATACAATCATAAATCAATATAATTTAAAACAACAACAATTAATAATAAACAAAAAAAAATCTAATAGCACACCATCTTTTGTATATTAGGCTTTTAATATTGTAATGTTATATAATTAGTAATTAACATAGGAATATTACGTAACATTGAAATATTATGTAACATTATTTAATTATCACAAATATTAGGCTTTTAACTCGGCAATGTAAAAGGGAATCGGCGGAAAAAATTCTCATAGATTAAAAGTTTGATCCGAAAGAAGATATATATTCTAATTTAACTGTAAAATATGAAGCAAACTTTGGAGATTGAATTTAACATGCCAAACGAGAAAGGGAGAAAAATAGAGATATTTTTATATACTGGATCAGGCGGCCGTCAACAGTGACCGATTATCCGATTATTTATTCACGGCCTAACTAAGCGTAATCGAAACTGAAAAATAAAAACACGACCGGAAATATGTTTTCTTCATCGACAGGAAGTTACGCTGCAGTTTACTTATCTCAAGTTTAAAAGTAACGAATAATAAATTAAACAATGAATCGACGGTTACTATTCATGTAGAAATGAACTGTTTGATTATCTTTAAAATTGTGAACGAGTGTCGGTCGATAGTTGATGGAAGAATATTAAAAAAATATTGAATGGTCGCCATATCCGTAAGGATTACTTAGCCCAAAATGTTTGTTTTACAATATCTTTAAAATTATTTTTCCCGACCCGGTTCATTTTTGTTTAAAGTTTTTGAGCTGCTCTCCTCTCTCATATGGGCCTCTTTGGGGCTTGAGTTGTGGTTCTCACCCCGAAAAATAGATCTAAAATAGAGACATTTTCTAAATTCTATTTTTCTATGTTTAACTGTTGTACAGTTTATTTAAGGGTTCCCGTATTTTGAAACATACATACGCTTAAATACTTTGTTAAAGCTTAATTTTCTGCCGTTGTTGTGCCTGTTACCTTCCCTACTGAATTAAAAATAATAAATAATAATTTCAATAATTATTAGCAAAATGAAAAAGGTTCAAAAGTTTTAGAATCCATAATTTTTGCGCTTCTATTCAACAATTTGAGCCGTATCTACTAAGTTGATCAATTTATTTAAACCGATTAAGTGTCATTTTATTTACAATAAAAGACTTAAAATGTTATCTAAGAAAACATAATTGAGAAAACTAATATTTACGGGGCTCTAATGATTAGAAAAATTTGAATCTGAGAGAACTTGTTCAAACATCTGAATATCATCACTCATGTTTCACCACGTTCGAATGGTATAGAAGTCGACGTTCAGCAACAGCGTGGCGATCAGGTTAGTGTAGTGCGGGTTAACACACTAGTGCGGGTTGGTTTCGATTAGTTCACGAAATTTTGAAAATTTCTAAGTTAAGATTTTCACACCTAATTATTTCGTAGAAGAACTAAGGTTTATATCTGCACACCAAATTTCGTGAAATAACAATCCGCTTTTAGATACAAATTTTTATTGAAAAATACAAAAACGGTGGACAGTTGGTAAAAATAAACCGATACGGGCATCTTTTCTGTTATTTTCCACAAAACGTTAAATTTTTACTATCTGTAATAAAAGATCAAGAACAAAATAATTAATGTAATTTTGTACGGGAAAATTAATCAAAGAATTATCTCGATATTTATCGCCTTAAGGCTTGAAAAAGGGTTTTAGCATGAAAAAGGAAATATGCTCAACTATACAGTTGAGCATACCCGTCTAAAATCCGTCTAAATTCCTTTTAATTACAAGCACAGTTTCGTTTTTAATATAAAACACCTTCATCATAGCCTTACCTTTAATTCGTCCGAGAGTAAATAAATAAAATAACGGTTATTTATGATCTTGAAGTCAACTATCGATTCTCAGACCGATTTTTACTTCGGCAGCCGCCTTACCTACAACTACTCGACCTGTCATTTTTATCGTTAAGATATAAGATCATTTCGCATCCGTTATTGCAGTATCGCCGGTTTTGTAGAATTCCTTTCGCCGAAGGAATTAAACGCCTTTCGCCTTGAAACAATTTAATCAACTAATCTAAAAAATGACGTGTTAACCGCACTACATTAACCCCCCGATCGCCACGCTATTGTTGAACGTCGATTCTAATACCATACGGATGTGAGATTCACTTGTTTGAACAACCGTCTCCATGTTATCCAAAGACACTGACGCCATATCGTATTATTAGTAAATACACTCGTAAGGGAATTATATTATGAAGGTTTTTAAACTATCTTATCACAATTTGCTGATTAAAAAAGCTGAATTCTATAATCGGCGGAGAATAACAGAAAAGATCCAGATAGGGTATTTATCAACAAGAATTTTTTGTTTTTGTGGTGTCTCTAATCAGTCCCTTATATTCAACCAATACTTCCCGGAACACTCTGTACATAGTAAAAAATAATACATATATATATCTTATACAGATTAACTCATTTTTAAGGTAATTAATCCATACATAGGCATAAAATAATAGAACGAAATAAATTTTATTATTCGGTAAAAGAGAAACATCAAAATTTAAATTTAAATGTAAAGATTTTTCTTATATTTTCCCAAAATCATACAAAATTTTATTGTTTATAAGTACTTTTAGAAAATAGGATCTACTTCGTTAAATTTAAAATAGTAAATCGAAAGTCAAAAACGCTTTCATGTAGCGCGCGCATATGGTACGACGAGAAAACGTCATACCCTCTGCCGGTCGCAGTTCCCATATATTTTTCTAAAAAAAAATATTCTATTTCATTCATTTCTAATAATTTTTAAAAAAGGATTTTTTATTCCGGTCCCGCTTATTGAAAATCGGGTCCCCTCTGTAAACTCATCCGAAGTAGGTTTCTTCTACTTTCAATACGCGCCTTCTCACTTGTATTCAATACCTTATATTCCGTACAAAAAAATAGAAATCTTCACTCATGAAAAATATCATAAATTCTCTTATAAAATTTTTTTCTCGAAATGCAGCGCGCATAGAATTCTATAACTAAACTTTCCCGAACTAATAAGTGAAATCGATCCATAGATTCCAAAACAGATTTAATCGAGCACATGAACGAAATAAAACTATCAAATAAGAAACACGTATGTTATCTTCACGAGTAATAGAATCATCTATTTTTATTATAATTATTTCTTAAAATAGACTTAACAGGGCGTAAAATAACAGTTTAGGTCTTTGTGAAAAAACATTTTTTTAGGAATTTTTTCCTTGTCGCTAAGAGTGGATGAGAGTTCGATCAACTTTTTTCTTTGTTGGAAGAATAAGTAAAATATAATTAGAAAAATGTGAAAAAAATGTAAACGTAACAGCGGTTCGACGGTCGGTTCTTTTTTTGATAATGTTAAGGTATCAGCTTCCACAGTTACCGACACTAGCCAATATTCATGTCAACATTAACGAGACAGTGAAAAAATAAACTTACTGATTTTAGTAACAACCAGAGGTCATGATCGTACTTTTCATGTTAATAAACCCTAAAATACGGACGAAAATAACTTCCCAAACAATATAAGCTGAAAAGGTCAAAATTCAGGACAAATAAAATACAAAAACAATTAATATATTTCTAGCAACAGTAAACAGTACCGATGCCAATACAATAATTCGGAAAACAGATCCGATGTGCCTTGAATAGAACAGAATTCAGTCCTGAAAGCTTATTAAAATTCATCTAGACGTTATCTCTAAAAAAAATTCCCAATTATCTTATCTTTTACATACATATATTTCTTATCTTATTATATTGACAATAAAATCCAATCATTAATTATTTTATTATCGCTAAGGACATAAGAAATCACATACAATGTAGCTTCACGGTAAAGTAATAGACGGTAAAGAATATCGATATATAAATATATCGATACCGTGGCTGCTGTTTTCATCATTTTTTTAATGATCGTAAGGAATATAATTTAAATTAATTACAAAAAGATTTTTTTTTTATGAAACTAGTTAAGAAATGAAAATAATACTAAGAACTTAGAAAGAAAACAAAAAATTAACAATACGTTTTTTCTAAATTAGAAAAACTTAGCAAAATAATCTCAAACATGAAGGAAAAGAAAATTTTAAAAAATGGCTTGTTTCAATAACTGTTATTTCTACATAAACGTAAACGGCTTTGAAAATTTCTATGTCAAAACAACATCTGTTATGTGAACCGGTTTTTAGATGACCTGACGAGACACAAGTCGATCTACAAAAAAACAGCACTGCCGTTTGTATAAATAATCCCGTGTGAGTTCATTAGAAATAGAGAGGAATGAAGAGATTTTCAGTTGTCTTATTCGACGGTTGCATATCGATATTCCCAGCCAACCGAACAAGGCTGGTTGGTATTTGGCCCTAAAAATAAGACCTTCCTTACATTCACCCGAGTCCGACGAGAGCTACATGTATTAAGAGGTTAAGGTATTCCTTTTCGCTTCTCGTCAAGTGTTTTCAAAGACAGGTAAATATGACCGCCGGTTCTTAAATTAACGGGTTAAACATCATTTTGTAATCTTTCTCCATTTTACTTCAAATTCATGCTTACATCCTACTAACTGAATCACTAATAATCATGTCGACTTCGTAAATCGTTTTTTACCATCTAATGATGATTTCCTACGCATTTTTTTCCAGAAAACTCCTACGCATCATTTATTATGACAGCTTTTGAAATTTATACTGGGATTACTGTTATCATATCCTCTCACAACCGGAGTAAATCTATCAAACCGAACGATGATAACTCGGAAACGAACAAACAGAAAAAAGAGATTTATCTGCCTGTCGAGTGGTATGACCATTACTGTTACGTCTTATAACATAACGAGCGGCGTATAGCTGTGCATATTGCATGTGAGAGACAGACTGATAAGACGGGTGAAACAGTTACATAGTCACTCCTTTACGAAAACATCTCGTTTCCCTCCGTATACTTACATAGTATGCAGTACAGCAGTCAGCCTAAGTGCACAGCAATACGCCGTCCGCTATAGTGGAGAGCAGACGTTTTCTGAACCTGTAGACCGTAGGCCGTGGCGGTTCACCACACGGACGTAAAGAGCAATATCATTACTATCAAAGAAAGCGACATAGATCGATTATTTTCGTGTCTTACGCGCTTTAGAGCCATGAGAATAGCAGGGGCATAAATTGTAAAGCGACAGATTACCTACCGAATACGACAGGGTCCCTGATTAATTCTGATCAACCGCAGTCGATCTAAAACAGTCGATGACTATCGACTGTTTTAGATATGATTAAAATCGGGAAATATATAACAATATAATTTTATACCGCGAACAATAATCCATAACGTTAATCGGGAATTTTCAGTTTTAAAAGTCAGTGATGTTGATACCTTTTTATAGTAAAAAAAATCGATAGTAGGTGGAGTGTTTCTCTTATTCCTTTTTCTTAAAACAGAGTTCTATTAAAGCGTATAAAAAACTAATTAAAACTACTACGAAAGCATCTAGAATTTTAAAAAACGATTCATTGCCGAGTACACTGTCGATCTAAAAATTCTGTCTGCAGAGAGAACTAATTTTTCTTAAATCTACAAAACATAAATTATAATTAATCTCATGTATTTATATTAATACATTTATTGGACATGTATGTGGATTTTTTTTTTGTTACGCTCTGATAAAAAATAAATATTAGAAATATATACGAATAGAAACCATTTGTTAGAATCTTATACGCCGGTTTTGCTAGTTTCTATCCTCATCGCTGTGAAAAAAAAGGCAGTTCCTAATATTCTGGAAAGGTTGTAAACATTTTACATGAAGATCAGCTGAAATAGATACAGCGAAGAAAATATCCTCAAATTATTTCAAGAGCTGGCCGTAAATAATGATTGAAATGTAAAGAAACCTTTTACAATAAAGCATATTTCCTACTGAATAACGTTGAAAATGTTAGTTTTCCACCGCATCAATACTTAAAGCAAATCTAACGATGAATTGTTAATAGACGTAGTAAAAGTTAATAAAACTTATAAACAGGCTAATGATATAGACTCAAAAAGATAGTACAATAGTACGGTTAATCATGCGTTTTGTTTCAAAAAGATCGCGTATGAAATTTCGAAAGCATTTTAAGAAAGTATGTTAAGTTCAAAGCGTGTTTATATTTAAGAATCGATGACGGCAAATCTCTGTTGTGGGTATATACTGTAATGCGAAGTACGCGATAGAATTTTATTTCAGATTATACAATCTTTATAATTTACAAAAGAAATATGAATGATATTTTGAAAATTAGAATATGGAGAAACGTAGGCAGTTTTAACGCTTTTTATCAGAATATTTTTTCTAAAATCTCTTATACCCGAATGTAAAAACTTATTTTTTTCCTCTTCAGAACATAATAAATTTAACTATCAACTTTTATAACTCTCCCTAAACGAACATATTAAATTATCCAGTGTATAATTATTGAAGCTTTTCGTACGCTACGATGTCACTGTAAAAATTAATAAAACTGGGGAACGTCGAATCATCGATCATGAGACAGACAACGTCTAGAAGATTAGATTATGAGGAGTATGCGTAACAGAATCTTACCTTTCATTAAAACGTACATAGCAGCCTATAAATTACATTTTAGCAAAATGTTTTTCAATTAACGCCGTAGTACTCATTTAAAATATACATCGTTTGTAGATTGTAATCGTGCAATATTATATATGATATTAACGCCTAATATTTAGACTCACGCAACAACAACGAATTTTATAAGTAATATATTCGACTAACCCCTAACTTTCTGCCGACTATATGGACGATATAAAAGGTAATAGGGAATGAAGAATGGAAGACGATGTGAATGCGTGCCCAAGCTGGATCTACAGTCGCGTGTTCAACTATACTAATAGGGTTAGTCAGGGGCTTAGTAAACCGTTGGCGGGAGTACGCCGATAATAACAGAATTTTCTAGCAGCATGCGTAAACTACGAGTTTGTCGACCCTTTACTTTAGGAATATAAATTAACCGCCCAATCAATCGATGATTTTACCGATTAAAGGTCTGTTTAAATATTTTTTTTTTTTAATACATACAAATGCAACAATAGAAATTTGGAGAACTTTCATATTAATTTAAGACAATTAAAAATTAAAATAATTGAGGCTAAACATTTAATAATTACAGCTGCCAGTGTCAGTTATGCTAGTGACCTGACACTGGCGCTGACCACTACGATGAAATTTCTGAACGCACGATCTATAAGAGAATACCATATCAATTCCGTTATTTTAAACGCCGGGTAGAAGATTGGCTGGGGTCGCCTGAAACAGAGTTGCCGGACTTCACTTACATAATACCGCACTCACTTCTAAAACGAGAGGGGAAATCTCACACAAACAACTACACTAAGAAGATAACCGCGTACGCGATGATTTTGCGATGCTGCTTACGACAAATTAAGAGCTAAATTCCCTCCCGCCAAAATCGAGCGATCGGTTATGAAAAATAACGATTAGACGGCTGGAGAACTACTCCTTACACAGTAAAGAAAGGAAGTACGCTCAGTTCACTTCGACTAGAGAAGCGAGACTATACGAATTAATTTTTATAAATTTTTCAACCAGGTTGTCCGAGGCGTTCTACCATTTGTCAAATGCGTCAAGCAAACTTTCCATTGCGAGACAGGCACTTTGATCGATCGACAGTCGGTCCATTAATTCTTCAGCCAGCCGTTTGCTGATATAGTGTTCAGGCAACATTGTTCTCTTCTGACTTCGGTGCGCACAAGTCTGCGCATTTAGGTACATATCCTAGTAAACAGTTGATTTTTTTTTATCGTGAACTTAATCTGATTATACAATTTTTTCATTTTTGTTAGGTAAATTAAAATTTTATAGTTTATATACAGGTTGAAAGGATTCCATCTAACCTTGGTTTTCTAGATAAAATTATAAAAACTGAACAACACTTTCATGAACTACAGAACACTTATTGTTATATCTTGTTGCTTTTTTAAGAAATTAAAAGAAATTCCTTTTTTTGTATTTTATGAGTATTTTTTAAGGAAAATACGCAGAATCGATGTGCAAAAAATGACTAAGTTTTTCGAAATTAAAAAACGGTAAAAAAACTCACTTTTCACTAATATGTTTAACTTGGACATTATCTACAATTTTTTCGAATTCTTCATCATTCATTTCTGTGAACTAGCTCGTTACTCCTAAAAAATTTTTTTTACATTTTTACATTTACAATTTGTATGTAATTTACAATTACATTTTTTTAAACTGTGTTTTTTTTCACAGATGCAAACTTCGAAATAAAAAACAGAGTTTGTTACTTTTAACTAATTTTTTGTTGCATATTAGCTGCAAATTACTTTTTCCTCGATTATTCTTCCTGGATATTTTTTCCTTCTCAGCAACCATAAAATGACCAAATTAAGATCGTAACAACTGTCGTAACTGCACAGTTTTAAATCTTATCTAACTTTAGAATATATTCCCTATTCCAGCGAGTTCTGTTTTCTACACTCCTTAAGTAATTTCTGCTGACGCTACTTGGGATGCTAGTTTAATTGCCGCTGGTCGGCTTTTTATGACAAATACTAAGACCTGCAGTTTTGTTTTATTTGATAACTTCTTTCTTCGCTTTCGACAACTATTTCATCTAAAAATAAAAATTTACAGCATGTGAATATTTTGCGGCGAATCTACTGGTTAATTTGGCAATTTACGCTAAAAATATTTTCAGAATAACTAAATCCCTCTACC